>NC_136057.1:1207151419-1208442828 GCF_964261635.1 Lissotriton helveticus
AAATCCCCACTCCCCCCACCCTCTTGTTTTACTGCAGGACCAAAAATACATTTTAATCCCGCTTTGAGCGTTAATTGTGAACTGGTCACCCCGCGGTCTCTACACTACGGAGTTTTGACCCATGTAGACGGCGTGGTTTTGCTCTCTGAGCTGTAAGTATATGTCAACTTTCAGCCAGCACCGTAATTTGGGAGTCTCACTAGTCCCGCATATTTGGTAAACAATACCCCTCTCTTTGATTTACCACAGGATATTAATCTCAGAAGCAGATACTTTTGCTTCTTTCACACTGTGCTAGACACTTGGATCCTTGGAAAGTTCTATTCTCAACGATCTAGAGGTATAGTTCATTTCCCCATGTGCCAGGGGTTTTGTTCTATTTAATTCATAATTTCCTGACTACCTCCTTTATTAAATATCCAAACGTGTCCTTTGAATGTTGGCAACCATGTTTGGCCAGCATTGCTGCTTATTTTTACATTAATTGCCCCCATCCTCATAGGATGGAAGTGTGGTTATATTGGTTTTTACCACTTTTCGATTCATTTGAATCTTACGGATTGTTTGTCTCCTCTCCAGTTGAGTTGTCCACCCTACTAGATTGACCACGACGTCCAGCGTGGCCTTCCTTTCCATGTACAGAGCCCGGCTGGGTCGTACCCCATGGTAACCGTGTTATTAATTTAAATAATCCTTTGTCTAAATGTTAGATAGGATGATATTTTTCGTCCCTACAATGCACTATAGTTTAATTACTTTGTATCTTTCTATACAGAATTGCCCCACACACCTCCCTTTCCCTGTGTGACGTCCTGATGAAGACCCAGTGAAAGGACTTTAATTGGCCTACAGATAGGGGTCGAAACGTCGACTGTTTTCTTTTTGTTGAATTTCCGGCACCCCCCCGATTCATCTATTGTTCAGATGTGACCGTTGAATTTATTTATTGAATATGTTCTACACTCCGCCTTGTATTTGGGCTTTTGTATTGTAATTGTTTGTGATAATTGTCTTCAATTTCGTAATACAATTGTTACCTCTTGACACTGTGTTACTTCCTTGTTCTAACACTTCCTTGAGCACCACTTTTCCCTCCCCTTCCCCCCTTTCCCCCCCCTTGGGGCTTGCAATTATAAATTCATGTGATTTTGTGCTGCCACTTGCAATCACGTAGTATTGGTTAATAAATCACAATGCCAATCGTATAATTGTCATATATATTTACTTTATTGGTTCTCTTAAATAATATCAGTGTATGTAATTTGCAATACACCCTCCTCATCTACGGGGACCCCCCCTTATATATGTACTACATAGCGCCCAGGTCCCCGTGACTGCATGGGTTCAACCCCCCTTCTGTAACGACGCGTTAGAATAAACAGGCAGATGTACTAATAATTTGAGGTGCTTGTAGTAGTTGAAAATAATTGCTTTTGTACTATTGTGCTGGCTGTTATTCCACATTAGGTGTGAAGATTATAATTTGAAGCGTCACACTTTGTGTCTTTGAAAATGTGTTATATACAAAATTGTGAGATTTTAAAAACCATTACCTACAGTAAACATTAGGCAATTTGCTTTCAATAACTAAGTAGACAGTTATTCAATGTTTATATATATATATATAAATATAGATTTACATCAGTTACTATAATAGATATTAAGTGGTGGGGGGCACATACACACTCATTTAAAATAATAAAAGGTTTTCTGTGTTGGCCTTACTGTAGTTATATTTCTGAACACGTTTCCAAATACTTACTAACTAGTACTGGAATTTAATTAGTTCAAAAGCACTACTATACCAGGTGCCTGGCTTTAGCATACTGTATCTACAAACCATTCTTGTTGATATTAGTAGTCTAGCACGTGTAATGTTTACATTGAATGTGTGCACTTTTGTGGTGTAGAATTGTAGATTTTCTGAAACTGTGTTCATTTCTAAACAGAAAAACGAACTGGCACCCTTCACAATAATAAAAGCCTGTTTTTATCCATTTCTGGAAAACAACAACTACCCTCTTAAAGCAAATCCTGCAAACAAACGGTTAATTTATGGACTTCTCAACATATATCTGTATGTCTCTTCTCTCCAAAGACAAATGGCATTTTTTACACAAAATCAAACCTGCAGCGATGAAGTTCCATGCTGGCAAAGGAATTTCAAATGCAGTACAAACAAGCAAACCTCAATATGAATAAGTATACTTTGAATGATTACAAATGCCAATCATGACCTTAATATGAGCTGACTCGGACACAAAATAACTTTATTCAGGAGGACTCTGGCTTTTTCAATCCATTGTTACAACAACATTAAGATATTTTTCCAGTATTTATATCAGTGAGTGGAAATTACATGTTTTATGGAAAGTCCAAGAATTATTGGCATCTTTCTCTTGATCTTCATCTAAATGTTTGCATTTTCATCTATCCACTTGTTCATCGCCTATTATGCTGATTGGCAGCATCAAAAGGTACGTTTTTGTTGTAGAGTTAGGCTGTCAATTGTGTTTTCTTTGTTAACTACTAACTCATTTTAGGAATGCTCTATGAGGGCATTGAGTCAAATCCTGCTTTGGAGAATATTTATTGCCAGCAATATCTTAATCAAAAAGCCAGTAGTCTTCACAGTGCAACTCAAATAAGGATGCTCCTTCTGTGTGATAATTTCATTATGGACATAAACTCATTCAACATATGAAAGGGTTTTGAGATTATAAACTACTGGCATTGCTGTCAGCTGTTAAGTGTATATGCATAAACAATTTTCAATTTTTCTAATGAAAAGTTTTGTTGTTTGGCTTAAGATCATTCTTCTCTATTGACAGGTTTGTATTTAATCATGCAGCATGTTATTACTATACATTATCAGCCTTTGGTTATATTTTGGTTCACTTTGTTTGATTTGTCAAATGCCAAACCATATCCTATGTTCATTGGCCATTTATTCTCAAAGCAAATGTCATTTCCCCCCCAAACATTGACTTGTAATGTTCCACACTTTAGAAATACTTTCCTATATATGTTGCAAATGATGCTGTATAATCTATCCTAGATTATGCTTTAGAAATCTTTTCTGTGGTGTGAATAGTATTGAAACTAGCATTAAAACTGTTTTAATTCACACAAGGCAGTATACCGCCCTTTTTTGAGTTTGGAATTTTAGCTGTAGTTTTTGATATAAGTAAATTGTTTGCAACCAATCTCTCCATCCATCAAGTACAAATATGTTACTTAGGGGTTCTATGCAGATTAATCAGTCTAATCGCATTTTCAGTTTTTCAGTAAGAATCTTTCATGATTCACATGCTCTGCATTATTCCACCATCTAGTAGTTAGGTCTGGCATTGTCTATTCGCTCTTTCTACGTCAACTTTTTTTGTTGAGTGGACGTAGTCAATCATTTGTTGGTTTATCCCTCCTCTAATGACGTCCGACGTATGGCCCATAAGCTCCTTCGCATGTTCACCACCTTCAATTTTTTTTTTCGCCTTTGGAGCTTGATGCAGAGGAGGTCGCTCTGGGATGGGCTGGAGGCAAAAGACACTTTTTTTGTCAAAAAGTGAAACACACTGGCACAAACTTTCAAGCACTGAGGAACATTGATGAACACCGAAGGGAATAAACAGAGATCGAAACAAATTCCTTGGGGCTGGTAAACCCACAAAACCACAAGGTGTTCGACTGCGATGTGCAGAAAATGCTGCAAGGTTATGGATCATGTCATTCAAGTTCTGCCCTAAGTGCCACCACAAACTTGGACAGAAGGATAGATCCCAAGTCTGCAATTTGTGTCTGCTGAGAGTCCACGTAGCAAAATCTTAGAGAACCTGCAAGGAGTTCTAACCGAAGACTTCTAAAGTAAGGAAATGCAGACGTTGGCATACTATTACATGACAGAGGTGCAGAAACAACCTCCCAGGTCAGAGGACACCCATGGTGACGACAAATCAGAGATGGCGCAGCAAAAGGACTCTGGATTCAGACGGCAAAATTATCGACATCAAGAGAGGGATAGAGTTGAAGCTGTTATCAACTGATGCCAAAAGCGTAAGGGTACACAGGAGATCGGGGATGGGGCCAGAGGTTTCAGACTCCTGCAAGAAGTCTACCTTACTTTGAAGGTCCAGGTGCCAAATCAACAACCTAAAGAGCCAAATGGATCCAAGCCAAAGACTACAGCGGAGGCAAACCCTCTGATCTGGGCTAGATACCATAAGTCTATCCAGAGTGCCGGAGGGAGGAAGAAGCCACAGATACTCAACTCTGATGTCGGTAAGCACTCAACGTTTAGAAGAAAAAACGCCTTGAAGCTGAAGTTGTGGCTCTCATTAAGAGAAAGAAATTTGATCACTCCTTGAAATAATATAAAATTCCTTTCAATGCCTCGAAGGAAACGACGTTCTATATCGAGGCGAGAGCTGAGGAACCAGAGTTGCAACCTCCAGTAACACCCAAACCGGCAGAAAAAGAGGTGGGTGCCTTCGGTTTCTATGACGAGGCTGACAGTGGACTGCATTAAGAGGGTGTTTTCGAGGCCGAACTTTCAGATGATTAGCACATCGTCGATGCGGACTCACTGGAGGAGGGTGTCATCTTGTACCCCTCGAGGCCTTAGTTTCTGGATGACATCTCTGGGTGCAGTGCTTTGGTAAAAGCTTACATTGAACATCTATGCCACCAAGCTGGAAGAGTAACAAGAGGAATCATTTTTCTGTTGGAAACCCTGCTACCTTCTCAATGTAGGGACCAGTTTTTCCCCATGCTGCCTAGTGTTCTGGACCAAAGAAAAGAAGTCTTCAAAGAACAAACAACCTTAAAGGAAGCTACTCCAATTGTAGAGAAAAAAATACAAGCGCTCCTTAATGGACCCAGTCTACATCAGCAGGTCAGTGGCAGCAAACTCTTTCTCGTCGCCACAGCTTGCACGAGAGCCAACTCTCCCACTTCTGTGGGCCCATCACCGGACGGGCAGCATGTAAGTGGATACGGTGGGCAGATGGAACAGTCTGCCGCGGTGAAGTATTGAATAGCAAATTCAAATGTCATCCTCAACATGAATGCCCATCAACAGTGGCAGAAAGTCGAAAGTCTCCTCCAGCACCTTACTGAGCAGTATCGGAAAAGACAATACAGGTGGCAGTGGTCAATATGCCTTTCACATGGGAATCTCTGTTTGGGAAAGCAGTGGATTATTTCCTCGAAAGGTTTTGGGGAGAGGATGTAGCCTTATGACTAGAGCGGTTGAGGTCGAAGCTGGGGAACCGGGTTCGAGTCTCGGCAACGACGATCAACATCCTGTGATTCTGGGAAAATCACTTAATCTCCCCATGCCTAACAAAAATGTATGTGTCCTCATGTAACGAAACTGGTGCTATGTAAAGCGCTATGATACACGATATCTTTGGGTCTAGTTCGCACTATATAAAACCTAAAAACAAATAACAGCACTGCATAATCCATGGGTGCCTTATGGTTCATGAGCCAGTTTAGAGGAGGAGCCTCCTCTCGCAGTGGAATGCCTTAATGATGGGGTTCACATCCAACAACATCCCATGCTTATTTTTCTGTGCAACAATCAAGCCACACCCCTTCAAAACAGTGGCAGTACACAGTACAAAAAAGCAGCCCTTTCATGGCTACGTGCTTGGAAAAGTACTCATCCCACCAAATGACCCCGTGAGACACCACCTCTACCACACAACACCTGTAGGGGGCAGTATCTGAGGTTTCTGCTGTGATTGAGAAGTCATCATCTCTGGCAAATGGATACTCAACATTATCCGACACGAATATTGCATAGAACTCCTAAAGAAATGTTCACAAAATAAAAGCAAGAACGAGGTACCAAAACTGCAAGGGTATTCTGCACCTAAAGAACACCGTGGCAAATCTACTAAAAACAAAGGAAATATAAATAGTACCACCATCAGAAGGGGGCTCAGTAGTCTTCTCAGTGATCTCCTAATTTCCCAAGACAGACTTGTCACTAAGGCCAATCTTGGACCTGAGGTCCTTGAACAGGTACATAAAAACACAAAGTTTAATGACAATGCTGCAGGAGGTCACATCACTCCTCCGGAACGGAGACTACAGAACCACAATAGACCATAACAATGCATACCTGCACATAGCAACGAACGAGAGACACAGAAAGTTTTTAAGATGTATAGTTGACAAGACCCACTACCAATTCACGGTGCTGCCTTTAAGGATCAAGTCAACACCCTAGATAGTCACACAATGCTTTGCCGTGGTCACAGGACACTACGTCTACCCCTACTTGGATAACTGGCGCATAAAAGCAAAGTCATACCACCAGTGCAAGGTAAACACCAAACCCATCATTAGAACACATCACAAACTCTGATTCTCTGTCAATCTAAAAAATTCATACAAAAATCCGGAAAGATGAAAAACCTTCCTAGTGGCAACACTGGACTCACAACAGGGAAAACAATTCCCGGTACAAAAGAGAGAGCAGGCACTGACTGAGAAACGTCGCCTTTACCTGAAGGGGCAAGCTCTGACAGTAGGAAAATCATGGGCATGATGCCATCATGTTTTCCAATGACACCATGCTCCACATGAGACTGATCCAAGAATGACTACAAAAGTACTGGTCAATGGTTGTAACAGAAAGAATACACAAAGAAATGTAATGGTGGAACAGCAAGAACATCACAATAAGCAGAGAAGCTCCCACGTTTACCATAACTGATGCATCCCACACAGGATGGGGGAGCACACATGATCCAGCTCACCATCTAGGGCCTGTGGAGCCTGGCAGACACAGTGAAATACATGAACGTCCTGGATCTCAAGACAGTGCTTCTAGCCCTGAAATTCTTCCAATCACAAGTCAAGTGGAAGGTAGTATAGGTACAAATGGATAACTCTATGATCATGTTGTACCTCAACAAGCAAAGGGAGGACAAGGACACACAAACTATTCACCAAAGCACAGGAGATATGGATGTGGGTGTTATAAAGGGCCATGACACTAGGGGGAATCGACCTGCCAGGAGCGGACAGTATAGAAGCAGACAGACTAAGCGGGCAAAACAGCATTTCGTGCGAGTGGGAGATACACTAAGTACAACCAATCTTCAACAGATGGAAAACACTACAAGTGGACCGGTTTGCGAGACACAAGAACGCAAAATGCCAAGATTTCAAATCCAGGTACCCGAAACGCCAGTTATTGGGGAATGCCTTATCAATAGATGGGTCAGGAAAATTCTAAGCTTGCAGGGGAGCTCAGTCTTCCACCCAGAATAAGGCACACTCAGCATGGAAGCATGGCTCCTGAGGAAATAAAATGTGGCCACTTGGAACTGCCCAAAAAAGCAATGGAAGTGCTGAAGAAAGCCAGAAGTCTCACAGCTCGAAAGTGGTACTCCAAGAAATGGATGAGGTTTAGAAAGTGATGCACCAAGAACAAGGGGGTGTATACAACGAGGACACCAGACTCCTGAAATACATCACACATCTGCTAGATAAAGGACATACTTACACCAGGCTAAAGGTATACCTAGCAGCCATCGTAGCATTTACAAGGGACGTAATAGGAAGGAGTTTTTTCCAAACACTAGTGGTCAAAGATATTTGGAAAAGGCACTGCCAAGAGTAGCGCCCACCCCCACATGGAACCTTAATGTAACACTTACACAGCTATTTAAACCACCCTTTAAAGTGATACCCAACGCTGAAACAATTCAATTTCTGTCTTGGAAGATTGCCTTCTTAGTTTCTATAACATCACTAAACAGGGTGAACGAACCTCAGGCACTACCTATGCACGAATCATACATCCAAATTCACCAGGACAGAATAGTGATGAGAACTGATGAGAAATCGCTACCCAAGATTGTGTCACACTTCACATGGTAACTAAACAATACAGCTACCAGGTTTCTTCCAGCATTCAAAATCACAGGCAAGGCATACCCTACATATGCGGAATGTCAGAAGAGTGGTGATGTATTACATACAGAAAACCAAAACAATTTGAAAGACCAAACAGTTCTTCATCTCTTTCGCCCTAACAACAAAGGGACTACTAGTAACAAAGGAAACTATAGCTAGGTGGCTAGACCAGCCAATACTGCAGGAGTGAAGCTTGAGAAAAGGCCAAGAGTGAACTCCACAAGGAAGAACGGCACAACACTCGCCCTCTTAGCCAGTCTGTGAATGACTTCTGTTCGGCAGCTACATGGTCATCCTAACAAACCTTCACGAAGCATTATTGAGTGGACATCCCAGCAAACCGATAAACGCAGGTTGGGCAGAAGGTACTTAAAAACATTTACAAACACAAACTCGTTCTCTACCCATCCTTCCACAGGACAAGTGAACACTGCAACATAATCCATGCCCAGTATGTGAATTAAAAAAGATTCACGCTGCAAAAACAATAGTTACCTGTAAGAGTAGTTTTGCAGCTTGAAGACTCTTCTGGATGCACATGCGACTCGCCCACCTCTGCCAGAAAAGAATTGCGGATGTTTGCAGTTGGGTGGACAGGACAATTTATAACAATACAAAGGAAGCTATATATGCAAGGATACAGGAGAAAAGTATCTAAAGATGGTGAACACGTAAGGGAGCTTTTGGGTTCTATGTATGACATCATAAGAGGAGGGACCGACCACCAAATGGTCAAAGATGATGCCCACTCAAAACAAGCATTTGCAATGCAATAGGTCACGCATTGCTGTACGTTTTGAGCTATTGGTGTTGCTAATAATAATGCAAGTTCAAACTTTCAGCAATGCGAAAGCTATTGCATGGCGCATGCTTTTTTTTTTTTTAAGGTGAGCGTGGGCAGTGAAAGCACACGGGGAAGGATGGGGGGCAACCAGCGAAGCAACAGAGGAGGCGGTGTGAAAACAACAAGGGATGAGGGTACGCAAAAGCAACAGGAGGGAGGCAGAGCGAGTGAGACTGGTGGAAATGGTAGCTGCCATGTGCCCCTTTCACAACCCTCAACAGATTCCTTCGAACCGACGTCCTGTAGTGGCATTCCTGGCAAGTTTTTTAGACATAATTTTTTTGCAATTCCATATTCTGTAAACGTTACCCTGAAGGTATTGGAACGCTTCACACAGGTACCAGTTACATTAAAGACAAAATGTATAATATTTTTGTAAAGTGTGGGGATAAGTGACTTGCCCAGAATCACAGAACCGTGAGCTCACTCTGAGACTGCTGCCTGCTTTAGCCGTTATGCCACAACCTCTCCCTGAAGAACCAAACTATTTTCAGTATTATTTTGTTTACATCCTCTGGTGAGCTGTACCTCTGCCGCCATGTTCAATAGGTCCTGCGTAACCTTTATGGAACGGAAGGGATTTTCGGTGTGAGGTTCCATAACGGAATCCAGCCACTGCTGACTTTTGAGCCTGATACAAATATACAACATTTCAATTGGAAATCGGGCCCGCTAAGTTGAAAACACGGCATGCAGAAACTGCGCATTCGTGAAGCAACCAATGTTAAAAAAAAAAATTACAGCGTAGTCAAAAAACCAAACTGAAACAGGCAATAGACATAAAAGTAAAACTACACGCAACAGCACACACAAAGCCGATTCTACCCTACGGATTAATCAAGATCGACATTTAAGGATATTTAATATCCATGTGCTCGAAGCTCTGTGCAGCGAAACATGTGGAAGCTGTGTTGACAACAGGCAATAATGGATATCTGTAAAGAAGATTCTGCTCAGCCACACATAAGAAAACAAGCGTGTGACCGCCGTTTTACATATTATGTGCAGTCTGCACGCGGTGCTATAATGAAAGTAAAAGCATGCATGGCGCTTTCACTTTCATTTTTTTCATTTCCGAAAAGCATGTCATGCCTATAGAACGAAAAACTCATTAAAGGAAACTGTGCTTATTAAGAAAGCACGCCTCACTAGCTCCATTGCCTGAATTTAAGTGCCCTGAAACTAAAGTAGAGCCAAGAGGCAAATGTATGCCTGGCAAATGTTTCAAACATAATTGTTTTGCGATTCCATATTGTGCAAACAGTCCCCTGAAGGTACTGAAATGCTTTACACAGGTACCAGTTACACGAAAGACATTGTTCATATTATTTTGGGACAGTATGGGGATTAGTGACTTGCCCAGAATCACAGAACGGTGAGCCGACTCCGAGACTCTTGCCTGCTTCCCCTAGCTCTAAAGTCCGCAGCCTGCGGCCAGCGTGCTAGTAATAATCTACATGAGACGCCGTGCAGGGTCCCCGGGAGCTTCTGAGAAGATCCAAAGAAAGTGAGAACAAAGTGGAAGAGATTCAAGACGACATGTGCGTGCACAATCTCCTGTCTGGGCAGGCATGGCAAACAGGAGACAGGGAGGGAACAAACATGCCTCCCTTACAATCAGAAGTGAGCATTTTTGACGCGCACCAATGGAAAGCATGGGTGTAGCGTCCAACCCGCTTACGAAGCAAAACCGACAACAATAGAGCTCGTAAGCGAGCGCGCATGCACTGCGACTCTAGGCGAGACCTAAAAAGACAGAATTATAACAAGTCCACACCAAACCACTAGATGGTAGAGTAATGTGAATCTAAAAAGTGTTCAAGCTGCAGAACTACTTCTATAGGTAAGTAACCATTTCAGTTCAAGGATGAAGCAGTGCAGTTATTTTCAAACATAAAATTTTTTTGACAGATGGCATCACATTTAGACATGGAAGTAAGCTTCCAACATACTTACTTGGGTTGCAGTTCGCTATGGTAATGTTATACGTGAGGTGGAATTCTAATTAGTTTTATGCTTGTGAGCAATTTA
Source organism: Lissotriton helveticus (assembly GCF_964261635.1). NCBI lineage: Eukaryota > Metazoa > Chordata > Amphibia > Caudata > Salamandridae > Lissotriton > Lissotriton helveticus. The sequence continues at coordinate 1,207,162,227 of NC_136057.1, forward strand.
CGCTTTTTCTGCTATGGTAGGACAATGTTTGAACGAGGATTATTGTAGCCATTCTTTGGTAGACTGTTTTCATTCATAATCATGCATATTGCCAACAAGGCGCAGGGTTTGGCAGTAGATGTAAAGTTTATCAGCACCCCTATTTATTTATTTTTTATTTAAATTCTTTTTTAATAGATTCTGCCCTTTTTACATTCTGAGCCTCTTTACTACTGTATTCATTTAACCGCATGCGTGCGGGCGGATCTCCGCTCGCACGCTGAGATTTTTAAAAACGCATGTTACATGACGAGCTGGGCTCGTCATGAGCGTGCGAGGAGGCTACCTCATGACGAGCCCAGCTCGTCATCAGCGTCGAAGGGGTTAAGGAGCATTGAAGAAAGAGGTATTGGATGTTGACATTTTTATTACTACATGTACATAATTTATTTAAACCGGCACTTTGAAGGCATTTTATGATTTTTTATGGCATTACTGTTTTTCACAGGATTATTAAAAAAAATTGTAGAAAATTATACTGCATTCAAATTGGGTCTAGCTTGTTAACCATATTGCATATTAATGTAATACTATGCCTCAGCTTAGTTTTTATTGAATCCTGTGTTGTTTGATTTCGCAAATCCTGGGACACCATATTTTCCCATATTTTATTTTACTTCATTGTAGATAAACCCTTCTCACTCTTGTAATAACTAACATTCTTGTGACTTTATCGTTGTTGTGGTTTCACTTATACATTGCTAGTGAGAGCTAATGTGAAATTCTTGAACTTTGCTGTTAGAAAAAATGCTTAAAACGCTTTGATGGATGCAAATCATGCAGATGACAGAAACTTGATTTTTCGCATTGGCTCATTACATGAAAATGACATTCATATTTGGTTATCATCTTTAATAATTTTTTTATTGTTTGGTTCTTTTGAAACATACACCTGGTTTATAGTTATTGACCAGTAACTTAAAATGAATTACCCATTTTTTAACTTATTTTGCCCCATTGTTCTCTATTGTCTCTGCTTTGCTATATACATTTCTGCAAACACAATTCACTGTTATTTTAAATAAAACTCATTAGAAAGTAAAACCACATACCAGGCATTATCAAATGTCATGCTAAAATCAATGTAATACACTGACAACTTGTATACCTCTATGTTGTTTGCCATCTTATCTTATTGTGGTAGTGTTCATAAACATTTGTAATCTTGAGTCCTTATTTCATATAAGGTCTTAATACAACAAATGTTTATGAATACTGATACTGTAGTGTAGCTCCTATTTTCCCAATAGGCTCTGCGCATTGGAATAGTACCTACAGCAGTAAAGACCTAGGCCAGACGTTAACTAGGTCTACTACTGTCGAAACTAGACTTAATTTTTGGGTTTGCCAGCTAAGCTCAGAGTTCGCTAGAAACTTTCTCGAATGTTCAAGGAAGGATGAACTCCCCTGATTAGACAAGAAGGGATTTAGTTTCTGACAACCATAGAACATGACAACTTTGCTCTCCCCTAATCAAGAGTCAATCTCGAGAGTCGTGTGAGCACAAGGCAATTATTTTACTCAGTCAGTACGTGCATTCTTAGTCTCATCAGAATGTAGAGAAAAGGAAGAGACGGGCGTGTTCAATAAAAGATGTTATTTATTGATCAGTCTCTTTTCTCGTACAAGAGAAATGGATCGATATTATTGCAATACTTATAGTTAAGTAAAGTGCATACATTAGAAGCAATAGTATAAAATAATACTGTAAAAACATTGATATGGTTTCTGAGCCATATGATGTTTAAAATGATTAAAATATATTTACATACACATATACATTTGACTAAACGTACTCAACTGGTGTTTCTAAATACGCCTACCCCGTGTACCTGACCTAAGTCTAATGCGTGGGCGGGAATAGAAAGTTACAGTTTAGTTTAAGTTTGTTTTTGCCAAGTGAATAACTAAAGAATTCTCTAGGAGGGGTTATTCAGTTCTGTACCTGGAATTTAGGATGAATGAGGAATGGTATCTCTTTCTCTGCTCTCGATATTCCAGGCTGCCTGCGAGGGCTGCCCAGAAGCGCCGGTGCTGGGTCTCTCGGCTTGAGATAGCAGCGCGTCTCTCAGCGCGTCAGGAAGGCGGGGCTGCTGCCTGCGGGGTCTGCTTCTGCTCTCGGCTTCGGCAAGTATGGCTGCTCCGTCTTGTCACCACGCGTGTGTTTGCATAGGGCAAGGTCGGCAATATTTATACCTTAAAGGTGCCGAGATTGACGTAAGGATGGACATAGGTACGTCAATAAAGATGTCATACGACTTGCTCGTTAGCACATTCTTTACTAAAGTTCTCTGTGAAATCAAAACAATGGCCGCACGGATTATCCAGGTTGTCATAGGTTTGATTTGTTATGAGAACGTCGTATGCCTTATCAGGGGCTGGAGGAATATCGCTTGTCTAATTAGATCTCAAGCGTTATGACCTAATCAGATAACACGTTCCTGTGCCGTAGTGTGACTGCGTCAGATAACGGTATCTGCATCATGGGGGATTTCTTGCCTCATGGGCTGACTGTTAGTTAACTAGCTAGTAAGTTTAACCAGAATAGGGTCAGGAATAGGGGGATCGAATCAGAACCTATAGAAACACACGACACCCACTCCACGCTAACTATGGTCATATCTACTAATCTATGCATAGTATAACATAGTACAACATACTATAGAGTATAGTGTATACCTTACCACCCCAAAATACATAAATGCATTTCGAAATTTTCAAATATACTGAAAAATTGCAGTCATATATATTGTATGCACTTAAGCTATGAATTAAATGCAAAAGTGAACACGCATTGTTATGCATTATTGATTGTTGGTATATGAGAAATACACATGAAATGGCTCTTAATATGGCTATACAGAAAAAAAGTCGAAACCATTTCATCACATAAAATCTATTGCGAACATACCAGCGGGCAGCTAAAGTCTATAAAGTCTATAAAGTATCTAAAATAGAAATCTTAGTTCTCTAGGAATAGTCTCTTACTTTAAGCAGAAAATCAGTGTCCCGGGAAAAAATATATAGAAAAATATTTTAGGGGCTTGCTGAAAAAAGTTGCTGTCCGTGAACTGGATTGTAATTGTTCATGTGACTTTATTTTTAAAGTTGAAGGCCGAATTCAGGGAACGCCGTGTGCGAGTTTACTCAAAAGTCTCTATTTCTGTTCCGGAGAGAACATCATATCATTCAGGCTTTCGAAAAAACTGTCAACAGCTTCATGGGAAAGTTCCTCTAAGTCGGAAATAGGGGTAACCATGCATTCATGCGCATGATTGTCTCCATTGACATTCTGATTTGCATTGCTGACAGAAGGTCGTACCTGTTCGATGCTGCTTTCATCTTGAACTTCACTACTCTTCAATCGCAGTGGTGAAGATTCCAGGAATGCCGTCATCAGAATTGGCAGCCTTTGAGGGCAGCACAGTGCGTGAACCTTGGTAGGAACCAACAGTGTATCTGCATCCACCGGCGCATCCGATTGTAGCGTCAGACAGGTGTCTAACACGCATTCTTCTCCGCATAGCAGACACCTTAGTACAGGTAAAACACACCTCTGCCACATTGGTCGAAATGATAGAAACCAAGTCATGTTTAGGTCTCTAAGCCGGGATAGTCCCAGGATTTTTGATATCCGGTCCCGGTATCCAATGGCTAGGATCGTATCTTCCATTGTCGCGAGAGTTTGATCTGTGACATGGGTTGCCATAACGAAAAATAAGGACTAGGAATAGGATTCCTGCAATTAGTCCTAGGATCAGGGGAAGTCCGCCAAAAATCGAATGGACGAAGTCTGGAAAAATACCCAGTATGGCTTTGAATGGTGTTAATGCCATCGAAAATACTGTCTTAAATACCTTTGAGACCCCTGTGGTATCAGAAATATTTAAGATTTCGCTCAGGATTTCCGCGAAATGTACGGGGGAATTAGTTGATAATAATGTATGTATCTCTGCAGTCGTCCTTGCGACTTGTAGATCATACGTTTCTTTAGATGACGTGAGCCTTGTAGGCGTCTGAAGAAGCACTGTTTTCATTCTGCTTAAAGTGTCTATTCGAATAGAAGTAATTTTCAAACTGGGCCATGCCCTCGCCTCCCTGTCTGGAAAGGAGCTGGGGAACAAAGAACGTCCACAGCACTTGACCTTCGCCGTCGTAGTGACGAGATAAGGAGTCCCGGGCATAAGACTACAGCATCTGCGGTCTACAATAAGAATGTAACTCCCATTATAGAGTCTTTGAAAGAATGGTTCTATTTCAGTTGCAGGTGCGCCTTGCTGGTGACATGAAAGGTTGTATGAATTCCCTTCACAGGCTCCGTGCAAACTAATACCGTTACACAGAAGCGTGCCGCTTAGTGACATAGCACAATTGATGCCACTAAGAAACACTTTCTGTCCTTTGTTACTGATACATGCATGTGAATAGGGCAGGTTCCATGTTGTTTTAAGGTACCCCTTTCCCAATTTCTCGTACATGCCAGCCTGTATATATTTTTGGCAGTATTGAAACCTGAAGGTTGAGATTGGAATATTTATGATTCCGTGGATTATCCATTCACTGACAGGTCGTTCTGACATTGTCAACGGTAATCTTTCTAGTTTTTCAATGCTCAAGATTGTATAATCAGCACCCTTCTGCGCCATACCGATTTGTCTATCAGTAAGGTTAAAGATTTGAAATAGTGACGTTGTGTTGATTAAACGCCAAGGCACATAGCCTGAACGCAGATTTTGTAACGTCCAGCCAAGCTGTACAATAGAACGCAATTGTGACTGACCATGTTGTAATAACAGTAAGTCTTGCGATAATATATCGATTGCTGAAGACACAATGCTGTCCAATGAAAAAATTCTGGAGGACAGAGTCATTAACCCATTGTCCACTACAGAAAGTGATTTTTCCAAATTAATACGGTCAATTTCCCGTATTCTTTCTGCTGTCTCAATTTGAGTAACCTTCCAGGCCTCATTGTATGCTGCATATACAGAGGCTGCTATGAAACGCTTTTGACGCTGTTTGCGTGGTCCCATTATGAAATCACGCAAGTCAGCACCATCAGTAAGTAAAGTTAGGTGTTGCTTAATTTCAGGCAGTGTGGAAGTTTGTAGCCATTGAAGGCATAATTTGCCCACACTGTAGGTTGTTATTATCCCTGGGTGATGTCTTTGGGGATATCTAGGGTCTGGCCTGTTCATTTTGAAACCCTGTGTTTTATTCAGGAATCTATCTTGACAGTTATTTGTATCTGTGGGCCAGATCAACCATTGTTTCCAATCAGGATGTGTTCTGTTTTGGTTAAGTATATGGTTTATGTCTATTTCTTCATCTGTTTCAGAGTTATTGCTAAACATTGTTGGCTTTGGAATAGACAGGTTATTTAAATCTTTGATTTTGGCTAAGCCAAGACAGGTGGTTTGTTGAACGGTGTCATTTAAAAATATCATTTGTTCTGGGATCATGCAGGCTCTAAACAAAGCTTCTATACCCTGTACTTGCCATTCTTTTGTACCCCAAACACTTTTCAAATCAACATGTTTGTCCCAATAATCAAATCCAAAAGTATTCATTTTTTCAAAGAAAGAATCTGAATATATCAATTTTGTGTTGGTTATCATGGTTTTCATCCCTGTCTTGTTTGACAATTTGTAATAAAATGTTTCAGCATTAGTTATGTTAAAACCTGAAAAATATGAATATTTGCCATACACGGTTCTAGAGCTCCCTTTTGGAGGTGTAGCACAATGTTCCCATTGATTAAAATTTAAAACATTTCTAGGTTGTGCAGATTTATGCAAGAAATGGTTACCATAATGGTTATAGCAGTACATGCTGTCATAATTTGTAGAACCCTGCAAATAATCATGTTTTGTAAATTTAGCAGACATTACTAAGTCAGACATCATATTGTTTATACTTTCAAAGTCCCAATCATCAGCAAATGAGTTTGGTTTTGCAAAGTCACTCAAGGAGATCTTGATTTGGTGTGGATATTTCAGGATCTCGACCGGACCATAAATTTCATAGTCAGTGTTGTCCCAGGCTACCCCACCAGATATTGGAATTGCTGTGAAGTTGGCTGAAGAAAGTTCTGAAGAAAGTTCTCTTTTCTCGACGTGTGAAGATGTGTGTGGTTTGAGGACCAAGTTGATGTTCTGACTTGCTGTGTCCATTTTAGCATATTTTCCCTCAATGAAGCGTCCCAAGGTAAATACCATGATGAGCCAAAGTATGAGGATAAATGCACCAAAACCCACCCAAAATTCAATCCATGGAGAAACTAGATATGTTTCTTTCAGTTGTTTCAAAAGTTCCTTCGCTTTGTCTTTAAAGGATTTTGATGATGGCTGTGTCTTTTGTTCGCTGAAGCCTTCAGAGGAATCATCGAAGTTGATGAAGTAACCGGATGCAGTTCTGTCAATTGTTCCAATTGGTTCAGGATTTTTGTTTCTTGCATTTTCACTTGGTACTTCTGTATAGATTGGTGTGTCTCTGCTAAATGTCTTTATTTGGGTTTTCAGAGGTCTAAGTTCTATTGCATTGTTGCATAGTCCTTGTTGTTCTTCTGTAGGCGTTTCGAATGTGATGAGCCTCTTTGATAGGACCTCTGTACTGGTAGCAAACCTTGGTGTTCTGCTACTTATTGGGAGTCCACTTGGCCTACTGTTGGTTATCGGCCACATGTTGTGGTTTTACCAGGTCGATGGATACAACTCGGTTCTCCTTTTTTCCAGCAAGTGGCGGTAGTACAACTGATCTTGTCCCGTTGACAGACAATACAGGAACTGCTTTTCTGTAAGAAGGCCCAAATTCCTTCTTTACCGCGATCTTCTCCCTGACTAGATCCCCGACTTTTGGAATCCAGACAGGTCTTGCTGGGACAGGTGGTGATTCTTCAGTGGTCGTTGGCTGTTCTTTCAACTGTATGTTGCTCAGGTCTTTTCTTGTTTTGTTTAAGTCCTGCAAAATAGCCAAACGGTCTTTGACATCAAAGCTTTTTTCTGTTACCACTGAAGTCTGACTATCAAGGTCAGAGATCAACATCCTAGTTCCGAATAATAATTCGTACGGACTGAATCCCTTCAGAGAATTTCTTGGCAAGTTATTTAGACTACGTTGGACACTTATTAGATGTTTGACCCACCCAGCTCCCGAACCTAATATCCTTTCTATTATAGATTGCTTTCTGTCTTGGTTTTTTCTTTACACCATCCCATACCCTCAGGAAGGAAGTGAGAAGATTCCCGCTGGGCTGTGCTCATTTGGCCATTCTTTCCCCCCCCCAGGCTGGATTGCCTGAGAAAAAGAAAAAAAATGGTCGAACGTAGCATGCTCTTAGCGTATATGCCATTTAGACTCGCAAATCTTGTATAACAGTCCGGACGTCAGCCGAGTGCTGTGGATCTACATTATAAGTGGGAACTAGCCTGTATATGTTAATCGCAAGCCATTCTTTTTAGTGGTGATGTTATCTGCCTTGATACGACGAGGTATTAAACTGCTTCTCTCCCCACTGCGATCTCTGTTGCAGTTTGGGCAGTTTTTTACAAACATGGTGTAGTGCAGGCTCATGCCTGGCCACCAGTACCGTGATTGTAATTCTTCCAGAGAATCTTTTAATTTAAGGTGTCTGAGACCCTCGCCCATGTGTGCGTCTGCGATTAACAAGTTTCTCCTGTCCATGTTTGGAATCACTCTATCCCCCACTCCAGGGATTCGAGCAAAAGGAATGGAGTTTGCATCTATGATGTATGTGTAATTGAGTGGATAGTTGATCGGTAACGCCGAGCAGTCGCCTTTTGATGACGTTTTTACTGCCAGCACTGTTTCGCCGTCAATGTATTTTAATGTACGCTTTTTTCGATCTACGGGAGCCGGTTTACTGGCTGCCGCTGCGGCTGTTTCAGCCAATGAATTCCCTACAACGTGAACGCCATCACGCTGGTGACTCAGTGAGTGTGTCACGTGAGTCTTTGGTAGTTCTTTTTTCAAAAGAGCTACCTGTTCCCAGAGCAGTCTCTGCTTTATTGGTGCATCCGTGTCATCTTTGTAATCGTTCTGAATCCAGGTCTGCAAATCCTTGTTATATGCTTTGACGCAGAAATATGAATCTGACACTATAAGTGTCGGGAATTCGCGATCCGCATTATCTAGCGCCATTTTCAAAGCTAATATTTCAGTTTGTAGTTCTGAATTAGTTTCTACTGAGTGTGATTTTGTTAATAGAGGTCTTAGTTTACCTCCGTGCCACACTTCTTTTGTAATCTCACATGTGGGATTGTATGCATGTTCTCCCCAAACGGAGGGTTGAGCATGTCCGTCTGTATAGATTACACAGGCGTAATGTCGTAGAGGCAGAATGTCGATTGGCAGAGGATACGTTTTTTCATATTTTAGATTTTTTAATTCTTCTAGTTCTTAAAAGACTGTTAACCAGGCAATACTTGATAATTCATATCCTCCGTACTGGATTTTCAGATGGGCAATTCTGGACTTTTTGAAGTTGAATTTGTAACCCTCTGCAGCGAAGCCAAGTATTATGGTGTTCACTCTTTTCAAGTGAGTCTCCAAGTCATCATCTGTTAAGTAAATGTCATCGACATAAGATAATGCTTCATCATCATATAGTTGTAGTAATTCTGTTACTCTCGCTGAGAATACCCCCGGGCTGTTCTTGTACCCCTGGGCTAACCGACAGAATTGTTTTTGAGTGCCATTTACTGAAAATGCAGTTAAATATCTGCTCTCTGGTGCTATGTTTTGACAAAAGAATCCGTTGGAGATGTCCAAGGTTGTTTTGTATTTTTTGCGCACTATGTTATTCATTAGTGCAGCACTGTGTGAGTTTTGCACTGCAAAAGTTTTGCAACATGTGTTAAGATGTCGGTAATCCAAAACTAGACGGTACGAATTGTCTGGTTTGGAGACCGGAAACAAAGGATTGTTCATTTGTGAGGTGCAAGTTTCAATCACCCCCTGGTATTCTAGCTGATCTAGTATTTCATTTACTTGTTTTTTAGCTTCTTGCTTAATTGGGTACTGCCTTTGTGCAGTAGGTTGTGATTTTAACTGGACTTTGTGAGGAGGAGAATCCTCATCCCATCCTACGTGATTTTTATATAAAGCAGGTGCTAAGGCCACTGCCCACTTTCTAGCAAGTGTGTATTTTTTATGAATCGGTATTTGATTCGAGAAGGCAGGCATAATTACTTCTTCGCCATGAGGGCACTCCCTGACAAACTCCGGTGGCCAGTCTTTTTCAGCTAGAAGGATGTCATAGCCCTTGGATAGGTTATCCCAAAATAGTCCCCTTATTTTCCTAGTCTTATCTCCCTCTATACGTAATGTTATCTCGTATATTTTGTGGGGCTTGCTAACTCTGGTATCTGCAGTTTCCACTTGAAGGTATTCATTCGTGTCCACTGTCTCCAGATGATTCATAAGGACTTTGCGAGCTATGCTCACCTCTGCTGCGCTGTCTAGCATTGTCTGAGCCCATTCTCCGTTTTTCAGTTGTGTCCTCAGTATTCTCGGCATTGTTAACTACCTTGATACTGGCTACCTTCTTTTTTGGAAATTGTGATTTCTTTTTCAGTTGAGCAGGTTCCTTGTCTTTGGACTTGGCGTGCTCTTCTGATCGTCCTCTTCTTTCCGATTTCTGCGAGGAATTCTGAAAAGATTGAGACGGACGTGTATCAATGTCTTGATATCTATCAGGTTTTTTAATATTATCCCTATTTCTAAGGTTATATCTATTCCCAGAGGGTTCACTCTGAGGTGACCTTTGTCTCGGGTTTGGAGATTTCTCTCTTCGCCTAGGAGACCTTCCTCTGGACTGGAATTTCTTTTCTTTAGGATTGGATTGTTTATTTCCATCCCAGTTCTTTTTTGGTGAATTATTATTAAAAAATATTTTTTCTGGACTTGTAGTCAGTTGCGGTTTTACTGGTATTCCACCTAGACTATCTCTGCCTAGTTCTTCATAGGATTTTTCTATGATTCTGGCAATTTCAGCTGGTTGGTCTGCTATATCTGTCTCTTTTAACCTCTGGCGGATCGCCACGTTTGCTGCTTCACCCTTTATGTTGGCTAGTAATATAGCCGAGACCTGCTTGAAGTCTTTCAGTAATTTCATACCAAGAGTTAAAGCAGGTTCTGGACCGTATTCATCTTGAATTTGTTTTAGCACATCTGGTATTACCGAAATGGATGGAACACCGTGCGTTTTTGTGTAGATTGAAGCAAAGACCGTACCCCAAGTGTCACAGTCCTCAATGTGTGGTGCGATTCCCATTGGGAGACATATAGTCAGAATCCTGTGCTTTTCTAATGGGGTGGTGTCAGGAAACACCGCCTCTATTTGGGTGATTTTCTGTGCCAACCAGAATGGTATCTGTTCCCGTTTAGCTGGAACTTTACCTAGGCAGGATTGGATGTTCTGTGGTGTGATTTTATTTGTGTTCCCCTGGTGAGGGGTCAGCTGTGGAATTTTAATCGCTGGCTGAATTGTTGAAGTCCGCATTACATACTGAACTAATTGTCTGTGAATTTTTAGTAGTTGTTTTAGCTGTATTAATAGCTCTGGTGCAGTCATCTCGTCGATGTCTGGATGTGGTGTGTATCCGGCTAAGACCGGCCACGTTGCTCCTGGTCTTCCTAAAGGACCGAGCCTTGTAATGTGATTATTATGTTTTAGGGCGCCATCAAATAAGAGCAAATGCTCTTGGAATTTGAGTGGTACTTCCACCTCCTCGAAAGGAGTGTACGTTTCAGGAGGTTCCTCTACTTTGTAATAGTGGAAGTACTTTGTTACAGCATTTGCTGCTGGAAAATGTATCCATGTATAGTATACCTCTGTCTGCCGATATTCGTGTGCCTCAATTACGAATATGACTGTGCCACCTCTAGGTGTCAGTCCATTTTCTATAAGTTTTAAGGTTATAGATCTCCTTTTGGCGACCTGGATGAGTATTATATCCGGGTCTGCTGTTTGCATGGTAGCATCAGCATCTGCTATTTCAGTAGCTAATCTAATTGCCTCTCTTTCTCCATCACTGTCTCCCATTTTACTGACAGGATGGTATTATTTTTATTTGCAGATCAGGTTTCTTTATGGAAACAGAGATTAGGTGCACAATATTTTGGAACTGTTTTATCCTTCAACGTTGACTAGACCAAGAACCATACATAGGAGTTCCCTCCTGCGAGGTTTTGGAGGATATAATAACCTTTCACCCACTCCAGACGTCTTTGGAGTATTTGGGAGAAGGGGTCTGAGTGAGAAAGCACGACTGAGTTACTCTAAATGTCTTACGTTAGTTTTATCGCCCTTTCCAAACACGTTGGGCGCCATGTAGTGTAGCTCCTATTTTCCCAATAGGCTCTGCGCATTGGAATAGTACCTACAGCAGTAAAGACCTAGGCCAGACGTTAACTAGGTCTACTACTGTCGAAACTAGACTTAATTTTTGGGTTTGCCAGCTAAGCTCAGAGTTCGCTAGAAACTTTCTCGAATGTTCAAGGAAGGATGAACTCCCCTGATTAGACAAGAAGGGATTTAGTTTCTGACAACCATAGAACATGACAACTTTGCTCTCCCCTAATCAAGAGTCAATCTCGAGAGTCGTGTGAGCACAAGGCAATTATTTTACTCAGTCAGTACGTGCATTCTTAGTCTCATCAGAATGTAGAGAAAAGGAAGAGACGGGCGTGTTCAATAAAAGATGTTATTTATTGATCAGTCTCTTTTCTCGTACAAGAGAAATGGATCGATATTATTGCAATACTTATAGTTAAGTAAAGTGCATACATTAGAAGCAATAGTATAAAATAATACTGTAAAAACATTGATATGGTTTCTGAGCCATATGATGTTTAAAATGATTAAAATATATTTACATACACATATACATTTGACTAAACGTACTCAACTGGTGTTTCTAAATACGCCTACCCCGTGTACCTGACCTAAGTCTAATGCGTGGGCGGGAATAGAAAGTTACAGTTTAGTTTAAGTTTGTTTTTGCCAAGTGAATAACTAAAGAATTCTCTAGGAGGGGTTATTCAGTTCTGTACCTGGAATTTAGGATGAATGAGGAATGGTATCTCTTTCTCTGCTCTCGATATTCCAGGCTGCCTGCGAGGGCTGCCCAGAAGCGCCGGTGCTGGGTCTCTCGGCTTGAGATAGCAGCGCGTCTCTCAGCGCGTCAGGAAGGCGGGGCTGCTGCCTGCGGGGTCTGCTTCTGCTCTCGGCTTCGGCAAGTATGGCTGCTCCGTCTTGTCACCACGCGTGTGTTTGCATAGGGCAAGGTCGGCAATATTTATACCTTAAAGGTGCCGAGATTGACGTAAGGATGGACATAGGTACGTCAATAAAGATGTCATACGACTTGCTCGTTAGCACATTCTTTACTAAAGTTCTCTGTGAAATCAAAACAATGGCCGCACGGATTATCCAGGTTGTCATAGGTTTGATTTGTTATGAGAACGTCGTATGCCTTATCAGGGGCTGGAGGAATATCGCTTGTCTAATTAGATCTCAAGCGTTATGACCTAATCAGATAACACGTTCCTGTGCCGTAGTGTGACTGCGTCAGATAACGGTATCTGCATCATGGGGGATTTCTTGCCTCATGGGCTGACTGTTAGTTAACTAGCTAGTAAGTTTAACCAGAATAGGGTCAGGAATAGGGGGATCGAATCAGAACCTATAGAAATACACGACAATACAGTAAGATAAGAATGTATAAGAGAATACATATAAAAAGTTAACCTAATGAGAATAATCAGATGGACTTCTAAATGTCATAGTTCTTACATGTAATTCACTTCAAAATGCAAAACTTGAGTTTTTATCAAATTTGGCATTATATGCTACTTCAGATCTAAGTATCAAATTAAAACTGGTAAATATATTATTAGGTAAGTGACCATAGATTTATCGAACCCGTGCCATCTAATGCCTTGTATTTTCCTCAGTCAAGTAGGTTTAGGTAGAATGACTGTACTGCTCTCAATGACTCCAATGAAAAACACATTGTTTCAGTGGTTTGGCCTCTAGTGCATTTAAATTAGCATTGGTTTTGCATTAACCTAGTGATTGAATCTTTATACTTACTTGCCATACAAATACACATTGGAACTGAGACCGGGAAATAATGTTTATTGTTCATGTTGAATGGCAGAGATGTAGGCCAGTCTTTATTCAGCAGGCATTACAATACTTCAATATTGGAATTTTACTTTTAATATTTACTTATATTGAAGAATAAAGGACAGAAAAACATTCAAACATTGAATTTTTTTTAAGCTTCCCATTATTGCATAGACCTGATGAGGTGGTGGTAATGAAGTCTTCAGGCATATGCCACTGATGCACAAAAGAGCCTTATAGGCTTTTGCATGAGGATCATTGATCCTGCAGTTGTTGGTTAGTAATATGAACAGTGCAAGAGTAGCAGAGCACACAATCTGTATGACATCTTGAAGGAGAAAAGAAAAAAAACCTGAGGTGAATTTTGCAACTGTTATTGACAATTTCCATCTCTCTATTATATATGATTAACTGTGAAATTGGAACACGGTCAGTTAATGCATGGACTGAGATCAGTGATTTCGGGTTTTGTGTCTTTTGGTTGTGGGTAGGTACATGTTCTGCTGTTTGTTTGAGCAGATAGGTTGTTATTCTATCTTATAAACAGTTATTGCAGTCTTCTCTGAAATACAGTTTGTTTATTAGATGACAGGTAAGCATATGGACAACAATACTCCACAATTGCACACACAACTCCATAAAGGGGAGCGGTGCAAAAATGGCACTGACCTACTAATGCGACGTCCCATTGCTGCTAGGTATGGCACTCCTGAACAAAATGACTATTACGGTGTTTGAAGGTAGTCAACATAAAAAATAGACTTCATTGTTATCAACATCCAACTTAATTTGTGACCTTACAATAGGAAGGAACACAGATTTTTAGTACTCTTAACACGTCAAGGCAGGACAGTTGGTACAGAGGAATACTCCATGAAAACATTTTTGGGAGACTTGCCAACATTATTTCCAGATCATGAGATGTTAGAAGGATTACAAGAACACAAGCTCTGAGGTAAGAAGATAGCATGCCAAATTGAGGATAGATGTACAAAGGCACTTTTCGGAATGTCCAGATGAAGCACTTAAACATGTTAAAAACTTTGGGCTGGAAGATCGTACACATATATTTTGAGACTTTCATGTTTACATTTTTTCCCCTGCTCTTTGAGGTGGATCCAGGGCTCTGCTCTCTTACTTATTTGGATCTTCACTGACATCCTGAATGTTTTTTCACTGAGAGTTTATTAGGGATGTTTCCTCCGAAAAACACAGCCTTCAAGCTGCGCTTAACATACAGGAAGCATATGTCAGTAATAGAAAAACATGATGTCTGTTGTTTGTGTCTTACCTTAATTATGATTTTAACTCATGTGACAGGGATTGAGAGGCAAAGCCGTATGTTACTAATCACGAGAAACTGGGCTGGTCACATTCCAGTTTGTGGGCCCATTGCTGCTCCAAGTCTCTGCACTTGGATAACTCAAAGACGAAGTCCAAGGACATACCTAAAAACAAATAACAAGAAATCTAAATCGGAGTCTGCTTCTCATCACTCAAGCTCCTTTTAGAGATTGCACACCTGGCATTCGAAAGGCCCAGCTATCCGCCAGTCATCTGACTCTCGCCCCATTCCAAAGCTGGAGCTGATATCCCCCTGATTTCCCAGACCATCTTTGCCTGCACAGCAGGTAGAAGCCTTCTAGGAGGCCATGCTACAGCTTTTGTGTATGATGTCAGGTCTCCCTGGAGTGCTCTCTGGCCTCATGGATCCATTGGGGTCCCCAGTTGGTTTTCTGTTGTCAGTCCTCCCCCAACGGTGACTGACTAAGTTTTAACCTGTGTGCTTTGTGACTCCTGTACTCCTTTGCTGAATGCCTCAATGGTTTTGATTGATTCGGCTCTAGCCCTGTTTCCAGAGCTGCCCCTTCTGGACACAACACTGATGCTGACCTCCGATCTGGCGCTTAGTTCAACTAGATCTTGGCCACTGGCTGCTGGAGGTAACTCTAACAGCTGATGGTGTTGAAGGACTCTCCTGCAGTGCCTTAGTCTGTACACCAGAATGTTTGATAGCTTAGACTTCGATGCCGTCCATATTGGACCTTCAGACAAGGGTCCCATGTAACAAGGGTAATGATAAGGAGGTTGAAAATGTGTTGCCCCCTAGCTTTACTGATTATGGATTTTATTGAGACCTCCAAAATGATAGTGGTATTGACATCTAGAGATGGCTCTCCATTAGTGCCTCCCACTTAGGGAAGCACCTTTTTTGCTGTCCACAGGCCAGCAGAGATGTTGAAACTCTGGTATCTAAAGCTCTTCTTCGTACAGAAATTTTGGAACATGTCACTTCAACTGCAGTATCTTTGCTAACTTTCCAATAAGTGCTGACGGAGACTGCGGTGTGTTCAAAGCCTTACATTCTATACCGGTAAGTCTCCACATCTCTAGGTGCCATAAGCCTGCACCGGGGTGATCCAGCCTTCCTGACTTCGCACCCAACACTGGAAAGTTTCATAGTGCAGGCTGCAGTCAGTAAAGTTAACCCAAACACCTTCCCTATTGCCCTGCCTGATAGAGAATCGAAGCCCATTGCGCTTGGCACAAGGGTGTTTTCATCCACCAGTTTGGCATTGTGCTCTCTGAATATGGTTTGTCTCTTTGACAAGTGCGCTTATGCCCTCTCGGAGGAGTATGGAAATGCCTTTACAGACAACACGCAGCCAAATCCATTTTGCAGGCAGAAGGCTCTCTGAACATTCCAAGGAACATGACCTCTGACTATCCTCATCCTCTTCAGAGCCTTTCCCATTCCTTAAAACTTTTAAATTGGAGTTCCCAGCACCATCTACTGCCCCTCATCCCTCTAGGTCAGCTCTCACAGATCGTCTAGAAACTGCAGGCTCTGCAATTCCAGCGGCACTACACACCGCACGCTGTGAAGTCCGTGCTGTGGATATTGGTGTGATGATTCATCGTCATGCCTTGATGAATGCCATGGGTTACTCAAGGTACATGTTACATGGCTCATGGATATGCAGTTTGATAAATTCAGATTCTCTGGCAACAAGCTAGATTCAGCAGTGGAGCATTTTGAAGATATCTGTGCAAGGGTTGCTCGTTAGGCTTGCTCTGCCCAGCTACCAGTTCCATAAGCTATAAAGGAAGTTCAGTGTTCACTCCCATGGTCCGGTTTACCAACAGAGGCTGCCATCTCAGCTCGTGCAGCAACCCATCTAGTCCTTTCAAGGCTCCAGGGGATGTGGCAACATCAGAGGATAGGGCAAACAACATGTCTAGTCCTCATCTTCCTCTTCCACTGGCACCGCTAAACTGCTGGGATTACCCCTTCGGGAGTCCCTGATGGCAGAAGGGTAAAGATTTTTTTTTTATGTCCTCTTATAGCAATAGTTTGGAAAAGGAGGTGTGTTGGGCCCAGTTCGTTTTGTGTTCCAACTTTTTGGTGCTTCTCCTGGTTAAACGCAACATATGCGTGTAGAATCTTGGTTTCCCTTTTTTCACTCGGGCTCCTTTTTGTCTGATTCCGGTGCGGTCCCGTCCTGGGTTGAGCTAGTAATTCTGACTACTCTTCAAGTTCCACTTGAGTGGATCTATTACATTGCTTAATCATTGGACTATACAATACTTTCACCAGTGTTAACTTGTGAGTTTAGATCTTCCCAGATAGCCCAACATGTATTTGCCCATCCCCCCTGTCTACTTCTATCTAATTTATTAATTCTTTGTACAGACGTCACACACTCTTTAGGTGTTGGAGGTGTTTCCTTTACCCAGTTAATACAGATCACCCTTCTTGCCAACAGTATTAATATGAACACAACTTTTTCTTGATCTTTTCTACCTGGGATAGATTCTGACTTCTCCCAAAAATAACCAAATCCATACTCCCCTCTATCTGCCATCCCAATACTCTAGACAAGGTTTTACCCGTCTCTTCCCAAAATTCCTTGAGGTAGGGGCACTGCCGAAACATGTGTAGATCATCCGCACCTGGCTCTCCACACTTTGGGCAGCTTCTCTCTGCTTGACCTCTGATCTTTGATACCCTTCTTGGGGTCCAGTTTGCTCTGTGGATAGTGAATAGATGGTTCCTTTTCAATGGTGCAGATTTCACAACTTTCCAACAAGTAGCCATAGATACTTGCCATCTGTTTAAGATATTCAGCTCCGGCAGTGCTTCTCCCTAAATCTTATTTGTAATTTCATAGTGGTCCTCTCCTTCTTCAATAAGTGCCCTTTACCAATAAGCTATTTCTTTTTTGGTAATCTTCTTTTCCTGCAGTATTTCCTCAATTATCCCACTTCCTTCTTCGCTATCCTTCAAGTTCTTGACCCACCTGCTTATTTGTTAGTCCTTAAATCTGGCAACCGTGCCCTTAGCTGGGGGTCGCGTAACTAGCTAGCATGGAGGAGTCTCGTCCATTATCGGAATTGGAATTCGGATTATGTTTTTACCTACCCAACTAATATGTGAAAACTCAGACCAATGGTCCTGCAGGTTGGTTGTCATGGATATGCTTTCCCCTTTCTGTCATTAATCCCCAGACCCCCATCCCGAATTCCCACTCTCTGATCTCCCCCCCATACCTCCCCCACCCCAGTTTCCTCCCTCCTTTAAGGTTCCTCCCATTTTCACTCAGACTTTGGAGGAACTTGCCTCTATCCTTTACTATTCATTGATTGCCGGACAAGCAGCATTATGGAGAGTCCTAGTGAAGTAAAGAGGCAGTGGGTGCTACACCTGTTACATCTTGGTACCCAAATAGAACAGTGAATCAGACACATTTTGAACCTTCGCTTCTTATTTGTCACCAGTTGTTGTGCAGTTTTGATGCAGCATTTGTTTAAAATGCTGTTTTCTCCTGCACCCTTTGTTATTTGCAGTGCAACCTTAATTTGGTTCTTATCTTTGCCATTTGAGCCTGTGCACATCTGTTCTTTGAGGCTATCAGCACTTAAAACTGTCTTACTCATTGCAGTTTCTTCTGAGAACCTTAGCAGTAAACTGCAGGCGCTGAAAGTCTAACCACCTTATACCATCTTCTTTCTTGGCAAGTTGGGGCTTCGAATTGTGGCATAATTTCTGCCAAAAGTGGAATCACCTTTCCATGTGGGATAGTATCATGCACCCCACGTTTCCTCTCTGGAGGACTCTCGAAGTAAAGGAGAGGCAGCATCAGTTGGACCCTAAGAGCCAATAAGTAAAGAGCGCCAAGTGGATGACAATCATTTTGTGAGGTTCTCTGGTGATAACAAAGAGCTAGCAGTCCACAAATAGACCGTATCCAGAAAGATTTTTCTTTACACAAAGTTTTGATGTGCCATGGCCGAAAAATAACTAACTTTGGTGCTTCAGGATCGTTCTTCCAGAGCTAAGGCCACAATAATAGCCTTCATCAGGGGTGTTAATGTTGGACTTTTTCCTGTTAATAACGTGGTTGCCTTTCCACACCTCCACATTTCATTACTGCTTTTGATTTTCGGACCTGCAGGGAAAGCCATTTTGCTCTAGTTGGCCTTGCAGGGTTTGGTAGTGGGAAGTTCACTTCTCACACTTTTCAGGAGGTACAACTTCGATATCTATTCAAAAGGTGAGGAATCTGCGGTTAGAAATATCTATCAGAAGATCAGGTTACTTAGCTTGAGCTTTTTCTGATGAATACTTTTACTTCACGCTCCCCTTACTGTGGATTGGACTTCACAGTTTTAATAAGGTTCTATGTAAGATTCTGTACACTCTCAGTTTGTTTCTGATGCTCCGCATCAAAGCGTGTTTAGTGCTTTTTAGGTCTCGGACTAGCATCCCACGCAGTGGGCCAAGTCCGAGATTTTATGCTTTGCAGTATGGGGGCTTGAACCCGCCCTTCTTCTCCATTGGCTGGCCTCGTAAATGCTGGACAGCCATTGGAGGAGAGGGGCGTCACTCGGTTCTGGCCCCGGCTTGAGCAGATTCGGGGGGGGGGGTGTTTTTTTGCATTTTTTAATCAGTGATGTCATCCGTCACTCAGCAAAAAAACACGCCTCCGAATCGCGAAAATGGCGGCGCTTTTGTTATGCCATTTCGCTCTGATCCCCGCCGGAAGAAGTCGCCGAGTCCTCCACCCCAACCGCCGGTGAGTGCTTGCTTTTCTCGCTCTTCGCCCTCCCCCCGCCCCCCTGTTGCTCGTTGTACTTGTGTTCCTCGTTCTCCTCGCATTTCTGACCCCCCGCCCCCCTGTTGCTCGTTGTGCTCGTGTCTCCCCCCCACCCCCTGACCCTCGTTGCGCTCGCTTTCTGCCCCCATCCCCCTGACCCTCGTTGCGCTCGCTTTCTGCCCCCACCCCCCTGACCCTCGTTGTGCTCGTGTCCCCCCACCCACCTGACCTTCGTTGCGCTAGTGTCCCCCCACCCTCCTGACCCTAGTTGCGCTAGTGTCCCCCCAC
This sequence comes from Lissotriton helveticus, assembly GCF_964261635.1. Taxonomy (NCBI): domain Eukaryota; kingdom Metazoa; phylum Chordata; class Amphibia; order Caudata; family Salamandridae; genus Lissotriton; species Lissotriton helveticus. The sequence continues at coordinate 1,207,181,805 of NC_136057.1, forward strand.
CCCCTGACCCTCGTGCGCGTCTCTCTCCCCACCCCTTGACCCTCGTTGTGCTCGTGTCCCCCCACCCCCTGACCCTCGTTGTGCTAGTTTCCCCCACCCCCTGACCCTCGTTGTGCTCGTGTCCCTCCACCCCCTGTTGCTTGTTGCGCTCGTTTCCCCCCACCCCTGACCCTTGTTGTGCTTGTGTACCCCCACCCCCGTGACCCTCGTTGCACTCGTGTCCCCCCACCCCCTGACCCTCGTTGCGCTCGTGTCCCCCCACCCCCTGACCCTCGTTGCGCTCGTGTCCCCTCCACCCCCCTGACCCTCGTTGCACTCGCTTTCTGCCCCCATCCCCCTGACCCTCGTTGCGCTCGCTTTCTGCCCCCACCCCCTGACCCTCATTGTGCTCGTGTCCCCCCACCCACCTGACCCTCGTAGCGCTCGTGCCCCCCCACCCTCCTGACCCTAGTTGCGCTAGTGTCCCCCCCACCCCCTGACCCTCGTGCGCGTGTCTCTCCCCACCCCTTGACCATCGTTGTGCTCGTGTCCCCCCACCCCCCTGACCCTCGTTGTGCTAGTTTCCCCCCACCCCCTGACCCTCGTTGTGCTCGTGTCCCTCCACCCCCTGTTGCTTGTTGCGCTCGTTTCCCCCCACCCCTGACCCTTGTTGTGCTCGTGTACCCCCACCCCCGTGACCCTCGTTGCGCTCGTGTCCCCCCACCCACTGACCCTCGTTGCGCTCGTGTCCCCCCACCCCCTGACCCTCGTTGCGCTCGTGTCCCCTCCACCCCCCTGACCCTCGTTGCGCTCGTGTCCCCACCACCCCCTGACCCTCATTGTACTTGTGTCCCCCCCACCCCCCTGACCCTCGTTGTGCTCGTGTCCCCCACCCCCTGACCCTCGTTGTGCTCGTGTCCCCCACCCCCTGACCATCGTTGTGCTCGTGTCCCCCCCACCCCCCTGACCCTCGATATGCTCGTGTCCCCCCACCCCCTGACCGTCGTTTGGCTTGTGTCCCCCGCACCCCCCTGACCCTCGTTGTGCTCGTGTTCCCCGCCCCCTGACCCTCGTTGCGCTCGTGTCCCCCCCACCCCCCTGACCCTTGTTGCGCCCGCTTTCTGCCCCCACCCCCCTGACCCTCGTTGCACTCAACTCTTGGTTATTAATTAGAATACATTAACATAATTGCCACTTTATGGAACCAGATAATGGATTAGTTCAATAATAAATATCACGTGTAATTATGATGATTTAATATATGGGAGTAACTTTACAAAAGTGCCAGTTGCATGAGCTATTGTGCAGTTGAGAATACAATATGGAACAAAATGTAATTTTATTGCAAATATTCCATTTGAATATACAGCAGGAACAGTGATTAATGATGTGCCTTTACCACAGGTGTTTTACCTATGTGAAAGGGTGTCTGTGTAAATAGGTAGGTTTTTTTTTTACTGATTGTGCAGTAAGCAGGTAAGATTTTCGGTTCCCTCTTTCGAAAATGTTACCAATCAACTCTCAAAGTTAGAGTAGAGTTGCGGACACACCTTCTCATGAGGGCCCACCCGTCTTGTTCCCAGTCCAGTGGGAGGTTGTGCTTATGGGAAATCCAGAACAAATCACCAGCATCATGCCTTATTGCCATGGTAAATAATCATTGGACATCCCACCCTTCTCAGAACTTCCACTTAGTTTAGTAATTTCTTAATTCTATTCCAGTTCCTGACCCTTGTTGTGCTTGTGTCCCCCCACCCCCCTGACCCTCGTTGCGCTCGCTTTCTGCCCCCACCCCCTGACCCTCGTTGCGCTCTTGTCCCCATCCCCGTTCCTCGTTGCGCTCGTGTCCCCCCACCCACTGACCGTCGTTGCGCTCGTGTCCCCCCCAACCCCCTGACCCTCGTTGTGCGCGTGTCTCCCCCACCCCCCTGACCCTCGTTGTGCTCGTGCCCCCACCCACCCCCTGACCCTCGTTGTGCTCGTGTCCCCCCATCCCTCTGACCCTCGTTGCTCTCACTTTCTGCCCCACCCCCCTGACCCTCGTTGTGCTCGTGTCCCCTCCCCCCCTCCCACCCCCACGCCCCTGACCCTCGTTGCACTCGACTCTTGGTTAATAATTAGAATACATTAATATAATTGCCACTTTATGGAACCAGATAATGGATTAGTTCGATAATAAATATCACGTGTAATTATGACTTAATATATGGGAATAACTTTACAAAAGTGCCAGTTGCATAAGCTATTGTGCAGTTGAGAATACAATATGGAACAAAATGTAATTTTATTGCAAATATTCCATGTAAATATACAGCAGGAACAGTGATTAATGATGTGCCTTTACCACAGGTGTTTTACCTATGTGAAAGAGTGTCTGTGTAAATAGATAGGTTATTTTTGTACTCATTCTGCAGTAAGCAGGTAAGATCTTCGGTTCCCTCTTTCGAAAATGTTACCAATCAACTCTCAAAGTTAAAGTAGAGTTGAGGACACACCTTCTCATGAGAGCCCACCCGTTTTGTTCCCAGTCCAGTGGGAGGTTGTGCTTATGGGAAATCCTTAACAAATCACCAGCATCATGCCTTATTGCCATGGTAAATAATCATTGGACATCCCACCCTTCTCCGAACTTCCACTTAGTTTAGTAATGTCTTAATTCTATTCCAGTTCCTGACCCTCGTTGTGCTCGTGTCCCCCCACCCCCCTGACCCTCGTTGCGCTCGCTTTCTGCCCCCACCCCCTGACCATCGTTGCGCTCGCTTTCTGCCCCCACCCCCCTGTTCCTCGATGTGCTCTTCCCCCACCCCCCTGTTCCTCGATGTGCTCTTCCCCCACCCCCGCTGTTCCTCGATGTGCTCTTCCCCCACCCCCGCTGTTCCTCGTTGTGCTCTGCCCCCACCCCCGCTGTTCCTCGTTGTGCTCTGCCCCCACCCCCGCTGTTCCTCGTTGTGCTCTGCCCCCACCCCCCCTGTTCCTCGTTGTGCTTGTTTCCCCCACCCCCTGACCCCCGTTGTGCTCGTGTCCCCCCACCCGCTGTTCCTCGTTGTGCTCGTGCCCCCACCCACGCCCTCTGTTCTTCCGTTTTCTTTGCCCTCTGTTCTTCCGTTTTCCTTGCCCTCTGTTCCATGTGTGTGGGGCTCTGTGTGGGGCTCGGTGTGTGTGTGGGGCTCGGTGTGTGTGTGGGGCTCGGTGTGTGTGTGTGTGTGTGAGGGGCTCGGTGTGTGTGTGTGTGTGTGTGTGTGTGTGTGTGTGTGTGTGTGTGTGTGTGTGGGCTCGGTGTGTGTGTGTGTGTGTGTGTGTGTGTGTGTGTGTGTGTGGGGGGGGCTCGGTGTGTGTGTGTGTGGGGGGGGCTCGGTGTGTGTGTGTGTGTGTGGGGCTCGGTGTGTGTGTGTGTGGGGCTCGGTGTGTGTGTGTGTGTGGGGCTCGGTGTGTGTGTGTGTGTGTATGTGTGGGGCTCGGTGTGTGTGTTTGTGTGTGGGAGGCTCGGTGTGTGTGTGTGTGTGGGGCTCGGTGTGTGTGTGTGTATATGTGGGGCTCAGTGTGTGTGTGTATGTGTGTGAGTGTGGGGCTCGGTGTGTGTGAGTGTGGGGCTCGGTGTGTGTGTGTCTGTGGCTCGGTGTGTGTGTGTGTGTGGGGCTCTGTGGGTCACTTTTTTTGTAGGTAGCTCTGTGTGGGTGTGTATGGCTCTGTGTGTGGGTGCAAATGCATTAGGTCTTGCATTTGCGAGAGATTAAGCTATTGGCAATGTAGATGACAATGCCATTTATTTATGTTTTCAAAACAAACATAAATAAAAATGTCATGAGCAATGCCAATAGCTCCAACTTAATAATGCCGAGACCATTGCATTGTAAATGCTTGTTTGTACTGGCGTCGGCATACAGGTTGGTATGACTGGGCTGCAAGACCACCCTTTTAGTTTTATGTTTTAAAAAATATTACTTTACTCATTTTCTTTGCATAATGCTTATGTTTGCACAAAAAGATATGGGAAGCCTGCCACGGTCAGTTCTGGTGGCTTTGCTAACGCTTGTTATGGGTATTAGCATGGCCCCACTTTCCTGTTGTAGTGATCCTCATTGTCTAAATTCCATCCGGGTTATAGTCAAAGCTGAACAAAAACTATAAACATCCCCCAGCATTAAGGCGCTTTTATTGGAAACACAGACTTGTGGATACTACATTTTTAATCAAATTGACAGCTGTCCGGGCCAACCAGGTTTTTGAGAAAGTGGTGTTAAGTCTCAATGGGGAACTACATGCTGCAAACAGCCTAAAATCCTTTAGCAAGACGTTCACGTTCCTTTTCAGCCCCCACCTGACAAAACGTGAAGGTTAATGCCACGACGATTTATGCACAGCTGCCTCTTTAACTGTATGGAGGAGAGAGTGTAGATGGGTAGCATCAGTGTCTAGCTTGCAAGCTACAATGTAGCAAATAATTGAACATTCTTATATATACAAACATATTACACTGTGACGCCGAACTAGTGCAGACCGATCAACGCCATCTTATGGTTGTTTTGTTTCAACTTTGGGTCCAATGACGGATGGCACTGATAAAAACATTTAGACTATCACTCTTCAGTTTATATGAAACGGTTGTGTGCTATGGGTACAGCGCTGTCTGTGCACATCCATAAAAGTCGAACGTGCTGCCAACTCCGGTGGAATGTATTTTGCTCTCTCGGGAGCGTCTGCACTGGCCTTACTCTGTTGCGACTTCTCCAAGAGGAAAATCAAGCGAGGGCTAAGATGGCGGCCAGAGTCCACCTTCGACGAGGGCGGCTCGACCCCTCTGAACAACGTGGCCTCCACAGACGCTATGAACACACCGGCACCTTGAGGAACGCAGCGGTGAGCCCCGCAAAGCGTGCACGGGGTTTCTGGAGGCAGTGGATTCTGCGGCGCTGTGCATCCTCAATGCCTGACCTCAACAATCCAGCGAGGGACAAGATGGCGGCCGGAGCCTATCCGTGATGAGAGACAGCCCGACCCCTCTGAGAAACATCGTGGCTACTGACACTCCTGAACCTTGAGGATCCAAGAGGTGAGCCCCGCGAAGCGCGCTCGGGGTTCCTGGAGGCGGTGGAGTCTGCGTCGCTTTACATCCTTAATGCCTGACTTTAACATGGCAGCCAAAATTGCCCTCAAATGCGCCTGGAGCTGAAGCTCCGTGTCGACCCTGCTCTCCAGGCTACAGAAGGGATTTTTGCAGCACCACACTCCGGAATAGAGAGCGTGTTCCAGCGCCGGAATTTGGTTGGAGGTGCATGGGCATAATGTCAAGGCCTTAACTTGTGTAGCTGGCCCCGAAATTGTAGTTTTTGGTTGCAAACACCGGTGAGCAAGATAGCGACTGCCCCCGAACTGTCTGGTTGCGGATCACCCTTAATTTCAATTTGTGACTTTGCCAGCGGCTGGTTGCTGAACCTTTACAAGCACCCTTACAAGCAGGCATCAGGCCGGACAGAGCACTCCTATAAGACTTGGAGAATCATTTGACCAATGTGATCAATTGGAGAATAGTATGACCACTACTACAGCTCCCAGTACGAGAAACTCCTGAGGCATTGCAATTGTGGACCACAGTCTCTCATGGACTTCTTCACTTCTTCACTTTTCCCTTTGTCCTGCCCGCCATTTTGCGGCTGTTCTCTGTAGTTTTTTTCCCTGGTCCCCGACCCGTCATCTTGTCCATTCCCTCGTCTTTTTACCCTTTTCCCTCTTCTCCCCCTTGAGGATCCTCAAATGTTTCTTCCCCTCTCTGTTTTGCCTTTTCTCCATACCCTCGAATCCCTCCCACCCTCGCTTGGCGTTGTGACTACGTCCCCCCCTCCTACCCCCCTTAATGGAACTCTGCCTGAGGAAATCTACTATGTTTGTATATTTATGTATATAGGGATAACTCTAATCACTAGTATAGGCAGTAGACCTTTGTACCATCTACCATTCCTATGTGACCCTTAGAGTATATCCAGTCATATCCCTTCCCTATGTATATAGAGATAACTCTAATCACTAGTATATGCAGTAGACCGCTGTGCTCTCCACCATTCCTATGTGACTCTTCAGTATATCCATGTGTATCCCTTCCCTATGCATATAGTGATAACTCTAATCACTAGTATATGCGGTTGACCTTGGTACTACCTACCATTCCTATGTGACTCTTAGAGTATATCCATTTGTATCTCCTCCTTATGTGACTTTACATCTTGTACATTTGCAATTTTTTTCTGTTTGTATCCTTTATGTAACGCATGTAATCTAAAGTCCTTTATGTAACGCATGTAATCTAAAGTCCTTATGTTTCTCAACTGGTTCTTATGTAAAGCGTTCTGACACCTTGGGGTAAAGTTCGCGCGATATAAAATCGCATAAATAAAATAAATAAATAAAATAAAATAAGCACTCCTATATCCCGTTGAGTCTGAATGAATGTTGACTAGCCTGGCTCTGGGAATCTTTACAAGTATGATTTCAGCCCAGTGCAAAAGTTCTTTGCACATGTCATTTTAGTTACAAAGTATTTATTAGCACATCTTTAAGTGTGAAACATCCAGATAGTAGTTAAGGTTTTTCACTTCCTCAACAAAGTAAAATTTTCCAGATTTAATGAGTTTACTAGTGCGTGCAAAATGGCACACGTTTCTAATAAAGACTTCGGATGAGCTATTCCCATGCATATCCATTCGTGAGCCACCACGTTCTGTCGCTGTAACAGAGCCCAACACATGCCAGCAGCCACCTCTTTTATATTTTCCCAATATGGCCCTGTATACGGATGTTATGAAATGCAAGCCTGCGAAGGAAAAAAAGAACTTTGGGAGTGTAACATTGTTACTTAAAAAAAAGTGATATTCCGATTCAGTACGGAGCTTTTTCACCTCTCCTGAATTTATTTTGAATTATAATACAGATGCTCTCCTGATTATTTTAATACAGACGGTAAGAGAGATGTTACTTCATGCATACACTTTCTCTAAAATTCATGCATACACGTCCTCTAAAATTTTGTAGAAGCAGGTCAATGGTCAGTTGGCCTCCTTTTTTTATTCCCAGAACTTTCTTCATCCCTCTCAATCTGGTTTCAGAGCTGGTTTCTCTACTGAATCGACTCTTTTGGGGGTGACAAATCCTAAGGCACCGCTTATATGAAGGTGAAACTGCAGCACTCCTCGTATTAGACTTCTGCGCCGCTTTCGACACGGTGTCCCATCATATCCTGGTGAGAGCCCTACTGTGACTGGATGGATTAGCCTTGGAATGGTTTTGTTCCTTTCTCAAGGACCGGACCTTCCCGGTTTCCTCAGCGATGACCTGCTCCAACTCTCATATGGAGTCCCACAGGGCTCGGTGCTGAGTCCACTGTTAATCTAATTATATGTCCGCCTCTTAGCGGAGATTGTCGAAAGTGCAGCACTGTCCCTCTTCTCCTAAGCTGAGGACACTCAGATTAGTTTTCCCTCTCCTTGTCACAAGGACACAAGCCCTCAGACCTTAAGTTGGATTGAACAAAGTTGCTCTCTAGATGCAATTAAATGGTGATAAGACTGAAGTTATGATCCTTGACAAAAGACATGACTTTTGGGGACTGCAACACGGGCCCCCAGAATTGCGAGCTCTGGCTACGCTGGTGAACAATGTTCGGAACCTGGATTTCATTGTAGATGAACATCTGTCGATGAAACAACAAGTAGCCAAGGCGTCGTTCACCTGTTTTGCAGTCCTGAAATGGTTAAAGAAGATTTATGGCTGATTCCTCTCCAAGCACAGAGAATTGTGATCCATGCCCTAGTTACTTCAAGACTGGATTAAGGAAATGTCCTATATCTGGGAGCCGATAAATTGACCATCCAAAAGCTTGGGAATTCTACGAGTTTTGCACTGGTTGATGGTATTGAATCAAGTGAAATTTAAGGTGTTAAATGTTTAGAAACAAAACAGGCTCAGCCCCTAAATACCTTCAGGATTTGGTTCAGCGTTACCATCCCTCTCTCCCCCTGTGCTCCCCATATCCAGTTTGTTGTTTCAAAAATCAGACTAGCCCATATGAGAGGCCTGTTTTTCTCATATCTGGGACCAACTTTATGGAATTCCTTACCAGTCTCCTTGGGAGAGGAGACCTCTCTTCGCGCCTTCTGCAAGGTTTGAAAACCTGGCTGTTTTAACTTCAGCCTTCCCACGTACATCCTTTTTTTCTTACTCGTCCTACCCTGCTCGGCGCTGGGAAACCCCTCGGGTGGCTGTGCGCCCTACAAATCTTTAATAATAATAAAACATTCATAGACCCACTCATTGCACTGCTCTAACACAGTTTACCTGTGCTCAAAGATATTCTGAGGCTTTTTGATCCTGATACCTGTAAACGCACTTTATTATGCACTCATAATTCCAGCTGTATACAATAGCCGTTGGACATATGATGATTCCTTTGAAGATACTATTAGTCAGATAGAATCTCCCATACACCTTATGTTGGGATCAGTTACAGTCATTTGCATTGTGAGTTGATCAGAAAACTATATTACACAGAGTAATATGAAGGTAAACACATACATATTTCTGAAAGACCACTAGGACTAGAAATGGCACATTTTCAAAATATTTGGAGAAAAAGAAAAGCGCTGTTGTCTTCTAGGACTATTTTCCACTCAGTCATCTTTATTTTGTAGAACATCGAAGTCATAGGTTGGTTTCCCAAACTGCAGTGTTTCTGTTATAATGCAGCAAGTTAACAGCATCACAGGTTCCATTTCCACTTTTCAACTGATTTTTGCTTGCACTATTCTTCTGTTCTTTGGAGCGTTGCAATTACTTTGAGGCGTATGCCAAGGTAGACTATTACATAATGTAGTTAAAACTATGTACACTTGTTAGCTGCCATAAAATGCTGCTCTGCTGACAAGAATTGTATAATGTGTTTGAAAACCTCCAGCTGGCAGCTGAAATAATTGATCTGGTTACTCATAGTTAGATTGATAGAAGCACTTGGCTTAAATGTAATGCCAGATAATCAGCCACACCATCAAGTCTTCAGGTAAACTTTGATACCACATCTGTTTCCCCAACCTCCCCTTCCCTGAAACAGACCCCATGATCTCTTTACAACCAGCAAGAATATGACATTGGTCAGGAATCTTTCCACAAGCTGTTTCTCCCTGCATCAGACGGCTAGATTTCTGTCCTGTGGAAGGGATTCTGCGCAGTCACAGAGCTATGCTTGTAATCATGGAATCTCAGTAGGCAGGGACTGAGTCATCCTTTCACCTTGAGTACCCATGAGCCCGAGACCGACTACCTATAGTGTCTCACTTGCCCTGCTACTCACTCACAAAGGAACATGTGTTTAGACACCCCAGAACACAACACTTCCTACCCTCTCGGGAATCGCGATTGCGGGACTCACCCTTTCGCTCTCACACTTGTACTAGTCCACAATACGTTCTGACAGAGACGCTAAGAAAGATTAAAATGTTTACTTTAACTATCGTGCTCTAGTATGCAATATATGTGCCACAATGAGTAAGAAAATGCCTAGTACAAATACGGTCAGCGTAGTAAGTGGTCCATAAATCATAAAAGGAGCTGTTATTATATAAGACAGGGTAGACTAACCTTCCGCCCCTTCTACAGAAGCAAAATGATTATCAGAAGGTCTGTGAGTGTTCGCAGCAGACCCCGTACATTAGCATACACAGATAAAAGTTCTACATCTCAGGGGCTGTCATGATTTATTCCCTGGAAAGGTCCCTCTCCAAGTGTCTTGTGACCGATCTGTGCATACCTGTATGACAAAAGTACACGTTCCCAAACAACCTCTCCATCAGCTTTTTTTGTCTAAGTGCTAGGGCGTGACCAGAGCACAATAACAAGGAACATTGTTATTTGACCTTCTCCACAGTGTTCACACTAAATCCCAGGAATGAACTCTATGCCTGTACATATTAGGAAGGCCAAGCCGGAACGACTGTTTAGAAAGGCACTGAAAACGTGGCTCTTTGGCCTTCCCTAGAATTCCTTCACTAGGCTGTGAATCCTGGCTGTTGTTGCCATTGCTAGCGCCGGGACACCTTCGTTGGAGGTAGCTGTGCGCTCTATAAATGATTAGTAATAATAATAGTAACAGAACGCGAAAACAGCCAATTGTGTGTGAAAGTACAGTGTGGCACAAAGGAAAATAAGTTGGTGTAGTAACATGCGCAAAGCAGAGGACAGTCTGCAGTGTGCTCATGCTAACATAGAGAAAAACGACAATGGGCCTTGCCGGGACATATGGCAGTCCAAGATTGAGGGGATAGGTTAATTGTTATACCACATACCTTACCAAGGCAATTTTGCTGCTGCTCAATCAGGCTGAACCTTATTGCCATATCAAGGTATAAAGTAGTCCACATCCGTTCTCATAAAGCATCATAAAGGTACTTATGCTGCACTAGTACAGCTTCTTAAGAGCTACACAACGTCCTCTCCAAATTAGTCAGTTATGTCTTTGAAGATGTGCACTAAGCAGGTGCAAGCAAAATGTGATATGTCCGATGGCCTTTGTTTGAGTCATACATTGCAGAACATGGATTGGGAATCGTTCTTGCTTTTATTCCTCCAGATAATGTTGTATTAAATTCTTCAAAACCAAAGGGATTCTATATACTATTCCTAAGTTCATTATGTTTTTCTCAAAATTTCTACCTTAATTAGCATCTTCTCTCTTACACTTGAAGTCCCTTTATCCCTCTGTTCGATGGATGTTACATGATGCCTTAACTTCTGTCTCAACAGAATCAGGATATTTAGAGCCTGTTCAAGTATTGGTCTCTTTTTATTACTTTAAGAAATGAAAGACTATTGCAACTATTTGAGAATATTGGATTGTGTTCTGCATAGCAGCTCATACTGCTTTTTGACAAAATTAGGTAGGCTACTGACAGAAGTCGATTTTGCACTTTTATATATGGGGATGGTAGCCTATGATATCTCTATAGGGGCCTCTTCTCGAAATCTAAAAAGTACCAAGATTGCTGACATCCAGGACCTTGCCTGAGCACTATTGCTTAGCTATGGACTTTAAATGGAAATCCAGAATAGAATTCATGGTGCACAGTAACCTGTTTCAATAATGGTAACCCTAATCCCCACCTTCCCTAGTAGTATTAATCATTGCTTGGTAGTCTTCATTGAAGGATTGTGAATCCAAAAAGTCCAATTCTTGAGAAATAAATATTTACTGTACTTTACTGAACTGTCACTACAGTTCTTCCTAATCTCTGCCTATTTGAGGAGACTGGGTATTCCCTTATAGGCGATATATTGAGCGATAATGAGTTTAATGAAAATGACAATTACAGAGAGGTAAGCTGCTTTTCCTTCTTCAGAAATCATATAATTCATAGATGTGCACGTGCCCCCCCGTAGCATGCTATATTTGCGTTCCTTCCCCAATTCTGTTCCGATAAGCTGAATGAAAGGGGCTCCTAAGGGTGTGCAGTTCTGAGCCTTGCAACCTCATTGATTACAAGGCAGGCCAAAACAATGAGGTTGATATACAATAAACACATTTGCGTTCAGCGTTTGTATTTCTATGTTGTGATTTGTGTTTTACCAGTGATTTCCCCATCCTTATAAGGAATAATTCAAAGCATGTGAATCTGGGAGGTGCCAAACCTTTAGACCGATTGTTACAGGTGAGCACTCTTTGTTATCTCTGGTACTTTTTGTCAAAATATGGGGTTCTCGAATTGTGAAAAATATCTTTATTTGGATATAAAATAACATCCTTAAAAGGAGCACCAACAACAATACTCATTAAAAAGCTAAAAACAAACATCAATAAACAACGGTGGGTAAGTACAGGTTTTCCACATTGCATTATGCAACATCCTTTTGTAACAGTCCACATGACATTAAACAAACTTTAAAAGGTAAGGAGGTTGTGGTACCGATGAATAGCAATGTTGGACTTGTAAACCGATCTAATATTCAACAGATAATTGCGAGTTTTTTAAAAAGTAAGTTCAGATAAAAATAGCAGCAACAGTTCAATAGCAGCAAATTATGAGAAAGTACAGAAGTAAAAAAAAAAGACTTTTTAGCAGCTTAAAAGTGATGCAATTTGATTTAGGCTGTTGCCGACAAGAGGGGTACATGCGTAAAAATGCGATATGCAAGGCGTATGTAGGTTGTGAGGCCTATATTTAAAACTGTGTTTTCTGGGCTTAGGCCGCGATGATTGCCTGTCTGCAGGACCGGATTCCCAGCCTGTACCACTCCGCTTTCAATTTGCGTCTACGTTGTGACATGAGTGCTGGGCAAAGACAGACCACGTGCTCCAGTGTTTCAGCAGTCCTACCGCGCTCTCTGCACGTACGACGCCAGCCTGGCAGATCTTTTAAAAATTGCCAGTCACCAAGGGTTCACTAGTTCTGGAAAAGTCTTGGATATATGTGACCAGAGTTTTAACCTCACCATTTCTAGCTTTAATAAAGCCCAGTTGTTCATAAGACATTGTTTTTATCTATCGACATCTGTAATTAAAGTTTGCAAATTGTTATATTGCTAATCTTTCCTTATCTGCAAATTAGCTCCCACAGTTATGGCATTTAACACCTCAAAGGATCTTGAATGCTCGAAGGTGCTCCAGTTAAGCCCTACCAAGACAGAACTCCTACTCTTTATAATTTCACCCCTCTCTGTCTGTCATGGCTTATGAAGCTATTACCTCCAGGTATATCACTGATCGTAGTCGAAAGTTTGGGTTCATTGTGAACTTGCATCGAAGTCTTCAATCAAGCATTGGCAAATTGGAAAAAGCTGTTATTTTTAGTTACACTTTGTTCAAAAAGTTTAATTTCTCACCAATCCAAAGAAAACTTCAGAGCAATTGTCCAAACCTTAGTACTACACTACATTTATGACTCGAAGATGGTAATAGAATGTCTTTGTAAGTCATTTCTTATCCCTCTGAAACCCATTCTATTCTTAGCAGCTTATTTAATTGCAGGAGCAAAAATGACATTCTAATAAAACCTAATTAGCTTTGACTTAAAGAAAAGAATATCTTCTGAAATGTACATAATTTTGTTTAAAATGATCAGTCAAGGACATTTTTTATGCCTGAAAATAAAACTGACATAAGCTTGAGACTTGCAACTCACAAAGTTACTCGTGTCCCATCCGCAACTTTCCAAAAGCAAAAAAATGAAATCTCTGAAACTAATCAGATCTTTCAGAAGTTTGATAGAGGAAATTCACATTATCCCCCATACTAAGGACCTTGGGAAGAGCCCAGAAATATGTATTCAAAGGATAACCTCTAAACAAAAACAGCAGATAAGAAATATTTGCTCTGGTTCTCCCCATAAGGTGAACCCTAATGTTTTAATTTTGTAACGATATACAGTTGTTCACTGTTTGATCTCCAGTGTCGAGAGCCACCCTACCGTGACATATATATATATATATATATATATATATATATATATATATATATATATATATATATATATATGTAATAATCTCTTCTCAGATGAAAAGAAGTCGGGTCGCACACCAATAATCCATTAAAGTCAATCCAAAGTATTTATTTTTAACAACTCCAAACACCAACGCGTTTCAATCTCCTACTGAGATCTTGTTCACAGTGCCGCCCCCATTTTCTCATTAGATTTTAAAGCTCATGTGTTACATCGACATCCTCCTCCTACATGAAGGGAATTATGGTTATTGTAGTGCTGGCTATATTACAGTGAAAATTACAATAACTTTACCCAAATTATATACAAAGTGATAAAAGAAATACTCAAATGAAACTATTATAAATCTATTGTGTGATGATTGTGTAAATTATAACAGGTAACTAATCATTTAGGAAACTATACCCTGGTTCTTTCTCAAACAAACTCGAGTTCATAGTGGTACTTCTCATTCAACAAAATGTTTTTACCTTTTTTTAACTATTTAACAATTTTTTTTTTAACCTTTTTAAACATTTTTAAATTAATGCCTTCAGTGGTCCTTTGTATCATTATTCAAAATCACTATCTCTGTAGTTTACAATATTATGCAACATATTATACCTCATTGTTTGCCTCTCATGGTCATTTTTTCATTTACCTTTTTAACAACTTAACCAATTCATTTGTCATCACAATTCTAGATTATATGTGAAAAACCTGTGCACTATGATCAATTCACTAAAATTTAACCTAGACAAAATTTATTTCATGATGTGAAAAGGCGCATCTGTTTCTGCTCTGCCGTATTTACATGAAGTTCATGATATCTATATAATGTTTTTACACAGAAAAACAAAGGTTAAAGTAACTTTATAGTTAGGTGACATTACAGTTCTGATCTAAAAACAAAACACAGAAATTCAACAGTTATAGTTTGCATCGCTGCCTTTAACTTGCGCCCCGCCATACACTGCTTATGACCGCACATGTGACATCACTCATGATGTTTTGACTTCATTTATGACCTCACAAAGAACATCATTTATGACATCAAAGGAGTGTGCAAAAGGTCTCCTGAGCACCAAATAATGTCAAGAAAAAGTCCACCAGTAGTTGGTATTACTGGATATGCTTTATTTCTCTCTTTTCACAAACGTTCAGATATCTTTAACAAATCTCGTAGACGACACGTGGTTCGTCACATGGTAAATCAACCTTTGACTTCCTCAGGGCTACAAAACTGATTATAACTCACTTTAATTAGATATTTGCTTATAGAAAAAAAAAGACAAAACATTACCTCAAGTCTATTTCTATAGGTGGAAAATTCACCAAAGTCAATCCATGTCCCGAGTGGGTGATTCCCAAACTCACATAAGTAGACAAAGAACCCAGAACACTATGTATCTGATTATTGTAGTGCAGCGTAGAAGTGCACCTATTATCATTGAGCCCAGGTAGATATGAGCCAGAAGAGAAAGAAATGTAAACATTTTATGTACAGCACAAAATTGTAGTAAGGAGAAACAGAAGAGAAACAGCATCTTCTGCAAAGGAAGGTCATGTTTGCTGTTGCAAGACTCCACCACAGTTCCACTAGACACCCATAGTGTTACATTGGCCCCATGTAACTCCTGTTTCACTCACCTCACAAAATTAAACGCTACACTCCAAGCATGTCATGTGATAAAAATTGTTTATAAATCAGGAAAACCTACATTTAAAATAAAGTGTAACATAACCATTATCCTACGCAGGACTTCAATGTGAGCATTTCTTAATATGTCATCATATCATATCATGGAGCTTTCAACATATACCCATAATCAAATCTCCCAATTCCAGTTTATGGTCCCCTAAAAAACCATAAATTAACAAACATTCATGCTCCTAGTTTACCACAGTTTGCATCATTCTGCATTTCAGCCATATTCCTTGTTTTAAATAACTATGTACTCCTACTGAAGATCAGCAGTTGTGCCCTCAGCATCTAGTGCTTGTATGATTATATAATCTAAAAAATATGCGGAGGTTTACCCATATAATGCCTCTATGCTCCGTCATTATTTATTTGTATCTACAACTGCACTGCAATCCTTTCGGTGCTTTAAAACAAATGACAAATATGCACAATGTTTGTTAAATGTACTTGTATGCCTATATAATACCGTTAGGTACCCGCATGCTGTCTAATTACTACTTAGGCGCTACAACGCAGCACTTGCAGTGCATCACAACCTCTCCAAAGTGTACAAAGCATGTGACATATTCCAAGCTTGACTATGTATATCCAAAACATAGTTGTCTATCCATGCGTGATCTCTGTCTCACTTAATATGCGTACTCGCGCTACAGTGCAGCACTTCAGTGCATTTAAACATCTTCCACATAATCAAAGCGTGTCACCCATTCCAATCACATCTGTGTGTCCCCAGAATTCATCTATGTGCTGGTGACATAAACACTCTCAAACACTTATATTTAAAAAATCCTTAAGTGACCAGTCGGTCTCATTACAACTTACCTATAGTCAACTTCAGTCGAAGGTGTCTCCCCGCCATGTATAAATCCAGGCATGCCACTCCCCCGCCGTCTTGTTAATGGTATTCATACCTCTCTCCTCAGTCAGTAACAACGAAGATGAACAATAACATCAGAATGTAAATTTCAGACTCCTCTAATATCCAAGAACCACATACTCCTTCTGCTGGATATGTTCTTCCCAATCGCATCCATGTCCCAGTAACAATATCGAAATAAACATCACCCCATAGCCATCAAACATCTGACACAACTTAACCAACACAGCAGCCATTATTTATCACGCCAGACTTCACATAAAGTACGCAGTTTCTAAGCAATGTAACTAATATAGGTTTGATGGTGACCATCTTAAATATACTGTATTTGCTTGCTATCTCATTAGCGAAAACTTAAATTAATCATATGGTGTAACAGAATTTGGTTCATACATAATAAGATTGTCTAGGCAAACAAAATCCTGGCACCTCACTCTCACACGTTCTAAACAGTATAATTTTTCTTAGTTTATCAACTGCTGCCAAGTGCACTATTAAAGTAAAGTCAATGTTCCCAACTCAATAGCACGGGCTATACCTATGATGTATCGACCGTATTCCCTGGTGACCCACAACCTCAGTATGTGGATATTTTTTACCATTATGACGACATACTCAAGATCGTTGGTCCATGAGCGTACACAACCTAATTGCATGCAATAAATCTGCAAACCTGATCAGCATATCCATCCGTTCTCTAAGATTAATTAATCAAGGGACTGTACCAGGGGTACCCTCCACATCAAATTTCACAGTAAAGAACAAGTTATTTACCTTTGGTAACAATATATCTGTAAGAGACATATATTAGTTATGGATTCCTAACCTTAGAATTACCCCCAGATGTCAAACTGGATCAGGAGAATTTTTTCCTCAGCAGTACTCCTGCGCGACTGTAGGTGGCGTTGGTCAACTTTACGTTCGTCGTTGGCATCGTTATTGCCGGAATAACGTTGCAGTATCTACTTAGACGCCGCCCTTGCGCGCTGACGTCAGTTCTTTACACAACATTCCGCGCCAGAAGCTCAGCACCATGCAAGACACTGACCACTGGTGCACAAAAACTAGGGCCCTGAAAGGGAGTCCCTTACCCTAGAAGTCAGTTCGCAGAACGAGGAGGATGGGTGGGGCGGTGAGGAATCCATAATTAATATATGTCTCTTACAGATATATTGTTACCGAAGGTAAGTAACTTGTTCATTTGAAAGAGATTATTAGTTATGGATTCTTCAGCTTAGAATAGATACCCCAGCAATACTAACCCCGGAGGTGGGTCTGCGAACCAAGTTCACACCAGAAAGTCCTGAAGAACTGAACAGCCAAAGAGGCCGTCCCTCCGGACTTGGCTGTCCAGACAGTAGTGTTTAGTAAACGTGTGCAATGAAGCTCACGTGGCTGCCTGGCAGATGTCATGAAGAGGGACTCCACTTCCCAGAACAGTGGTGGCGGCCGTCGCCAAGTTAGAATGAGCGCGCAGCCCCACAGGAGGTTCCTTCTTTGCCAAGGAATAACAAATTTTGATGCAAAGAACGACCCATCGAGAGATGGTCCGCTTTTGCACAACCCGACCTTTCTTGGTGCCCACATAGCCAACAAAGTGCTGATCATCCACCTGAAATTGCTTTGTGCAACCCAGATAAAATGAAAGCCCACGTTTTGGATCCAGACAGTGGAGCCTCTCCTCCCCTTTAGAAGGGGGCAGGAAGAAGGTGGGCAAAGTGATGGCTGTCCTATGTGGGAAGAGGTAACCACTTTGGGAAGGAAAGAAGGCCTAGTGCGAAGGACAACTTGGCCGGATGAACTGCCAGGAAAGGAGGTTTTGAAGAAAGAGCCTGAAGCTCACTCACCCTGGGAGCAGAGGTGATGGCAACCAAAAGGCAGTTTTAAGTGTCAAAACTCTGAGAGGACAGTTATGTAGTGGCTCGAAAGGAGCGCACATAAGGTAGGTGAGAACCAGGTTCAAGTCCCACAGGGGCATTGCGAAAGGAATGGGAGGAAACAAGTGAGTAATGCCCTTAAGTAAGCAATTTACAATAAGGGACTTGAAAAGAGAAGGCTGATCAGGAAGCCGAAGAAAGGCCAAAATGGCTGAAAGATAGCCTTTTAGAGTGGCCAGAGCAGAGCCCTGCTGAGCCAAAGAAAGAATGAAGAGGAGAAGCTCTGAAAGGGAGGCAGAAAGGGATCCACGGTCTTAGCAGCACACCATCCCACAAATGTGTTCCATCTACAGGCATATACCATTTTGGTGGAGGGACGCTTGTCTGCCAAGATAACGTTTCAGACTTCGGGAGGAAGGTCAAAAGCTGTCTACTGTCGCTCCTCTATCTCCATGCAAGGAGGTTGAGACTGGACAGGTTCGGGTAGAGAACCGCCCCCTGCTGCTGCGACAGAAGATCCTCCCGAAGAGGTAGTCTGATCGGAGGATCAATGGCCATGTGCAGAAGCTGGGGATACCAGATTCTCTGTGCCAAGTGTGGAGCCTCAAAAATGACTTGGGCCTGATCGCGCATGATCTTCTTCAGCACTCTGGGCAGAAGTGGTATAGACGGAAAGGCGTTTAGAAGACCGCACCTCCACTTGCGACGAAAAGCGTTGCCTAGTGAGTGAAATTCCAGACACCATTCGTGATCCATCATGCACCAGTGGTTGAGTTTGTCCGCCCCATCGTTCAGAGAACCTGCCAGGTGTTGAACCACCAGGGACATGCCCTGATGTTCCAGCCACTTCCAGAGAGGAAGTGCCTCCTGACAGAGTGTCCACGACCCCACCCTGTTTGTTGCAGTACCACATGGCGGTGGTGTTGTCCGTGAACACCTGCACTACTCTCCCTTTGGCAGAAGGAAGGAATGCCTTCAGTGCAAGACGGAACGCCCGAAGCTCCAGAAGGTTGATGTGGAGCCCGGAGTCCGCCAGAGACCAGAGGCCTCTGATCTCCGCCTCCCCATGCGTCTGCCCCACCCTAGAAGTGATGCATCTGTCAACACTGTGAACTTTGGTTTGGGAAGGGAGTGGGACCTGCTGTTGACCCAATACTGGTTCATTAGCCACTACTGCAATTGGTGTGAGGTACCCTCCGAGATCTGGACTCAATCGGAAAGATTCACCTGATGCTATGCCCACCTTTACTTCATATCCCACTGCAGAGCCTGCATATGCCTCCTGGCATAGTGCACCAGCAGGATGCAGGAGGCCATGAGGCCCAGTAGCCTCTGGGCCAGTCTCACTGAAACCAGCGGCTAAAAGATCGGAATCATAGCCCGAATATCCCGGACTCACTGCTTGGGAGGATAAACCCAAAACTGCACTGTGTCCAGAACCACTCCAAAATGAAAAGGAGCTTCTGAGAGGGAATCAGGTGTGACTTGTCACATCGATGGGGAACCCCAGCAAATGCAGGAGGTTGGCTGTAGTCTGGAGATTGGAGATGACAGCCTGGGGCGAGCCGCCTTCAACAGCTAGTAGTCGAGATAGGAGAAGACTGGAACCCCTGATCTGCGCTGATGATCTGCGACCACCGCCATCACCTTAGTGAACACCCGAGTGGTGGTGGTATGGCTAAAGGGGAGCACGGTAAAATGAAAGTGTTCATGGCCTACCATTAACCGCAGGTAAATCCGATGGGCCAGCAGGAAGGGGATGTGAAAATCAATGTTCTGCAAGGTCAACGCTACCATCCAGTCTCCAGGGTCGAGGGCAGACAGGACCGGAGCCAGTGTCAACATTTTGAACTTATCCTTCCGGAGGAAGCGGTTGGCGTTCCTGAGATCCAAGATAGGATTCAGGCCCTTGTCCTTCCTAGGCACTAGAAAGTAATGGGAATAACAACCACGACCTACTTCTGGGGCAGGAACTCACTCGATGGCCCACTTGACCAAGAGAGACATAACTTCCTGTTGGCGAAGGGCCAAGTAATCCTCCGACATGCGATGGCATTTAGATGGCATGGATGAAGGGGTAGTCTCGAAGGGGAGTAAGTAGCCCCTTCGGACTATCTGCAAAACCCACCTTTCCGACCTGATGTTTTGCCAGTGGGGGATGTGATGGCGAATCCTGCCGCCCACTGGCAATTGATGGCCCTGAAAGGTCGGACTAGGAGGGTTCAGAGGCTGCTGCAGAGGGGGTGCTGGTGGACTGGCCCACCTGCTGGTTCCCAGACCCACGAAGGTGGATCCCACGTCCCCGACCGCGCGGAGGTTGGACAGCTTACTCAGGCCTGTTGCTCTGGACGGAACGTGGCGGGGCACCTCTTCCATAGCCACGAAAGGGGTGAAAAGCAGACACGCAGGGCGAGAGATGAAAAGGGAGGCCCAAGGACCTGGCCGTAGCCCTGGAGTCCTTAAAGCGCTCAAGCTCGTTGTGTGCTTTGTCGCCAAACAAGCGACCGCGTCTCAGGGCTACTGATGTTGAAATTGTCCTGCCCAAGCTCTGAAGGGTGGGGTGTTGGGAGAGGAAAATGGGGTCGCCCGGGGCTGGCGGTGGCATCAGGAAATCATCCTATCCACAGGAGCCTCTGTGTTAGGCTTGGACCAAGTGCCCAAAAGGATGTCTGTGAAGGCCTCCTTGAATGGCAGCAGGGGCTCAGAAGAGGCCGCTGCCAGTTGAAGCACCTCGGTTAGGAGGTCCTGACCGCCACCGTAGGAAGCTCAAGGTTTAAGGCCTCAGCTGCCCTACGCAACACCACTGCGTATGATGCACCCTCCTCCGTAGCCAAGGTAGGGCGAGATATCATGCCAAGATCTGGGTAGGTGTCCACTGGCCTCATTCAAATCCTCTCGCCAGTCCAGTTCTTCTAACTGGTCTGCCAGAGGGTCCACAGACCCCTCCCAGTCCTCCTAATCCTCCTCTGGTAGCCACTCAGAGTGATAGGGAACACCAGGGGAAAACAGGGGTACAAAAATACCGGTCAACACCGGTCAGGCTCGAGTCCACATTGAGGGGGAGGCTGGGTACGATGTCGGCTGGGGACACAACCGGCGTCGGAGGGGGCGGAGGTGTCGGCCACTTGATTCAGCGCCGGAGGAGGTGTCACGAGGTCGACCAGCGCCGATCCGGATCTAGGCATGGATCCCTGGGGACCCTGCGCTGCTGGAGACGAAGCCGCCGACATTGAAGGCTTAGAGCCCCCAGTCTAGTCCAAGGGGCCCAAAGGCGCGCCAGCGGAATCGGGCTGCCCAAAGATCGAGTGGAGGGCTTAGTAAAAACTACAAAGTTGCGCAGGAGTGGCTCTGTCTCCCGGGAAGGGAGGGAGGCTCTGGGTTGACCCAATAGGCTCAGCGGATGGTGCTAGTCGACTACCTTCCTCAACCCACGTCGCGTCGGCCGACATACTAGGAGAACGCAAAGAGGGACGCTGCTTCTTCACCTTCTTTTTGTGCTTCGACTTACCTGAAGACGAAGAGTGGTGGTGATGGCTCTGCGACCGGTCCCGTGACCTCTCTCTCGACCGGAACCTTGAGCGGCACGAAGCTAACTGCCTGGCCTCGAGAAGCTTTTGATACCGCTTCCGCAAAGACTTTGAGTTTATGGCCCGACAGTCGGAGCACGACTTAGGGTCGTGGTCGCGCTCCAAACACCAAAGGCACAAGAGGTGCGGCTCCGTAACCGGCATCAATTTGCGACCGGAGTGGCAAGTCTTGAAGCTAGTTAGAGGATGGGACATCCCTACGTGCACCAGGAGTCAAACGACTCAAAAAGATGTCAACAAAAAGTCGCAAAAAGAGTCAAAAAGTGACTTGAGGTACCGCTCTCTCCGGATCTGCGCTGGCTGTAGATATCGCAACGTCAGCCATTCCGCCTCATCTTCTTTGGTGGCAAAACTCACCAGCTCAGACCTCTTTCCGACGTTTGTACGATCCTAAGTATTGAGGACCCACCTCCGAACCTCCATCCTACCCCCACGCATGTCTGTGAAGGGACTCGTAAAAGGAGCAGGAACCGTCCTAAACCTTCCTCAGAGGTACCCAATCCAGACCCAGACACTATGGCGCGTGAATCGGAGGCCGTCCTTCACTCTCTCACCAGAGACAGCTCTGATTCTGATCACTTCCGACAACTGACTGTCACCACTTCCATTCTGATGTTTCCAGGTTTGAAGATCTGTTTACGATCTCTGTTTGACTCTTCTTCATATTTTAGGGTTTTGTGTTTCATGGGGTCTGTCCCTCTCCACTCCACAGCGTGATCTTTGCTAGCCCATGATACATCAAGGGCCTTGTACCTACCTGCTAACCCGATAGAGACTTCGCAACACCCCTGGCCCTGTTGGTGGGGCTCCTCTCACAATACCCATAGAGTGCCAGCCTTCACTCTCATTTGGGTTCCCTGGCTGGGTGTCATTCATCCACTGTTGGCACGTACACCTCATGCAGCTGCGCATTCTACCCGTCAGATGTCCCTAAATCCGTAGGTCCTGATGAGTCCCGAGATCACGTATAGGGTCGAAACGTCGTCGCCAACAAAAGAAAGCGAACCATTAACAGCGCGTATTATTGTAAATAGCTGCTATTATTGAGTTGCTAAATGGTCGATGTGAGAAAGTGCCATCTTTCTTGCCTTGGTATGCCCCCACTTTTTTCTGAACTGCTGATGTACTTTGACTGAGTGTGCCCTGAGTCCCTGCCAATCAGGAACCCAGGGCCTGTGTTCCTTCCCTACAAAGAAAAGCTATGCTGAAACAAAATACCCAAGTGGCATCTCTGGCCCCCTGTCAGCCCCTAGTAAATGGTACCCTAGGTACCCAGGGCATGGTGACCAGAGAAGACCCCTGAGGGCTGCAGCACTTATTGTGCCACCCTCAGGGGCCCTGTACTTTGGCATCCACACACTGCCTTTGCAGGCTGAGTGCCTAAGTACAAAACTAAAGCAAAAGTCCACAGAACCCACTGCCCTGGCATACTTCAGTCACCCCTCTAGCTGGGTGTCCTATGCCAGAGGTGAGGGCCCAGGTGCATGAGCCCTGTGCCCCTACAGTACCCAGGGCCATTCCTGGGCACTGTAAGTGCAGTGTTGCCATTTAAGAGTATATGGTGCTGGGAGGTTGTCATTCACGAACTCCACAGCACCATAATGGCTTCACTGAAGACTAACAAGTTTGGCACCAAACTTCTCAGCACATTAAACTTGCACTGATGCCAGTGTGGGATTTAATGTAAAATGCACGAGAGGGCATCTTAGAGATAACCTCCAAATACCCGAACCTACAATCCACGTCTGGGCTGAGTGGCTGCAGAGGCTGCCACACAGCAGACATGTGGCTGGACCCCTGGGTGGAGAGCCCCCGCTCTCCTTGGTCTGCAACAAAGCACATCCTGGACGAGGTGCTATGTCTCCTCCCCCAGGATGGACAGGGGGAAGCTTCAAAGGCATACCGCCTCTGAGAGCTTCTCCAGACCATTTGCTGTACTCCGCAACCAGCCCCCCACCAGTCCTAACCCCACTCTGGCGGGAAGACTGGCGGGAAAAACTACGTCAGGAAGGGGGGTGTGCCCACCTGTGCCAACTCTACCCCTCAGGTGGAGGAGGCGAGGTTAAGCAAGACCCCGGGCTCCGGCCATCTTGTAGATGGGGAGTCCTGCCCAATTCCAGCTAGGCTCCTGCCCCCCTCCCACAGGAGAGGAGCAGGCTAGGGGGTGTACTCACCCCAGGATAGTGACCCATTGGTCCCTGCCCTTGCCCTACCTCTAACGCCCCTAAATTTAGTATTTAGGGGCTCCCTGAACCTTCCTTCCTTAGATCCCGATATCAAAAGAAGATCAAGAAGAAGAAGACCCGCCGCGCAGCTGCTAATAACAGGACAACAACAACTGACTTGGCCCCAGCCCTACCGGCCTGTTGATCCTGGAACCTGCTCCTGCCTAATACCAGCGACCTCCGCGGACAGCAACCTTGGGACACGCAGAGGACCTGCCTGCCTTGACAAAGATTGGGACTCCCATCAGCAGAGGCTCTGCTGGAACACTCCACCTGGTGCTCACCAGGAAGCTCCGGACCAGCCCACTCTGCACCAGCCGAGCCCGGGCAGGGCCAACCCGAACCAAGACCACGAGGACGTCCCACCGGCGACTGGGACCCGAAGTCCAGTGCCCAAAGACCCTCCTCGACGAACCAGCCGACGCCTGCAGACTCAGAACCAGGCCCCCCCCCAACCGCGACCAGCCGAGGGTAAGCTTTTCCGACCCCTAAAGACACCCTTACCTCTTGAAGTGCTGGTCGCCCCTGGAGAGTCACCGTCCCCGAGCCTGCAGCCTTGGTTCCTTTGTCAAGATCCTCATTGGATAACATTGAGCGCCCGACGGCTCAAAAGCACCCTGCACCCAGCCGCCCGAGTGCCGCTGGCTGTGACCCCTCCGTCCTAACTTACTTCCCCCATTGTCCTGAGCAAGTGACCACGAGCCCAGCTCCCAGAACCGCGTGGCCTGCTAGCCAGCCGCCACCAACCGAAGGCCCCCTTTCCCTCATTGGATAACATTGGTCCTACATACCTCTGCACCCGGCCGCCCCGGCGCCGTTGGGATTGAACTAACTGTACTCACCTGACCCTGGGGGACCCCTGAGTCTACACCCAGGACCGTAACTGCACCAACCGAGTACTCACCTGGAAACCGGTAATTCACTTACCTGCCATTGGATAACATTGACCCATTTTGACTCGAAAATTTTCTAAGTGTGGAGTTTTGAAAACTGAAAATATTCCTATAAAATCAGCCAAAGTCCGAATCCGAAAATACTCACCTGTGATCAGGAGAGAAGCCAGTACTGTACCCTTCAGCCCAGTACTGAACCGCAAAATTAATCCCTAGCGGGTTTACTAGTAACCTGTAATTTTCCCGGTAGGAACCCATTGTCTGCTTTTCTATGAAATTTCTTCTAAGTGTCTACTTTTGAAAACTGCTAATATTGTTTAAAAATTGTAAGAAATACTGAAACGCAATTACCTACCTGTTTTGAGTTAAGACCCCAGTGCTGGCCCTAGGAGACTAGTGCTGGGTTGCAAATGTAACGCGATCGTACTTTACCTGCAACCTGAATTTCCTCCCATTGAATAACATTGTCAGATTTACCTTGACAAGTAGCTTGAACTTTAAACACAACTTTATATTCTTGAAAATTCTTCACAGTGACTTACTTGCTTTTGCTAATCTGGTTTCAGCTTAGACCCCAGGACTGAATCTTAGATCTAGTCCTGAGCCTACCAAAGTAATCCGTAAAGTAATCAACCTTACTTATCTATGAAAACCCATTGAGTTCAATACTAGAGTTTGGTTCAGAACTGTGTTGTTTACTGCTTATACTATAACCATTGTGTGCACAACCTTTTTGCTTCTTTGCCAAGTAATTACATTTGAATACTCACCTCGAAAATTATATTTTTATAACTGTTGGTTCTAAAAATAAAACACCCATATCTTTGGATATACAAACAATTGGCCTGAAGTTCAGTCCTTGAGTGTGTGAAACCTTTTGCTGACTGAGTGTGTACTTTAAATGCTTTACACTGTCCTCAGGTACTGCCTTACTGCTCGACCATGCTACCACTTTGGAGAGTAAGGTCATTTCTGACATTAACCTCTGTTATACCTTTGGGGTTGGTGGACTCTATACACACTGTACTTCCTTCTAGTCCAGTATATATAGAGCCACTTTCTCACAGTCAACTTTTTTGAATACCTTGGAAACCTTATAAAATACTGTCACAATTATGTCACCAATATTTTAGGTTCCTGTTTCTCACTGGGGACTTTAAGCACATTTTTCTTTTTCATTGTATATACAATTTTGTTTGTAAAATATGATTGTATCAAACTAAAACCATAGGTGTCTGTGGTTTCTTCGCCCACTGACATAATTTTAACCCTTCCATTGCGATTGTGCACCTTATTATCTATATTGATTCTGTTATTCCACAGGAACCACTGTTTCTGACAATAAAAACGAAGCCAAGCTGTTTGCGAGTGTGATGGCTTACTGCCTCAATTCACTTTTGCTGGGTCTTATAGAACCTGTTAAGTTGGGTTTAATTCCTTCTCGACAATGTGGCAATAAAACTAAACAACTATGTTATCTCATAGACAAAGTACTCTGGTTGCGCAAGGAATTTTTATTGCTTTCCATAGATGCCGAGAATGCGTTTAACTGGATAGATTGGCCTTGTCTTTTCGATACGTTGAGGAGGTTTGGCTTCGGTGAGAGGTTCGTGAAATGGATTCCTGTATATACAGTACACCACGAGCGATGGTAAGGGTTAACGGAGTGCAGTTTTGCCTCTTCCCTATCCGTTGTGGTTGCCTTTTGTCTCCGCCCCACTTTGCTTTGTATATCTTGCCATTGTCACAGAGGCTTCGGGACAACCCCGCCATAACCGGTATACTCGTCAGCAAAGATGACCATTTGATATGCCTGTACGTCGACTATACAAAAAATAGTTGTGTAACCTGCACACCAATTAAATTCAAAAATACTAATCAACCTTTTATTTATAGTGATCAATCGGTGCAGACCCGCGTCCTGACTCACCCCTGTCAGGTAGTACTAATACTGCAAAAACAGACACAACTGTGCCCTTTGCCGGAATGCACTGTTCGAATTGGCTCAAATGCCAGGATGCTATACCCTGATTATTAATCAAAATTCAACATCCGTATCCACATATATATGCACATTCAGTGAACCATCTGTCTACGTAAAACATTTATCACTCAAATGAAAATTTATGTGATGTTTCCAACATGGCTTTACTTGATTTGTTCAAAATTCTTCATGTTTAAATAGACTTATTATCAAATCATACCATAATCACCATTCATTTCATGGTCAGCAAAATGCAAATTAATTTGATAGCTCAAAACTCATTATACATGTAATTTTCGGTTAACATGATAAATTCATCAAAACTTGCGACGACTCCCTCCCAATGCATTTCGATGCCAACGCATCTTCGTCAGGGGAATGATTCTGCAGAAAAAATATAATTGTATCTATTTCATGTAAAATAACATTACATTGACATCCCTTGTCCCATTACTTTCCTTCTTTAAACTTCCCAAGCTTTATTCATGCCTAACAGATCAACATCATGCAAATAATAATGTTCCAAAACACCCAAGCTTACTAGCGACATAAGCAACATAATGTAGTTCTCGTGGTGTTCCCTATACATGCTATTCACTTTTATGACGAGTGCAACCTCTGTTTCCTGACCCCTGAGCCGTGCTCCCATTATCACCGACTCCACACCATTATGTGAGAAACTTAACATAAATCCCCTTCCAATAACAAAATGTAAATACCTGAAAGAGCGTTCTGAAAAAACGATTCTCTCTGTAAAATCAAACATCACATAAATTTTCATTTGAGTGATAAATGTTTTACGTAGACAGATGGTTCACTGAATGTGCATATATATGTGGATACGGATGTTGAATTTTGATTAATAATCAGGGTATAGCATCCTGGCATTTGAGCCAATTCGAACAGTGCATTCCGGCAAAGGGCACAGTTGTACGTCGACTATGTCATCTTTTCGGTTTCGGAGCCCTTGACCTCACTCCCGGCCGTTGTGGCAGGACTTCAGGTGTTTGGTTCGGTCTCTGAGTTCCGAGTTAATATGCAGAAGTCGCAGATATTGAATCTCTTGGTTACCCCAATGACTGAGCAGGCTTTGAGAACACAAATCCCCTTTGAGTGGGCTACTTAGGAACTTCTGTATCTGGTTATCTCCCTAGCACGCACTCTGTCCAAGACCGCTGGGGTAAACTATGCGTCCCTTGTCTCCCAGAGAAAGGGATTTGGCGGTATGGAGCCCCCTACTCCTTTCCTGGATGAGGCGAGTTGCTGCAGTTAAAATGAACAGCCTTGCGCACATACTTTATATTTTCAGACCCTACCCTTAGTCCCTCCGCCTGGTGTGATCTGTTCCCTATTGCATGAACTTCATTTCGGGGGTAAGAAGCTCAGTCTGTACAAACTCCCATGCTGCTTTGTTACTATCAAGCAGCCCAGCTGTGGTTTCTGGTTGAGTGGAGCAGACCGCTCTCGGAGAATCACTGGCTCTTCATGGACCAGGCTGAAGCGGGCACTTAGATATGGAAGGAGGTGTGACTCCAGTGCCGCCATAGGGCTGGGGGCCTATACTCATCGCCAGTGACAAGTGATACTCTAAAGGTCTGGGATACGCATGCATTTAAATTGGGTTTGATTACTTTCCCCACGCCAGTGACTCCTCTTTTGGCTAATCTTGACTTCTCGCCGGGGATGGCTTGGAGTGGGTTTCGCAGATAGATAGATGGGGGTTGTAAGCGATTGGGCTGTTTGTTTGATTTAGACAGTCTTATCCCATTAGATCAGCTAAAACTTGCCTACTCCCTGACTGGTGCAGATCTATTTTCATACCTACAGTTGCGCCATTGGGTGATGGGCACCGACGTTCGACGAGGAGCTGGCCGTTATATGACCCCGCTGCTTCTTAAAATGCAAATATATGCTTTGTTCGGGAAGAGTGAACCACGGATTAAATCCCCAGGCCAGCCGAGATTTTTTTTTTTCCAACCAGATTTTATTGGTGTTTAAAGACAAATACATTACACACATAGAATGTTCATCGATCATGTCCCCTTCCACATTTGTTACACATACTTAATATTGGTATCTTTCTCTGGCATGCTTAAGTTAACTATCCAGTTGAACAGAACACCCTTCATCCTTGAGTTGCATATGACAGATAATCACATTCCGTGTGCAATGGTATGTTTGCGGTG
This sequence comes from Lissotriton helveticus, assembly GCF_964261635.1. Classification (NCBI taxonomy): domain Eukaryota; kingdom Metazoa; phylum Chordata; class Amphibia; order Caudata; family Salamandridae; genus Lissotriton; species Lissotriton helveticus. The sequence goes on from NC_136057.1 coordinate 1,207,210,569, forward strand.
TCACACTTCCAATTTCAGTGTGTGTCGGAGTGATTAGGGGTGCCCTATTCGATGTTCTACTCATCTGTTCCCTTGGTCTGGTGCTGTGGGTTGCGGAGAGCTCGCCTCACTATCCTTGTTCTGCCCTCTAGATATCAACTCATTCACTAGTCCTTGCCACAATCTGGCCCTATCCATTTTACCTACACCCCGATGAGCTTCCCTGAGCAGTAATCTGCCTACCGCTCCCGGAAGGATAAGATTGTTAGACCCTCTCCAGTAAGGAATGGGATGACATACATTATAGGGTGCACCACACAGCACACACAATGGCCAGCACTTAGACAGCCTACAAGATTGCCACATATTGGTATTATACCCCAATGTGGATACACGCTTGGGATGTGGGATGCTTTGTGGATTGCTGGAGGGGCTGCTGCAATGCTGGGACCCTGCTCCACTTTTTATGGCATTGTTCCAAACTTACTGGAATCAGTTCCTTGATGATATCGATTTAGCCTTTGAGACCCAGAGCCGCGATTCCCAGCATACACTCTCTTGGGACTTCAAATCCGTTGCCCCATCGCTCCCTCAAAGGGAGGTAGATGGCACTGGCGCTGACGCAACCCATCAAGTAATACTCTCGCTCTGGGGTACGGACAAAACACTGGGGTATACTTACTGGCTGCACAAATTGTGGTTTCTCCTGGAAATGGAAAAGCTTTCCATGGCAGTTACCCTGGGGCGATCCTCTTATTTATATCTATAGGCCCCATTCATTCACATTCTTTTTTTAGAATTTCAGGTATTAATGTGCCTGTTTGACCTCCATATTCTCCGCTTGATCCCAGAGCTTCCCCACCCTGGGGATCAAAGGACCCGCCCATGAAGCCAATCTGGTCAAGCGACATGGTACCTGGCAAGTGGATGGCAACACTACTAACACTTTACATATGCTTGGTAGGAGGGACAGGGGGTGGGGGAACTTATGGTTACTTTTCTTTCTCTCTTCTTCTTTATTCTTTTTTGTAAAACTCGGTCCTGATTATCGTGCCGGCCTCTGGGTTGTAGGCAATGCACTGCAATTGAATTGGAATGCAGGCGACCCAGCAGGGTTGTAGGCGGCTTGCTGTGTATGGACTGTGCTTAAAAACAGACTTTATCCTAAAATCAATATTTAAGCAGTAGTGCCTAGGCAAGATATTGTAGGTTAGCCATTTTGGTGCTTTTTGGATTGCGAGAAGAGGCCCCCATAGAGATATCATAGCTGCCATACCCATATATTGTATTGTATTCTATTATAATTGTATTTATATAGCGCATACTACCCCTGATGAGGTGTTGAATCACTTTTTCGGTGAGTAGCACACTACTCCATGTATATCAATGTGCAAAATTGACTTCTGTCATTAGCCTTCCATCTTTTGGGCAAAAAGCAGTATGCACTGCTATGCAGAAAATAATCATCTATTTTTAAATATTTGCAACAGTCTTTCCTTTGTTGGAGTGATAAAAAGAGATTAATAACTGAATAGGCTCTCTAAATATCCTGATTCTGTCAAGACAGAAGTTATGGCATCGTGTAACAACCATCAAACAGAAGGATGGAGGGACTTCAAGTGTAAGGGACAACAGACTAATTAAGGTGGAAATCTTTTGAAAAACTGAACGAACGTATAAATAATATATAGAATAAATTTGCTTCTGAAGAATTCAAATAAAGTATTATCGGGGGGGAAGAAAGCCAGAACCATTCCCAGTACATCTCCTGTAATGTATGACTCATACAAAGGCCATATGTCATATCACATATTTTACATCTACTTAGGGTAAATCTTCAAAGACATAACTGACTAACTTGTAGGCAATGTTATGTAGCTCTTAAGAAGTAGTACTAGTGCCTCATAAGTTTCTTTATGATGCTTTGAGAACAGATGTGGACTATTTTATATCTTGGTATGGCAAAAGGTTTTATCCTGATTGAGCAGCAGCAAAATTGCCTTAGTAAGGTAGGTGATAAAACAACCTACCCCTCCATTTTTTAAGCAATCTGGCCATCGGATGCATGGAGGAACAGCTTGTGGAAAGATTCCTGACCAATATTTATGTTGGTTGCAAAGAGATCCAGGGGTCTGTTTCAGGGATGGAGAGCTTGGGGACACAGAAATGGTATCACAGTTTACCTGAAGACTTGATGGCGTTGCTTATTATCTAGCATTACATTTATGGCATGTGCTTCTGTCAATCTAACTATGAGTGAGCAGATCAATTATTTCAAGCAGCTGCATATGTCAGCTGAAGGTTTTCAAACACATTTTATAATTCTTGTCGACAGAGCAGCATTTTATGTCAGCTAACAAGTGTACATAGTTTGAACTAGATTATGTAATAGTCTACCTTGGTATACGCTTCAAAATAATTGCAACGATCTAAAGAATAGATGAATGGTGCAAGCAAGTATAAGCTGAAAAGTGAAAATAAAACCTGTGGTGTGGGAAATCTAATGCTCCGACAGTAAACCTCATCAAAATAGGCACATCTTCTAAATCTTAATCCTCAGCTGCACATAAAATATACCGCTTCTCTGGCCCAAGGATATGTTAGGGACATTTAGGGAGTGATTTGTTTAACCCTTCCCATGCTCGTGACGGAACCGTTCCGTCACGAGCCTCGGGTGGGCTGTGCTGGTGACGGAACGGTTCCGTCACGGCCCTGCCGCCGCGCCTGCGCGGCGCGTTCTATTGAGCGGGCGGGACCGTGACGGAACCGTTCCGTCACAAGCACAGCTCACCCGCGTGCCGTGACGGAGCGGTTCCGTCACGAGCACCGGACCGCCGTGCCGCCGCCCCGCCCCCTTAGCGCTGCGGCGGAATAGCCGCCGCAGCGAAGGGGTTAAGGTCACAATCAACATCAAAGGTAGTGTTGGTGGTGTCAATAAGATTGCTGTTCTCTATTTTATGGGACATGCCATTATTGGTCCCAGCTGGCCAAGGAGCTATTAACTTGCTGTGTTATCATAGAAACAGTGAAGTTTGGAAAACCAACCTCTGACATCGATTTTCCACAAGATGAAGATCTTTTTGACTGAGTGGAAAAGAGCCATAAAAGACAACAATGCTATTCAGTTATGGTACAAATATTTTGAAATTTTTATTTCTATTCCTAGTGGGCGATCAGAAATATTTGTGTTTGCCTTTATATTACTCTATGTGCTATAAGTTTTCTGAACAACTTGCAATGGAAATTACTTCTACTGATCCCAGAATCAGGTGTATGGGAGATACCCTCTGACTAATAATATCTTCAAAGGAATCATCATATCTCCTGAGGTTATTTATATACTGCTGGAATTATGAGTGCATAACTAAATGCGTTTATATGTATCGGGATCGAAAAGGCACAGAATGTCATAAGTATATGTAAACTGTGTCAGAGCAGTGTAATGTGCCTATCTATAAATGTATGCAAAAGAGCATCTGTATTACAATTCAAAATAAATTAGGTAGAGGTGAAAAAGCTCAGAACTGAATAACAATATCACATTTTCTTTTTTTTTTTTTGTTCGATAAACATGTTACACTCACAAAGTTTGTTTTCCTTAGCAGATTTGCATGTTATAAATTGCGTATACAGAGGCAGATTGGGCAAATATAATAGAGGTGGTTGCTGGCGTGTGGGTTCGGCTATGTTGCAGTGACAGAACGTGGTGGCTCACGACTGGAAATCCAGGGGAATAGCTCATGCGAAGTGTTATCTTGGCGGTCTGTATAGGAGGGTTCTGCCCTGGGAGAAGTTGGCTTTGATACATATCTTGAACGTAAAGTAGTCAATCTAGCTGATAAGAATGTCCATGTAGGTATTGCAACTCTGTGTGTCTTTGAATAAGGTTTGTGTTGATGGTATGTGTAGGACACTGGGCTTTTTTGCAGTCGTCCCCTTTTTAGCTGCTAGTTACTGATTTTCTACTCTGACAGTACACTGAGGCCTGCTAAGCAGACCTCAGTGCCCGTGCTCCTTCCCTAAAACAAGGTATTGTCTAATTGTCTTACAATTGGCAAAGGACTTTAGCCCCCCTGTTAGTCCCTAGTAGATGGTACCCCAGGTACCCAGTGCTGGGATACTAAAGATGGTCCCTAAGGGCTGCTGCTTACCCGATGCCGCCCTTAGGTACCCACATACAAATACCACCAAATTTGCCATTGCAGGCTGCTTGACATAATGCAAACCATGAGTGAAAACATGACATGACACAACACACTCCCGTTGTATCATGCCAAAGTCACTGCATCTATCATATGTAACTCTCCCCTACAGCAGACCTCTGAGCCCTAAAGCAGGGTGCATTATATTTTATGTGAGGACATATCTGCACAAGGAGATGTGCCCTTGTGATGTCTAGTTGTATTACTAGATATTGCAAGTGAGTAGGGACGCCATCTTAAGATATGTACAGAGAACTGGCCAAAATGAGTTCCTCAGCTACATAATGGCTTCACTGAAACATGTTGTGTTTGGTATCACACACCTCGTATTATAAACCCACACTGATTCCATTGATGGATTTATTAATACATGCACACAGAGGGCACCTTGGAGGTACCCCCTGAAAACCTGCCAACCACCAGCGTGCTGAAGGACTGGTCTTAGCCAGCCTGCCACCACAGACGAGTTTCTGACTCCCACGCGTGAGGGCCTTTGGTCTCAGGAGGTCAGAAACAAATCCTGCTTTGGCCACGGGTGTTTATGCCCCCTTCCACATGATGACCTGCATATTAGCATTCCAAGGCAGGGAGCTTCAAGGAGCCCACCACCTTTGGTATGCAAATATGGCTTTTCTCACAGCAGAAGATGCCAACCCCCCCTACCCTGAGGCATCAGGCTGGAAATTCGCTATGCAGAAACCCGAAAGTGTGTTGCACTGCCAGGCTGGGCACACCCCTAGGGTGATCAAGTCTGTAGTGAACACCAAATTTAGGATTCCACCATCTAGTGTGTGGTGCAATTAGGAATTCTGGGACAGGGAGTTGGCAACTCCCCACAGGAAGTGGTCATCTAGGGGGTGTAGTGACCCCAGGTGTAAGTAGCCCATTAGCTACTACCCTTTTCTCCCCTTAACAACACCCCTAAGGTGCGTATTTAAGGGACCCCCTGATGAAAAAACTTCAGATATTTACAGACCAAAAGAAGAAGTGGACAAAAAAAGACTGATGACCCGAGAACCAAGGAGCACAATAGACTTGATGCCAACCCTGCTTGCTTCCCTGCTGCACCTAAACCTCATGGAACAACTGCTTTGTCCTGCCGCTGTGAAGACCGCAAGAAACCCTGAGGATTTCAGTGCTTCACAAATTGCCAAAGGAACTCCCTTGAAATAGAAGATCTACTCCCCTGCAGCCGCAGGCACCAAAGAGCGAGACCCAGTACACCGCCTGCCGCATATGGGGACTACTGATCCAGCAGCCACCCAGGAAGAGGAAGGAGTGCACCTGCAGGTGAGGTCTGCCCTCCCTCCAAGTGTGGGGACGCCAAGACCAGCCGGAACCGCACAGTACCAGTCTCTGAGGCACCAGACCCCTTGTAGCAGCCAAGGCTTTTTGTGCCCACCAACGCCGAGGATGGCCAACCTGCATGTGGGGAATTTCAGGGACCGTGAGACCCACATCGAGAGTGGTCTACCTGTCCTGTTTGCCCCTCTGCAGCAGAAACCAAGACAAAGAGTGAGTCTGCGACTGCTTCTCCTGAATCATCAAAGCACGTATGCACTCGCGCTCCAAAGCCCAAGTCCAAGGGGGCTGACACAAGAGCTAAGCCCATCCTTGGTTTGCTCAGACAGGACTTCCAGTCGCTTCCTGCAGCCTCCATCACTCCAGCACTGGATCTGACACCAGAAGACATCACTGCACCACGCCCCCTGCCTGAGGAGAAGTAGTCCACTGGTGTCCCTGCGTGCCAGAGGATCTCAAGAGTCGAGCGCCCCTGTGAGTTCCCCCGGTCTGGACCCATAGTCCCTGCTTTCAGCCTCTTTGTAACTGGACCGTTCTCCCATTGACGTGAATGGGACACCTGAGGCTGTGACACACCTATGCACCCGGACGCCCCAGAGGCTTCCGAGGTGACCTGTTTGTGTGGCCTTGGACCTTGCCCCATACTCACCATAAGTCCTAAAGAACAGTTCAGTAAGTCACTGTTAAGTGTTCATAGGATAACATTACTTATCCAGAAATTGTGTTGTGTACTTTTTTGAAAATTGTAACTGTACATAACTCGAAAAGTACTTACCCGATTCCGATGATCTTGGTATCTAAAGTTAAATAAAATCATGTGTTCTTTTTATAAATTAGTGATGGATTTCCTTATTGACTGAGCTCTCACCTACTGCCTGTATGTGTGAGAAATAAATGCTTAGCACTACCCTCTGAGAGCATTTGGGGTGTCATTTGTGCCTCTGTAATACCTTTGTGGTTTGCCTGGATTTTTTAAACAGTGGGCTGCTTTTTGGTCCACTATAAACAGCCAGCTTCCTACAGTCTTGCCTAATGATCTTGTAGCCAGCAGTGATGGCTGTAGCAATGTGTGGTGCCAAGGTTGGGTTTAGCAATGATTTAGTGAGAATGCTCAGGTCTGGAGCGTGGTCATGCAGTAGTTTCCATATCTCCATGATGTGTTTGGTGAGCGAGTGGGTGTTGAGGAGCATGCATGCAAGTGTGGCATGATGTTTTTGTCTGTGTGAGCATGAGCGGCTGGCGGGTTAGTGTGAGTTAGAGCGTGTGGGGTCATGTGTGTTGTTTTGTGTGGGAGTGGTGGATGTAGGGTGTGGGAGAATGCATGAGAACTTGCAGATGGTGCTTGGGAATGCTTCTTCCGTGTTGTTTTGCAGCAGTGTAGCAAGCTGTGGTTAAGAGCCTGGAACATCACAAAAAGATTGGGTAGGCGGAGAACCAGGTTCCAAGCCCTGGGCGCAGTCCAGCGTAGATGAGAGCAGTTGGGCTTGCCTTTTGCATGCCAGCTGCGCTGCCGTGATGCAGCAGGCATGAAGTAGGTGCTGGGAGGAAGGCTAGGGGACTGTGATCAAAAGTAAGTGATGTCACTTCCTCTGCAGATGGTATCATTTGGATACGTTTTGTATTAAAAGGTGTTATGAGATGGTGCAAAAAGCTGTATCATCTGCCCTCCATGCCCTTCATCTACTGCAAGTTTTCCCCCCCATTAAAGGTATGAAATTTCAAACGGATGTGGGGGATACGTTCTAAACATGGATCCTAGGGTGACCAATCGTCCGTAAACTTCACGAATCGTCCGTGATTTGGATCTCACGTCCATTGTCCGTGATGACCCCTTTTAAGGACGCCTTTTGTCCGTAATTTTGGGCATTGGGAAACAGCACTGTTCCCCTGCGAGGAGCCTCAGCTCCCTGACTGGGCACATCGCACATATCCTCTGAGCACAAGAGCAGCCCCACCCTGCTGATTGTCATTCTGTATGCGGCTGATTGTCACATACAGAATGACAATGGGCCATTCTGGGCCTTTTAAAGCTTGTGGTGGGCCTCCTCCTGCCTCGGTCTGGGGCAAGGCATTCTGTTTTTACCGTACATAAAGAAAAAGGTTGCACCTGACTAGATGGAAGAAATTAACAGAATCCAGTTCATGAAAAGGATCCAGCAAAAGAAGTTAAGAAGAAGGAGTTATAGTTCTTTCACAGTCTCATTATTTTAGAGCTGAAGCATTTTCAATATTTTATACAATGAAGCTATAGATGCTGCTTTTTTTATTTTATGAAACGAACAGCCATTGACAAAGCCAATAGTTCTGTCTTGTTGTAGGTATAATGTTACTTGTATTATATATCTGAATGTAATAACAGAAGTCGGCAGCACACAATGCTAAGTGCTGATGTTTAGCTTATGTGTTTTAAGCCACGTCCTTAATTACATCGGATACGCCCTTTGGAGAGACCCCAAGTTTCTTCAAGCGGCCTGAAAACAACACCATGTCACAGTTACTTCACGTCCTAGCACTGTGCCTCATACAAGACTTATGAAACCCCTTGCTTTAGGAACTACAGCCGGGATGAAGATCTTGATGGACCTCTTCTGTCTGCAACTCTGCAGACAGGTTCACCTCATAATTAATGTGAAACGGTAGATGAGTAAGTACGTGAAGGAAAGAGTGAGTGGCTGGATGAATTAGTGAAAGGATGAATGAATGAGTGAAAGGGTGAATGGATGGATATTGAGAGGATGGATGGATGAATTAGTGGAACGATAGATGAGAGAAAAAAGTAAATAAATGTGTGGGTGTAATGGTGGATGGATGGGTAACAGGGTGGATGGGGGAGTGAAAGCATGGATGAATGAGTGTATGGGTGGATGGATGAGTGAAATGATGGGTGGATTAATGAATTGATAAGTGATAGGGTGAATGAATGGACGGATGAGTGGAAGGGTTGATTTAAGGATAGATGAGTGAGTGCAAGGGGAAGGTAGATGGGCAAAAGGATGGATGAGTGAAAGGGTGGATGGATGGATGAGAGAGAATGGATGAGTGATAGGGTCAATGGATGGATTCATGGGTGGATGGATGGATGAGAGAAAGGATGGATGAGTGATAGGGTCAATGGATGGATTCATGAGTGGGTGGATGGATGGGTGAAGGGATAGCTAAGTGAAAGGGGGATGGAGAGAAAAAGGGAGGATGAATAGAAGAGTGACAGTATGGATGGATGATTGATGGGATTGATGGGCAAATGGGTGTATGGATGAGTGAAAAGAAGGATGTAAGGATGGATGAGTGAAAGAATGCATAGATGAGTGAAAGGGTGGGTGAAGAGCTGGAAGATAGGATGGGTGGATGGATGGATTGCTGAGCGAAATGGTGAATCAGTGGACGAATGGACGGATGAGTGACTGGGTGAATGGGTGGAAGTGTGGATGGATGAGTGAAAGGATGAATGGGTGGATGGATGAGTGAATGAATAGATGGGCGGAAGTGTGGATGGATGAGTGAAAAGAAGAATGGGATGAAAGGATGATTGAGATAAGAGATGGATGGATGGGTGAAATGATGGATGGGAGCATAGATGATGGGTAGGTTTGGAAATGGCTGAATATGTCTGAATATGGATGGGTGAAATGATGGAAGGACAGAATGAATGGTGAAAGACCGAATGATGGATGAAGGAATGAATGGATGCCACACCCTGGGTAACTCAACAAGCCACCTCAAACAGACAAATGACGTCAGGCAGCAAGCGCAGAACTCGGGCTTGAAATGCTCCTTCTGCCTGCCAAAAAGCAGATACGAATTCCTTGTACGGCGCCGTGGTACCACAAGAGATGTTCCACTGTTGTGCTGCTGGGCGACGCTGCTCCCATGCCACCGGGAAGCAGCCCTCTACCTGCCCAGAGGACATGAGAGACACGTGAGGGCATGGCCCTGTGCAGTCCTTCTGCAGGGAAAGTCAGGCAAGACAACATTACCTGCACTTGTAAACAACAGTACAGACGTGACTCGAGTCCCATCCACCACAAATATATATATATTTTTCATTTTGCACCGCTAAGAATATTGCGCCTGGGGCCACCACCCCTGTGGCCCTATCCACGCCACGTCTCTGCCTACCAGTATGGATTACGTCTGACTTTTACACCTTGTAGCCCTCATTGTCTTAAGTAACATTTCCTATACATTGACTTTCACATTTATGAGGCATTGTCTCTATGTAATATGTGTGTGATGTAACACAATGTGACACCCTACCATACATACTTGGGATGAGTAGCACTATAAAATAAATTAAATACACATGAGAGAGGGTCTATATGAAGTGGAGGGGCACCATTGGAGGGTGGTAGCAAGGCCGGACTGGCCGTTCCCGGCATTGGGCGTTTCCCTGGGAGGCTGGAAGGGTGGGGTGGGGGCAGTTTGGTTATTGGGGGCTGACACTGCTAAGTTCCTTGTAAATCCAGCAGTTTTCAGGCAACAATAAGTGTCACAATAACTCTGGTGATTAATGTACCTGCTGTAGAGAGATGGGAGTTTTGTTTAGGTTCAGTTTTGAATCATCTAAGGTAGCACAGAGAGTTAATATGCCTACTGCAAAGAATGTTTACCATGAATATCAAAGAACAGTATTTTATGTACGGAGCTCAGTGGGTTACTGCTTTTGTCACTGAGATTCTTTTGTTACTGTGCAGTTCATAAGTTGCATACGTAATCTAGCACTGTGAGGTGTGAACTCCCTCAAAGAGCTGCATGCACGCTGCATGGTACATTGTCCTGATGCTGCTAAAAAAGGTTTGTTTAGCTAGTGATACATTCTTATAATTAAAGTCAACTCTAACTACTGTTTTATGTACTGAGTCCTGAGTTTGAGCTTCTTCAGACCAAGCACTCTTACAAAATGCCTACCAGCATGGGTGACGTGCATCCTACAACTTGTAGTCCCTGTTTCCTTATGTAACATTTTCTATACACTGATGATACACACACATTATTCATTGTCTCTGTATGTCTGTCTGATGTAAAGTGCCCTGGCACCGTACACTGGTATGAGAGGTGCTATAAAACAAATGAAATACATGTGAGAGAGAGGCACTGTTGGTGATAGTGAGGGGGGAATCATTTAAGAGCCCCATCAAAGATTGTCGTTTCCTGGTGCACAGTAAAGTCATCATTTACTATGCTTTAGAAGCTAATATAATTTATTTATATTGACAAATGTGTTGTATAATGCACCATGTTTTCCCAAATTTTCTTGGGTGTGCGAAAACAAAGACTGTAAGCTGTCAGTATGTTTGTAACACACAACTTTTAAATATCTGCAAATGAACTGCGGAAATGTTTCGAAACATATCAGCCGTTAGGAAACCACTTGTTTGTAATTTAGAAGTGTGCAGGAAACAGAGTTTTAATAGGATCAAAGAAATCAAGACACTTTACCTGGTGATGTTCAAATGATACATATTTGCCGAAACCACATTTCCACACATTAGTATTTGTGCTCTATATAGTTTATCAGTAAAACTGCATGTTGGCATTTTGCTTTCATTCAATAGAAAATGTTCTGTATGTAAAAGACAGTGCCTCCTTCTGCCCTACAATTATGCCTTAACAGTGTATACAGTTTCTAGTCTGTAGCACACTTCTGCGCATCAATGAGAATCTGCAGTTTACAACTCACAAAAATTATACATCCCAAGCAGTATTCTATTTCCAAAATACAGGTAAAATAAGGAGGGCTGCTGTATGGCTAGCCACCAGCTAGGTCATCATATAGTAATGTCAACTCCTATCTAACCGATCCGACCCACAATATTACCATACCGCTCAGCACTGTTCAGCCAATTATAGCTCATGCAGGCTGGTTAATAACTCCCTTTTCCTGCTTAATGCTCTTACCCTCACACAAGACCTGTCCGCTATGGGTCTTATCCATTACTGTGTGCTGTACCAGCCCCTATGCAAGTCATCGCCAGCTGAATAGAAATGGAATGCTTGGAACGATCTGACACATAAAGCTGGCCACTGCAGGTCCCAATTAGCTACACCCTATGCGTGGCGCTTTACATCTCACAATGGCACTGATGTGTCTGTAAAACGTACCTTTTGTCCCGAAGTTTTGTCCTGAATTTCGACCTTCTGTCCTGAATATTTGTCCTGAATTTTGACCCTATGTCCTGAATTTTTACGCTCACCGTCCTGAAGTTGCACCCGTGCCACTTGGTCACCCTAACGGACCCGCTACAGTTTTTTCTTATTTCATATGTTCTCCAATGATGATTCTGATTGTGTAACAGAACTGCACATTGGTTTAACGCTCTTTTGTAGAGCTTTGCTGTTGACAAATGAACGTTTAGTGAATTTGTTTCTTATCACCTGTAACATTCATTTTGAGGGTTGCTCGTCCTTCTGCATATTTTTGTATTGCACTCTTGCTTCCCCCGGCCGATGGCCTCTTATTTATTTTGTGGTAATTTTTCCCAATTCATTTTTACCTGACTCGGTCTTTGTCTCCTGGTCTCTGACGGTCAGGAAAAAGGAGTTGCTAAAACCACCTTTACGGACACACGAAATCGTATCCAGATATGGTAGCCTACAGATTAACATTTGTGCTGCAACAGCGCCACCTTGTGCTGATGATTAGGTTTTGCAGGACACATCCAAAGGAAGATGGCTCATATAATATGGACACTAACTGAAAATTACTTATAAATGAACAAAAATTTCGATCGAAAGATAAGTAACATGGCATAAAGTACCAACTTCCATACGTTATAACGATATTGGAAGTCATCAAGGAGTTCTTCGACCATATAAAGGAAAGCGATGAAGGGCGAGTTTCTTTATAAGGTTGTCGCTCTCCGCAGATGTCCCCAGCATACCACCAGAACATCCCGGGTGCTTAAATTGAGCCGGATCTTTCCTATGCTCGGGGTCAGCACTTAATTGTCAGCACCGGCACTTATGACTGTCCACTACATGGTGGCAATATCGGTCTCATTTTAAAATGAGCACAACAGTTATTTAATAATTGTTATACATGAAAAATTATAATACCAGTCGCCCAAGCCATTCTTATAATTTTGGGCGACCTGGAATAGTCCAAATGATCATCCTTGGGGGAAGTGTCATGGTTAGTAGTTATTATTGTCAGTGCCAAGATACCCCTTTGGGGGTGAACGTGCCCTATACAAATACACATGTTATGTTAGGCAGGGGCAGTGGTTAGTGCAAGCTGCATTGGCCCCCTGACAAGTGCCCTTGCACTTATTTAACAAATTAAGCACTGCCCGGGGCACAGGACCAGTGCAGGGTCCTCAGCTTATTAAAGTCTGGACTGAACAGCAAACCGGCCTTGGAGGGTGTTGGTGGTGGGAGGTACAATGAGTAGTGTACGAGAGACTGGTGTTGCAAGTCCCCCGTGAAATGTTTTGCTGATGCTTTTGAGTACTGTGCAAGACCCATTTGAAATATTTGTATTCCCCCCTTTAGAATGTTTTGTTTAATCTTTTATTTACCATAATAGTTATAAAGTTGTAACCAGTTTACCCCATTTTTTTCTTAAAAGAAGAAAGGAAACTGGAGAAACCCTTGCATTTTCCCAAAACCACTTCCTAGGGAAGATGCTGATTTCTCACTTTATGAATATTCCCTAGTCTGGCATCTAGATACCATTCAAAAAGTGAGGAATCTACAGGAAGAGATAGTATCCACAAGAAATATTGTTACAGAAGGTAAACTTATTTTCCTTGGCACTGTTGTTTTCTACCTGTCTTGAGGTTCATCACCTGCCACTGGTCATGTTTACGCACTATTCCAGCCTGATATGCACCCACCAAAGGCAGTAAGGCCAGTATGTATTTTGATGTACCCTGAATCTCTTAGTCAAAACATCACTAAGAACATCTGATGGTTGCTAGTGGATTTCCCGGGTATGAAACTGAAGTTAAATGATGAAGTTTGGTTGAGAGCATTTTTAGGGAAATGCAAGTTTTGCAGCATGAATCCTTATCTGGATTCACCTGCTGTGCATTATCCCACCATCTAGTGTTTGAGTCTGGAATTATTATTATTTATTTTTCATGGGCTTCGTTGACCAGCATTTGACTCTAGGTCCTTCGCTTGTGTGACGCCAGACAGCGCCCCAGAAGCTCCCGTGCATGGTAGCCAGCTTCAGTTTATTTTTTCTGCCCTTAGGTCTGGAAGCAAGGGAAGAGACTGAAATTTTTACTGATATCAATGAAAATTGTTTAGGATTTTAGCTGAAGGAATCATTCTATATTGATTAGCAAAGCATCGGAAAAGGAGAGAGACCCCCAGCCACCTTTCCCCGTCGGGGAACCCCGTTGGAGCAGCAGCCACGCAAATGGACTAAAATGAGGCAAGGTAAGTGCCATAGAAAATACCCCTGTCAAGTTTTGCCTTAATTGCCACCACAAATTCGCACAACGCGATCCACACAACGTCTGTAATGTCTACCTGCCTAGGAATCACAAGGATAATGACTGCAAGGTCTTCGCTGTATTCATGTCGAAAACTCTCAAGGCCTGTAGAAAGCAGAGGGAAGAGTATCACGCAGCTACGTTCGGTGGCCAGAAATGGCCGATATCGCTGAAGGACTTGGGCCTCTCAAGCGATGAAGACAAACAGGGGACAGCCGCAAAATCAACACATGGAGGATTGGATGTCGAAATACAGGGGCTGACTCCATCATTGTTACCACTGCAAGAAGGAAGAGTCACACTTATCCTTCACTGCCCCACCTCCAGAAAGGGAAAGTAAGAGAAGGGACATGGTGGGGAGGAAGATGAAAAGAGAGGCTCGGCGGGACCTCAATCGTATTAGTATGTAGAAGGGTGAAACTTTTAAACGTGTATCTAAAGGAAATCGGTTGAAACTATATAGAGGGCGAAAAAGATTCTCTAAAAAAACTAACAGCCAACCAGAAAATTAAGAAGAGTCAAAGTGCTGTTTTTTTTTATAATAATGATGCTAGAAAGACATGATTTTTTCTTTTTAAACTTTGTTTAAAAAACGAAATTTTAAATATTAGACGCATAAAAGTAACTTATTGATTATTTTTGTATGATTAAGCAAACTATTCTATGTGTATATATGTAGTAGTATTATTTAAAAACTGTTATTTGGTGTAATGGTTTTTGTTTTTAAAAAAGACTGATCACCCAAAATAAAATCTTGAAAGAGAGGCAGCAACTCAATGGCTTTGCTAACTTTAATGCCCTTCTCAATAGGTATAGCCACCAACAGTGGATCAACATCAAGGAAATAATGAACAAACTACAGGAGGAGAATAAGAAAAGAGCGAAATCCATAATACAGGAGGGGAAAACATACCTTACACCTGCCTGAAGTCAGTTCAATGCGCAGCCGATCCAGCCAGCAGACAAATCTGCACAGGCACAACTGTTTGAATCTCAACTTCAAACAGGAACTACAAACACCCATAATCAACAATAAGCCCTTGGCAGGAGATGCCCTATTTGGACATTAAGTAATGTGTTCCTACAGCAAATAAGAAGGACCGTGAAACGACCAAAGCTGTGGGAGCACTGCAATATAGGGGCACCTTCAAAATGGGAAGAATTCACCTAAGAAGACCCACAAAAAGAGTCAAAGGCGACACGCAAGGCAACGGAAAACAGTCTTGCCAATAGTCCGGATACCAATCCTGGGAGCAACAACCAAGCAATCCTTTTGTGGCAGAGGAAGAGCCAGGGGGACAAACTTCAAGAGGGAGAGGAGCAAACTCGAAGTGACTTGCCCACAAGGAAGGACCCCCACACATCACCAGTGGAAGGCAGAATAGTGCATTACCCACAACAATGTACAGAACTAAGAAAGGAACCTCCACCAAATTCACCAAAGAAGAAAAAGTTCCAAAGAACAGAACTCTTAAAATTGAGGGTGGAAATAAAGAAACTCCTAGAAAAACAATCAATAGAGAAAGTATCCGCAAGGGATGCACAACAAAGGAAACTGCTCACCTTATTTCTTGGTACCAAAGGAAGATCTCACGTTAAGACCAATCTTAGGTCTCAGATTCATAAACAAATTCATTCGTTTGCATTTCAAGATGTCAACACTACAAGAAGTAATCCCACAACTACAAAAAAGGGGATAACATAGCAACAATAGATTTAAAGGACACCTATCTGCACATCAACTTGAAACAAACACACAATAGATACCTCAAGTTCATCCACAAGGACAATTCAAGGTCTTTCCCTTTGGAATAAAATTGGCAGCAAGGGTTTATCCCTATCTAGACGACTGGTTGGTGAAGACCAATTTGAAACAAAGATGTTACACACACGTCTAACAGGTGATCCCTATGTAGACCTTAAACAGAGTTCTAACAGCTAATGACAGAACCGTTCAGACAAATGCACAAGGCAGAACTCCGGTATATTAAAATAAAGACTGCATTCTTAATTGCTATAACATCTCTACGGAGAGTAAGTGAACTACAAGCATTAACTACCGAGGACCCATACATACAAATCCACACGGCCAAAATTGTTCTAAGGACCAACCCTTAGTTTCTACCTAAGGTAGTAAGCAATTTCCACATTAAACAAAGCATTCAGCTAGAATTGTTCTTCAAAACCCATAAACACAACTAGAAGAAAATCCTCATACCCTGGATGTAAGAAGAACTTTGCTATACTATCTACAGGAGACCAGACAATTCCGTAAGAGATAATCAATTTCTCGTCTCTTTCTCTTAAGTCAAACAAAGGTGACAATAGCATGTTGGATTGTAGAAGCAATTCAGGTTTGCTATTCCTTGCCGGGAAGAACATTAAACTCTTGACCAAGAGCTCACTCAACAAAGAAAAAAGGGACAACCCTAGCCTTTATGGCCAGTGTGCCAATAGACACTATATGTGCAGCCGCTACATGGACATCTCAACACACCTTTACCAAGCATTATTGTGTGGATATACGGATGACAAAGGAAGCTCAGGTGGGACAAAGAGTACTTTAACACCTGTTCTCAAGTCTTCCACATCTTAGCCCAAACATCCCTAGGAAGAGGAAACCATTACATAATCTAATGCACAGTATGTGAATTCAGAAAAGGATTCTGTAGGAAGCTGGCTCTGTAAATACTATACCAAAGTAAGGTATAGTGTGCACAGAGTCCAGTGGATCCCCAAAGGCTTACAGAGGTTAAAGTGGATAATACCTTACTCTCTATCTCTGGTGTGGGCGAGCAGTAAGGCTTTATCAGAGGGTAGTTTTAAGCATTTGTTGAACACACTCAGGGAAGAAATGATGTCACACACTCAAAGGCCGATTTCAGACCAATTGTTTGTATCAAAAAGTACTTCTGTTGTATTTTTATTTATAGAACCAAGCAGGACTTGGCACAGGTAAATATGATTGTACTTTTCAAAACGGATTGTTAAAAAGCAAGCTGGATGAAAAATTACTTTTCTTACAGGTTTGTAAAAATGTGTAAATGCAGTTGTGATTTCTTTTGGATTACTTTTATTACTTTTCAGAATTACTTTTTCTACTCAGTGTGATATGCCTAGATATCACACTGGGACATTTCCTGGATGAAAGATAAGTAAGTCACTTTTTCTCAATACACAGTTTCTTGGGTTTTCATGCAATTCTAAACTCCACACTTTGAACTTTATCCACAGAAAAACAGTCATTGCAGTCCTATGGGAGAAAATCAGGTTATCAGTTTAAAGGTGAGTAATCTGTCTTGGGAGTTGAGTTTCTGGGGTTACAACCAGTGTTTCCCCAAGGTCAAGGTTGCACTCAAAGAGCACCCTCAGCGGCACTAGGGTGTCCGAGTGCAGCATGCTGAGGCCCAATGTTATCTAATGGGGGATAGGGGGCCTGGGGGGCTTCTGGTTCGTGGCTGCTCATGAGAATGCCACTTGTATGTGGGAGCAAAGCTCCTAGGATTTATCTCAGGGCAAAGGGGGATCCGATTTAGCACACAAACTGCACCCACAGTAGCACTGGGGCGGCCGGATGCAGGGTGCTGATTTGGAGTTGGGTGCCCTGTTGTTTTCAATGGGAGTTGCCGGTTTTGGGTTTTGGTTGCAGGCTTGGTCCAGGAAGTCTTTCGGGAGGAACCAACAGCTGGGCAGTTAAGTTGGAGGCTCGGGGACGTAGGTGCAACTTTGGTCCTCTTGTCCAGGGTGCAGCAGAAAGGCCGGATCCAGGGGTGCCTTTTGAGGTCGGATTTCACCTTACCGGGTCACAAGCAGTTGGGGGAGGGGGTCTGTGCGGAGGCTGCAGGGGACGTCGGGGAGTCCTGGAGGCATCAACCCACAGTGGGCTCGGACTATGGAGTGCTGGGAGACCTAGCTGGGACTGGTGGGCCACTCGGACTCTAGCCTTAGGGGTCGGGTGGTCGCTGGCTGCAGGACAAGGTGATTTTGGGCGCAGGATCTCTGGAAACTGCAGACGGGCCGGTATGGATGGGGCCAAGTTAGTTCTTTCTGCAGTCTTCTCCACTGGGTGTCTTCTTTCGTCCTTCTTCTTCGTAGGTTGTAGGAATCTCGCTTCTGGGTCCAGGGCTGCCCACTAAATACTCTATTTAGGAGGCATTTTAGGGGTCTCGAGGTCAGTAGCCAGTGGGCTACTGACCTTAGGGCGACTGCACCCTTGGTGTGCTCACCCCATGTTCGGTAATGGGCACAATCCCTAACACTGATGGAGAGTGCCTGCCATCTGCAAGATGGTGGGCACTGTAGAGTGGGCTTCACCTTGCCTCCCCCACCTGAGGAGTGAGGTTGGCAGAGGTGGGCACACCTTCTGGGCTGTTCTAATTTTTCCCACCTGTACTCCCGCAGAAACACACACACAGGAAAAGGCTTTGTTTCTGGGCCCAGGGAGTGAAGGCTCCCACCCCAGGGTTCCAGAAGAATGTCTCGTTATGGTAGGCTGGTGTTTACCAGTCAGGGAACCCACCAGAAGTTGGTCGTTTTTCAGGAGGCATCTTTAAGATGCTCTCTGAGTGCATGATATAATAAATCCCACACTGGCATCAGAGTGGGTTTAATATGCTGTAAGGCTTGCTACCAAACTTCCCAGAATTCAGTAAAGCCATTATGGTGCTGTGGTGTTCGTAGTGACAAACTCCCAGACCATGTACTCTTTATGACTTTACTGCACTTACAATATCTAAGAATGTACTGTAGGGGTACAGTGCTCATGCAACTGTACCCTCACCAGTGGTATTGTGCACCCTGCTAGAGGGGTGTCTTACCTACACCATAGGCAGTGGGCTGCAGGCATGGCACACAGTTATGTGTACCATGTTGACTCTTCACTTTTCTCTGTACCAAAACATGCAGCCTGCAATGGCAGTGTGTGCGTGTTAAGGTATTGTTCCTCTAAGGGTTGCACAATATGTGCTGCAGCCCTTAGAGGCCTTCTCTGGTCACAGTGCCCTTGGTACCCATGGTACCTTTTACAGGGGACTTACATGCGGCCCGAGAGGTGTCAATTGGGGGTTCAAATGTACAGTTCTGGGAAAGAACACAGACCCTGGGAACCTGAATGGCAGGGTCCCAGGGCACATCAAGTCCAAGTGCATCAGAAATCTGGCAAAAAGTGTGTGAGGGGGGGATACTGCAACAGAAACCCACTTTCCTACAGATTCATGCTGCAAACCAAAATGGTTACTTACTATTAGGAGTGTTTTTGCAGCTTGAAGAGTGTTCTGGATTCACATGTGACGCTCCCACCTCCCCAGAGATGAGGAATGCAAACAGGTGGGAGAAGATCACGAAAAAAAAAGAAAGAACTCAAAACCAGAAAAGTAAAGACATACCCTTCTTTGTAAAAGAAAGAAAAGACTACTACACACATGAACTTCCATGGTGCCGTCTGATGTCACACAAGGGATGTACCTAACACTAAATGGTGGTTAATGACGCCCACAAATAGAAATAGAAAAAGAAAAGAAACAAAAACAATTCCTGACCCAATCCCTAAATGGCTGAATAATGCACAGCACTTGAATCCAGTAAACTCTTCAAGCTGCAAAACTACTGCTACGGGTACCCATTTTGTTTCTCATGCCATTGTGGCTGCACCTCTCTATGTAAAAATGTTATAGCGTTTGCAAAGTATATCATGCTGTTCGTAAATAAATAGACATTAGTTCCACAAATAAAAAAAAATCTTCACATTTCCACGAGTTGATAAAACATTGGCATTTGCATCAGGAGTATGGTGCATAGGTCCATCCTTTCAGAGCGCGTCTAGTCTAGTCACTAACATTGGTTCACACGGTTATATATTTCAATCTGTAATTTGTTGGTTTCTTGCTCTGTATTTGAGTTGTAATCAGTGACAGAGAATACATTCTAGAACCAGTCTTCTTTTAAGCCATTGATTTTATAACAATTACAAAGAAGATGCCTCTCTCGTAAAGTAGTCTAGAATGAGTTTGTGTGCTTAACCATAAAGGCCCCTTTAATTGTTGAAAATTCTGTGGAAGAGTCAGCCATTCTAATGATGGAAAGGGTACAGCTTAAAAAAACAAGCATTTGCAATGTAATAGGTCTCGCATTAGGAAAGTGTGAGCTATTGGTATTGTAAATGACAATTTTTTTTAATATGTGTTGGCTTTGAAATGATCTAAATTAATAGCATTGTTATTCACAAAGCCAATAGCTTACACTTTCCTATTGCGAGTCCTATTGGCTATGGCAATGCTTGTTGGTAGCAAGCAAGGACAGTGCTGTTGTGGTGCTGAGTGATGATGTGGTTGGGCTGAGTGATGTGGTGTATTAGAGTGATGTGGTGGTGTATTAGAGTGATGTGGTGGTGTATGGTGGTGTATTAGAGTGATGTGGTGGTGTATTAGAGTGATGTGGTGGTGTCCCAGAGTGATGTGGTGGTGTCCCAGAATGATGTGGTGGTGTCCCTGAGTGATGTGGTGGTGTCCCTGAGTGATGTGGTGGTGCCCCTGAGTGGTGCCCCTGAGTGATGTGGTGCCCATGAGTGATGTGGTGGTGCCCCCGAGTGATGTGGTGGTGCCCCCGAGTGATGTGGTGGTGCCCCCGAGTGATGTGGTGGTGTCCCCAAGTGATGTGGTGGTGTCCCCGAGTGATGTGGTGGTGTCCCCGAGTGATGTGGTGGTGCCCTCAAGTGATGTGGTGGTGTCCCAGAGTGATGTGGTGGTGGCCCCGAGGGATGTGGTGGTGGCCCCGGGTGATGTGGTGGTGTCCTCGGGTGAAGTATCCTCTTAATAGACCTGTAAACAAAACCCTCGCTATGTATATAACATTGATTAACAAAGCATGGGATGTGTTATGTAGAGAGACGAGTAGGCACAGATCAATACTGCAATGATTTTCTTAGCCAATAATGGAAGTATGTCTGCGAGATGAAGAGAGGGTGGTAAATTGGATGAGGAAGATGAATGAATAGGAGACAGGAACAGTAAGCGCGGGAGAGGCGAGGGAGAGAGGAAAGAGGAGGAGAAGGCCGAGATCCAAGATCAGCGAGGGAGGAGGTTGGAGATAGGCCAAAATTCATAGGAGCAAAAGCAGCGAGCAACAGAAGTGAGCCTGTATGGAAGAGAAGAGCCAGGGCAAACAATATGAAACAACAAGGTTGAAAGCGAGAGAGAGGGGAAGAAACAGAGGTAAGGAGAGAGCGAGCTGGATGAAGAACAGCCAGCAAGTTCGGGAGCGCATTCCTTTGAAGTCTGATGGGGGAGGGGGAGCAGGGGAGCGGCTTCCTTTGAAGTCTGATGCCGAGGCACAGACAAATGGTGGTGTGTTATGTGGCTGGCGATGGTGTGCACGCGCATAGATCACATGAACTGTATGCGATCCGCAGCCATTTTCGTAGACTTTTCTTTTCCGCTTACTATAACCCCTTCCGTGCGGGGCTGTTTCCCCCTGCTGTGCTTGGGGGCAGGGGGCGCACACGGGGCCCCGGTGCTCCTGACGAGGTCAGCTCGTCATGAGCCACGGGGCTCCGGTGCTCATGACGAGTTGAGCTCGTCATGACCACGCCAGTTCTAATGGAACGCTCAGCACAGCAGGGGAATTAGCCCAGCGTGCGAGCATTCCATCTAACGGCCACGGTCAAGACGAGCTCAGCTCGTCATGAGCACCGGAGTGCCGTGGCTCATGACGAGCTGACCTCGTCATGAGCACTCAAGAGGATAATCTCGCCGGAGCAATGCGCAAGTGCATTGGCTCAGGCGAGACCTAAATAAAGGTCGCTGGTCTGTGCAGACAAGTTAATACTTTGGCAACCAAATCTGTAACCACTTCTGACATCTCAAGCCTTTTATGAAATTGTTGTGCAGCTGCAGTGGGCGTGGCTGCACAAGATTGTACTTGGCTGGCTCATCAGTTGCTTTTCTTACAGTTTGGCGTCCACAGCGGGCCTTTGACCCTATTGTATTGCTAGGACAAGCAATATATTTATTTCAGTGTGTGTTGCATGACCATTCAGTCATTAAAATATATGGAAATACTATTTTTGTGAGCCTTTGTATGTTTTCGATGAAAATTTTCCACTACATGTGTGTATAAGATTGTGTTCATGTAGAAAATTATTTCTTTAAAAAAAAAAACCTGTTCGATATGAAGAGTTTATATTAATTCTCTTTTTGTAGAATTAATAAATGGATTTGGAGATGGAAATTCAGAAAGAGAATTGGATACCCTTCCAGAAAGAAAAGATCTACCGCGGCGCCGTTGTGCTTCAGAATCTAGTTTATCCTCAGGCAGCAGCTTGTTATGCAATTCCAGGTAAAATAATGTGTGGTTTGCAATTACTTCAGCAGTTGTACACTGCTCTATCAGTTACCTTGCTTTTGCATTACATGCATACAAATTAAGTCTTTAGGGCCAGTCATCCACAGTAGGATGTCCATTTTCACTGTATTAAGGGACGTCCAGAGCTAACAATGCCATGATCGACTGACATATAGAGAAAAATAAAGATACAACTGACTGCAACATAGACTTAAATATTGTCCTTTGTTGGGTTGAATTTTCAAGGCACCGCCTGAGTGTGGCTCCCTTGCACTAAGTACACAAGATCAAGTGACTGTATACTTGCACATCACCCTGAGGTTCAGGTTGCCAGTGGGTGAAACGTGTGTGGGCTTAGAACCAAGTGGAACAGTTCTGTATAACACACATTGAATCATGCAAGAATAAAAATAAAAAAATCACAAAAGTTATCAGTTGTGACTTATTTGTGCTAAATGTATGGAGATAATATATATAAATGTTTAAAGCGTGTGCCCTACTCCATCCATAAGTGAAAACTCTGAATCTCATTTCCAGGGTGGGGCCATACATATAATTCCATGTATAGGCACAACATAAAATAGATTGCAGTCTATTAAGCGCATCTAAGACAGTGGATGAGGGCTAAGGCACCCCTTCTTCTTAAGGTTGACACGCTTCCTCTTAAAGTTCTCAATTTACTTTAGCATTCAGCAGTTATATCCACTAATAGACTAACAGTGTTGCAATGATTTACGAAGTAGCAACTCTATTAAGTATTACAGCGTATTAACACGTTTTGCAGCATAGACGTTTTCTAGATTCACATGCTGTGGATATTCCGCCATCTAGTGGTTGGAGTCGGAAAGTGCTTTTGTTTTCTTTTTTTTTTCTCTGTTGGGAGGTTTTGAAACTTGATCCCCCTGGTCAGGCAACAACCCCCTGTGTGTATGTGCAAGCTCTCAGATAATTTTTTCCACCATGGAGATCGAAGGTGCACTGAAGACGTCTGAGAAACTACAGCAGCAGACGTAGGCAACAGAGAAAGCCCACCAGAAACTCCGACGAGAGAGGTGGTACCAAGGAAGGTTGCATGAGTGGGAAACCTTTGAGCAAAGCAGTTTGTTTACCGCTGCTCACTTTTCTTCCTCATGCACCAGGGCAAGTACATTGTTCGCTGGCAGAGCACAGTCTACAGGTATTTGGGGGAAGTTTCTGCAGGGAGCTGATGCTTTATCCTGAAACAAGGTCAGAAGTTGCTCTTTAATTATTAAATATAGGAGCTAGAGCATGGGTGAAATGCTCCACATAATATAGGAGCAAGAGCACAGAGAATTGCTCCACTAACTATTGTAAAATTTTAAATAGCGCAGCACAACCGTTGTTTTTTTTTTTACCAAGTTGAAAAATAGAAGCACGTCTACCTGGCTGCGCTTACAGCCAGTGTGTCATTGTGCTATTTACTCACTTTGTATACAGTGTTTACATTTTTTTAAAATACTTTAATAGTTTTTACTATTATGCTTGCAACGCACATAAAGTGCTTCTTCCATATACCAAAGGATTTCTGGAAAACAAAATATTCCCGTCTTCCTCTTGGTTCCTAACATAGCTAAAGACTCACATAGCGCGCTATGTTTACAAGGGTTACCAAAAAGGGGAGTTTTTTGAGCTTCAAAGTAGATTCTAGGGATTTCTTAAACAATATGTAGACCTACGTGAAGTTCTACTTCCAAAATATTTAGCATTGCAACAGACAATATATTCACTAAGCCAACAGATAACGTTATGGCTGGCTGCAAAACAAAGCCCCCTTTCCTTCCCAGGCATTAAATAGCTGGGCACAACACTTCTAACGCGGCACCAAATGCAGCTCACATTTACAAAGGTTCTGCAAAGTGGGCGGGAAGGCCATTAACCCCCTCCCACACTCCCCACTCCCTTTCAGAACGGGCACCAGAGACTGTAAGGATCATAAAATGGCCTACAGATCAAACACAAAGACCCTATGAATCTGGTGCTTATCTCCAACAAACGCATTCCATAGCTGTCCTCTAAGCAGACACAGAAAGGCAGGTTTATGGTTCCAACAATATAAAAGAGAACAGAACTTTGCCCTGCAAAATCCAGGAAAACAAAATGAGCTTATCTTCGATAAGCACATAAATTGTTTCGTTGGCAATTCCCAAGGCTATGCTATATAACATATAACATCCACAAACCATGTGCCTAAAAGTGCAATAACAAGGATTAAAATTGCAACAATTTAAGATTACTACAGCCCCCCCATAAAATAATTTAATGCAGGGGCATTTAACTTTTAAAGAGCAATAATGCATGTGCCTAAAAAACGCACTAACATGTGCAAGTGCGGCAGTTAGCACAGTCACTGGGTAGCATAATCGCCTGACAATCATTTTGCATATGCAACAAATAAACAGGGTTTTCATAAAACTAATATTACATGCACACAGACGACTGGTTCAATAAGCCACAGCAAATCTATAAACAAATTATGCTAAAACAATCTTTTGCTGCATACCAATTGCAACATGCAATAGGATAACAGAACATCAAACTACAAGTACTAATACGCGCACAAGTTCAGCGTTACCTACTGAGCCACTACAAACTATAATGTTGCAAGGATAGGTTATCGTTGTAGATTAATCCTCTCGTACCAAAATAACACATCAGTTGAGTTCAGTTCAGTTCACACTGGGCCATGTAGCAATCACCTCATGCATGATGTCTATGTTTTCTTTATTTTCCTACACATAATACAAAGCCCACTTCCCTCCAGTGGAATATTAACAAATGGATTCATTTTTCATAAACTATTTCTGACAGATAGGTCTAATTATAACTTGCTCACCTTTAGAGTACTCCCTAGCGCAAAACATTTTGCAGAGGAATTTTCCAGAAATTCTCCTACACATTGGTAGGTGGTGCAGTGTATCTCTGCTGTCAATATAACAAACCAGAAATGACAGTTCAGAGTCTCATGTAAGCGCCACCCTTACATGCTGATGTTCCTTTCTTTCTTCATCCTTCAACATGGATCCCAACTTTGCCGGTCTTCCAAAGCGATTACAATTCTTCTACGACAGTGTGCTAGGAAAAATATCCCCACCACTAACAATAGAATTCACTCCGTGCCAGAACTGAAGGAGGCAGATGTCAGTCAGTATGTTTATTGTGCTTGGGCAACTGTCATAACTCTTAAGATGTGCGACAAGTACACCCGAATACACACAAAGACAATTGGGGAATGTGAGAAAGTGGCTCTATATATACTGGACTAGAATGAAGTACATTGTGTATAGAGTCCACCAATCCCAGAGGTATAACAGAGGTTAAAGTCAGAACTGACCTTACTCTCCAAAGTGGTAGCTTGGTCGAGCAGTAGGGCAGTACCAAAGGACAGTGTAAAGCATTTGCTGTACACACTCAGTCAGCAAAAGGTTTCACACACTCAAGGACTAAACCCCAGGTCAATTGTTTTTATATCCACAGATATAGGTGTTTTATTTTTAGAACCAACAGTTATAAAAATATACTTTTCTTGTTATGAGTTCTCTCATGTAATTACTTTGCAAAGGAGCAATAAAGATCTGAAAGAGACACGTTAGTGATAGATTCCTTACCTTAGAATATCCCCAGGCATCAGACTGGATCCGGAAATTTTTGCGTAGCAGTACCCTTGCGCGTCGGTAGGCGTCGTCTGCGGCTCCACGTCCGTCGTCGGCGTCGTGGGTGCCGTGATGACGTCGTCGGAGTACTTAGACGCCGCCTCCGCGTGCTGACGTCAGTTCTTCTTTTTTCCGCGCCAGCAGCGCAGATCCGGAAAAGGTGGTACCTTAGTCTTTTTTGACTAAACTTTTTTGATCTCTTTTGATCATTCTTTTTCGAAGGCTTCGACTCCGAACGGTGCCGGTAGGGATGCCAGGTTTTAAGCCCAGTGAGGATTGCGACCGACTGATGTCGGTCACCGACCCTCACCGTCGGTGTCTCCACTGTCTCGGCGTCGACCACGACGACAAGACCTGTTCCGACTGCAGGGCCCTGACTTCGAAGGCTAGGCGGGAGCAGTCCCGCAAGCGGCTCGAACTCCGGCAGTCGGCCCCGCGCCAGGAACGGTCCCGGTCCGGACGGAGGTCGAAGGACCGGTCGCGGGAGAGGAGCCATCGGATCTCCGGCAGTCGACATCACTCCTCAGGGTCGAAGTCGTCAGGTAAGCACAAGAAGTCGAAGAGACGTCATCGCTCTTCCGACTCCCCCCGACGCTCGCACGACGCGGCCGGGGGTTCAGGCGGCACCGCCCACGCGGCTCCGCCCACACGACTCCGTTGGAGTCGCTGGCGTCGCGTCCGGCCCCATACCCTCCTGTCCCTGGGCCGCGCGCGACGCAGAAGGAGATCGCGCGGTTCCTCATAGCCATGAGGTCCCTCACTCCCCCGACGGACTCCGCGACGCCTTCAGGCCTAGCTGACCCGTCTGGGGGCCCTAGCGGGTCGGGGGCTTCGGCCGCGCCGCCACCGCCTTAGGGCCCGGCACCGCAGGCCCCCACTGGATCCGGTTCCGGATCTGGGTCGTTGCCGGTGGACTTGACGACCTCCCCGGCGCCGGTCCCTCAGGTGTCACCCCCGGCGCCGTCTTCGGGCGGCGCCGTCCCCGATGCCTCCCTCGACCCGGTTGCGGCGCCGCTGGGCACCACTTTCGACGCCGTTCGGAGAGTTCACTTTCCATGAACCGGCCCCATCATTTGATAACATTGAGTACCAGGAGATGGGTGATGAGGAGAATTGGGAGGGGTCTGAGGACCCTCTGACTGTCAGTCCCAGGAGGACTGGACAGGTGGACTTGGGGATGCCAGTGGTCTGGACACCTCGCCGGACACTGGCTTTGTCTCACCTCCTACCGTGGCTACGGTGGAAGGGGGCAACCTACAGTGTGGTGTTGACGAGGGCGGCCAAGGCCTTGGGCTTTGAGCTCCCCGTCGCGGCCGTGAGGACTAACCTCCTCACTGAGGTCCTTAAACCGCAGTCAAGCTCGGCCGAGCCTCTGCTGCCGTTTAATGAGGCCTTAACCGACGTTCTTTTGGGCACTTGGTCCAGGCCCGCTACAGGTTCGCCTGTAGATAGGAACGTGGCCAGACGCCACCACCCGGCCCCGGGCGACCCTTGTTTCCTGTCCACCCACCCCACCCCTGAGAGCCTTGTGATCCAGGCCTCCAATTCCCAGACCGCATTCCCGTCGGCCCCTCCTGAAGGGAATCCAAGAGGTATGAGCAATACGGCAAAACGGTATTCTCCTCCCTGAGTCTGGGACTGCGGTCTTCCAACACCGCATGCCTCTTGGGCTGCTACACCCACTCTCTGTGGGATTCGGTCGCGGACGTGCTGCCAGCATGCCCGTTGGAGGTACGGGCAAAACTCGGCCAAGCCCTTGTGGAAGGCCGAGATGCGGCACGTTATTCTATCCGGTGTGGACTGGATGCCACTGACTCTCTGGGCAGAGCGATGGCAACGACGGTGGCGATTCGTCGCCACGCCTGGTTGAGATCCACCAACTTCTCGGCTGATGTCCAGAATACACTCATGGACATGCCGTTTGATGGCCGTCGCCTTTTTGGCGACAAGGCAGACCATGCGCTTGAGCGCTTTAAGGACTCCAGGGCTACGGCCAAGTCCTTGGGCCTCTCGGCCCCGCGCCAGCAATCGGCTGCCTTTCACTCCTTTCGTGGCCACGGAAGGGGTGTACCCACACGTGCTGCCAGCCATGCTCCGCAAGGTAACACCCAACGCGGTGGCGGCCGTGAAAACCGCCGTGGCGGCGGTCGGGGACAACGGCGAGGTCAGTCCACACCTTCCCCTGCAGCATCCGCCTCAAAACCCTCCTAGTCCGTGCTTTCAGGCCCATATGACGCCAGTGGGGGGCAGGGTTCGCCATCACCTCCTCCACTGGCGCACTGTCATGTCGGACAGGTGGGTGCTGCATATCGTCCGAAGGGGCTACTCCCTCCCCTTCGAGGTGACTCCTCCAGCCATGCCACCGCTTATCGTGGGATCATTTGCGACTTCTGCAGGAGGAAGTTACGGCCCTCTTGGCCAAGAGAGCCATCGAGCGCGTTCCTGGGCCAGAAGTATGGTGTGGTTGCTACTCCCACTACTTTCTGGTACCCAAGAAGGGCAAAGGGGGCCTACGCCCTATCTTGGACCTAAGGAACGTCAACGGCTTCCGCCGGAAGGAGAAGTTCAAAATGCTGACACTGGCTCAGGTCTTAGCTGCCCTGGACCCAGGAGACTGGATGGTAGCCTTGGACTTGCAGGACGCTTATTTCCACATCCCCGTCCTGCCGGCCCACCGGCGCTACCTACGGTTCACGGTTGGCCACGAGCACTTTCAGTTTACCGTGCTCCCCTTCGGCCTTACCAGCGCCCCACGGGTGTTCACAAAGGTGATGGCGGTGGTCGCAGCTCATCTGCGCAGGTTAGGGGTTTCAGTTTTCCCCAACCTCGACGACTGGTTGTTGAAGGCGGGCTCGCCCCAGACAGTCATCAACCACCTCCAGACGATGGCAGACCTCCTGCACCAGCTGGGGTTCTTCATCAATGTGCCGAAGTCACACCTGTGCCCCTCTCGGAAGCTCCTCTTCATCGGAGCAGTTCTGGACTCGGAGCGGTTTCGGGTTTATCCTCCCGAACAGCGGGTCTGGGATATTCAGGCTCTGACGGATGTCCTTTTGGGCACCTGGTCCAGGCCCGCTTCCGGTGCACCGGTTGACCGGAACGTTGCCAGGCGTCACCGTCCGTGTTCGGACAACCCTGCCTTCCTTTCCACCCATCCCTCCCCGGAGAGTCTGGTGATCCAGGCTTCCACTTCCCAGTCCGCATTCCCGTCGGCTCCGCCCGATCGGGAATCGAAGCGATATGACCAATTTGGCAAGAAGGTCTTTTCGTCTTTGAGTGCTGGACTGCGGTCTTGTAATACCGCATGCCTCTTGGGCCGCTACACCCACTCTCTGTGGGACACGGTCGCGGAGTGTCTGCCGCAGTGCCCGCAGGAGGTGCGGGACAAGCTCAACCAGGCCTTGGTTGAAGGCCGGGACGCGGCGAGGTATTCGATAAGGTGTGGTCTTGACACGACCGACTCGCTGGGACGGGCTATGTCCACGACGGTGGCGATTCGTCGCCATGCTTGGCTGAGATCCGCCAACTTCTCGCCGGATGTCCAGACTGCCCTCATGGACATGCCTTTCGATGGCAGTCGCCTGTTCGGTGACAAGGCGGACAACGCGCTTGAGCGCTTCAAGGACTCCAGGGTCACGGCCAAGTCCTTGGGTCTTTCGACCCAGCGCCAGCAGCAGGGTTCGTTTCGCCCCTTTCGTGGCCAAGGAAGGGGCGGTCCCACGCGTGCTGCCAGCCACGCACCGCAGAGCGCTCCCCAGCGCGGTGGCGGCCGTGGATTCCGCCGTGGTGGCGGTAGAGGGCAGCGGCGAGGTCAGTCCACCCTCCCCCCGCAGCAGCCTCCAAATCTTCCTAGTCCGAGCTTTCGGGCCCATGTGACGCCAGTGGGTGGCAGGGTTCGCCATCACCACTCCCACTGGCGCACGATTACATCGGACAGGTGGGTGCTGCAGCTCGTCCGAAGGGGCTACTCCCTCCCCTTCGAGTCCACTCCTCCAGCCATGCCACCGCAGAACCACCGTGTGTCGGGGGACCACTTGACACTTCTGCAGGAGGAAGTTACGGCCCTCTTGGCCAAGGGGGCCATCGAGCGCGTTCCTGGGCCAGAAGTAGGGTGTGGTTGCTACTCCCACTACTTTCTGGTGCCCAAGAAGGACAAAGGGGGCCTACGTCCTATCTTGGACCTACGGAACGTCAACGGCTTCCTCCGGAAGGAGAAGTTCAAGATGTTGACTTTGGCTCAGGTCTTGGCTGCTCTAGACCCACAAGACTGGATGGTAGCGTTGGACTTGCAGGATGCGTATTTTCACATCCCCGTCCTGCCGGCCCACCGGCGTTACCTGCGGTTCACGGTAGGCCACGAGCACTTTCAGTTTATCGTGCTCCCATTCGGCCTTACCAGCGCCCCACGGGTGTTCACGAAAGTGATGGCGGTGGTCGCAGCTCATCTGCGCCGGTTAGGGGTTTCAGTCTTCCCCTGCCTCGAAGACTGGTTGTTGAAGGCGGGCTCGCCCCAAACAGTCGTCCACCACCTTCAGATGACGGCAGACCTCCTGCACGAGCTGGGGTTTTCCATCAATGTGCCGAAATCACACCTGTGTCCCTCTCAAAAGCTCCTTTTCATCGGAGCGGTTCTCGACTCGGCGCAGTTTCGGGCTTATCCTCCGGAACGGCGGATCCCGGATATTCAGGCTCTGATTCCCATCTTTCAGCCGTTGTCCCGGGTTTCGGTCAGGTTGACGCTGCGGCTTCTGGGGCTGATGGCCTCCTGCATCCTTCTGGTGCATCACGCCAGGTGGCGGATGCGGGCTCTGCAGTGGGACCTGAAGTTTCAGTGGGCCCAGTTTTAGGGCAACCTTTCCGACCACGTCCTGATCTCGGAGGGCACTGCGAGACAGCTGCAGTGGTGGCTCACGGACCGCGATTGGGTCAGCGGCAGATCCCTCTACCTTCCCCAACCGGAGCACGTAGTTGTGACAGATGCGTCCCTCCAGGGCTGGGGAGGCCACATGGGAGAGGCGGAGATCAGAGGCCTCTGGTCTCCGGCGGATGGCCCGGCTCCATATCTACCTTTTGGAGTTGCGGGCGATTCGTCTAGCACTGAAGGCATTCCTCCCCTCTGTCCGGGAGAGTGTAGTGCAGGTGTTCATGGACAACACCACCGCCATGTGGTACTGCAACAAACAGGGCGGGGGGGTCGTGGACCCTTTGCCAGGAGGCTCTGCGCCTCTGGCAGTGGCTGGAACACCAGGGCGTGACCCTGGTGGCTCAACACCTGGCAGGTTCTTTGAAGGCCAGGGCGGACGAGCTCAGCCGTCGGTGCATGATGGATCACGAATGGCGTCTGAACTCAGACGTGGCGCAAGGCCTCTTTCAGCAGTGGGGAGAGCCTTGGTTAGATCTATTCGCCACCGAAGAGAATGCGCAATGTCATCTGTTCTGCGCGTTGGAATTTCCAAGGCGGCACTCGCTCGGAGACGCTTTTCGTCGCGAGTGGAGTTGCGGTCTGTTGTACGCCTTTCCGCCTATACCACTTCTGCCCAGAGTGCTGAAGAAGATGAAGCGCAACCGGGCCCAAGTCATCCTTGTGGCTCCGGACTGGGCACGAAGGTACTGGTATCCAGAGCTACTCAGTATATCAGTCGATCCCCCAGTTCGTCTGCCTCTTCGGGAGGACCTTCTGTCGCAGCAGCAGGGGACGGTCCTCCACCCGAACCCGTCCAGTCTCCACCTCCATGCTTGGAGATTGAGCGGCGACAGTTGAGGCCATTTGACTTGCCTCCTGATGTCTGTAATGGCATTCTGGCAGCCAGGCGTCCCTCCACAAAGTCGGTATACGCCTGCAGGTGGAACAGATTTGTGGCATGGTGCACAGCAAAGGCTGTGGATCCTCTTGCTGCCCCTCTCTCTGAGGTTCTTTTCTTCCTTCATTCTCTTGCCCAGCAGGGCTCTGCTCTGGGCACTATTAAGAGCTACCTTTCTGCCCTTTCAGCCTTTCTAAGGCTGCCTGATCAACCTTCTTTGTTCAAGTCCCCTATTGTAAATCGATTTCTGAAGGGCATCACACACACGTTCCCTCCTGTTCCGTTTGTGATGCCTCAGTAGGACTTGAACCTTGTTCTTACATTTCTGATGTGTGCTCCCTTTGAGCCTCTCAACAACTGTCCTCTCCGTCTTCTCACTTTGAAGACTGCTTTCCTGGTTGCCATCACCTCTGCCAGGAGAGTGAGTGAGCTCCATGCTCTTTCATGTACTCCTCCTTTCCTTTCTGTCCATCCGGACAAGGTCGTGTTGCGTACTAAGCCATCTTTCCTGCCCAAGGTTGTCACAGCCTTCCACATCGGGCAGTCTATCACCTTGCCCACCTTCTTTCCGCCACCGCATCCCTCTAAAGAGGAAGAGCGGCTCCACCGTCTGGACCCAAAACGTGCGCTTTCATTCTATCTGGATCGCACACGCCAATTCCGGGTGGATGACCAACTCTTTGTTGGTTACGTGGGCGCTAAGAAGGGGAAAGCAGTGCACAAGAGGACCATCTCTCGTTGGATCATCTTGTGTATCCAGGCATGTTACTCCTTGGCTAAAAAGGAGCCCCCTGTTGGATTGCGGGCTCATTCCACCCGAGCCACGGCGACTACAACTGCCCTGGGCCGGGGAGTGCCCTTGCAGGACATTTGCCAGGAAGCTACGTGGGCCTCGCTGCACACCTTTGCAAGACACTATTGCCTGGACAGTCAAGTCCGGAGGGATGGCTTCTTTGGCCGTTCTGTCCTCCAGGACTTTCTGGTGTGATATTGGTTCGCAGACCCACCACCGGGGTTGGTATTGCTGGGGTATCTATTCTAAGGTAAGGAATCTATCACTAACGTGTCTCTTTCAGATGCACAAGTTACTCCTTGTGTAACGATATATCTGTAAGAGACATTAGTTAGTGATAGATTCCTTACCGACCCACCCATCCTCTCCGTTCTGCGAACCGATATCCAGGTTAGGGTTCAATGGCACCAGTGTTGGTTTTTAACATGGCTCAGCGCTTCTGGCGCGGAAAAGCTGTGTCTAAGAACTGACGTCAGCACGCGGAGGCGGCATCTAAGTACTCCGACGACGTCATTACGGCGCCCACGACGCCGACGACGGACGCGGAGCCGCAGACGACGCCTACCGACGCGCAAGGGTACTGCTACGCAAAAATTTCTGGATCCAGTCTGACGCCTGGGGATATTCTAAGGTAAGGAATCTATCACTAACTAATGTCTCTTACAGATATATCGTTACACAAGTAGTAACTTGTGCTTTGTGCACACAATTAATACAGTATTGACAGTATGCAACACAATCCTAAAACACACTATAGCATTAAGCTCAATGGGTTTTCCACATGTAAATACAGTTGATTACTATATAGATTACTTTAGTAGTCCCAGGACTAGATCTGAGATTCAGTCCTGGGGTCTAAGCTGAAACCAGGTTAGCAAAAACGTTTTAGTTACTGTAGTGAATTTTCATGAATTATATAGCTGTTTTAAAAGTTCACACTTAGAAACTTTTCAAAGCAAATCTGACAATGTTATTCAATGGGAGAAAATTCAGGTTGCGGGTATAGTACGATCACGTTACTTTTGTAACCCAGCACGGATCTCCTAGGGCCAGCACTGGGGTCTTAACTCAAAACAGGTAGGTAATTGCGTTTCAGTATTTCGTGTGATTTTTAAAGAATATTTCAAGTTTACAAAAGTAGACATGTAGAAGAAATTTCATAGAAAAGCAGACAATGGGTTCCCATGGAGAAAATACAGATTACTAGTAACCCTGCTAGGGATTACTATTGCGGTTCAGTACTGGGCTGAAAGGTACAGCACTGGCTTCTCCCCTGATCATAGGTGACTACTTCGGAATTCAGACTTTGGCTGATTTTATGTGAATATTTTCAGGTTTCAAAACTTCACACTTGGAAAATTTTAGAGTCAAAATGAGTCAATGTTATCCAATGGCAGGTAAGTAAATTACCGGTTTCCAGGTGAGTACTTGGTTGGTGAAGTTAAGGTTCTGGGCATAGACTCAGGGGTATCCCAGGGTCAGGTAAGTACAGTTAGTTCACTCCCAGTGGCACAGGGGCGGCCGGGGGCAGAGGTAGGTAGGTAGGTAGGCTCAATGATATCCAATGAGGTAAGGGGGGCCTTCGGTTGGTGGCTGCTGGCTAGCAGGCCACGTGGCTGTGGGAGCTGGGCTCCTGGTCACTTGCTCAGGGAAAGGGGGGAAGTAGGATAGTACACAGGGGTCACAGCCAGCGGCACTCGGGCAGCTTAGTACAGGGTGCTTTTGAGCCATGGGGCGCTCAATGTTATCCAATGGGAAAGGTCAAAAAGAAACAAAGGCTGCAGGCTCGGGAACGGAGACTCTCCAGGGGCGACCAGCACTTCAAGAGGTAAGTTGGGTTCTTGGAGCACAGGTAGGTACCCCAAAGTGTGGCACAGGGGGCTGTAGGGTGCTGGGTGCAGGGGTGTCTTTAGGTTTTGGAAAAGCTTACCATCAGCTGGTCGCGGTTGGGGTGGCCCCAGGTTCTGAGTCAGCAGGCGTCGTCAGGGTCGTCGAGGAGGGTCTTTGGGCACTGGACTTCGGGTCCCAGTCGCTGGGGGGACGTCCTCGAGGTCTTGGTTCAGGTTGGCCCGGCCCGGGCTCGGCTGGTGCAAAGTGGGCTGGTCCGGAGCTTCCTGGTAGGCACCAGGTGGGATGTTGCAGCAGAGCCTCTGCTGATGGGAGTCCCAATCTTCAAGAGGTTCAAGGCAGGCAGGTCCTCTGCATGTCCCAAGGTTGCTGTCCACGGGGGTCGCCGGGTTTAGGCAGGAGCAGGTTCCAGGAACAACAGGCCGGTAGGGCTGGGGCCAAGTCAGTAGTTGTTGTCCTGTTAGCAGCTGCACGGCGGGTCTTCTTCTTCTTGATATTCTTTCTTCTTTTTGGTATCTGGATCCGAGGAAGGAAGTGTGCCATGTCAACTCTGGTATTAGTTCTGTACATAGGCACTCAGCCTGCAAAGGCAGTGTGTGGGTGCCAGGGTACAGGGCCCCTGAGGGTGGCACAATAAGTGCTGCAGCCCTCAGCGGTCTTCTCTGGTCACCATGCCCTGGGTACCTAGGGTACCAACTACTAGGGGCTGACAGGTGGCCATAGATCCCAATTGATTTTTGTGTCAGTACAGTTTTAGGGAAGGAACATAGGCCCTGGGTACCTGGTTGGCAGGATCCCAGGGCACACTCAGTCAAAGCACATCAGCAATTCAGAAAAAAGTGGGGGCATACCAAGGCAAGGAAGATGGCACTTTCTCACAGGGAACATGAGGCGAAACATTCTGTCACCGAGTATAAAATAATGCTGCAGATGAAGCACGTCTTGCTCCAAGTCACAGAGCTCACAGGGCTGTTCCAGTGGAAACTTAACTTCACAGTTGATGTCTTTGAAAACGTGCAGAGCACATAATGCCTAAGTAAAACTTCACTCCTTCCTGCCATTCGAAGTTTGGCAAGAAGACCAAGAATGTCAAGCTAAAGGTCCCACCCCTCTAGTCTCACCCGAATCTGGCTCAGGCCTGAAACTGTTCCAGATGCGCCCATGAGATCTCCCCAGACCATCGACACCGCAGCAAATAGCAGCCTTTAAAGAGACCATGCTGTCAATTTTTCAAATTCTTCTGGCTTGAAGCGGACCAGAAGGCTGGTACACCTCAAGGAGCCACACAGACCAGCAGTTGGATTTCGGCTGGCAAACCACTCCCCCAGTGCTGACTGACCATTCCCAGGCCTGTACTGAGGCCAGTTCAGACTTCCATGCCACCTCTAGAACCCCACCAGTTTTTCTGTGCTCTTCCAAGATATGGTACTGATGTCGGTGTCCGACCCTGAACGTCTGCCCACTCAAACATTGTGTTGCACTATGATGATGATGATGAGGAGGAGGTAGATAATTTACTCCCTCCTCATTAAACTGATGATGGCTTATATTTGGAATTACAAAATGTCTGTAGGCCTACACACATCCCTTGAGATGGAGCTGGAGTTGCACTTGGGCCACCAGTGTAAGAAGAGACCTTTTATCTGTAGCTGTATGAAGGACAGAAGAAGTCTTAGATGTGCAATGGTCTTCTAGTATCCAAATCACGCTTGACATTCAGTGCACCCTACACCGTTAAGGCTGGTAGTGCAGACTTCAACTAGTAGGTTTACCTCAAATTCTTTTATCTTCAGTCCTCTGTATAGAGCAGAAAAAGTGTCATGCTTTTGGAAAGACCATGTTTTCAGCTGCCTGGCCCTCACATATCTCAATGTATTATGCCTTTTGAGGAGGTACAACTACTCTTTTGGGACATGGCCAGCAAGATCTCACCAGTCGTCCCTGACGACCTCAGGGTCTTGTTGACCCAAACGATGCAGCGTGGTCAAGATGTGGCCAAGTATGTTCTGTGTTCCAGCCTGGCCACCTCAGACTGCATACGAAGAGCAAGTAGCACAGGTGCTGTGTTTAGAAGACATTCCCCAATGATATCAGCCAGGTTTTCAAGAGAGATTTATTGTCCTTGATGGATATGCCCTTTGATTGGTGTGGATTGTTGTTAAAAACCTGATGCAGTGCTAGAACTATTTGACGATAGCCGCGCCACCGGAAGATCTTTGGACAATTGCATCCTCCCAAGCAGTTTCACCAACAGAACTGAAAATTCAGAGGAGGTTCTAGAGAGCTGATTTGCAGACAGCACCAGTCCTCCCAGCCTGTAGCACTGCATCTGACTATTTTCTTTTGAGGCAGAGATTGTGACCGCTAACACTGGCAGGGGCAGCAACCCTTCAAATCATCCTCTCCTGCTGCAGCAGCCTCCAATCCGCCTTAGTTTTCTCAACAACATGAGGAAAACTATATAATTTTATCTTTGACATGAGAGAGGTGGGTCTTGTAGATTATTCAGAGTCTAGTACCTGCCTATTATCTCCTGCCAGCTTCATTGTCCTCCCAAGCCAAGGAGACTTTCAGGGAACACTTTGCAATCTTGATTCAAGAATAAACTGGGTAAGGGACTCAGAGAGGGAAGGTACTTGCACTGCTTTCTTGTGTCAAAGAAACAGATGATTTTGGTATATACTGGCATTCTAGCCATTGACTGCCTTGTTAAGGAAAGAGACTTTCAAAAATATTCCCTGTCTTATATTTTGTCTGCTCTGGGCCTTGAGACTTGGTGTTCCTAAACCTGCAGAACATGTATTTTGATATTCCAGATGGATTCAGAAAACTTTCAGTTTGCCGTGCTCTCCTTCAACCGTACCTCAACTCCCCAGGTGTTTATTAAAGTGATAGGAGTGCTCGCTCCCCACTTTAAGAAGTCACAGAAACCTGTTTTCCCGTACCTCGACAGCTAACTGCTCAAAGTGTGTTCACCTCAGTCAGTCGTAGACCACGTCTGGATGGCTGTCAAACTCCTGACATCTTTGTAGTTTTCCACCAATGAGCCAAAGTGTCACCTGTGCCTCGTGCAAAGGATCCCCTTCATTGGGCTGTCCTTAACACAGTGGCACTCAAGACCTTTCTCCCGCAGTGAATCTGGGATATGAAGCATATGATCCCAATGTTTTGGGATCAATCCAGGGTGTCATTGAGGACGGCTTGGTGTCTGCTCGAACTCCTAGACTTGTGAATCCTCTTTGCTCCGAATGCCAAATGGTGTATGCAGGTCCTGCACAATGGGCCCAACATTAGGACTGCCTCTCCAACTCCTTTCATATCTCTCAGGAGATTGCCCAGAATTGTCTATGAGAGCAGACACACGCTAACCTAACATGCGGCAGTCCATTGTTCTCTACATCCAGAATTCACACTAGTGATAGACCTGTCACTGCTGTCACCTGAGGAAGGTGGGCAAAGAGGCCTCTGGTTCCAGCGGAGAGAGAGCTCCACATAAATATTTTGGAGCTTCGAGTGATGCTTTTGGTTCTGGAAATCTTCCTGCCAAGCATCAAGGGTAGGATGGCAAAGGTCCTCACAGACAGCTGCCTTCTGTTACTGCAAGAAGCAGAGCGGAGTGGAGTCCATTTTCTGTCGCATTAGACCCTAAAGCAGGCTTCTCCAATGAGTACCCTCTTGAGCTACTGGTAGCTCTCCAGTTACTTGTCAGTAGCTCAACTGTGTCCATTCCAACTTCCTAAATAAGAAGATTTTGCTCTACTGACTGTATTGAAAGTGTATTAGGAATGGGAATGTGTGCATTTTCAGAACTGATAAGCTGATGTTTGCATTTCCAAAATCGGTATAAAGCTGATACTTGAGTGATAAATCATTCGTGTGAGGGGCATTTAAGCTATGGCCGTTTTGTATTACCCACGTAAAGGCATTCAAAATTGGCAAAGGCTTACCCTGCCTGATGCACAGAGGTGATCACTGTGGGTAGTTGTACATATTGTGGCCACTAACTAAATCTTCTCTGATGTGGTCACTCTTGCAACACTAATGATATTAGTAGCTCAAGATGATTTTATTGATTACAAGTAGCTCTTATTACAAAAAAGGTTTGAGACCCCCTGGCTTAAGCTTTTGTAAATCACCGGACCAGCAGAACATCTTTCTGGTAGCCAACCATCTCAGATGAGGTGAGCAGACCTCGGCTGGTGGCTCATAAGTGGTATCTCTTCCTGTGGGAAGTGTCATCTTTAACCAATGGGGTATGCCTCAGTCTGATCTATTCGCCACCTGGGAAAATTAATCCCAGCCCCTTGTTATACCTCTGTAAAAATAATTGTCCAGAGATTTTCATTTTTGGATAATTAGAGAAGTAAT
Organism: Lissotriton helveticus; assembly: GCF_964261635.1. Classification (NCBI taxonomy): domain Eukaryota; kingdom Metazoa; phylum Chordata; class Amphibia; order Caudata; family Salamandridae; genus Lissotriton; species Lissotriton helveticus. The sequence continues at coordinate 1,207,249,308 of NC_136057.1, forward strand.
TTAGCTTGGGTAGACATTGCTGATCTGGGTCCAATTTTTCTGGACAGCATTTTTAAAAATGGCGGTTGTGTTGCAGTGATGATGATATATTTCAGCAACCATGAGACCTCTAAAACAAATAATACTGGTTTTTCATCCTTTTATATATATATACACTAAACAATGTTTATGATCTGAATATGAAAGAAAATGTTTCACTCCTGTTTTAGACACATTTTCCTATTTCACTTTATTTGTTTTGGCAATCACTCCTGGTACATTTGCAGAATGTTGAACATTTAAGAAGAGCTTATCGAGAGAGACATCTTTTTATTGCACAGGTTTTGCTAGTACATGTACTTGTATGTTCTGTGGGTTGAGGCTTTAGAAATTTCGTAAGTTCTAGCACCCCAACAATATTTTCCAAACCAAATTCACATGAATCTTTCTCTACATATCCATGATCCAAAACGGATCACATCATCATCTGATGAAGTAAAATGCTCTTAATGTCTCCATGCACAGAATATGATGTCGCTGGAGGGCCACTTAGAGAGACTGATCTCTTAAACTCATTATAGCAAACATCGTCAAATGTATGACAGTCAGACTTTGTTTTCCACACACGAACAAGATATTTTTCTACGTCTTTAAAGTCTCACATTCTTCTTCTGTCTCAGCAAATCCTTTTAGAAACTTCACAGGTTCAGCAGTTAAAAGCTCCAAGTTTTGTTTCTGTTTTGCTCATAGTGTCATCACCAGTAAGACTATGTGCCTTGATAAGAACACTGGGCATCTCTGGGTCATGTTTCTTGTATAGAATATGAAGCAGGATAAAGTGTCCTTTCTCATCTGTTCCTTAACGTTTACAAAACGCTGACAATCCTTGACTAATGAACCTTGCAACAGATCCAAGTAGCACAATAATATCATCTGTGTCATTTGACAGTACTATAACTCGATTGGAACCATTTTGAACATATCTGAAGCTACAGCATTGACCTTCCCTCTCTGTCTTTCACTACAAAATGTCATTGGATGAATTTTCTGTAGAGGAGTGGTTTTTCCACCTCTAGCTTCTTCACTCTTTCGAAATACCAGGACCCATATCTAGGGTAGTTTATGCAGTGGAATTCGCGAAACACAGTAATCAGTGACTTCACAGTCCTCATGTGCAGCCCTCAATCACCTTCCCGATCAGTATCTACCAAGTATTTCACTGGAGCTATCTTTTGTAAAACATTTCCACAGTACTAGCAAAGTTCTGATTTTTCTCCACATTCCTTGACAAACTCATGTATTTTGAATGAAGTGCACCCTGTGCCTTGTTCAATCCTGAGATATGATATGCAAAACCTAATTTGTCATTTTTGTTCCAGAAAGCATTCCATGCAATGTTTTTATAGCCTCAGATATGATGGGCATACCTTGTAACAGACTAACATAATGAGTTATACGCAATACTGACTGACTTGTTTCGCTTCCAAAGATTTCAGCCTCAATAGTGCTTTGTCTATGCCACATCCACTGAGAACTTTCTGCACACTGCAACAAAGCATTTGTCATGTTGAAAATGCTAATCATTCGATGAAGATGATCAAATTCTACTGGATTGCTCATAAAATGTCAGCTACAATACGGAATATGTTTTAAAGAACAAGGGAACCCCAGTTTTGAGACCCGGGGTAGTATAGAGTTGGTGAGTATAAACAATGGTCCGATACGGATCAACTCCGCTATTGGCACCGGAATGCTCCGGTCCACCCCGCCGACTGAAACTGCACAAACCTAATTGCCACTAGACGCCTAGACGAGCAGCCTCCACCCCTAATTAAAACAGGTGCCCACCTTATTCTCTGCCCCTAGAGGGTCTCCAAATCCTTGACACCGGAGAAGCTAACGAAGCGTGCACCAGCGGCACGACTTGCACCAACTTGTAATGGATATTAAATTGCCAACTCTTACTATCCAACAGGCCGGCGAACTTTCACGACTCATCCGGCCCCAAGCTCTTCCCCCTCTTGGGCTCCTTCAGTCTCATATCTAATTGCTCACATGCACACGTCCTGATGATGATCTTAATTGTTTGAGATCGAAACACCGTCGACCCCTCCAGCAAAAACTCCATTATCACATTCATTTTACTGCATAGTTTTGACAATTATTGTTGTTTTCCAAATGCTATGTATTTTTTAAAAATGTCACCAATATACCCTCACTTCACGCGCTCCCACTTTTCTATGTGAGCACTAGAAATACTGTCTAAATATATGATACTCTATTTATGCAGATAATAAATGAGTTATCATTCCAAATAAAACCTTGTGTCCGTATAGGTTAAGTATCTGAGTCCCTCCAGGACTATCTTGAATTAATGTTTTTTGACTTAAACTGTTCTTAACACCTTCGCAGCGTGGAACGTTCAGCGCCCAGTGCTGAACGTTCGAATAACGAATGCTGGCCTGTCGGCCAACGGTCGTGCGCAGCACTGGGGAGGTAGTGCTCGTGACGACCGTTGGCCGACAGCAGCACTTAAAGGGTTAAATTATCTGTAGCCCAGGCTACCCGAGGACCATTCAGGCCTCTCCTAGCTACAATACAGAAGACAACTTCTTCGCAGAAAATTGGCATGATAGGATGGCCTACCAGCTGAGCACACACATTTCGGAAATCTTGTAGAGCTGTGTATATTGTTGCGTAGTTTGTGACTGGAGCTAGTATTACTGGTAAAAAAACAGTCTTTAGTGGGATGGTATTCTGGGAGATCAGAGCATGAATTTCAGCCCATTGAGGAACTGGCTTTTCTTCATCTTTCAGTCGCACCAAATAAGTGATATGATAAATTTAGTTAAATCAGCTTTTTGGACCAGGTACGTCGAAGAAAATCCATGCCCTCAGCCACTTTTAAACTTTCTGGTAGACTGAAACGTGTTGATGGCATGTAGGGATTTTGCATATGCTGGCAAGGCAGTTGGGTTGTAAGTTTGAAGCTTTGTTTGTGCCTACAGCTGACACAGCTGTTTGCCAACAGCTACTTCATTGGTACAGTCTTGAAAAAGCACCTAGGCAGTATCATGTGTGCTAGATATTCCAGACAAAGAAGAGCTGCCTTTAAAATCTAAATAATCAAGAGCAGCAATTGTAAATCCTTTCCTAGTAAAGTTACTTGGAAGTGGTGTGCTGTTGGATTCACAAGATTTTACAGCATGAGCTGCTAACAAGTTCCTGCTCTGTGCTATGACATTATAACTTGTTGATTCACCAATCCTATTCATTTAAGCGATTAGCTCTCTAGGTTTGCCCGTGGGCAGTCATGTTTAGCAGAGTTTTCTTTTTACAGTGATGTAATTCATAAAACATGATTTGGAAAAGGCATTACATTTGCACAGCAAAAGCCTCCCGGTTCGTGGAATTGTCTTTTACTCCTTTGCTTATACAACCAACGAGAGTCACTGTTCATATCAGAGAGAAGCAAAGACAAAAAGCTGTTGTCGTTCTACTACCTTGGTTGTTGGGGACAGTGTGTCCTTTTCTTGATGCCCTCACACACCCTGAAGTATGTTATGCTTCTTCATTGGGCTATTGCTCCTCGTCGGGCCGGTGCTGCAATCACCCTACGGGTCTCCCGAAGGGTCGCTTATTTGGAGATCTTTTAGATAAAGCCGTAATGGTGCTTGGGGGTGAGTGGCAGTGATGTCCTAATGTGGAGTTAAAAAATAACTGGATGGGTGCTTGGAAAATTTATGGGAGAAAATAGTCCCTCTGTCGTTAGTAAAAACTCAGAAGGCGGTGCTGCTGTGAAGGATGTAATGGCCCTCTGTAGATAGGTTTGTGACACACCCCTAGTGGATATGTTTCTTAGGTTGACATGTTTCGCACAATGTAACGGTTTCAGGAGGAGATCCCCTGCGCTTCTTCAGGACCAGAAAAGCGTGTAGTGATAGATAGACCAGATACATGGCTTGTCGTTATTGATCTAGTGCCACATAGGAAGGAAGGAAGTAGTATTCTAAATTAAGCGGGAAGAAATTCCCATGAGAATCGGCTGTGGGTCCCTCGCGACAGTTCCTCGTAGGAAAGGAAGCCCGTACACCTACCCGACCTCATGCCGTCTCCGTCTTGTTGACTCCCCATGATTTGCGGAACTCTGGGGCATCACAAAATTTGTCATTGAGCCCAAACTCTAAATCTTTCAGAACGTTTCTTAAAATAGTTCCTGGTGAGTTTACTGCATCCTGTGATCCTATTTTGGCAGCAAGAACTTCAGGAGACAAATCAGCTAAGAACACCATAAGAGGCTCTTTCTTTTTGTTAGACTGACAAAAACGAATTCTGTCATTGTACATTCTCACCAGAAAAATCTTAATTTCATTATTATGAATAATTACAGTTTCATCAATGTTGGCCATTATTTTTCAAATCTCACTGAGTGTGAACCCGTAGCCAGCACTCAAGATAGGCTTTAATACTTAATTTGTGTTTTTCAAAGAGTACAAAGTTAACTGAATGCTAGTGGTTATGTTGTTGCTGGGAATTCATTGTACATTCATATTTTCGATTGTATGCGCACATGCCGTTTGGATGGACATACAAATCCCCTTCAAATACTTTCACATTGCCGTTAAGATCAGCTGCTCTGCTAAAACTTAATCTTGGAGGAAAGTATCTGCAGATAAAAACATGCTTGTCCTTTGAGACTCTCATATTCTCTACTTTGTTCTTTCGCCAATCCCTTTGGCCCTTGTTCTGGCTAAACCACAGATAACACATTGAATATCCTCTGCTTTCTGATCAGTTGTTGAAAGTGGACGAGAGGTAGCCATCGATCTTCTAAGTGGATAGGCATTGGGTTTGGTCATCATCGCTTTCTTAAAAGACGCAGATTCTTTTTGTGATTCACCGGATCCTGCTATTTTTTGATTATTTGTTTCCAGACTTTTTTCCATTGTATACGACTTGTACCATTTGTTGTTACAATGATAACGTATTTGTTCCTCTTCACCAATCAGTTTCAATCTGTTGTGAGCTTTGTCTTGCTATATTTCTGCAGCATCTCAATCTCTCTTCTGTCCAACCACATTTGATAGCTTTTCTTTCTGATTAGTTTGGCATATGATACATTTTTCTTTGTTGGAGTCCTCAGATTTTGTAGTTAACAACACTCTGTTGGGAGGTAAAGATCCTCTGCTACCACCTGCTTCGCTCATGTTTATGAATTTGAATCAACCGAAAACCTGAAACAAAAACAGCATTAAAATAAATGATCAATGTAATGGCTAAAACACATCATTATAGAGCGCCATTTTGGAAAATGGTAGACGGGTTGCTTGAGGCATTATTTTCTGTTTCTATAAGACTTCTTGACACTCAAAACCTATGTTTTGACCCAAAAATAAAGTAAGTAGGTCTCATGGTTCCTGAAATATTACATTATCACTGCAACACATTTGTCATTTTTAAAAATGCCATACTGAAAAATTCGGTCTGGCATTGCTTCTCTAATGATACAAAAACATAAATTAAAATCTCTGGGCAACAATTTCTTAATTGGAGGTATGTCAAAGAGCTAGAAATAAATGTGCAGTGTCCAATTTCTCACTTGTGTTTCCCCCAGGAAAGTGACTAGGAGACACATTCCAGCTGTGTTAGGACATGGGTTTCCAGTACTCCTTGCCGCCACTGCCTCTCCTGCTTTGTGTTCTGAGGAAAATCGGGACAGATCAGTCCGAAGTCATTTTGATGACCTCATAATTGGATACAAGAGGATAGCCCCATTTTTTACCAGAAGAGCATGTTACCCAGAGCTTCTTAGGCCTGAGCGTTTGCCCTTCGGTCTAGCTACCACTTAATGAAAAATTACTGTCTCAGCAACAGAACAGGGTCTTGTGCCTTGTCCTTCCAACCATACACCTCCATGTGCAGAAATTGAGTGGAAGAAATTACATTATTTTGTCTTACTGACCAAGTTGGTTCATGTCATTCTTGGGCCCAGACTCCTTTCCACAAAATCAGACTGTGCTGAGCCCTGGGAAAAATTACCTGGCTGGCGCCCAACTCTTTGCATTCAAAGTCTCAGATGTTTTGTTATCAGTCCTATTGTAGGTCCAGCACAGCTTTGGGGTGGTCACCGTAATGTTATTTGTAGGCCCCTTAGGCTTTATTGTATTTATCTGACCAACTTTCCTTACTCATATCTCCGGTTGTGATGAGTTTCAAAGAGGTTTAATTCATAGGTTTTCCTCAAAACCTTGTATCATGCCGGAAAGGGATTCAAATTTAGTTCTGAGATTTCTTATGGGCACAAATTTGAGCCACTGTGCAGTTCCTTGATGTGACTTCTGACGAACAAGATGTTTTTCTCATTGCCATCAAGCCAGTGTACTGTGTGATTTAACTGCAGACACTTTCGGTGCAACAACCTTACACCACCTTTTCACTAGACAAAGTGGTACTGAGAACTTAGGCGGCGCCTTCTTCCCAGACGTTGTGACTCCTTTTCACATGAGATACTCACTTGTACTCTACCTGTGTTTTCCACCCTGCTTCACACCTCAATAGAGGATGCGAGGCTTCTTCAGCTCAACCACAAATAGTTGCTGAGCTTCTACGTTTCTGCACAAAGAAGCATTGTGTTGACAATCTGTTATTTGTGGAGTTTTCTGGAGAAAAGAAATGGAAGGGTGTGCAGAAAAGGTCCTTGTCAAGATAAATAGTCTTCTCCATCAAAATCTGTTAGGCACTGACCAAGAAACTGCCTCCTGAAGGTCTACAAAATCATTCCACGAGAGCCAATAGCACCACAGTGGCAGTGGGGCGAGGAGTACTGGTTTGGGACATCTGCCAGGTTTTGAGGTGGGTGTTGATGCATTTGTCCACCTGATCTGCCTTGATGGTCAGATGAGGTGGGAAGGTCACTTCACTCGCTCGTTTGTACAAGACATTTTGGTCTGAGTCCACTCCTCAGACAGACCCTCTGCCTTTTTGTGAGGTCCTGCTATAGATCTGTTCTAAAGTGCGTTGAATCTTCGGTTAGAATCAAAATTTGCCTAGTGTGTGATGGTAAATTTCAATTCTACTAAGCATACAGAAGTGAGGATTCTGCTTTCTTCATTTGCTTTTTTTATACATTATTTCAAAACAGCAGCCATTTTAAAACCTTTCAAAACTACTTTTGCCATGAACACTCGGGAAAACAAACAGTTCATAAGTCACAGTGGGGTCCCAAACATAGTCTTCTGTTGCTGATTGTACTCCCTCCTTCTTTGCACAAATCATGCCATTAGTTACATTCCACACATCCTGTTTTGATCTATTCTTTCCTCCAAAGACATGCTTTGTCAGTAATTGTTTCAAACCATCATAGGTAAAAAGCAGGTAACACTAAAGCCATTACTGCATACAAAGACAGGAAGAACTTGACAGACTTAACAACTGTAAGTTATAGGACTGTAATCTTTACCATGGAAAACCAAACTACTTACTTTAAATCGGAGAGTGTCTGTGTCTCGCTAGACTACCTAGTGGAATAATCCTCGCCTCCATGTTCTTCATAGAATTAAAACTTACCTTCACATAGCTAGGCAAACTTTAATTCTGTGTCCGCACCGGAGGCAAGGATTATGCTAGTTCAAAGCTTACTCACCACCAATTGAGCCATTTTCACTACCGGCTTAAAATAGAAACTCTCAAAAGTAGAGTCTGATGACCAATCTGCTGCACACATTAGATCCACTAAGCGTGCCCCTAGACAGAAAGCTTTGGAAGCCATTGCTCCCCTTGCGGAATGCGCTCCAAACACTTTGGCATCTATGCCAGCTTCTTGGATCACCCAACGGACTCATCGGGCTATTGCAGGGTGCAACACCGCTTTGTATGGTTTACTCAGTGCAGTGAGATGCTTCTTTTTGCCCGGAGGGCAGAACTCTTCAGTCATTTTCTCATATGCTTTGAGCCAGCGCACAATACACATTTTGGGTTAGTCACTGAAAACTGGGTAAGTTATTGTACAAGTATTTGCCTTGGTACGTATATTTACCGCAAAAACTACTCCGTCCGGCGACAATACCTGGCTGTAATATTCAAGTCGCGCACATCCGAAACCTGCCTGCATGAAATAAGGCAGAGAAGCATTGCTAATTTAGCTGAAAGTTATTTAGTGGATAAAAACCTATTCTGATGCCATGACAGGAAAAGGTTTCAGAATCAAGTTCACGTCCCAAAGCACTGAATAACGTGATTTCGAGGAAGAGATCGGTGAATGCCAGTAAGCAACTAGCAAACAAAAGGATGTTCTCCCACTGAGGCCTCGTCAATGGGAGCATGTCCCATTGCAATAGCAGACCTGTATGTGCTAATCGAACAATATGCTAACACTTCCTCCGCTAGGCTGGACAGAAAATTCAGCACCTGCACTACATCTGCGCCTGTCTCTTAGGGTCTTTCATGTAATTAGCTAGGAAGGGGGCCATTTTGGAGTCTATATCGGAGTGAGGGCTACCTTTCCCTCCAGGGTAGGCTGTGGACACTCCGCCCAAGGCAATTTCATGCCTCCTTCTAACAAGGGTTTGCGGAGCCGCTCCACAATAAACTTTGCCACTTTGTCTTCTGGGGCTCACACTGCTGATGTCAGATGGATGATATCCGGATCTAGCATGTCTGAATCATCCTCCTGAGGGGGAGTGGGATCGGAAGCTGGGGGCACCAAGGCCTCAAGGAGCCCATGCAATTTTCTGAGTCCACTGGGGGTTTCTAGCCTGCTGGTTTGGCCAGTGCTGGCTCAATGGGGCCTTCCTGAGGGGCTGATTTGGCTAGAAAAGCTTGTTTAAGGCATGCAAACGCATCTCTGTGTCCTCCTTCCTCGCATTTCTTCTTCAGGCGTGGGGAACACTGGGCATTTTGGCGAGCCTTTTCCAGGGTGTGTGTAGTACTTTTAGCAATTTTTGCACACTCCTCTGCATTCTTATCTGAGAGGCGTTGTTCCATTGGCCCCATGAGCTCGTTCACTGCCCTATAGATAGAGGTGTCAGTAGCCTCATAGAAATCTTCATCCCACTGGAGGAAGAACAGTGAGTCCTTTATGTAGCCTGGGATGATTGCCTTTCAATGTTATATATTACCCCATCCTGAGTGTTTTCCTTGGTACTGTTATGAAACAGCACTCTATTTGTATGGTTGAGGTAACCCCTCCATGATTATACGCAAGATTGCCAAACTATGGAGCTGGGAGGGAGCCCAGTCGACAATGTGTTGAGATCAGAGTCACACAGTAGGGAGGACACCTGCCCCAGGGGCACACACACACACATTGTAGGGCTTCACTGTACGGGGATGTGTCCCACACTGGCTGTCAGGGCCTGAGTTACAGTACTACCCCGTAGGGTGTCAGCCGAAGCGCACATAGTGCAGACCCCAGCAGGGGGTTGGAAAGAAAAATGCAGGGAAATTACAGACCCATCCTCACCCTGGGCAGTGGGACAAGGCTCTACAGTCTGCAGGCTCTAGCGGTGCGCACACACCTTCTTTGAATGGGAGAGAGAGATGCTGCATGGAGCCAGTGAAACTCACTGCAGCAGTGCCCTCTAGCTTGTGAAAGGCCGCACCCCAATTCAGCTGATAATGGGCCCAGTTGCACAAGGAGCACCCTCCCGCGACTCGAAGGGGGTCTGAAAAGAAAAAAGACAGCTTACAAGTGATGTGTTAGATCATATACAATACGGGCTCCAACAGCATTAAGTTGACGAAAAACGAATTCAAACTGCCTGGGAAAACCAGAGAAACAAAAGAGAGACCTTAACCTGCTGCTGAGCAGCAAAGAAAGAGGAAGTACAAGCAGTGACAAAGGACTATGTTTGGGACCATGCTGCGCACATTAAAGAAGGACTTATGAACTGTTTTTCCCCTAATGTTCATGTGAAAAGTAGTTTTGAAATGTTTTAAAATGGCTGCTGTTTTGAAATAATGTATATTAACGGGAAGGAAGAAAGCATTATCCTCACCTCCGTTCCTGACATAGAAGTACTCAACAAATGAACAAATCACCTTTGATGCTCTTTCTGGTGGATAGTCTAACCCAGATTTGTCACTGCCCTTCTGCTTCCTTATTCTATGGAGTGGACTTGTGACCATCATAAGGTTTTAAATAAAAAAAAACACACTTTCATCAACAATTTGTGAGATACTCATGTCTGACATCAGTGCGCACAAGTGGTACTTACGTGTCGCCCCGGTCAGTCTCTTCATGGGTTGGTCGAAGTCACTGCAGAGCCACATGGTGCCTCCTGCCAACACGCTGGAGCATTGTGGAAAATATATCTGGATCTAGTCCGCTGCCCTGGAGCGTTCTAAAGGTGAGGAATCTGTGGTTAATTAGAGTACCCAACAGAAAGAGTGTTAATGGTAACTTGTTTCCCTAGCATGTTCTCTTATTTGCAACCCATTCAAACATAGACACTGGCTCATGTAGAGGCCAATGTATCCAGATGTGACAGGCAAGTAAATAATGTCTTCTCCCCACTTATTAGAATAGCAGTTTATCCCTTCAGGGTAGTGCCATTGATAATGTAGATGCTCTCTAAAGATAGAGAGAGACACAGAGATAACATTCACCATTCCAATGTCAACATATTTGACTCAGCAGTACTTGGGTTATAACATGTGGTCGCTGAAATATTGAGCTGTAAGTGTCAAATTGACCCCATGTCATGGATTATCTACATTCACATACTATTTTCTTTGATAAGCATACCGGGACTTCAACCTGTGGTGTAGAAAAGTAAAACTATAGTTCCTACATGTTTATTGCTGGTGGATTAAAACACAAGACTGAATTAAGATCACTCTTATGTTATTTTTTGTTAAAGGATACTTGATATAGCGCAACGACTCACCCTTGGCGCTCTCATGATATGGCCATTAGACTCTAGTGAACAGTGGTACATCAACATGGAATGCTTAGGACACATTTCATCAATGTATTTGTCATGAAGTGGAAATTACTTTGGAATCCCAACGGGGAACGCAAAATTCTGTGTTTTAAAATCGATCACATAATGCAGTATTTGTTACTAAAGACAGGAAGAGGCTGGTGTTCTCTTCAGTTACAGTGCACTTGTATTTAGGAAACACGTCCATGAGTACAGTGTTATTGTTGAGGTCCTTCTTGGAGAAGGAAAAAAGGTTTTTCCTCCTACCTTCTAGCCAACACTATTTCAGGAATTAAAATGCCTAAAGTAAGGACTTCAACATTTATTCCATACAACAAAGATTGTAGGATTGATTTTGTCGTTTTCCCATGGTAATAACATTGTCCTCGGGATCATTGAACTGAAGACCTTATTGTTGGTTGAACATTTTATTTTATTTTATTTGGCATGGGACTTATTCCTCAGTGCTTACACAGATTTTCACGTCTCAAAGAAAACTATCACTTTCATCACCAGAAAGTAGTCTGTAGACACTACAGACATTACATTTGTTTTCTTAAGGGCACAGCCAAAGAGATGCTTAGACATTGCCAAATGGAGCATATCGAGATTGATTGTGCAGTACATATATCACTATCACTATTCCTAATCTGAAGGAAGGTTCCGGCACTAGGCATACTCCTGAGGATGTAAGTCCGGAAAATAGTAACTGACACCTCTACAGATGAAATATGGATCCTCTTCCTTGGTTTAGAAGCAAGACTATAGAGGCATATTTGAGCCAAGCAGGAGTCACATGTTTATTCATTGCTGCTCCAGCCTCAATTCTAGTCCCTGAAGGATACTCCGTGTTATTCCGAGCAAAAAGTGTGACTATTTAACAAGTTCAAACTCCAAAAAGGAAAATGTTAGCTGGCTCATCCTTCACCTTCTGTGACATGGAAACTCTGATGAATGCAGGGCTGGGTTTGCATTATGATTTGGAAACTAATATAATCTCCATAAACTACTAATGAAAGTACTTCACAGTGACTAAGCAGTTCATGAAGAGGAATGTAAGAAATGACTCTAATTGTCATGCAGGTTTATCTCTCTATAAAAGTGAGGTATTCAAGTTGTTTCTATTCCCTGAATTACCAAACTTTAGTTTGATAAGCATATTATTCCTATTAGTGAGTGTCATGTATGTGCCTCTTTCTGTCCTAATGCTCCATGTATTTGTTTTTAAGCTATTTCCAAATGTTGTTATTGCTTCATTTATTTTATTTAATAACCCTGTGTATCTATAGCCCCATCTCAAAATTTCTGATGCCTTCAAGTCTCACTAAAAGTCTACCTCAATCTGTTTCTTACATACCGGTTCAACTCCTCGTTTTAACCAAAACCTATATAACATCTTTTAACACCACCATTCACCCAGCTCTTCTTTTCTTTTTACTTTCTGCCATTGGCCACTCCTCTGCCATGGGTATTAGTACTGGTGTTATATTCGAACCATACATCTTGGAATCCTTCCTGAATACCTCTTTCTCTCGCCCCATCGTTTCTGCCTCCTGAAACCCACTTGAACTCCCATTCCAAACCCTACCCCCGATCTCTTTTTATTATCCATGCATAGGTGCGTCTGCCAAATGGTTGTTTCCCCCTTTGCATGTGTTTATGCACACCCATGCCTGCTTCTTTTTTCTGCCCTTGAAATGAAATGAAATGAAAAACATATTTATAGAGCGCTAGCAGTTGCCCTGAGGCGTCCAGGCGCTAAGAATTACCATCAGTGCTCAACAGAAGGGAAGGAAATCAGCTACTAATTAAACAGAAAGGTTTTAAGTTTCTTACGAAAACTCAGGAGGTTAGGTTCTGATCTGAGATAAAGTGGCAGAGTGTTCCAAATCTTCGGGGCATTATATGCAAAGGAACGGCCTCCGGCCCTTGCTCTATGGATTCTTGGAGTTTGAGCTAAAAAAGCGTGTGAGGATCGAAGAGCTTTGGATGGTTCATATGGCGATACCAGCGAGTGATTGATCTCTGGGCCTAATTTCCAGTACGCCTGATGTGCAAAGATTTAAACTTGACTCTCTCCCTAATGGGGAGCCAATGTAGTGTTCTTAAGCCGGGTTTTATTGAGATTCTCCTAGGGATACCAAGTAGGGTACGGGCCGCACAGTTCTGGGTACGTTGTCATTTTTTTAAGGTGTATTCTGGCGCCCCAAGGTACAGAGCATTGCTAAAATCTAGGCGAGATTGAATTAAGCCCTGAAAAACTATCTGCTTTGCCTCGAAGGGAAGAAGGGGCAAGATTTTTTTTTTGCCATCCTTAGGAGGCCAAAACAGGTCGCAGAGACTTTTGTTGCCTGCATGTCGAAGGTCAGCGATTTATCTAACCCCACCCCTAGGCTTTTGATGTGATCTCTGGGGGTGGGAGCTGTGCCCATGCTCAGAGGCCACAACACCTCCAAAGTGGAGAGAGTTGGGGGGCCTAGGAGCATCAGCTCAGATTTAACATCGTTGAGCTTCAGGCATGATTTAGTCATCCAACTCTTAACCTGCTCGAGACAGATTGTTAGAGTGGACTGTGATAGTGGGGTACTCTTTTGTGCGAGAGAGACCACTAGCTGGGTATCATCCGCATAGGTGATAATGTCGATACCATGCGGACGTACTATGCCAGCCAGCGGTCTCATGTAGGCATTAGAGAGCGTCGGGCTCAAAGAGGAGCCCTGCGGAACCCCACATCCCAACGGCTTCTTCAAGGAGACCGATGTGCCTTCAAAGACCTGGAAGGTTCGGTCTGATAGAAAAGACCTGAACCACTCCAGGGCTTCTCCCAAGATTCCCATGTCGAGGAGGCGGTCCAGAAGTATGTTGTGGTTGACCGTATCAAAGGCGGCGCTCAGATCAAGGAGGATCACTGCCACTGACCCTCCCTGATCGAGTATCCGCCTAGTCACTTCTGTCACTGCCAATAGGGCTGTCTCCGTGCCGTGTTTTGGGCGAAAGCCAGTCTGGGAAATATCGAGCAGCTGGTTATGCTCAAAGAACTGAGTCACACTGATGTTAATGTGTTTCTCTGAGATCTTAGTAGCCCAAGGCAAAAGTGAAATCGGGCGATAGTTGTTAAAATTAGTTGGATCAAGGTTGTTTTTTTTTAGCAATGCTCGGACCATGGCGTGTTTCCAGGACAGTGGGACTGTCCTACTTGTAATAGAAGAATTCAACAGCTTCAATAAATTGGGAAGAATGGCTTTATTTGCAAGGACCAGCATCTCCGGAGGAGCAGGGTCACATGGAGAGCCTGATTTAATTTGGTTTGTTAAGGCCTCCAGAGTGTCAAGGTGCAGCATTGGGAAGCGATCCAAAGAATTATTATGGGGGGCGCCCACTGATGTGGTCAGCGGATTAGGTTTTTGTGGAGACAAATCAGTTTCTGGGTCAGAGAAGGAAAGATTGTATTTATTTTTAAGAAAAAAGCATTGGCCAGTTCCTCGCATCGAGAAGATGAGTTATCATCAGTCAATGGCGGTGATGGCAACCTGGTCAATGTTTTCACAATCTGATAAATTTCCTTAGGTTTAGATTTTGCAAGTTTAATCTTTTCCGCAAAGTATATGGCTTGTTTATCTCTGATTTCGTTTTTATAATTCCTGATAGCCTCTCTATAGGACACTTTATCCGCAGGCTCGTAAGAAAACCTGTTTCTCTTGTGCTCAGCAACTTAGTACACTTTGCCTTAGTCCCATGTTTTATTCATTTATTTTGATGTTTTTGTCCTCTCTACTCCTCTTCCCTTAGATAAGGCAGCTTATTCCACAGTATATGGATTTAAGCCATGCATGTTTTGCATGAAGGTGTTGAAATCCCATTTCAATTGTGTGGGCACCCACTTTCATCTTTTTGTCTATTTACATTTGTACGTACTACTTGTTTTAATATTTTAAAAGCTAGTGAAGAGGAAAAGGCTTATCTGCCTCTCTCTTGTATCATCTTTCTGGTTTGTACCTTCACCGATCAGTATCACCCCAAGCACGTGACACAACAGTCCATGTGGTGAGGCTTTCCTAAATGTAATTGCTATTATATAGTACACAATAATAATAGAATGTTATTGTAATGCGTACCAGTGTGAAAATGCTTGGTTTAGCTTGCTATCCCCAACCAAATAAGAAAAACAGGCAATATATCTTGAGCTGGACTACCCAGCAATAGTCTGTCCGTTACCTTACTATGCATGTCGATTATCTTGCTGATCCTTCCCCTCTCCAGGCAGTCATGCAAAAACAAAACAAACATAAAAAACGTAAATATAAATTAATCCAGACAGAACATACAGATTTATAACACTACATGTACAAACTGCTTGTTACAGGTAAGTCATGTTTCTTTTTAGCTTTTCATGGTGAAGAATTCGAGTTGCAGTCTAAGTTTTAAAATGCAGTATTTAGTAACAGGCCTAATAGCGTTTAGTGATCACCCATGCGCATATTCGACTCCTCCAAGCTAATTTAGCCTCATATCATTTTGATATCAACAGTCTTAAGTACTATTATATATGGTGGTGGTCAGATCTGTAATTTGTAGTGCTTAAAATGGCAGTATAATGGTATGAATTTCTTAATACAAGGCAAATGTGTATTATTCGGATTTTCATGTTTTCATCATCAACTATTGCTGATACTCCCTCCACGTGTTGCATTAAATACTCATTTGAGTATTCACATGATTGGGCAATCTTCTTGGTACATAACATAGCTGCTTCTCCTGTTTCAGCCTACAAAAGTGTGAAAGGGGTAACTCATATGGATTAAGAAGACACACTATAGAAGAAAGAAGTGAATTGATGTCCTGTATTGAAAATGGAAATTACACAAAAGCAGCGAAATTTGCAGATGGTAATAACATTTATTTCAGTTATAATCTGAGGTTTTGAGGCTTTTCTATGTTGTATGTGGCTGATATAGGTAGTAAAAAAAACTTTACGATTTGCTTCCAACAAATACTGTAAATATTATTGAACATCATAATTGATCCTCTTCACATTAGACATTTTTTTAAACTGAAATTATGATATATATGTGTATATAATATATATGTATATAATACATATATATATGTATATAATACATATATATATGTATATAATACATATATATATGTATGTAATATATATATATATGTATATATATATATATGTATATATATATATATATATATATATATATATATATATATATTCACTGAAAAACCCATAGGTTATAGACCATATATAGTTAGGAATTAGCATTTAGAAAACCTTATTTTACTCACACAAAACCATTGAAATTCCATATATAGTTAGTTGCACTAACTATATATCGCGCACCCGCAATCCACTGCTGATGATGTCACATATTACATCATTCATGACATGGTCAGTGACATCACTGATGACATCACTGATGACATCTCAAATGACATCACTGATGACATCATCTAGTGTCTGTGTGTTTTTGTAAAGTTTAAATACGTTTTACATATTGAAGAATGACTGGATGTATGGAAGACTGAGTGTGTGTGTGGCTGGCTGGGAGGTGTGTGACTCTGTGCATATCAATGTGTACTTGTATCAGTGATTGTATAAGAGAGTAAGTATGTGTTAGTATATGTGTGAAAAGTATGGTGTTCTGTGTTTAACTATAGATGAGGAAATCGAAGTGTGATTGATTCTTCACAGGACTGACTAGGTGTATGAGTGCATATGATAGTGTTCTAATAATAACTGACTGTATGTATGAGTAATTGTATGGGTGAATGAGTGAATGTGTGTGTAGACGTACGAATCAGTGAGTGCGTATGTAGTAACTGGTATTGGTGTGTCATGATGTCATCAGTGA
This sequence comes from Lissotriton helveticus, assembly GCF_964261635.1. NCBI lineage: Eukaryota > Metazoa > Chordata > Amphibia > Caudata > Salamandridae > Lissotriton > Lissotriton helveticus. The sequence continues at coordinate 1,207,266,076 of NC_136057.1, forward strand.
TGTCATTTCAGATGTCATTAGTGATGTCATCAGTGATGTCACTGAAGTATGGTGTTCTGTGTTTAACTGTATAGATGAAGAAATGGAAGTGTGATTGATTCTTTACAGGACTGACTTGGTGTGTGAGTTAACTCCATGGATGAGTGGCAGTGTGTGACTGTCTGCATAGGTGTATGAGTGCATATGATAGTGTTGTAATAATAAGTGACTGTATGTATGAGTCATTGTATGGGTGAATGAGTGAATGTGTGTGTAGACGTAGGAATCAGTGAGTGCGTATGTAGTAACTGGTATTGGTGTGTCATGATGTCATCAGTGATGTCATTTGAGATGTCATCAGTGATGTCATCAGTGATGTCATTTGAGATGTCATCAGTGATGTCATCAGTGATGTCACTGACCATGTCATGAATGATGTAATATGTGACATCATCAGCAGTGGATTGCGGGTGCGCGATATATAGTTAGTGCAACTAACTATATATGGAATTTCAATGGTTTTGTGTGAGTAAAATAAGGTTTTCTAAATGCTAATTCCTAACTATATATGGTCTATAACCTATGGTTTTTTCAGTGAATTTTCAAGGTTTTGTAAATGCTAATTCCTAACTATATATGGTCTATAACCTATGGTTTTTTCAGTGAATTTCATTGGTTTTTTAACAGCTAATATCTGTAGCTGTAAAATGTATTCTTCTTTAAATCCAAAAATATATTTTATATGTTTATGAATAATTTTTTTTTAAAATATTTTTTTTTCTTCGTTCCCGCTTCGCGAATCGGGAAGCTTCCCGTTAGCTGACCTTGATGCCGCGAAATAGACCGCGAGCCGGTAAACGTTTCTTTACCGCAAGTGCCGCGTTAGAAAACAACATCGTGACGCCTCCCGTCCGCATGACGTTTCACGTTGTCGCGTGATACGTCATATGACGTGCTACGTTAGCGAACTGGTACGCGAAGCGAGTCGCAAAGCGCAGGTTTCTGGAAGCAAACCGGGAGGCCCTGCAAAGCGCTTAACGTAAACACAGCAAGTCATGTGACTTGGTAATAACACTTTTCATTGGTTCATTTCACTTTTGGTTTCCTAATGATGTAAGACTAGGTCATATAATCTAAAATGAACACTTTTCATTGGTTGAGAACTCTTGTTTTTCCCAAATGATGAAAATCCCTCCTTCTTTCCTCACTCTGACTTTCATCATTGTGAGAGAAAGACCCTTTGTGATCACTGAGCAATGGCTTCTTTAGTAGCTTCAGCTGGTGCTTCCCCACCACCTCCACCACATCCAAGGAAGAGTGGACCACCTGCTCAAGTTATAATTCAGCAAGAAGAGGAAGAAGAGGAAGACGAGGAAGAGCAGGAAGAGAGGCAGTTTTTGCCTGAGGAACCCAGGACGTCTCACCGGAAAGAAAACTTCATTTGGCAATTTTTTAAAATTCCCAAAGGTCAGAAAAAAGTTAATGCAAGATACGTAACTTGCCTTATATGTCAAGATAGACTGTCCAGAGGAACCGAGAAAAAATACAGTTTCGGAAACTACACAATGCATCGCCATATGACTAGGTGGCATCCTAACAACTACAGTGCTGCACAGTTTCGGAACGACCTAGATAATCTCCCTATTATGGCCAGAAGATCTGTTGTACCGGAAGTAACGGGACCAGAGGGCAGGGAGATGGTGCCAAATATACAAATGAGATTTGGTGAAGTAAAACACATCTGCGTATTTTGCGATGGATTCATTTGCTACGGAGAAAGAAGCATCACTCTGATCAACAGAGCTATTGACTATCATATGCAAGTTTGTACGAAACGCCCAAAATAATAAATACTTTTTTTTTGTTTTGTTGCTCCTGTTGAGCCCTTTACAATGAATCGTTTTCATTGCCCCCTCCAAGAAAAACCCCAAAAAATATAAAACTGTTCAGAAAAATTCAAAAAAAGTAAAAAAAATTTCTGAAAAATAATAAAAAAAATATAAAACAACAAAAACAATTAAAAAAAAGTTCTTTTCAGAACTACCTCCCCGTTATTAAAAAATTGGTACAATATTTGGAACTGTGCCAACCTCTATTTCTCTTAGTTCGCTTCCCAGTTCGCTCGCCGGTACGCGAACCAAAAACAGTAAGTATAAGGGAAGTAAACAGACACTTATGTTAAAAGAAAGACAGCTATAGGGGAGTAAACTAGAGATACTATTACCCGTAATCCACTGCTGATGATGTCACATATTACATCATTCATGACATGCTCAGTGACATCATCAGCAGAGGATTGCGGGTTTTTTGGCAACGTGCCTTATCCACGGTTTAATAACGCTGCCTTTTGCTTTATATAAGTTTTCAAATTGTATGAAATATATACCAATAGGTCGTTATGAACCTTTAGGTAGTGCTTTTCTTCATGAGGTCTGGTCGCTTCCATACACATACAGATGTTTCAAAGATGATCAAGAAGTTTATCTGAATGGAGAGGAATGCACTGAGACGCCAGATCATTCACTAATGTGTAGGCACATACAGTTACACGGTTCATGCAACAAACACCGACCAAATATGGCTTGCGTGTTGCAAGGCACGCCAGTTCCTGCTATCATCCCCACGTTCAAGTTGTTGGAAAATGGTAGTTATTTGATGCTCAATAATGAAGATTGTTCTGAGTTAATTAAAAGTATTCCTTTTATCGTAACAGTAAGTGAACGGGTTATTTGCTGCAGAAATGTTCTATTTCCTCCCACACATGAACATAGGGAGTTTTCAATCTGGCCACAAATACCAACCTTGGGAGAGATTTCAACGGCATGGCAAGAATAAGAGCTCTTTTGTCTCAGAGAGAGGTGGCCTTGAGTTCGGCCCGTGAAACTTTCGTGCTTCACATAGCGAACACCCGTACAGAGGTGCAGACCCTTTTCAATTCAGATTTGCCTTTCAATTTCAGCAAGATGGTTCGGACTATCTTTAACGCATCCTCCACAAAGGCCCTGGCGCACTTTTTTAAAGTTGTTACCAGTGGTCTCGTGACTTCATTTGAGAAAATCTTTGGAGTCATCCCTGCTTTCTTTCATTCTATTTTCTCCACTCTGCTTCGTGGATTGGCATTTTTACTTGCATTACCAGCGGACGCTCTTGTGCTTTTTTACATTTTTAAATATGGATGTCCCTCCTATGCAACCTCCCACCCTGCAGCTGCTGACACTGTTCCGCAATCGCATGCTAGAATATTATGGCACAATGCCGTTGGCGATATTAAGCACGGCATATGGATTATCTTTTCGATTCTCCTACTTCACCTGTGTCCAGCCTGTATTTCACTGCCTGACCTGTGATTTCGATTGGGCCATTGATTTGTGTCTCTGCGGACCGGTTTCTCCTGACGTCGACTTTAATCAGCTGATGACTCCTATCATTACTCACGAGTTGGTTTGTCCTGGCGAAAGGATTATGGCTGTGGCATTGATGCATGGACTAATTGGTCCCTGGAATTTACTGGCGGCAGCACAGTCTTTCTTGGAACAGAGCTTTCTTGAAAACCCACTGAGCTGTCCTCTGATGGTGATAGAGGATCCGGTGCTGGGAGAGCACGTATGTTCTTTTCCGCTTTTAAATTGGATGGCTGAACTGTTTTCGGATGAAGACGGTGACTTCCTATTGGAGGCTGTTGCAGCTTATTTTGCATACTCAGTTATGTCATAGACCTTTTTCATGTTTGATATGCTGAGTACTAGCATTTCATTGACAATTCATTGACTTATTTGTCAAGTTTTTATTATTTACCTTGCCTATTGGCTTAAGACTCGATAAAGTACTTGGCTGTTTTATTTTTCTTTAGCATTAAATTTTCCTAGTTTTTAATGCTTTACCTTGCGGACCGTCCACATATAAACTTGCAATCTGCTCTCATGAGATGGCACTTCTATTATCTTATTCAGTTCGTTTCCGGATCATGGGGAGGTGTCATCTAGGTCCTGGATATCTTTACACCGTGTTAAGTTAGCATGGGCTCATTACCGGTTTAAACGCCATTTTTCCTTTTTTGCAACTTCTGCACACGACACTTAGTTGTTGCTTTAGCTTTCCACCTAGTAGTTCATCGTGGTTTACATGAGAATAATATGTTATTGCTCTACTATCTGCTTTGCTTGTTAAACTATATCTGTACAGCGAGTGCTAAAGTTTCAAGAACAACACGATACAGAATTGTTATGAGGTCTGATCTCCACGACTTCATACTCATAACATAAGTGCAACTTCTGCCAATTCTGGGCATGAGGCGGGTTTTATATTGCTTTGCCGAACACACATACACAACAGTTGATGCGGTTCACATGAAGAGAGAGCTGGTGTATGCTGATGTGATTCCTTCAAATCTAAGACACTAAAGTATGGGCACGCCCTAAACCAACACAAAGAGACCTTCTTAGCAAATAATATAATATGTGTATTAGGGAGGGTGAGATATAAGCAGCCGCGGGCCGTGGAGGGAGTTACGGTGAGGCAGGGAGGCGGGGAGGGGGAGAAGCAGGGTGGAGCCCTCTCTACCCTGCCCCTCCCCCTCCCCGCCTCCCTGCCCCACCGTAACTCCCTCCACGGCCCGCGGCTGCTTATAAGTGTTGCTAACTCTTATTCATTTACAGCATGTTAACATACTGTCACCATTCGCTTTTTATGTACTAGTAACTATGCTGGTAATTTTGCTACTGATAATATGTGTACTTGTATTCTCCACCCTGCTTCTCCCCCTCCCCGCCTCCCTGCCTCACCGTAACTCCCTCCACGGCCCGCGGCTGCTTATAAGTGTTGCTAACTCTTATTCATTTACAGCATGTTAACATACTATCACCATTCGCTTTTTATGTACTAGTAACTATGCTGGTAATTTTGCTACTGATAATATGTGTACTTGTATTATCTAAGATACTACGCCTGAGAAGACGGCATTAGTAAATAAACATTTCAAATACACATGTGTTCTTCTTAACTCCATGTTCTGGTTTCTAAGAAATATATAACGACCGACTGTTCATGAGTTCCACGTATCCTGAGGTACTATAAGTTCATATTCTGGATTGTCTAAACATTGAGAGTTTGTTATATCCAATGTGACACTGTACCTAGCTTGCTAAGGAGTTTTTGATTACTAACGTGAGTTTTGGGACACCCTAATTCGCCGAGGTTCCAATCCTCTGTCCACAGTTCTGTGTGAGAACAGAAACCCTGCGACAGGGGCACCCCCGACCCTTGCTGGAGCTTCATCACACTTGCGATACAACTCCAGCAATGCGCCACCTTTACGGCACAGATACATCACGCATCTGTGCTGTTTTTGCCCCATGATGCGCCGCATTGTAAATGCAGCACACCATAGGTGACGGAACAGCGGCACAGAATGACTAACACATCCCTGGTGATGCGCCAGTCATCATAAATGTATCCCTATGCTTCTTATCTTGTTAGAGATGAACCGCCATATGTATCATCAAAGTTTTTTGCATTTCCTAAATAGCGAACTTTAAGGAATAAATAGCGATTCTTTACCATTCCTAGTTTGCGATTAGCTATTTGCTAATTACAAATTACCCATCCATTTCCTTCATTTCCATAGGGCGGTTGGACTCACTTTTAGCTCGAACGGCTGAATGGATTTCCACGAAACTTGGCAAAATTGTAGGGACTGGTAGCCCGATGTGCCTTTGCTATGTCTCAAGATATATGCTCCAGTGGTTTTTACGAAAATTAACTTTGAAAAATATATATTGGGCTACATTGGCCTATATATATGTTGGAGCCCAAATGTAGCCCAATGTAGCCCAATGAAGCCCAATGTAGCCCAATGTAGCCCAAAGATGGCCGCCAGACACACAAAAAAACAAATGTAGCCCAAATATCAGCCAGATGTAGCCCAACTATAGCCCAGTGACAGAATGACCAATCAGCTTCGCAAACCTCCGTTACGCGAAGCGGAGCGCTGTTACAGATATATATCTTTTTTTGAACGTTAATTTCTCAAAATCCACTGGAGCACATATATTGAGACCTAGCAAAGGCACATCGGGCTACCAGTCCCTAATATTTTGCCAAGTTTCGTGCAAATCCATTCAGCCGTTCGATTATTATTATTATTATTTTTTTTGCCCCGCGGGGCCCTTTTAAAACCTCCACATCAAACCTAGGGGGTCAGCGAGGATCTACTATGCCCCCTTATGGTTATTTCCCCCTTTGTTTTGGCCTCCTCTTGTCTCTCGATCCTACCGAGAGACAAGATGGCGGCCGCTACGGACTTTTTGGAATGTTGACAGACGCCAGAGAACCAATCAGCTTCGCTTCACAAAGCTCCGTTGCGCGAAAAGTACGCGTCCTGGGACGCTGCCCGGTCCGCTGTTACAGATATATATCTTTTTTTAAACGTTAATTTCTCAAAATCCACTGGAGCACATATATTGAGACCTACAAAAGGCACATCGGGCTACCAGTCCCTACAATTTTGCCAAATTTCGTGCAAATCCATTCAGCCGTTCGGGCTAAAAGTGAGGCCAACCGCCCTATGGAAAACTCAATGTTAAAAACACGTTTTGGGACCCCCCTTTTTTCTCGGCCCCCCCTTGACGAACCCCCCCCAAATTTTCAAGGGCTGCTCAGAAACAAAATGTGCCATTTTCCTGAAAATTTCAGCCAATTCCGTCCACAAACGCCAAAGTTATTAGACATAGAATTTTCAAAAATCCCATAGAGAAAAAATCCTAACTATATATACCTACTGGCGACCGCCAGTAGGTAATATATATATACATATATATGACACACAGAGTTCGGCGTGCTCATGCCACTTCACGCAACAGGCTCCCGGCGGGATCGCCACCCCCGTCCAAATTACACACTCCTGGTTTAACGAGTCCGTGGTATAGAAAAACCAGAGCCGGGGCCCAAATGATGTTCAGTGCTGTATTTATTTAGGCACACGAAAAAACAACTCTACGCGTTTCGAAGCCTAAACCTCTTGCTCACGGGTGAAATTGTTTTGGGCGGCCATTCCATTTAAAGTGACAAGCTGTAAACAGACTTCCGTGCACGTGATCAAAGTGAAATAGACAAGTTACTACATTTAGCAGAAGATGTCCGTTTTTACATATAAACATTTGAAGACTCAAAGCGTTTTTTGGCCAAGCAATGGGATTGACAAAAACAATCAACAATGTACTGATTGAAATATATACAAAATATGCTGATACTGCCCAAGTGGGCAAATTTCATATTACTGGTCTAATTTCAAAGAACAATATTTCATTTAAAGTTCGATGGTGTGTAGCCCATGTGGGCATAAACGATCCCGTTGCTGCATGAGTCCTCAGTAGAATCTGTAAATCAAAGGGACAAAAAATGCACAAAATGTTAGTCTATTGATCACCGTGTATTTAAAAACTTTAAAATCCAAAAAGAATGGAAATTACTTCGGAAGCAGACAGAAAAAAAATCTATATATACACTGAGTTTGTAAATGGACTGCTAGCTCTTCCCCCACATTATGCCCTGCCCTGGGCCCCGGCTCTGGTTTTTTCTATACCACGGACTCGTTAAACCAGGAGTGTGTAATATATATATATATTCACTGAAAAAACCATAGGTTAGAGACCATATATAGTTAGGAATTAGCATTTACAAAACCTTGAACATTCACTGAAAAAACCATAGGTTATAGACCATATATAGTTAGGAATTAGCATTTAAAAAACCTTTTTTTACTCACACAAAACCATTGAAATTCCATATATAGTTAGTAGTACTAACTATATATCGCGCACCCGCAATCCACTGCTGATCATGTCACATATTACATCATTCATGACATGGTCAGTGACATCACTGATGACATCACTGATGACATCACTGATGACATCTCAAATGACATCACTGATGACAACATCCAGTGACTGTGTATTTCTGTAAAGTTAAAATATGTCTTACATATTGAAGAATGAGTGGATGTAGAAGTGTCTGGATGAAGGATTTAGTAGGTGCATGACTGACTGTATGAGTGAGTGGTTAAATGTGTCTCACTGAGTGCATGGGTTAGTGACTGAACTGTCTTAATTTGTGCATCATTATGTTTGTTCTGTAAACTGCTGCATGTGTTGATCAGTAGCTATATGAGTAAGTATATGGGTTATTGATTGGTTGCTCAAGTATTTGTATGGGAGACTGAGTGTGTGTGTGGGTGGCTGGGAGGTGTATGACTCTGTGCATAGATGTGTGAGCAGTTGATTCACTAGATGTATGGGTTCAAAAGTGCATGTGGAAACAGCTGTATGGGTGGTTGACTGTGTGCATGAGTGCATTGGTGAGTGAATGGATATCTCAGTGCTACATGTCAAAGTAAGTACATATGTAAAACACAGTACATGTGAGAGTTGGCATATATAAATAACTGTGCATAAGAGCCAGTGAATGTGTGAGTGGCTGTATGGATCATTGTGAACTTGTATCAGGGATTGTAAAAGAGAGTAAATATGTGTTAGTATATGTTTGAATAAGTAAGGTGTGTATAACTGTATAGTTGAGGAAATGGAGGTGTGGTTGATTCTTTGCATGACTGACTAGGTGTGTAAGTAACTCCATGGATGAGTGACAGTCTGTGAGTGTCTGTTTACACTGAGTGTATCTAAGGTTATATTAGAGTCTGAAGAGGTTCATCGTATTATCACATGAATGATGTCATCAGTGATGTGATCAGTAATGTCAAATGAGATGTCATCAGTGATGTCATTTGAGATGTCATCAGTGATGTCATCAGTGATGTCATTTGAGATGTCATCAGTGATGTCATCAGTGATGTCACTGACCATGTCATGAATGATGTAATATGTGACATGATCAGCAGTGGATTGCGGGTGCGCGATATATAGTTAGTACTACTAACTATATATGGAATTTCAATGGTTTTGTGTGAGTAAAAAAAGGTTTTTTAAATGCTAATTCCTAACTATATATGGTCTATAACCTATGGTTTTTTCAGTGAATTTTCAAGGTTTTGTAAATGCTAATTCCTAACTATATATGGTCTCTAACCTATGGTTTTTTCAGTGAATTTCAATGTTTTTTTAATAGCAAATATCATAAGCTGTCGAATGTGAAGTACGTGGTAAGTAAAAACATTTTCGTGTTTATGCACACTGATCTGCTTTGAATGCTCCCCCCCCCCCCCTCATTTCTATTAGGAGTACTCTCTCTTTGCAGATAGTGAAGGGTAGTTAACGCAGGCCTTTGCCCCCGTTGTAATCCGTCGTGCCTGCTTCTCTCTCCATTTGATTGATTGTTATCCAAGCATTTACTGTTTTAGAATTGGTTCTCTTTGGTTCATTCTCTATTTACAAACAAGCACAGAGTCGCAATACTCTGTTTAGTCTTTGCAGATAGTGAAAAATCGTGTAAAAAAACAAAAGGAATCGAGCAAAATCAGTAGGCCACTAATGGGATCTCTTTTTGACCTCGCTAAAATAGAAACATTAGGAACAACCCCTCATGAGAAATACGAAACTAGTGAGATGAACTGAGCTCCACACCATGATGGCTGCAAGACAGCTCGGCTCCGCCACCCACCCCGCCCAAAATAACGATAAACTCTATGCAAATATTACAAATATATACAACACACCAGCAAAGTAACAGGGTAAAACATTTTATTAAATAACTATTTACATAACTATTTTATACTTTTTGTTGCCCGATCCGGCTAGCTCAATCGATCGAGCATGAAACTCATGCATTCTGATAGTTCAAAGTTTTGAGGAGTGCTTGTTAGACTGTCTGAAGCTTATTTGCACCTGCTACAGCTTCACTATTCTCAATGTAAGTGGGGACTGTTGGAGGACGTGACTGCATTTGAAAACAATGTGATGCGGTGACTCCCTGAACCGCTTGACGGAGGCCCCCGAGGGACGGTGTGATGGCGCGGACTCGGAGGGGGCGCTTGGCTCCGGCCCCCTCCCCAAGTCGTGTTGCCCTGGTGTGGCCTGAGATCGCCCCCGACATAGGTGGCCGGCTCCCGGGGTCAAGCGGAACTTTTTGCCTTTTGGTGACTCTTCCATTCTTGACCTTGTCCCACAATCCGTTTGACCTAAAGACACGCTGTAGTGGGGCGCCCCTTTACCGTTTCAGTTGCCATTCCGCCCGCTTTTGCTACACTGTGCCTCTTCCGCTATTCAGCTGTTTACCGCCCGCTCTTGCGACTACAGCGTCTCGCTCACCATGTAGTTGAGTTGCTCCCGCTCTTGCGGTGCAGCGATAGGCGGCTGCCACAGGACTCTCAAAATGGCGGACGGCTCTTCAGATTTGGGCGTGGTCCACTAAAATGGCCCTGCGACACCTTGGAACTCGGACGCTTGTCTGCTAGGGCTTGGGCTCCATTCTCGAAAGCGTCCCCTCAGCCTTGAAGATTCTACAAAAGTCTTGGGGGCCCCCGACTCCCGCAGGCTTCTGGTGGGGAGCGGCTGCCATGATTGCTCGTGGAATGGCCACGACGGAGGTACGAGATGGTGGTGCTCTCATGCTGACGCCAGCTTCAGTCTGAAACATCCAGAAACACTGTAGACTACCCATTCGATCAGTTCCGGTAGCGCCCCAACGTGACCCCGTAGAGAAGAACTTGCCCTCCCCTCTTTGACTGATGGTTCTTGTTGCCTGTCCCTTCTGTTGTCATTTAACAGAACTATTTAGCCGGCTGAAAGGGATTGTGTTCCGACCGCTGGTTGGAGGAGACATTTTGACTATATTCTGGACCTGCGTTGTCGCGTAATGCGTCATATGACGCGCCGCGTTAGCGCATCCGAAAGTGCTCCGGTGCGCGAAGCGCAGCTTCCCGGAAGCGATGCGCGGCGCGCAGCACGTAACGTAAGCATAACAGGTCATGTGACTTGTTAATAAAACTTTTCATTGGTTCATTTTACTTTTCTTATTCTAATGATGAAAGGCTTGGTCATATGACCTAAAAATTACACTTTTTATTACTTTTGAACATTATTTTTTCTTAAACATATATGGTATAATGTTCCAGGCTAATGTACTTTCCCGGAAAATTTACAACTGTCCTGCAAGTAAAATATATTCCTTTTTCGAGAAAAAGGGCGTTTCTTCGTCCCATGACGGAGCCGTTGAGCAAAAGAGGCTCGGCCTGCTGTCTTAGTCGCCGATACGCCTGAATATCAGATTCTTATCGATCACTTTATGTTGCAGGAGTAGAAAACACAACAGCCCTTGACCATTTATCTTTACTGCGTTCCTGCGTATTATACCTTTTACCCTTCATGTAATTGGACTGCTTTATTTCACTTGCCTTTTACTGATTCGAAAACAGTGACTATTATTAAAAACTTTACCAATGTAAATAATACTACCATGTTTTCTTTTAAAAACCTTTATTGTGAAAATGTCAGTATACAAATACGGGCCTATAACCACGTGGGCCGGCCACGGAGCAAACTGTAATCGTATATGATGAGGAGACATTTACACTGTAGAGGACCGTAACGGGCGGGCCATTAGGTTGCAAGAACTAAGGTGTCTAACAGTTGCGGAATCGGTGGACGTACATTTTATAATTAAAATACGACAGGGCCAGTTACAAAAAAATTATCTAGATATACATTTGCGGGCAAGTACCATGGGTGACGTTAATTCGAACTTTCAATAGTACACTAATCAATAACACATCAGAACTTAATATCAATAGGGATGTCGAAATATTCAATCAATTCTCGTCCCCGCCCGCCATGTGCTTCAAAACTGCATACGTATCTCGTGATATCAAGGTTGTGCAACCAGTACACAACAAGGAGTTACGAGTCCCATTTATTCCGGCGCCATTTTGGGCGAGGACGGGCAGGTCCAGGATATAGTCAAAATGTCTCCACCAACCATCGACTATGATGATGTTCCTATGCTGTATTTATTAGAGTAACACTCATCTGTCCACATGAAATTAATTTACCACAATCTAAACATGTCATTTTAATCTTTCCAAAGTTCTTCTGAATATTTGGGACCGTTTCCCTTGCCTCTGATGCTGTCAGTGCCACTTCTTTGGTGAATGTACTGGCAGGTCGGGGGTTGTCCTCCAAATCTCTCTTTTGTGCAGCACTATAATTAATCGGTGCCACCTCTCCATATGACGATGCATGGTATAATTACCATAACTATATTTTTTTTCGGTTCCTCTGGAGAGTACATCGTGGCAGATGAGGCAGGTAACGTACCGGGCATTTACCTTTTTTGCATGTAGAGGAAAGGAAAAAAAATTCGAGCGTCCGAGTTCTAAGGTGTCCCAGGGCCATTTTAGTGGACCAGGCCCAAATCCAAAGAACAGGCCGCCATTTTGAGAGTCCTGTTGCAGCCGCCTGTCGCTGTAGCAGCAAGAGCGGGCGAAACTCAGCTAGTCGGCGCTCCACTGCAGATGAAGTGCCTCAACCTGGAGAGGCGGGAGAGGCTCGTTTGCGCCGCCCCCCCCCCCCCCCCTTCGGGCACCCCACGCCGTCTTTCGGCGCAGCATTGTAGGATGGCCACACCAGTGCGGCAACTTGCTAGACACCACCTCGGTGCCATCTGGATCTCGGCGCCCCACTGCAGATGAAGTGCCTCCACATGGAGAAGCGGGAGAGGCTCGTTTGCGCCGCCTCCCCCCCCCCCCCCTTCGGGCACCCCACGCCGACTTTCGGCGAAGCATTGTAGGATGGCCACACCAGTGCGGCAACTTGCTGGACACCACCTCGGTGCCAACCGAATCTCAGCGCCTTGTGGTGTCTTCCATTCCGAAAATATTGTTGCCAGCATTTTGAAAGGAAAGATAAACAGCCGTTTGTGGCCCTCACTACACCGTTCTCCTAGTGAGTCTCACATTGTTACATTTAGGAAGAATGTTGAAGAGTAGTATGTTGAAAATCTGAAGCCATTGTTCTACAAACTCTCAACCAGCCTTGGATGGAAAAATCCTGAAGAATGTACAAACTGAAAACCAGTTTTTGTCTGTATAGCATCAGCAGCAACGCTTGAGTCAGCTTTGTGTGAAGCCGCCATTTTGATTCAATCAATAGCGTCCCCCTGCACACATTCAGGGACCTGGTCGTGTCTTCAGGTCAAACGGATTGTGGGACAAGATGCACAAAGGAAAAGGAAAAAAGTTCCGCCGGACCCCGGGAGGCGGCCGCCTATGTCATGGGCGATCTTAGGCCACACCAGGGCAATAGTGAAGCTGCAGCAGGTGCAAATAAGCTTCAGACAGTGTTACAAGCGCTGCTCAGAACTCTCAACTATGACACCACCTCGGTGCCATCCGGATCTTGGCGCCTTGTGCTGGTTCCGGCCTATTCGCACATCGGTCCGCTACTGACGCCACCTCACAGGCCAACGGGGCACCCCACGCCGACTTTCGGCGCAGCATTGTAGGATGGCCACACCAGTGCGGCAACTTGCTGGACACCACCTCGGTGCCATCCAGATCTCGGCGCGTTGTGCTGCCTTCGGCCTATTCGCCGCAAGTGCGCACGCAACTCAGCTGCATAGCGAGTGAAACACCAAGGGGCGCCCCACTGCAGCTGAGGAACCTCCATCTTGGGGGCGACGCACAGCATCACATTGCTTTCCAATGCAGTCAGATCCTCAAACAGCCCCCACTGACTGACGCGAACTCACAGGCCAACGGGGCGCCCCTCGCCGACTTTCGGCGCAGCATTGTAGGATGGCCACACCAGTGCGGCAACTTGCTGGACACCACCTCGGTGCCATCCGGATCTTGGCGCGTTGTGCTGCCTTCGGCCTATTCGCACATCGGTCCGCTACTGACGCCGCCTCACGTGCCAACGGATTTTCTACGCTTTTTATAGCCCTATGCCGCATAACAGGTCATGTGACTTGTTTATAAAACTTTTCATTGGTTCATTTTACTTTTGGTTTCCTAATGATGGAAGGCTTGATCATATGACCTAAAAATAACACTTTTCATTGGATTAAAACATTTTTTTTTCCCAAACGATGAAAGCCCCACCTTGTTTCTGGATGTTTCAGACTGAAGCTGGCGTCAGCATGAAAGCACCACCATCTCGTGGCTCCGTCGTGGTCATTCCGCGAGCAATCATGGCAGCCGCTCCCCACCGGAAGCCTGCAGGAGTCGGGGGCACCCAAGACTTTTGTAGAATCTTCAAGGCTGAGGGGACGCTTTCGAGAATGGGGTCCAAGACCTAGCAGACAAGCGTCCGAGTTCCAAGGTGTCCCAGGGCCATTTCAGTGGACCAGGCCCAAAAAGGAAAGAGCCTGCCGCCATTTTGAGAGTCCTGTGGCAGCCGCCTATCGCTGCACCGCAAGAGTGGGCGCAACTCAGCTGAATGGCGGATTTTGGCACAGTGTACCAAAAGCGGGCGGAATGTCATTTATTTGGATGGACATGTCCTTTAATTTAATTCGATTTCGTTTCAAAGCACATCATTTTAAAATTCACTAGCGAAGTATTATCGTAAAGTGAATAACAATATAATGCAGTATTATGTATTCTTTCACAATCATGATTATACAAAAACTGTAACTCATGAGAAATACGAAACTAGTGAGATGAACTGAGCTCCACACCATGATGGCTGCAAGACAGCTCGGCTCCGCCACCCACCCCGCCCAAAATAACGATAAACTCTATGCAAATATTACAAATATATACAACACACCAGCAAAGTAACAGGGTAAAACATTTTATTAAATAACTATTTACATAACTATTTTATACTTTTTGTTGCCCGATCCGGCTAGCTCAATCGATCGAGCATGAAACTCATGCATTCTGATAGTTCAAAGTTTTGAGGAGTGCTTGTTAGACTGTCTGAAGCTTATTTGCACCTGCTACAGCTTCACTATTCTCAATGTAAGTGGGGACTGTTGGAGGACGTGACTGCATTTGAAAACAATGTGATGCGGTGCCTCCCTGAACCGCTTGACGGAGGCCCCCGAGGGACGGTGTGATGGCGCGGACTCGGAGGGGGCGCTTGGCTCCGGCCCCCTCCCCAAGTCGTGTTGCCCTGGTGTGGCCTGAGATCGCCCCCGACATAGGTGGCCGGCTCCCGGGGTCAAGCGGAACTTTTTGCCTTTTGGTGACTCTTCCATTCTTGACCTTGTCCCACAATCCGTTTGACCTAAAGACACGCTGTAGTGGGGCGCCCCTTTACCGTTTCAGTTGCCATTCCGCCGCTTTTGCTACACTGTGCCTCTTCCGCTATTCAGCTGTTTACCGCCCGCTCTTGCGACTACAGCGTCTCGCTCACCATGTAGTTGAGTTGCTCCCGCTCTTGCGGTGCAGCGATAGGCGGCTGCCACAGGACTCTCAAAATGGCGGACGGCTCTTCAGATTTGGGCGTGGTCCACTAAAATGGCCCTGCGACACCTTGGAACTCGGACGCTTGTCTGCTAGGGCTTGGGCTCCATTCTCGAAAGCGTCCCCTCAGCCTTGAAGATTCTACAAAAGTCTTGGGGGCCCCCGACTCCCGCAGGCTTCTGGTGGGGAGCGGCTGCCATGATTGCTCGTGGAATGGCCACGACGGAGGTACGAGATGGTGGTGCTCTCATGCTGACGCCAGCTTCAGTCTGAAACATCCAGAAACACTGTAGACTACCCATTCGATCAGTTCCGGTAGCGCCCCAACGTGACCCGGTAGAGAAGAACTTGCCCTCCCCTCTTTGACTGATGGTTCTTGTTGCCTGTCCCTTCTGTTGTCATTTAACAGAACTATTTAGCCGGCTGAAAGGGATTGTGTTCCGACCGCTGGTTGGAGGAGACATTTTGACTATATTCTGGACCTGCGTTGTCGCGTAATGCGTCATATGACGCGCCGCGTTAGCGCATCCGGAAGTGCTCCGGTGCGCGAAGCGCAGCTTCCCGGAAGCGATGCGCGGCGCGCAGCACGTAACGTAAGCATAACAGGTCATGTGACTTGTTAATAAAACTTTTCATTGGTTCATTTTACTTTTCTTATTCTAATGATGAAAGGCTTGGTCATATGACCTAAAAATTACACTTTTTATTACTTTTGAACATTATTTTTTCTTAAACATATATGTTATAATGTTCCAGGCTAATGTACTTTCCCGGAAAATTTACAACTGTCCTGCAAGTAAAATATATTCCTTTTTCGAGAAAAAGGGCGTTTCTTCGTCCCATGACGGAGCCGTTGAGCAAAAGAGGCTCGGCCTGCTGTCTTAGTCGCCGATACGCCTGAATATCAGATTCTTATCGATCACTTTATGTTGCAGGAGTAGAAAACACAACAGCCCTTGACCATTTATCTTTACTGCGTTCCTGCGTATTATACCTTTTACCCTTCATGTAATTGGACTGCTTTATTTCACTTGCCTTTTACTGATTCGAAAACAGTGACTATTATTAAAAACTTTACCAATGTAAATAATACTACCATGTTTTCTTTTAAAAACCTTTATTGTGAAAATGTCAGTATACAAATACGGGCCTATAACCACGTGGGCCGGCCACGGAGCAAACTGTAATCGTATATGATGAGGAGACATTTACACTGTAGAGGACCGTAACGGGCGGGCCATTAGGTTGCAAGAACTAAGGTGTCTAACAGTTGCGGAATCGGTGGACGTACATTTTATAATTAAAATACGACAGGGCCAGTTACAAAAAAATTATCTAGATATACATTTGCGGGCAAGTACCATGGGTGACGTTAATTCGAACTTTCAATAGTACACTAATCAATAACACATCAGAACTTAATATCAATAGGGATGTCGAAATATTCAATCAATTCTCGTCCCCGCCCGCCATGTGCTTCAAAACTGCATACGTATCTCGTGATATCAAGGTTGTGCAACCAGTACACAACAAGGAGTTACGAGTCCCATTTATTCCGGCGCCATTTTGGGCGAGGACGGGCAGGTCCAGGATATAGTCAAAATGTCTCCACCAACCATCGACTATGATGATGTTCCTATGCTGTATTTATTAGAGTAACACTCATCTGTCCACATGAAATTAATTTACCACAATCTAAACATGTCATTTTAATCTTTCCAAAGTTCTTCTGAATATTTGGGACCGTTTCCCTTGCCTCTGATGCTGTCAGTGCCACTTCTTTGGTGAATGTACTGGCAGGTCGGGGGTTGTCCTCCAAATCTCTCTTTTGTGCAGCACTATAATTAATCGGTGCCACCTCTCCATATGACGATGCATGGTATAATTACCATAACTATATTTTTTTTCGGTTCCTCTGGAGAGTACATCGTGGCAGATGAGGCAGGTAACGTACCGGGCATTTACCTTTTTTGCATGTAGAGGAAAGGAAAAAAAATTCGAGCGTCCGAGTTCTAAGGTGTCCCAGGGCCATTTTAGTGGACCAGGCCCAAATCCAAAGAACAGGCCGCCATTTTGAGAGTCCTGTTGCAGCCGCCTGTCGCTGTAGCAGCAAGAGCGGGCGAAACTCAGCTAGTCGGCGCTCCACTGCAGATGAAGTGCCTCAACCTGGAGAGGCGGGAGAGGCTCGTTTGCGCCGCCCCCCCCCCCCTTCGGGCACCCCACGCCGTCTTTCGGCGCAGCATTGTAGGATGGCCACACCAGTGCGGCAACTTGCTAGACACCACCTCGGTGCCATCCGGATCTCGGCGCCCCACTGCAGATGAAGTGCCTCCACATGGAGAAGCGGGAGAGGCTCGTTTGCGCCGCCTCCACCCCCCCCCCCCCTTCGGGCACCCCACGCCGACTTTCGGCGCAGCATTGTAGGATGGCCACACCAGTGCGGCAACTTGCTGGACACCACCTCGGTGCCAACCGAATCTCAGCGCCTTGTGGTGTCTTCCATTCCGAAAATATTGTTGCCAGCATTTTGAAAGGAAAGATAAACAGCCGTTTGTGGCCCTCACTACACCGTTCTCCTAGTGAGTCTCACATTGTTACATTTAGGAAGAATGTTGAAGAGTAGTATGTTGAAAATCTGAAGCCATTGTTCTACAAACTCTCAACCAGCCTTGGATGGAAAAATCCTGAAGAATGTACAAACTGAAAACCAGTTTTTGTCTGTATAGCATCAGCAGCAACGCTTGAGTCAGCTTTGTGTGAAGCCGCCATTTTGATTCAATCAATAGCGTCCCCCTGCACACATTCAGGGACCTGGTCGTGTCTTCAGGTCAAACGGATTGTGGGACAAGATGCACAAAGGAAAAGGAAAAAAGTTCCGCCGGACCCCGGGAGGCGGCCGCCTATGTCATGGGCGATCTTAGGCCACACCAGGGCAATAGTGAAGCTGCAGCAGGTGCAAATAAGCTTCAGACAGTGTTACAAGCGCTGCTCAGAACTCTCAACTATGACACCACCTCGGTGCCATCCGGATCTTGGCGCCTTGTGCTGGTTCCGGCCTATTCGCACATCGGTCCGCTACTGACGCCACCTCACAGGCCAACGGGGCACCCCACGCCGACTTTCGGCGCAGCATTGTAGGATGGCCACACCAGTGCGGCAACTTGCTGGACACCACCTCGGTGCCATCCAGATCTCGGCGCGTTGTGCTGCCTTCGGCCTATTCGCCGCAAGTGCGCACGCAACTCAGCTGCATAGCGAGTGAAACACCAAGGGGCGCCCCACTGCAGCTGAGGAACCTCCATCTTGGGGGCGACGCACAGCATCACATTGCTTTCCAATGCAGTCAGATCCTCAAACAGCCCCCACTGACTGACGCGAACTCACAGGCCAACGGGGCGCCCCTCGCCGACTTTCGGCGCAGCATTGTAGGATGGCCACACCAGTGCGGCAACTTGCTGGACACCACCTCGGTGCCATCCGGATCTTGGCGCGTTGTGCTGCCTTCGGCCTATTCGCACATCGGTCCGCTACTGACGCCGCCTCACGTGCCAACGGATTTTCTACGCTTTTTATAGCCCTATGCCGCATAACAGGTCATGTGACTTGTTTATAAAACTTTTCATTGGTTCATTTTACTTTTGGTTTCCTAATGATGGAAGGCTTGATCATATGACCTAAAAATAACACTTTTCATTGGATTAAAACATTTTTTTTTCCCAAACGATGAAAGCCCCACCTTGTTTCTGGATGTTTCAGACTGAAGCTGGCGTCAGCATGAAAGCACCACCATCTCGTGGCTCTGTCGTGGTCATTCCGCGAGCAATCATGGCAGCCGCTCCCCACCGGAAGCCTGCAGGAGTCGGGGGCACCCAAGACTTTTGTAGAATCTTCAAGGCTGAGGGGACGCTTTCGAGAATGGGGTCCAAGACCTAGCAGACAAGCGTCCGAGTTCCAAGGTGTCCCAGGGCCATTTCAGTGGACCAGGCCCAAAAAGGAAAGAGCCTGCCGCCATTTTGAGAGTCCTGTGGCAGCCGCCTATCGCTGCACCGCAAGAGTGGGCGCAACTCAGCTGAATGGCGGATTTTGGCACAGTGTACCAAAAGCGGGCGGAATGGCAACTGAAATGGCGCCCCACTACAGCAGACGAGCCTCCACCTGGGGAGGCCCGTTCACGCCGCCTCACCCCCCCCCCCCCCCCCGGGGCGCCCCACGCCGTTATTCGGAGCAGCATTGTAGGATACCAAAACCAGTGCGGCAACTTACTGGACATCACCTGGGTGCCATCCACATCTCAGCGCGTTCTGCTGCCTTGGGACTATTCGCACAACAGACCGCTACTGACGAGGCCAGCCCCCGCACCCCCCGCGACGCCCCACACCGTTTTTCGGAGCTGCATTGTAGGATACCAAAAACCAGTGCGGCACCCAGGTAACATCACCTGGGTGCCGTCCAGAACTCAGCACGTTGTGCTGCCTTGGGACTATTCGCACAAAACACAGCTACTGACCATTGTTGCTTCTTTTTTCAAAAAAATGTTTAAATGTATTTACTGTTTTTGTTGCGTTGTATATATTTATAAGTTATTAAAGTTTTATAATCCTACTACTTTGTTGGAGTGCTATATATTTTTAATGTGTCACATAATTGTAAAAACTTTGATGTACAAAGAGGCATCCCTGGAATCTTCCGCTTCAGGCTCGGTCCCCTCCCCAATCACAATACAGGATGGTTTTCAGATAGTAGGAACGCGTGTGGTGTGACGGATCTCATCGGGTGGGGGCCTTGATCTACTGTAACTCCTTTGAAGAGGGGTGATTCTTTACAGCTGGGGCCATAAACTACATCTGCAGGGCTAGGTGATAGCCTGGGACCGGCCTGGACAATCGGACACAGAGGAAGAGGAGTGTCAGAGGGTGCGGTAGTGAATAGGGCGAAAGGGAGGTGTAGGGCGGGCACAGGGTGTGATTCTCAAGGAAGAGCAGCGCAGATGGGGGGAGGTTTATTGCCCATGCATAAGACAGAGAGCGGGGGTGACCAGTGCCATGGGGAGATGCTTGCGAGGGTGGGGAGCCATGCTAAGGATCGACAGCGTGCAGAGAGTGGGTCTGGTCAAGGCATCTAAAATGGCTGCCGTGCACGACAAAAGTGTGGCATTTGAAAAAAGGCAAGATGGCGCAGACAATGTTTTTCAACACTTCCTGATTTCCTTCGAATCGAACGTTAGCAGACGTTATCTCTCCCACACTACCGGTCCCCCTGGGCTTAAACGCCGAGATGGTAGGGACTGCATCCCGTGGAGATAGGCTGAGACGTCACTCAGCAGAAAACAAAAAAAAAAAAAAAGTCTATAAACATACAATAAGTTAAAAGTCAATCATTCTTGTTTCCTTGTAGTACGCTCCCCAGTCCGCTTTCCGTTACGCGTACCGGGCGCACCCCACGAAAAAAAACGTTTTTTTTATTTTTTTGCCCCGCGGGGCCCTTTTAAAGCCTCCACATCAAACCTAGGGGGTCAGGGAGGATCTACTATGCCCCCTTATGGTCATTTCCCCCTTTGTTTTGGCCTCCTCTTGTCTCTCGATCCTACCGAGAGACAAGATGGCGGCCGCTCCGGACTGTTTAGAATGTTGACAGACACCGGAGAGCCAATCAGCTTCGCTTCGCGAAGTTCCGTTACGCGTCAAGTACGCGAACCGGAGCGCTACCCGGAGCGCTGTTACAGATATATATCTTTTTTTGAACGTTAATTTCTCAAAATCCACTGGAGCACATATATTGAGACCTAGCAAAGGCACATCGGGCTACCAGTCCCTAATATTTTACCAAGTTTCGTGCAAATCCATTCAGCCGTTCGGGCTAAAAGTGAGGCCAACCGCCCTATGGAAATTAACATGGGAAAAACGCGTTTTGGGACCCCCCTTTTTTCTCGGCCTCCCCTTGACGAACCCCCCCCCAAATTTTCAGTGGCTGCTCAGAAACAAAATGTTCTATTTTCCTGAAAATTTCAGCCAATTCCGTCCACAAACGCCAAAGTTATTAGACATAGAATTTTCAAAAATCCCATAGAGAAAAAATCCTAACTATATATACCTACTGGCGACCGCCAGTGGGTAATATATATATATATATATATATATATATGTATATATATATATGTATATAATACATACATATGTATATAATACATATATATACATATATATATCAAGCAGTTCCTCTCGGCATCCGCCGAGAACGCCATTACCCCGCCACTCGCGATGGCGGTTCGTGGAAAGGGGGCGAGCCTTCAAAATAAATCCTATAGACGCTGTGGCACTCTTCTGGTAAACACCATGAAAAACAGCACTCACAAACTCTTGCTACAAAGCATCATTTTAATTAATTAAGCAAAATGACAATACACCACTCTACACGTTTCGAGACAGACATCTCTTGTTCACGAGTGTAGTTAGTGGTTGCTGATTGGTCTTAAAAATCATGTGACGAACAAAACATAATAAACATTGAAAACAGTTTTTGTATAATCATGATTGTGAAAGAATACATAATACTGCATTATATTGTTATTCACTTTACGATAATACTTCGCTAGTGAATTTTAAAATGATGTGCTTTGAAACGAAATCGAATTAAATTAAAGGACATGTCCATCCAAATAAATGACATTACAATATCTTTCGCATGATGATCAGATTACCGGTGTGCTGGTAAATCAAAGCAGACCTCTTTTGTAAGAAATCTTTCACCCCATTCATTTTATCTAGCCCAAGTGGGCTTTTTTCCAAAAACTGTATTCGCCATGACAATCGTACATGGCTATTTAATTATTATTCGCATCAGCAAAATCATTGAAGCTCCGGACAAAATATCTTGAACATTACGTCCTACTCGTCATCATAGCCCTAGTAGGCTAATAACCATCTCATTGTTTCAAACAGATAATAAAATATGGACATAACAATGAGCAGATACTTTTACTCTTTCACGTTTCTTCTTATCGCCATGTTCGGATCGTCTGTTGAAAAACAAAATAATACAAAAAAACGTGAAAACCTAAACACTAACAAATAATCTATAATAAGCAAAGATACGAGCACATAATTTACACTTTACACTTTTCTCAATGGGAGAATACTCCAGAAACCTCTTAAAAAAATTCTTACATTCTATTTTGTACATTTTATACTGTTCAGACTATCCTGACTTTAAAATTCATCTTACTACAGACAAAAAGTAATCAATTCTCTGAGTGAGTAGTTTAAAAAGTTCAACCCTAGGTGTACTGCCAGTTCGTCATCGCAGTTATGACCTATTGGGACTAGTGTCCGATACTGAATGATTAACCTTGATTCAAGGCGGCGTAGACACTGTACTCTATTACCTCCTTCTTCACTGAATTTAATCATGTCAAGTACACAGAAACGTAGAAGATTTGTATTTTGTTCGTGATGGCTTTGGAAATGACGAGCAATCTGATATTGCTTATCACCATTTTTGATCGCTCGTAGGTTTTCTAGGATCCTGATCTTAGCCTTATGAATTGTACTTCCAATATATGCCTTCTTACATGGGCAGAACAATGCATAAACTGCAAACTCAGTGTTGCAAGACGTGTGTTCAGTGATACGATATGGTTGACAATCAGGTGATAATTGTACTTCTTTTGTATTTTTACTGTTCTTACACGCTTTACACTTTCTGCATGTGTAAAAACCTTGTACCTCCCAAAATTCTGGTTTTAGGTTGTTCCACTGCTCCGCATAGGAGATCCTTTAATGACTTTGCTCTCCTAAACATAATCTGAGGAGATCCCTCCACTCACGCTAAATCAGGACCTGTAGGTAAAATTGGCCAACATTTTTCCAAACCTTTCCGAATATATATATATATATATATATATATATATATATATATATTAAAAACCTTGATAAATAGTGGCGTTATCTTAGGCTCTAACTTCTATGGTAACTCTGTGCTTCAATTGGAACTGCATTACCTTAAAAAAATCAATAGAAAACTGTCAATTGATTATAGTAGTACAACATCCATGTTTGAGCTACAATTTTTGGAGTTTCACTGCAGACTGTCAAAACAAAAGTTTGCGCTTTTTCAATAGCCGTTTAGGGCATAGTTTAGGGTTTTTACATTGAAAGTTTGTCGGTGCCGCCATTTTACTGTTGTACTGTGTCGTAAAGGAATCCTAAGACTGGTTACAATTATGGAATCTCTATTGATCATGCACCTACATTTTTAAACCTACCAAGGATTGGGGAAAGTGTGTGGAGGTCTGTACATCTCAGTACACATTTCTACCTATCTGTCCACTGGTAGAGAGCTGGGCACTGATAATCTGAGTGTTTGACCTTACAGTTGCTTTTTTTGTGTTGAGAAACGATATAATTACAAATAAATCATCATATGTCTTTTTTAATTATATATATATATAATAATAAAATACAAAATAATTTTAATCCTAAAGTAAAATAATATAATTTGAGTCAAAAAGATAAAAATATGTAGCATTAGCCTGATGGTGCAATGTGCCTCAAAATATTAGATCTCCTAAAGGCACAAGTTAAACAGTTTGTTTTTCCAGGATTGCATTGAAGCCAATTCATACATTTTGCACCATATATATCTTAAATATTGGTACACCTTTTTTCCTTTCGCATGATAAACTGCAGCCTCTGTCTAAATTTTTTTCCAGAATATCATCCGCTGTTGTTCTCCTAGAGGTGTGTCTCAACTAACCCACTGTTTTGCAATATGGAGTGAAAGAATCGATTAGTTACAAGCAGTAATATTAGCAATTAGACAGAAAGTTCTCATCAGAACCCATCATTATTTCTCATGTTGTCAGTCCATTTCCCGATGCCTAATAATACTTAGCATCTCGGTCACTGAATCCCAGAATCCTCTCCTGGTATTGCAGCTAGAATACATAATGAAAACCCCCCACACTCAGATCTAATATGGGACGTTTAGAATTATTCTGCAGTTTCCTTTAGGACAAATTTGATAGGGTATAATATAATCTATTACTTACTTTAAAATTGTGTAATTCAAATTTACTGCTCTAAATAAATTACTACCCATGTTAGAGTAAAGCAATAACGCATTTGAAGTCTCTCGACCCATAGCCTAGTTATCAAATGTTTGAAACCGTCATCTAATAGTTGACACACAATAGCAATAGCTGCACTATCAGTACCTTCCTTTAGAATTTTCATCAGTAGATTTTTAGCTAAGTTAATTTTCCCACGGTCTATACTGCCCCAGAAATCTCTATTATGAAAACACATAATAAAAGAAAAACTCTGCGGGGATCATATTTAATCTGCGTTTCACTATATATTGTAACTCTTTCCTTATATAAGCAGCCAATTCTGCTGATTCATTACAAATCTAAGTGTTACAAAACTGATCATTAAAAATATTACGACGCAAAGGCTTCACTCATAAATTGCTATATTGAGATAATTGTGATACAAGTCACATTCTAGAGTATGTTTTCCAAATTGTAAAAGCAGTTTGTATTGTCTTGAACTTCACTATCTTGTAATGGTTTTGATCATTACATTTAAGTAAACAATCAGAGGTGTGGTTTCCTAACAGGTGTGAAAAATAGTGGGTGTGTTTCTTCCAAGAACTGTAGTCAACATTCTTTTTCCCTGCACACAAAAAAAATTCCTATCCACCCAGAGAAAGAGATAAATTGATAGAATTGATGGTCTTCCTTGATCTCTTACACCCCAAAGAAAATGACCAATTTTTGATTCTAGTTTTCTATAAAGAAAAAAAAAGAAATTGGCACTAAGAGGAGAGCCTTTTGGTGAATAGTCAGTTTAACAATATTGCAGTGACTAGACTGATAAGTAGACGGTACTAATTACTCATTATTATAATTCAGTCATTGAGGAGCGTTTCTTTACCGTCAACCCAACATCACTGCCAATGCTCACACTGAGCTATATAGCTTCCTGAACTAGCCACTGATCCAATATAAAAGGATCATAATGTGTTACAATATGGGTTTTGGTGGCATTTAAATAATAGCCTGATACCCTGCCAAATATTTCAGCCTCATGCTCAGGCGGTACAGAATGTTTAGTTGATGTCATATAAAACACATCTTTCCCTGAGAATTTCTTCCTAGACCTCTTTAATTTGATGTTTGACAGCTTTCTCCATAATTAAGTTTTGAGAAGATTCCAAATAAATAACAAATGACATGGAATTATGTACTTCTGCAGATTTGTAGAGGTTCCGAAACCATGTCTGATATTAAATTCCTTGCACAAGCATCTACACCTGTTGTCTGTCTAATAAATGACCACCATCCAATGCATTGCATGATTACCTAGAGCTAAAGCCAGGAGATCCTGTTGGATGCCTTCTCCTCAATAAAAATATTTTGACAACCTCGTGTATTGTCATGTCCATATTACTCAATTATGCAATATAGTATCATGGCCCAGCACAATGCCATGTTTTTGTTGTGTAACAATACTGGCAAGGACTGTAGAAGAAAAATAGCCAACATCTGGGAATATATCTTCGCATTTGCATTGTCAAAGAAATGGAGTGATGCAAGCTTCTGTCCTGTTTAGGTTTCCTTTTTAAGAAAATATAAAAATTTCGCTACAGTCCCACAGTGTTGGTACCTTTACTCCAGCAGATATAGTGTCCGTTACTTTCCTGAGTATCCCAGCCAAAACAGTTACAAATGTTTTTATAAAATTCAATTAGTTAATAATCTTCCTCTATTTCCTTGCCACCGGGGAGCACCTTCATTGCCTCCAAGACCTCATTAATAGACAGGGTTTCTGATTAAGCCGACATCGCTGGGGTTAATGTCGGCCGTTGTATAGCATGTGGCATGTGGAATCAGTATGCACACTGATTAATTCAATTAGATTGTTCCAGAATAGCCAATAGATAAGACAACCAGCTGTCCCTTATTGTCTTTAGTTGATACAAAACCACTGGAAGCATTTTCTTCCAAGATTATTTAGGAAAGTGTCTGACTGAAGAGGTTTCCCACACCACTTACTGATGATGCGTCGGGCTCAGATACTGGTAAGTCTATATCATATACTTAGACTTCACCAAACATCGCCCCAGAGATCTCATTACCAATAGAGAACATAACCAGAATCTGAATGCCAAATTTAAAACCACTGTGAGAAGTTGGCCTGATATATGATGCTCACTAGTTCTAGTGATCACCTTGTATCAGTCCAAACAACCCTTATGGTGATTGGTTGTAAGTCAACCTTATAGACCAGCTATCCTAATGGTAGCATGGACAAAGCAGTCTTAGGCTAAACTCTTTTGGCATGTGAAGCCAGCTGTTTTACCACAATATAACCCCTTTGATACCAGATGAAAAGACACCACACAGGTTGTTGTGAAAATAAACAATATATTTATTAATAACAACACCTCTGAACTCTTTATGAGATCAGAGGGCTAAGCACATGACAATACTAAGAAGGAAATACGAGTTAGCACAATATTTACACGTGTGCCTTAGGGGCAGGACAAACCATATACTAAAAACAATGGAATGCGAGGAAAGAAAGTACTGTAAGGAGATCCAGAGGCTGGAGGACCGCTGGGACTACGCTACGAACTAGGTAAGTAAGGAGCAGGAGGCCCACGGGACTCACGTGCAGAGTGGGAACTCTCACGCGGGATGCGTACCATTGTCTATGGATACTACAGTTTACAAAGTTACGGATTCCGGACGAACCCCGCTGGATGGAGGGAAAACAACAGTGGACCTGGACACTAGGATAGTGAACACTGACTTCAGCACCTAGAAGCTTTAGTTACCTAACCCACAGGCTGCGGGTGCATAGGGCTGAAGTGGTGTCGGGTTTGCTGCGTTGATCCCGGTGATGCCTGAAACAAGGAGTTGCTGGCAGGCAGCCAGATGGAGGAGTCCGGTGGTTCCAAGGATGGAACTTAGAAGGAGAAGTCCTGAAAGGGAAGGGGACAGAGTCTCGGTCACTAGCCAGTGACGGTGCTGGAACCAGGAGGGAACCAGGTGCTGTCGCAGCCTTCAGGTGAAGGAAGGGTCGCTTCTCTCTGTAGCTGCGTGGACCAGGAGCTGTTCTTCACGACCAGGCTGGAGGCACGAACTGTCCCACGTAGTCTGCTGCTGTTGGCGATGTTGGATCGTCGATCTGGTCAACAGGCCTTGGCAAGTGCAAGCCACGCGGTGGAACAAAGATGGTGTCTGGTGCGGACCAGGAGGGTCCGGGGTACTTCTCTTTTACAAGGAAGCAAGGGCCAGTCTGGGGGACCAGACCAGCAGTGTTGAAATCTTCGGGTCGTCGTCTCAGAGGTCACGAGCCAGCCGGCAAAGGACCAGACAACAGGAGAGGCAGCAACCAGGCAAAAGGGCCCCACGCAGATCACGTGGATGCTGGAGGGCTGGTCTTTGGTGCAGGAGCTGCGTCGGTGTGGGGCTTCTCAGACCCCAGTGCACTCACTCGAGGATCCCTCGGTGGTCGTGCTGGAAGCGCTGTGCAGGTTTCTTCAAGATGGCCGACTCCACGTTGCTCGTCGCACCCACGGGTCCCAGCTGTGCTGTGGATGTGGGTAGAGGTCAGAGGGGTCTGGAGGTCCGGATCTCGTTGAGCTGGATCGTCGGGTTCCAGGAAGGAAGGACTTGCAGCAAACCGCACAGGAGCTTGATGGTGCCTGCGAAGCAGGATGGTCACTCCCTGACCATAGGGGAGATTCTTCAGTCTTCTGATGTTCAGGAGGTCGAAGGTCAAGAGTTTCTTCGTGGAAGTTGTCAAGATTAATCTAACTGGGAATGGGACCAGCTCCTACCTTTATTCAGCTAAAGGGGGCTGCACACGACTAGGTCCCTCCCCTGGGTGGGACCAGGAAGGGGGGTGGTTACACCCCCTATCCTTTGTCCGGTTTCCCGCCAGAGCTGGGGCTGGAGTGACCCAGCAACTGGTTGGAACCGGTGTATGCACAGGGCACCTTGTGTGCCCCGGGCATGTCTCATTCCTTTCAGCCTTGGCCTACCTAATGCACAAAATCCTGTCTGGGGTGGTGCTAGCACCTCCCAAGGCAGGAAACCCTTTGTCTGAGCCTCCCTTGCTGGAAGGACTCCCAGCAGCAGGAGGTCAGACTTGTGTCTGTGGTGGCAGCATCCATTTTGTGATGCTGAGGCTCGAGTTAACTTTAACCGGGGTTCACAGTTACATACATGTCGTGTCCCTCTAGAAGGGTGGAATGCTACCCCCGTCGCCAGAATTGGCGAGGGGGTAGTATTCCAATTCGTATGACACCTTACTCGACATGTTTTGATAATGTTATACCAGAGTTAGCATTTAACTGCGAGGATTATAATGCACTTAAGAGTATATGGTATAGTGTTATCATGGAACAGCTATTAGGACTTGGTTCCGCAAGCTGCAAACGGGCTCAGCTCATGCCAGAGCACCATCTCACATAATTCCAAGCACTCTGCCTTCAGGATTGATAAGGCCTTCCATAGGAGTGACTAATAGGAATATATGTGTCCATTTTAGGTTTATATATAGGCAACTATATCTAAAGCAAAGGGTGATTACACCACCTTGCCCCAGCTGTCGTGCAGCCAGTTGTGTCTGTTTAGATGGCCAGCCAGGGGTGGCATAATACATGCTTCAGCCCCTGGTAGGCCCTGGGTACACCTATGCCCTGGATACCTAAGGTATACTGTACAGGGACTGATAAGGTGGCCCAGTACCAATTGGTAAAAGCACCTAGGGTACATGGTTGTAATTTTAGAGAGAGAACAGCTAGGCTGTGGGTCTGATTAGCAGTCCCACAGCCAGGGAAAGTCGTAAACCAGTGAAGCAAAAAGCAAAAATCTGGGGTGGCCATGGGATTGCAGACCCCACTCTCCTACAACCACTGTCCGATTTATAAGGAAAATGTTATCCTGTAAGTACCTGTTTGTAGCATGTAGTGCTGTAGATTCACATGCTTCACATGCTCTGACAAACCCACCTTCCGAGATGTGCTATTTAGGGGCTCATCAATTTGATTATGTAATCTGAAAGAGACTTGTTAGTATTAGATTCCTTACCTTAGAATATCCCCAGGCGTCAGACTGGATCCGGAAATTTTTGCGTAGCAGTACCCTTGCGCGTCGGTAGGCGTCGTCTGCGGCTCCGCGTCCGTCGTGGGCGCCGTGATGACGTCGTCGGAGTACTTAGACGCCGCCTCCGCGTGCTGACGTCAGTTCTTCTTTTTTCTGCGCCAGCAAGCGCAGATCTGGAAAAAGCAGTAACCCTAGTCAATTTTTGACTAACTTTTTTGATCACTTTTGATTGTTTTCGAAGTCTCTCGACTCTGAACGGTGCCGTAGGGATGCCCGGCTTCAAGCACTGTGACGATTGCGACCGCCTGATGTCGGTCACGGATCCTCACCGCGTGTGTTTGTCTTGTCTAGGCGTCGACCACGACGACAAGGCCTGCTCCGACTGCCGGGCCCTCTCTTCGAAAGCCAGGCGGGAGCGGTCCCGCAGGCGCCTCGAATTCCGGCAGTCGGTCCCGCGCCGTGAGAGGTCCCGATCCCATGGGAGGTCGAGGGACAGGTCGCGGGCTCAGAGCCACCACAGCTCCGAGGGTAGGCCGCACTGCTCCGGGTCGAAGTCGTCGTCAGGTAAGCACAAGAATTCCAAGCGGCGTCATCGCTCTTCGGACTCCCCCCGACGCTCGCACGATGCGGCCGGGGGTTCGGGTGACACCACCCCCGCGGCTCCGTCGGAATCGCGGGCGCCGCGTGCAGCTCCACACCCTCCAGTCCCTGGGCTAAACGCGTCGCAGGAGGAGATCGAGTGATTCCTCATGGCCATGAGGAAACTCTCTCCTCCGACGGGCTCCGCGGCGCCTCCGGCCCCGCCGCCGCCGCCGCCTTCGGGCCCGGCGCCGCAGGTCCCCCTATCCCGACGCCGCCGGCGCCTTCGGGCCTGGCGCCTTCGGGCCTGGCGCCGAGGGGTTCAGTTGTTCCGCCGGCGCCTTCGGGCAGGACGCCGCTGGACCTCCTTCGGGATCTGGTTCGTCGCCGGTGGATCTTACGACCTCCCCGGCGTCGGACCCTCAGGTGTCGCCTCCGGCGCCGTCCTCGGGCGGCGCCGTCCCCGGTTCCACCTTCGTTCCTGTTCAGCCGTCTGGACGGCCCCGATGGGCGCCGCTCCAGACGTCGTTTGGTGAATTTCACTTTTATGAACAGGCCCCATTGGTTGAGAACCCTGAGTTTCAGGAGATGGGTGATGAAGAGGACTGGGAGGGGTCTGAGGACCCTCTGACCAGGGAGCGTCAGTCTCATGAGGACTGGACAGGAGACCTTGGGGAAGCCAGTGGGCTGGACACTTCTCCAGACACTGGTTTTGTCTCCCCTCCTACCGTGGCTTCGGAGGAGGGGGCAACCTACAGTGTGGTGCTGATGAGGGCTGCCAAGGCCTTGGGCCTTGAGCTCCCCGTCGCGGCCGTGAGGACTAATCTCCTCACTGAGGTCCTTAAACCGCAGTCAAGCTCGGCCGAGCCTCTGCTGCCCTTTAATGAGGCCTTGACCGAAGTTCTTCTGGGCACTTGGTCCAAGCCCGCTACAGGTTCTCCCGTAGATAGGAACGTGGCCAGACGCCACCGCCCAGCCCCGGGCTACCCATGTTTCCTGTCCACCCACCCCACCCCCGAGAGTCTGGTCATCCAGGCCTCTAATTCCCAGACCGCATTCCCGTCCGCCCCGCCGGACAGGGAATCCAAGAGGTATGAGCAGTATGGAAAGAAGATATTCTCATCCCTTAGTCTGGGTCTGCGGTCTACCAACACCGCATGCCTCTTGGGCCGCTACACCCACTCTTTGTGGGATACGGTCGCGGATGTGCTGCCAGAGTGCCCGTGAGAGGTACGGGCCAAACTCGGCCAAGCCCTTGTGGAGGGCCGGGACGCAGCCAAGTATTCCATTAGGTGTGGACTGGATACCACCGACTCGCTAGGCAGAGCGATGGCAACGACGGTGGCGGTCAGACGCCATGCCTGGCTGAGGTCCGCCAACTTTTCGGCAGATGTCCAGAACACGCTCATGGACATGCCGTTCGATGGCCGTCGCCTCTTTGGCGACAAAGCAGACCATGCGCTCGAGCGCTTTAAGGACTCCAGGGCTACGGCCAAGTCCTTCCTCTCGGCCCCGCGCCAGCAATCGGCTGCTTATCACTCCTTTCGTGGCCACGGAAGG
This sequence comes from Lissotriton helveticus, assembly GCF_964261635.1. Taxonomy (NCBI): domain Eukaryota; kingdom Metazoa; phylum Chordata; class Amphibia; order Caudata; family Salamandridae; genus Lissotriton; species Lissotriton helveticus. The sequence continues at coordinate 1,207,297,668 of NC_136057.1, forward strand.
GGTGCACCCACACGTGCCGCTAGCCACGCTCCGCAGGGCAATACCCAACGCGGTGGCGGCCGTGGTAACCGCCGTCCGGGCGGTAGGGGTCAAAGGCGAGGTCAGTCCACACCTTCCCCCGCAGCATCCGCCTCAAAACCCTCCTAGTCCGTGCTTTCAGGCCCATGTGACGCCAGTGGGGGGCAGAGTTCGCCATCACCACCTCCACTGGCGCACTGTCACTTCGGACAGGTGGGTGCTGCAGATCGTCCGAAGGGGCTACTCCCTCCCCTTCGAGGCGACTCCTCCAGCCATGCCACCGCAGAACCACCGTGTATTGGGGGATTCGGTCGCGGACGTGCTGCCAGAATGCCCGTTGGAGGTACGGGCAAAACTCGGCCAAGCCCTTGTGGAAGGCCGAGATGCGGCACGTTATTCTATCCGGTGTGGACTGGATGCCACCGACTCTCTGGGCAGAGCGATGGCAACGACGGTGGCGCTTCGTCGCCACGCCTGGTTGAGATCCACCAACTTCTCGGCTGATGTCCAGAATACACTCATGGACATGCCGTTTGATGGCCGTCGCCTTTTTGGCGACAAGGCAGACCATGCGCTTGAGCGCTTTAAGGACTCCAGGGCTACGGCCAAGTCCTTGGGCCTCTCGGCCCCGCGCCAGCAATCGGCTGCCTTTCACTCCTTTCGTGGCCACGGAAGGGGTGTACCCACACGTGCTGCCAGCCATGCTCCGCAAGGTAATACCCAACGCGGTGGCGGCCGTGAAAACCGCCGTGGCGGCGGTCGGGGACAACGGCGAGGTCAGTCCACACCTTCCCCTGCAGCCTCCGCCTCAAAACCCTCCTAGTCCGTGCTTTCAGGCCCATATGACGCCAGTGGGGGGCAGGGTTCGCCATCACCTCCTCCACTGGCGCACTATCACGTCGGACAGGTGGGTGCTGCAAATCGTCCGAAGGGGCTACTCCCTCCCCTTCGAGGTGACTCCTCCAGCCATGCCACCGCTTATCGTGGGATCATTTGCGACTTCTGCAGGAGGAAGTTACGGCCCTCTTGGCCACGGGGGCCATCGAGCGCGTTCCTCGGCCAGAAGTAGGGTGTGGTTGCTACTCCCACTACTTTCTGGTACCCAAGAAGGGTAAGGGGGGCCTATGCCCTATCTTGGATCTACGGAACGTCAACGGCTTCCTCCGGAAGGAGAAGTTCAAAATGCTGACACTGGCTCAGGTCTTGGCTGCCCTGGATGGTAGCGTTGGACTTGCAGGACGCTTATTTCCACATCCCCGTCCTGCCGGCGCTACCTGCGGTTCATGGTTGGCCACGAGCACTTTCAGTTTACTGTGCTCCCCTTCGGCCTTACCCGCGCCCCACGGGTGTTCACAAAGGTGATGGCGGTGGTCGCAGCTCATCTGCGCAGGTTAGGGGTTTCAGTCTTCCCCTACCTCGACGACTGGCTGTTAAAGGCGGGCTCGCCCCAGACAGTCGTCAGCCACCTCCAGACTACGGCAGATCTCCTGCACCAGCTGGGGTTCTCCATCAATGTGCCGAAGTCACACCTGTGCCCCTCTCAGAAGCTCCTCTTCATCGGAGCAGTTCTAGACTCGGCGAAGTTTCGGATTTATCCACCCGAACAGCGGGTCCGGGATATTCAGGCTCTGATTCCCATCTTTCAGCCGTTATCCCGGGTCTCGGTCAGGTTGACGCTGCGGCTTCTGGGGCTGATGGCCTCCTGCATCCTACTGGTGCATCACGCCAGGTGGCGGATGCGGGCTCTGCAGTGGGACCTGAAGTTTCAGTGGGCCCAGCATCAGGGCAACCTGTCCGACCACGTCCTGATCTCGGAGGGCACTGCGAGACAGCTGCAGTGGTGGCTCACGGACCGCGATTGGGTCAGCGGCAGATCCCTCTCCCTTCCCCAACCGGAGCACGTAGTTGTGACGGACGCGTCCCTCCAGGGCTGGCCACATGGGAGAGGCGGAGATCAGAGGCCTCTGGTCTCCGGCGGAGGCCCGGCTCCACATCAACCTGTTGGAGTTACGGGCGATTCGTCTAGCACTGAAGGCTTTCCTCCCCTCTGTCCGGGGGAGTGTAGTGCAGGTGTTCACGGACAACACCACCGCCATGTGGTACTGTAACAAACAGGGCGGGGTGGGTCGTGGACCCTTTGCCAGGAGGCTCTACGCCTCTGGCAATGGCTGGAACGCCAGGGCGTGACCCTGGTGGCTCAACACCTGGCAGGTTCTCTGAACGCCAGGGCGGACGAGCTCAGCCGTCGGTGCATGATGGATCACGAATGGCGTCTGAACTCGGACGTGGCGCAAGGCCTCTTTCAGCAATGGGGAGAGCCTTGGTTAGATCTATTCGCCACCGAAGAGAACGCGCAATGTCATCTGTTCTGCGCGTTGGAATTTCCAAGGCGGCACTCGCTCGGAGACGCTTTTCGTCGCGAGTGGAGTTGCGGTCTGTTGTACGCCATTCCGCCTATACCACTTCTGCCCAGAGTGCTGAAGTAGATCAAGCGCGACCGGGCCCAAGTCATCCTTGTGGCTCCGGACTGGGCGAGAAGGTACTGGTATCCAGAGCTACTCAGTATGTCAGTCGATCCCCCGGTTCCTCTGCCTCTTCAGGAGGACCTTCTGTCGCAGCAGCAGGGGACGGTCCTCCACCCGAACCTGTCCAGTCTCCACCTCCATGCTTGGAGATTGAGCGGCGACAGTTGAGGCCATTTGACTTGCCTCCTGAAGTCTGTAACGTCATTCTGGCAGCCAGGCGTCCCTCCACAAAGTCGGTATACGCCTGCAGGTGGAACAGATTTGTGGCATGGTGCACAGCAAAGGCTGTGGATCCTCTTGCTGACCCTCTCTCTGAGGTTCTTCTCTTCCTTCTTTCTCTTGCCCAGCAAGGCTCTGCTCTGGGCACTATCAAGGGCTACCTTTCTGCCCTTTCAGCCTTTCTCAGGCTACCTGATCAGCCTTCTTTGTTCAAGTCCCCTATTGTAAATAGATTTCTTAAGGGCATCACACACACGTTTCCTCCTGTTCCGTTTGTGATGCCTCAGTGGGACTTGAACCTGGTTCTTACATTTCTGATGTGCGCTCCCTTTGAGCCACTTCACAACTGTCCTCTTCGCCTTCTGACTTTGAAGACTGCTTTCCTGGTTGCCATCACCTCTGCTAGGAGAGTGAGTGAGCTCCAGGCCCTTTCTTGTACTCCACCTTTCCTTTCTGTACATCCGGACAAAGTGGTGCTACGTACCAAACCTTCTTTCCTGCCCAAGGTTGTCACGGCCTTCCACATCGGGCAGTCTATCACCTTGCCAACCTTCTTTCCGCCACCGCATCCCTCTAAAGAGGAAGAGCGGCTCCACCGTCTGGACCCAAAACGTGCGCTCTCATTTTATTTGGATCGCACACGCCAGTTCCGGGTGGATGACCAACTCTTTGTTGGTTACGTGGGCGCTAAGAAGGGGAAAGCGGTACACAAAAGGACCATCTCCCGGTGGATCATCTTGTGTATCCAGGCATGCTACTCCTTGGCTAGTAAGGAGCCCCCTGCTGGATTGCGGGCTCATTCTACCCGAGCCACGGCGACTACCACTGCCCTGGGCAGGGGTGTGCCCTTACAAGACATCTGTCAGGCGGCTACGTGGGCATCGCTGCACACGTTTGCAAGACACTACTGCCTGGACAGCCAAGTCCGGAGGGATGGCTTCTTTGGCCGTTCCGTCCTCCAGGACTTTCGCAGACCCACCACCGGGGTTGGTATTGCTGGGGTATCTATTCTAAGGTAAGGAATCTAATACTAACGTGTCTCTTTCAGATGCACAAGTTACTACTTGTGTAACGATATATCTGTAAGAGACATTAGTTAGTATTAGATTACTTACCGACCCACCCATCCTCCCCGTTCTGCGAACCAATATCTAGGGTTAGGGTTATCCCCTTTCAGGGCCCTAGTTTCAATGGCACCAGTGTTGGTTTTTAACATGGCTCTGCGTTTCTGGCGCGAAAAAGCTGTGTCTAAGAACTGACGTCAGCACGCGGAGGCGGCGTCGAAGTACTCCGACGTCATCACGGCGCCGACGACGGACGCGGAGCTGCAGACGACGCCTACCGACGCGCAAGGGTACTGCTACGCAAAAATTTCCGGATCCAGTCTGACGCCTGGGGATATTCTAAGGTAAGGAATCTAATACTAACTAATGTCTCTTACAGATATATCGTTACACAAGTAGTAACTTGTGCGACACTCCTACTGCAGGTCGTACCTAGACTTTTACGTACCTGGTTTGCAGGGTTAGTGAGGCTTCCAGAGGAAAGGTGTCCAATTCCGGCATCCGCAAAGGCTGCTATTCAATGGATTCTTAATGAATACAAGACACCAGATCAGTATCTCAAATACCTGCATCTGAAACCAAAGCCATCTTTTGTAATGTATTTGCAGTCCGGAAGAAGAACACATTCACATCGGAGACATCAGTTCCTCCTTACTGGAACAATAAGCTAATTAGGGCTGCCAGTAGGAAGGATTCAAATACTTAAGCTACAGTCTTCAAAGCAGCTAGCATAACAGCTCTATTGGGAATATGAGGAATATTTGCAATGCTTCACTGGTTACATTCCTGAAGAAAGGAAGCAGAGATTTATGGAGATAGTTCAAGAAGTAATGCTGCTTCCTGTCCAAATCCTTTGAGCCTGTGTTGATTCGGCAGACTTATCTAAAAAATCTGTCATGAAATTTCACGAAGATGGTCTTCCTCACTACTCCTACCATTTTTAAAGACAGAGGTACAGCTCAGAACTATGAATCTGCCTGTTACTGGCCCAGTTATATTCCCCTTGAGGAAGAAATATAACCACAAATACTGTACAAGTCGGCAGGTCCTTCCCCCTGGTGGCCTTATAAAACCCAGCATCAAAGTCAGCATAGGTCATCTTACCAGATATCAGAGGATATCATCTAATAGCAAAGCATCAATATCAGTGTTCCCGTGGTGGTGAAGCTGATTCCCACACCATACAATGGTTACCTCACTTCATTTCCTCCGTGCATCACTCCAGTGGTAGGGAGTGTATCTTACCATCTCAAAGAGTGGCAGGCCATCACCAAGGACGAATGGGTTTTATACATTTTCCAACAAAGTTACATTATCATCTTTGAATTGCCAACACCAACCATTCCTCCAAAACCCTGCACCAAAAGACAGACTGCGCTACTTAAGGAGGGAAGCTGTGACTTTATTACGAAAACAAGCTATATAGCCTATTAAGTTTAAACAGAAATATTCTGCCTGTGAAATCAGGCAGCCACACATTGCCATGCACTTGGAGAAGGTCTGTGGGGCTGATTTTAGTGCTACGAGGAGAACACTATGTTCGAGGCATATAAGCTGTAGATCATATGCTGTGCATAGATCGCCATCTAGTGTTGGGTCCGGGTGATTGCACTTTTTTTTTCTTCAAAGAAGTCTTTCCAGTCACGAGGTAGGTAACTCCTCTTTTCGGTGATAGTGCCCATTGACTCCATTGTTAGATTGTTCCGCCATTGGGTTCGGATGTGAATTGTTGCGCTCCGCTTTCGCACCGTTTCTTCGGGCTCCCTTCGAAGTGCGATCCACTACCCTCGACGGTATTGTTTATCGATCGCGTTTCCCATTCTCCACGTATCGTTTACACTCGAAAACCTTCTATTGGAATATTTGTGGAAGGCCGTTGGGCCTACTCTCGCCGGGGTCAGTAGCAGTTGATGGAACGGACTCAATTCAAGTTCTGTCCAGGGTGTCGCGCTAAGTTTCTGTGCACCGACTTGCACAAAGTTTGCATCCTTTGCCTATCACCGAGACATGACGAGAAGAACTGCGAAGTGTGTTTAGTGAGTGAGTAAGGGCATGTTGAGAGACATGTATGTGAGGGTGGAGTGTTGTGTGGGTGATTTTAGGACTGGGTGAGTATGAGCGAGAGAGTGGGGTGTTTGGTGCTGTTAGTGCAATGAGTGTTTGGTGTTGTTGAGTGCATGACCTGGGGTGGTGTGGAGTGCAAAAAAACCGATGGATTTAGGCCCAGATCTCTGTACTGGGGTGAATGTATGACAATGTTCTGCATTCTGTCCATCCCCTGTTGTTTTTGCCTTTGTCGCCCTGAGTGGGATGGGTATGCTCAGACGTGAGTCCCATGCTCTCCACACCACTGGAGTCAAGCTATCCAGGCTGATGAAGGCTGATAGCCAGAAACCCGTCCTTGGATGCTTGATTCCGGTCCGGGGAAGACATGGCTTGGCAGTTTGGGCTGGACTGTTCCCATGAGGCACAGGGTCAAGGCTGATTTGCATATGGCCATGTCTGACCTGGGGTGGTGTGGAGTGCAAAAAACCGATGGATTTAGGCCCAGATCTCTGTACTGGGGTGAATGTATGACAATATTCTGCATTCTGTCCATCACCTGTTGTTTTTGCCGTTGTTGAGTGCATAAACATTTAGAGGAAGCACAGGAGAATTCTTCCTCAATGTTGTGTGGTGCGGTAAAGCAGCTCCATGTGGAGCGGTGGCCATGGTTGCGCACATTGAGGCTTGTAGTGTTGGGGGGAGGACCAGAGTTCCTAGCGCTGGACACGGTCCAAGTGCTGACTGGCGCAGATGGGCTTGCTTTTGAACGCTTCTGCACTGTGGCTGCCGTTGAAAAGGTTCTTGGAGGGGGGAGGAATTATGTCACTTTCTGTGCAGATGGATGATGTGAAATCAAGTGGTCAGTTCCTGTGCAGCTGGTTGATTGAAATGAATCCTCTTGCTTGGCTTCTTCTTTTAAAGACAGCATAAGTGATAAGAGGACTTGGGCGTCAGCCCTCTCACCTATGGCCACCTCCACTTCCTCTTTTACGGCTGCCTCCTTCACCTCCTCTACATCCACACTCAACAGAGTGATCCCCACATTTCATCTAATGGTCCCTGATGCCCTTTTGGCCTTGCTGATCCTTATGATTTAAGCCATAGCCCACAGACTCACAGTGGGACAACTATGTTGTCGATCTCTCGGGAGAACTAGATCTGGACCACTACCCTGTTAGTGCGTCTTTCTTGGCCAACACTACATCATACCACGAGGTGATCCAACGGACTGCCACCTTCCACCAGGCAGATGTGCTTGTCCCACCCAAAACCATAAATGAAAATTTCCACGTGAAGACATTATTTAAGTCCCAAAGGACAGTACAGTGTGTACCCCTGCTAAAGGGCGTGTTAAGGTCTTTCTCTGACACCTTGAAAGAGTCTGTGAAATCCAGGACGGTTACAGCAAGGTCAAGAAGAAATGTAAGCCCTTTCCTGAGGACTGTACCTACATCAGGGTCATGTCATGCCTTACTTCCTGATCATGTGAACCTGCATGCAAACTGACTTCAGGTCATGCCAAAGGCAACACTCCCCTGTTGTTTTGGAGAGGAAAAGCTTGAAGATGCTGGAAAAAGGATGGCTATGGGGGCCACCACCCACTGGAGAATATGCAACTCCATGGGGCTCCTCTCCTGCTTTGACAGGACACAGTGGGTTGGGATGCAGGTGTTAAGCATCACTCAAAGGAGTTCAGGAAGAGTGGGGGAAATAGTCTGAGGGCAAGACTATATCCAAAGTCGCAATTCTTTGTGTCCTTGATACCAGGGATGTCGCTTCCTGGAGGGGAGTGGATGGAAAATCTTTACGTGCCCTTCAGACTCTGACTACCAGAGGTTCCTTTCGAAGGCAGCAGTTTAGAGGATGCACCAAGGCTATCGGAGGCAACATCAATCATTCCATCAGCAGGTTGCAAGTAGGTACACTGGGGTGCCTACATGGGTAACAACAACAAGGGCAAGGGCAAAGGCTAGGTGGTCTAAACCTCCAAGCACTGACTCCCACCCTACCTCCCCCCAATCATACAACAACTGTCTGAGGGGAGTGAAGGACTTCCTGCTCCGCTGGGAGGAAGTCACATCAGAACAAAGTGGTGTGCCTGTTCATCCTCAAGAGGAAGGAGTTTAGGCTGATCTTGGACCCCTCAATCACTACATCCTCTCTGAACATTTTCACATGGTAGCCCTACAGGATTTTATCCTTCTACTTCAACAGGGTGACTACATGACTTCTTTGTACCTCAAGGATGCCTACTTCCACGTCCCCTCTAGAATGCCAACTTCCACATCCCCATCCATCCTGCCCACTGTCGCTACCTCACATTTGTGGTAAGTGGCAATCATTACTAATTCAAACTACTTCTGTTTAGAGTCATCACTGCTGCAAGTGTCTTCACAAAATGCCTAGCAATGGTAGCTGCTCACTTAAATAGGAGTTGCACCCTCCACCAAATCCCACCTGCAACCCCTCTAGATACAGCCCTTTCTAGGGGTAATAATACTTAACAAGGTCACAGTCAAAGCCTATCCCAGCCCTCACATGGTGCTGGCATTTAAGCGCTGCATAGGAGATGTTTAGCCGTTGTGCAGCTATTTTTAAAAGCACATACTTGTGCTTGTGGTGGCATACACCTTGCGGGAGTGCGCAGCGGCGCGCCACAAGCACAAGTATGTGCTTTGAAAAAGAGCAGACTGCTCTCTCCAGCGTACAGCCTCTCTCCCGCTGCAGCGCAAGGCGTGCGCGCTTGTTCACTCTTGAGGCTCAAATGTCATAGAGGTTTAGATACCAACGTGCAGATTTTGCAACCAAGACAGGTTCTCTTTAAAGTCCAGATTCACCACTTGAACGCATTGTGTTTTCCTCTTCAAATTTCTTTTTTTCATTGTGCTTTCTTTTTTGTCTTCCAGTCATGTACAAAACATTTGTTCACTGAGTTCAGTTCTTGCTCTCTGAGCCAATGACAGTGTCAGTCTAAACTAACACATCTGATCACATTATACAGAATGTACATAAGTCAAGCTTTCATGATTATTTACACTTTTTGCTATACCTGGAGGAGGAATCTGAATAAGCAACCAAGATAGTTTACTTTGTACATAATGCGTCTGGCCTCCAACATGCATAATGCATTTTTTAATAAATCTCAGAATTTTAAAAGTGCACAAACGCACAAACTCAAATGTTTTTCTAGACTTTTGCATGAACATGGCATTTTGTTTTACATTCAGTAAAAATAGCACTGTGAGGTGAAGCTGTTCTTTGCTTTGTACTCTGTTTAGCATTGTTCACTGTGACATACGGTGTGTGCTATTTCTCTCTTCTCACTCTCTTTTCCCCCTTCGTTCTCTCTCTCACTTATTTCTCTCTTTCTCTTTCTAATCCCTTCATTCACTCTTTATCCCCTTCTATCTCCCTCTCTCTCTCTCCCCCTTTATTCTTTCTCCTCTCGCTCATTCTTCTCTCTCACTCACTTCAGATCCATCTGCCCTTTCCTCTTTCATTCATTGTTTCTCGTATTTGCTCCTCTGCTTTCATCCTCTTTGGACTGCAGAGTGTGAACACCTTCACAGCAGACAAGGAGCCTCTCGAGCGGGCTTATTACAGCACTGTCTAATTATAATCTTTAACTGACAGTTTGTGTCTTTTGCGCAAATCACTAAATGATTTATCACACTTTAAAAAAACTATCAATTGTCACACATTCTATGTTACTTGTTCCCAGACAGTTTCAGGTTTAAAGTTTATTTTATTTTGCTCAACTAATTAAACACATTGCAAAATATGTAAAACAGCATAATTAGATATAGTTTCAATAATATTTAAATAATTGATATAAATCCATATCACATTAAACAAACATTGGCATAGCCAATAGGTCTCACCTTAGGAGCCGTATAAATGTTTAGCCATGCAACTGTTAATTTTGTTGCACAAAGGATATTGGGCTGGATAACTAAACACTTATAAGGTCCCAAAAACGAGACCTATGGGCTATGCCAATGCTTGTTTAGCCCAGTCATCAACTCACAGTCAGCTAGGCATGATGGCTACTGTACCCCACGCCTGGCTTGATATGCCTCCATTGTGTATCAGCACAATGGTCAAAAGTGGAGATGGGTCAATGGGAAGACATAGTGTTTGTCAAGGCTAGTACTCATTGCTTTCTGCAATGGTGGAACAGTAACATTCTGTTGCACAGGAGGCCTTTCTTAAACCCCATTACCATTGTGCCATTTACCATTATCACAGATGCCTCACTTGCTGGCTGGGGGTGGGAGGGGCTCTTCTCATTCAAATGACTGTACAGGAAGTATGTGCTCCTCAGCACCAGGGACACCGAATGAACTAGCTAGAGCTACTAGCCATACATGTACCTCTCAAAGCTTTCATTCCACTTGTTCAGAGTAAAGTAGTTCTCATCAGAACAGACAAAATAACCACCATGAATTAGCTTAAAACACAAGGCATCACTGAGTCTTTCCCGCTGACACCACTAGCACATTAGACCTGGCATTTGGCCACCGCATACACCTTCCACCGGAGCACCATCCAGGGGTGGACAGCCACTTGGCAAACCTACTCAGCATGATCCATGATCAAATCTGAGTGGGAACTCCATCTGCAAGTCCTGCTCCTGTACTTCCGCCTTTAGGGCACTAAAGCACGTAAACCTCATTACTACTCCTGAAAAACAGAATGGCCAAAAATCGCCTTTCAAGTATCCACACCCACAAACATTGGGCAATGAACTATGGATGAACTGTCCAAGGGTCTTTGCCTACTGTTTTCCGCCACTTCCAGTCCTTCCCTACATGGTGCAGAAAAAGCCACAGACATTAGATGTAAGCTCCATATTTGTACAATTTGCACTTTACTACATTTCATGATATTAGTTGATGTGAATGCGATCTGACTTATTTTACTCTGTGCTATTTTCTTTTATTGGCTGATGCCATTTTTAACTGAAGAGGAATTATTGTGTATTTCAATTATATTTTTGTACCTTTCTCTGCCCTCATAGTGACTTGATTGGCTGCTCTGTGGTCTGCTCCGCGGAGAGTGCTTTCATTGTAGCTGCCATTTACTCCAGTATTGGAACTTTCATAGATTCACATGGTTGAATCATTCCCCGTTTTTGAGATAAGAGTCCCCGGTACATCAAAATAGCAATGCTAAACAAATACAAAGCAGAAACCAGGCCTAGGCCCATTTCAGTTTTGTAAAATATCACTGTCATTCTGTAAAAGAGACCAAAAATAATTCCTGAACCAATAAGGACCTCTCACCCTCTAGAACATTCCTGAGAGAGCCTAAGACTTCCAGATTTTCTACTGCACGTTGTGCTAGGGAGTCTCCTTTGAGCTCTGCTCAGTTTTCTTCTACTTCAGTGAATTTTGATAAAGTTCTTTACTTCAAATCAGCATTTTACAACTGCAGGACCATCTTCTTCAGTGCTGCTCTTCTAAATTCTGGCATAACCATGTCAGATAAGGAGAAAAAGAGTCTTTTTAGAGCCTATGCCACCTGCTCGAACAAAAGTCTCCACACAGACGACCCTCACAATGACTGTATTTATTGCCTATATCCCAACCATAAGGCAAAGGAGTGCAAGGTATGTTGTACCTTTTCTAATAAAACTTTGATGGATCGTGAGTGGCGCCTCTGATATGGCTCCAGACACACAAAGCCAGAACAGAGGTGATTTTGAGTGAGGACAGTGATGAGGCATCCTCTTCTTCATCCAGGAGGTCCCATAAGAGGGGAAGATCACCTAACGCCTCTTCTTCTGGTGAGCATCCAAAAAAGGCCCTTAAAAAGACCTCTCATGGGGGCAATACTTCAAAATCTCCTCACAAACATGAAAAGGAGAGAAAGGGACATACCTCGAGGGACAACCCAAAAAAGGTGTGTTCTGAGCCTTCTAATGCACCCCCTCTAGGCAGGCACTCTTTCAAAAAGCTTTCTTCTGTGCCTCTTGAAGAAAAGCCGTCGACAAAAGCTTCATCGTCGACAGGGCTGTTGACGATCAAGCCTTCACCGTCACCAAGGAGTGCAGAGATTTGCCAGTCTTCGAAATACAAGCAAAAGGCAAGTACCGCTCCAGCGTCCACGGCAGTGTCGATGACTTCGTCATTGAAGACTTTGTCACTGTTAAGTAAACATGAAGAGAAACACCAGTGCACTTCCAAAACAGTCTCTATGATCCCTTCGCTATTTTAGCGTTTCATCAATAATCCATATCCTTGGTCAAAAAGTCAATTTCACCAAACCAGAAGATGTAGAAATTTCAAGCCTTTATTTTGCCCACTTTATGGTCCACAGCCGACACGCGTTTCGCCCCCTTCGGGCTTTCTCAAGGTTGTCAATCATACATGTAACAAAGAAAGAAAAAAATACATATACTAAGTACTAAGTGTTATCTTAAGCAGGTATACACTTAGTAGATCATGTTTACATCCTACTCATGCAGCATATTTTTACGTAATGACCATCTTGGACATTCACCATGTGAATAAATCGTGTAATTGTCAACAACCCCATGACATGGAATTGTTGAGGATATCATAAAATTTTTCTAACAAGAGAAACCGAGGGAAGCCATGCATTCCAAGCAATCCATAAAGTGGGCAAAATAAAGGCTTGAAATTTCTACATCTTCTGGTTTTGTGAAATTGACTTTTTGACCAAGGATATGGATTATTGATGAAACGCTAAAATAGCGAAGGGATCAAAGAGACTGTTTTGGAAGTGCACTGGTGTTTCTCTTCATATTGTGGGGACCTCCATTCCGAACGGACATTTGGGAAGGTGGTCGCGGTTTGATGCCCTAGGTGGATGTGCATCCAACGCCAAGCAACACTCCGTACTATTCAGTGTGTGTGAAATTGTATTGGCTTATGACTAATGAGAACTAAGGTTGATGTGTGAATCAAAATAGCAAATCCATCATTCTTTCTGTCTAAATACCGTTAAGTAAACAGTCGACGACTATCCCCTCGATGATGCCTGGGGTAACTACGACGACGTTGGCTACTCCGATGGCTATGTTGACGGTAAAAACGACATCTACAGCAGTTATACCGTCTCTTGGTTTCCAAATCACCGCCGATATCCGCTTCCCCGATGATGGCGGTACCATCTACAAGTGAAAAAATACCTGAAAAAACAGAAAAGGCTAGTACAAGACAAAGTATATCAGAAGTTACCTCACCCAGCAAGGTTACACCTTTGTTGCCTTCTCACCTGTTGGAAGTTCAGGATTCTGAGGAAGAGAATGACGGATCCTTCGGCTAGCTGCATGTCAAGTGCCAAGAGGATGATTCTGAGGAGGATTATGGAGAAGGTCGGTACTATATTCCTCAGCAGGAATTCCATAGGGATTATCAGGAGGAGGTTGTCTGCATGCCTTCATCGTTGCTAACAGACCTGCAGTTTATGTTAGCGCACTGTAGGAAAAGATTTCCTCCAACATCGGCACCTCAGGAACAACCTACATTGGTCCCTCAGCCACGTACTATCCTGTCTACTCCGAAGAGGGCTCAAACTTTGCTGGCGGAACCTTTACAGAAATCACCTCCATCAGCTCCTCAACAAGTTCTAGGAACTACGGATCATGACCAGGAAGAAGGAGAACTCAGGGATCCGCTTAGAGAGTGGGACTACTACCTCATTCCCATGCCTTTTTCTCCATTTTCTGTACCAGTTGACTCGCCACCAGAAGATATTGATGGTTTTCACAACTTACTAGAAAGGGCTGCCAAGAGATTTGATCTACCAATGCCAACTTCCCAAGCTGACTGTTTTTTATATGATTTTAAAGAGCTATTTGGAAAATCAGTGAGGGCTATCCCTGTTGTGAGTTATATGTGGGAGGAAGGACTGAAGGTCATGAACACGCCAGCGACAGTGACACCAGTGCTGTCCAGATTGGAAATGAAATATCCAGAGGACACTCCAGCCTACTTGGTGGGTCATCCCAAACCGGACTCTGTACTCTCTCAGGCAACGCAGAGAAAATACAAAAACCCTTGTGTGCCCATCATTACGCCCCCTGATAGGGAAGGCAGGCACTTGGATAACGCTGTTAAGCGTTTTTCATCAATGTCCACTCTAATGATCAGAGCGGCTAATGCCCTTGCAATTCTAGATCGATATGATCGACAATTGTGGTGCGACCTGGCTCCGTATGTGGATCAACTTCCGGAAGAGTGCAAATCGGAAGTAAGTTAAATTCTACAAGAGGACGAAAGAGCACCTACGGAGGTTCTAGATTCTAGATTGTGCGATGGATATAGCTACTACGGCATTCAGGTTGCTGGATGTTGCAGTGGTGTTGCGTCGTCAAGGATAGCTCAGAGCTACTTTGTTTAGACCTGAAGTTCATAATAAGATTCTAGACCTTCCATTCGATGGAGAAGCTTTATTTGGAAAGCACATCGACGATGCACTGCAAGTTATAAAGAAAGATACTGATACGCGGAAGGCTTTAGGGACGCTTCAATATTGGAGAATGCCTTTTAGGGGAGCTAGATGAAGGGGCTTTCCTTCGTAAAGTGGTGGATATGCGCAGTACAGGTATCCCTGCTACGCTGCATCCTCCCAGCCTATCGACCAGGGTATGTCCAATGGCAGCCACAGTCAGCGGGGAAATGTACCCCCAGAGGAAGAGCAGGACATAACCTCACAACGCCAATGACGAACTTCAGGCTCTAGCTATTTTTCTTCCCACCTTTCCACAGATTCCTCTGGGGTAGGGGGGGCAGATTTTTTATCACCTTCACCAGTGGCAAAAAATACCTACGGACCGATGGGTCCTCAATCTGAAACAATTCAACCATACTTTGGAGTTCCTTCACATACCACTGTGTACTCCTTTAGGACGGCAAGAGGTAAAACACCTACATCTCCTGCCCTCAGAAATTCTTGCAATGCTCCAAAAAGGAGCGATAGAACTGGTGCCAAACTCCCAGAGAGGGAAGGGGTTCTATTCCTGTTTCTTTCTGGTACGGAAAAACTTAGGTCAAGGGAGTCCAATCCTGGATTTAAGAACTCTCAACACCCATCTCAAAAAACAGTCCTTTTGCATGGTCTCTCTTCAGGACATTTTATTACTTCTAAACCCAGGGAATCATATGACCACCTTAGACTTACAAGATGCATATTTCCACGCCCGAAAGCCATTACAAGTTCAAGGTGCTGCCGTTTGGCCTGAAGTCGGCTCCAAGAATATTCACCAAATGTCTGGCTCCAGTAGCAACCTTTCTGAGGAAGCAAAGGCATCAGGTGTATCCTTACCTGGATGACTGGCTAATCAAAGCGCCCTCATACGCAGCAGTCCAGTCCTCCACAGAAGCATGTACAAGACTGTTCGGTGAGCTGGGCCTGACCCTGAATGAAGAAGTCATCTTTGCGTCCTTCCACAAGCATCACCTTCTTCGTAGCAATATTGGACACCACAATAAATAAAGCTTTTCTCTCCGTCGAGAGAGACAGGCTAAACTTAAATCACTGGCCTGATCATTTGCAAAAAGAAAGTCACCTTCCATTCGCTGTTACAAGTCGCTTCTGGGAAAAATTTCATCTTGCATTCCTCTTATCCCGTTCTGCTGCTTAAGAATGTGTCTAATATAGGAAGAGCTGGATTAGCAATGGCATCAGGCAGCAGGTTCCCTCAATGAAGTCATTAGTCACGCCAAGTATGATCCACGCTGTGTCTTGGTGGACCCGACGTCAGAATATTTCTGTCGGTATCTCTTTTCTCACCACGCTGGCTCCACACGTTATCACCACTGCTGCTTCCCTGGAGGTATGGGAAGCCTTCCTGCAAGACCACCAGGTAAGTGGACATTGGCAGTGCCAAGACCAGCATATCATATTCCTGGAACTCAGGACAGCGAGATTGGCATTGCAGGCCTTTCTGATGAGCATAAGGAACACTACTGTTTTGGTCAGAATGCATGGCATGGTCAGGCTTCTTTGCCTATACTTTTCCACCAATTACCCGCCTGCCACAGTTGCTTATGAAGATCAAAACAGAGCCCTGCAGGATGATCCTAATAGGCCCATCGTGGCCTCGTCAACATCGGTTCACAGAAATTCTCCTTCTTTCGGAGACACAGCCTATTCTTCTGTGTCCAATTCCATCTCTTCTAACGATGTCCCAGGGACAAGTGCTACATCAAGATCCCATATTGCTTCGATTAACGGCATGGCTCCTGAACACTGAATTTCAACATCTAGAAATAGGTTCTTTCAAATGCTCGGTCACAAATCACTAATAAGACGTACAGTATGAAATGGAAAATATTCTGTATATGGTGTCAGGTTTCAATTGTCCATCCTCTATGGTCTTCACCTCTTGAGATCCTGCCTTACATTCTGCAATTGACAAAGTATGGATTAGCACATGCTTCGATTAAAGTCCATCTGGCTGCTATATCATACTTTAGGAGGACATCCTCAGGACCATCATTATGGTCAGAAAGGATCATTAATCAGTTCATGAGAGGCCTATTCCATACTTTTCCACCGGTTAAGCCCCCACCACCTCTCTAGCATCTCAATACAGTTTTGTCACAACTCATGAAACATCCTTTTGAACCAATTCAAAAGGCGGACCTTAAGTCCCTTTCATGGAAGGTTGCCCTTCTGGCTCTGACATCTGCCAGGAGAGTGGGAGAAATTCAGGCTCTGACAATACAGGAACCGTTTCTACAGTTTAGGGATGATCGAGTAGTCCTTAAGACTAATCCCAAGTTTATCCCCAAAGTTCCATCGGACTTTCATCTGAATGAGCATCTTATCCTTATAACCTTCTTTCCACTACCGACAAATGCGGCTGTAAGAGTTCTTTGTTTGCTGGATATTCAGCGCTGTCTGAAATTTTATCTACAAAGAACAAAGACATTTCGCAAATCGACCCAGCTTTTTGTATCCTTCAGTGCGCCCAGGAAGGGCTATCCTCTGTCCAAAATGGGCATTGCTCATTGGATCTCGAATGCAATCCAGTATTGCCATCAAGTGGCAGGAAAGCCTCTGCGGGCACAGGTGCATGCTCAATCCACAAGAGCAAGCTCTACATATACTGCTGTTTTTGCTGGAGTGCCTACCCAGGATACCTGCAGGGCTGCAACCTGGAAGAGTACCAACACTTTAACCAGACATTCTTCCTCGGATGCAGCCACTCAGAATGATGTAGTAGTAGGACATGCGGTGCTGAGGAACCTTTTCCAGTGACGTTGACCTCTCTCCTTCACCCCTCCTTCCTTTCTGCTGTAAGACTGAGCACATTTTGTTCTGTATGTATATTATATATGTTCTTAATATGCTAAGTCCTATTATGGTGTGTTTTGAAATATGCAAATGTTTATGTACACAATACTTATTGGTTCGGGAACTGATAGTCTCAGTTAAATCTGCTTCTCAACAGACCGATAATTTGGAGCACGCTCTTAGAATTATTTAAGGGAAAATGTGCTACTGACTGCTAGCTACTCTGATTCAAGCATGTGAATCTACGAAAGCTTCCAATAATGGAGTAAGAAAGAAAGTTCCTTCCCTGTAATGGTAGTTCTCCAGTATTGGAAGCTTTCATAGATTCACATGCAACCCGCCCTCCTGCCCTGAGAGGCTCACCTATGGATTTTCCAGGTGTATCTTTGCACATGTGCTGTGAAAATCTGAAGGTCTAAGGTTCTCTCAGGAGTGTTCTAGAGGGTGAGAGGTCCTGATTGGTTCAGGAGTTATTTTTGATCTCTTTTACAAAACGACAGAGATATGTTATAAAACTGAAATGGACCTAGGCCTGGTTTCTGCTTTGTATTTGTTTAGCATTGCTATTTTGATGTACCGGGGACTCCCATCTCAATGACGGGAAATAATTCAAGCATGTGAATCTATGAAAGCTTCTAATACTGGAGAACTACAGTTACAGGAAAGTAGCGTATTTTCTTTTAGGTCTCGCTTAGGCAGCGCTTGCACTGACTCTTTGTGAGATATGGTATTCTGCCTATGGGCTTTTAAACATACCCATCACTTTCCATTGGTTTTATCCTCTGCCTTTACAAATTCCTTTGTTTCCATTGGTCAATAGCATAAATTTGTCCTGCCTTTGGCTGTTTTATTCCGCCCTGGAGACTGACCCTGCTACATGGATGCTTTAACTATGGGCCATATGAATTCCTTCAGTGCACTACTTTGTCTTTCACTCAGTCCTGGCTGCTGCTCCCAGTTCACTTAATCTCCACTGACTTCCTAGAACAACACCTCCCTCCCCTCCCAGCTTGTTTTTATTGGGAACAGCAGCTCTTCGCTCCCTCTCTGGCTACAGCTGCCTCCTCCTGTTTGTTGGGTTCTTTTCTACGCTGCAGCATTGTGGCGCTGCTGCTCCCTCTCCCCTTGTTTAGAAGTGAGCAATTATAGCTTCTAGAGCACAAGAGGATTCATTGTTTCATTTTGCAAGTGTTTTTTGTTGTTGCTGTTTTTATATAGAGCATACTCAACCGAGGTATCGGAGTGCTTCACATGAAAACGATGTTAAGCCAAGTCTCGAACCTGGTTCTCCAGCTCCAAAGTCAGCAGCTCTCTCTCGCGTTCACTCTTAATTTGCACAGCCTCCGAGCAGCAGAGCTGAACACTGTTTCACAAGCACTTTCGCGTTTAATTTTGCAGCCCGGCCATGTTGCAGCGTGCACTACCATATGTGGCCAAAAGAGGTCCGATGGGACACCTATTGACAGCCTAACAACATTGCTTGTTTACAAAGTCACTAAAGAGGTGCATTTTCTAAAGTTGTTCCACGAATGAGGAATTGGTTCTCACTCTACTAGTTGGTTTACAGTTTTTTCTTTGTCTTTGACAAGTGTGCTCATTGTATGTAATCATTTCAACAGCTCCGATTGTTCCCCCAAAACAGGACTTCCTCGTGCTAGTTGCAGTAGCTAAAATGTACACTATGTAAAGCTGAATATTATAGCTGGAATAGCCAAGCCTTCGGTCTATTTTCTGAAAAGGGTAAAGTCCGAAGACACAGAGACAGAAAATACCTGCTATAAGTTGCTAAGTAGGAAAAGAAACCTCCCTCCTGTTCTAGATGGAGCGATTTGAGCAATGATGGAAAAAACTGAGTGAGAGAATTTTGGCATTCCTAGACTCAGGATATTCCTTGACCAGTGCTTGAATCGCTGTTATATTTTATGAAAGCAGGTTATAGATTGGTGAAGATTTTCATCAATATCCTTCAAGGGCCAAAACCTGGCAGCACTTGTTGAGCCAAGGAGAGATATTGATCTGTTAGAAATCTTACATTTGTAGCAGAGGTGAAATGAAATGGTCACCAGGAAAAGGTCCAAGAGTGTGAACATTTTTCAAAATAAGTATTTCAATTTTGTCAGGATTCAGTTTCAGACAATTCTCCCTCATCCATGCAGCCACTGCAAACATACAGGAATAGATATTAGTTTGAGTATCCAAATAGGTATTGGATAATAATATGCATTTCGTCTACATAGGTTACACTTTCAAAATCGAAGGAGCAAGCCAGTTTGACTACAGGAACCATATAAATATTAAAAAGAATTGGGCTCATTGAACAGCCATGAGGGGCTCCACAGTCAGAACTAATAGGAAGAGGGACAAGGAGGAAGATATACTGACTGAGATCACCCTGGCAACATGGAACAGAGCCATTTAGGGCCAGTTTTCAGAATTCCAACTTGCAGTCATGTGGTAAAAGAATAGGATGATACACAGAATCAATGCTGCATAGAACTCCAGTAGAACCAAGGTGGCAGAGCCCCCTGGCCCAAGACTGTCCTATGGTCATCAGTGGCAGCCAGCAAGTTAGCTGGTGCTCTGTTTGAATGGTTCCCACCAGAGTGGGAACCATCCATGAGATCTTCCTATTGACAGTCTTGTGGGAGAAATATGTTGGTAGGTTACCAATTCAGAATGATCAACAATAATTTTTAAAAAATGAAAATCCCCTGAGCTAGCTTTTAGCTGTTAGTGGCTGATGCTGGGATAAAGAATTATTGAGTTTTGTGGGCAAACAAGGTACTAAGACATGAGAGGATCTACATGAGATCCAGGCTTGATGTTGGTTAGTATAGTACACGTTCACACTTCTGTCCCAGGTATGAAGCTAAGCGAGAGGGGAGACACTTGCAGTATGAAACGTATACATGTTAGCAATTTTCACATAGGAAAACGTGGATAAATTAGCAAGTAGCTTTTGGGATTTCCCAGGATTGGTGAGGTAAGTAAAACGTTTTGCAGTTTTATTGATCTCCAGAGCCGAGGTGATTTTATCTGTGAGGTATGCTCGTCAGGTGTGATGCATAGCTTTGTGATATATTTTTATTGCAACTATGTACACATACTTGGCTTGTAGAGAATACATATTTGGTCACTTTCATTCAAGATCTTTACAATTCTTTTTCATATTCCAAAGATCTTCTGTGTACCAGAGGCAGAAACAGATTTACAGAAGGTATGCAAATATTGCATCGGTGCGATGGAATCTAGAACTTGAAGAATCCCTTCATTAAAATTAACAACATGAAGTTAAAGATTTCTCTAAGCACACAAGCAGTGTTAGTAAGAGCCTCTAATAGAGTGGTCTACATGATTGTAGGCTGGGCAGAGGGGATCGAGGTAGAGGGCTTTGAGAAGGTTCAAACTTTGGCAGAGATGGGGAGAGAAAAAAGACCAGCCCATGGTAAAATTAGGAGGTTAAAAACTCAGATTAAAGATTGACCTCTGCCGAAGAGTATCCTTTTCTTAAATGTATAAATGGTTGGTTCTGGAGGCAAGGGCTGAAGAAAGGCTTGGTCACCCTGAGTTGAGCAACATCTCCTGCGTTGTGTTTGAATTCCCAAACCCGCCTCTCTACTTCTGGCTCTGGTGGGTTCAGCTATAACCTTCACTTAAGTTGCGAAAGCTTTGCATTTTTGAGGCAATGGAAGTTTCACAACTTCGAAAGAAGTAAAGTTTCTCCCTTGTGTTTAGTAATTATTCCTTGTGTTGTCCACCACAGGAATACACAATTTTCTATGGTCACTTTCTTCATGTGTATCTCTTTAAAGTCTGCCTGAGAATTAGCTTTTTTTCAATTACTCACAATTTTACATAGTTAGATTCTCCGAAGTGTAGCTTCTAGCCCGGTCATCCCTGTTAGTGTAGAAATTCTGGCATATGAGGATAGCATTTTTCTGTGCATGACCTCAAGTACTTTGCTAACACAGATTCCCTATCTGATACATAAAATGTAGAACACCGTGAAGCAGTTTCACACATGCAGACAGCACAAGCAGCCATTTTCTGCATGGTGTACCACTAGTTGCCTCATGATATTTGATACTCCAGTTGTAGCGTTTTCACTAGTCCTTATTCACCTGTACATGTGGCCCCTACACTATCCAGGGAGCTTTCTGTTCTCAAGTTTAGCTTTACTTAGGCTCTGGGACCTCCTGTCCAATTAAACTTCAGAGCCCAGAGTTTATCATCTATTCCAGCTGTAAATCTCATTTGTGTGTGTAAAGTTGCACATTTCCCACTTCCTAATGAACACGTAATGTAGTGATTGATCAAGGTAAAATAACCATGCAATTTCTGAGTTTGGGCAGTGGAACTCTACGCCCTCACCCTTAAATCACACACACATATTTCTCCTTGGCTCTTATGCCCGTCCGGCAACCCAGGTTTATATTGTATTTGTGTAGTGACTGCACTTCATACTTCTTCCCCATAGTCTCCTGCCCAGCCAGATAGAATCTTGACATCATGATGCTGTATTAGAATACTGCAGAGCTCTAGTATTTCAGTTTAGAGCTAGGGCTGAGCTGGTACCATCCTGCTCCTGGTGGGGTTAATATTTCTATTACTTTTTACTTGATTAATGTACAACTATTCTGTACCACCTCAATTGAATAAATATCTTCATCATCAACGTGCATTCCTTTTTTAAAAAAAAATTTTTGATTGGAATTTTTTCCCCAATTTTATGTCAGGCAAGGCAGATACAAAGATATATCCAAAAAGGACTAAAATCACAAAAACAAGAGAGAATTCAACAAACGTATAGTACTTATGGCATCATTCTTATTATGATTGGGAAGAAAAAAAACTGAAAATAAAGTATCGCATGAATAACTTAAATACAAGATCATCCTCAAGTCATTAAAAAAGAGACAGCATACTACAACAATATAAGAGGAAAAGAGCAAAAGAGCAAAAGAGAGGAGATCCTGGGCTTTTAGTACTCAGGAAAGCCAGCGAGCACACAGAAGAAGCCATCAGTCCAATTAGCCTTGAATCCAATGCTGTACAGGCACCCAGGTCCTCCTACCTAAAGCTGTTTTTTCTCGACCCTTTGTCCTGTAAATAGCAGATTCTAAATTATACGTAGCTAGCAGGCGGGGTCTCCAGATGTCAAAAGAAGGGGGATCTGGACTGATCCACCCCTGAGTAATACATGCCGCACTATTGCCATAGAAATAAAGATTACATTTCTCTGCCCAACTGAAAATAACGCAGAGGACAGGCCAAACCGGACTAGTTCCTCTGTCAAAGTAACTGAAACCCCTAGTACCACTGTCAGAAAGATTTGAATTGCAGACACAAATGAGTTTAGATGAGGACACGAGAAAAACATATGTGCTGTGTCAGCCGCAAACAGTCCACATCTACTACATGATGTGCCCACCGTCGTGCCCCATTTAGAAATTTTCGAGGGCGTATAATATAAGTCGATTACAGCCATATAATGCTGTGTGCGAGATCTGCCAGTCATCAGGATAGTATTGGCCAGCGCAATAGATTCCTCTAATAAGATGGTGTTAATGCCTAGCTTTTCCTCCCATCCCGCTTGATAAATCTCCAAATCATCTGGACATGAAGAAAGTAATAAGTTATACCAAAACCCTATCCTTTTTTTGCTATACATACTATCGATAAGAGGAATCCTCTGCAGGCCAAGACGTTCCGGAGGTCGTAGAGTGTTAAAAAAGCTATATACCTGCAGGTACTTAAAATAATCATAACTTGTAAGATTATACTTGAGACTTAGATCTGAGAAAGATAACAGATGCTCACTCTTCCATAGATCTCCTACAGTCTGTATTCCAAAATTACGCCATCTAAGCATTATATGTTCTTTAAAAATTGGGGAAAAAAATAGTAGATGCTGACAATGGTGTATATAACAAACATGTTTGGATCCCTAAGTGGCACCTTATTAGCTTCCATGCCCCAAACGCAGCTTTCAATACCTTGAACTTGTTTTATTTTTATAGTAGCTGGGTTCTACATTTTTTAAAAGGCAGCCACGGGCCTCCACTCCCAATGCAAATTCATAAATTGATGGTGGATGACTCATTAGAATTCGCGCCTTAGGACCTATTATCAAAGGGGTGATAAACTGTAATATTGAAGCGAGATAATAATACATGAAATGCGGAACGCCCCACCCGCCTCTTGACTGGATAGAGTCATCTTCTTATATGATCTTCGTTGGCGTTTATAGCCCCACAGAAATCTAGCAGCCATCCTCTCTAATTGCCTAAAGCAACTAGATGGAAATTCGAGAGGAATGGTTCGGAACATATATAACAATTTCGGGAGTATCATCATTTTTAAGACGTTGTTCCAACCAAACAAGGAGAGATGAAGATGATCGATATGTTCCAATGACGAATTGGCTTTTTTAAGAACTTAGTTTAAGTTAAGTTCTGGGATGACAGAGACAGGAGTTGTAATTTTGGTGCCCAGATATGTCGCTGCTGGGACAATGTTAAGATGTGGAGGCGGATTCTGACCAAAAAATAAGATTTGGGTTTTTTGCAAATTTTATTTGTAACCTGAAAATGCACCGAACTGGATCGCAAGTTCCTCTATCTTTGGCATTGCTCTTTAGATGTTGGTAGTAGTCACCACAATATCGTCCGCGTAAGCAAGGGCTCTATAGCTAGTATTTGCAACCAGTGCAGGTGCTATATCCACCGCTTTATTTAAAAAAAATCAATATACAGGGCGAATAAGAGTGGAGAAGACGGACAGCCCTGTCGTGTACTCCGATGAATAGAGCTAGGGCTGAGCTGGTACCATCCTGCTTCCGGTGGGGTTAATATTTCTATTACTTTTTACTTGATTAAATTACAACTATCCTGTACCACCTCAGTTGAATAAATATCTTATCAACGTGGATTCCTTATCATCATTCACTACAATTTGCTTTGGGGCTTGTGAGTGGGAGGATAATAAGAGAATGTAGTAGTAGTGCTCATGCGTAAGCCAACATGGTTATTGAATTCATAGACTTTTCCGTTTTGGGGTGGGAACAGTGTAGCCACATTTTCCAGCTTTCTTTTTCGCATTTTGAAAGACTGTTGCATGTATCCTGATTAAAATCATAAAAGACGCAAGATATTGTTTTCCCCAACTAATATTCTAAGCGCTAATTTTGTAGTGCTTTCTTTCTGATTGCTGTATCATTGTTAATCTAATTATGCATAGTTTTACCCATTTCCAATGCTTTTTGGCAGTGGTGTGCAGATGATTGTATGAAGTCTTGAGTAAAAAGTCACAGGTTGAAGCACAGGTCTGGACCAGTAGGAGAAAGAGCACCAAAAACATCAGTAGCAAGAATCAAAATTAGTATTTTGCTAGATGCATTGTTCCTGAAATGTTCACATTTAGGTGAAATGCCACATCTTGTGCAGAGGACCATTTGACATGCCTTTTTGGTAAGGAAGTAATGCCATTCAAGCTCAAAGACTATAAATAGATCTGTTCTTTTTTTTTTCTTCTTTTTTTTTTAGATGTTGGACAAACCAAAATGTGGAGTTCAAATGAGGATGACGCTTCACTACTTGAACCTTTGAATGTAGTGTGGGCCAAATGCAGTGGTTACCCTTCATATCCAGCCTTGGTGAGTAGTGACAGGAAAAAACCTTTAAAGGCACTCCCATTTCTTCTGTCAGACTGGAGTGAAGGTAGCAAAATCCTTCTTTTGCATTGCTTTCTTTTAAGTAGACTAGACTCGTAATATATGTTGCTATGTGGATGTCGTCTCCCATGGCCTGAAGACTAGTGATGCTTACATTGAATTAAAAATGCTCAAGTTTCCATTCAATGTTTGTTTTAATTGGAAAAACAGTCCAGAATGGGCCTTGATAATTAAAAACAAAATGAACTGAATTTAGCAATATTTTCAATTTTTTTCTATTGCTGTTTTTATGAGCAGATATTCATTTGTTACCTTGTATTATATTATCTAATATTTAGGCAATATTTAATTTAGTGAAAATACACAAAATGATCTTACCAATATTTATTTCAGATAATTGACGCTCATATGCCACGTGTTGGTTGTCATCACAATGGTGTTGAAATACCCGTGCCTCCTATGGAAGTGCTCAAAGTTGGAGAGGATATGCAGACCAGAGCAGAGGAAATTCTCTTTTTAGTCTTATTTTTTGACAATAAAAGAAGTTGGTAAGTGTGCATATAATCAGTACTCCTAATAATCTGCCGATTTTCGAGCAAGATGTCATTTACCATTTGCTCCAGCTTTTCCTTTTGGCCATAAGAATTGTGTTTCCGTGGAATTTCAAACTGGGATACAGAGATCTAGCTGATGGCATAGCTTATTGCTTTTGGCAACTCCTCAGGAGCGTGACTTTCTAACGCATATGCAGGGTATGGATTCTTTACCCTGTTTGGCTATTGCATAGTGCTGAAATTGACAACGTGAGTACCCTAATTCTTGATTGGACATATCAATCTCCCTTCCCAAACCTTCAAGACCAACACATTTAACATTATTGAGGGTTTTAAAAAGAAATGCAATTAACCAAAACATTTATCAGCGGATATTTGCCAAAAAAGCAGAGCTCAGTGACCAGGGTCCTGTTTCCAGGAGATGACCTAACTGTCACCTGTAGGGCAAGATGAGAAACTGGGGGTACTTTGAGGTTCTTAAAGGCACAGTGCCAGTTGCATTAGCAGAATGAATTATTTGCAGCCTATTGGCCAATTCTGTCCTTCATTTCTTTTCCTTTTAAATAAAGCTTGTGAAATGTTTGCTTTATTCACCTTTACTCCATGGCGACGTATGAAAGTAAATGTTTCTTTTTTTAAAAGAGAATAAGATTTGGGTTCTTAGCCTGTATATAGTCTGCAATTGTTATGAGTGTAAATAATTTTTTTAGGTTGATGTATGCATACATACATGTATTTTTTTAAGTGCGGGCGGGTTATTCAGTGCTTATGACTTTGATGAGGTTATCCCAGAAGGAGGATTACAGGTAAGTAACTCTTACTTCTACATCACAGTAGTTTCACTGCGTTATAAACGGAATATTCCTCTCTATGTGCAGGGACCTCTGAATACTTGTTATGCAAAATATAGTTTTGTATTTGAGGTAAAAGTGTAATATTCCAAATGCAGGCCTAACCGTTATAGCCATAGAACTGAACAATATATGCAGCCTTTTTAACAAAATTCGTGCTGTTGGAGATCCTGTGCTGTTAGGGGTTCTGTTTGCAGTTAACCTAGCACGCTCTTTTTAGTTTCTTTTCTCTCCTACATAAGAGTTGGATTTGGTCTTTCTTATCTGCGATCCACGTTAGGCTTTCTGCAGGAATGTTACTTATGTATAATTTATACATGAACAGAAAACTGTTCAGAAAGCAATTGGCCTGTGTAGGCAATGTTTGTTAGGCCTGTATTTGCATAGTGACCCCCATTTACCTCCAATACACATTGCATGCTACATTTTGTAAAATAAGCCTTCCAAGGTCCTGGCACGCTGGCCAAAATGTTCTACCTTTTTAAATTTAGTGAAGAGTCCTACGATACATAATTAGGAATACAATTAACATTAACAGCTGAGCTATCGTGCCACATCTATAAATGATTCGTCAATTGGCCCAGCTAGATGTTTGTAGAACAAAAGCTTCAAAATCCTTGAAAAAAATGCCATTTAGAAGCCTTAAAGCAAACCTTAAAAACACTGGTGGCAAAAAGCTCCCTCTAAAATGACTAAATTGAATATAAAATAATACCGGAGGAAAGATAAACAAATTAGCTAATCTGCAAGCTAGGGAATATATCTACAAACAGTATGACGGCACTGCTGAGAACTAGAGAAATATTCAGAATGCTGAACACTTGAATAATGCTTTTCTATTTCAATTGGTGTGATGGATTCAGGGCAATTTTTTTTAACAATTAGGGTAAATATTCCAAATTATTTTACTACCAGCCCTCCTTGTATGAACTGGCAGATTGTATTGCTCCTAAGCCTGAGATTCTATCCTTTAAGGACAGTGATTTTGATTTGCTCTGGTGGCAGTCCTTGTCCATTCATCCTAAGTGATAAAGTCCTTGTTGAGGGTCGTCCATTCATTGTGCACTTTAGCATATGCTATTCACTGTCTCTTCGGAGCTGCTCTTTTCACTTTCATTTTAGGTCTTAACCAGTCTTATTAAAAAAAAATGAATGACCCCCTTTTTAGGTCGAGCTAGGGCAGTGCATGCGCTGCGACGCATGCTGTATTGAGGTTAGGCATAGAAGCTCCGTCCATTTCACGCTCATCTTTTCAATTGGCTCCTGTTACTGCCCTTGCGAAATCGTTGCTTTTCATTTGAAAATAGGCTTAATAGACCCTCCTTGGTACCGCCTTGGCTGCTTTTGTAGCCACAGTCTGCTTTATATGTCAGTGAGCACTATTTTCTCTAACGATGTTCTGCTACTCCACCCATGACATCACAGCCCGATCCACTTTAACTTTAGTGAACGTGCTTATTCACAATGAGGCCAGACACACCACTCACGGGATGGGCACTTTAATATTTAATTTTTTTACTTGAAATCACAGGGTTTCCCACAACTTAATGAATTTTTCATAGCTGGTATTTACGTCGATGTTTCTTTAATTTGTATATTGCCATTTAAAACCCCATACGTATGTAATGTTGACAAATATTCTACAGTTTGGCTCAAATATTCATTTTTTACGGTTTATGTTCCCAGGAGACTTTAAATTAAAAGAAACATTGTACAGTTAAAGATAGTCAACATGTTTGAGAAGCGATTCCAGATCCTCGCCTCTTCTGCTGACTTGTTTGTCCCTTTTCTGTGTTTACTACCACACAGCGAGGCTGGTGCTGTGAGCTGTAGACTATGTGTGCTTGAGACACATAGTCACTTCTACCTCCACCTTCAGTCTGGCTAGACTTGTAATGAGTCGAAGCTGCATCATGCACTGGGCATGGAAGCAGGAATCTGAGCAGCTAATCGTCGGTGTGCTCCCAGTGAGGTTTCAGAAGAGCCGGTGGCTTAACCCAAAGAAAGTATTTGCAGCCTCCCAGCTCTCATTTAGGCATTGCTCATTCCATCCGGCCAAACCATCCCATTAACATGCACATTACAGGTCCACTGCACCAGAGAGCAGTATTTGGGTTCGAGGCATGTGGGCTGCTGAATTCATATCTATAGCATAGATCGCCGCCTAGTGTTGGGTCCGGATGATTGCACATTGTTGTCCTGGAAGAGTCTTCGAAGTATCACGAGATAGGTGGCTCCTCCCATGGACTACAGTGCGCATGGGCATCGACTCCATCCCCAGATTGTTTTTTTCCGCCATTGGGTTCGGATGCATATTTGATCACTCAAGTTCGGATTCGATAGAAACTTTCTTTTCGGCCCAAGGGCCTTTTCCTATATCGTCGGTATTGTCTTGCGTTCGGTGCCCAGCTCTGTTCCGGCTCAGTTCCCGAGTCGGACATCCAGAGGAGTCGCGTGGCTCTTCGGTGCTCGAGGCCCGGTTGACGCATCAAGCCTTATTCGACGACGCATCATGGAACGGAGCCCGTTCAAAAGGTGTCCCGTGTGCAACTCAAAGTATCCCCACATCGATGTCCACCCGGTGTGCAACAAGTGCCTGTCGCCGGATCACGATGAAGCCAACTGTATGGCTTGTTCTCGTTTTCGCTCCAAGAAGACGATTCGACTTCGGCGCGTGGCGCGCCAGGAGGCCCAGCAGACGGCACCTGACCCGGTAAACATTTTCGATACCGCGGGAGAAGAGGCAGACGAGCAGGAAAATCAAGAGCCGATTTCAAATCCAGCGGCAGAGATCGACTCCAGCTACGACACAGACGACCAAATGCTCGATACAGAAGACGTCGTTGACGAGGTAGGAGACGACAATGAGGCCTATGGGGCCACGGAAGATAGCTCAAGCGAAGAGCTATGCCCCGTTCGGACAATAGCTAAGGCTCAGGTCGAGGGATCGCCACATGGCCTTACCCAAGATCTTGCACCTAGATCCACGGTCTCGCCTTGGTGCCCGGCTACGGACCCTTCTACGGAGCCGCCATTGGTCAAATCGAAACCGAAAGAGAAAGCTTCGGTCTCGACAAAACCGAAAGTGATACGGGCGCCGTCGAAACAGAAAGCGCCTGTCGCCTTGGTCGGCTCCACGTCTTCAGACCTGTCGGTGCATACGAAGAAAAAAGAAGGTCGTCGAACCGGTGACGTCGCTCAAGGGCGTCGAGCCGAAGACTGGGGCACCGAAAGCGCTTGTCAAGGCCGCCGACCCGAAGCCGTCGGCGCCGAAGGCCGTCGACACAGACAAGGGACTCTGAGCTACAAAAGCTGTCGATCCTGCACGTCGGCCGGACAATGCCAAAAGTACTACTACCCGTGAGTCCGCACAGGGTAGTGGCTCGAAGGCACCTGTTGAGTCGACGCAGCCGTCCGCCTCCTTCACGAAGCAGGTGTCGGAATCATTGAAACGCATAAAGGACAGAGCTTCCGCTGTCGATCCGAAGGATACTTCCACGCCGAAGCCTGCCGCCAAACCGCTAAAGTCAACGGCGCCGATTCAGTTTACGCTGCCGCCGAAAGTGGCGCCGAAGGCGTTCGCGCCCAGGAAGGTCGTCGAGGCGTCAATGAAGGTGTCCACGGGGCCGAAGCCTACCCCTGCAGTGATAGGCCCAAAGCATGGACAACCCCTACTTGAGGAGCAGTCGGAACAATTTATCGACGCCGACACCGGTAAACTTTCCATTTACAAGCGGAAAATCACGCAAGCACAGCCTATGGAGTCCTACACAATTCCTTTAAAGAAGAAAAAGGATTCCACAGATTCCCCAGTTCTTGTTGAACTGATTAATCCACGTGCTCAGAACACTGCTCCAATCTCGCCCAATTACTCGGATGTGGAGGCTGGGGAAGGTGACTATGATGAATACAACTACCCTGCCGACACTGATCCTGAAGATCAGCATTACACATGGGCAGATGCTGCGGACCCAGGGGATCCACAAACTGCCCCGGACACTCAAGTGTATACTGTCAAAACATCCCCTACTGAGGATTCTGCGGCATTTAATGCGCTTATTGAGAGGGCAGCCAAGAATCATGACGTCCAGCTCCATGCTGACCCTATTGAAGTGGACTTTCTGTTTGACACCTTTTCCACCTCTGAAAAGACCGTAAAGACTCTGCCAATGCTGAAGGGTGTCTTGAAACATGCAGCAGACATTTTAAAAGAACCCACACGTGCCAGGGTTATAAACCCCAGAATTGAAAAAAAGAACAAGTCGGCGCCTTGCGACCGTACCTACATCAAGGGACAGTTGCCGTTGGACTCTCTAGTTGTTTCTAATGCCCGGAAGAGAGCAAATTCACAAACTACTGGTGATGCTCCTCCCCCTGACAAGGAATCTAAGGTGCTGGAAGCATCAGGGAAGAGGGTGGCGGCTCAAGCAGCCAATATCTGGCGCATTTCTAACACGCAGGCGCTCTTGCCAGATATGACAGGGCACATTATGATACACTTGAAACCCTGTTACAACACTTGCCAGATGAATATAAGGAGGCAGCAGAGATGCTCATTCAGGAAGGGAAGCTCATCTCAAATGCTTCTATTAAGTGTGCACTAGACGCAGCGGACACCGCGGCCAGGGCCATTAACACAAGTGTAATGTTGCGGCGTCAGGCCTGGCTCAGAATCTCCGGGTTCAAGCCGGAGATACAAACCACCATCCTAAATCAGCCTGTAAACCCTGATCACTTATTTGGACCTGAGGTGGACACCACCCTGGAAAAAATCAAAAAGACACCGAGACTGCAAAGTCTATGGGGGCTCTCCAGTCCCAGCCGTTCAGGGGTAGTACTTTTCGTTGCTCAAGCAATAGATGTGTTTCCAGAGGCCAGCTTGCCCAGCAAACACAGTACACTAAAGGTGGTGCACAAACCTCATACAACAAACAGAGTAGAGGTGGCTATCGAGGGAACAGAGCCAAAGGCAGAGGTCGTGGAAACATCCACTCCACCCAACATTCCCCAAAAGCACCGTCCTATGTCCACAGAGCATTTGCACTTATTGCAGCAAGAGGTGCTCGTCATGCTGCAAAAAGGGGCAATCGAGCTCGTACCAGTGGAACAAAGAGGCTCAGGAGTGTACTCCCTGTACTTCTTGATCCCAAAGAAAGACGGGTCCCTCCGACCCATACTGGACCTCAGGCCCCTAAACCAGTACATTCTCTCAGAACACTTTCATATGCTCACGCTGCAGCAAGTTCTTCCGTTGCTCAATCAGGGGGATTTCCTCGCAACATTAGATCTAAAAGATGCATATTTTCACATTCCACTACATCCGTCACACAGAAAATACCTCAGATTCACCATTCAGAATCAGCATTACCAATTCAAAGTCCTCCCTTTCGGAGTGACCACAGCGCCCAGGGTGTTCACAAAGTGCCTGGGGACAGTGGCTGCGCACCTCAGGAGACAAAACGTTCACGTTTACCCTTACCTAAACGACTGGATTGTCCAAGCAAAGTCGGCCCAGCAGTGCGCTGCCAACATGTCCCACACCATTCACCTTCTTCACGATTTGGGATTCTCACTGAATTATCCAAAGTCACGCCTTCAGCCAGCCCATGTGCGGCAGTATCTGGGCGCGACGATAGATACTCTGGCGGCCACAGCGCAGCCAAATTCTGTGAGGATCAACAGCATTCAATTGCTAATACAGAAATTCAGACCGCAACACTCGCTTCCAGCACGAGTGTTCATACAGTTGATAGGCATGATGGCCTCCTGCATCTTCATAGTCCCGCACGCGAGACTACATATGCGTCCACTTCAGGAGTGCTTGGCACATCAGTGGAATCAGGCTCAAGGACAGTTAAACGGCCTAGTGTTGGTGACCGGTCGGGCATACAACTCTCTGCATTGGTGGAATCCACACAACCTTTGCAAGGGCCGACCGTTCCAGGAGCCTGTGCCACAGATTATCCTGACGACGGACGCATCTCTCCAGGGTTGGGGAGCTCATGTACTCCACTACACGGTGCAGGGACTATGGTCAGCGCAGCAGAAGAAGATGCACATCAACTACCTGGAACTGATGGCAATCTTCATGGCGATGAAGGCATTCAAAGTACATCTGTGCAACAAGGTCGTGTTGATCCGGACGGACAACATGACGGCCATATACTACATTCAAAAGCAGGGGGTACGCACTCTCCACAGTTGTCTCATCTGGCTCAGAGCATGTGGAAGTGGGCCATTCAGAGGAACATCTTCCTCATGGCGGAACACCTCCCGGGCAAGGACAATCAGATGGCGGATCTGCTCAGCAGGTACAGCCACCAGATGCACGAGTGGGAGATACATCCATCGGTACTCCACCCGTACTTCCAGCAGTGGGGTCATCCAGAGATAGACCTGTTCGCCACAAGGGAAAATGCAAAATGCCAAAGCTTTGCCGCCAGGTTCCCTCACTCACAGTCGCAGGGCAATGCAATATGGATGAACTGGTCAGGCAGATTTGCGTACGCTTTTCCCCCAGCACCTCTCATACCGCTGGTGGCACGAAAGCTAAAGCAACACTCAATGACACTCATCCTGGTTGCTCCAACGTGGGCACGCCAACCATGGTACACCACGTTTCTAGAACTCTCCGTGGTACCGCATCAAAGGCTACACCTCACGCCCCGGCTTTTGACGCAGAGCCATGGCGACATTCAGCACCCAGATCCGCAACAGCTCAACCTGGCGATCTGGCTCCTGAGGTCTTAGAGTTTGGCTACATTAACTTGCCTCCTGACGGCATGGATATCATACGGGAGGCAAGAAAGCCCACCACCAGAGCTTGCTATGCAGCAAAATGGAAGCGGTTTGTCATTTACTGTGCAGAACACAACATCAACCCGCTAGATGCGTCCACTCACAACATCATCTGTTATTTGTTACATCTTTACAAATGCAATCTAGCATATGCTTCCATTCGGATACACTTATCCGCCATAGCGGCCTATCTCCAGAACAGGCAGCATCTCTCTGTTTTCAGAGTGCCTGCCATTAAGGCCTTCCTGGAAGGACTAAAACGGGTCATCCCTCCCAGAACCCCGCCAGCTCCTGTATGGAACCTTAATGTGGTCCTCACCAGGCTGATGGGCCCACCTTTTGAGCCTCTGCATTCATGCGAGGTTGAATGAATGAATGAATGAATGAATGAATGAATGAATGAATGAAATGTGATTTGTCTACGCGCAGCTATGCCCAGTGGGCGTCAAGGCGCCTAACTCAAAAACTAGCTGATGGCAACCAGGAACAAGAGCTCACTGATAGGCTTTAATGAAGCACCAAGTTTTCAAAGCTTTCCTGAAGAGATCAAGTGAAGGCTGTAACTTGATCTCCAGGGGAAGAGTGTTCCATAATTGTGGTGCAAGAATGGAGAAGGCCTTGCTCCCCCATCTCGCCATTCTAGCACGTGGAACTACAAGTTGATTAAGCTCTGAAGAGCGGAGACATCTATTTGGGACATACCTGGATAGCAAGGATCCCAAGGCATCATACGGGCCTGCCCTCAAGGCGCTGTAAGTAAGGCAGAGAAGTTTAAACGAAACTCTGGAAGAGATAGGCAGCCAATGGAGATTCTTCCTTGCCAGGGTCACAGAAGACCGCCACGGGAGAGCCAGAACAAAACGTGCCGCGGCGTTTTGTACAACCTGTAGGCGTTGTAGGAGGCCCTTGTTGGCCCCGGCATAGAGTGAATTACAATAATCCAGCCTTGAGCCAACAAGGGCGATCACAACCTGTTTACGTGCCTGTGGGGAAAGATAGTGAGCAATTCTTTTCAAAATCCTGATGACCCCCCAACAGGTGGCCACTGTCCTGTTGACCTGAAGTTCCATGGAGAGCCGGGTGTCAAAGATGACGCCTAGGTTCCTGGCAGATTGTGTGGGTGTGGGGCAGATGCCTAAAGATGAGGGCCACCACTCACCTGACCAAATTCCCTGGTCTTTGCCGAAGACCAGGACCTCCGTTTTGTCACCGTTCAACTTTAATGAGTTGAGGATCATCCAGTCTGCAACAAGTTGCATACAGGACTTAAAGTTGGACGCGGTGACATCCACAGAGTGAGTCAGGGACACCATAATCTGCGTGTCGTCGGCATACGACACTACCTCCATCCCCTGAGATCTTACTAGTTTTGCAAGGGGGGCCACGTAGATATTAAAAGGTTCAGTTTTTAACATGGAAAGTGGCTTTTCTCATAGCCATTACGTCTCTGCGACGTGTTAGTGAGCTACAGGCGCTCACTGTACAAGAGCCATTCATTCAAATTCACTCTAACAGGGTAGTGCTACGCACTAACCCTACATTTCTTCCTAAGGTGGTTTCACAGTTCCATGTCAATCAGACCATTGAACTGCCCGCGTTCTTTCAAAACCCTGAGACAGTAGCCGAAAGAATGCTCCACACTCTTGACGTCAAACGAGCTTTGATGTACTACATCGATAGGACCAAAGCATTTAGGAAGACACAACAACTCTTTGCTTGTTGCCTTTTCTGCCCAACACAAAGGCAACCCCATTTCCAAAGCAGGTATAGCCAGGTGGATCGTTAAGTGTATTCAGATTTGCTATCAGAAGGCTAAGCACACTTTAACGGCCCCCCCCAGAGCCCACTCCACCCGCAAGTTGGGGGCCTCCATGGCTTTCCTTGGTAATATCCCTTTGGAAGATATTTTTAGAGCAGCCACATGGTCTACACCACACACATTTACTAAACACAACTGTGTAGATGTGCACTCCAAGCAGCAGGCAGCTGTAGGGCAGGCTGTTCTTAAGACACTTTTTCAAACATCTGCAGCTGGCACAGGCGGCCGCCGTTAATGGAGGGACTGCTATGTATTCTATGCTATAGATATGAATTCAGCAGCCCACATGCCTCGAACTAAATATGCTACTTACCAGTATGCATCTGTTCTTGGCATGTAGGGCTGCTGACATTTATATCGCCCACCCTCCTCCCCGGCGCCTGTAGCGGCTGCAGAATTCAAACATTACTCTTAGCATGGTCATCGCTCACACTGTTACACTCCATCTTCACCTCAATGGCTAAAAACAATCTGGGGATGGAGTCGATGCCCATGCGCACTGTAGTCCAGGGGAGGAGCCACCTATCTCTTGATACTTCGAAGACTCTTCCAGGACAACAATGTGCAATCATCCGGACCCAACACTAGGCGGCGATCTATGCTATAGATATGAATGTCAGCAGCCCTACATGCCAAGAACAGATGCATACTGGTAAGTAGCATATCCAATTCATTTTACTCTATCAGGCTTTTGTCTGAATTTGAAAAAGAAAGGCAACTTTAATAACAAAAGGATTAAGGTAGAAGCAACAGACTGGGTCCTTTATCAGAGTAGGATTACATGGGTTAGCCGTATCAGTTGGGGCCATGGACATGGTCTGATGCTCACAGTAATCATTACAGTTGGGTAAAGGTTAAGGTTAATATTGGGGCCAGTAATGTGTTAAAATTAAGGTTTGGGTGTCTTCGTGAAAGATCAGGGAATTTACTGCTTTAACATTTTCTTTGTAGTGGTGTTTAGTTGTGGTGAGCAGCATGTCCCCTCCAGGCAGCGTGCATTGTTATTGGTTTCGTGCCATGCCATGGGCTTTAGGACACACCGAGAATGTGACTGTAGCTATTAACAGTTATTTAGGAGGTTGGAACCTTGGAAATTCTGTACTCTGTGTTGCATACAAATTGGATAGGGAATCCAAGCATAATCTTTTTTTTTCAAAGTTAAATACAGCAACACTTCCACACGTTATTGGAGGTGGACTACTAGTACAAACTTGAAGGAGGTGGAGCATAAAGGTAATGAGGTGATGTGTTGGGAAGAGCTGAAATATAAAGTGGTGGCTACATATGCTGTCTAATTAATACAGGTTGGAGATTTAAAGGGCTGAGTCCTGAATTTATTCCCAAGAAAGGGCAGGTAGTGTGGCAAATGAGTTATCATCCTGGGGTGGTTTGGAACACATCTGTTTAGCTCTATCCCACTAGTCTCCTTCCTTGTTATTGCACCAGCAGCCACCCCCTCCTGTTTGTTAAGCAACAGACATGTAATGCATTGAAGGATCTAGACTACATTAAGACTTTTGTGAAGGGCAATTGTGATGATTATCCCTGGTCAGATTTGGCATTCAACGTTGTGGTAAGAGCAAGGTGGGGATAAGACAAGAGGAGGAATGGGGAAAAAACATCTGTAGTCTTGGTAAATGGTTTACAAAAGGGGAAAGCAATGATGAATTTGCAGCTTTTCACAAATGATCGAGGCAAACCGTAAATTAGTGTTGAAACATCTGGGACAGAGCGGTAGTAGTGGTAAAGGTGAAGACTATGGTATTCAGATGAGGCTGTGATATGAACGCCTCTGTCTCCCTCAAGATGACACCGCTATTCCCAGTCATGGTTCTAGTTTGCTGCATGTTAGATACTAGACAAGAGCCTCTTATGCTTTAAATTAGAATCAGGGGTTTAAGTTACAACGGTGTAAGTTACCATCACTTATTGCATTTCCTGATAGAATTTCTTATAAACACTTGGGTACAAATAAAATTGCCCCAGTATTGGAACTTTCATAGATTCCCATGCTTTGTATCATTCCCCCGTCGTCGGAATGGGAGCCTCAGTAAATAAAAAATACCATAGCAGTAAGCACAAAAGAGAAAACTAGGCTTAGGCCTCATCTCATCTTGTAGCTTATCCACCTCTTTTTGTAAAAGAGACCAAAATTCCAATCCGAACAGCCTCACCCCATAGAACTCTCCGGAGAGAGCCTCAGAGCCTCAGATTTTCTACCGCACGTTGTGCTAGGGAGTCTCCACTGAGCTCTGCTCAGTTTTCTCTTCAGATTGGATTCTTTTTCCATTTCTTGAACTTTGATATGTCTGACAAGGAGAAGAAGGCGTTATTTAGAGCTTGTGCTACCTGTTCTAAGAAGAGGCTGTTTGTGGGAGGACAAGCATGGGGACTGTATCTACTGCTTGTACCCGGACCACAAGGCCACAGATTGTAAAATCTGCAGAACATTCTCTACAAAGACCTTGAGAGACAGGGAAGGCCGTTTGTTGACTTGGCTGCAGAAAATGAAGTCACGTAAGGAGGTTATGTCATCTGACAGTGAGGCTTTTTCCTCAGCTGCGTCCTCCAGAAGATCAAAGAAAAGGGGTAGGTCATCTCCTTTAACTTCTATTGAGCCCCCTGTGAAAGCCTTACAAAAGACCTCTGATAGGTCTGAAAAGGCTAGTCCCATAAAATCTCCTCACCGAGGTGTAAAGGAGAGGCTGGGACAGACTGAGGAGACACAGACAGCTGAGAAGGTGAAGAAAGGTGTTTCTGTTACTTCTCCACCATCTGGAAAGGAGAAGGGAGGCAAGAAACCTTCTACTGTCCCTCAGGAAGGAAGATCGGACAAGAAACCACGTCAGTCGACGACAAAAACAGCTGGTACGTCGACGCCAACTTCCAAAAAAGACTTGGGTTCCGGTACAGCTTTGCCGACGGGACCGCCGAAGACCGCTTCATCAACAGCGGCGGCGCTGATGTCTTCGTCGACGTTTAAGGTACCTGTTTCCTGCTTGTCGACGATGGTGTCTACATTTTCGACATCGACGATAATGACTACGAAGGTAGTGTCGACGACGAGGACAGCGTCGACGACGATGATGTCGACGACGGCAGCCATGATGATGATGACGACGAGCTCATCGACGACGATTTTGCCGACGGTTCCGTCGCCGACGAGTCCGTCGACGACGTCGTCGACGATTCAAAGGGTCCGTTTATCTATAAAAAGGCAGCAAATTACCCCAGAGATGACATCTCCTCGGCGTGTAACACCTTTGCCTCCCACTTTGCTTCTGGATGAGGAGTCTGATGACGATGAGGATGGTCCTTATGGAGATGGTTATAGCCCATCCCAATTACAGGTGAAGTTCCAAGATTCGGATTCTAATGAGTGCTATGCTGAGGAGCGCCAGTTTGTTCAGAAAGAAAGGCCTTCTTAAAAGTCACGTCAGGATATGGTGGCAATGCCGTCTGCTCTTATAATGGACTTGTAATTGATGCTACAGGATTACAAGAGGAGGTTTCCGTCGCAGACTGCGAAGCAGCAACAGCGCCCTCCTTCTCCATTCATCCCTACTACTCCTGCAGTTGCAGTGACGCCTTTGGTTTCTCGAGTTTCGGAACCAGAACCCAGAGAGAGCTATCAGGAGGTTGTGCCTATTCAGGATGATGATGTCTCATCGGATGGAGATCCTCAGGTTGATCCTTCTCATGACCCGGATAGAGGTTGGGACGATGATGTCATTCAGGATCCAGATTCACCAGTGCCGGATACTGCTACCTCTCCTCCTGCTGACATTGGAGGTTTCCATAATCTTATGGAACGGGCGTCCAAAAGATTTGGCCTACCTATTACGACAGTACAATCAGACGGTTTCCTTTACGACTTCAAGGAACGTTTCAAAAAATCCGTTCATTCAATTCCAATTATCGAACATGTATGGTCGGAAGGTACTAAAGTGATGCAGAATCCGGCAACAGTCATTCCTGTTATTGCCCGGCTGGAGAAGAAATATAAAGCTCCAGAAGGTAGTCCTGCTTGCCTGACTGGTCAGCCGAAGCCGGACTCAGTTATTTCCCAGGCGGCGCAAAGCAAGTCAAAAAATCCATCGACATCACTCACAACACCGCCAGACAAGGAAGGGAGACGTCTGGACAATGTGGGAAAAAGATTCTCTTCTATGGTCAGCCTCTTGGTCCGAGCTGCTAATGCGCTTGCTATCTTGGGCAGATATGATCGCCAGATGTGGTGCGATTTATCCCCGTTTGTGGACCAACTTCCGGATGGATCGAAAGATGAGGCCAGGAAGATACTGGTGGAAGGGGAGCGTTCCTCTTCAGAGGTGATAGATTGTGCTATGGACATAGCAATTACTGCTTTCCGTGCACCAGCGGGTTCAGCAATTTTAAGGCGTCAAGGCTGGTTACGGGCAACCTGGTTTCGCCAGGAAGTTCAAAATAATATCGTGGACTTACCTCACGACAGAGAGATGCTTTTTGGAAAGCATGTAGATGATACCCTTCAAGGCATCAAGAAGGACACGGACACAGCAAGATCCTTGGAGTCATTGAATTACCGCAAAGTTCCTTTCAGAGGTGCGAGGGGGGAGAGGTTTTTCCTCGTACAGAGGTGGCAATCAACAGCGCTAATCTTCATACTCGCAATCCTCACAATCTTACAAGCCACAATACACACAGCGCCAAGGCCAGTCGGCGTCTTTCTCTCTCCAGCCACAAAGAGGGTGTCAAGGGAGAGACAATTCTAAGCTTCAATAGCGGCTTCATGGCTCTTTCTACTGTTCCGACCCCTCCGATAACATCAGTGGGGGGCAGGATTTCTCATTGCCTACACATCTGGAAGGTTATTACATCAGACCAGTGGCTTCTGAATATCATTCGGAGTGGCCACACGTTGGAGTTTCAACAGCTTCCTCCAATCAGAGCTCCGGGCGCCAACAAATTGAAACATCTAGGACTTTTACGTCTTGAAGCCCACCAACTTTTCATCAAGGGGGCAATAGAACCTGTCCCTCACTCCCAAAGGGGGAAAGGGTTTTATTCCAGGTTCTTCCTGATTCGCAAGACAAAGGAAAAATGGCGTCCAATATTAGATCTAAGGGAGCTCAACACCTATCTCATAAAGCTATCCTTCAGGATGGTCACCCTTCAGGATTTTCTACGGCTACTGAATCCAGGAGACTACATGGCGACTCTGGATTTAGAGGATGCATATTTCCATGTGCCGATCCACCCAGCTCACAGGCAATACCTACGCTTCACAGTAGGCAAGAGCCACTTTCAGTTCAAAGTGCTTCCTTTTGGTCTCAGGTCTGCACCGAGGATTTTTACAAAGGTACTGGCTCCGGTGGTGGCGTTTCTCCGAAAACAATCTCTAGAGGTCTTTCCCTACCGAGACGATTGGCTGATAAAAGCTCCATCTTTCCAGGCAGCTTCCAAGGCAGTCACAAGCTGCATTCAACTTTTCAAACAATTAGGCCTTCAACTCAACAAGGAGAAATCGATCCTTCTTCCATTCAGGTCAGCAAAGTTTCTAGGCTCTATACTGGACACAAATCGCTGCAAAGCCTTTCCATCGGAGGAACGTGAGAACAAACTTGTTCTGTCAGCTCGTCTCTTGCAAAAGAGGAAATCAATGTCGGTCCGTCTCTACAAGTCCCTGCTTGGATCGATATCTTCCTGCATACCATTGATTCCGCACTGCAGGCTTCGAATGCGGCCACTACAAGAGCAACTGGACAGGCAATGGTGCCAAGCGGTAGGCTCGTTCAACGACAGGATCACGGTGACACCAGCAATGAAAAAAGCAAGCAGCTGGTGGTTGGTAAAAGACAACATCTCAAGAGGTCTAACCTTCACACTTCCTCCATCTCCCATGGTTCTAACCACGGCTGCCTCGCTGGAAGGCTGGGGAGCGGTGCTACAAGAGTTGAAGGTGAGCGGTCATTGGGATCCAGACCAACGCAAGTTCCACATCAATCTATTGGAACTCAAAGCTATTCGCTTGGCCCTCCAGGCTTTTCTTCCGATGATTCAGGATCACACAGTGCTGGTTCGCACGGACAACAAAACGGCCATGCACTATATAAACAAACAGGGCGGGACAAGATCCCGGGCTCTGTCAAAAGAAGCTCAGGAAATTTGGAACTGGGCGATTCTCCACAACATTGCTCTTACGGCAGAACACCTCGCAGGTTCGCTCAATTCAACAGCGGATGCGTTGAGTCGCCAAAGATCGATCAATCACGAGTGGGAGTTAGACCAGACCATTCTCGAGGAGGTCTTTTCAGTTTGGGGAACCCCAACCATAGACCTGTTTGCAACCCCGGAGAACACCAAATGCCGATTCTACGCAAGCAGGGTTCACCAACGGGGATCCTTGGGGAATGCACTTTTGATGGCTTGGTGTGGCGCATTTGTCTACGCCTTTCCTCCAATTCCACTAATCCCGAGGCTGCTCAGGAAACTCAAGGCGGAACCTTGCACAATGATTTTAATTGCGCCAGCGTGGCCCGACAGTT
This sequence comes from Lissotriton helveticus, assembly GCF_964261635.1. NCBI lineage: Eukaryota > Metazoa > Chordata > Amphibia > Caudata > Salamandridae > Lissotriton > Lissotriton helveticus. The sequence goes on from NC_136057.1 coordinate 1,207,339,032, forward strand.
CTGGTACACGGAACTCCTCCTGCTGTCTCAGGATCAACCGATTCACCTGCAGCCGATTCCGTCTCTTTTGACGATGTCTCAGGGTCAAGTGCTCAGGGTCAAGTGCTCCATCCAGACCCGAGCTCACTCCAATTGACAGCGTGGCTCCTGAGTACAGAGAACTCCAGGCGTTGAACCTCACAGAAGATTGTAAGGTTATACTGTCGCAGGCCCGGGCTCCGAGTACAAACAAGACTTATCGGGCGAAATGGAAGAGGTTCTGTCTCTGGTGTCAGATGCAGGATATTCATCCATACACTTCAGCTCCGCATCAGCTTTTGCCATATATTCTTTCTCTGGCTAAGTCAGGTTTGGCTCATTCTTCTGTAAAAGTACATCTAGCAGCCATTTCTAGATTCAGGCTGACGTCTTCAGGTCCTTCACTTTTGTCCGCAAGGATTATTAAACAATTCCTGAAGCGCCTGTTCAGAGCTTTCCCTCCAGTCCGGCCTCCAACACCTGTCTGGCAGCTTAACTTAGTTTTGGCTCATCTAATGAGAGCTCCGTTTGAGCCCATTCACAGAGCAGATCTAAAATTTGTATTGTGGAAACTGGCTCTTCTATTAGCCTTAACATCAGCCAGGAGGATTTATGAGCTCCAAGCGCTCACGATTGAGGAACCCTTTCTTGAGTTTAAAAAGGATATTCTGATTCTGAGGACAAATCCAAAATGTATCCCGAAGGTCCCATCTGAATTCCATCTGAATGAGCTGGTGATCTTGAAATCTTTTTTCCCACAACCTACTACACCAGCGGAGAGGTCTTTACATTCTTTGGATGTTCAGAGGTGTCTGAAATTTTATCTGGAACAAACAAAACCATTCAGGAAGTCTTCTCAACTTTTGGTCTCTTATAGTGCTCCGCGGAAGGGATTTCCACTTTCAAAACACAGTATTTCACGTTGGATATCTAATACAATTCAATTTTGTCATCAAGAAGCGGGCAAACTGCATGTAAGACGAGTTTGTGCTCATTCAACGAGATTAGTTGCTTCATCAGTGGCTCTATTCTCAGGAGTCCCTATCAAGGACATCTGTAGACCTGCGACGTGGCGCTATACCCACACCTTCACCAAGCACTACTGCTTGGACTCTTCCATGAAGGATGATGCAGCGGTGGGTCAAGCAGTCCTGAGAAATCTTTTTCAATGAGAGGTGAGCTTTCCCTACAATCCCTCCTTCCTGTATTGCAGATTTTGTATTGATTATGGTATTCTTCTCTGTGGTAAAATATTTTAGGATTTGTTTCCTATGAGGATAACTATGTTGACATGTAAGGATATTCATGTAACAAAATGTGCTTTTATGTTTTACTGCTAGCTACTCTGATACAAAGCATGGGAATCTTTGAAAGTTCCAATACTGGGGCAAGAAAACAAGTTACTTACCTATAATTTTGGTTCCCCAGTATTGGTAACTTTCATAGATTCCCATGTGCCCACCCTCCTCCCCTGGGAAAGCTCAGCCTTTTTCTTTACTGAGATAGTTGCTGTTACACAACGGCTACGAAAATCTGAGGCTCTGAGGCTCTCTCAGGAGGGTTCTATGGGGTGAGGCTGTTCTGATTGGCTGTTGCAGAATTTTGGTCTCTTTTACAAAAAGAGGTGGATAAGCTACAAAATGAGATGAGGCCTACGCCTAGTTTTCTCTTTTGTGCTTACTGCTATGGTATTTTTTATTTACAGAGGTTCCCATTCCGACGACGGGGGAATGATACAAAGCATGGGAATCTATGAAAGTTACCATTACTGGGGAACCAAAGTTACAGGTAAGTAACTTGTTTTCTTATCTAATGGAGAGTGACTCGCTCCTAAAACTAGTACTGTTAATAATTTGAGCAAAGTTGTATTTTGGCAATTTATATATATATATATATATATATATATATATATATATATATATATATATATGTTATACCAAATTGCCCTAAGCATTGAGAAGGCACACGTCACCTCCCGCCTTCCAGGCTGTTGTGCTACTTGCATCTATCTTCCCCGGCATTCTATTATCTTTCGCCGACGCGTTTCGGGGCCAAGCCCCTTCATCTTGGGCGTGAACAAACGAGCTTACAACCTGCATGAGTGATTGCTTGTTTTTATTTCACCTTAACCCCGCCTCCATTGTCACGTGTTTGATCGATTACGCGGGGTGTTGTGGGGCATGTAGTTTGCCATGCAGGAATAAGTTCGAATTTGTAGGTTCAATTAAAGTTCCATTATTACTCTGAGTGAGTTCCAGGTAGGATTGGTGCAAGCCCATCATGCACATGGGGACGTGACACTGTTGGCAGCTCGGATCAGTTCCAAACTTCAGCTCCGTGCAGTCGATGGAGGGCGTTTCCTTCAGCTGCCGGTGGTGCCCTTCTCCACGGCCAGGCCGCCGTGCGTTAATGTTATACCAAATTGCCCTAAGCATTGAGAAGGCACACGTCACCTCCCGCCTTCCAGGCTGTTGTGCTACTTGCATCTATCTTCCCCGGCATTCTATTATCTTTCGCCGACGCGTTTCGGGGCCAAGCCCCTTCATCTTGGGCGTGAACAAACGAGCTTACAACCTGCATGAGTGATTGCTTGTTTTTATTTCACCTTAACCCCGCCTCCATTGTCACGTGTTTGATCGATTACGCGGGGTGTTGTGGGGCATGTAGTTTGCCATGCAGGAATAAGTTCGAATTTGTAGGTTCAATTAAAGTTCCATTATTACTCTGAGTGAGTTCCAGGTAGGATTGGTGCAAGCCCATCATGCACATGGGGACGTGACACTGTTGGCAGCTCGGATCAGTTCCAAACTTCAGCTCCGTGCAGTCGATGGAGGGCGTTTCCTTCAGCTGCCGGTGGTGCCCTTCTCCACGGCCAGGCCGCCGTGCGTTAATGTTATACCAAATTGCCCTAAGCATTGAGAAGGCACACGTCACCTCCCGCCTTCCAGGCTGTTGTGCTACTTGCATCTATCTTCCCCGGCATTCTATTATCTTTCGCCGACGCGTTTCGGGGCCAAGCCCCTTCATCTTGGGCGTGAACAAACGAGCTTACAACCTGCATGAGTGATTGCTTGTTTTTATTTCACCTTAACCCCGCCTCCATTGTCACGTGTTTGATCGATTACGCGGGGTGTTGTGGGGCATGTAGTTTGCCATGCAGGAATAAGTTCGAATTTGTAGGTTCAATTAAAGTTCCATTATTACTCTGAGTGAGTTCCAGGTAGGATTGGTGCAAGCCCATCATGCACATGGGGACGTGACACTGTTGGCAGCTCGGATCAGTTCCAAACTTCAGCTCCGTGCAGTCGATGGAGGGCGTTTCCTTCAGCTGCCGGTGGTGCCCTTCTCCACGGCCAGGCCGCCGTGCGTTAATGTTATACCAAATTGCCCTAAGCATTGAGAAGGCACACGTCACCTCCCGCCTTCCAGGCTGTTGTGCTACTTGCATCTATCTTCCCCGGCATTCTATTATCTTTCGCCGACGCGTTTCGGGGCCAAGCCCCTTCATCTTGGGCGTGAACAAACGAGCTTACAACCTGCATGAGGCGGGGTTAAGGTGAAATAAAAACAAGCAATCACTCATGCAGGTTGTAAGCTCGTTTGTTCACGCCCAAGATGAAGGGGCTTGGCCCCGAAACGCGTCGGCGAAAGATAATAGAATGCCGGGGAAGATAGATGCAAGTAGCACAACAGCCTGGAAGGCGGGAGGTGACGTGTGCCTTCTCAATGCTTAGGGCAATTTGGTATAACATTAACGCACGGCGGCCTGGCCGTGGAGAAGGGCACCACCGGCAGCTGAAGGAAACGCCCTCCATCGACTGCACGGAGCTGAAGTTTGGAACTGATCCGAGCTGCCAACAGTGTCACGTCCCCATGTGCATGATGGGCTTGCACCAATCCTACCTGGAACTCACTCAGAGTAATAATGGAACTTTAATTGAACCTACAAATTCGAACTTATTCCTGCATGGCAAACTACATGCCCCACAACACCCCGCGTAATCGATCAAACACGTGACAATGGAGGCGGGGTTAAGGTGAAATAAAAACAAGCAATCACTCATGCAGGTTGTAAGCTCGTTTGTTCACGCCCAAGATGAAGGGGCTTGGCCCCGAAACGCGTCGGCGAAAGATAATAGAATGCCGGGGAAGATAGATGCAAGTAGCACAACAGCCTGGAAGGCGGGAGGTGACGTGTGCCTTCTCAATGCTTAGGGCAATTTGGTATAACATTAACGCACGGCGGCCTGGCCGTGGAGAAGGGCACCACCGGCAGCTGAAGGAAACGCCCTCCATCGACTGCACGGAGCTGAAGTTTGGAACTGATCCGAGCTGCCAACAGTGTCACGTCCCCATGTGCATGATGGGCTTGCACCAATCCTACCTGGAACTCACTCAGAGTAATAATGGAACTTTAATTGAACCTACAAATTCGAACTTATTCCTGCATGGCAAACTACATGCCCCACAACACCCCGCGTAATCGATCAAACACGTGACAATGGAGGCGGGGTTAAGGTGAAATAAAAACAAGCAATCACTCATGCAGGTTGTAAGCTCGTTTGTTCACGCCCAAGATGAAGGGGCTTGGCCCCGAAACGCGTCGGCGAAAGATAATAGAATGCCGGGGAAGATAGATGCAAGTAGCACAACAGCCTGGAAGGCGGGAGGTGACGTGTGCCTTCTCAATGCTTAGGGCAATTTGGTATAACATTAACGCACGGCGGCCTGGCCGTGGAGAAGGGCACCACCGGCAGCTGAAGGAAACGCCCTCCATCGACTGCACGGAGCTGAAGTTTGGAACTGATCCGAGCTGCCAACAGTGTCACGTCCCCATGTGCATGATGGGCTTGCACCAATCCTACCTGGAACTCACTCAGAGTAATAATGGAACTTTAATTGAACCTACAAATTCGAACTTATTCCTGCATGGCAAACTACATGCCCCACAACACCCCGCGTAATCGATCAAACACGTGACAATGGAGGCGGGGTTAAGGTGAAATAAAAACAAGCAATCACTCATGCAGGTTGTAAGCTCGTTTGTTCACGCCCAAGATGAAGGGGCTTGGCCCCGAAACGCGTCGGCGAAAGATAATAGAATGCCGGGGAAGATAGATGCAAGTAGCACAACAGCCTGGAAGGCGGGAGGTGACGTGTGCCTTCTCAATGCTTAGGGCAATTTGGTATAACATTAACGCACGGCGGCCTGGCCGTGGAGAAGGGCACCACCGGCAGCTGAAGGAAACGCCCTCCATCGACTGCACGGAGCTGAAGTTTGGAACTGATCCGAGCTGCCAACAGTGTCACGTCCCCATGTGCATGATGGGCTTGCACCAATCCTACCTGGAACTCACTCAGAGTAATAATGGAACTTTAATTGAACCTACAAATTCGAACTTATTCCTGCATGGCAAACTACATGCCCCACAACACCCCGCGTAATCGATCAAACACGTGACAATGGAGGCGGGGTTAAGGTGAAATAAAAACAAGCAATCACTCATGCAGGTTGTAAGCTCGTTTGTTCACGCCCAAGATGAAGGGGCTTGGCCCCGAAACGCGTCGGCGAAAGATAATAGAATGCCGGGGAAGATAGATGCAAGTAGCACAACAGCCTGGAAGGCGGGAGGTGACGTGTGCCTTCTCAATGCTTAGGGCAATTTGGTATAACATTAACGCACGGCGGCCTGGCCGTGGAGAAGGGCACCACCGGCAGCTGAAGGAAACGCCCTCCATCGACTGCACGGAGCTGAAGTTTGGAACTGATCCGAGCTGCCAACAGTGTCACGTCCCCATGTGCATGATGGGCTTGCACCAATCCTACCTGGAACTCACTCAGAGTAATAATGGAACTTTAATTGAACCTACAAATTCGAACTTATTCCTGCATGGCAAACTACATGCCCCACAACACCCCGCGTAATCGATCAAACACGTGACAATGGAGGCGGGGTTAAGGTGAAATAAAAACAAGCAATCACTCATGCAGGTTGTAAGCTCGTTTGTTCACGCCCAAGATGAAGGGGCTTGGCCCCGAAACGCGTCGGCGAAAGATAATAGAATGCCGGGGAAGATAGATGCAAGTAGCACAACAGCCTGGAAGGCGGGAGGTGACGTGTGCCTTCTCAATGCTTAGGGCAATTTGGTATAACATTAACGCACGGCGGCCTGGCCGTGGAGAAGGGCACCACCGGCAGCTGAAGGAAACGCCCTCCATCGACTGCACGGAGCTGAAGTTTGGAACTGATCCGAGCTGCCAACAGTGTCACGTCCCCATGTGCATGATGGGCTTGCACCAATCCTACCTGGAACTCACTCAGAGTAATAATGGAACTTTAATTGAACCTACAAATTCGAACTTATTCCTGCATGGCAAACTACATGCCCCACAACACCCCGCGTAATCGATCAAACACGTGACAATGGAGGCGGGGTTAAGGTGAAATAAAAACAAGCAATCACTCATGCAGGTTGTAAGCTCGTTTGTTCACGCCCAAGATGAAGGGGCTTGGCCCCGAAACGCGTCGGCGAAAGATAATAGAATGCCGGGGAAGATAGATGCAAGTAGCACAACAGCCTGGAAGGCGGGAGGTGACGTGTGCCTTCTCAATGCTTAGGGCAATTTGGTATAACATATATATATATATATATATATATATATAAACCACAAGTTTGCTCAATTTAGAGAGGCCCCACAGGTAAGTTGAAATATCGTGTTTATTAGGAGCAGGTTACAGAGTGATGAAAAGGGAGTCTTCACCATATTCATTCAGCATGCCTGACGCGTTTCGTGCGCTGTGCGCACTTCCTCATAGGCAAATATGGTTCGCTGCTGCCAATTAAATGTCTTTTGTAACGGCTACCTCGTGGTTATGGGCGTTGGCACACCCAGAGCCTTCTGGTAGCTGTAGTTCAAGGGTGACAGCTTCAGTGAGAAGGAACAATGCAGCGAAATGGATCCAAAAAATAAAACCTCAGTGGGCTTGGGAAGGCATCGATGAACACCACTCCGCAATGTGTCGCCTCTCCCCACGAACTTCCTGCCCTTCGACGGCTGCTTCCAATGACGCAGCCAGGGTCCACAAAGTCATGGTTGGGCCCCTCTCCGACCCGAGCCAGCCGGTCAAACATTGGCAGCAGCGAACCATATTTGCCTATGAGGAAGTGCGCACAGCGCACAAAACGCGTCAGGCATGCTGAATGAATATGGTGAAGACTCCCTTTTCATCACTCTGTAACCTGCTCCTAATAAACACGATATTTCAACTTACCTGTGGGGCCTCTCTAAATTGAGCAAACTTGTGGTTTGGATATATATATATATATATATTTATATATATATATATATATATATATATATATATATATATATATATATATATATATATATATATATATATACACAAGCTCCTCCTCTCGAAGAAACAGAGACCACAGCGGGGGACAGATAGGAAGCAACTTTAATAAAACCATGGCGAATGCATTTCGGCATAACATGCCTTCCTCAGCGCCCAAGACTACAGGATGCTTCCTTCAAACTGCCATCACAGTCCTGCAGCCTTAACTAATCCAGTGATTGTAGGCTCCGCCCTGCACGATGTTCTCACACCTGTTGCTGCTCTCGATGTGGTCACGAACTGCAACACCCAGAATGCAGAGTTCTGCTGCCAGGTAAGTGCTGTGTGGAATAGCTGATACAGCGATTTGTCGGGCGGTTCGCAGGGCTGGAATGTTGTCGGATGCCCAATCTTCCTGCTTGTGGTAATGTTATAAAGCGCTTCCTTGTGTCCCCGCACCGCTTCAGCCCCAAAGCGCAGGAACGTCCTCGGCGGGGGTAGCACCGCAAATGTGTGCCGCCCAGGGTGAAGCAGAGTCTCCTCACCACCGCCCTGTATGTCACCACACTTCGAGGCGGGCCACGGCCAATCCAATCCCTTGGAAACACGAAAATTGCCGAAGCAAGAGCCAGCAAATGTCCGGGCCAACTTGTGAAGCGGGGGCCTCCAAACTGCGCTACTGGCCAGCGCAGAAAATAGATACACACGCTCCTCCTCTCGAAGAAACAGAGACCACAGCGGGGGACAGACAGGAAGCAACTTTAATAAAACCATCATATATATATATGATTTTGTTGGTCAAGAAAATGGCTCCTCTCCTAAACGGGCAAAGTAAGAGTAAATAACGTGGTGTATGCAGACAACTTAGCCATTTTATCAGAACACGACAACCCTGATTCCTCAGGGAGCCGCTACGGTGGAGTTCCACGCCTCCACGTAGCCCTGAGCATCCCGCTCTCGTTCCCTCGCCCCTTCCACCATGAGTACGATGGCGTCTACCGGCTGGCGGCTGTAGCTGCGCTGTCGGTTCTCTGTGCTGCCGGGCCGTTGCTGGACTTTCCTTCGAGGTATTCAAGGGTCACCCTGCGATGCAGGGACTTCTGCGGAGGTGACAGATTCAACGGATGTGGTGGCGCCGACGAGTGCGGGCTTCTGCGGAGGTGACGGATTCAACGGGTGTTGACGAGTGCGGTCAATTTTGAAGACGGCGTTCCTCCTCGCAATGATGGCAGCATGCTTTTCACGCCCTAAGGGACTTGGTTTTCTCGACTGAGACTGCAGCGCGATTTTGATCAGACATCGGCCTTCTCTCTGAAGACGCCGGTTTTCGAGATTTCTAGCTTCTGCCCGCAATGATAAAAGCTGTTCTGCAGTGACTGCAGTGTGGAGTGGACTACGTCTCCCATCTCTCCTTGCGGCGTAGCTTTATCCCTACCCTTCTGTGGCAAAGTGGGGGAAGAAAAGGAAGTTTGTTGGTGAGTGGACTTTACGTATTATTCTGTGGATTGGTCTCCTCCAGTGGCAGCTCCCCACCGTTTCTTATCTCTTCTATTCCCACCCACTTTCTAATCTTCAGTCTTAGATGGGCAAACTAACAGGCGTACGTGCTAAGGCGAGAGCCCGACGCCTTCAGGCTAAAGAAGAGGCTGCAGCGGCAAAACTAGTGGGTCAGGAGGAGGATAAGGAGGAGATTTCTTCTGTGAGCTCTGAGGGGGAGATTGAGGCGATTATAGAATCTCCAGCAGTGACTTTGGACAATATTTCTGTACCTGATATAATGCAGGTGGACACTATTAGACAAGATTCTGCGCATGCTGGCACACAGCTGAAGGCGATGGTTACTAATAAACCTTTAAAACAGTTTCCCCTGTTTGAGGCCAAAACTAATTCGTCCGCGCTGTGCAGTCCTATTTGGCTCACTCCTGGTTTAAACCCCAGTACAGGCCCCAGTACAGCTTCAACATCGGCCGTTACAGGTAGCACACTATTGCAGGCTGGTGGATTAATATCCAAAATTAATGAAGGCGGGTTAATATCATCTTGCCCCGCAATGACTGTGGTCCCAAAGGCAGTGGCCGCTCCAGTAGCAGCAGTTACCATTCTAAACAACGGAGTACCTAACCAGGTGAATTCGGCCACTAATTATAAAGCGTCTGGGGGTGTGGAGCAAATGGATATATTGAGCCCTATCTTGTCCTTGGATACTGAGAATACTGAGACTGCAGGTACAGGCACGCTGCAATTATCAGTCAAAGACATGTTAAATTTAATCTTAGATGAGATTCGTGAAGTCAAACAGTTCCAGAGGCAGAGCTTGCTGGGATTCAAAATCGCTTGGATAAAATTGAGGACCTTGTATCCGCATTTCCTTCTCGTCTTCAGGAAGCTGAAGCCAGAATTTCAAGTTTAGAGGATGAGATGCCCAAGGTCAAAAAGGACGTCAAGGACGTTTCCAAATCGTCCAAGGCCCTGGAAATCAAGCTGGATGAACTGGAAAATTTCAATCGCAGATCAAATCTCAGAATAGTAGGGGTTCCGGAAAAAATCGAGGGGTCGAATATGGTCCAATGGGTCACTTCTTTTCTGTTGCATGAAGTCATTCCGGAATTTAAAGGAGATTTGACAATCACCCGAGCCCATCGGGTGCCTGCTCAGCCATTCCCAAATTCCTCTCTTCCCCGTACTATTCTGTTAAATTTTGCAGACATTCACATTAAAGAAACAATTTTGTCCAGGGCCATTAAACAGGGTCAATTTGCAGCAAATGCCACTACAAAATGTCGGATTTTTTCCGACATGTCTGCTACCGCTGCTCGGCGCAGAAAAGAGTTCGTAAAAATTTTGCACCTGTTCAAAGCTTAAGGGGGCTCAAGCCTCCATTGCGCAACAGTCAAAACTAAAGGTGCTGATTAAAGGCAAATGTTACCTGTTGACAGATGTCGACGAGGCTAATGATCTGCTCAGCAAAATGTCGCCTGGTTAGATGTTTGGTTACATTTTGTGTTTTTTTTTTCTCTTTTTTCCTTTCTTTTTTTCAGACGACGGCTATATAATGGACATGGATATGGCGGAGGGGTGTGGGGGGGAGGGTTTGGTAGGTTATTGGGTGTTATACAAAGACACCTCTATGGTAGGGGTTAAGACTCAGTGGCAGGCGTGGGTGAGAGTAGTAGGAGGATGGCTGCGGGCGAAGTCAGGGGGGGGCTCCAAAAAAAGGGGAAAATATCAAAGTTTTTTGCAGTCGGATGGTGTTTGGTGAAAAAGTTCTTCGCAGGCACTGTGTTATTTTTGATGTTGCAATGTTTGATTAATACAAGTAAACAAATTGTATTATGTCTGTCAATGGGGGATTGAAATTAATTTCATTTAATGTGAATGGTCTTAACAATAGGAAAAAAATGCCTGCCATAGAATCATGGATTCGGACTGAGAATCCTGCTGTTATAATGTTACAGGAAACTCATCTTTCTGCTACCAATAAGGAGGATTTTCTGATGTTTAAAACATGGGCTCCGTTCCGGGGTTTTTCAGGTGCCATTAGTTCACAACAAGGTGTTGCCCTTTTTCTGAATAAAAAACTGGAAGTTGAAATCATTCAGACGGATCAGGATGGTCTAGGTCGCTGGTGCTGGGCTTCATGCCCTTTCAAAAATCAACAAAGACCTAGTACCTTTGTCAGTTTTTACGGCCCTATAGAGGATAATTCTCAAATTTATGATGCGATGTTTCAGTCCTTGTTATTGGTAGGAGGGGATATTGTCATAGGTGGTGACTTTAATATACTCATGTACCCTAAGTTAGATTCCACTTCATCCTCTAAAAGACAGTCTAAACCTAAAACCCTTCGGACTACGCTAAATAATATGACTACATTCGATTTATGTGATCCATGCCGTGTGAAAAATCCACAGAAAAGTGATTTTACTTGCTGGTCGGGTAGGTTTGAATCGTCCTCCCGCATTGATTTTTTTTTTGGCATCCAGACAGCTTAATTTTTCATCACAGAAAATTTGTCATAATGGTTTCTCAGATCATGCAATGGTGGTTATTAATTTTGTTCTGAGTAACAATAATATTAAAATACCTAAACGCTGGATTTTCAATAAAGCTTACTTACAAGAGATAAATTGGGTGACGGTACTCAAATCAGAGATTTCAGATTTTATAACTCTAAATATAGGATCAGCCCCCGTACATATCATCTGGGACTCTCTGAAGGCTTTCATTCGGGGCATAATCATAAGTAAAGACGCAGCTGAGTGGCTTGTCGCAAAAAATATCAGGAACTCTCTTTCACAAAAAATTCAGGATTTAATAACACAACGACATCTTAACCCAACTCGTAATGTTCAGGAACAACTTAGCGAGGCCAAGCGGGAACTTAATGCCCATTACTATTCACAGAGCGAAGAGGTTTTTCGTAAACAATCTCAAAAAGTTTACGAAGAAAGCAACTTTACGGGGACATTTTTAGCCTGGCAGGTGGAAGCACAAGCTGCTTCAAATATGATACATTCTCTGAAAAATTCAGTCACTCATATTGAGACATCTAATCAGGCAGAAATAAGTTAAATAATGCTCTCCCACTATTATAACATCTATAGTACACAGTATTCCATTGATCATCAAAAGTTGTCCGTTTTTTGGGGGAGACATGTACTTCCAAGCCTATCTTTAGACGATCAACTAAATATGCGACGCCCATTCTCTACATTCTCTAGGGCAGAAGTTGATTCGATTGTAAAGGGCCTTCCATGGTGTTCCTGCAGAATTTTTTAAGGTTTTCTTTTGTTCATTCGGAGATCTGTTTCTGTTATTATTAAATTCCATGCTCGAAGGCGGGCAAGTTCCCGCATCTTTCCATGAAGGGACGGTTGTTAGTTTCTTGAAAAAAGGGAAAGATTCTAAAGACCCCAATTCATACAGACCGATTACACTATTAAATTCGGATTACAAAATTGCCACCAAATTATTGTCACTTCGTTTCAATAATATTTCGGCGGATCTAATTCATCCTGATCAAAATGGGTTTATTATAGGTAGACAATTATTCACAAATACACACTTTTTGATTGAGACACTAGATTTTTTTGAGTCACGGGGTCTACAAGCTTTGGTTCTACTATTAGATGCAGAAAAAGCTTTTGATTTGGTGGTTTGGGACACACTTTTCATTATTTTGAAATATTTTGGGATTCCACAACAAATGATCAATTTAATACAGAATCTGTACACTGGTGCCACAGCTAACATAATCATTAATAAACTGGTAGCGGGCTCAATTTTAGTTCAGCGGGGAACTAGGCAAGGGTGCCCCTTGTCTCCTGTTCTTTTTGCTTATTTTATCGAACCACTTGCTGTAGCTATTAGGAATTGCGTACAGATTGCTCCCCCGGTCATCTCTATGGCCAAGATCAAACTATATGCGGATGATATTATGTTATTAATTAAGCCGGATCTTCGATCACAAACACAGGCTCTCAAGATTTTTGAAGAATTTGAGGCTGTAGGGGGCTACCGAATTAATAAAAAAAAGGCAGAAATTTTGGTCTGTGGGGGTGCAGACCCTGTTTTACATCCGGATTTATATGGTTGTATCAACTCAAAACCTAAAAGATATTTGGGGATCTTTTTTTCTCCTACAATTCAGGATTTATATATACTTAATTTCGTCCCGTTGATTCAAAAGGTTCGCTTAATGTTTGCACGGTGGGATCCACTACCGTTATCTCTTCTCGGTCGAATTGCACTGATTAAAATGTCAGTACTTCCCCTCTTCAATTTTTTATTTTCCACTACTCCAATTTTTCTGCCTCGTTCTTTTTTTTTCTAGAGTCGAATCTATGTTGTCTGCATTTGTCTGGGCAAAAAAAAAACCTTGTATCGATATACGGACTCTATATGAAAGAACTGAATATGGCGGCCTTTCACTACCAAATTTAAGAGAATATTACTATGCATATGTTGCACACTATTTAGACCGATTTAAAAATGTATCTTCAGGAGCGAACGTATTTGTTAATTTTTTTTGGGGGTTAATATGTTCAGAAATTCAGATCCCATCTCCCCTTCTTGTACCCAAATCACCAAAATTTGTTCGATATAAGACCCTGAACTGTTTTTTTTAATGACGCAATGCCATGCTTAAGAGATATTCCCTCCCCCTCTTCAATTTAACAACTCCCCTATTTGGTGCTTTTTCTTTTCTAAAGATCAAAATCGAACCCATAACCACTGCGAACTGGGAGCATGCCGGGTTTAGAACGTTAGCTGATTTTGTGGACAATGGGTCCTGGCTAACTGTTGACGCCATGCAACGCTTGATTCCCAGTAACCTTTTGCTAATTAGGTCATATATTGAGATCTTTAAAATTCTGATTCTATTAGATCTAAGTCATATTAGTATCTCGTCCCCGTTGTTTGAAGATCTTTTTATAAACGCCTCAATAAAAAAGCCAGGGGAATGGAAAAATTACTTGGCACAGAGTCGGGAGGAGGAGTTGTGCTCTAAAGCTATACGCAAATGGCATATACATGAAAACTTAATGTTATCTATCGATACATGGAAAACTATTATTAAGTTCAATTTCGGTTCATTACGCGGCGCCAATTGGCGTAGAATGTTATTCTTTAGCAAATGGCTTTTGTATCGCACTCCTGCTATTATTGCCAAAATGTATGATAATACGTCTGCAAATTGTTTTAGATGTTTTCAATGTGATCCAGCTAACTGGTCTCATATTATGGCATACTGTCTTAAAATCAAGCCTTTCTGGGATGCAATCGTTGATTTTCTTAAAATTTATTATGCAATTCCAATTGCTTGCAACGTTAAATTATTACTGTTTGGTTTTGATCCTGATTGCAAACTTTCAGAACATTTGGCAAAATTTGTCTATATTGCAATGGCTGTTGCTAGATCACTTTTATTGCAGAACTGGCGGTCACTACAAGTCCCGGTGTTTCAGGAATGGTTTGACAAAATAAAAAGGGTCAGGAAATGCTAACAATTATATGCAAAACGAGTTGGGGGGATAAAAAAGTTTGAAAAGATCTGGGGACAGTTTTTCGAATAATCCCATACATAATTATGTTATCCTATTAAGAATGCGAATGTATATTTGTGACAAATTATATCTTTCTTTTGTATTTGATTTAAAAGACTGCAAATAACTTTAATAAAAATTTATTTTAAAAAAAAACCTAGCCATTTTATCAATGACTCAAAAAGGTGTTGTAAATGACAATGCCTTTTATTTATGTGTTTTGAAAACCTGCAAGCGGAGTGTAAACACACACTTTGTGTTTATAGTCCTTGCTTTCGAGAAGCAAGGCTGGCAATAAGTGGGCCTCTTTTACTGACAGCCTTGCTTCTCGTAAGCAAGGACTAGAAGTACAAAGTGCATGTTTACGCACTGCTTACAGGTTTTCAAAACGCATAAATAAAAAGGCATTGTTATTTACAATGCCATTAGCTCAAACTCTAGCAAATGCGAGACCTATTACATTGCAAATGCTTGTTATATTAAGGGAGTCTCCTTGTATCATGCAAACTGAAGTAATGATCATGCCTTCTCAAAAATCACTTTGTTTTTGAGAATACTAGAGAAGATAGTCCAGTCCGATTTCAAGGTTTTCTTGAGATAAATAATCGACTTGAAGAATGTGAATTTGGTTTTAGACCCAATAACTGAACATAAGTGTCCTTAGTTCATATTTAGTCTACTGTTTTGGATTTTCTTTATAAATTCCCCTTAACTTTGTTAATGCTGTTACACCTTTCATCCATCTTTGCCTAACACATTTTGTTAACTAAATTGAAGTGGCTGGTGTGTCAAACCTGTCCAAAACCCTAGCCACAGGCTTCACTGTCTAATTGTTTAAAATCATTGCAAACGCCATGAACATACAGCAGAATAGTTAATTATATTATCTTTACAAATGCAAGCCCAGTATGGTCTTGTTATTCCGATAATAAAAACTGTTTTTAAAACTAGCTCTAAAAATTTTAAATAACAGGCAGTTCATAGAACAAGGGCTCCACAACACTTAAGCATGCTTACATCGCTTCAGCACAGTTCCTGATTTTTAACCAGAGAAATGTCATCCATAACGGATGTCCCTTATTGCTAACAAGCAGAACCTTGCTCAAATTAGTCTCCTTTTCCTCTACATACTAAGGGAAAAATCCCAGTACTTTTGCCTTTTATTATTTTCGTATGGTTTAACACCATCCAGCTAGGCTGAAGTAACTTGGAATCAAAAAACACAAGAGGGTCCCTGAAAACGAATGTTAGGGGAGGGAGGCTGGGAAAAACTGAAGTCAAAAACAGAAGGACCCCCCCCTAAATCTGAATATGAAGAGGGCAAACGCTCTAATCTATAGTTCACAACATCATCATTGTCCCACACAAGACATTTTATTTGAAAATCATATGCAAATTTATTTTCTGATAAGATTTCTTTTCATTTATAAATCAAGTCCAATACTGAAGAGAACATAAGTATATATACAGACTCTATTTACATTAAGAACACAACAATGCAGCCTACCTAATCATCACTTCAAAGTATTCGTCAATCACACTCAGTCACACCAGCATCAATCATACCACTCAACACTATTTACAAAATCATACACACACCACAGAGAGAAAAAAGCATTCATATATATACATCAAAATAAAACTAACACAAAGGAAACAGATAACAGCAAAACAACAAGCGCCAACGCGCGTTTCGGAACATGACCGATATTATCCAATCCTTCGTCAGGGCGCAGATAGATACATAAAAGTTCTTTCGTCGTATTTCCCAACCACAGAGAAAATCAGACAGTTATTTTCATAACGTTATCATTGAATGATGAAATCCAGGCTGCAGGTTCACAACACCTAGTACCGTCAACCCCCTGAAATCAAAAGGGGATCACACCGGCCGTATAGGGAGGCAAGAGGATGCTTCACCAGGGGGCACAAATTCAAATCCAATGAAAGGCTGATCGGGTTCCGTGGGGAATTCCCACCAGGCGTAAATCTGTAAAAGTAAGGGTCCAATTCTCCAATGGTAGACTCAAATATCCCCGGGCATCAGGATCTGCCCAGGAAAGGTCAAACGTCCACACACAGTTTCTTTTGTAAATCCCGTCCGTATTCTAGCGGAAATTTCAAGCACCTCCAAACGGGAGAGAAAATAAAACTTCCCGGGACTGTGGATAAAAAGATATGCCCCGTGAGGTTGGGCTCCGAAATGGCCCCTATCCAAGTAACTTGGAATGCTGCACAGGACTATTGCATTTCCTAGCTCGTTTTAACTAGACGCCTCAAGTGCAGCGGTACCTCAGTGTGCCATTCCATACTTATGCTAAAGACAGGCTAGTAATCCTTAGATATACTAAGGAAAAATGGCCCTTGCCTTCATCCAGTCCTGTTTTTCAAATATGTGTACATGGGTGAAAAACAAGTGAATAAGTGTAAATAAGTAAGGCTCCATCAAGGTTATCTTTATTAACATTCTGTAACACCAAATAATCCTGCCCGTAACACTCTTGTGAGAAATGATATCCCTGATTGCCTGAGGTATGCACCCAGGCCAGGCAGGAACCGCCATTCTAGTCAGGGTAACCTAGAAACACACTAAAACATAACCTGTGCTCACCATCTGGTAGCTTGGCACAGAGCAGTCAGGCTTACTTAAAGAGGCAATGTGTAAAGTATTTGTGCAACACCCGCACACACACACACAGTAACACCACAAAAAGACTTCCCATAAGTTTAGAACAATTAAGCATATTTATCTGAACATAAGACCAAAATGACAAAAATTCAATCAGTAGAAGTCAAGATATGAATTTTTAAAGATGAAATCCAAAAATAGCGCTTGAAAATCACTAGCAGTCAAAATGTTGCTTGAGTTACCGGCGCAAATCCAAGCACAGTGGTGGCAATGTGTCTGTTTTGAATAAAGCAGCTGCAGAACCCACTTCTGAGGCCCATACTTAGAGAGGGCACCTCAAGCAATGGTAGGACTCACAGAAGACCGAGTCCAGCAGAATTGCAGGAAGTGTTTTGTGTCCCTGAGACTACACAAAACAGGTGGCACGCCTTTGGAGATCACTTGGAGAGAAGGCAAGGCAGAGTCCAGTTCGCCCTCCTTCAGCAGTCCGGGAGCAGCAGAACAACAAGCAACAAAGCAGTCCAGTTGAGTCCTTTATGCAGCACAGCTGTCCTTCTGACAGAGGTTCAGTTCAAGATCCATAAGTGGCTAATTTCAGGGGGTCAGAGACCCAGTATTTTTACCCAAAAGTGCCTTTGCTGTAGGGGAGACTTCAAAGCAACTCTCTGAAGTGCACAAGGATCCCTTCCAACCCAGTCCTGTCTGCCAGGCTGCCTGTGGGAGGGTAAATCAGTGCTTTGTATGTGGACAGGACACTACCTATTGAAGTGCGCCAGCCCCTCCAGTTCTTCCCTGCCCAGGAAGACCCATCAGAATGCCGATGAGTGCTCAGAATGCAGATGAACCTCACCTTCCTGTGTTTCTAGCTGTCTAAAGGGAATGCCTGAAGTGTAGTTGTTACCCAGCTCAGATACATATTGGAGACAGGCTGTCGGACACAAAGTAGTAAGTACGGAAATGACCACTTTCGCAGAGTGGTTTTTCTAAAACCGTAATGTTAAATTAATCTTCACCATTAAGGAGGATTTATTATTAGCATTCCAAATATATGAAACATGAAAAAGGCACTCAACTCTGAGCAGGAATTACAGCTTAAAAGTGTATTAAGGAATTTCCAATGCTGGCCATGAGAGGGGTAGGTCTCACAGTGTGAAAAATGAAATAGGCTGTTTGTCTCTACCAGGACATGCAAAACATACTTACTTAGAGCCTACCTTAGGGGTTACATTTATATAATAACAGGGGAGTTTAGGGTTTGGCAAGTAGTTTTAAATGCACAGGCACTGCAGTGGCAGGCATGAGACAAGTTAGAAAGACTACTTCTGTCGGTGGCACCATCAGTGCTGCAGCCCCCTGGTAGCATGTGAAGTACAGGCACTTGGCATACTACTTTAAAAGGGATTTACCAGTACAACAAATATGCCAATCCGATATACACCAATGTCATCCTGTTTAGGGGAGAAGCACATGCACTTTCAATCTCATTAGCAGCGTTGAAGTGCTAAGACCAAGAAAAAGAATCTGCAAACATTAGAGGCAAAAGGCAAATAGTCAAGGGAGACCACCCTTAGAATGCCAGGTATAATAACTCGTTTAAACTAGGAGAGACAAACCCAACCACTAAACAAGCTGACTATGAAAAAGCCAACATTTACTTTACATGTTCTCTTATTAAAACCATGTGCTCAGAAAAAATATTAAACACCCAGTTTCAAATGAAAAATGGTTCTCAGCATATAGTAGCCTTGCTGTCCAGCAACAAATTTCCTAAAAGTGAAAAATGGAAGGAAAGTGTTCCATAGGTGTGAAGCTTAGCAGACAGAAAAAGTGGATTGTCCGTTTAAGACTTCCCACTGACTACCAGTATTCATGCAGTAAAGTGACAAATAGGCCCCAGTTAATTTTCATGGCTTGGCAGAAATAGTACTTTACTACAGTCACTGCTTACATTCCACTGCAGTCCAGGGTGGGTTGTTTATGAATTAATTGTAGATGCCCTTGATAGAGAACGGGTGTTATAGGGATGTGCTGTTTCTTCTATATCAATCTTCCTTAATATTCATAAACACTGAATCAGCCAACACGCATATTCCTGACTAAATGCAGCAGAAGAGTCACAGAAAATAGAAGCAGGAAAAAGAGCTAAAAAAGCAAGACATTGACATGCAAGCAAAGACAAGCCGCTAAAAAAGGTTTGTTGCGATGACTAGAAACCAACTTGTCTTTAGCTTAGGGTCCTATCTCACTTTCACTAAGAGCTAACTTAAAAATGAGTACCTAAATCTTGTCATTTTAATCATTGCAAACTGGAACAGTGTACTACTGTGACAAAGCATTTGATCATACTCCACGTACAAACATACAGAGTCTCAAAGACAGAGTGTATATGTGATACAAACACTCTTGACTTAATGGCATTGGGTGAAGTTAAACAATGGCTAATTCTGTTTCCTCTATCAAAAAGGATATATATAAAGTGGAGAGACAGCTGTTATCCCTAGGTTTACCATTCTGCCTAGAAAGCAATTTTAACTACAATCAGTCTGGGATTGTTGTGTACAAGTTCATAAGGAAATTAAAACTAGTGACATTTTTCAAACTAAAGAACGTGATGATTCAGACGCCTAAAGAACATAGAATGACACTCCTGAACAAACCATTCTGCAAGCTTCAGATGTGGTTACATTCAAGGCACTTCAAGCGCTTAAAAATGAGGACAGAACTCTTAACGTACCAATATCAACTCAAGAAGTTATGAACATAGCGGGTATCCATATAACTAAACATTGAAAAGTCCATTCAAATCGGTGTCAATATTAGTCCCTATTATGCCAAGGGTTGCTCTTGATGTGTATAATGACCGGGGGATAGAGGAACTAAAAAAACTGAACCGCAAAGTCAACCTTAACAAACGTAAATGGAAATATCGAGAAATGCAATACTTTAATCTAATGAAAAAACTCAGCAAGAACAATGAGATCATTATAAATAAAGCGGACAAAGGGGGGAATGTGGTTTTGTGGCGGAGGAAAGAATATCTTAAATAGGCATGCAAGCATTTGGAAGAGAAATCATGCTGTAGAAAGGCCACTCATCAGGATTTACGAACTGTTAAAAAAAGTAGTTAAGAACAAGTTGACTCCATGGAAGTGAAATTTGGGAGAACAGCGCGGCAACCCACACCAAAGACATAATAATTGATTGCCTTAGATGTGAGAGGGGTGGGGACATACCATGGCTCACTGCTGTAAAAAAGAGCCTTAAGGGACGGGCGTGGCTTGGACGCCGGAGATGATGGCTGCCTGAACCCTCTTCTCCTCCCGTGGTGCCGGAATCTCCTACGAAAACTGTGCGCTACAGCCACTACTCAAGCGCTCAGATGGTGAAGTGAGGCGTTGGAACCGACAACGAAGCTAGCGGCGCGGTTTAGGCCCCCGGAGAGCCTGCTCGACCTCCGCTGCAAGAGCATCTGTTCCTGCTCACAGCCGCGTGGTTATTCCTGCGGCCCCTATTCGGCTCCTCAACCGGCCTGATGCAAGAGGCGGACCCGCAGCTCATCACGGGATCTACTCATTGTGACTGCGTGCCATCTCAACCAGCGATTGCAGCTTGTGCACCGTGAAGTATGCGCATGAAGGCTGAACGCTGCGCTGGTTGCCATCTCCCAAAAGCAAGGTACGGCGCATAGCGTCTGAAAATGGCAGCCATCCGACTCCTCATCGGCCCGACCTCATGCTCATCAACCCGGGTGGCCTGGTAATTGCAGGTCGGATCGTGCTAAACGGATATCTGCCCCTACCAAAATTGGGATTATGAAGGCTTGGCAATTACCTTCCACATCGTGATGCTAGCTTGTTTATTTGTTCGCTTGACACGCGAGTAATTAGTTAATTATTTAATTAACAAAGAGTGAAACCATACATTCATCCCACCTGGGAATGTACTACAAGGTGCTGCGCTGTCACTGTGACTCAGTCTGTGCATGGCAAGTGGTTCTTCACTGATACTGTCAACGAGGATAGCTTTATCTGTTCTTGCCTGGCCCTAAAATGGCCGACACTTGTGACGTCCCCATTGGAAATAATGGGGCGAGCTTGAAATTGCGTGAATAAAGCGAGGAATTGCATGGAAGTGCTTGTAAATACCTGGATCTTTCTACCTCTGGTGCTGTTTCTGTATATCAGTATATCTGGTTCTTTGGTTACCTGGTCATCTGGATGAGCCGCTTTTACCATGCTGCATCCATCAAGGTCACTCTTGGCCCACTAAGTCGTAACCTGGCTCAGATCTCTCGAATACCTTAACTCCTCCAGGACTTTAACTATCCACAGTTCACACAACCAGTTCAGGCCTTTAAATAGCGGATCCAACCATCCATTCAATCTCCAGCATGGGAGAAAAGGAGACCAAGAATCTGAAAAGACTGAAAGCTGAACCACTGAATCCAGTCCCACCGACCAAGGTCTCAAGGCATATTAATGCGACGCTGGATACGATTCTCCTCAAACTCGCCAAAGTCCATGAAATTACAAAATCCACGAGGGAAGAAATCACGGCGGTCCGACAGGACATTAAAGATACTAATGCCAGGATCTCGGAAACTGAATGTAGACTCAGCCAGCTCGAAGACTCGGAGGTGAAGGTAACTAAGTCCCTTAATGAACTCTCAATCTCTACAACATCCATGTCACGACGCATCTCTGAGTTGGAAGACAGAAATCGCAGAGGAAATTTACGAATTTTTGGTATTAAGGAGGGGGCGGAGGACAAAGATGGATCGTGTATACCCTTCCTGGAATCCTGGTTCCCGCAGGCCACCAACCTTTCCTTTACTACTCCATTGGAATTCGACAGAGCCCACAGAGTCCCGGCTCGTATCTTACCTGGTCAGAGGGGGCCGAGACCGATAGTATGCAAACCTCTTAGGTATCAGCACGTGGAGTAAGTTTTAGTGTTCATGCGCAAACACAACCACATACTATGGAAGACCAACAAGGTATACATATCTCAGGACTATTGCAAAGAAACTGTCACCCTGAGGAAGAACTTCCTGGCCCTACGCCCGCGTCTTCAATCGCTCATTTACCAATATGGATTTGTAGGTCCTGCACGATTCCGGGTGACAATCCAAGGGGTGCCGCAGATATTTACTGATCCTTCGCATCTGAGAAAATTCCTGGACGGTCCTGACGAAGCAGCTATGGACACAGCTAAGCCGACTACTTCTGGTGACCGCAAATAACTTACTGACTTGATCTTCATCATCGCGTTAGGTTGTGTTGTTAATTACTTTGTAGGTTCATTAAGGACTTGGTCGCTGAACTAATACCTGATCATCCGCATCGCCTGAGGTTACAGATGTGGTCAGCGATGTGGTAGGATGATATTTTCCTTATTAATGTTCTGCTTAAGTGATCAAGGAAGCTGTGTTGCATCCTACACGTTAGGTACATGAGGGACTTGGTTGCTGATCTATACATGTTCTGTATCCAACTGAATTCCACACTACTGCCCAGTTCTACTCATCAAGGGGGTGGTCAGGTCTCTGTGCGGGTATCCAACACGGCTGATCAATACTTATCCAATTGATCCCACGACAGGGGATGTTACTCTTCAATCAGCCTCGACGTACCTGGTGCACTTGTTGCGCTTGTTGTTAAAAGTTAATGCACACGAAACTAAATTCTCTCATGTTGGCCATAAGGTTCTAACAACGGCCATTGTTATACTAAGTCAGCGTTAAGGCTTCTTTGGTTAAGCTGAAAGAAGTCCTAATACTCATTTTACACCGGAGTCAATTGTGAATGCACACTAGTTATTTTATTTTTTCACACCTTCATACGACAGTGGGAACTGGAGATGTAGAACAGATGCACTGTTATAACGACTCTTTATTATGTTCTTTTTAAGTGGCACAAATGTGACAAATTCGCTAGTTTTGTACAATTACTTGGAATGAGGATTCCAATCAATGTTCCTGATGTTTTCAGGTTGTTCGTACATCATGCTTCACTTCAGTTTGGAAGCAAACAATGACACCACTTACGCCACAGGGGAGGGAACCTGGTATGGCGGCTCCTCCTTGGTCGTCATGTCCTCAGTGTACTTTTGGGGTTGGGCGGGTGGGTGTGGGATATGGGTGGATTGGGGGGTTTCTTATTTTCACTGCTATATATTATTTTCTCTGTGTTTCTGCTTCTAACATGTCGTCTACCCAAGTACCTAAGCAGCAATTTTTTACAACTCAGAATTCATGACAATGTCCAGTATGCACTCATTCTTAGTAGCCTGTCCGTTCTAGGGTATGCAAGTCCTGCCTACGAATTACACATGTTGGTCCGTACACTCTGTTTCATCAAAAAAGTAACACACTATCCCCTTACTTTCAATGACCATGAATAAACAAGCCATAAAGATAGTGTCGCTCAATGTGAAAGGTATCAATCCCCCAATCAAAAAAAGGAAAATTTTAGACTATCTACATAAACGAAAGGGTGACATTGTACGACTACAGGAAACTAAACTCGTCTCTCCCCAATTCAACGCTATGAAAAGCAAATGGTACAGTGAGGCAATTGGGTCGGATGCCTTAGGAAAAAAGAACGGGGTTCTGACTTTAATTGCGAAAAAAGCGAATATTGATGTCCTTCAGTGCACAGCCGATACAAAAGGCAGGTGGGTCTCCACGAAATTGTCCAAGGACAATATAGAGTTTTACGAAACTAACGTATATGCCCCTAATAAAGATGATCCTGGTTTTTCTAAGGAACTCTGTACCCATCGAAACAATACCAGACACTGCAACCCACATCCTGGGGGGGTGACCTTAATCTTCCCATGGACCCACTGTTAGATTGGGACTCCCGTTGCCCCTTCCGATCAAACAATTTACACAAAGCACTACTCAATCTTTGCTCCAGCTTCAACTTAACTGACTCATGGAGGGTGTTAAACCCGCGGGGAGAGATTATACCTTTTACTCCCTACCCCACTCATGCATAGACTATTTACTCACCTCTGGCCACTCCATTGCCGATATTGTAGAAACTTCCATTGAGGCACGGGTTATCTCCGACCACTCATGCATCACGATGACTCTGGCACTGAACAACGTGGTAAAGAGACCCTCCCTATGGAGATTCAATGACACGGTCTTAAAAAAGGAAGCGCATAGACTGACCATAGAATCAGCAAATATTGAATATCTTTCACACAACAAAAAGGGTGACACAACAGATCTGAGAAGATGGGAGGCACTTAAAACAACACTGAGGGGAGTATTAATCAAGATTTGTACGGCCATGAATAAGGACGCCAATATCACTTTGGAGCAATTGGAAAAAGAAATCTCAGGGCTGGAGACAAAACACAAAGCTCTTAAGGACCCCATGATACTAAATGAGCTGATGAACAAAAAATACGACTATAATAAAATAATCAGCGAAAGGGCGGGGGTGTGGCTCCAACACCACAAGAACTTCAAGCTCTGTGACGCGAATAAAGCGGGTAAGAGCCTTGCCTCTTACTTGAAATTCAAAATACAGAAGACGGTCATCGAAAACATAGTTGACAAGCTCGGTTCCCCTCACTCGGACCCTAACAAAATAGCGGACATATTTAAGGACTTTTATAGTGAGCTATATAGCAAAAACCTAGAAATCAATGGCTCTAAAGTGCAGACATATTTAGACAATTGTAAGCTTCCTTCTCTCTCTACGGAAGACCAGGTCGAGCTTAGTAAACCCATATCCTCTGAAGACATCGCCCAGGCCATTACATCTCTTAAAACTGGAAAAGCGCCGAGCCCTGATGGTTTCAGTGCCTCGTTCTACAAGAACTTCTCCCCTTCATTGACAGAGTCCCTCAAGGACTTGTATGAGCACTTTAGCTCCTGTGGTCAAATGCAAGGCATGCCAGCTGAAGCAATTATTGCGGTCCTTCCTAAAGAAGGAAAAGACCCGACGTCCCCCAAGAATTACAGGCCGATATCTTTAATCAACCTTGATTGTAAGATCTACGCCATGATTCTGGCCAAAAGAATCCAGAAGGTTCTGCCGCAGCTTATACATCTATCCCAAGTGGGGTTCCTCAAAAACAGATTGTCCAGTGACAACACTAGATCATTAGCTCACATAATAGAAAAAGCAAAACTCACCACATCCCCCACAGTGGCAGTAACATTAGACGCCGAAAAGGCCTTTGACAAGGTCGACTGGGCCTACCTAGAAGCCACTTTGCAGAAATTCAACCTGGGGACCAACTATATTCGTATGGTAATGGCATTATACTCTAACCCGTCGGCAAGGGTGAGAGTTGGAGGATGCCTGTCGGACCCGTTCGAATTGAAACAAGGGACGAGACAGGGTTGCCCCCTTTCTCCTTCCCTTTTTCTACTGGCAATTGAGCCATTTCTTTACTCACTCCGAAATTATGAGCTAATTAGTAGTATCTGTTTTGGTGACCTCACGGTGAAAATTTCGGCTTATGCTGATGATGTCTTGGTAGTCTCGGAAAATGCAGAACTAGCTATCCCGGCACTGATGTCCTCCATTGCGGAATTTGCGGAGGTCTCAGGCTACAAACTTAATAAGGACAAGACGGAGGTTAAGTTACTTAATAACATAGGAGATAAGAGTGTGCTAGGGGACTCGGGATTATGCTGGCAACCAAGGAGCTTCAAGTATCTAGGAATTGAATTCGAAAAGGATTTAATTAGCACTCTGAAGCTAAATGAGCTTTCCCTCCATAAAAAAATCTCCTCCCTCCTGGATGGTTGGTCCCCAAAATTCCTGTCTTGGTGGGGGAGAGTGGAAACTCTAAAAATTATGATTACGCCCCTCATCAATTACTTGATAAGTATGCTACCTATGCTACTCTCTGATGAGTTCCTCAACAAGACATATAAGCTTTTTAACACCTTTCTGTGGCAATGGAAGAAACCGAGAATCTCTCTACGGAAACTCCAGCTACCAAAAGACAAAGGGGGGATTGGACTTCCAAATTTCAGATGCTATCAGACAGCCTACTTGTGCTACCACTACAAGATTACACCCCGATCTGGACCCAAGTTGAAAAGGCATTTCCTCATTCCAAATATGTCTTCCTTAACACTAAACGAGCACTCCTTAACCTAGAAAGACATTGCATAGTCAAAACCAAATTTTCTAAGTCCAACTTAACCTCGTTCTGGTTCAATCCGGCTTTAAAAGAAGAAGGGAAATACCTCTACTGGGAGGACTGGTCTAAGAAGGGGCTGAACTTGTTGGAAGATATATATGACGGGCCTTCTCCCCTAGCCTTTGCCGCCCTACAGACACGATTTGGCCTCCAACCACTTGACTTCTATAAATGTCTGCGCCTCAAAACCCTTGTCTCTGCCGGAGCCATCTTACCACAAGAACCCACACTATGTAGCAAACTACGTCAAATCGCGTCCTTAGGCCACATGGTATCAAAACTCTACAAAATTCTCTCTCCCATGCCTCAAAAATCCCATAGGAAGTGCGAACTAGATTGGGAGAACGAAACCAACTCTTCTACTATACAGTTTGATTGGGATAGGCTTCATCTCACTCCCTTCTCCAGCAAAATATCCCCGCTACTCTCCCAAACAAAATTTATGCTGATCAATAGAACGTTTTGGACATCCGAAAAACTTTTTAGACTTAAGCTTCGTGACAACCCTCTATGCTGGAACTGCAACTCTCACGATGGCAACCTGGCCCACGTGTTTTTCTATTGCCCGAAGCTCCAGCAGTTTTGGGATAGAATCTTTAATTATATCCAACAAATATTTCAATTTAGACCGCCCAAAGAATTTGCATATGTCCTACTGGGAGCAATCGACCCGAGGTTGTCATCTGAACACGATAGACTCCTTTTAGAACTCATGCTCACTCTTGCATGCAAGTCCCTCCGAGGTATCGTTCAAAATGTGGCAGGAATGGCTAAACTCCCTGAGGGGTACTGACAATGATGCCCTATACTCGTCACCATGGCGGAAACCTCATACCAAACTCTGGAGCTCACTTGACTCAAGGGAGACATGCTACGACCCGCCTTAGACCAGTATGGGATACTATCCACTGTTTCACACCCTGTCTTGGTCTACTAATTGTATAGCAATGGATTGCATGACTTGGACAAAAATGAGATGCTGTTATAGACAAGTCTATGATATTCTGTTACTCTGCTGCTGCGTTCTGTATTCTTTATTCTTTTTCTTTCTTCTCTTCTCCTTTCTCATCCTCTTCTTTCCTCATCTTATACCACATGGGTGTGTTAGGAGTATGGAACCATGTAGGGAAAAATTATCTGACATGTATCTATTGTGTATATTGTATGCCCACATGATGTGAACCAGACAAAAAGAGCCTTAAGGCCATGAACCACCTGCACATCTTTTCAAATTAAATCCAATCCGAGTTAATTAGTAAAAAAGTGATAGAAAGAGGCACTGTATAAAAAGTATAGTGATGAAAGGCATCAGAGAGAGATCAATAAAACTTCAGTTGTAAGGCATATGCCCATAGAGGATTGTTCTCACTTGCTTCCCAGATACCTTTTAAAACCTATTGGACACTGGGAAAGAGGGCTGCTATTAGAGTGCTATCTACTTTTACCTTTGCCTACCTTTGGGGTTCCACTGGACTCTGTGCACACTATACCTCACTTTGGTATAGTATATACAGAGCCAGCTTCCTACACCAACATTTTGAGCTTGGGACGTCCAATTATACATCAATAAGGGCCGGGTAGAATCAAAACTACATAGAAAAATCATGGCTGGAAATTCTAACAAGCTCACATCCTAGTCATCATCTTCAAAGTATCCCGTATGGGAATATCTCAGAATACGGAGAATATGCAGTTCTGATACTGATCTTGCTAGTTTCCAGAACGAGGCCACTAACAGGTTCATAAAACATGGGTACAATATTAGAAACCTGAACCAAGCGAAGTCGAAAGCCAATGCTCAATCAAGAGAAGCTTTCCTTTTTAAAGTCCCCAGAAGCACCGAATCCAGAAATGTAGGGGCCCAAACAACAACGGACAAACCTGACAATGTCATATTGGTCACAACATTCTGTAAACAGGAGAGGCAAATAAGGTCAATCATCAACAAGCAATGGCCAATTGTATTGACTGACATCACATTGGGACAAGTCCTCCCTGAAAAAACCTCCCTTACTTTTAGACAAGCGCCATCAATGAGAATTTGTTTTGGTCAGCAGCAGCCCTGTAGTCCGTTCTAGTCAGAACTGGTTATTCCCTAAGAATGGGTTTTACAAATGCAGTTTATGTCGGGCCTGCAAGTTTGGGGTCAACATGAAAAGTTAGAATCAGAGGGCATTATACGTGTAGGACTGAATTTGCTGTGTATGTGCTCAAATGTCCATGTAGTCTAAGATATGTGGGGAGCACAAAGTTGCAAGTACACAGCAGAATCCTACAACACATCAGGGCGATCGTACACTCTGATCCTACGTACCCCGTAGCGAGACATTTCAAGTTGGTCCTTAACAATAATTTAAATGATCTGAAATATTTTGTTATTGGGGCAGTACCAATGTTAAGGAGAGGAGGTAGCAGGGAAAAACTGTTATGGCAATTGGAAGCTAAGTTTATCTTAGAGCTCGATACCAAATGGGCTCAATATGAGCGAGGACCTCCATAAGCTTTTATGACCATAACCGAGTCGATCATCCTGTTATTAAGCTGTATGTAGATTGTAAGATTATAGTTTTAGAATAGGGTGGCTCAGTTGGTGCAATATCCAAAAGAGTATTTTGATGAATTTACTAGTTTTTTGGGTCCTTATTATGATATTAGAACTGAAGTTGCACAGGTCACTTTATCAGTATATTCATCAATATTACATCCACACTTTAAAATGCAATCAATTAGTGGGTTACACTGCATTTGTAATGAATGAAAGGTTTATTTTCTAAGTAAAAGATGGAACTTCAGGCAACACCTTAAAACAATACAAAGCCATTAATTTTGCTGCTATAAGGCTTCAGAGAATAGAGATAACAATATAACTTTAACATATAGTGAGCACTTTATTAGCACATTGCACTCTAATATAGGTGGCTAAGTAAAAGGACATAGCGCACACTTATTAATTGTTTTATGACTGGATCCATTGAGGTATAATTAAAGCTATTAATGTTGGTACGATACACAATGGTGCTAACATGAATTTATAGGTAGTGACATAAATCAAGTTTGATACACTATAGCTAATGTATAAACACTCCCCCCAGAAGTACAGAGGAATTTATTGAATATAAGCATTAGCTTAAAAATCGTTAAATGTTCATATTGACCACTGTGTCAGTTGGTGCACAATGAAATAAGATGGGGGTACTAGGTGAATAAATCCATAATGAAAGTTGAAATGTATGAACAATATTAATACACCGGATTTATTGATCTAGATGATATTGAATGTGGTTTTAGATGGGATCCACTTATGACTATCGTTCAGTGTAATATGGATTTTTAAGTCTTTTATCTATGCCTATTATAAAAAGTATGCACGTGATGGTGTGGGGTTTGTTTAAATTGCTGGGATATGACGCAGTGCTGTCGTGATCAAGACCGTGTCTCGGCGGTCGAAACACATCGTGGATAATGGATATAGGGTTCCCAACTGGGTAGCCGAGTGCCACCCTGTTGTGCTTCAGCGCCTGAATTGCAATGGAGATGGATTTTTGTAAAGTGAAAGGTGCTCGAAAAAAGGTGGTGAGATTTAAAAATGTCTCTAGAAACCCCGGAAGGGGTGAAAGCCTGTAGTCACACATTCATCAAAGCAGGACGCCCGCCTCTGGTATCTATTCCAGTCTTCTCGTACCAGAGGCGGGCGTCCTGCTTTGATGAATGTGTGACTACAGGCGTTCGCCCCTTCCGGGATCTGCCTAAAGCTACAACAATTACGTAGCCATTGTTTAAATGTAACCAGTGGGTCCATAACTACACAGACACCCCTACATGCACAGCACACCCTAGCGTGTGTGCTGCTAAAACTATTACACGTGGTGTGTTTTTGCCACAAAATCACTGTTTTCACGCAGATTAGTCCTGAAGAAAGCTTCCAACAAAAAAAATCTCGAGTATGAAACATGTCAACCAGATAAATAATGAAATCCATTTAGTCTTCAGGTTATCCTTTTTGCCTCCTTTTAACTATGTCCTGGGCCGCTGGGAATAAAAAAAACGGATCAGTAAGGATTCCCAGAGACATTTTTAAATCTCACCACTTATTGAGCACCTTTCACGCAACAAAAATCCAGCAAATGTAATTCAGGGATTGAAGCACAACTGGGTGGCACTCGGCTACCCGGTTGGGAACCCTATGATGAAGCATGCCACCAACTAGGTTGGTGGGTGTGGGTTCTTTTTACAAACCCTGTGGGTTTGTGGCACTCAAACAACATAGCAGAGTCGACTTTACCAGTGGGTTCGTCCACTTATGTTTTTGAATGTTAATCTGGGGATAGGGACGTGCCCCAAACGCAATCCTCTCTCTCCTTTTGTTTATACTGAAAAGCACACATGCCAGTGCTTTGGAAAAATTAAGGAATGAGCCCCATTGAGTACATGGACAAACCAATCTCAGGATTGCTGATAGTAAATACAATTGTAAGTAAGTATATAGATAAAAATGCTCCCCCCAGATATGCAGTGTTTAACATGGAAAACGGATGTTGTAAAGAATATGCAACAGTACACGCCTACTGGAGAAAAAGCACTTACTTTTTTAGAGCAATGTGATGGCTGGTTCACCTATTGCGACTCTGGGCAATAGCTCGCTTAATCTTCCCAACAGCCCCCAGTGCTGAGACACCCCTTTGGGGGTGATTCGTGCGCTATGCAAGTACTGGATTTACATTTTTAGTCTTCATCCGCATCCCCAGAAGTATGGAATGGGGCAGGGATCTTGTTCAAATATTCTGCGGGGTAAAAGTCAAAGATCAGGAGCGCCGGCGTTGTGACTGGTATGTTGCTAAGCAATGCCAGCTTCCAGTGAGAACTGGGCTTATAAACAATGGGTTGGACCCTATAAAGTCGAAAAGGACCTGGGTAACAGTAGGAATGAAGGAAAAAGGTCCTAAGACTAGGTACAAAGATTTTCACACATTAATTCCATTACATTAATTTAAATCAATTCAAAGAAGCAAAGCTATTCATTGCAAAAGAATTTAATTCAAAATTTGCATATATATCCTTCTCAATGGATTACAACTTATGTGACAATAAACACATTAGTGAACATGTTTGTGCCCACAATCACAACAGGGAGGGGTGAAGTGAAAGGAGTGTCGGGAAAAGGGTAAACGTGATCTGAGTCATTCAGTGACAAATCTTATTTTTATTCAAAACAATACATATAGGTGGTCCCTTGAGACAAAGGCCACATTACAAGGCTCGTAGAGAGTCCGAATTTGTTCAAGTAGAACGAGCCTAACTCCCAGGGACACTCCTTTCACTTCACCCCTCCCTGTTGTGATTGTGGGCACAAACATGTTCACTAATGTGTTTATTGTCACATAAGTTGTAATCCATTGAGAAGGATATATATGCAAATTTTGAATTACATTCTTTTGCAATGAATAGCTTTGCTTCTTTGAATTGATTTAAATTAATGTAATGGAATTAATGTGTGAAAATCTTTGTACCTAGTCTTAGGACCTTTTTCCTTCATTCCAGTGAGAACTGGGCCATCAAGGTAGAGGCCACGGGAAACCTGTATTCTGTTCAGATGTTTGCTCTGCGACGCTGTGGCTCTATTAGCATAGTTTCAGTGAAAGAGTCTGAGAATGTGAAAAGGCACTAAAAGTTGATTGCTGTATGCTCGCAACCCCATTGGGCGCCATCATTGCACAAAGGTAAATAGAAATGTGTATAAAAGACACTCATTCAAGCAATGCTGAAATGTTGGTTATAATATGTTAGTGACCTATTGAGGTGGGCAACTGTAATGTCACTGGTATTCTGTAAAAACCCCGGTGGTTGCCATCTTGGGGCCAACAATGTGTAAACTGTACTGTGGATCGCTTCTGGTATGATCGCGACCAGGGGGGAGTGATGTTACTATAAATTATATGGTTATAGGAAGAGGACTACTAAAGTGAGGAGTTGAAAAAAAGTTGTTTGAAGTGGGACGGTGACCAAACATAGATGCCATCTTGTAAATGGACTAAAAAGTATTGTTAAATGTAAAAAAAAAGCCAATGGTACTAAAGGACCAATGTAAAATAATCATGGCTCCAAAGAGTGAAGTATTTCTAGAAGTTAATGAAGATAACATCCTTGTATTGATGTGGCATCTCACGCTGACTTTAAAAAGATGCCATGTGTGCTGAGTACAATTTAATAAGACCTCGGTATCATGGTCTAGTAATCAATGTCCAGAAAATATCATCATTTAATCCTACCATATGGTTTTTAAGCGACATGCCCAGCGTTGTTTTTTTCAAAGAATTTGCTGTATCTGGTGTCCCCAATAGGAAGGTTCTCTTCCAGGGGATCCTCATCAATAGTCATAAGCATTAGAATATTCCCGCCCATGCGCGGGACCCCGGAAACAATATATTATATGTGCCCCACATATATATAGACATATATATATATAAATATATATATATATAAAAAGCAATTGCAGCCAAATAAAACAGAGCTGTAATATGCTGTGAAGAATTTCCACCATACAGTGTATTTTGCATTAGAAACATGAGAAACAACACCAATGCTTGTTTAGAAACTGTTTTAATGCTTAAAAAACAGTAGAAATTCTCATAACACACTGTAAACATATACAGCTCCCAGGCTGCATTGCAAATCCCCAGTCTAAAAAGACTGAAAAGCTAACCTGTAGCTGAATGCACTAAAACTGACGCTGTGCCTTTAAGGCACCTCTGCCCCTAGCTTCCCATCATGCCTCAGGGGTTACAGTTAGGTCAGTTGTTCTTTCCGGCTCCTTCAGGAAGGACCCTGGATACTCAGCTCCACATTTTTCTGCCTTTTTCAGTCAGAAAATCTTCAAAAGAACAATTTTTTTGATTTACTTCGACTTTTCACATCAGAGTCAAGTAAATATCTGCTTAACAGTCAATTTTTTGTGAGGTTTTCCTGTCAGGATGCCCTCATTATTTGATGATTGCCCTTCTTGTGGCCACAAGAAGGCAAAAACGGACTCTCATGAGGTCTGTATTTTATGCTTGCCAGAGGATCATGATCCTAAAGACTGTTCCCATTGTAAAAATCTGTCTGACAGAACTCTTAAAGACAGGGAGAGGAACAGGCTCTATGGTCTGGCCCAGAGATCCATGAGAGGAAGATCTACAGAGAGGAAGAGTTCAAAGAGACCCAGAACTCCCTCCAAAGGCAAGTCAGAGCGTCCATCAACCTCAGCACCGGGCTCGGCGCTGAAAAAACGACATCTGATGGACAGTTCGAGAGAAAAAGCTCCGTCGACGTCGAGATCGGCGTCGATGAGGAAATCGTCGTCGAAAAGAAGTTCGCCGACGTCGAAGAAAGCTCCGCCGTCGTCAACTAGGCGACGATCGGCGTCGAGAGAAGCCAGGAGATCGCCGTCGACGAGAAGATCGACGTCAAGACATAAGTCAACTCCGCCGCCGTCAACCAGGCGACGGTCGGCGTCGAGAGACAGATCACACTCGCCGTCGTCTCGACGTCGACAGGCTTCGAAGAGTGTGACACCTCCGCCGACGTCTCCACGGAGGCGCTCGGCGTCGAGGAGCAAGAGCCCCCTCGGACGATCGTCGTCGAGGAAGGGATCATCGAAGGCACGTTGGCGCTCGACGTCGAGGATGTCCGATCCTCCGCCGTCGCCACATGCCAGGTCGACATCAAGGGCATCGTCGACGACAGGACATTGTCGATTGCCATCTCCGTCGCCGACAAACCAACGTCGGTCGACGTCGAGAGCTCCGTCGACGGCAGGGCAACGCCGTTCGACGTCGAGACCTTCGTCAACGGCAGGGCAACGCCGTTCGACGTCGAGACCTTCGTCGACGGCAGGGCAACGCCGTTCGACGTCGAGGGAGAAGACTCCGCCGTCGGCTCATCATCGCCGATCGACGTCGAGGGACCACAGGTCAACGTCGAAGCATTCAACGCCGAAGGTTATCACTCCGTCGACGCCGCAGAGGCGTTCGACGTCGAGGGAAAGGCTTTTGAGACGTCCTCCAACACCGGGGAGACGGAGATCTCCTTCGGTGCCTTCGACAGTCCTAGTGACACAATCTGCTTCGCTCCATTCCTCCTCAAGTGCCTCGGGTTCAACGGGGTCATCTTCTATGAGTAGGAGTCCGGTACAAAAGAGTCCCCAGCGGGGGTACACTTCACATATAAGACTCTCGCCAAGATGGTATGCTCCTTTGAGTAATTGGAAGGATTCTAAGGCACCAGAGAGACTTCAAAGGTACTTGAGTCCAGTCCACAGGTCCCCTCTTCAGCAAGCAGAAGAGGCAGATGGACAGAGTCCTGCCATTCACCGATCACGCTCACGAGAGAGAGGAGCGGACAGGTCGCATGCCCCTAGGGTCTCCCGATCGCCAAGGAGGGAGCAACCCAAATCTCGAACACCGAGAAAGGAGGTACGGACTGAGAGATCGAGATCTCCAGTACATCAGAGGGTATCACGTTCTCCTCGAAGGGAGGAACGACCTAGGAGATCACCGGTGAGGAAGGAGCATTTTCACCACAGGAGAAGAAGAACTCCATCATCCTCCCCTCCATCTTCACCTGGATCTTCTAAAGGGGATTACTCTCCAACGCTGGCAGACAGCCCTCGCTCAAGAGCTTCCCCGCTTGACGACGTCAACACGTATCTGGACGTCTTACAAAGGGGTGCTCACAAGCTGAATATAGAGATGACCACTCCAGAGGTGTCCACTACTGTGATTTTTGAGACCCTTCATCACAAATCATATACACGGCCGTTGCTCCCATTAGTTCCAGGAATAATGGACCCAATCAAAGAGGTTTTCCTCACGCCAGCAACGATCAGGGCAGTACCGGCACGTATCCAGAAAAAATATAGGCCGGCCGACTCAGATCCTATCTTTGTTAAAGGTGAGCCTGCGGCGGACTCAGTTATTGTAGCCTCAGCTAAGAAGAATCACACAGTCGCTCCTTCTTCGTCAGTTCCTCCTGACAAAGACAGCAAGACGCAAGATTCTTGGGGGCGCAAGGTATGCAGCACAGCAGCTTCATCCCTGAAAGTCTCTAGTGCATCAGCCCTTCTGGGAAGGTACGATAGAGCCCTATGGGACTCCATGGAACGATTCAAAGGGAAATTGCCCAAGGAGGACCAGAAGGACTTTGAGGAGACAGTGACGGAGGGCTGTTTGGTGGCAAACCAAATGATTAGTTCATCAGCAGATAACGCCCTTCTAGCTGGTCATAACTACTCACATGGGATATGTGCGAGGAGATCCTCTTGGCTGCGTTTAACTGGGCTCAAACCAGATGCCCAGCAGCGCATCCTCAATCTGCCTTTTTCCGGATCTTCACTCTTCGGGGAGCATGCCGATCAGGAAATGGCCCGTATGAAGACTGAGTTAGACACAGTAAAGGCAGTAGGTCTGGAAAAACAGAAAGCACCGTTCAAACGACGCTTCAAGACCAACAAGAACCGGGGAGGCCAACAGAGGGTTCAAACCCCTCAATGGTCTCAAAACAAGTCACAGGGAAAGCCACAATACAGAGGAGGAAGGTCGAGCAGGGGTAGAGGCGGACATCATCAGTCCTCTACCACACCTAGAGGAGGCAAGGCCTGAGCAGTGGCTTCCTCTGACACCGTTACCCACTCCAGTGGGAGGAAGTGCTGCACAACATCTGGCAGAGTGGGTCAGCATCACGAAAGATCGGTGGGTGCTGAATATACTGCGCAATGGATATGCGCTACGTTTCAGGAAGAAACCACAACCGGCTCCTCCAAAAAAGTCTCGCTCGTACCAACTAGAGCTCCTCAAAAGGGAAGTGAGAGTCCTCTTAAAGAAAAACGCAATCGAAGAGGTACCCCTATCCCAAAGGGGGAAAGGAGTGTACTCAAGATATTTCCTTGTTCCCAAAAAAGACCAAGAAGGCAAATTCAGACCGATTTTGGATCTTCGACTCCTCAACAAAGTGGTGGTCAAAGAGAAGTTTCGCATGTTGGCACTCCACCAAATATGTCCTCATCTACAAATCGGAGATTGGATGGGTTCGGTGGATTTACAAGACGCGTACTTCCACATTCCTATTACACCAGGTCATCGAAAGTACTTGAGGTTCCTGGTAGGGTCCAAGCATTACCAGTTCAAAGTGCTTCCTTTCGGACTCAAATCCGCACCAAGGGTCTTCACCAAGTGCATGGCAGTGGTAGCGGCGTGTCTACACAAAAAAGGTCTCTTTGTGTACCCATATCTAGACGACTGGCTCCTGAAGAGTCCGTCTCCTCGTCAAGCCACCAAAGACTGTCACCTGTGTCTCCAACAGCTGCACAGGCTCGGCCTCCATGTGAACTCAGAAAAATCGATCCTGCAGCCCACGCAAACTATCCACTATCTGGGAGCAGTTCTAGACACAAAGTTGGGAAGAGCGTTTCCTTCGCAAGAGAGACTATCTTCCATGGGACAAAAATGCAAAAAGTTACTTCAGGTTCCTCGTCCAAAGGTGCGAGACGTAGCGTCTCTATTGGGCTCCATGGCGTCCTGCATCTTCCTAATACCGAACGCCAGGTTGAGGATGCGGCCTCTACAAGAGTCTGTGGAGGATCAGTGGGACCAAGCGACTGGAGATTGGGAGAATCGAATCATCCTGTCTCAAGCAGCACTGACCTCAATACAGTGGTGGACTCGCCCTCGGAATGTCCTGCAGGGAGTCCC
Organism: Lissotriton helveticus; assembly: GCF_964261635.1. Classification (NCBI taxonomy): domain Eukaryota; kingdom Metazoa; phylum Chordata; class Amphibia; order Caudata; family Salamandridae; genus Lissotriton; species Lissotriton helveticus. The sequence continues at coordinate 1,207,375,966 of NC_136057.1, forward strand.
TTTTCAGCAACCTCTTCCTTCGCTGTCTGTGGTAACGGACGCATCTCTAGAAGGCTGGGGTGCTCACATGGGTCATCTTCAGATTCAGGGTCGCTGGTCGACCAACCTTCAGACATACCACATCAACATGCTGGAGCTTCGAGCAGTTCATCTGGCGCTCAAAGCGTTCTTTCCAGCAATAACAACGGACAAAGTCCTGGTTCAGACGGACAACACTACAACTATGTTCTATCTGAACAAGCAGGGAGGAACTCGATCTCGCCCTCTGTCTCTGGAGGCCCAGACAATCTGGCACTGGCTTCTGGCTCGGTGACTGTCGGTGGTGGCAGTGCACCTTCCAGGCGAGCTAAACACAAAAGCAGACGCACTCAGCAGGCACTTCGAAGATCAGCCAGACTGGGTGCTCAACAACGAAGTGGTCGAAGAACTCTTCCGTTGCTGGGGTCGTCCAGACATAGACTTATTTGCGGACGACGAAAACGCCAAATGCCACGCCTTCGCGTCCAGGTTCCACCGGCCAGGGACGCAAGGGAACGCTCTCCTGCTGGAGTGGACAGGAATGTTCGCTTATGCTTTTCCCCCTCTGGCACTGATTGCGAAGGTGGTGGCCAAGCTCATCAGATCGAGCATGGACATGATCCTAATTGCTCCGGATTGGCCACGACAATGGTGGTATCCAGATCTGTTACATCTGTCGCTGTGTCCACACAGACGTCTGCCGTGCAGGCCAGACCTGCTGAGCAAGATGGACGGGAGGATCCTGCATCCCAACCTCCCGTCGCTGAACCTGACTGCATGGCTCCTGAGATCTTGCAATATGGACACTTAAATCTGCCTCCGGAATGTATGAATATTTTAAGAGAGGCAAAGAGACCTTCCACAAGGACGTCTTATGCGTTCAAGTGGAAAAGATTTTTCATTTGGTGTAAGGACCATGGCTTTGATCCCACCAAAGGGCAAGAAGAGGTAGTCCTACCATACCTCCTATACTTAGCGACATCAGGGTTGAAATACGCTTCTATTAGGGTTCATTTATCCGCCATAGTAGCGTACAGAAAATCACCTACACAAACATCGTTTTTTCAGGTCCCAGTGGTGAAGGATTTCCTTCAGGGATTAAAGAAGGTCTATCCCCCTGTGAGAAATCCTTCTCCTCCCTGGGAGTTGAACCTGGTTCTCTCCAGACTGATGTCTACACCGTTTGAGCCTATACACAAGGCCTCCTTGCAGCATCTCACTTGGAAGGCGGCCTTCTTGGTGGCAATAACCTCTGCGCGCAGGGTTAGCGAGATACAAGCACTCTGCACCAAGGAACCGTACACTGTGTTTCACCACAACAGAGTGGTAATGAGGGCTCACCCATCTTTCCTTCCAAAGGTGGTATCGGATTTTCATATAAATCAAACGATTACCCTCCCTTCGTTCTTTCCTAACCCATCGACCCCAGCTGAGAGGTCGTTGCACTCGTTAGATCTTAAACGGGTGCTAAAGTTTTACCTAGAAAGAACGAAGGACACCAGAAAGACAGACCAACTCTTTGTCAATTATGGTGCAATGAGGACCGGGTTTGCAGCAGCCAAAAGATCCATCTCCAGATGGATTGTCTCTTGTATCAAACTAGCATACCAGCTGGCTGGCAAACCTTTGTTGCAATCACCCAAAGCTCATTCCACTAGAGGGAAAGCAGCCACAATAGCTTTTTTGCATGACATTCCTATGTCAGAAATATGCAAGGCTGCAACATGGAAATCAGTCCATACCTTTACAAGGCATTATTGCCTAGAGTCTGATTCCAGAGCGGATTCTCAAGTAGGGCAAGCCTCCTTGAGAAACCTTTTTGGGTAGAATAAGGCCTTTTCTTGGGCCTACGGATATGAATGTTATCTGTTGATTCCTTTGCCCGCAGGGATGAGGTGAGGCTCGCTACTCTATTCTAATGCTTATGACTATTGATGAGGATCCCCTGGAAGAGAAGGATTAGTTACTTACCTGTAATCCTAGTTCTCTTCCAGGGGTATCCTCATCAAAGTCATAAGCAACCCTCCCGCCTCCCCGGGCAAAGGACTTTGTTTATTACATAGGAGATGTTTTTTAACCTGTTATTACCATGGTTTGGTTTTCAGTCTCCGAAAAGAACAACTGACCTAACTGTAACCCCTGAGGCATGATGGGAAGCTAGGGGCAGAGGTGCCTTAAAGGCACAGCGTCAGTTTTAGTGCATTCAGCTACAGGTTAGCTTTTCAGTCTTTTTAGACTGGGGATTTGCAATGCAGCCTGGGAGCTGTATATGTTTACAGTGTGTTATGAGAATTTCTACTGTTTTTTAAGCATTAAAACAGTTTCTAAACAAGCATTGGTGTTGTTTCTCATGTTTCTAATGCAAAATACACTGTATGGTGGAAATTCTTCACAGCATATTACAGCTCTGTTGTTTTATTTGGCTGCAATTGCTTTTTATATATATATATATTTATATATATATGTCTATATATATATGTGGGGCACATATAATATATTGTTTCCGGGGTCCCGCGCATGGGCGGGAATATTCTAATGCTTATGACTTTGATGAGGATACCCCTGGAAGAGAACTAGGGTTACAGGTAAGTAACTAATCCATCTCTTAGATAACCCAATGCATGCTGTCAGGGGAATGTTTTGCCGATATGTAGTGGCTTCCAATTTTAGTAGTATTCCACAGACATCTGATTTTGCTCCTATGTTCATTGATGCACATTTTGATATGTCTCGTAATCATCCCTATGTATAGTAAGCCACATGGACATTGGATGGGGTAAATGCAGTTTTTAGTTTTACAATTGGTGTATTTCAGTAATTTCCTTCTTCCTTCCTTCCTTCCCAACCCAAATCCACTTCCTTTGTGTTTTCCGTCAGCGGGCGTACATTACATTGTCTGCAAGAATAGTGACTGGTGGAAGGCCCCAACTGGAAGTGATATTATCTAGGGGGCAGTTGCTTGTCTTGGTCTGGGATGGACTGCAAGGGCCTGAATGTTGTTGGCTCGTTCAAAGGAGAACAAGGGCTTCTCTATCTCCATTCCACCACTACCCAATATGAACCACCGTTTGTGGGTGATTCTCTTGATAATGCATGATGATGGTGTGTATGTGGTCACACGTGAGTTTGGGATGATCATCTCTGTTTTGGTTGGTAGAATGGCATCTCTATGGTAGCTGTCGGCCCTCTTGGGTTCTGTGTTAATGATTTTATCCTGATAATTCCAGTTGCGTAATCTCATGGTCAGATCTGCCTATGTATAAATTGTAGAAATATCACTGCAGTTTCTTATGATTCTGAACAACTGGCCAAAGGGAAGGTTTTGTCTTAAAGATCATGGGCGATGACTATTGAAAAGGAGGCCAATATTATGCTCTGTGTTTACTTTAGTAAAATGTTCTTGTTCTCAGCTGGCCATTGTTAATAATTTCCAGTAGATGTAGAAATGGAAGTTCTTTCTTTGAGACGAATGCTGTAAATTTCAGGTATGATTCACAGTCTTGAATCCATTTTGTGAATTCGGTAGGTCTGCCGAGTTCCTTTTCCAAATAATGAGGATGCCATCAATAAATCACCACCTGTAAAATTCAAGTTGAAATGTAGATGAAGAGGCTCCAAGTAGAATAAATATAGATTAGGTTTAATGCAGTACAAATGATCCCATCCGTCCAGCAGCCTATGTCAGATGCAACTGCTTGCAATCAACAGTAGACTCATCACACCAGGTTCTATCACCATGGTGCTACTTAAACATATACAAGATGAATACAGCAAAAGGAAGATGCCTATGAACATTTACCAGCCAGTCACCATGCAATGTATGTTATTCTTTTTATATTGAGACCACCACCTGCAGTTTCAGAAATTGTAGCCCTGGCCCTGTGAAAGAAGTGCAGGTGCTGAGCACCTGAAAGCACCTGCTCAAATTAAGCACTGGACCTCCTTGAGAAACACTATGACCTGTTTGGTATCAATACACTATGTGATTTTAACTTCTGGCCATCTGGAATGTAAATCAGTTAACACGAAGACATAATTTTCACAAGCGTTCCCGCGAATAGGCCCCGAAATGTCGAAGGCTAACTCCTCCCATGGCTTCTTATGAGGCTGCCTAATGACCAGGGGCTGTACTCTGGGCTTCTGACATTTTCACTCGTACAACAAGGTACACAATCCCTCACAAGTCGTTCGACTTGTAAGTCCATTCCTGGCCACCAGTTAGTGAGTCTGAGGCTCTCCTTCGTTTTAGACATCCATTGATGCCCTTCATGGGCTATCTCAAGAAGTTCTTGATGAAGAGTACTAGGAGGAACTAATCTGGTACCTCGAAAGATCAGGCCTTCACATTCAGATAATTTGTCTTTTAACTGCCAATACTTCTCACAATCTCCTTTCACATTGTTATTCCATCCATTTTTAAGCAAAGAAGCCAGCGCCAGGAACTCTTTGTCAGAAGCACACTCCTCACGCCATCTACTTTCCTTCATTCCACCACTCTCAATGGTACACACCCGTTCATTAAGTTCGTCCTCATCAGAATCAGAGGTTCAATCACTCTGCGTCACCAACCTTGAGAGTGTACCAGAGACACTGTTCTTAGCACCTGTTAAGTATTCAACTTTAAAATTGTATCCCTGAAGTGCTTCTACCCACTTGAAAATCCTTCCTGATATTGCATCAATGCCTTTCATGTTGGAAACTTGAAATAGGGGCTTGTGAAATAGTCCTTACTTCAAATTTCACCACAGAAGATTCTTAAGTTTCTTTATGGCCCAGTGAACAGCAAGAGCCTCTCGTTCAATAACAGAGTACTGCAGTTAAGCCCCTCTAAGACTTCGTGATAGAAACAGAATTACATTCTCAATGTCCCCATCTTTCTGTTGTAAAACAGCCCCCAATCCTTTCATGCTAGCGTCAGTGATGAGAACTGCTCTTTTTGAGGGATCAAAACTTTTGAACTTGGGGAGTTTTCTTAAGCATGACCTTAATCATATTGAACTCTTTTTCACAAACATCTGACCAAATGAAATCCACACCTTTACACAAGAGTTTTCCCATATTTACACACATTTCTGCAAAAATTCTTCATAAACTTACTATAATATTCTGCCATTCCGAGAAATGTCATAAGTTCCTCTTTGTTGGAGGGAGATGCTAGGTTTTGTATAGTGTCGACCATTTAAGCCTTGGGTTGGACACCTTGACCTGAAATGGTGTGCCCAAGGTAATCTATAGAGAACCTTTTGAATTTACACTTGTCTATTCTTACAGAAAGGTTGTAATCCTGAAATCTCTGAAAAACTTACTTTGAGTCTGGCAGCATGTTCTTCCTCATTCTTCCAAATAGATAAGCATGTCATCTTGATTTATTTTCACTCCCACAACACCTTCCAACACTCTTTCAAACGCTCTCTGAAACACAGATGCTGCTCTTACCAACCCAAAAGTTAATCTTATAAACCTGTAGGTGCCAAAAGGCGTAATAAACGCAGTTAAGTCTTTAGATTTATCATCCAATTTTATCTGATGATATGCAGACTTTAAGTCCACAGTGGAAAACACATTGGCCCCCTGTAAAAGCATCAGCATATCCGAAATTTTTGGAAGTGGATACTTGTCTATGTTGACCTTCTTGTTTAGTTCTCTCAAATCGATGCATAAACGGCGGCTTCCATTGGATTTGCTGGCGGCCACTACTGCCGCCAATCACCGAGTGCCTTCTACCTCCTCAATTATACCATCAGCCTTGAGTTTCTCTAATTCATCTTTCATTTCATCCCTCACAGATAATGGCACGCCATGCACTTTACAAGCTATGGGTATGGCTCCAGGAACTAACCTTATTTTATGGACATAGCCACGTAAACAGCCTAACTCATCCTTAAAAACATTGGGAAAACCCCTCTTGAGAAGAGTGGTGTAATCACCATCACTGTCCTGAGCTGACACATCATTGACTTGAAAATCTTCCTTTAAGATAATAGGGGGATCACTATTCGAGTCCAACATCACCCCAAGATCTCTCTGGTGAAACCAGCTCAGAATGCTGTCACCTTTGTGAGAGACCTATAATAGGGGCCTATTCGTGATGAAGTAATAATCAGCACATTTTAAGGAACCAAATTCTCTGTGTCAGCACACATTTTAAAACGCTAAAATGTCCTGTGTTAGCCAAGTACTTAGCGCTACCTGTGCTACTTCTCCTCAGCCCTGAATCAATAGGGGCAGGACGACACCTCTGGTCAGCAAGGAAGCCTGGGCTCGATTTCCACTCATGCCCGCCCTGGTCCGACGCGGTAGCTAGTACCGTTGCGTGGAGGGCGGGTCAGGGAGAGCCAGGCACTTCCTGTGGGGTGATTGCTGGAGCGGTTAGCGCTCTAGTGCCTGCTTTTATCTGGGCTATTTAGCCCTCGCCGCCTCCTGAGCGCGCAGCGGTCGCGCGCAGGGGAGCCGAAGCTACGCCGAAGAGTAGTCAAAGAGTTGCCCATCTGCGCCCGTCTGCGGCTGAACGGGGCTAGGGGCAAAGGGCTATATACTCTGTCTGATCTGTTATGGAACCTACGGAGGGCTTCAGACTCAGGTACACCTCCCAAGCGTTGCATAACCTACGACCACAGGGGGTAGGGGGTTGTGCCCGTGATCAATGGCCATACCCGGAAGGTCCCTTTTCATGCATACAATGCAGATTTCAAGCATCTATTTCCATTGGATGCGCGGTTAAGAAACCGCCAGTGTCTAAGGGCTGGAAAAGTTTTCTTCTTAATGTACGTTCACTGCCCAAACACTACCTTGAGGTATGGGATCTTATAAACACTGTTAGTCCTGAAATTTGTTTCTTAACAGAAACTTGGTTAAAACCGCATGCCACTCCGGCAATAACATTAGGAATTCCGGTAGGATATAAAATTCTAAGGCTCGACCGCCCAATTAAAACCGGAGGCGGGATAGCCATAATATATAAAGAAGACCTGAAAGTCTCCATAATCGAACAGAGTTGTTGCCCATCAATGGAAGTGATGATTTTTAAGATAAAGTCAGGCTCCAAAGAAAATTGGAAAGGAGCTCTGATTTATCGTCCGCCTGGGCCAAGTAATGGATTTACCCTATCCCTAACAGAATTATTAGCTCAACATCTTAAAGCTAAAGAAAACTTTCTCTTATTAGGTGGTTTTAATTTTCATGTAGACATCCCCGACCACCCTGAAACTCTGTCCCTGCTCTCTGACCTTTCCCTGTCAGGATTTCAGCTACAAAACAATGGACCTACTCATATGGGAGGCCATACCTTAGATTTAATTTTTTCTAATGGCCCCACGATATGTAGCCGCCCCCCGACTCGAGTTAACTGGTCAGACCACTGCCTGGTTGAATTTACCCTCCCTGGACTAGCAAAACCTGTTAAACAACTATCCGCTCCCCCCCATATGGCGCAGACAATGGCACAGGGTTACTCTAGAAGAAATCCAGAAAGTATGGAAAGAACCGCTTATTACAGCAACAGATAATGCGGAATCAGCTCTTTCCAAATATAATACAACCCTTAAAGAAGCTGTTGTTCTCCTAGCTCCGCTGAAACTTATGAAACAATATCCTACATCAAAGCAGGAGGTATGGTACACGGAACAGCTGAGATTAGAAAAGCAGGGTTGCAGGAAACTGGAAAAGGCATGGAGAAAGACCCACACTGAAGAAAGCCGGAAAAGCCACTCAGAAGCTTTAACTTCCTATTATAAAAACATCAGGCTGGCTAAAAAGAACTGTCTAACATCACAGCTAGCAGAAGCAGGGAACTCCTCTAGAGAGCTGTTCAGGATCTTACAGACCTTTGTAAAGCCCTTGGCCTGTGAGAGTCCTGATGAGTTCTCCCAATCCCTATGCAATGAAATCTCCCTCTTCTTCGAAAATAAAATAGACGCCATCTACCGAAAGATCACAATGTCCAAGAGCTCTGGGGTTAGCACTAATTGCACTCGGATACCTTTCGATAACAATCAATCTAGGTTGACTGATTTTTCTGAAACCAGTCAAACAGAAATCCTGTCCCTGATAAGTAACATCAAAACTGGCTCCCCGCTAGACCTCATTCCATCAAAAACAACGGCCTTAATAAACAACCTACTGTGCCCTATGATACAGACGATCATCAATCTATCTCTTAAAGAGGGACAAATTCCTCAAGACTGGAAAAAGGCGGTAGTAAACCCCATCCGTAAAAACACGGCCCTGCCATGGACAGAAGTGTCCAACCTACGCCCCATCTCCCTACTACCATTCCTAAGCAAACTGGCCGAGAAGCATGTGAACACTCATGTGTCAAAATTCATCGAGGCTACAGGGGGTCTGGACCATTCTCAATCTGGGTGCAGACCCAACTACAGCACCGAATCCGCGCTCCTCTCCGTGGCAGATAACATCAAGATGACACAGGATAGAGGAGGCTCCATGATTCTGGTGCTGTTAGACCTGTCTGCAGCCTTCGACACTGTGTCACATGAGATTCTTCTCGGCCGTTTGCAGAGAGTGGGGATTGGAGGTGTAGCTCTGTCCTGGCTGGAGAGTTTCCTCACTGGCCGCTCACAAAGCGTCAGCTTGGGCTCCTATCGTTCCATCTTAAGGGAGATCACCAAGGGGGTTCCACAGGGCTCATGTCTAAGCCCCACATTATTCAATGTATATGTGGCCCCCCTTGCTGACATTGTGAGAGCATATGGGTTTACCCCAGTGTCATATGCCGACGACACCCAGCTCTTGTTTCCTTTCCAGACTCTTACCCCAGAAATTAAGAACTCCTTTGATGAGGGCATGAGAGCGGTATCCAACTGGATGGCTTCCAATTGCCTCCAGTGTAATGTGGGCAAGACAGAAGTCATGCTCTTTGGGAAAGCCAATCTCCTATGGTCACCAGACAGGTGGCCTTTGGAGTTAGGACCCATCTCTTCCCCAAAGCAATCAGTCAAGAATTTGGGAGTGCGACTGGATCAGAACCTGGTTTTAAAAGAACATGTGAACATGGTGACTGGATCCTGCTTCCGAACAATTGGTCTCCTAAGAAGGGTTTTTCCCTTCCTATCAGACGTCTACAGAAAGACCCTAGTCCAGGCACTTGTAATAAGTCGGTTGGATTACTGTAATGGCCTCCTTATCTCTGCGAATGAACATGTACTCAACCGACTTCAAGTGGCCCAAAACACCGCGGCCAGACTGGTTCTTAATGTCCCCTTGAGAACACCATCTAGGCCCCTCTTGGAAGAGCTTCACTGGCTGCCTGTACGCCAGCGAATCAAGTTCAAGATTTGCTGTATTATACATAAGAGCCTTTTCGGATCAGGCCCTCACTATTTGCCTCAGAAATTTCAAATTCACACACCGGAACGCCTTTTGCGCTCCAGTAGTCAATTTCTACTAAAAATCCTCCTCATTAAGAAGGCTAGGCAGGGTGGCCGAGCACTCTCTTATGTAGGGCCTTCCCTCTGGAACAAACTCCCTATTGACATGCGACAAAACACCAATCTTCTCTCCTTCAGGAAAGCACTTAAAACACACTTTTTTTCGGAAGGTTTAGCCTCCTGTTTGCATGTCCCAAAGGCATTGTTTTCGACATCTACAGCGAGCTAAGCGCCGAGATACCCCTTCGGGGGTCGAGTCCAGCGCCATAAAAGCAAATAAATAAATAAATAAATAAATAAACATCCGAAAGTTATCTCCACAAACAGCTGAAATCTTACTTAAAAGCACTTTCCTGTGTAACACCTTCCCTTAAGAAGGAGAAGGGATAAATTGACAAAAGATGAAATAGAGGCAAAAGAGCCCGCACCGGAGTCTCCCAAGCAAAGAGGTGAGACGAAAGCCTCCCAACCCAAAAGGTGAGACGTGCGGCGGTTGCTCTTACAATATGGACTCACACCGGGACCTCCAAACCTTTAAAGCGATATGAGGTGTGTGTGAGAATATTGCTCAAATTAAGTCCATTGCCCAGTAGATATAAGGAAAGTGTACTTAGATTAAGTAATAGCTGAAATGAGGAGGAGTAGGCCTTCTACCTCCTCAGAAGGCAAAGTCAATTGTTCTAAAAAGAAAAAGAAATATGTTATTGGATGTTGAGATCAAAGTTCTTACTGCATGGGTTATATCTGCAGCTCGAAGCCAGTGTAAAATTCAAGTTGAAATGAAGATGAAGAGGCTCCAAGTAGAATACATGTAGATTACGTTTAATGCAGTACATATTATCCCACCCATCCAGCAGCCTATGTCAGATGCAACTGCTTGCAATCAACAGTAGACTCATCACACCAGGTTCTATCACCATGGTGCTACTTAAACATATACAAGATGAATACAGCAAAAGGAAGATGCAGGGAACTTGTAATTTACAGAATGTTACACACCACAGCTGTAACCATGCAGAAAAGGGTTATTGAGTTGAGTATAAACCTGTTTTCGAAGCTGTACATGTACAGACAGGGTAGGCCTGTGGCTTATATGTTGCCAATTTGTAGATGAAGTTGGTTCTCAAATTGGAAAAAGCTGTCTTTGAGGGCTAAAGTAGGGCACTCTATAATTAATTTAGCTGGGGTAATTCAATCCCAAGTCTCAGCTCTTAAGAATTCCTCTATAACTGAGAGGGGGTATCCTGTGGGATAATCTAAGAGCTTCTACATCCAATGTGATCAAGAGGTCTGTGTGCGTGTTAATGGTTAAAATCAGTTTTAATACATCTTTCGTGTCTCAAATGTCAGAGTTCTCTCAACGGGTTGTAAGAAGTACAATATTTGGACAGCGGTTCAAGTAGAGATTCTATCATTGAGACAATAGGTCTTCCTGTGGTTGCTCTTCTTTCCTTGTGTAAGTTGGGAAGGTAATAAAAAGAAGGTATTCTAGACTGTTGGTTGACAAGGAAATCTGCTTCTTTTCTTCTAATCCAGCCGGACATTCCTGCTACATTTTTCATAGGCCTTATCTTCTGTTGTAATCTAGGAGTCAGAACTTGATAAATGGGTTGCTAATGTTTGGTGTCATATATTAGTCTTAGGCATTATTGTCTGTCATCCATCGTGGAGAGAATGACAATAGCTCCTCCCTTATTCCCTGGTTTTATGGTTATGACTTTGTCGTTGGCCAAGGTCTTAATGACTTCCCTTTCCTTTCTGATGAAATTCTGAAAGGATCGTTTTGGTTGTATCCTATGGACATCGCTCATGACTGCTTTCTTAAAGTTGAGAATCTCCTAAGGAGTAGTATTAGAGGGAGGGGTAAAAGTAGAAGGATTTCTCAATCCTGCTTTCTTAAGGGTGAGAATCTCCCAAGGAGTAGTATTAGAGGGAGGGGTAAAAGTAGAAGGATTTCTCAATCCTGAGGTCAGACATAGTTTGCAGTGTAATTTTGTTTAGAAAAAGAAAAGCTTGTAATCTGATCTTTCAAAAGAATTAAGCAAGTTTGCAATTTAATCTGAAGGGAGCTTCTCGAGGTGTAGGAGCACAGCCTATGCCTTTAAGGGCCTGGTATTCTATCTCCGCCAAGGATCTGTTTGATAGGTTGACAAATTGTTTTGTGCATCTTCCTCCCTCTGTGCCTCACTTTTTTTTGGCTTATCTTGTTCCACTGTACTTGTTTGCCTCTTCCTTTTGTTCTGCCTCTCCCCCTGCTTCTGCCTCAAACTAAAAAATACAGATTATACAGTGTTGGCATCCAGCGTTGAAAAAATGGAAAGTGGGATTACCATATCGGGGGTTGTTGGTAAGGGAAGGGTTCCATGGGGGAAGTTTGGTGCCTAGGTGGTCCCCTACAATCATCATCGCTGCTCCAACCTTTTGATCCAGAACTTCACTGAAGTTCTTATACTTATTCGTTTTGCTGGATGTCTCATCTGAGGCTCTTGATCGTGCCTCCTCTACGTAGTCTTCTTTAGTGTAGGGAAACACTTTTTCTCTGTTGACTTTTTTTTATGCCTTTATGCAGTTTCATAATTTTATACTAGGTCAAAAAATGCTTGCATTTCTGCATTTATCTCTGCCAATCGTGTTTTAAATAGCGTTATTTGTACTGATGTCTTTAAAGCACTCTCTCCCATCATGATCGTAATAGAAAGGGCATTGGCTAGTCTTTTAGATGTATTGATAATGGACCAGTCAAATCCCTGCTTAATTTCTATCTGTGCCCACTCTTTTCTAAATGTAAGATATTCCAGAATTATGTGGGGGCATTGGTGACTAATAGGCCATTTGGGGCTATGTTAGCTCTCAGATATTCCGGCAATATGGCTCCATGTAGGTAGGTCCTTATTTGATCTTTTTTCAGGCTAGAGAGCGAGTTTGTCCCACTCTTCTTTGAGGCTTCCTAATGGTGTGCTCCCGTTTTCTACTAGCAGGAAGGGAGCCTTGAGTATAGCTCTCACAATGTTGTTGTCAAAACTAAGACCTTGTAGGTCTGATATTGTCGTAGTCAAGAAAGGTAAAAGATAATGGATTAAAATTAGGAGTTATCCTACAGCTGTGCCGCTGTACTAGAATATCATGAACATGGGAGGACACAGAGATTTAGATGGACCAGTATGCAGTCACTAGGAGCATCTGCTCATAGAAGCCAGAGCCCTCACCCACCTGAAGGTGGCATGCTTCATCATTGGGCTGCTTCTTTTTGGGCTAGCGCTGCAGTGCTCAATGAATCCCATGAACGGGCACTTTGTTGGAGGTATTTTGGTTCCTCTGAAAAGAACTGGGTGTATTGGTGAATCCCAGTACCAGTGTAGGAAGATTCGATAATAAAGTGGGTTAAAATTGACTATAGATGCTTTTAATTCTGTTTGATTGGGGATAAAGAATCCATGTTGAGGTTACAAGAAGTGCGAGACACTTCAACAAATGCTGAGTAAACTTTCTTGCTTTGTTATAATATTGCAGAAATAAAAAAAAGATGAAAAACTTAAAATGGGAGAAGGTCTGAAAATGAAATCTAATTCCTTTACTAGAACAGGGATCACTAGGGAGTAACTAATATAGTTTGAATTCAAGGCACTTTGCTATAGGTAACTAGTAAGCTAGTGATAATGTCATAAGTCTGATTGCCATCATCTATTGCATAAGGCATCTTTACCACAGCTGGTCTGCAGCCGTACCTTGATTTGGTCTGGAACACATGAAACAGAATGCTTCAGACCAGATTTTGGATGGGTACTATTGGATCTCATTTATCTCCCCCCCCCCCCCCCCCCCTCCCATGGACAGTATGACACAGTCTCTATTCTTGTTAGTCCTTGGGATGAGATGTCCCCACCGAGTCTGCCTTATTTTATATTTTGCAGTAAATTTTATTCTTAGTTCACTACAAAATTATGCTTAGGAGTATGAGTCTTAGAAGGGTCAAACCCACTTTGTTGTTTTTACAAACGCTTAATTTCCCAGAGATTTGTTTTGGTGTTAACTCCTTTCTCAAACATGCTTTACGCTGAAGAAAATAGTTGCTTTTTTTAACTGGGGGAATAGCCTGCGTCACCTTACATAAGATGAGTTTAATGTGCCTCTGTGGTTTTGTACAATGAATATGAATATGTAGGAATACTATACCAAAGTAAGTAGATTCCCACTCTCCCTATATCTCAGGCCTCAAAGACCAGGCATTAAAGCGCTGAAACCCTCCACGGTATGAGACCCCATGGTGGGGACTGCCACCTGCATCTATATCACGCAGAAGACATCCCACAAACTTGTCCTAATTGCAAATCAACCCCAAACCTAAGCCGGCCCTAGACCGGTCACACGAGTACTGCATGTTTATGCTAAACTGCAGATCCCTGCCCAAACACAGGGCGGAGATTGCCCTGTTGTTAGAAGAACGCATGCCAGACATTGTATTCCTGACGGAAACATGGCTTGCCACAGATTCGGACCCTGCCCTAGTTACAGCCTTCCCTCCAGGCTTCCAAATCACTCGGCAGGACCGTCCTGAGGGCAGAGGAGGAGGCCTAGCAATCATTTATAAAGATTAGTTTCTCTGCCGAGTTACCCCGGAAACAATCCCTGATTGCGAGAGCTTAGCCTTTAGTCTTGAACTTTCCCCTAATAACTGCTTCTCAGGAACACTAATCTACCACCCCCCAGGCCCCCCTAAGCAATTCCACAACCATCTCGCCTCGATTGTGGCTGAACGCGTTAGCACTTCCTCGAACTTCACTCTGTTAGGTGATCTTAACCTTCATTTTGACTCTGCATTAGATCACACGGCTACCACACTCGTAGATGACCTAGCTGCTCTGCAACTAATCCAACATGTCAGGACTCCAACTCACGTTAAGGGTCATCTGCTGGACCCCGTGTTCAGCAACTGTGTAGATCTGGCAACCAGTCTACCAATTCCCCTCCCGTGGACGGACCATTTATTAGTTCCCTTCACCTGGACCACATTTAAGCCCTTACCCACTAGATCCACAGTAAGACTCGCCAGAGCCTGGTCTCGCCTTCCAGTGTATGAATGGATTATTAAACTCGCCAGTAACCAACCCCTCTATAATGAGGATCCTTGTCTAGCAAGCCAGGCATATGAAGACTGGATCACTCAAACCCTTGATGACTCTCCCCAAAAGAAAAACCACGTTGAAACGCTCCCATAAAACCGCCCCCTGGTACTCAGAGGCTCTCAGGGTAAAGAAACGCCAATGTAGAAAAACTGAAAGACAATGGCGTCTGGATTATTCTCCGGTGGAATAAATTCGATACCGAGACCTAATCAATGAGTACAAAGAAGAAGTCAAAGCCGCCCAAGCTGCATACTTCTCTAATAGAATTATTTTAGCCAAATCAAAACCCAGAGAAATTTTCCAAATTGTGAAAGAACTTACCAACTTGCCATCTAGCCTGCACGAGACTAAATCTACAGACCATTGTAATGAGGTGGCAGAGTTTTTCCATAAAAAGTCATTAAAATGTACGCATTCTCCCCCCCGAGCCACTTCCCCCCTAGCTTGGACCAACACAATCATGGCACACCCCCCATTACAGCCTCCACCCACACTGGACCACTTCCTCCCTTTAGATCTTGTATCCCTAGAATCTGTGGCTCGGAAAGTTAAATCTGGATCCCCGGACGATACAGCCCCGCCAGACATCGTAATGTCAGCATCCCAGATCACATTGCCCACCATAATGGACCTCCTGAACGTATCCATCACTTCCGGCACGGTCCCTCCTGGCTGGAAACAGGCCATTGTCCGAGCCCTGCTAAAGAAACCCAGTCTGGATCCCTCAGACTTCAGCAACTACCGGCCCATCTCCCTGCTCCCCTGGCTGAGTAAAATCTTGGAGAGATACATCAACGGCCAATTGGTTGATTTCTTAGAAAAAAAACAACTGTTAGATCCCACCCAGACAGGTTTTAGACCCAAACACGGAACTGAGTCCGCCCTTCTCATGGTCACTGAGGAATCCAGAAAAATCCTGGATCAAGGAGGATCAGTGGCAGTGATCCTCCTTGACCTCAGCGCGGCCTTCGACACGGTCAGCCACGACATCTTGCTGAACCGTCTGACTAGTGTCGGTATCAAGGACAAAGCCTGGCTATGGTTCAAGTCCTTTTTGAAGGACAGATCCTTTCGAGTATTCGACGGTGAGTCAGTGTCCACTAGCAGGCCATTGAGGTGCGGGGTCCCACAAGGCTCCTCTTTAAGCCCTGCGCTTTTCAACACCTATATGAGGCCACTGGCTGAGGTTGTCCGTCCTTTTGGAGTTAAGATCATTTCTTACGCGGACGACACCCAGCTGGTGGTCTCATTGGCGCAGGAGGCTGACTTGCCAATGGTAGGAGGGCTCAGAAAGTGTTTAGAGGAGGTAAAGAGCTGGATGTCCTCCTCATCACTCAAACTAAATGGGGACAAGACGGAGCTGATGCTTCTGGGCCCCGCTGATCCTAGTTTCTTCAACTCCTTGTGGCCCCCCTGTCTGGGCACCCCCCAGCACCTAAGGATAACATCAAGAGCCTTGGGGTGTGGCTGGATAGATCCCTCTCATTTTACATCCAAGCTACTAAACTCTCGGCTACCTGCTTCGGCCTTCTCAGGATGTTAAAGAAAGTCCTCCCCCTTCTACCCATGGAGGCTAAGTAGGTAGCCATCCAGGGTCTGATCCAGTCCCGCCTGGACTTTAACAACGTCCTCTACCTTGCTGCTCCTGACTACACACTGCGGAGACTTCAGACAGTGCAGAACTGTGCAGCTCGCACACTGCTTCAGCTCCCACGCTGGTCTGATCAGCTTACACTGGCTGCCAGTGCGCCAGAGAATCCACTTCAAGGCCATGTGTATTGCCCACCAGGCCTTCTGGGACACAGGTCCTATGATCACCCGTGACCTAGTCACCCACTACCAACCCAGCAGAAACTTCCGCTCGAACCAGGCCTTCATCGCTACCACCCCCAGAATAAAAAAGTCTAGATCAGGCGGCAGGACCTTCACCCACAATGCATCCAAGACGTGGAACGCCCTTCCCCTTCATCTGAGAGCTAACCCCAACCTTTCCTCATTCCGTAAACAGCTAAAGACATTCCTTTTCAACTCCTCTCAGTAACTTTCTGCCAGCAATTCCTGCCTCCGCTAATTATCTCTGTTGGTTCCTAGCGCTTGGACGCCCCTGGGCAGCAACCGCGCTCAACAAATTCACTTTCATTTCATTTCATTTCATTTCATTTACAGAGGCTAAAGTAGATAATACTAATGCTTTCTTTGTGGTAGTGTTGGCAGGCAGTTAGGCTTATCAGAGGGCTGTGTTAAGTATTTGTTAAACACAAGAAATGATTACACACACTCAATTACTAAATCCAAGACCAATGGTTTATAAAAATATTACTTTGCTACTTTAATTCGATTTTTAAATTTATTTTCTTTTTCTTTTACAGAGTTTTATATAGCTCAATCTGAAAGAAACAGGTTAGTATTAGATTCCTTACCTTAGAATATCCCCAGGCGTCAGTCTGGATCCGGAAACTTTTGCGTAGCAGTACCCCTGCGCGTCGGTAGGCGTCGTCTGCAGGCGTCCCCTGCGGCTCCTCGGCGTCGTGTGCCGTGATGACGTCGCTGGAGTATATAGACGCCGCCTCCGCGCGCTGACGTCAGTTCTTCTTTTTTCCGCGCCAGTTAGCGCAGATCCGAAGAGCAGTACTCCGGTCTTTTGACCAAGTTTTGTTAACTTAACTCTTTCTTCAAGGTGCCGGTAGGATGCCCGGGTTTAAGAGTTGCGACGGGTGCGACCGAATGATGTCGGTCATCGACCACCATCGACTCTGCCTCCGGTGTCTGGGCGCGGACCACGACGTCGAGTCCTGCGTCGACTGCCGGGCCTTGACAGGTAAAGCTAGACGGGAGCGGTCCCGCAAGCTGCTCGAACTCCGAGTGTCGGCCCCGCGTCGAGAGCGGTCCCGGTCCGGTCGGAGGTCGAGGGAGCGGTCGAGGGAGCGATCGCGGAGCCGCCATGAGCGCTCCGGGAGTCGCCACCATTCCTCCGGTTCATCAGGTAAGCGTCACAAGCGGTCGGGGCGTCATCATCGTACCCCCGATTCCCCCCGACGCCCGCGTGATGCGGCCGGGGGTTCGGGTGGCCCCACCCCCGCGGCCCCGCGTGGGTCGCCGACGCCGTCTGCCCCATACCCGTCGGTCCCTGGGGAAGGCGCGTCGCGCGAGGAGATTGAGGAGGTCCTCATGGCTATGAGGGCGATGTCTCCTCCGGCGCCTGCGGGCCCGTCGGTCCCGTCTGGGAGCCCGAGCGGTTCGGGTGCACCTGCCCCGACGCCGCCGAGTGCTCCGGCCCCGCCGGCGCCGCCGGCTCCGGCCCCGGCGCCGCTGGGCCCTTCAGGGTCGTCGCCGGCTGGTCCTCCGGCCTCTCCGGCGCCGATTCCATTGGGGCAACCCGTGGTGCCGCCTCCGCGCGGCGCCATAACTCCGCCGCCGGTTCCGGCCGGTGTCGGGTCCCCGGCGCCGCGCGGCGCCACCCCCGATCCCTCTCTGACTCCTGACGCGGAGTCGGACCAGCGTCGTCCGACGCAGAGTCCGGCGCCGTTGGGGCCCATTGGCTCCGAGGAGCCGGTTTATATCGTCGACTAGAGCTATGGCGATGAGGACGAATATGGAGAGGGTTGGGAGGGGTCTGAGGACCCTTTGTCACGAGCCTGCCAGTATGACGTGGACTGGGTAGGTGACTTAGGTGAGGCCAGTGGTCTGGACGAGTCGCCCAACCCTGTGTTTGTCTCGCCTTCCCCTGTGGCGTCGGAGGCGGGGGCTGCCTATTCGGTGGTCCTGATGAGGGCTGCCAAGGCCTTGCGCCTTGAGCTCCCCGTCGCTAAGGTGAAACCTAACATCCTCACCGAAGTATTTAAACCGCAGTCGTGCCCACAGGAGCCTCTGCTACCATTTAATGAGGCCCTGACGGATGTCCTTTTGGGCACCTGGTCCAGGCCCGCTTCCGGTGCACCGGTTGACCGGAACGTTGCCAGGCGTCACCGTCCGTGTTCGGACGACCCTGCCTTCCTTTCCACCCATCCCTCCCCGGAGAGTCTGGTGATCCAGGCCTCCACTTCCCAGTCCGCATTCCCGTCGGCTCCGCCCGATCGGGAATCGAAGCGATATGACCAATTTGGCAAGAAGGTCTTTTCGTCTTTGAGTGCTGGACTGCGGTCTTGTAATACCGCATGCCTCTTGGGCCGCTACACCCACTCTCTGTGGGACACGGTCGCGGAGTGTCTGCCGCAGTGCCCGCAGGAGGTGCGGGACAAGCTCAACCAGGCCTTGGTTGAAGGCCGGGACGCGGCGAGGTATTCGATAAGGTGTGGTCTTGACACGACCGACTCGCTGGGACGGGCTATGTCCACGACGGTGGCGATTCGTCGCCATGCTTGGCTGAGATCCGCCAACTTCTCGCCGGATGTCCAGACTGCCCTCATGGACATGCCTTTCGATGGCAGTCGCCTGTTCGGTGACAAGGCGGACAACGCGCTTGAGCGCTTCAAGGACTCCAGGGTCACGGCCAAGTCCTTGGGTCTTTCGACCCAGCGCCAGCAGCAGGGTTCGTTTCGCCCCTTTCGTGGCCAAGGAAGGGGCGGTCCCACGCGTGCTGCCAGCCACGCGCCGCAGAGCGCTCCCCAGCGCGGTGGCGGCCGTGGATTCCGCCGTGGTGGCGGTAGAGGGCAGCGGCGAGGTCAGTCCACCCTCCCCCCGCAGCAGCCTCCAAATCTTCCTAGTCCGAGCTTTCGGGCCCATGTGACGCCAGTGGGTGGCAGGGTTCGCCATCACCACTCCCACTGGCGCACGATTACATCGGACAGGTGGGTGCTGCAGCTCGTCCGAAGGGGCTACTCCCTCCCCTTCGAGTCCACTCCTCCAGCCATGCCACCGCAGAACCACCGTGTGTCGGGGGACCACTTGACACTTCTGCAGGAGGAAGTTACGGCCCTCTTGGCCAAGGGGGCCATCGAGCGCGTTCCTGGGCCAGAAGTAGGGTGTGGTTGCTACTCCCACTACTTTCTGGTGCCCAAGAAGGACAAAGGGGGCCTACGTCCTATCTTGGACCTACGGAACGTCAACGGCTTCCTCCGGAAGGAGAAGTTCAAGATGTTGACTTTGGCTCAGGTCTTGGCTGCTCTAGACCCACACGACTGGATGGTAGCGTTGGACTTGCAGGATGCGTATTTTCACATCCCCGTCCTGCCGGCCCACCGGCGTTACCTGCGGTTCACGGTAGGCCACGAGCACTTTCAGTTTATCGTGCTCCCATTCGGCCTTACCAGCGCCCCACGGGTGTTCACGAAAGTGATGGCGGTGGTCGCAGCTCATCTGCGCCGGTTAGGGGTTTCAGTCTTCCCCTGCCTCGACGACTGGTTGTTGAAGGCGGGCTCGCCCCAAACAGTCGTCCACCACCTTCAGATGACGGCAGACCTCCTGCACGAGCTGGGGTTTTCCATCAATGTGCCGAAATCACACCTGTGTCCCTCTCAAAAGCTCCTTTTCATCGGTGCGGTTTTCGACTCGGCGCAGTTTCGGGTTTATCCTCCGGAACGGCGGATCCGGGATATTCAGGCTCTGATTCCCATCTTTCAGCCGTTGTCCCGGGTTTCGGTCAGGTTGACGCTGCGGCTTCTGGGGCTGATGGCCTCCTGCATCCTTCTGGTGCATCACGCCAGGTGGCGGATGCGGGCTCTGCAGTGGGACCTGAAGTTTCAGTGGGCCCAGCATCAGGGCAACCTGTCCGACCATGTCCTGATCTCGGAGGGCACTGCGAGACAGTTGCAGTGGTGGCTTATGGACCGCGATTGGGTCAGAGGCAGATCCCTCTCCCTTCCCCAACCGGAGCACGTAGTTGTGACTGACGCGTCCCTCCAGGGCTGGGGAGGCCACTTGGGAGAGGCAGAGATCAGAGGCATCTGGTCTCCGGCGGAGTCCCGGCTCCATATCAACATGTTGGAGCTGCGGGCGATTCGCCTAGCACTGAAGGCATTCCTCCCCTTTGTCAAAGGGAGTGTAGTGCAGGTGTTCACGGACAACACCACCGCCATGTGATACTGCAACAAACAGGGTGGTGTGGGGTCGTGGACCCTTTGCCAGGAGGCTCTGCGCCTCTGGCAATGGCTGGAACGTCAGGGTGTGACTCTGACGGTTCAACACCTGGCAGGTTCTCTGAACGCCAGGGCGGACGAACTCAGCCGTCGGTGCTCGGTGGATCACGAATGGCGTCTGAACTCGGACGTGGCGAACGGCCTCTTTCAGCAATGGGGAGAGCCTTGGTTAGATCTATTCGCCACAGAAGAGAACGCGCAATGTCATCAGTTCTGCGCGTTGGAGTTTCCAAGACGGCACTCGCTCGGCGACGCCTTTCGGCGCGAGTGGAGCTGCGGTCTGTTGTACGCCTTTCCGCCTATACCACTTCTGCCCAGAGTGCTGAAGAAGATCAGGCGCGACCGGGCCCAAGTTATCCTTGTGGCTCCGGACTGGGCTCGAAGATACTGGTATCCCGAGCTACTCAGCATGTCAGTCGGTCCCTCGATCCGCCTGCCCCTTCAGGAGGACCTTCTGTCGCAGCAGCAGGGGACGGTCCTCCACCCGAACCTGTCCAGCCTCCACCTCCATGCGTGGAGATTGAGCGGCGACAGTTGAGGCCATTCGACTTGCCTCCTGAAGTCTGTGATGTGATTCTGGCAGCCAGGCGTCCCTCCACAAAGTCGGTATACGCCTGCCGGTGGAACAGATTTGTGGCATGGTGCACAGCAAAGGCTGTGGATCCCCTTTCTGCCCCTCTTTCCGAGGTTCTCCTCTTCCTTCTTTCTCTTGCCCAGCAGGGCTCTGCTCTGGGCACTATCAAGGGCTACCTTTCTGCCCTTTCCGCCTTCTTAAGGCTACCTGATCAGCCATCTTTATTCAAGTCCCCTATTGTACTGAGATTCTTGAAAGGCATCACGCACATGTATCCTCCTGTTCCGTTCGTGATGCCTCAGTGGGACTTGAACCTGGTTCTGACATTCTTGATGTGCGCTCCCTTTGAGCCGCTTCATTCCTGTCCTCTCCGTCTTCTCACTTTAAAGACGGCCTTCCTGGTTGCCATCACCTCTGCCAGGAGAGTGAGTGAGCTCCAGGCTCTTTCTGTAAAACCTCCTTTCTTGTCCGTCCATCCTGACAAGGTGGTTCTTAGGACTAGGCCTTCTTTCCTGCCCAAAGTAGTTTCTGCTTTTCACATCGGGCAGTCCATCACCTTACCCTCCTTCTTCCCGCCTCCGCATCCTTCAAAGGATGAAGAGCGGCTCCATCGTCTGGACCCAAAACGTGCGCTTTCATTTTATATGGATCGCACACGCCAGTTCCGGGTGGATGACCAACTGTTTGTTGGCTACGTGGGTGAGAAGAAGGGAAGGGCGGTACAGAAACGAACCATCTCTCGGTGGGTCGTCCTGTGCATCAAAGCATGCTACTCTTTGGCTCGGAAGGAGCCTCCTGTTGGGCTGAGGGCCCATTCCACTCGGGCCACGGCGGCTACTACTGCCCTGGGCCGGGGAGTCCCTTTACAGGACATTTGCCAGGCGGCTACGTGGGCCTCGCTGCACACCTTTGCGAGGCACTACTGCCTGGACAGTCAAGTCCGGAGGGATGGCTTCTTTGGCCGTTCGGTCCTCCAGGACTTTCTGGTGTAGGTTTGTATTGGTTCGCAGACCCACCACCGGGGTTGGTATTGCTGGGGTATCTATTCTAAGGTAAGGAATCTAATACTAACCTGTTTCTTTCAGATGAACAAGTTACTTACCTTCGGTAACGATATATCTGTAAGAAACAGTAGTTAGTATTAGATTCCTTACCGCCCCACCCGTCCTCCCCGTTCTGCGAACTGATACCTAGGGTTAAGGACATCCCTTTCAGGGCCCTAGTTTCAATTGGCACCAGTGTTAGTTCTCACATGGCTCTGCGTGTTCTGGCGCGGAAAAGCTGTGTGCAAAGAACTGACGTCAGCGCGCGGAGGCGGCGTCTATATACTCCAGCGACGTCATCACGGCGCACGACGCCGACGACGCGGAGCCGCAGGGGACGCCTGCAGACGACGCCTACCGACGCGCAGGGGTACTGCTACGCAAAAGTTTCCGGATCCAGACTGACGCCTGGGGATATTCTAAGGTAAGGAATCTAATACTAACTACTGTTTCTTACAGATATATCGTTACCGAAGGTAAGTAACTTGTTCAACTTGACCTGAAGGTATCGGGTATCAGAACGCTTAACATGGCACCAGTTGCGTTACATGAGGACACATTCATTTTTTTTAGGCACGGGGATATTAAGTGATTTGCCCAGAATCACAGGATGTTCAGCGTCTTTGCCGAGACTCGAACCCAGTTCTCCAGATTCGAGGTCGACCGCCCTAGCCGTTAGGCCAACTCCTCTCCCCAGTACCAAACAAACTTAGTTGCAGGTAATTACCGTTTTCAAGATAGATACAGTTTTTAGAAATAGCTATACTTTGCAAATCAAGAAAAAATATTTTCACTCAGTACAATATTTCAAATGAGTATTGTTACCCTATGATAGGAAAGCAAGAACAGTTTCACAGGTAAGTACATTACTCACAAACCCAGTCTTCGGGGTTTTAGGTCAACACAGGGCAAGGTTCAAGTGAGCACCAAGACTGCACCACCAGTGGCACTGGAGCGGCCGGGTGCAGAGGCTAAATTCAGAGTCGGGTGCCCAATGTTAACCAGTGGAGATGGTGGGGGAGAACTCAAAGTCGTTCCAGTTACAGGTAAGTAAAGCGGAGCAGGAGGTCAACTTCTGGGGGTTAAGACAAGCTCTCGAGAGGGCCACGAGGTAGCACCAAACATACACCATCAACAGCATGGAGGCGGCTGGGTGCAGAGTGCCAACACTGCGTCAGGCACCCAATACACATAAATGAAGGACGATGGTCTTGGACAAAGGCTGCAGGCTTGGACCAGGAAGCTGGACGAAGGAAACCGGTGGCTGGGCAGGTAAGTTTGGATGTTGAGGGTCACCTGAGCACCATCAGTCGGGCTCCCCAAGGCCTGCGGGCTGCGGGTGCAGGAGTGTCTTTGGACGTCGGTAAAACCTTACCTGAGCCGGTCTCGGTTAGGGGGATCCTTTGTGTTGAGGCTGCAGTGGTTGCCGTGGAGTCCAGGGGGATTTAGCCGACAGAGAACTTGGGCAGTGGGTCGCTGGCGAACATCACTGGTCCAGTGGGCAATTTGGGCTCGGGCCGGAGGTGTGGGGTGCAGTGGTGAATCCGGAAGTGCGGTTTCATGTTTCTGCAGGTCACAGAGGCCTCTCTTGGACTTTCTTGTGGAACAGGGCCGCTATTCTCTGAAGTTCTGGCGTTGGTTGACGGCAGCAGTCCTTCCAGATGTGTTTTAGAGCCATCAGTTTGTGCAGGATCTTCAAAGCTGCAGACTGCCGGGGCAAAGTCAGTGGGTGTCTTCCTCTCATTTTTGGCTCTTCTTTGTCCTCTTCGTTCGTAGTTCATCAAGAACTAAAGAATAAGATTCATCTGTGCCCCTAAATACTTTGGCTAGGGGTGTTCCAGGGGCTGCAAGGTAGTAGCCATTGGGCTACTTACCTTTACGGTGACAACACCCTTTGTATGTCCTCTCCCCATGGGGAAGAGGCATACCCCTAATCCTATTGGCTAAAATACGCTAAAGCTACGTGGTGGATTTTCAAAGGAAGGGGTCACTTCAGCTTAGAACAACTTAAGGGTGGTCCTGGCTGAGAGGGGACACGCCTCTCCTGCTTACTAATTTTTCCACTGACCTTGGCACCAAAAGTGGGGCTTGGTCGGGGGGCGGGCATCTCCTCTAGCTGGAGAGGTCCTGGTCAGCATAACAAAGGGAAGGAAGCCTTTGAGGCTCACCACCCTTCAATGCTGTCCCTGCTTGGGGGTAGTTGTGAAGCACCTCCACCCAGAGCAGGCTTTGTTTCTGACCCATAAGAGCAAAAACTACCACTTTAGAGGATCAGAAACATGTCTAGAAGTGGCAGGCTGGGGCATATCTGCTCATCCAGTTATGCCCTCACACGAGTTATATTGCACCCGGCCTTAGGGCTGTAAGGCCTGCTGTAGGGATGAGTTACCTATGCCTCTTGCAGTACTAGCAGATCTGGCACACAGGGGTGTGTGACAGGTCAACACTTCATTTTATCTGCACCAAATCATGCAGACTGTAGTGGCAGTGCGCAGTTATTTGGTAAGGGGTCTTTTAGCAAGGCATAAAACATGCTGCAGCCCTTAGGGACTCTCTGTTGTCACGCGTTGGGGCGGCTCCTTCTGCCACTTGAGAAGCTAGCAGCTTCATTTCACTCGTTTCACACGATTGACTGCCATAGCGGCGGCCATCTTGGGTGGGGGCTGAGGCTCTGCACGGTCTAGTCGTCACAAGGACGCTAGACCGGTACTTAAACCGACCATGCTCACGCGCAGCGGTCACGCGCTGCGGGATCGCCAGAGCATCGCCGGAGTCACGCCAGAGTCCGGCCCGTCCGCGTACGGGCGGGCTCGGACTTCTGATCATCGCTATACTTATATGGCGGAAGAGCTTCATTGTTTAGATAATGATCAGTTGTTACTCGATCAAGGTGCTATTGCTAGGCTAAAAAATTATGCCATACTGCAGCCTTACAACAGAAGTTCTAGAACCCAATATCCGGTACTAAAGATAGCCAGTCTGAACACTAGGTCCCTTCACAGCCATCACGTGGAGATCTACACCCTACTTCAGGATATAGACCTGGATGTCTTGACACTCTCAGAAACCTGGATGGGTGAAAACTCCATGCCGGACATCATTGCTGCCCTCCCTAATGGCTATGACGCAATATGGCAGAACCGCGCTGGGTCGGCACGGGGGGTGGAGTAGCTATTCTATTTAAAAAAACCCTATCTGTGGAGAAACTATTATCAGAAACAGTGGATCTAGCTGATCTAGTAGGAGTAAAGATTTCCCTAAACAACTCCTGCTGGGTGATTCTGTCGATTTATCGTCCGCCCAACTCATCCCCACTTTTTAATTATTTATTTGCCCCCATCATATCAGACCTATGCACAAGATACAAGAAAATCGTGATATTAGGAGATTTTAATTTGCATTGGGATAGCCCTCAGAGGGACTTGCCAACACGCCAATTGGACACTATCATGTCCGCCTTGAGTTTTAGTCAAATCGTGGAAGTACCCACACACATCAAGGGTCATACGCTTGACTTAGTATGGACCACAGACCCAAATGTTCTTCTTGGGGATGTGGTTCCCTGTGTCTGGACTGACCATTACTTGGTGATTTGTGAGGTAAATGTTAAAGACCACTTAAAGCACTTACCCCGAGGTACTAGAAGGATCCGCAAATGGATCGAGGTTGATTTAAAAACCTTGAACTCGGTGTTCCCGAAGACGGCTTGTCTGACGAATACAGATAAAAGCATGGATGTAGAATACGCGGACTTAACCCAGAGCCTGAACAGAGCTATTGATCAGATAGCGCCGGAAAAAACTCAGTTAATTAAAGGACCTGGTAAAGAGGCACCATGGTTTACCCCATTATTAAGAGAACAAAAAAGAAAACTTCGAGCTCGGGAGAGAATCTGGAGGAAAACTAAACAGGATACAGCAAAGAACCAATATAAAGACTCACTCCATCTGTATAAAAAACTTATCTCACAAGCTAAGGCGGAGTACTATGAGTCTCGCCTACAGAAGGCTAGGAATACCCAGAAGGAGACTTTTCAAATCCTGTCGGAGTTGAGTAAAAAACAGGAGAATTCTGAGTCTCCCATAAACTGTAACACCTTCCAGGGGTATTTCTTAGAAAAAGTAAAGACCATCATCCTGGAAATCAAGAATAGTATGGTGAATAGTGACACTATACATTCTGAGGCCCATAATCCTGCTCACTGCTCTATAGTACAGTTCCCTGAGCTGGATGAGCTGAGCCTAGAGCTGCTAATGGGTAAAACTAAATCTGGCTCCCCAGCGGACCCATGTCCCCCGAATGTTTTCCGTGTGGCACGGCCGCTACTGGAAGCTCGGATTATCTCTCTCCTCAATAGGTCCCTAGAAACAGGGTATTTACCAGGTGATCTCAAGGAGGCGCGAGTTAGACCCCTGCTGAAGAAACCAGGCGCAGACCCGGCTGTCCTGAAGAACTACAGGCCGATTTCCCAGTTGCCTTTCCTTGCAAAGGTCCTAGAGCAACACGTGCTGAAGTCCCTGTCCCTGTACCTCGAATCCCATGGCTTACTGCATGAGCGACAGGCGGGGTTTCGAGCACACCATAGCACTGAGCTAGTGATGCTCTCGGTGTTAGACGAACTGAGAGGCATGGCTGACAGCAAAAAACCGAGCGCCCTGATTTTATTAGACCTGTCAGCGGCGTTCGATACCGTCAGCCATGACCTGCTCCTGGGAAGACTGGAGGCCTTTGGGATCAAAGGCTTGGCCTTTAAGTGGCTGCAATCCTTCCTTTCGGGAAGGACACAGAGGATACAACTGGGGGATTCGATATCTGAGGTGGGGTTCTTAGAGTGCGGGGTACCACAGGGCTCCGCACTGTCCCCACTTCTGTTTAATCTCTACCTGCAGCCTCTGATTGCATCCTTGGCCGAGATGGGCTGTAGAGTCTTCAACTATGTTGACGACACTCAGCTTGTGCTGAGTATCGATAACACAGGGACAGCACAAATCCAAGCTCAAAACATCCTGAGGTATACCGTAGGGTGGATGACGGAAAACCTACTAAAGATCAACCCGGATAAGACCGAGGTATTGGTAATTCCATCTACCACCTCACCGTGGAGTGATCTGTATTGGCCTGCAGAGCTTGGAGTAGCCCCAAAGCCTAGTGCCAACGTAAAGAGCTTGGGGATCAAACTAGATTGTGATCTGTCAATGTGCAGCCAAATTTCCACCGTTGTTGGAATCTGCACGAACATCATCAGACAACTAAGAAAGCTAGTCCCCTTCCTCTCTCATTCTATGATGCGCTCAATTGTAGCAGCAACCGTCATCTCACGGATCGATTATGGGAATGCCCTGTATCTTG
The DNA here is from genome assembly GCF_964261635.1 of Lissotriton helveticus. Taxonomy (NCBI): domain Eukaryota; kingdom Metazoa; phylum Chordata; class Amphibia; order Caudata; family Salamandridae; genus Lissotriton; species Lissotriton helveticus. Next base: position 1,207,403,533 of record NC_136057.1, read on the forward strand.
GCCTCCCAAAAATACTGACCAACAGACTCCAGGTCGTAATGAATGACGCCGCACGACTGATCTTTGGATTGCCCAGACGAACAAAGGCCTCCCCTCTACTTCAAAACCTTCATTGGCTCCCTGTTAAAGAGAGGGTTGAGTTTAAGAGCCTTTGTATAGTGCACAAGGCGATCTACGGCCATGCTCCGGCCTACATCAAAGCTCGTCTGGAAGTATACAACCCAAAGAGAATACTTAGATCATCGGATTCTCAGCTACTGGTCTGCCCCGCTACAAATTAGTGACTAAGGGAGGGAGAGCCTTCTCTGTTCTGGCCCCCCAGTTATGGAACAAGCTGCCTGAGGGGCTACGCAGGGAGGTGAATCTCCTACGGTTCAGGAAATCACTGAAAACTCTGCTGTTCGGAAGAGCCCTGATCGCAATGTAGCCTTGTAGCTGTGGCTCTCTGAGGAGTGAGCCAAGTTATTGTAATAACATCGATTTCCAAGCGCTTAGAGACCTGCAGGTGATTGGGCGCGCTATAAATCTAAAATAACAATAACAATAACAATGCCCTTGGTACCACTGGTACCTTTTACAAAGGCTTTGTATGTGGGCCAGAGGTGTGTCAATTGTGGAAACAAAGGTACAGTTTTGGGAAAGAACATAGGCACTGGGAACCTGGTTATGAGGAACCCAGTGCGCATTCAGTCAAAGAGCACCAGAATGTGTTGGGGGGGGGGGGTTTACCATGCAAAAAGGGGCACTTTCCTGCAGTATATATTTAATGTTATTACTTCCCTGTAATTCTTGTAGTTTTGTATGATGAGTTATGTATTTATTCTTTTTGCGCTTTGAATGTTTGTGCTTTTATGATTATTTTTAATGATCAAATAAGGCTGTAAGTAAGGCATTTTTGCCAGGTAACTTATGACCACAAAATATGAATTCTCCCTTAGACCATGGACTAAATGAAAATGATCACACATTATTTTCTGGTAATGGTATTTATTGCAAAGTTAATGGTGAACACTGATGAAGGCTAGCAAACAACCCAATCACTGCTCGTCGTATAGGCCACTGTCCCTGCTCAATGTGGATACTACGATTTACGCTGAGATCATGGCAAACAGGTTGACGCCATTATTAACCAGGCATCATCCGCCATCTCATCGTGCTTAACAAAAATGAATGTGTCCATCTGTAACAAAACTGGTGCTCCTGTAAACCGACAGGTCTGAAGAGCACAAAAGGAGAGAAAAGTAAATAGCAAATCTCTCTTTGGGACCTAATAGTGTCCTCTTTTCATACCCAGACCACACAGTTGATCTAGAGAGTTAACATTGTTATACCCAAAAGACATGAGAATAGAGAAGATACAGAACCAGAGAAAGAATACCCATCAGCCCACTCATAAGTGGAATCTCGTCATCTGGGTATGTGTTGGCAAATGGTGTCCTATAGGTTCTACCTCGGAGAGAATCCACGAGGCTACCTAGTGATGGACCCAGAACATTACACCAACAGATGGCAGTATATGAGCGGGAGGGGCTAAGTTTGCAGTGCTCAAAGAAAAAGAAGAAAAAGGAAAATGATCCAAGTGATTCTAAAAATACCTACAGTGATGTCATAGAACACTTTATTGGGGCTGACCATCAAAGTGGTATGATTAAAAACAGTATGTTGATAGCATGTAAGGAATTGCTACCCACCAGTGATGTTATTCGGTCAACATGTTTCAGCCTAGAAACGGCTTTCGTCAGGACCTCTATGGTGCTACTGCAACACTTACTTTAGTGATGTGATGTGGAATCTACACCCGCTTTCCAAAATGAAAAAAGTGTATCTTCTCCTGTATATACAATGTACAAAAAGAAACAAAAACACAAACACACAATGTCAACAGAACAAGTTCAAAAATATCCAGTTCATGTCTCTTTGGTCTTTGTGGTGTGACTATAAACATTAGTAAGACACTCACCCTTATTGTAGGGAGAGAAAACCTCACCTCACCTGGCCACTGCTCAGGGTAAAAGGAGGCCACGCACTGAAAATAAACAGATCAATTTTGAAGTTAAATCCAGAGGTGGTAGTAAAAGATTTGAAAAAAGAGAGAAAATAGATTCAAAACACATAAATTGGCGATACACATGGTAAAACAGCATGGCCAGAATGGTTTTCTATAGCATCAGGAAAATACGCCCAAAACACATCTGACTGCACTAGCTTACACAGACCTACAGAATGAAAAGGAACAGGTAGCCAGCTACAGTCACAGCAAAATGAGGCGCCTACTCCTGTGCTCTCAGATTAGTTCTTTCAGACAAGGTACCAGCAGAATCCTTCTAAATATCCCACCGCCACTGACCTCTCCGTCGTTGCCTCGGAGTAAAGACTGAGCCGAGGGGGAGGCGATGATTGAAGGTCATGCGCGGTGTTAAATACACATCGCGGCGGACCTGAAAGGAAGCTCCCATCCAACGTGATGTGATTGGCTGTCAGGCTCCTCGTAGGTTGGCCACTAGAAGCCAGGCTCACAATCGGCCAACGCAATCATACGCGGACAAAACGGCCGCACTGACGGGCAATCACGTGAGACACTCCGTCACTTACAAATAAATAAATGAGATATGCAGAAGAGTGTTGCTTCAAAATAGCATCTGCAGCAAAAAATCAAGCAATCCAGAGCGCCACACAAATCGGTGGCGGACCTTGATGAGAACTGGTCTCTCGGTCGCCGCTGAAGGCCCGCGCATTGGTTGCAGCGGAGCCAATCAGCGGCGTCCATTAATCATCAGACAAGCGCCAGAGTTACAAAGGCAAAACAGGCCTAACATGGTGTCGGGCAACACAGATACAGTAAAATGGAATGAAAGCAGACCCATCTAACTGTTTCAAGTGGCTTGCGGACGGAATATAAAAGGATCTTGAGGGTTACTGCACATGTATATACACCCAAAGTTTGGTGAATAACGGAACTCGGTGCGTGTTACTCACAGGGGCGCTGCTGGAAGCTCGCGCATTGGTTGTAGCAGAGCCAATCAGCAGCGTCCATTTGTCATCGCCCAGACGACCACTATTGTCAACCCAGACTCGCGTAGAAGCTCTGCCGAGCCTGTCTTTGTATTTGATGAGGAAATTAATTTATGAAATAAGCTGAATGGATAGAGAGGCAGACCCATAACAGTGACGATATAGAAGTCACTGGAGGCTCCCGCATTGAATGAGGCAGCGCCAAACAACCAATGTTCGACAGGGGAAGAACACTGGTATAAGTTAGTGTAACTCTATCTCTATGAGTCTGAATTATTTACCTTCGGTGTATATTAAAATGATGGTGGCAGATAGTTTGTCCACCTCATAAGTCAGGTAGAACAAACTAGCAACATATATTTTCGGAAAATGAACACCAAGAGAAACTGCCAGATGTTCTGGAAAAACAAGACGTTCTGGAAAAACAAGACACCTCCAGTGCCTCATAGTGTCTAAATGGTAGGCATCAACCAGGAGGGTGTATAGTTGGCCCTGCCTAGATAGTTAAAATGAATACACCTGATGCCCGACGGACTGTGAAGGCATCCCCTTCGCCTATACTCAGGAAACACCTCTTGGAATAATGGAGGATCATGTGTTGTCCCATCGTGATTCCCTCTAAAAAATGCAGATGTCAAACATGAGATAGATCAAAAAAACGTTTATGGGAGTGATGCCTCTTCTAGATCCCATGGAAACAGATGTGTATAGTAGTGCGCACATCGAAATGCTCAATTGTGCATTCACAGCTGCATCCACGGAATGTCATCGTTCAGTCCCTCTGTATCACTATGGAGTTTATAAACCCATTTTTGCTCTTTTCTAAGTAGAAAAAGTGAAACATCCGTGACATGACTGGGTATGTATGGTTGTTCCAGAACCAGCCACCTGAGTTCGTCAGGACTGTGTCTCTTATCAAGAAAGTGCGTGGTAAGCCGTGTTGCCTGCTTTTTGCGCCTCATGGTGCTCATGTGTTCCTGAATGCGCAATTTCACTTTTCTTGCGGTCATACCGATATACCTTAGACATGAGCACCATGAGGCGCAAAAAGCAGGCAACACGGCTTACCACGCACTTTCTTGATAAGAGACACAGTCCTGACGAACTCAGGTGGCTGGTTCTGGAACAACCATACAACCATACATACCCAGTCATGTCACATGATCCTCCATTATTCCAAGAGGTGTTTCCTGAGTATAGGCGAAGGGGATGCCTTCACAGTCCGTCGGGCATCAGGTGTATTCATTTTAACTATCTAGGCAGGGCCAACTATACACCCTCCTGGTTGATGCCTACCATTTAGACACTATGAGGCACTGGAGGTGTCTTGTTTTTCCAGAACGTCTTGTTTTTCCAGAACATCTGGCAGTTTCTCTTGGTGTTCATTTTCCGAAAATATATGTTGCTAGTTTGTTCTACCTGACTTATGAGGTGGACAAACTATCTGCCACCATCATTTTAATATACACCAAAGGTAAATAATTCAGACTCATAGAGATAGAGTTACACTAACTTATACCAGTGTTCTTCCCCTGTCGAACATTGGTTGTTTGGCGCTGCCTCATTCAATGCGGGAGCCTCCAGTGACTTCTATATCGTCACTGTTATGGGTCTGCCTCTCTATCCATTCAGCTTATTTCATAAATTCATTTCCTCATCAAATACAAAGACAGGCTCGGCAGAGCTTCTACGCGAGTCTGGGTTGACAATAGTGGTCGTCTGGGCGATGACAAATGGACGCTGCTGATTGGCTCTGCTACAACCAATGCGCGAGCTTCCAGCAGCGCCCCTGTGAGTAACACGCACCGAGTTCCGTTATTCACCAAACTTTGGGTGTATATACATGTGCAGTAACCCTCAAGATCCTTTTATATTCCGTCCGCAAGCCACTTGAAACAGTTAGATGGGTCTGCTTTCATTCCATTTTACTGTATCTGTGTTGCCCGACACCATGTTAGGCCTGTTTTGCCTTTGTAACTCTGGCGCTTGTCTGATGATTAATGGACGCCGCTGATTGGCTCCGCTGCAACCAATGCGCGGGCCTTCAGCGGCGACCGAGAGACCAGTTCTCATCAAGGTCCGCCACCGATTTGTGTGGCGCTCTGGATTGCTTGATTTTTTGCTGCAGATGCTATTTTGAAGCAGGAAACACTCTTCTGCATATCTCATTTATTTATTTGTAAGTGACGGAGTGTCTCACGTGATTGCCCGTCAGTGCGGCTGTTTTGTCCGCGTATGATTGCGTTGGCCGATTGTGAGCCTGGCTTCTAGTGGCCAACCTACGAGGAGCCTGACAGCCAATCACATCACGTTGGATGGGAGCTTCCTTTCAGGTCCGCCGCGATGTGTATTTAACACCGCACATGACCTTCAATCATCGCCTCCCCCTCGGCTCAGTCTTTACTCCGAGGCAACGACGGAGAGGTCAGTGGCGGTGGGATATTTAGAAGGATTCTGCTGGTACCTTGTCTGAAAGAACTAATCTGAGAGCACAGGAGTAGGCGCCTCATTTTGCTGTGACTGTAGCTGGCTACCTGTTCCTTTTCATTCTGTAGGTCTGTGTAAGCTAGTGCAGTCAGATGTGTTTTGGGCGTATTTTCCTGATGCTATAGAAAACCATTCTGGCCATGCTGTTTTACCATGTGTATCGCCAATTTATGTGTTTTGAATCTATTTTCTCTCTTTTTTCAAATCTTTTACTACCACCTCTGGATTTAACTTCAAAATTGATCTGTTTATTTTCAGTGCGTGGCCTCCTTTTACCCTGAGCAGTGGCCAGGTGAGGTGAGGTTTTCTCTCCCTACAATAAGGGTGAGTGTCTTACTAATGTTTATAGTCACACCACAAAGACCAAAGAGACATGAACTGGATATCTTTGAACTTGTTCTGTTGACATTGTGTGTTTGTGTTTTTGTTTCTTTTTGTACATTGTATATACAGGAGAAGATACACTTTTTTCATTTTGGAAAGCGGGTGTAGATTCCACATCACATCACTAAAGTAAGTGTTGCAGTAGCACCATAGAGGTCCTGACGAAAGCCGTTTCTAGGCTGAAACATGTTGACCGAATAACATCACTGGTGGGTAGCAATTCCTTACATGCTATCAACATACTGTTTTTAATCATACCACTTTGATGGTCAGCCCCAATAAAGTGTTCTATGACATCACTGTAGGTATTTTTAGAATCACTTGGATCATTTTCCTTTTTCTTCTTTTTCTTTGAGCACTGCAAACTTAGCCCCTCCCGCTCATATACTGCCATCTGTTGGTGTAATGTTCTGGGTCCATCACTAGGTAGCCTCGTGGATTCTCTCCGAGGTAGAACCTATAGGACACCATTTGCCAACACATACCCAGATGACGAGATTCCACTTATGAGTGGGCTGATGGGTATTCTTTCTCTGGTTCTGTATCTTCTCTATTCTCATGTCTTTTGGGTATAACAATGTTAACTCTCTAGATCAACTGTGTGGTCTGGGTATGAAAAGAGGACACTATTAGGTCCCAAAGAGAGATTTGCTATTTACTTTTCTCTCCTTTTGTGCTCTTCAGACCTGTAGTACCTTCCATGTGTTTTATTGATTAGTTGGGGGACTAGGTACTAGTGGGTCTATAACAATTTCTCCCCTCGGACCCTCCATCACTTCTCTGTTTCTCTGCTCCTGTAAACCGCTCTGATACCCGATGTCTCGTGTCTAGTTCGCACAATATAAAACTCAAAAAAGAAAATGCTTTGTCGCTATGTGAAAACTCAGGAAATATGTCATCATCTTTGTTTTTTAGAGCACTAAACATAATTTTTAAGGGAATAAGACCTTATTTCTATAATTTCTAAAGGAAATGCTTTAGCTATTACAGTTATGATTACATCAATATGATGTCAATCATGCCACACTTTTTTGGAATGAATATAGAATGTTAGCAATCTAGCTGTTTATTAGATTACTGTGGGGAGGCTGAGGTCAGGTGCACGGACTCGGATAATTGAGGGCGGGGAGGAAGGTGCAGAGGTAACAAGTTGAATACGCTGGGCAGGCCGGAGGGGCAGTGGCAGCACAACGGACCATGACGGGCAAACAAAAAGGGGACAGGGACAACAAACCAACCATGCAGGACAGGCAAGAGAGGCTGTGACAATATAACAAAGCATTGAGGGCAGAAGGAAGAGGCAGTGGTAGTAAAACCATACATGCCAACAGACCCAATTCAGGCAGGAGACTTCTGATGTTTTTAAGCCCCTAAGTGCTTTATTTTATCCGCCTCCTGCCTAAAATCTCCTCTTTTTCAATGTAAATCAATAGGGAAAATCAGTTCCCCAGTTTTTCGTTTTTCAAAATCTCTTCTTACCAACTTAGAAATGTTGGCACGTATGATACATTGGATCATGGTGTGCTGGAAATATGAGATCTGGACATGGATTCGGATAACAGAGGGCAGGAGGGAGATGACCAATGGGCACCAAACTGACCGTACAGGGCAGGCCTCACAGGTTGCAGCAGCACAGTCAACCACACAGGGTAAGAGGGACGGCAGTGCAGCACAATGCACCATGGATTGCAATAGAGGGGCGACAGGGCCATGCACATGGACAAAGAGAGCAGAGGGGAAAAAGGCATGGGCAACAAGCTGACCATACCGGACAGACAGGCGGGACAGTTGCAGCATAACAGACCATGAAGGGCAGGACAGAGGGGCAGGGGCACAACTACAGATCAGACAAGGCAGGAAGGAGTGGATAGGGGCTTGCACATTGCTAACAGAAGGCAGGGGGCAGGTGCAACAAGCTGACTATGGAGGGCAGGCGGGAGGAGCACTGGACAGGGGAATGACCTTCCAAACAGACCACGCAGGGCAGACAGGAGGAGCTGTTGCAGCACAACAGAGCATGGAGAGCAGAAGGGAGTGGCAGCAAAATGGCCCATGTAGGACAGGAGGGAGAGGATAGGGTTATGGAACGCTGACAGGCAGGGTGGACGTGGCAGGGACAGGCAGCAGCCACCTGACCTTGCTAGGCAGGTGAGGGGGGCATTGGCAGCTCAACAGAATACTCAGAGTAGACAGAAGGGGCAGGGGCAGTTCCATGGAACATGGTGGGCATTAAGGAGGGAGCTGGGGCATGCACACAGACATCAGAAAGCGGGTGTAGGAGGGTAGGGACAGCAAACTAAGCAGAAAGGTTAAGCAGGAGGTTTAATGATGGGGCATAGAATTGGTCAACGGAAAGCAGGAAGTTTGGGGAAGAATATCAAGCGAAATGGATGGCAGTGGCAGCACATCGGACCATGCAAGGCAGGAGTGAGTGGGCTTGTGCATGGACTCTGACCAAAAAAACCTAGGAATTCACTGAAAAAAGCAAAGGTTACAGGGTCATTGTAGTTAGAAAATAGACTTTTAAAAAACCTTAGATATTCACTAAATAACCAACGGTTACAGAGATGTTGTAGTTGAGTTCAGTTTTTACAAATACAATATCATAAAAATTTAGCTGTTAGAGTTATTTCAAGTAACTGTAGCTCGTGTCCTAAGGTAACTATAACTTGCGCCTTTGCCATGCACTGCTAATTACCCCAGACTATTCACTCATGATATCTTCCACTTGAAATAAGGGTCACCCATGGCCTCAGGGACCACCATCTCTCCCAGGCTGTTTTGAAAAAGAGATGGAAGGGCCGCAGACATCCCCAGGGCAAACATTGTAAAAGCAAAATGCAGGGGGACCCCACACGGCCCCACCCACCTCTCCGGAACTGCCACCTCCCTGGGGCTCAAAGAAAATAATGAAGTGGGTCTATCACGGACTACCGAACCCAGGGACCACCACCTCCCTGTGCTTTAAGTGAACATTGAAGGGGGGGCCGTGTTTAGTTGCTCCCTATATCTGAAAGCAATGCTGTCTCCCAGAGAAGGCTGGGAACCGGCAGGGACTGTGGGGGCACCCACAGAAAGATGGCCAGGCACAGGGGGAAGCAGTACCTGGGGCTGAAATCGGCCCGGGAGGGGCTGCGCGGCCCCCTCCCTCTTTGGTATAAGGCTGGGCCCCAGGGAAGGGCCTCCAGGGCGGGCAATTGGCCCGGTGATGGTGGTTAAGAGGCTCCCCACTATATTATAAATAAAAATGATTAAAAAGCCAGGGGATGGGGTCCCTGAAGGGAGATGGCCGCCCCTCTGCTCCATTGAAGTAATGCCTGGCCCCTGGGATGTGGACCCCTGGGCTGAAACCGGCTCGGGAGAGGGGCCACGCGGCCCTCCTCCCCGAGTGAATTCTTCCTTCTTGACATCTGCTGCTGAGATCGTATTCTAAACTTTTAAAAACTAGAACTATATGTAAATTACCTAGAAGCCTAACCCGTTTGGCCCTGCACCATATACCTTAGCAGTATGCAATGCCTTTCTGCCCTTTTCCCAGGATGATGTACAGCTTACTAAGAGACCCCACCAGCGAGTTTCCCACCGATTAACGAGACACATGCCTCATCCCTAGGAATATGATCGCATCTCCACCAAACGAAGAAGTACTTACATCTGCAGAATGCAAATTATCGAAGTGTGTTTTCTCTGCAGTTCCACTTTGAAAAGTTCGCTGGTGAACACACTTGAGGAACAATAACATTGTCAAAGTTACAGACAAGGCCTTGGGAGACATTCGTTCTGCGTCCGTTACGCAGCTGTAGTATATGAGACGCACTATATATTAACCCAATGAGGTAGGACTTACTTATTACCCAGTAGAAAGTACTCCACTTGGGTAGGGGTGTTCAAAAACAGTGGCCTCTTTTTGGAGAAATACACAGGGCAGGATTAATTCTGCTATGATCCTAATTTCATAGAAATTAAACCTCAACAAATTACAGTTGGGAAACTTTTTTTTATAAATGTGGAAATTCACTGAAAAAACAAAGGTTACAGGTAGGTTATAGTTAGGAAATAGGAGAAAAAAAACTTACAAATTCACTGAAAAAATCAAGAGTTACACAGATGTTATAGTTAGGCTGACATTTCACTCGTACAAAACCAACGAAATTCAGGAGTTATACTTATCGGACTATAACTTACTCCCCTGCAATGCACTACTTATGACTTCGCATATTACATCTCTCATTACATGGTCAGTGACATCAGTGAGGCCATCACGGATGACATCTCAGATGACATCACTGATGGTATCATCCACAGAACCAGGAAACAAACCTACTTACAATCCTGTACATCTCATACACCTATTCCCACACCCACACAACCACTGAAATACCTATTCACTGACCCATACAAACACTCACACGCCAGCTCACTGATCTTTAGAGCCAGTCACACTTCAACTCATCCATACAGCCACCAACTCAACTAGTAACTTTCATATACAGGCACTTATGCACCTACTCACTGACCAATACAGCCACTCACACATCCAGTCATACTGACATACAAACACTTACACATGCACTCATACACCCATACAGCCACTCACACACTGAAAAAATCACCCTTACAGCTACTCGACCATATGGTCACTCACACAGTCACTCACTCACCCATACAGTTACCACACACCCACCCACTCACTTACTCATACATATACCAACATGTACTCACTCACCTGTACAGTCACTGTGACAAGTACATACTCTCCCATACAACCTATCAGTCACTTACCCACCCACCCATACAACCAGTCACATGCCTTTTCACCCATACAGGCACTCACACACCCACTCACTCATACAGCGACTGACACACCCATTCATACTGCCGCTCTCTACCCTTTTTCTCACTCACACTTATGTACCTGCTCAGTCACCCATACAGCCACTCATGCACCCTCTCATTCACCATTTACAGCCACTGACACCCTGTACACTCACCCATACAGCCAGTCATTCATCCTCTCATTCACCATTACAGCCACTTACACACCCACTCACTCACCCCTACAAATACGCACACAGCCACTGACTCATACACTTGCTCACCCATACCAAAATTCACACATCCACTCACTCATATCCACAGTGTCTCACATACCTACTCACTCTTCTATACATCCCTTACAACACCTACTCACTCCCACAGCCACTTGCGTTAGTATATATGATCTGAAAGAGACACGTTAATAATAGATTCCTTACCTTAGAATATCCCCAGGCGTCAGACTGGATCCAGAAAGTTTTTCGTCAGCAGTACCCCTGCGCATCGGTAGGTGGCGGTGTGCGGCTCAGCGTAAATCGCTGGTGTCGTAAGCGCCGAGATGACTTCACGAAGACTACTTAGGCGCCACCCAAGCGCGCTGATGTCAGTTCTTTCTTTTTCCGTGCCATCAAGCACAGATCAGGTTAGAGCACGTACCCTAGTCACTGTTTGACTAACTTTTTTGAGACTTTAGTGTCTCCTCTTTATGAGTCTTTGACTCCTGGTGCCAAGTAGGGATGCCTGGATTTAAATCCTGTGGGTCCTGCCGCCGTACGATGTCGGTGGTGGACCCCCATGACTTTTGTCTCTACTGTCTGGAGCGCGACCATGACTCTCGGTCATGTCCCGACTGTCTGGCCATGGCTCCGAAGGCTTTGTGGGAGCGGTCCCGAAATCTGGTGGAGGCCCGGCAGTCATCTCTGCACCGTTTGCGGTCCAGGGGTCACACAAGGGACCATCCGCGGAGCCATCATCATCGCTCCTCGGGGTCTAGGTCTTCGCCCTTGGAATCGGGTAAGAGACGTCACAAAAAGAAGTTTGAAGAAGCGTGTTTGCTCTCCGACGTACCCCGTCGATCTTTGGATGCCGATGAAGGGGCCAGGGGTTCTTTCCCTGCGGCTTCGTTGGAGCCTAGGAGTCCCGCGGCCTACCCACCTTATCCAGGTCCGTCCGCAACTCTGGCCCAGGTGCAAGAGTTTTTTGCCACCATGGACTGCCTTTTCAGGCCTAGGTCTCCCGCTGGTGCACCTTCGGGCCCCGCTGTCCCTATGGATGTCCCTTGTAAGTCTTGGGCTCTGCCATCGGCAGCTCTGGATCCTGCGCCGTAAGGTCCTCAGCGTTCCGGCCTTGCCCGAGTTTCCGGGTAATTTTGCCCCAACTTGGGACCCAAATTGGGACGTGGAGCCCGATCTGCACCATTTCTGACGCCTTTGGAGCATTTGTTTACCCCTGTGCCTCCTCATTCGCTTCTGCCTACGCCTCGGGCCATGGAGGAGTGGGATGACTGGGAGGGGTCGGAGGACCCTCTTGCACGGCAGTGCAAGTCCGAACACGAGTGGGCAGAGGAATCGGAGGATGTAGGTGGCCTTGACTCTCCTCCTGAGCTGGGTATTATGTCTCCTCCCGCTGTCATGGAGAAAAGTGCCACTTTTTTTTCTGCGGTGCTCCATACAGCAGCTGAGGCCCTTGACCTCAATCTGCCTACTATCTCTCATAAAACCAACCTTCTTACTGAAGTGCTTTAGCCGGCGGCAAGTTCTACGGAACCTCTGTTCCCATTCAATGAGGCCTTGACGGATGTTTTGATAGACACCTGGTCCAGAACAGCCACGGGGGTCCCGGTGGACAAGAACGTGGCACGGCGTCATCGCCCAGCACCGGGTTACCCTGCCTTTTGAACTAATCATCTGACTCCAGAGAGCCTGGTCATTCAGGCCTCCACTTCACAAACTGCGTTTCCTACTGCCCCGCCGGATGAGGAATCGAACAAGTTGGAGCAATTTGGAAAAAGGTTATGTTCGAGGCATAAAAGCTGCAGATTACACATTGTGCATAGATCGCCACCTAGTGTTGGGCCCGGATGATTGCAGTTTGTTATTGTCAGATTGTTTTTTTCCACCATCGGGCTCGGATGTGTTTCCTGCGCTCCGGTTTGGAACCTCACCCAGTTCGACGGTATTGTTTCGATCGTGCTACACATCGGCGTGATTCTTCACCAACTTCGAAGTCTTCGATTCCGGTCATCGACGAAGGCCTTCGGGCCTACCTAGACCTCATCTTCTGGCTCATAGAAAGGACGCCATTCAAGAAGTGTCTTCAATGTGGGTCAAAGTTTCCCCACACCGATCTACATGAGGTGTGCAACCTTTGCCTCTCACCGGAGCACGAGGCCAAAGACTGTTTCGCTTGTGCCTCTTTCTGCTCCAAGAAGACGATTCTGGACCGATGAGCTCGAAGAACAATGGCTCGCTCGTCAGCTTCGATCCCCGACGACATCTTTGGAGAGGGCGTCGACATGCCAGAACATCAGCACGCCGAAGAAAGTTCCAGCTCTTCTGATGCCGAAGACTCAGACGTCGAGGACAACACTCCAGCTCAACGGGTCGTAAGTAAGACCGTCGACCCCAACCCTTACTCGACACCCTCAAAAAAGGCTTTGGTCACACCCTCATCTTCGGGCCTGGGTGCACACTAGAGAGACTGCTTCCCAAGCCCCGCCTTCAGGACCGGCAAAGAAGCCTACTAAGCCTTCAGGCGGCTCGGGCTCGAGTCAGTCTATTCCCGGTGCCGATCCCATAACGACACCGAAGAAGAAGCCATCTTCCTCACCACGCCGACCGCTGCTCCGACACCTAAGCACACGGCGCCGAAGACTGGCAGCGGCTCATCGGTGCCGAAACCACACTCGGAGCCAAGTAAAAAAAACACCTAAAGGCCCCGATTCACATGCTTCGGAGCCGAAGAAACACCCGGGACCGAAAAAAAACATGTTCCGGTAAAAGACATTTCAAAAGGTCACACTTCTAAACCAATAGACCATAGACCACCGACTCGGTGCCGAAAAAACCTCCGGAACTGAAAACCTCGGTGCCGAAGGATCTGCCCTATACAGAAGAACTTTTTACACCAGATCCTCAACAAAATACTCTTGTTAAAGATCCTAAGACTGGCCAACTAGTTCTTAGCTCTAAGAAGAGACCACTAGAGGCGCCTGCACCGCCTCCGCCTCCTCCTCCTCCAAAGAAGAGAGACATTGCAACCTCTGCATTAAGGGTCTCTTCTCCACCACCTCCCCATACTGTTCCTCCTCCTACACATCATTCTCCTACACCATCCACTAATCCAGATGATGATCTGGATACAGACTCTGATGACACAGGTGGAGGTGCACACGACCCAGCAGGGACCAGTAGTCCCCCTCAGTCACCTAATCCTTGGGATGATTAGAACACCCCTGATGTACCTTACGTCCCACAAGATGATGTATACCCTTCCAGACCTTCCCCACCAGAGGACAATATAGGTTTTAACCTACTTGTCCAAAGAGCTGCCCAGTACCATGGGGTTGACATGCACACTGATGCTGTGGAGGAAGATTTCCTTTTAGACACTTTTGATAACACACAAAGGTCTACTGCCATTTTGCCAATGCTTAAAGGCGTCATTAAGCACGCATCAGAGGTTTTAAAGATCCTGTCAGGGCTTGGGTGCTCAACCCTCGCATTGAAAAGAAATATAAAGCTGCCCCTACAGACCCTGTTTACATCAAAGGTCCAGCACCACTAGATTCTTTAGAAGTGTTTAATGCACGTAAACGTGCTAATTCACAAACATCAGGTGAGGCCTCACCACCAGATAAAGATCTAAGCTCCTTGACGCCTCTGGTAAACAAACAACGTCACAGGCAGCTAACATTTGGCGCATTGCCAATACCCAAGCATTGTTGGCAAGATATGACATGGCACATTATGATGAGCTGGAGTCCATAATGCAGCATCTACCAGACAAATATAACAAGCATTTACAATGCAATGGTCTCGTCTTTGTTAAAGTTAGAGCTATTGGCATTGCTCATGACATTATTTGTAAAAGATATAAATAAATGGCATTGTCATTTACAATGCCAATAGCTTAATCTCTCGCAAATGCGAGACCTATTGCATTTGCACCCACACAGAGAGCCAAACACACACACACACACACACAGACAGAGCCACACACACACACAGAGCCACACACACAAAGCCACACACACACACAGACAGAGCCACACACACAGACAGAGCCACACACACACACAGAGACAGAGAGCCACACACACAGACACATACACACATACACACACACACACACACACAGAGCCACACACACAGACAGAGCCACACACACGCACGGACACAGCCACACACACACACACACGGACAGAGCCACACACACACACACACACAGTCAGAGCCACACACACACAGAGCCACACACACACACAGCCACACACACACACAGAGCCACACACACACACAGAGCCACACACACAGTCTCACACATACACACACACAGAGCCACACACACAAAGAGCCACACACACACAGAGCCACACACAGAGCCACACACACACACACACAGCCACACACACACAGCCACACACACACAGCCAAACACACATACACAGCCACACACACACACAGAGCCACACACACAGCCACACACACACACACACACTGAGAACCACACACACAGCCACACACACACAGCCACACAGCCACACACACACAGCCACACACACACAGCCACACACACACAGCCACACACACACACAGCAACACACACACAGCCACACACAGTCACAAACACACATACACAGCCACACACACATACACAGCCACACACACACACACACACAGAGCCACACACACAGAGCCACACACACACACAGAGCTACACACACACAGAGCTAAGCACACACACACAGAGCTACACACACACACACACAGAGCTACACACATACACACACAGAGCTGCAGACACACCCACAGAGCTACACACATAGCCACACACACAGAGAGCTACACATACACAGAGCCACACACACACACACAGTCATATGGCAGCAGCGCCTCGTTAAAGATGATGTTCTGCTTCCTGACAGTCTGCAGTACTCACTACAAGGTGTCAGACAATCTTGAATCAACCCTCCTTACCCACACACTAACACACCTCACTACCCGCCCCATTATCACTCATTACAGAATTAAAAAAACCCGGCTATTAACGAAAAGGCTGGAATGGTTCTCGTTCCGAATCTGGGTGATGTATTAGGTCTAATAAAAAAATACCGCAAACAGAGACTGGAACAACCATGGGCTGTGAATGATGGTTACGGTTTATCAGTTACTTCCTGTGCCTTTAATACAGTCACGATACCAAAATGACAACCATGAACAATCGATAGACAATTAGGAAGAAAACTTTAAAGTGTAAGGTAGTTCGCCCTCCGGGTCACACCATGTTTGTACAACACGCTTTCTCCCATGAACAACAGGCCAAACAGGAGGCGCTAGCGTGGGACATCAAGGCGCACTGGGATGTATGGAAGCTAGGCTAGGAAGCATGAGACCCAATATTTGAGGTCACTGGCCGGGTAGGGGATGCTGGTCATGGTAAGCGCCAATCGATCTATTCACCTGCAGCGGCTCTGGACGGAGGGGTGCAGCCTCATACAGTCACAGGGCAGGGGCCAATCCATCCCTGAATATGGCTGTTATTCCCCATAATCCTTCGAAACATATACAGCTGCCTAAAGGAGTCACTAACATCCCGAAGCCATTCAACAGTAAGCCACTTCCCGCATGCAGCAACAAAGCGGTGACCCCCCTGCCCGCAGCCGCTCCCCAGTCCACGGGTGATTCCCCCTCAATCCCACTCAACATGACTGCTCTGACTGCAGCTTAGTCATGCCCTGTGCAGAGCAGTAGACGCAGAGCATTAGATGTCACACACCCGGCACACACTTCTGAGGCTGGGCCCGCTGGTATGTTATTGCAGAAATAGGTGGGGCCTGCATGCCCCATGCAGAAGGGGGGGGAACACACCCCCACATGAGGCGCTAGCGCGGGACATCAAGGCGCACTGGGATGTATCGAAGCTAGGCTAGGAAGCGTGAGACCCAATATTTGAGGTCACTGACCGGGGAGGTGATGCTGGTCATGGTAAGCGCCAATCGATCTATTCACCTGCAGCGGCTCTGGACGGAGGGGTGCAGCCTCATACAGTCACAGGGCAGGGGCCCTTCTATGAAACAAAAGTAATTTCAACGAATTGGGGCAAGTGTAGCGCGGACACCATCAACAAACCACTCAATACTCGCCCCCTCCCGTGTTCGGCGCAGGTGGTACGGTCCCCTCAGGGCGGAGAGCCCCGGAGGGATAGAAAGGCTCCGTAGCGGGCGGACACGCGCCCGTAGTCAGTCACGGCGGGTGCAGGGCAGCGCGCGCGGTGTGAGCGCCGAATATACACATGCCCTAGCTGGCTTTCCTGCACTCTCTCACCCAGGACGGCAGAGGGGGACCTCCAGCCAGCTCACCGACCATGTGTTTCCCGGCTGCTCACCTGCCATGGTGTTGTGCGTGCTGCGGCAGGCTTGGTGGCGGCTCCCGGACCCTTGCAGTGCACGCTCTCCCGCAGGATTCCCGGGCGCAGTGGCTCGCTCGCAAGGACTCTTGAGCAATCCGAGCCGCTCGGGCTGTTCGTGATTTCTTTCAAAATGGCGCACATTGCGAGTCGACATGATTCAGTAACATCACTTAATAGACAGGCTCCGGAGGACCACTAAAACAAACTGAAAGTCCCAGTGACGTTATAAGTCCGTCCTTTTCAGACTGGGGGGCGTGTTTTTTGTTGAGTGACTGAAGACGTCACGGAGAGAAAGGACAATCCGAAACGGACGGGGCTTAAAGTGACTGACACAGCTCTTCTCCAATGGCTGGCCGCCGTGTAGGAAGCCAGCCAATGGAGCAGAGCTGGCTCGTTTACCTCCGTACTCTAGAAAACACAAAATCTCGGCGCAAGGCCGAGACCTAAACATAGTGCCAATGAACTCATACAGGAAGGTAAAAATATTACTAATACTTCCAGTCGTTGTGCCCTAGATGCTGCATATACTGCCTCAAGGGCAATCAATACCCGTACCATTTTGCGGAGACATGCCTGGCTACGTATTTCAGGTTTTAAATCTGAGGTACAAAATTCCATCCTCAATCAGCCATTTGATGAGACACATTTATTTGGCCCTAATGTTGATGTGTCTTTAGAAAAAATGAAAAAAGTCACCGACACAGCAAAATCTATGGGAGCCTTGCACCTGCAAGCTCCCAGACGTTCTTTTATTCGCTCATCATACAGAGGCAACACAAGAAAGCCCCTCCACTTCCTACAAAACCCCTAGTCAATCCACATACACTAAGGGCTACCAGAGAGGGGGTTACAGGGGTAACAACAACAAAGGCAGAGGCAAAACCAACAACTCCCGCTCTGCCTCCACCCCTACCCAATGACTTTCCTCCCCTTCCCCCCCAACATTCCACTCCTGTATGCATCTGTTCTTGGCATGTAGAGCTGCAGAGTTACACACGCCCACCCACCTCCCCGGCTACCCTTGTCTGTTCCAGTATTACCTTAATTAGATACTGATTACATGGGCATCCTTCCTTTTCTTGCAAAGCTCTATCATTTCCCTAATGGCAAAAAACAATCTGAGGATGGAGCCGATGCCCATGCGCAATGTGGTCCAAAGGAGGAGTCACCTATCTCGTGACTTCCAAAGAACTTTTTAGGACAGCAACAAACTGCAAACATCCGGGCCCAACACTCGGTGGCGATCTATGCACAGTGTGTAACTCTGCAGCTCTACATGCCAAGAACAGATGCCTACTGGTAAGTAGCATTTTACTTTCCTCTGCCAGCCTGGGGCTGTGGTCAGTCACACCGCATGCCTTTTGGGCCGCTACTCTCATGAGGTGTGGGACACCGTAGCGCAGACGCTGTCCCAGTGCCCAGAAGAGGTTCGGGCTGTCCTTTCCCAAGGTGTTGCCAAGGGTAAGGATTCCACTAAGTTCACCATTCGGTGTGGGCTGGACACAGCAGACTCTTTAGGGAGAGCGATCTTCACAACAGTGGCCCTGCGTCGCCATGCCTGGCTGCGGTCCACTGGATTTTCAGGACATCTCCAGAGCTCCCTCATGGACATGCCCTTTGATGGTACTGGCCTGTTTGGCGATAAGGCTGACAGTGCACTGGAGGGTTTCAAGGACTCTCAGGCTACAGCCAAGTCCTTAGGTCTCTCCACCACATCTACCTTTCGTGGCCATGGAAGGGGCTCCCCTGCACGTTTGTTCAGCCAGAAACCTGCGCAGAACCAAAATCAGCGCGGCTGTGGGCGTGGAAGCCTTCGTGGCGGCACAGGGGGCCAACGTGCAGGTCAGTCCACCTCCACTCCTGCAGCATCCGCCTTAAAGCCTTCCTAGTCCGAGCTTTGGCGTGCACCCCACACCAGTGGGTGCAGGATTCAACATCACCACCCCCACTGGCGTTCTGTCACTTCCGACAGATGGGTGCTGCAACTTGTCTGGAGGGTTATTCCCTCCCCTTCAGGTCCACCCCCCAGCCATGCCACCTCAGTTCCACCGCATGTCGGGGGATCACTTCGCACTTCTCCAACAGGAAGTCATGGCCCTCCTGGCCAAGGGGGCCATCAAGCGCGTTCCTGGGCCAGAAGTAGGACGTGGTTGTTATTCCCACTACTTTCTGGTCCCCAAGAAGGACAAAGGGTGCTTGCGCCCCATCTTGGACCTCAGGAACGTCAATCGCTTCCTCCGGAAGGAGAAGTTCAAGATGTTGACTCTGGCGCAGGTCTTGGCTGCCCTCGACCCTGGAGACTGAATTGTAGCATTGGACTTGCAGGACGCATATTTTCAGATCAGCGTCCTGCCGGCCCACCGGCGTTAACTGCGGTTCATGGTAGGCCAGGAGCATTTTCAGTTTGCCGTGCTCCCCTTTGGCTTTACCAGCGCCCCTCGGGTGTTGGAGGTGGGTGCAGCTCACCTGCGCAGGTCAGGGGTGTCAGTCTTCCCCTACCCCCTGCAGTTGTCACCCACCTTCAGACTACGGCCGACCTCCTGCATTTGCTGGGGTTCTCCATCAACGTGCTGTAGTCGTACCTGAGTCCCTCTCAGAAGCTCCCATTCATCGGAGCGGTTCTGGATTCGACGCAGTTTCGGGTTTATACTCCCGATCAGCGAGTCCAGGATATTCAGGCTATGATTCCGATCTTTCGGCCTCTATCCCGGGTTTGTCAGGATGACCCTCCGGCTCCTGGTCCTGATGGCCTCCTGCATCCTGCTAGTGCAACGTGCCAGATGGCATCTGCGGGCTCTGCAGTGGGACCTGAAGTTCCATTGGGCGCAGCATCAGGGCAATCTGTCCCGATCATGTCCAGATCTCGGAGGGCACTGCACGACAATTGCAGTGGTGGCTCACGAATCTCGATTGGGTCAATGGCAGATCCCTCTCCCTTGCCCAACCGGAGCACACTGTGGTGACGGATGCGTCGTCCCTCCTGGGATGGTGAGGCCACTTGGGAGAGGATGAGATCAGAGGCCTCTGGTCTCCGGCGGAGTTCTGGCTCCATATCAACCTTTTGGAGCTTCAGGGGATCGACTTGCACTGAAGGTATTCCTTCCCTCTGTCCGGGGAAGTGTGGTGCAGGTGTTCACGTACAACACCACTGCCATGTGGTATTGCAACAAATAGGGCGGGTGGGGTCCTGGACCCTATGTCAGGAGGCTCTGCGCCTCTGGACATGGCTGGAACATCAAGGCATTACCTTAGTGGTTCATCAGGCAGGTTCTCTGAACGCCAGGGCGGACAAACTCAGCCGCCGGTGATTGATGAATCACGAATGGCATCTGAACTCGGACGTGGGGCAAGGTCTCTTTCAGCAATAGGGAGAGCCTTGGTTAGATCTATTCGCCACCGAAGAGAACGCGCAATGTCATCAGTTCTGCACGTTGGAATTTCCAATGCAGCGCTTTTCGTCGCAAGTGGAGTTGCGGTCTATTGTACGCCTTTCCGCCTATACCACTTCTGCCCCAGAGTGCTCAGGAAGATTCGGTGCGACCGGGCCCAAGTTATTCTTGTGGCTCCAGATTGGGCACGAAGATACTGGTATCCCGAGCTACTCAATATTGCGATCGATCCCCCGATCCGACTGCCTCTTCGGGAGGATCTTCTGTCGCAGCAGCAGGGGACGGTCCTCCACCCAAACCTGTCCAGCCTCCAACTCCATGCATGGAGATTGAGTGGCGGCAGTTGACCGCTTTCGATCTTCCTCCCGAAGCCATCTTAGGCGACAACCCAGAATTCTGTGATACCCTGGGCCAGGCCTTTGTCAATAAGGTGCAAGCAGTCTGACACCTTTCTAAACACCTGAAATGAGCCTCCTGCAGCAAAAATTGTTTCCACCAAAAACCTTCCTAGTTTTTCCTTCTCCCAACCCAGCAGGGACCTAATTATACAAACTATCAAAGAAACAAAATCAGGGGCCCCCTCTGATCCTTGTCCCCCTGAAGTATTCCACCTCTGTCCCAATGAGCTCAGTACGCAACTAAAACACCTGTTTGGGGGAATCATACACCACGGGAAGTTTCCAGCGGCCTGGAAAATAGCTTCCGTGCTTCCTTTGCTAAAAAACCCCACCTGAACCCGACGATCCCAATAGTTATCGGCCCATCTCCAGAATTCCTTTTTGCTCTAAGGTTCTGGAGAAAATGCTCTCTACCTTCATCACCTCAAACAATCTGCTAGACTACTCTCAAAATGGATTCAGAGAAGGACACAGGACCGAATCTGCCCTAATCACGGCAAGTGAAGAGCTTAGGAAACCACTCGACGGAGGCGGAAGGCCGTCTTGATATTGCTAGACTTATCGGCGGCCTTCGATACTGTCAATCATAATATACTAATATCAAGACTGACGGAACTGGATGTCCACATCTCGGCTACAACACTACTCTCATCCTATCTCTCAGAAAGATCGTTCAGAGTAGAAGTAGGTGGAACAAGCTCACAAACCTTCAATCTGCATTGTGGAGTGCCCCAAGGCTCTTCTCTGAGCCCCACGCTCATCAATGTTTACGTGGCCCCTCTGGCTGCCTTGATCAGACAGTTTGGGTTCTCAGTAATCAGTTATGCAGATGACACACAAATTGTGGTGTTCATTACCAACAATGAAGATGAGGTGGCAGAACGCTTTAACATCTGTATGTCCCACGTTAACAGCTGGATGCAATCTAACTGCCTAAAATTAAACGGCAGCAAAACAGAGGTCCTAATGCTAGGGACCAATCCCTTAGGCTGGTCTCCGAAATGGTGGCCCACTGAGTTGGGCGATTGCCCCCCACCAGTCTCCAAGGTCAAAAATCTCGGGGTGATTTTCGACTGTCTGCTAACCTTCGATAGCCAGATCAACTGCCTTACGGCAAGGTTCTGGGCTATATTAAAACTCATCAGAAAGATCCAGTCTTTTATTCCCCCTGAAGCCCTGAAAACAGTGGTAACTGCACTGGCAATCTCAAGGCTGGATTATGGCAATGCTCTTTACCTTGGGATCCAAAATCAACATCTGAGTAAGCTTCAACGCCTGCAGAATGCGGCAGCGAGATTGATCTTGAACATTCCCAGGCACGAATCGGTGGCCCAGCGGCTAGCAGCACTTCACTGGCTGCCGGTACGGAAAAGAATAGTATTCAAGGCACTCTGCATCACGTTTAAGGCACTCCACGGCAGAGGTCCTTCTTACCTGACCTCGAGAATAAAGCACTATGTCCCGTACAGGATCCTCAGATCGGCACAACTGAAACTGTTCCAAGTACCTAGGTTTAAGCAGGTACGTTGGGGAGGCAGGAGTTTTCTGGTAAGATCGGCTAAACTCTGGAATAGCCTACCTCTTTCAATTAAAAACAGCCAGCATCTTACCTCTTTCAGGAGACTTGGCTATTCCGAGCAGACCTCTAACACGCCCGCTCCCATCTTGACCCGACCTTTTAGTTGTTAGCGCCAAGACGCCCCCGGGCATTCATTGCGCTTTATACATTTAAAATCAATCAAATCAGTCTGTGATGTCATTCTGGCAGCCAGGCGTCCCTCCACTAAGAAGGTATACGCCTGCAGATGGAACAAGTTTGTGGCATGGTGCACAGCAAAGGCTGTGGGTCCCCTTTCTGCCCCTCTTTATACGGTCCTTCTGTTCCTACTATCCTTGTCCCAACAGGGCTCTGCTCTGGGCACTATCAAAGGTTATCTTTCGGCCATCTCCGCCTTTCTACGCCTTCCATATCCGCCTTCTCTTTTTAGGTCTCCGGTTGTTCCTGAAAAGCATTACGCACAAGTTTCCTCCCGTGCCGTTCATTATGCCTCAGTGGGACTTAAACCTTGTCTTGACATATCTGATGTGCGCTCCTTTCGAGCCCCTTCATAACTATCCTTTGCATGTTCTCACTCTCAAGACGGCTTTCCCGGTAGCTATCACCACTGCCAGAAGAATGAGTGAGCTCCAGGCCCTTTCTTCCAAACCTCCTTTCATTTCTGTTCTTCCGGACAAGGTGGTTTTAAGGACCTGTC
Organism: Lissotriton helveticus; assembly: GCF_964261635.1. Taxonomy (NCBI): domain Eukaryota; kingdom Metazoa; phylum Chordata; class Amphibia; order Caudata; family Salamandridae; genus Lissotriton; species Lissotriton helveticus. The sequence continues at coordinate 1,207,426,903 of NC_136057.1, forward strand.
CTTCTTTATTGCCAGAGGTTGTCACGCCCTTCCACATCCGGCAGACTATCACTTTGCCCACCGCATCCTTCCAAAGAGGAAGAGAGGCTCCACCGTCTGGACCCAAAACGTGCGCTCTTGTTCTGTCTGAAACACTCACAACAGTTCTGGGTGGATGACCAGCTCTTTGTTGGCTACGTGGGTGCCAAAAAAGGTTGGGCCGTGCACAAACTGACCATCTCTCGGAGAGTCGTTCTCTGCATCAAGGCCTGTTACTCGTTGGCTAAGAAGTACCCTCCTGTGGGGCTGTGTGCCCATTCCACCAGGGCAACAGCAGCCATCACTGCCTTGGATGCGGCGTTCCCTTGCAAGACATTTGTCAGGCAGCTAAATGGGCCTCTCTGCACACGTTTACCAAGCATTACTGCCTTGACAGTCAAGTCCAGAGAGACAGCTTCTTTAGCCATTCTGTTCTCCATGACTTTCTGGTGTAATCTTATTCGCAGACCCTCCACTGGGGTTGGTATTGCTGGGGTATCTATTCTAAGGTAAGGAATCTATCACCAACGTGTCTCTTTCAGATCCACAAGTTACCTTTGCTTTTCTCAGTGAAGATATATAATATATAATATATATATATTATATATATATATATTTTATATATATATATATATATATATTTGCTGCTTCTCCTTTGCCAGATGTCACCTCCTCTGACAGCTGGAATGGTAATGAAACTGCTGGGAATAAACGTGTCTTTCATTGCCAGTACAGAAAAACTCAGTTGCAAATGTGCTTACTGGAGGGGTGTATTGCCAAGCAGTTGTCAGGTTTCAGCACTGATGTCTGGCAAAGTCTGTTCAAACTTTGCCCCATTGCTAAGTACATGATTCTGCCAGGACAGAAACAAATAATAAGAAAAACAAAATAGTGACGAGAAGGGGAAGTTGGAAGAAGAGGCATGACTTAACTGGTGTTTTTCTCCCTGCTGTTTTGAATGGGAGTATTACAAACTGGCGTTCTCAAACAGATAGTATACACACCTTCAAGATGGCAGTCCTCTGTAGACCTAAGCCACACACAGAGAAGGAAGCTACTTCGGACATATGTAACATGCCTAGTTAAGGTAGGAGCACTGGCAGCAAGGTGCTAAAAGGCATAAACACAAAGCCAAAACAATATCCAGAATCCTGGTTAGGAATACATTCCAAGTAGTCAGGGGACTGAGGAAACTCTTAAGGGAGAACACAGTTGGGAGTGGAATGCCGAGGTGGTTGGTGAACTGGGATGACAAGTGAAAAAGTTGGTGCAATGCAGAAAGTTGTCCGGCATTTCCCCAGCAGAAATTACATCCTACAGAACAACACTGCCTACAGTGCTATTAAATTCCATGTGACTAAGCTTTCCCAGTACCACAGATTCCAAAGGCCTGTCTGCCGTAACCTTGCAGGGGTAAGCTTCACAATCCCCTGTTGTCTCCTCCCAGCAAAATACAGAAATCTCAAGCCCCCTAGCTTATTATTGACAAGAGTGGTCACAAGTGTTTGGTTGATGAGAGTATTTAGTGTTGATAGAGCCCAGAGTTCAGCATGAACTGTTATAGTGGAACAAGAAGAAAGTGTTGATGGGCAGGCCATTCCTAGACCTCCAGTCACAAATGACCATCAACATAGACACCTCCCTCGCATATTGGGGAGCCATTTTTACAAATTAATAATCCTGGGTCACATGATTACTCGGCAACAGTCTGCACATCGTTGTACTGGAATGAATAGCAGTTCAGTTAGAGCTCACAGGGTTTACACACTGGATCACAACAGAACTGTTCCTTTTTGCATAGACAAGGTGGACGACAATGTATTACTTTTAAAAGCAGGGCGCACTCAAGCTCAACACAGTCGTTCAAGCTAGCGCGACAGTCGGGCAGTGGGCCATTTAGCATCAAGTCATTTGTCTAATGGAACATCTCCCCAGAGCAAGACACATCAACAAACACACACATCGGAGATAAACACCCTTTTCCTACAGCAGTACAACCACCGCTGTGCAGAGACCCTGGCGGTCAGCCTCTCTTGCCAGTCTGAAGAACACAACATGCCAAATCTTCGCCTCCAGGTACAAACAGTCACAGTCCATGGGCAATGCTGTAGGGATGAACAGGTCATGGATAGCTGTTTCCACTTTTATATCACTGTGATGATAACATCAACCTTCAGGGGTTTGTAAAGCGCGACTACTCATCTGTGAGGGTCTGAAGGCTGGTGGGGGTGCTCATGTTCCCTCTGGGTGTGGAGGATCATTCCAAAAGCCAGGTCTTGAGGTCCTTGAATTGAGTCAGCGACGCAGATTGCCTGAGGTGGAGGGGCAGGGTGTTCCAGGTCTTGCCAGCGAGGTAAGAGAATGAACTTCCTCCGGTTCTGGTCTTGTGGATCCTGGGGACAGAGGCTGGGGTGGGTTGGGCGAAGCGGAGTTGTCTGGTGGGTATGTGGAATGCAACACACACGTTCAGGTATGCTGGTCCTCCGTTTTTAGGCACCTGTAAGGAACTTGAAGGTGATTCTCTTGTTGATCGGGAGCCAGTGGAGTTGTCGGAGGTGTTGTGTGATGTGGCTGCGGCGGGGGAAGTCAAGAACTAGTCTGGCAGCGGCGTTTTGAACATTCTGTAGTTTCTTGAGCTGTTTCTGGGTGACGCGGCCTAGAGTGAGTTGCCGTAGTTGAGTCTGCTGGTGATGAGTGCGTGGGTGACAGTCTTCCTGGATTGTGGGATCCATCTGTATGTCTTTCGAAGCAGGCGGAGTGTGTAGAAGCAGGCTGAGGAAACTGTTAATTTGGCGGTTCATTGTGAGTGATGAGTCCAATATGATGCCAAGGTTGCATGCGTGGTCCGTAGGGGCGGAAGCGGTCCTAGAGCGGCTGGACACCAGGGGTTGTCCCAGGCTGAAGTGGTGGGGCCCAGAATGAGTACTTCGGTCTTGTCCTGGTTGAGCTTGAGGCAGCTGTCTTTCAGCCAGGTGGCCGCTGTGGAAGTTGGTTCTGGCGTTGTGGGTTCATTGGTGAGGGAGAGGATCAGTTGGGTGTCATCAGCGTAGGAGACAATGTTGTGTCCATGGCTTCTGATGATGTCTGCGAGGGGGGCCATGTAGACGTTGAAGAGAGTGGGGCTCAGGAGGAACCCTGGGGAAGCTGGAACGGGGGTAGTCTAACTCGCTGTGTCCACCCATGAGGAAGGAGTGGATCCAGCCCAGTGCCTTGTCGCGAATGCCAGCGACGTGGAGTCTCATGACTCAGGTGCGGTGGGAGACGGTGTCAAAGGCGGCCGAGAGACCCAGTAAGATAAGGGCTGCAGTCTTGTCCCGGTTGAGGAGGGAGCGGATGTTATCTGTGGCGGCGAGGAGTGCGGTCTCTTGAAGCCAGATTGGGAGGTGCCCAGGACGTAGTTCACTTGAAGAACTCGAAGAGTTGGGCCTTGATAGCCTTCTCGATGAACTTGGCTGGGAAGGGGAGGAGGGATCTGGGTCTGAAGTTCTTGAGGTCTGTCGGGTCTGAGGATGGCTTCTTCAGCAGGGGGTTGATCTCGGCATGTTTCAAGTCGACGCGGAAGGTGGCAGTTTCGATGGAGTAGTTGATGGTGCAGTGGAGATGGGGGGGGGGGCGATGGCGACAGCTGCTCTGTGGAAGATGTGGTACAGGCAAGGAGCCAACAGGGCTTCTAAATGGATGCTCGTCATGGTCTTGAGTGTGTCCTCTGTTGTGAGCGGGGTCCAGCTTAGCATGGTCTGTTGTGATGCGGCGAGGTTGCAACTGGTAGTGGCAGGGTCTAGGGAATCAAAGCTGTCGTAGATCTTCCCGATCTTGTGGTAGAAGAAGGTGCCGAGTGTGTTACAGAGATCTTAGGATGGTGGGACGTCTGTGGTCTGTTGGGCCTGGCGAACTCCTAGCCAATGGTGATGAGTTCTTAGCTGTTGTGTGCATTGGCATTGATTCTGACTTGGAAGGCTGTTTTCTTTGCGGTTTTGAGGAGGAGGTGGTGTGTGTTGACGGTGGATTTAAGGTTGTGTTGGTTTTCGTTGTTTTGCTGTTCCTCCACCTCTTCATGCTTTGTCGGCAGGTACAGGAGTGAACCAGCTCACTTTCTTGGATTGTTGCTTGCCTGGTCTCTTCTTGAGGGGTGCTAGAGTGTCGGCACAGTCAGAGATCCATCCATAAAGGTTACGTGGTGAGCAGTTGGCGTTGGCATAGTGGTTGTGCTGAGGGAGTTGATGAGTAGTTCTTCGGTGGCCTTGACCCAGATGTGATAGGGGCGGCAGTGAGGGCGGTGGTGTACGGTGGGCGTGGCAAAGGCGAGATGCATGCAGTGGTGGTCTGTCCAGGAGAGTTCGATGGTGTGGCTGTAGCTGATGTTCCTGTTGGTGTACGAAACGGATTGAAGCGTGTGATCGGCTGTGTGGGTCGGTACGATGACTAGCTTCTTGATCTCGATATTGGCGAGGTTCTCCTGTAAGGAGGCGGTGTTCTGGTCGCTGAGGTTGACTAAGTGGAAGTTAAAGTCTCAGAGTAGGATGTAGTCGTGTATGGGAGAGCTTAGGGTACAATGAGGTCTACAATGGCATGGGTGAACGGTGGTCGGGGGTCCTGTAGAGAGTGCCCTGGATGGAGGTGTTCGGGTTGTTTAGGAAGTGAACGTGTTCGATGGTCGCCGTTGGGTTTTTTAAGTGCGTGGTTAGTCGGACGTTGTTCTTGTGGGCAATGGCGATGCCTCCTCCTGGGCAGTCGGGTGGTCCTTGTAGGTAATTTTTGTAGCCATTGGGAAGAAGATGTCCGATCTGGAGCAGGGGTTGGTCCAGGTTTCTGTGAAAAAAGTGATGTCGGGAGAGGTGGCGTCAAGGAGGACCCAGATTTCTGTGGCTGGTTTGGAGGGATCACACATACAGGAGGATGCAGTTGATCTTGTCGGGAGCGCTGTTGGTCGGCTGGGCGGCAAGAGGAGCTGGTGTGTTTGCATGGGCGAAGGCGTGGTAACATTTTCGGCAGGCGAAGAGTCCATGAGTCTTCGTTGATGCTAGGTAGCAGGTGGCGTGGTGTCCAGGGTTGAGGGCGAGGAGGGTGCTGGCATTGTAGTGGTGGAAGGTCCTAGACCCAGGGCCCCTTGCGCTGGGCACAGACCAGGCGCAGACGGGCTTGCCTTTGGCATGCCTGCAGCGCAACGTCTGACATTAAGTAGTGCTGCGGGGGCTCTGGACATCTGGGAGGCGGGAAAACGCAGGAAGGGACACTGGATGGGGTGTGGAGCAGCGGGGGATAGAAGCGCCAGGGGCGACGAAGGAGAAAGCAGGTTGAAACAGTAAAGAAAGCCAGAGAAAGCAAAGCCAAAAAAAGACAGAGGCAGTAAAAATATAAGCGAGAAACAGAGAAGTAAAAAGTGAGACAGAAAGAGCAGAGACAGAGAGACAGAAGGGCAGTCAGGCAGCAGAGCAGTGATGCTCTATCACTGGACCACCAGAGATGAGGCGCAGTCAGGAGCCTGCAGGGTGGAGGCTGGCCTGTAACTCCTGACCTCTGGGTCTGCAGCGGGGAATGCAGCAGCTACCAGGCAGAGCTGCACTGTGAAGCGAGCAAGTCCACTAAACAGTTAGTGGACGGCACTTTCGCCGTGCAGGTGCCACCATTAAGTAGTGCTGCGGGGGGCTGGACAGCTGAGAGGCGGGAAAACGCTAGAGAGACAGAAGAGCAGTCAAGCAGTAGAGCAGTATGCTCTACCACTGGACCATCAGGGATGAGGCGCAGGCAGGAGCCTACGGGTGGAGGAGGGCCTCGAACTCCTGACCTCTGGGTCAGCAGCAGCAGGGACAACAACAGCTACCAGATGGACCTGCGCTGTGAAAGGAGCAAGTCAACTAAAGGGTTAGTGGACTAAACTTTCACCCCGCAACATCCGTTATTAAGTAGTGCTGTGGGAGGGGGAGGTGGGGGTCAGGACAGCTGGGAGGCGGGAAAAGGATGGAGCGGGAAGGGACACGGGTCTCCGGAGATAGCATGGGTGACGAAGGAGAAAGCAGAAGGAAACTGTAAAAAAGGACAGCGAAAGCAAAGCCCAAAAAGTCAGAGGCAGTAAAAAATAAGAGAGAAAATCAAAAAAGCAGAAAGAGCAGAGAGAGAGAGAGAGAGAGAGAGACAGAAGGGCAGTCAAGCAGCAGAGCAGTGACACTCTACCACTGGACCACCAGGGATGAGGCGCAGGTAGAAGCCTGTGGTTGGAGGAGGGCCTCGAACGCCTGACCTCTGGGTCAGCAGCAGCAGGGACAGCAGCAGCTACCAGACAGAGCTGCACTGTGAAAGGAGCAAATCCACTAAAGTGTTAGTGGACTGCATTTTCACTGTCACTGGAGTGGGGCGGGGCCGCCGCAGATCGCAGGGGTGATGAAGGAGGAAGCTGGAGGAAACTGTAAAAAAGGACAGAAAGCAAAGCCTAAAAAGGCAGAGGCAGTAAAAAATAAAAGAGGGAGAGTAAAGCAAAGAAGCAAAATGAGACGCAGAGAGAGAGACATGGAAGGGTAGTCAACCAGCAGAGAAGTGACGGGAGGAGGCGCAGGCAGGAGGCTGAAGGTGGAGAAGGGTCTCGAACTCCTGACCTCTGAGTCAGCAGCTACCAGATGGAGCTACGCGAAAGGAGCAAGTTCACTAAAGGATTAGTGGACTGGCATGACATATGTGGTGAAGACAATGTGGAAGTCTACTTTGCAGCTCATGTCCCCAGCACCCAACTAGACTGAGAGAGCTGTGATACTCATTGCTTCTGGAAATGTCCATATATCCTTGAAAGAAGCTGCCTTTAGGAGGAGACCTCCTCACACTACATCATGGTTATCTGCAGCCCTGCCTCACACCCACCATTTGCAGTTTGGCACCTGCCATCTTAGCTTGGGTGTCTTCATTTCTCTGAAGAGTGCACTTTAATTCTATTGGAGTCGCCGAAGCCCGCATCAAAGCTTGTTACTCTGCCATATAGAATATTTTGTTCACTACTGCTCAAAAGCAGCAGTCCCTTGATGCAAGATATTTGCTACTTGTTGCACCTACAGAAAGAAGGCTCAGCATAGATTTGGATCAGGGTATTTTTAGCTGCTGCAGCAGCTTACTTACAAAATCGACAACAACCAGTATTCAAAATGTCAGTAGTCGTAGTTTTTAAAGAAGGCCTTCAAAGAATAATATGTGCAAGACTCTCACCAGGTACGCTCTTAGGAGCTCAGCATTTTTCTTACTAGGCTCATCGTGGCGCCATTTGATCCATTACACTCTTCTACAGTTTCTTTCATGGAAGCTAGCATTCGTCATTGCTATCACTTCTGTTTGAAAAGTTAGCGAGCTGCAAGATTTCCCCGTTCCACATCACCCAAACCACTGATTTGACATTTTACTTCCCCCAACCTCAGTCAGTTGCTGAAAAGGCCTTACACATTTGTCAAATGACCCCTGATGTACTATATTGACTGTACTAAATGCTTTCGACAGGCAAAAGAAATAGTCATATGTTTTAACAAGCCTCACTGTGGGAAAGACATTGCCCAAGCAGGCCTGACTAGACTGATGTAAAATGTATTCTAGTTTGCTGTGCTAAAGCCAAACTCACGCTATACTTTGTGCCTAGGGCATATTCCGCTCTAAAACTGAGAGCCACAATGGCTTTAAAAAAATTATTAGCCATAAGTATAATACAATACAGAAAAAACGCGCACATGAGTAAATACCATTAATCAAATCCAAAAAGGGAACACAAGGGAGCACAAAGAATAAAACTTGCATTATACAGACAACAAATTAACTTAAAGATCTCTTAGTAAGCATAACTAATAGCAGTAACAAACACAAACAAAATAATGTAGGACACAAGATCTAGTTCCACTGAACACTGAACCACACCCGTTTAAATTTTTGCCAAGTATGTGGACCTCTATCTTTGGCAGGAGCCACTTTCATTTCATAGATTTCTCAGAGCAGGACCCAAAACTCGTTAATGCTAGGACATGTTTTTTAATCCAAGCACGAGCAATGCACAAACCGGCACGTACAATTAAAATAGATACAAGTAATCTCGTAAGACAACCTCGATCCTGTAATACCCCCATACCATTTCCTTCCCTGTCATCTGAATATCATGACCAACCAACTTTGAGAAAACATGATTAACTTCAAACCAAAATAAGCTCAACCCTGGACACGTAATAAACATATGTCGTAGATCAGCTGCATACACTTGGCACTTCAGGCTACATGTTTTGGGTAAAAGTGATTGATTTGCAGGCCATTTAGAAATAAGCTCAGGGGTATAGTACTCTTGAACACACACAGAATACCACAAAGAAATTGTTTGACCCAACAGACCCAATTGTTCATAGTGCATAGGTCCAGGTTCTGAGGGATACTGGGTTACCCCATTTCTTCACACTGGGTATAGTACAGCATAAATATAACCCTGCTAAATCTATAGTTGCCAAGGAATCCTGTACTTCCTCTTTAGTTATAACAGTTTGCAAAACCTGGCTTAGCTTTGCTGCAATCTGTATGCCATCATCACTAGCAGTAGCTAAAGGTTTCTGATATGCTTTACCAATAAGCATTCGGCCAGAAGTCTGAGAAAGTACAGATAGCATCTCAGAAGGACTGAGCATCTGTAATAGGCCCAGACCACGAGTAAAGTAATCCCTGATTTGCAGATACTAAAAAAAAGTATTCTGCGACAGCCCATTCTCTTCTTTCAAAGCGGCAAATGACCGAAACCCTTGTCCATCTTACAACTGGCCGAGATGTACTATACTCCTGCTTTGCCACCTTCTTCCGACACTGTCATGGAATATCTCGGATAATGTAGGATTTCCCCATAACATGGTATACACATGCAACTTTGGAAGAGAATATGCCTTAGAAATATCTTGCCATATCCTGACAGTGTCTCTAACTACCTTAAATCGAACTCTCTTATAGTTTTTGGGGTTTGTAGTTTTATATAGCAAAAACCCTGTATCAGGGCCGCATGACAGTTGATAAGAAGGCCCGATCATACCACTCTCGGATACCTTAAGCAGACTTTGAATTCGGCCAAAAAACGCAGCCCAAAAGTATAATTTAAAATCTGGGAGCATGAACTCGCCTTGTATATATGATAGCTTAGTATACCGTAGGGCTTTCCTTGCACGCCACGGGCTCCAGATAAAGCTACCTATAGCACTATCTAGGTGCTTAAAAAACGCCAGCGGTACCCTAAGTGGTATAGTACTAAATAGATACAAAAACTTCGGAAGAATATTCATTTCAACGCTGTTACACCTCCCCACTATGCTAAGGGGGAGCCAGTGCAAGCTACGCAAATTTGCAACCACCCTCTTTAACAATGGTTCATATTTGAGCATAATCACCTCATCTACTTGACTACTAATACAGACTCCTAAGTCCGTTGATGTTTGTGTTATCCCCGAAGCAGCCGGAGTTGTATCTGATTGACAATTCAAAATTGTCTGTGTTTTATTTAGGTTTAATTTGTAGCCTGAAAATGACCCAAAACGCTGGGCTTCTAATGTGATCTCGACTATAGCGTCTTCAGGTCTAGTTGAAAAAGCTGCTATATCATCTGTTTACGCAGTTAATTTAAGCTCTAACCCATTAAGTGATACTGGGGAATCCCAACATTATGCAGCAGATGCTGTACAAAAGGCTCAATATAAAGAGGAAACAGCAACGGGTATAAAGGGCACCCCTGTCGCATGCCCCTTTGAACTACAAAGGATGATGAAGAGAAGCCATTGGCCTTGACAGAAACTGTCGGATTGCTGTAAAGTTTCTGAATTGCCAAGATAAACCTCCGACCAAGACCAAGTGCTGTCATCATTAATGATAACGATCCCCAAACCACCCGGTCAAAGGCCTTCTCGGCATCCAGCATCAACATCCCAGCACGCTGATTTAGTTGGCCAGAAACATCAAATGCAACAATAGCTGCATTAATGTGAGCCGCCGTGTCTCTGCCAGGGACAAAGCCATGCTGTTGCTCTGAAACTAAAACATGAATAACTGCAGCCAACCGAGACGCAATCATTTTTGAAAAAGGGACATTATGGCTTTCTTAAGTAATATCCCACTTGCAGACAAATGTAAATGTAAATGTAGTTGAGCTTATATAGCGCACAGCTACCCGCAGTGGGTTTCCGGGCGCTTGCTTAGGGAACCCTTCCTGGTATTCCCCTGTGAGATAGCAGGGTATCCACAAGGTGAAAGTCAGGCATCCCGCCGCGAGGGGCCGTTGTGGAGATTAAGCAAGCTATTGCCCAGAGTCGCAGAGTGTGAACCCGTGAGTCGAGGAGGCACCGGGGCGAGAATGATCGAGTCCGTGGAATTTTTAGCCCAAGACCCGCCGAGGCGGGGAATGGAACCCTGGTCCAGGACCGATCTCAGCTTCCGGGTCTGCTGCCTCTAACCCCTGAGCCACACTTCTCCACAAAAAATCTGCAACATGGTCTGGAATTCACACTTACACCATGTATTATTCCATGGACATTCAAGCCTGCGAAGAAGGGGAAAAAAAGGACACACTGCCTTTAATTTTGTTCCAAAAGTATTTTACCTCTGCTTGCAACCACCAGGTTAGGGAGAATGGCAGTGCTTCTCAGTTTTTGCTAAGACGTGTTTCTACAGCAGCACATGATGCAACCAGAAAAACGTACTTACTTTTAACAATCTGTTTGGAGCTTATAGTAGCGGAGATTCACTTGTGCCTTCCTACCTCCAAAGATGTGAGCTCACGGTATGATGTTTTTTTATTATTATTTCTACATTAGATCAGTATTTATAGACTGACCAGCTTCGTATCTGTATACTTACCCCCATCCAATATGGGAAAACCCCATCCTAAGGTGGATTCAGTGTCCTGGTGCATTGTGTGCATCAGGGAGGGATCACGAGTCATCTCCAAACTGAAACTTCTCCAATTCAGAGAAAAACAACTAGATGGCAGGAGTGTTCAAAACGTGAATTTACTGCAATCCAAGCAGCAAACCTATTGTTATATGTAACTAAGTTTTCCTTCTTCAGGGAAATCATTTGAAATTATAAGCAACCCTTCATGTTCTTCAGTGGAAAGAGTAGGGTGTTTATGACTCGCTTAACAGTATCCAATCCCTCTGTTAAAAAAAGAACTGTATCTCTGTTAAAAGAAAGAACTGGGATATCTGCTACTAACAGAGAATGATGGGATACAGATGGACTGATTATTTAAAATGACAGTGCCAGTTTTCTCGCTTTGTATGGTTGCTGCCTATATGGCTACCCTGCCATTGTTATGTCCTTCATTTGCATTAAAAATGGTTTCTAAAAGAGAATTTCTTTCTGGTAACCAATTATATCTGGTATATTTACCTATTAGATGGCTGTTGGATTTTAAAGCAAATGCATGGAATAGACCAATATAGCCTTTTAATAGGCTGCAATAATTTATTAAATGAGAAAAGCATTTTACAATGTCTATCTTTTTTAATGTGCTCCTTGATCCTGCATGCTGGCTGGATAGTTTAGTGCTTATGTTTTCAATGGGGGTTACCCTGAAGTAGAACTAGAACTAGTATCTATTCCTTGTAGCCTGCAAATGGAGCATTCTAATTGGCTGTCCAGCTCCCAACTATCTATCCAAAGTGCTGATTCAATTAAAGATAACTGGAGCATAGAGCGCAATGATGAAGAGTCTGTTCAAAGTTGTATATTTTTCAGTACTTTAAAATATGATAGACTTCTAGCCGCAGATTCCTTACCTTTAAATTTTCACAGGCATTAGACTGGATCCGTGATATTGAGCAGTACCCCTGTGTGTTGGTAGGCGGCGTTGGTCCGCTCTGCGTGACGTTGACTGTGCTGGAAGTGATGTATGTATATAGAAGTCACCCAGGCATGCTGACGTTAGTACTTTTCTTTCTGCGCCAGCCAGCTCTGATCTGGAAAAGAGCTACACCTCTGTCTTTTTTTGGACAAACTTTTTTCGACTTTTTGACAACTGTTTTTAAGGTATTACCTCCTAGTGTGTTGAGATGTCATCTTGTAAGACCGGTTTTAAGCCTTGCGGCGCATGACACCGGCTGATGTCTGTGACTGACCCCTCACCTCCTCTGTCTGTGGTGCCTGGAGCGCGACCATGACACCAATTTGAGCCCGGATTGCTGGGTTATTGCCTCGAAGGCTTTGAAAGAGTGGTCTCTGAAGCAGTTAGCGGCCGGCACGCGACTCTGCGCATATCGAGGTCCTGGTCGAGCGGACGATTCCGGGAACGTTCGCAGAGCCTGAAGTCCTCTTCGTCCCATTTTAAGTCCTCAAAACACTCAGTTAAGAAGCACAAGAAAAAGAGTAAGAAGTCGAAGTGCTCTTCGACTTCTCGTCTGTCGGCCGACAAGATGAGGGCACATCGGCACTCGAGGCATGGTTCTTTGGAGGCAGCGCATAGGCCAAATCCATGCCCCTCAACTTTTTGGGAGCCAAAGTGAATCCCACCCAACTCACTCAGAGTTTCATGTAGGAAGCTGGCTCTGTATATACTATACCAAAATTAGGTATAGTGTTTACAGAGTCCAGTGGAACGCCAAAGGTAGGCAGAGGTCAAAGTAGATAACATCTTACTCTATATTTGCGGTAGAGTGGGCGAGCAGTAAGGCTTTATCAGAGGGTAGTGTTAAGTATTTATTGTATACACTAAATCAGCAAATGATGGCACACACTCAAAGACTGAACTCAGACCAATTTGTTTTGTATACAAATATTATTTAGTTATTTTATTCCTAGAACCAAGCCAAGTCTGGTACAGGTAAGTGAAATAAATACTTTTCAAAACGTATACAGTGGTTTACAATTGAATGCAGGTTCAAATGCAGTTGATTGAAATACAGGTAAGTCAAAATTTCGTAATTACTTTTTAGTTACTTAACAGATTACTTTTTACGTTACTTTTCAGATTACTTTTAAAGTTACTTTTTTACTCAGTGTGATATGCCTACATATCACACGGACATTTCCTAGAGAAAAGATAAGAACATCAGTTTTTGTACAGTTGCAGTTTTTCAGGGTTTCATACAAATCAACACCACCCTTGGAACATTTTTCAAGGAAAAACAGTCAATGTATTCCTATGGAGATAAATGAAGTTATTGGTTAACAGGTAAGTACTTTGCTGTGGGAGTTAGTATTCTGAGGTTAGAACCAGGGTTCCCCCAGATTCAAGGATGCACTCTCAAAGCACCCTCAGCTGCACTAGGGCGGCCGGGTGCAGAGTGCTGAGGCCCATTGTTATCGAATGGGGGATAGGGAGCCTCTGTTCACAAGCAGGCCGCAAGGGTGTGGGAGCAAAGCTCCTGGTGTTAGGCTCAGGGCAAAGGGGGATCCGAGTTAGCACAGAAAGTACACCCGCAGCAGTGCAGGGGTAGTGGGAGCAGGGTGCTGTTTTGGCGTTGGGTGCCCTGTGGTTTTCAATGGGGATTCTCAGGTTGCAAAAAAGACTGCAGGCTCGGGACGAAGATCTTCTGGAGGTGACCACCGGTTGGAGTGGTAAGTTGGGATGCCTGAGGATGCTGGAAACCGTCGGTTGGGCCACCCAAGGCCGTGGGACGTTGGGTGCAGGGGTGTCTTTAGGCGTCTGGTTTTCTTGCCAGCAACGTTCGTGGGGATCCTCCAGAAAGAGGCTGCAGGCTTCGCTTGGAGATTCGAGACAGGTCAGAGATCACCAGGTCTCAGGTCAGGATTACAGGGGAGACCTCCTCGTGGTGTTGGGCAACTTCAACTTGGTCTGGGAGTGTTGGGTGCAGAGTGGTGCAGACTCATGGATTTGGATGGAGCCAGAGTCTGTGGGTGAACAAATCCGGTGTTCACAGGAGACAAAGTCTTTCTTATGGAAGGCAGGGTAGGTCCTTTTGGTTCTTCAGGCTGCAGGACACACCAGGATTTTGCTGAAGCAACTTCAAGGTGGGGACAGTTCGGTATGGTTGAGGCCAAGTCAGTGGGCGTCCTCCTCTTCTTAGATTCAGCATGGCTCTTCGGTCCTTCTAATCTTCTTGGTCGGTTATTGTCTGAGGAGGCAAGGTTCAGGTGGCCCATAAATACTAGATTTAGGGGTGTTACAGGTAGGTAAAGGTTGGGACCAATGGGTCCCTTCCTTGGGGAGGGTACGCTCCCTATTATGCCACCCTCCAGTGGGAGGGAGGCAGAGGCCTCACTCTGGTTGGCTGGGTCACCCCATCTGCAAGATGGCGGGGACTGAGTGTTGTGCTTTACCTCGCCTTTCCCACCTGAGGGGTGGGGTTGCAAAGGTGGGCACACCTCCCTTCCTCACTTGGTTTTCGGTCTGATTCTTCCACCCAAAGTGGGGTCAGAACAGTGGGAGCCAGTTGCTGGAAGCAGCAAAAGGCCTGGGGACGCTCACAAGGGGGCGGTCTCTCTGTGGACCCTGCTGATCCTTGGGGAGGAGGCGTGAGACCTCGTCCCAGGATGTGCATTGTTTCAGACTCCCAAGAGCAGCAGGCTCTTGACCCAGGGTTCCAGAAACATGTCTGGTGGTGGCAGCTGGTGAGCAGCCACTCAGCCTGGACACTAGGTGTTAGAAATGGGATTTCTGGTTGGCTAAGGCTTGCACCAAAGTCAGGCAGAAACCACCATTCTAAGTCAGGGCAAGGAAGTCACCCGCCAAGATAACCCCTGCTCATCCTCTTGGTAGCTTGGCACGAGCAGTCAGGCTTATCTCAGAGGCGATGTGTAAAGCATTTGCGCACGCACCCACCAGCAACAACATCCAAGGCCCCCCACAAAAGGAACTCCACACAAGGTTATATAAAAATAGCCTTTGTATTATCAAAACACATCAGAATCATAATCACAGGATGTACATTGTGCCAACTGGCACGGGCAAGATTTATAAGGAATTATATGTACACAGGACAGGGCCACACGGACCTCTGTCAGGAATAAGCACTTGGTAAAACCAGAACATAGAACACGCAGAAGTTTCACACATGATGCATTGAAACACATTCAGAGGTATAGGCTAGAAGCTTACACATGAGGCATGAAACCCATTCAGACGTATAGGCTAGAAGCTTTGCACATGATGCATAAAAACACATTCAGAGGTGTCAGTGAAGACACATGACGCATAAAAACACATTCAGCGGTGTAGGGAAAACACATGACGTATAAAACCACATTCAGAGGTGTCAGTGAAGACACATGACGCGTAAAAACACATTCAGCGGTGTAGGGAAAACACATGACGTATAAAAACACATTCAGAGGTGTCAGTGAAGACACGTGACGCATAAAAACACTTTCAGCGGTGTAGGTAAAACACATGATGCATAAGAACACATTCAGCGTTGTAGAAAAGCAACTTTGTACATGATGCATAAAACACATTCAGAGGTACCAGAACACAGGGTGCGCAAAACATACAACACACAGTACATTTCCTAGCACCCTAAGAAGCACATAAACCAGCATTTAGCGCACAAATCACATTTAGGTCATAACTCACATCAAGGTCCAGGTTGCGCCACTGCGCCAGAACCTAAACGTAGCAGCTGCCCATTACTTGCTGGGCAGCTGGGGACAATAGCAAGGGGCCTAAACGCTGCAGCTGGCACTAAGTGCTGCGCAGCTGGGGAAGGCCAAGGTAGGGATAAAGGAGTGCGACTCACTCCTAAGTCCAGAAAACAAGTCCCCTAAAAAGGAAAGAACCTAAACGGTGCAGCTGCCCACTACTTGCTGGGCAGCTGGAAACTCAAAACTGCGACTGGGGCTCTCGCTAGCCCTCAGGTACAAAACTGCGCAAGTGTTGGAGCCCTCTAGGCTCTAGAACACAGATTGCGCAGAAGGTGAAGCCATCTAGGCTTTGAGAAGAATGCTGCACATTTCGGAGCCCACTAGGCTCTTTAAAAATAATGGGGCCTCGTTGGAGCCATCTAGGCTCGGGGACCATCATGCCGACTGGGGGGAGCGGCCCGCTGCCAACCAGGGCCGCTCTACCTCCCGTAGTGCCCCCCAACTATGTGGGCATAGGGAGGAGCCTCTCGTGGGCTCGAAATACAATGCTGCCCCCTAAGAGCCTCGGGGCTCTGACACAAAATGCCCCCTAGGACTGCAGAAACGGAGCCTAGGGGCTCTAAAACAAATGCCCCCTAGGAGCCTCTCAGGGACAGAGGAAGCGCGGAGGAGCGACCCGCGGGGGCACCTGCACTCACCGGCTGGTCGAGAGATGGCGTCTCCTCTCGGCGTCGGTAGGGGAAGCTCTCTCCCCCTTTGGCTTCCTACCGTCGGCTCTCCGTCACCGTGGCTCCCTCCTCGGCATGAGAGCCCCGCAACACTAATGTGGCGTTCTGCTGGCAGCCGCGGGGCTCTCCCTACTTCACGGGAGCCCCGGGCCACCGGGGGCTATCACTCGGCCACGCTGCTCTTCCTCTCTGGGCAGCGGGGCGGGCAGCCAATCGCGGGCAGCCAATCGCGGTGCAGCGGTGGGCGGGACTTCCTGAAGCAAGCGGAAGTCCCACCCCGCTCCAGGCACCCGGCGCCTGACTTCCTGTCTGTGGCCCGGACGCGGCGGTGATCTTTTCTCGTGGGCAAGAGGGGTAGGAACCCTCGTAATAAAAAAGTAAATAGCGGGGTGAGTACCCGCTTTGGGGGCACATCAAAACAAGGGTGGGCACCTGTAATAATACAAAAAATGCAAATAAAGACGCAAGGTGGGCACCTGCGCACTCGGGCCACACCAAGGGCAGGAGCGCTTCCCTCCGAGGGAAAACGACAGCGCTCTGCCCAGGGACGAAAAGATAAGGCGCTGGGGGCACAGGCATCACAAAAAGGCCCCAGAAAGGACCCCCACAGCAAGGAGGGTCCCAGCAGCAAGCAGGGCATTACAGGACAAGGCTTCTAGGGCAAGGGAAGAGTCCCCCAGTCATCCACAGGCCAGGCAGCAGGGGCCCCAGAAAGAAGTCCTCCAGTAATCCAGGGGCTGGGCAGGGCCCAGGGAGGCAAGCCTTCCCCTGGGCCCCAGCAGCAGCACGCCCCTGGTAGATTCGAGTTGGAAACAAGAACCTTTTACAAGAGGTCACAGCCTCTTTTTATACACAAAATTCCTTTGTCTAAGGGTGCAGGCAAGGGGCGACCCAGATACAACTGGTTCCTGAGCACTTTGTTTTACTCAGCCCCTCTCTATATTTACAGGATGGGTCCGGGACATCAGACACACCACAGGGGGTGGAGCCAGCAATGTGGGGGGAAAGCCCAGCCCTATTCAGGTCCCAGGTGCACTCCTCCTCAGCCATCAACATGCAGATCTCCCCTTCACCACCGGGGCAGACCCATCCAGACTCCAGGAGCCTGGCACACCAGCCAGCTCCAGCCAATCACAAGCCTGCACATTCACTGCACAGACAGGCCAACTTCTAGAAGTGGCACTTCCATACTAGACACAATTATGCCACACACATCATCGCGCAGCATTCAATCACACGAGTCCGCACATACCAAACTCGCACCTGCACTCCCCACGCTTCAGGAACTACCTAGGGACACATACATCCCCCATGCATTCCTATGGGAGGGCAGGCCAACCTTACCACACGCACGCACTTTACCCTGGGACACAGTGGTAAAGTGCGCAGAAACAAAAAATCACTAACACCAGGTCATAATTAAAAGCAAAAAGTTCAGGGGTGAACCTGCCAGAAGGGCCAAGTCCAACACAAGTGTTAGGTCGTTTTTCAGGGGGTATCTCTAAGATGCTCTCTGTGTGTATTTTTCATTAAATCCCACACTGATGCCAGTAATGTGTTTGATACCAAACTTCCCAGTATTCAGTGAAGCCATTGTGATGCTGTGGAGTTCGTAATGACAAACTCCCAGCACCAAATATTCTTTATGGCAATACTGCACTTACAATGTCTAAGAATTGGCTTAGACACTGTATGGGTACAGGGCTCATGCGCCTGTACCCTCGCCACTGGTATAGTGCACCCAGCTGGAGGGGTGGCTGACCTATGCCAGAGCAGTGGGCTTTAGGCATGGCACACAGGGATGTGTCCTGTGTCGACTCTTCACTTTTTTCTGCACCAAATTACGCAGCCTGCAATGGCAGTGTGTGTGTGTGTGTAAAGGTACAGGGCCTCTAAGGGTGGCACAATAAGTGCTGCCATCCTTATAGGCCTTTCCTGGCCACAGTGCCCTTGGTACCTGTGGTACCATTTACAAGGGACTAACCTGTGGCCAAAGAATGCCAATTGGGTTTTGTTTTTAATGCGATTTAGGGAAAGAACATAGGCCCTGGGTACCTGTTTGGCAGGAACCCAGGGCACACTCAGTCAAAGTACATCAGCAGTTTAGTGGGGGCAACCATGCAAAAGAGGGCACTTTCCTATATTTCATGAGGCCATGCTTCTTCTTTTTGGGCGTCCCGACCCTGTTGATGCTCCTTCAGGGCCCGCAGGGAGCCCCATCTGGTTCCGTGTCGGCAGGCCCCAGAGATCCATTCCTGTATCCAGACTGACGCCTGTTGTACTATCTCGATGCTGACGCGCCCACCGGCTGTGCCATCACCAATGCGATCCCCAACTCTGACACAGAGTCAGATGGGAATTGCCCAACTCCGACGCTGGCAGGAACCATGTTTCCTAGATCGGAGCCTGAGCCCTATTCCTATGGGATGGAACTTGGTTAGGAATGAGAGGGGTTGATGGACCTTGAAGAGTATCAGGCATACATAGAAGACCTTAATATGGACTGGAGTGAGGAACTTGGTGAAGCCAGTGGACTGGATACTTCTCCAGATATTGGTATGCTTTCTCCTCCTACCGTGGCTAAGGAGGAGAGAGGCTCATACGCAATGGTGGTGCGGAAGGCGGCTGAGGTTCTTGACCTTCAGTTGCCTTCGGTAGCAGTCAAGACCAACCTCTTGACAGAGGTACTGCAACCGGAATTCTCCTCATCGGAACCCCTACTTCTTTCAATGATGCCCTCACAGACATCCTGTTGGGAACCTGGTCCAAACACAACACAGGTGCTCCTGTGAATAGGATGACTGCCTGCTGCCATCGCCCCACGCCAGGGGACCCAAACTTCCTCACCCAACACCCTACCCCTTAGAGCTTGGTGATCTAAGCCTCGACTACCCTGGGTGCATTCCCTACTGCTCCCCCGGGCAGGGAATCCAAAAGACTGGACTCTTTGGAGAAGAAACTGTTTTCTTCTTCCAGCCTAGCATTGCAGTCTATGAACACCTCATGCCTACCGACCCACTACTCCCACACTCTGTGTGACACGGTTGCGCAAGTGCTGCCTCAGGTCCCCGGAGGAGGCCCATGCCGTACTCTGTCAGACTGTTGCCGACTGTAGAAATGCAGCTAAGTTCACAATTTGTTGTGGATTGGACATGACCGACTAACTGGGCAGAGCGGTTTAGTCAAATGCGGCAATGAGGCACCCAGCCTGGTTGAGGACAACTGACTTTTCAGGGAATGTCCAAGCTTCCCTTATGGACATGCCCTTTGATGGCACCCGCTCTCCTTGGAGACAAGGCAGTCTTGGCTCTGGAGTGTGTTATGGAGTTGCAGGCTACGGCCAGGACCATGGGCTTCTTAGCTGCCCCATGTCATCTCCAGTCTGCCTTTTGTGGCTACGGAAGGGGCTTCCAACCTCACCAGTACCCTGCCAGGCACTAAGCCAAGCATGCTACCCAGCCTCTGCGTGGACGATGATGCGCTGTCCACCTAACTTTTGGTATCACACAAAAGAGGGGGGGACCTAGGAGCTAATAAAGGTCCAGTGTCCATGCTCCTAATGCATACGTGTATACCAATGAAAGGACACAGTTCCTAAAGTAGGGTGCAAAAAGTCACCCAAACTTAAGGGTGCAAGAAAAGTCACCCATACATTTAAAAAGAAAAAAGTACAAAGGAAAGAAAGGTAAATCTTAGGTAAGGATACCCACTGGTGAGGGGAAAGAAACCTTTGTCCTCTGTTGCCCTCACACACCCCAAGGGATGTCATGCTTCATCATCGGGCAGTTGCTCCTCGTAGGGCCGGCGCTGCAATTCCCTACGGGCCCCCGAAGGGACACTTTGTCGGAGATCTTTTATAGGACTGCCGGATGGTGCATGGGGGTGTGCGGGGAGTGGGTTCAATGAGGGTAAAGAATAAAAGGAAGTGCGTGCAAAAATGAGATAAAAAGGGTCAACATGCAGCGGCATTGTGACTGTTGTACCCTAGGCAGTCCGAAAACCGCAGAAATAAAATTGCCCCAAAGGCACACTATGCCCGGGTGACAAAAGGTCATAGGTCGACATGTTTCGCGCTTGTCTCGCCCATATAGGGTCGTTTGCGCTTCTTCAGGACCAAAGTGATTCAAATAAGTGAAGTGCACGTGAATAATGTCTATAAAGTAAAATACCCTCTGTCTCAATCAGGGTGGAACAGCAATATGTTTACCCTCAATGTGGCAACGGCTGTATGTTGGAGACCACTCGTGATTGAATACCTAGAAAAGAAAAAACAAGATGAACCACAAAATTGGACACCAGTTCAACTTGATGCCACAAAATATGCCACAACTATGTGCATATTGGTTAAGTAACAAAGGAAAAAAGTAACCAAGCACACAAGCCCTGTCCATCACATTAATGGGGTCCTATCTTTTATAGGCGTGCTACTCTGTGGTTAACAGCCCCCTGCTGCCTGCTTGGATTCCCACCATGATGAAAGCTGGAAACGCACACGATTAGTAAAGCCCGGGGTTTGCTTACCTAGCCATGCTGAGGCAGTTCATAAAGATGCAAGCGTAATATACGCCCGCCGGTGGCCGGAGAGTTAATGCATGGACTGCCACCGCCGTGTATCACCCTTCAAAGCGTGTACCGGTAAATGATCTGCCGGCATTAGTTCAAGTAGGATAGAAGGGAACAGGGCGGCGTCCTTTTCCGGCTCCCGGTTCCCCGCCTGCCCATCGGATGTCTGAGCCACAGCGCATGCGCTGTAACAGTGGCGAAGTGCGCACGTGCAGACATCGGGACCACTAATCCCCTTGCCATGCGCGTTTAACATTCCAGATCGCTTAGCGCTAATGATGAATAATTATCTATAGTTATCTCCTCCACACCTCTCCATCACTTGAAAAGTTGGTCAAAAAAGGGGGGGGGAGCGTGTTTACACACTGTAATACTAGTGTGGGGGGTGCCAAATATAAATACAAGGTGCTAACGTTCAGCACTAGTAAATTATACATATGCAACTGTTCAGAGTTGAGGACTCCCTGTGTCGATGTGACTGGTGCTCGTGTGCCTGGGAGAAAATTAAGGGAAATTATAGAATAGTAAGGTCCCTCGGCTGAACCGCCGTACAACATCTATCACACAAAAGAGGGGGGGACCTAGGAGCTAATAAAGGTCCAGTGTCCATGCTCCTAATGCATACGTGTATACCAATGAAAGGACACAGTTCCTAAAGTAGGGTGCAAAAAGTCACCCAAACTTAAGGGTGCAAGAAAAGTCACCCATACATTTAAAAAGAAAAAAGAAAAAAGTACAAAGGAAAGAAAGGTAAATCTTAGGTAAGGATACCCACTGATGAGGGGAAAGAAACCTTTGTCCTCTGTTGCCCTCACACACCCCAAGGGATGTCATGCTTCATCATCGGGCAGTTGCTCCTCGTAGGGCCGGCGCTGCAATTCCCTACGGGCCCCCGAAGGGACACTTTGTCGGAGATCTTTTATAGGACTGCCGGATGGTGCATGGGGGTGTGCGGGGAGTGGGTTCAATGAGGGTAAAGAATAAAAGGAAGTGCGTGCAAAAATGAGATAAAAAGGGTCAACATGCAGCGGCATTGTGACTGTTGTACCCTAGGCAGTCCGAAAACCGCAGAAATAAAATTGCCCCAAAGGCACACTATGCCCGGGTGACAAAAGGTCATAGGTCGACATGTTTCGCGCTTGTCTCGCCCATATAGGGTCGTTTGCGCTTCTTCAGGACCAAAGTGATTCAAATAAGTGAAGTGCACGTGAATAATGTCTATAAAGTAAAATACCCTCTGTCTCAATCACGGTGGAACAGCAATATGTTTACCCTCAATGTGGCAACGGCTGTATGTTGGAGACCACTCGTGATTGAATACCTAGAAAAGAAAAAACAAGATGAACCACAAAATTGGACACCAGTTCAACTTGATGCCACAAAATATGCCACAACTATGTGCATATTGGTTAAGTAACAAAGGAAAAAAGTAACCAAGCACACAAGCCCTGTCCATCACATTAATGGGGTCCTATCTTTTATAGGCGTGCTACTCTGTGGTTAACAGCCCCCTGCTGCCTGCTTGGATTCCCACCATGATGAAAGCTGGAAACGCACACGATTAGTAAAGCCCGGGGTTTGCTTACCTAGCCATGCTGAGGCAGTTCATAAAGATGCAAGCGTAATATACGCCCGCCGGTGGCCGGAGAGTTAATGCATGGACTGCCACCGCCGTGTATCACCCTTCAAAGCGTGTACCGGTAAATGATCTGCCGGCATTAGTTCAAGTAGGATAGAAGGGAACAGGGCGGCGTCCTTTTCCGGCTCCCGGTTCCCCGCCTGCCCATCGGATGTCTGAGCCACAGCGCATGCGCTGTAACAGTGGCGAAGTGCGCACGTGCAGACATCGGGACCACTAATCCCCTTGCCATGCGCGTTTAACATTCCAGATCGCTTAGCGCTAATGATGAATAATTATCTATAGTTATCTCCTCCACACCTCTCCCATCACTTGAAAAGTTGGTCAAAAAAGGGGGGGGGAGCGTGTTTACACACTGTAATACTAGTGTGGGGGGTGCCAAATATAAATACAAGGTGCTAACGTTCAGCACTAGTAAATTATACATATGCAACTGTTCAGAGTTGAGGACTCCCTGTGTCGATGTGACTGGTGCTCGTGTGCCTGGGAGAAAATTAAGGGAAATTATAGAATAGTAAGGTCCCCGCGGTTCAGCCGAGGGACCTTACTATTCTATAATTTCCCTTAATTTTCTCCCAGGCACACGAGCACCAGTCACATCGACACAGGGAGTCCTCAACTCTGAACAGTTGCATATGTATAATTTACTAGTGCTGAACGTTAGCACCTTGTATTTATATTTGGCACCCCCCACACTAGTATTACAGTGTGTAAACACGCTCCCCCCCCTTTTTTGACCAACTTTTCAAGTGATGGGAGAGGTGTGGAGGAGATAACTATAGATAATTATTCATCATTAGCGCTAAGCGATCTGGAATGTTAAACGCGCATGGCAAGGGGATTAGTGGTCCCGATGTCTGCACGTGCGCACTTCGCCACTGTTACAGCGCATGCGCTGTGGCTCAGACATCCGATGGGCAGGCGGGGAACCGGGAGCCGGAAAAGGACGCCGCCCTGTTCCCTTCTATCCTACTTGAACTAATGCCGGCAGATCATTTACCGGTACACGCTTTGAAGGGTGATACACGGTTGTGGCAGTCCATGCATTAACTCTCCGGCCACCGGCGGGCGTATATTACGCTTGCATCTTTATGAACTGCCTCAGCATGGCTAGGTAAGCAAACCCCGGGCTTTACTAATCGTGTGCGTTTCCAGCTTTCATCATGGTGGGAATCCAAGCAGGCAGCAGGGGGCTGTTAACCACAGAGTAGCACGCCTATAAAAGATAGGACCCCATTAATGTGATGGACAGGGCTTGTGTGCTTGGTTACTTTTTTCCTTTGTTACTTAACCAATATGCACATAGTTGTGGCATATTTTGTGGCATCAAGTTGAACTGGTGTCCAATTTTGTGGTTCATCTTGTTTTTTCTTTTCTAGGTATTCAATCACGAGTGGTCTCCAACATACAGCCGTTGCCACATTGAGGGTAAACATATTGCTGTTCCACCCTGATTGAGACAGAGGGTATTTTACTTTATAGACATTATTCACGTGCACTTCACTTATTTGAATCACTTTGGTCCTGAAGAAGCGCAAACGACCCTATATGGGCGAGACAAGCGCGAAACATGTCGACCTATGACCTTTTGTCACCCGGGCATAGTGTGCCTTTGGGGCAATTTTATTTCTGCGGTTTTCGGACTGCCTAGGGTACAACAGTCACAATGCCGCTGCATGTTGACCCTTTTTATCTCATTTTTGCACGCACTTCCTTTTATTCTTTACCCTCATTGAACCCACTCCCCGCACACCCCCATGCACCATCCGGCAGTCCTATAAAAGATCTCCGACAAAGTGTCCCTTCGGGGGCCCGTAGGGAATTGCAGCGCCGGCCCTACGAGGAGCAACTGCCCGATGATGAAGCATGACATCCCTTGGGGTGTGTGAGGGCAACAGAGGACAAAGGTTTCTTTCCCCTCACCAGTGGGTATCCTTACCTAAGATTTACCTTTCTTTCCTTTGTACTTTTTTCTTTTTTCTTTTTAAATGTATGGGTGACTTTTCTTGCACCCTTAAGTTTGGGTGACTTTTTGCACCCTACTTTAGGAACTGTGTCCTTTCATTGGTATACACCTAACTTTTGGGTCAGGTGCCAGCAGTCTTGTCTGTCTACCTCCCTCCCCCACCACGGCAGCTGCATCTTCCCTAATCTGCCCCTTTACCACCATGAAAAGAGAACAGATGATGTACGTAATGATGATCAAATCAAACCTTCACCCGCCAGTCACAGATCGGGGTTAAGTCCATCGTTTTTTTTTGTTCGCCATGCGATTCCAGTTTGAACTCCGCCATCTGCAAATCCGTCAACCCTGCTCCCAATGGGAACCGTCCAGTCAAAATGCCAGGCCTGCTAGGTATTCAACAATCATTACCAGTGTCTCCACATACGGATTAAATCATTTCTAGCCTAATATTGCCCATGCAGATAATTACAAGTTATATAAACTGTTCTGATCACTGCATATATAAATTGAAGTTATATTTTTCTCAGGTTATACCGTAATGTGTATCAATATGTGGTTCTATTTTGCACAATATCATCTGTCATGTATATTTGTTCATACATTGGAATTTGTCATGTATGAATTGTATTTATAAATATATATATATTTTTTCTATCTCGAAAAACAAAAAGACAATTAATAAAAACAAAATATTTTTGTATGTCAGTTGTGCATCATATTCTTGTGTGTCTAGAGTTTACATGCTTGCTTACAATTAATCAACACCAAAAGGGGGGGTTAGGCCCGATTGACAGGACCCAAGAAGGGAATTTGACAAAGACAGTAAAGCCTTTAGTCTGGAACAGGCTTTTCCCTATCTAAAGGAGGACTATTATACATCAGGGGAATCACGTAAAGCACTGGTAAACTATCAGGGGCGGTCACGAAACAGATTCACCACTTTTTCGTAACTTGGAAAAACGAGGCGAGAAACGCATCGGCTGACATAATCTATTCATGCCCTCAATTTAAATAAAGGCAGACATAATTTAGTTATGCCCTTCAATTTATAAATAAATTGTTTCCTTGAAATCAGGATTGAGTTCATCGTAGTACACATGCTCTTACAATAGTTGTTGTGTAGTTTGTGATATGTATATATATGTAATGTATGTAGCTTTTATGTGTTTCAATTTGTCGTACATTTTTTTACATGTTGTTGAGTATTAATTTACGTAAAAAATATTTATGTTGCACTTTGTCTAAGTATAATTATGTTTAAATACTGAATGTCAAATTGTTTTGTGTGTTTCTCTGAAAAAAGAGATTTTCCATAAAAGAATTCCGTTGAAAAAAGAATAAATAATGTATGGGGAAAATAAATAACCCAAACCGCCAAAAGCATATATTGTGGTTTCTTAAAAATTAAATAACTAGGACTCCAGGTACACTTAATTGAATTGCTTACAATTAATCAGCACTGTGCCCGGTGCAAAATATTTTTCAAAAAAGGTAATTTCCCTGTTAGGGTTTTATCCTTTTTTCAGGGGCCCGTTCGTTTCCCAGAGTAACTGGTCCTTCCCTTCACCAGAAACAAGCATCCTGGGGCTGGTCTCCGGGTATCACCCATCACCAGTCAGACTATCTTGAATGCTGTGGCATAGTGAGCACAGGACCCACACCTGGGCATACCCTTCCCACTTAGGTCGACAAATGCAAAAAGAACAGATGATGGAAGGAATGCCGAACAAATCAATTAACCCCCGTCACAAATCTGGGTTAAATCCATATTTTGTTTGCCAGCCTCGCCATTCCAGTTTGGACCCAGCTATACGCAAATCAGTCTTGACCCTGCTCCCCATGGGAGCAGCCAAGCCATCAGTCCATGTCTTGGCTGGACTAGAAACAAGCACAGGGCTCGAAAAATCATTAAAATGTTACTAGCCCTGGAAGTCTAGTAACTTGAATTATCTGCTCAACCTAACTGTAATGTACTTGACCCGTGACTGGTCTCAAATGGTGTGATTCTAGGCAAATATTCTGTCTTATGGAGCCGTCTTTTTCTTTATTATCACATAAAGAAGCACATTCAAATATGCAACTTCACTATTTCTGCTGTACAAAAAAATACCTTTTTATTTACTAGACTAAACGTGTGCTCCATGTATAATCAGAATCAAGCCCACATAAATGGTACACATGGCTTACCTCTTAGTTCACTAGTAGCATTGCTATCTGGGCAGGAGCAGGAATATTTCCCAGTTCATGTTTAAACACCCACTTTTCATAAATATATTACTAAAGCCCGATGTGTTAGTGCACTTTCATTTATGGATGGCTCACTTTCCATTGAAAATGGCCACAAAGCATCCCCACTAACATGCAGTTTTACTGATAAAAGTATATAGCACATAAACATGTATGGAGATTGGGTTTCCGCCAAAATAAATTACATTGGCACATCATCAAATAAATTGTTCTGATTATGATTGCAATATGCCAGCTTTCGAACGCCAAACATAATCTTGCTAGTGCTTGTTTTGGTTTGGGGTCATCCTGGTGCCCTTCACTAGCACAGAATGCAACTGCAGCATAAGTTGCATTTATGGTGTAAACGAAGTGACAAACTTTTCAGAAGATTGATAAATTGTAAAAAAGGAGAACACATCATAAAAAGTTCAAGACTACGATCCATTAAAATATTCTTTCAATTGAGCCGTCCCCAGAACTTTTTCGCCTCAGCCCACTCCGTTATCTATCCGTATTATCCTTGGTTTCATACAACAAAATGAGTTACTCTTCGATTATATGAGCTTTGTGCTCCCTATCCCTTTGAGGAAGCTTGCATTCACTGAATCACAGACTTGCCAACTTCAAACAAGAGGGGAAAACAGATACAAAGTAAATAAGCCCGGCCCGGGCACAGATGAGTGGTTTCAATGCAAACCAGACACCTCTCACCTGCACTGGGCTGTGGCTCACACTGCCTGGGGAACACAGCAAATAAGTCTCTCTGGCTGTACAGCTAAAAGCAAACTGAAGTGCCCAGAGAAATGCTGTTAGAGGGGAGCTTCAAAAAGCGTGACTTTACATTTTAGTGCGGTAATGCGGGAACCATCACTAAAATGAGCTACCCTAATCTGTGATGCATGGCACTTGGCAGGGCAGGGCAGCATCTGGATTGACTTACACGAAACACTAATTTGTAGAGGGTGGGGCACTTGCTTATCATGACAGGAAATCAACAGATCAACGGAAGCCTCACGCACACAAACTGTTGTGCTGCATAACTCAGCAAAGTCTTGCTGGGTGAATGAGGGGGCAGGGTAGCTCAAACTTTATTTACATGGCCTCAGTTAATTAACCCAGTTTTAAGCCCACCAGCCGCATCTAGGAGATCAAATTAATGCAGGACAACGCAAACCAACAGATTGTTATCTTTTTGTAAATCACCCCAGGCAGCAGCATATTTCATGGATTCCTAACGCTCCGTCCTGGTGGGGGAAAGCATACTGCATTTCTGTCTTTGAGCGGTTTTAGAAAGAAAGCAGGACTGCTTGCATGTCAGGAGGTGGGGGGCATCGGGCATGTTTATGGACTCGGAAAGTGTCACGGCAGCAGAAGGCAGGACTGGCCGCGAACAGCGTGTTACAGTCATGCCGTCTCACGGCCCAGAAATGGCCACAAGCCCAGTCCGTGAGTGAGCAGAGCGGGCGCTGGAAGCCATGGGTGGTAGATGGTGGGGGGAACAATGGTGGCACATGGATGATGCGACCGTAACGGCGCCCGCTTCAACAACATGAAGCACGCGTCCGTGCAGCTGAGAGTGGTGGAGGTGGGGGCTGGGCGAGGATATTGGGGGGCTAGGTGGGGAGCATATTTAAAAGTTAAAGCACGACGCCCATAAGGCGGGTGCTGAGCTGAGCTACTAAAAAGCTTTGCTGGAAACCACAAAGCGGTTTAAGAAAATAGTGCGGACAGACTATAATTAAAAGCTATGGGTAACAACACAAGTAAGAAGGCCAGTCCTCATGAAAGGTTACAAAAACAGACAGGGCGATACTAAGGAGGGACTAAGAACCTTATTCACGAATCAGAAGCCAGCACTTAAGAACGACAATGACACAACCTAATGACTAATATGGGCGGAGAGTGGGCGGGGCTTCAAGTACATACTCCAATACAGCATGGCTTGCAGAGCAGCGCATGCGCTGCTCAGGCTCGACATAACAGGGGCACTTACACTGACACCCCCATCCTCCCCACTCTGTGGACAGATTTCTAGGGACAGGGCAGATTCCTTTCAAAGCCCTAGTATGGACACAACAGTGCTGCTGGTCTTCATGGCTCTGCGCTTATGGCGTTGAAAGTTGTGAAAAGTAACTGACCTCAGCGTTCCTGGTTGGTGCCCGGATGTCACTTCCGGCGCAGACGATGCCAAGGTTGACATGCGGAGTTGATCAAAGTCACCTACCAGCGTGCAGGGGTACTGCTCTCGAAAAATCTTCAGAATCCAGTCTGAAGCCTGGGGAAATTCAAAGGTAAGGTATAGGCAGCTAGATATAGTCTCTACCAGATTAGGCATTTCGAAGGTAAGTAACTTGTTCTTGTGTTCCGCACCAGAAATTAACCCCCTCTTACTTGAGGTCACCCTGCCAAAAGACCACTCATTGTCCACATAGTGAAATGTTAATGCTAGGCTGGTTGTTTCCATTTATTTACTAAAACAGGCCTGCAAATTCTTCACCAAATATCATGCGTAAACAAAATGCCCGATAAAGAGGATGCAATAAAACATCAAGCAAACGTGTTTTCTTCTTTTATCATACCATCCAATTTTACAGTGCTGGAAAACTGCATTAATGTTATTCTCTACTGTAATAAAGGGTTATCATCATCAATACACATGAACAAGCCTCAAACCCAAAAAGGTGTAATTGTTTTGTACTGCAATTTGACTGATCGCTAAATACATACAAAGTTAGCTGTCAGCCCTTGGAAGTTACTGGTGGTCCATGCTCTGTTCATTAGCAATTTGTCTTTTGAACTACTTGTACTTTGTATTGGTCCTTCACGTTTTTTTATAGGGTTCTAGGCAACTACCTAAGTCATTGTTGCCCAAAGAAGTTATGTTTATACTGTCAACTTTTATCTTTTAAGTTGAAAAAGCATTCAAGTAGTTGATGGCTTAGTTGGGCAACCACTAGATAGGATGATAACTGTGTGTAATGGAACTTCATAATTATCCTATTTAGTAACAGAAGCATAATCAAAGGGTTTAACCAGATGCTCTATCTTTTTCTTAAGGCAATGGCTACCAAAATCCAAAATGATTCCCCTCGGTATTGACGATGCTGTAGACCAGCTAAAAATGATGGAAGGACGATCCTCAAGCATTCGTAAAGCCGTGAGAGTTGCCTTTGAACGTGCTTTGAATCATCTGAGCAGAGTGCAAGCGGACCCTATGAGTGATTTTAGCGATATTGACTAATACTAGATCTGCAAGGACAAGAACATGCCTCCGTGTACTCCTGAGCTTTACAATCTGAATACTTTCTCTGAAAGAATGTCTTGAAGTTACACGTTTAATCACTGATCCGGGCTGACCTCTGGAATTGCTCAAGTTTGTCAAATCAACATTACTATGGTAATGTGGTGAATATTTTATCATTGTATTGTAGCTTGAAGGAGCTGCCACTAAAACTGTTAAATGTCTTGTTAATAGTGTTTATAAAGTGTACATATATGTATATTGCGCCACACTTAACTTATTCTAACTTTTAGAGGTAGTTCTTTAAATCCCCCTGTTTTTATTTTTACATGAATCAGTGTACTCCATAGCAGCACATTTCTTGAGACGTGTGTTGTTTTATAAATCTTAAAGTGTAATTTCAAAAAACGAAATCCCAAGGTGCATCGATGCCTAAGGTATATGTATCGTCGTATGGTGCTGCAACATGTTTTTTTTGTATTGTTCCCTTACACCCCCAACCG
The DNA here is from genome assembly GCF_964261635.1 of Lissotriton helveticus. Classification (NCBI taxonomy): domain Eukaryota; kingdom Metazoa; phylum Chordata; class Amphibia; order Caudata; family Salamandridae; genus Lissotriton; species Lissotriton helveticus. Next base: position 1,207,457,306 of record NC_136057.1, read on the forward strand.
TCAAATCTTTTTTTCATCTTTTGTAAATCATTCCTCTACACGAAGTACCACACATTCAAAAAATATACAATAAATATGTGTGTTTCATAAAAAGTACATTATTTTGGAAAGTACCTTTTGTGAAAGACGCAAAATGTTTCTATGTACATCACTTGCAAATCACCAAAAACACTCCATTGCTGCCCAGGGTTACAATGTTTTAATTTGTTTTAAATATGTAATTCCACAAATTGCTATTCAAAAATTCCAGTTCCTCTTTCCTAGATACACATTTTATTTTTATATATGTGTGCCTACTTGTTTTATTTATTCAAGAAATTATATTCATTTGCTTTGTACTGAAAATTTAATTTTCACAGTTTATTGAAATACATTTTATAAAGGCACACGAGAAGACAATTTAGTTTGGAAAAAACTTTTGGGAATATGTTGTACAAAACAACAAAGACTTGTGTGTAATTTTAATTTTTTTGTAATTTGGAATTCTTTGGTTAAAACAAAAGGGTTTTATGTAACTTGTTTTAAATTAGAGCAGCTTGGTAGCAATAGAAACTTTGGATACAATTTTGTATGGTACATGTGATGTATATAGAACTAGTACTTTATTTTTAAGAGGCAAAGCATTATGTTAGGGTCAAAGAGTAGGGTGGGTTTTTCAGAACTGCATTTTTTATATTAAAAGATAAAGTCAAAAATTTGATTGGTGTTTTTGTTTCATTTGTACATATGGTAACTCATTTTAGACTCCGGAAATACTGCCAGGCTCCAGTATCAAGCATATCGAAATGCATGTTATGTTTTTATCATAGAGACTTCTAACAACCGATTCCTCATCTTAGAATATTCCCCAAGCTTCAAACTGGATCCACAAAATCTACCACATGACGACAAGCCCATTATCATTCCACACTCTGATCCGTGCTTTTTTGTTTCACGCAGGTGCTGTCCAGTCCCTACCAACCACTGGACTTACTGCCCCTAGCTAGACCTATCCTTCTTGCAGGAGGAGATGAGGAGGAAGGGTTTGGTCCTCTAGAACAGGGGTCTCCAACCGGTCGATCGCGAGCTACCGGTAGCTCGGCGAACCCCCATGAGTAGCTCGCACCTTGTATTTAAATTTGTAGCCTCTTAGTGTCATTTATTATTCTTGGACCTTTTTTTACAGCCGTTGCCTGCCCTCACCAAACCCAACTGCTCAGATTGGCCTAACTGAGCTTAGTTGGGGCGGGTAGGCCAAACATGATGACGCTATTGCTGATCTCCGCCTCCAGTCCACGTTACTGGCCTTTCACAGCCAGGCACCACGCTCTTGATCCGATTCCAGCACGACGTGTGCTGGTGCGAAGCTGCAGGTCCTGGAAAAGCTTGCTGGCATGCAGGTGGTGCAAGCAGTATTGAACTGCTACGAACCCGCACCACCTGCTTTTTCAGCTCTTATATTGTGCTTTATCAGCTCGAGCCAAGGTCCGAAGGGAGCTGCATGCTGATAGCTGGAGGCAGCAGAGATGAAGGGCGGCCCTGGCTTCCAGCCCACGGTGCTGTATAACACCCGGAAGGGCCTCTGGGGGACGGTGACCCAGAGCAGGGTCTCGAAGGCGGTGCTCCCTGGTCCAGTGACCTCGGAGGCAGTGACAGGGGGGAAGGCGAGCCCGGGCTCAGGGCTGCCCGAGCTTCAGAGGAGGTGGACTGCAGAGGCTTCTTCCTGCCTGTCTGAGGCGGTGCAACGAGGAAGAGCAGGCGGCCCTCAGGGCAGGCTCTGCCCGGGCTCCAGAGGGGGGGTGCTGTGGAGATAGAGGCCAGTGCAGGTCCAGCAGGGTTACTCCGCACTCTGGGGCAGTGACACCGAGGGATGCCGGGCGGCCTTCAGCTCAGGCTCTGCCCGGGCTCCAGAGGAGGCGCCCTGGGTAGATACCCCGTGCCAGTCCAGCGGGGTAACTCCACCGTCTAAGCCTCTGAGGTAGTGGCCCTAGAGTAGAAAACGAGGCCTAGGCCTCTGCGCTGGCTCCAGAAGAGGCGGACTGTGGACTGCCAGGCCCACGCCTTACTATCGTGGCCTCGGAGGCAGACAAGTGATAAAATAAGCGGCCCCGGACTCGGCTCTGTCTGGGTCTCCGAGGCAGACCCATCAGGACAGAGGCCTTTAACTGCCCGGCCGGAGGGTGGGCAGATGTGAGTGTTGTGATCGCCTGAGGCTGTGAATGCAGTGAATACTCCCTGGGGTACCCGCCCCAAAGGCTGCTGAGATGGAGTCACCGTAAGTCTAGGCCCTGCTCCGATTCACCCCAAGCCTGCCGGCTATTCAGAGCCTGCCAGTGAGGGGGGCTGGTAACTGCGTGAACAATATTTACCTTAAACTAAACCCACCCTCAAAAGATTGGCCGATTATTGCTTAAATATGTTAAACATAATCTGTTTCACAGCGCTCCTAGTTTTGTCAGATGAGGAAGGCAAGGCAATGGGCGTTAAACTGTTTTGCCACAGATCACAAGATTTTGGGAAAGCGGTAAAGCCGGGATCAGACCCGAGTATCTTGGTTCTAAAGACCAACAACAGCCACAAGAATACGTGTGCTCCAGTCAGTAAATAAACAGCAGGTGTCTGAGTGGAACCCGGATCTTCTATGCGCTTAAGTAGTGGTGTGGCCTATGGGCCAGAGTGGTTGTGCGGTAGTTGTGCTCTGCAGTGTGTGTGTGTGATAAAGGGTCCCAGGTCGCGCAGTCTGTCTGGTTCTACCTTGCATCCTGGCAGAGAGGGAGCACAGCTGCTTCCTCTCAGACACCAAGGAGGAGCTCTCCCTGGCAGGGCAGTGCCTGCAGGTCTCATCTCAGGGGCAGGACACATGGCGCATAGCGCGGTGCGATGGGCCCGCTGACAAAAGACACTGTCCGGAGTGGCGAGCAGCATAGGCACGCTCGTCAAAATTATAAATGTGTTTATATTTAACATTCAGGGATAGTGATGTGTGTTTTAAATGCTTAACACAGCAGCAGCTCACTAACATTACTGCAAATAATCTCTATGCCACCATCACATTTCTAATATATGAAGTCCTTTTTCGATCTATTCTAAATGAAACATTTTTATGGATGTTGCATGAAACATAACACAACATTTCTCTGCAAATATTCTGTAATAGACTCACATATCAGCCACATTCAAAATAAATTAAAGGAAAATGATATATAAATCAATCGGCCAAGGTCAACCTAAGTGTGTTCCCTTTCTCTCTACTGGAGAGAAAATTCAAGACGCTGGTCACCTTTTGGAAATGTTTTATTCTTCCACCAGCCCAGCCTTGCGGTTGGTGAACACCACATGCCTTTTGGAATAATATTCCTAGGCATTGTAGGACTCTATTGCATAGCTGTTTTCTATGTTCCCAGAGGAGGGACGAGCCACACTCAACCAAACCTTAGTCAGGATGTAGCTAAGTTCACCTTCAGGTGTGGGCTGGATACCACGGTCTGCCTGGGTAGAGCCATGGCCGCTACGGTGGTGCTGTATCACCTTGCGGTCCACTTGGTTCTCAAGGGATGTCCAATCGTCCTTGATTAACATGCCCTTCAATAATTGTTGCCCATTTTGGGACATAGCTGACACAGTGCTTGAGCGCCTTTGGGAAAGTCGGGCCACCTCTAGGTCTCTGGAGCGGTCTTTAACTGCCTGTTCCTAGCAACTGTCCTTTAGCTCCTACCGCGGTAGTGGTTGGGGAACGTATTAGTGTCCGTAATACCAACCGTACCCAGCAGCACAGCTGACTTCCAGTCCTTTGGTGGCCAAGGTCTTATATCCCAAAGCGAACACGGGAACAGTCTCCACGTGCTGCCCAGTGCTCCACCCCTCCGGCTGCCACATCCTCTAAGCCTCTTTAGTGCATATTCCATCCACCACAGCCATCTAATTGGTGGCAGGATGAGGCACCACCTGGCCCACTAGTCTGCAGTTATCTCCAAGAAGAGGGTGCTTCAAATTGTGCAGAGGGGTTACACCTTCCACTCTTGGAAATCCCTCTGCCTTTGCCACCATCCCAAGAAAGACTGACAGAGGACTTTCTATCCCTGATCTGTCAGGAAGTGCAGGCTCTTCTGACCAAAGGAACCATCAAGTGGACCATGGTTGCTATTTCACCTACTTTTTGGTGCCAAAAAAGGATGGAGGATTATGTCCTATGCTAGACCTGCACCCTTTCTACAGAAAGAGAAATTCAAGATTCTTACCTTGGCTCAGGCCCTGTCTGCCCTGGAGACTGAATTGTAGGGTTGGACTTGGAGGAGGCTTGTTTTCCAATATACACATTTAGCCTGTGATTCCTCACCTTGTGAATATTCTCCAGGTTTCAAATAGGATCTGGATACTTTTTGTAGTTCCTCTGCGTGCTGGAAGGTAGTGCCATGCTGCTCTGTGTTGACTCTGTTATGCTCTGGAAACGTGCAAGGCCTGTAAAGGCCAGTTCCTTTCTTTCGACACCTCTAAACGTGGATCTGGAGCGTCACTCATCTCTGAGAGTGCTTTCTGTCAGTTGTTGCAAGAGGTGTCACCCCCTAAGACAACAGGTTTTTAGTCCTGTAATGACTGTCGCAAATAGTTGCCCGTGACAGATCCCCACTAGGTTTGTCTGTGTTTTCTGGGGTCAAGCCACAACTCCCAGACCTGCAGGGAATGAGCGTTGATGAACCTGAAGGCCACCAGAGAACGTGACCCGAAACCTAATGTTGCCAAGTAGACACAGCGCAGGTACTGCTCCAAGTCCCACTGAAGTCACAATCCAAATAGAAGAAGTTGAAGCGGAGTTCCACTTCTTCGCTCCATTCCCACTCCTTTGATGATGCGCATGGGCAGTGCCAACTGTCACGCTCCTGCGGTTGGCTGACTTTGGTGCCAATTTTGTAGTTGGTTCCGGCACACCCTGAGCTTCTGGGCCTTCAGCTACAACGCGCCAAATCGAAGAGTTTCACTCAGTCGTGCTTTAGCTCTTCGGTTCTTTACTGACTCCCTCTGGCACACCTTTGGGTCCCAAGGAACTGAGACCCCTACCACCTCGATTACTACTGGCGGGTTTACCCTTGGTGCCAGCTTAACCCTCTGTGGCAATTCTGCTCTTGGCTCCAGAACTGATGTTACTCATGACTCCCTTATCACTTACCCGATGCCGCCTTCACCACCCATAGAGATGTCCCAGATTGTCCTTTCCAACTCCCGTCCGAATTTGACCGATATCTCGACTAAATCGGACAGAGCTTTCTGCTCTCGCCTTCCCTCCTGGCAGGCAATACTATTTAAATTCTCTTCTTGGTACGATCTCCGACAAAGACCCTGACTAGGGTGATGATTTTGCATAGCCCTATTCTGATGACAATTGGTATAAGGAATTGCAAGATGCTGTTGGGCTGGATACCTCCCCGGAGTCCGCTCTTTTTTCATCTCCTGGCCCAGCCATGGAAGAATCTGCCGCCTATACCATGGCCGTGCGTAGGGCGGCTTAAGCCCTCGATTTTCACTTACCCAATATGGAGGTCAAAATTAAAGTTCTGACTGAAGTCCTGCAGGCCAGCCAGACTGCTTCCAAGCCTCTTCTCCCTTTCAATGAAGCTCGGATACCTTTCTAGTGCACAGGGCTTAACCTGCACCAGTCTTCCATTTAACAGATAAATTGTCAGGCATCACCACCCTGCCCAGGCGACCCGGGCTTTCTCTCTCAGCACCTCTACAGAGTCTTGTGGTTCAAGGTTCCACTTTTGCTGGACTCATACTAACAATTTCCCAACCACTCTCCACTAACAGCGAATCTAAGCGAATGGAGTCTTTTGGGAAAAGCTTGTTCTCCTCTGCTTGTTTTGGCTCTGCGGCTGATCAGTGCTTTGGTTACTGGCCCTTTATGTTCACGCACTTTGGGACTTGGGAGGCACAAGCCCTCCCTGCTGTTCTGGAAGCCTTTTGCCCTGTTGTCTCACAGGCATCCAGAATGGTGGTGGTGCAGCCAAGTTCATGTTTCGTTGTGGCTTTGACATCACCGACTCATTTGGGTCAACCATAACCACTAATGTCCTCATTCGCCACCATGTTTGGCTACGATCTACTGGGTTCTCGGGCATCGTACTGTCCTCCCCTGGCATTTGTTTGATGGGACACGCTTGTCTGGGGACAAGGCTGACTCAAACCCCGCATCCCCACATGCAAAACCGTTTAGTGTGCTCTTACAGGGTCATATCCACCTGCTGGAAGGCAGAGTCCATCAATTCTTTCCGGGCTTGCAAAAGATCACATTGGACAGGTGGGGGGTTCCTCTAAATTGCCGCAAAGCCTACACATTACCCTTCCCTTCTTCCCCGCCGCACTTTCCACTGTACCCAGCGACTGACTGAGGACTATCTCTCCATTTTGCGGCCGGGAGTGCAAGCCCTTTTGGCCAAAGAGGCTATCGAAAGAGTGGCAGCACCAGAAGTAGGATCTAGTTGTTATTCCCGCTACTTTCTGGTGCACCAGAAGACCAGAGGTCTTCGGCTTATTAGAGACCTGTGCCCTCTGTCATGAACTCACCATGTGCCAACCGCGGTGACGATACTGGAGCCGATGGTGGACCTCCTATCCCTCCAGAGGACAGCAAATGCCAAGGAACTGACACTCTACCCTGGGGGGGATAAAATAAGAAAAAAGAGACTTGATGCATTGGATCTGCTCTCCGGCTGTGCAACACTGCCTAAAAGGATCTGTCACTTTTGAGGCCTTGTCCGTTTGCAAGGTAGATGTGCACTGGACCAGAACCTCTGGTTTTGTGATGATGCAATGCACTTTAAATAACAAAGGGAGGCAGTTACCATCCGCACACTAACAGATCTCTACATACAGTGACATACACTTACAGGTTTAATTAGCAGCATGACGTGAGAGCAGAATAACCGAAGCCACAGATTGCAGTTTGAGACACTACCGAGGATTAAACTTTGAGCACAGTCTTCGGTAGAAGGGTCATACGTATATCAAAGATCCTGAAGTGCTTTCTCTAGGCACTACTGTTCATCAAAGAAATACGAAGTTAAAGTCTTTAATCCTTGTGCGCTAACAATGCTAGTGGTACTCAATCCTAATTACTTCTATAGGAGGATTAGTGTGCACTAACAATATATCAGTTACTCAGCCTAGTTCTTCCACTTGACTAAAGTTTGAACAAGATCTTGAGGCTTTGACTCCGGGAGTTGCTTGGGGTCTGAGTAGCTGTGCAGGAGGAAGAGAGGAGGAAACCCTCAAGGGAGCTTGAGCAACGAGAACCACAGGTTCAGATGGACTTGAAGGAGACTGGAGCGCTTTTCGGTTCCAACAGGATTTTTCAGGTGAGTAGGAAGGTGAAGCTTGTTCTGCAGGGAGCAAGGCCATGATTCGTGGTTGGGCGGTGTTTATATACCCTCTTGAAGATTTAATGGATGTTGCTAGATCACGTGTAGCACCCTGCCTTCTTGAAACTTGGAGAAAACACTTGTTTGTACAGAATGACCTTACAGAATGGGGGGGTTCAACTTGATGATCAGAACCAAACAGGAAACGAATGCATCATTTGCGCTTGAACGTGCATAATGGAAAACAACACCAAGGCCCCAGTAACAGCGGGCGCAAGGCTTGCCATTAGTTTATGGGATTCTGAGGGAAGGTTGCATGGATTCAGTGAAAAACCACACCAAGACCATAGTAACAATGGATGCAGATCATCTATTGGTTCACGCGTTCTGAGGGAGGCTTGCAGGGATTCAAGCTCAATGGAATTATGGGTTCTGGGGGACACTTGCAAATACTCAAGCGCAGTGGAATCACACGTTCTGGGGAATATCAGTAATGGCATTATAGCACCATAAAGTGCCACTGGGTAAAGCAACATGAGTCCTGCACACTAGACCACTAGGCAGAGGGAGCAGGAGGGAGTCGTGACACTCTCAATCTCTCTGGAAGGAGAAATTAAAAATGCTCACTCTGGCATAGATCTTGTCTATCCCCGACCCTGGATACTGGATGGTTGCACTCGCCTTGCAGGACGCCTATTACATATTCCCGTCCTGCCAACCCAGCGGCGCTACCTGTGTTTCATGCTGATGGAGGAGCATTTTCCGTTCACTGTGCTCCCCCTTTGGTCTTACCAGAAGCCCATCGGGTGTTCACGAAAGTGATGGTGGAAGCACACCTTTGGAGGGCAGGATGGCCAATCTTCACCTACCTTGAATTTTGGCTGTTAAAGACAGACTTGCCCCAGGCAGTTGTCAACCACTTCCAGACTGTGGTGGACCTCCTGCCATCTTTGGTGTTCACTTTCAGCGTGGCAAAGTCACACCTGACTCCTTCTCAGATACTCTCCTTCATCTGAGCCATACTGGATACAGTTTGGTTTTGTGCCTTTCCCCCAGGGAAAAGAGTCCAGGGCATTCAGGCTATGATCCTGTGGTGGACCTCCTGCCATCTTTGGAGTTCACTTTCAGCGTGGCAAAGTCACACCTGACTCCTTCTCAGATACTCTCCTTCATCTGAGCCATACTGGATACAGTTTGGTTTTGTGCCCTTCCCCCAGGGAAAAGAGTCCAGGGCATTCAGGCTATGATCCTGATCTTTCATCCTTGGTCCTGGATTTCAGTGAGGTCGACTCTGAGGCTGCTGGGACTGATGGCCTCCTGCATCCTGCTGGCCGAGCATGCAGGTGGCATATGCAGGCTGTGCAGTTGGATCTGAAGTCCCAGTGGACCCAACATCAAGAGGACCTCTCTGACACTTCCAGATCTCGGAGAAGAGTGTGAAAGATCAGCAATGGTGGCTTCTAGACTGCAAGTGGGTCAGCAGCAAACGCCACTCCCTTCCCAACCCAGAACTGAGAGTGGTGAACGATGCATCACTTCTGGGTTGGAGAGGCCTTCTGGAAGAGGTGGAGATCCGAGGCCTCCGGTCTTTGGCAGAATTCTGGCTCCATACTAATGTTCTTGAGCTGAGGGCCTTCTGCTTGGTGCTGTAAGCCTTCCTGCCATCTTTCAAGGGGATGCTAGAAGAGGTCCTCACAGACAACATGACTGCCATGTGGTACTGCAACAAACAGGGCGCGGTGGGGTCATGGACCCTATGCGAGAAAGCTTTGTGTCTCTGGAAATGGCTGGACCACTAAGGATTTTTCCTGGTGGTAAATAACCCGACAGGCTATTTAAATGCCAGGGCAGATGAACTCGGCCATGGGCTCCTGGTGGATTACTAATAGCAGCTACTGGAGTTGGTCATAGCCTCTTCCGCATATATGGACAACCTTGTTCGAATTGTTTGCCACTTCGGAACTCTCAATGTTAGCACTTCTGCATGTTGGAATTTCCAAGGCGTCTCTCGCTTGGAGTTTCATGTGCCTTGAGAGAAACTTGGAACTCCTGCATGCCTTCTCCTCCCTGAGTTCTGAAGAAGAGCAGGACAGACCGGGCCGAAGGATCCTAGTCGCTCCGGACAGGTCACAGAGATTATAGTATCCAGGACTCCTGGGCTTGAACATCTATCCTCTGATTTGGCTGTACATTGATATACAAATTTGCCTTTGGGGATCCAAGTCCGGAAGCACGGACAGTCTCGAAAGCAACTGGCATCAGTGCATGCAAGTGACACCTTTATGGGCCTGGAATGTAATTTCCGGAACGGAACGTTATCAGTGCCGAGCGACAGTCCAGCACGCAGAGGTAATACAAAATGTTTCCTGATCCAGTCTGATGCCTGAGGAATAATCAAAAGGTAAAGAATCTGCGGCTAGATAGTCTCTATCAGAAACAACATTACAGAAGGCAAGTAATTTGTTCTTCACATTCCGTCCTGCAAGCCCCCATGCGTTACCTGCGGTTCACGGTGGGACAGAAGGATTTCCAGTTCACAATGCTCCTCTTCTCTTCAGCCTCATCGTTGCAACCCAAAGTTCAGGAAAGTGATTGCAGCAATTGAAACTCACCTTTGGAGGTCAGAGGTTCCTTCCTTCCCCTGCCTCAATGACTGGTTGCTGAAGGCAGGCTTGCCCCAAGCAGTCGTCGCCCACCTACAGTCCAAGGCAAACCTCCTGCATTCGCTAGGGTTCACTATCAACATGCAGAAGTCACACCTGACCCCGTCCCACTTGCTCCCTTTTATTGGAGCTAATATGGATATAGTGTACTTCTGAACCTTCACTCCAGAGCAGAAGGTCCAGGACATTGGGGTATGATGCTGATGTTTCAACCTCTGTCCTGGATTTCGGTGAGGCTGACTGAGGCTTCTGGACCTGTTGGCTAACTGCATCATGCTGATGAAACATGCCCAATGGCACTACAGTGGGACGTCAAGTCCCAGTGGGTGCAGCATCAGGACAATCTCTCTGACCTGGTCCAGATTTCAATGGAGACTGCAGACGATTTGCAGTGGTGCCTAACAAACCATGATTAGCCCAGAGGCAGACCCCTCTCACTTCCCCACCCAGAGCTGACCGTGGTGACTGATGCATCACTTCTGGGTTGGGGCAGGCACCTGGGACATGTGTAGATCAGAGGACTATGGTCTCTGATGGAGTCCCAGCTACACATCAAACTACTGGAGCTGAGGGTGATTCACTCTGCATTGAAAGCTTTCCTCCCATCCATCAAAGGATTATTTTTCAGATGTTCACAGACACCACCATGTGGTATTTCAACAAGCAGGGTGGGGTGGGGTCAAGGACCCTGTGCCAGGAGGCTGAAGTGAAAGGACATCGTGCTGGTCATGCAGCTCCTGGCAGGGTCTCTGAATGCCAGTGCAGACAAGCTCAGCTGCTGATGCCTTGCAGATCACAAATGGTGTCTATATCCTGAGGTGGCTCAGACTCTTCAGAGCATGCAGAGAAACTTTGCTCGATCCATTCACCACCACGAGAACGTGCAATCTCAGCACTTATGCGCATTGGAGTTTCAATGGGGTTCTCACTCAGAAACACATTCCTTTTAGACTGAAACATGCGACTCCTGTTTGCCTTCCTGTCGATCCGCTACTGCCCGAGTTCTCAAGAACATCAGGACTGATCGTGCCCAAGTCATCCTAGTGGCTCTGGACTGGAAAAGGAAGGTTTGGTATCTTATTCTCCTGAGCATGAGTATCTCTCCTCCAATAAGGGTGCCCCATTTGGAGGACGTGCTGTGGCAGGAGCAGTGCAGGATTCTACACCCGAACCTATGCATGGGGATTGAGCAGCACCATTTAAAGGCTTTTGCTCTGCCTCCTGAGATCTGTGACATTGTCTCGGCAGACAGGCAGAACTTGAAAAAGACTGTATATGCCTGCTGTTGCACAAATGTATGGCTTAGTGCAGCTCTCGCCAGGTTAACCCACTTTTAGGTCCTTTGTCGGCTGTTTTTCTGATGTCTTTAGTCCAGCCAGGTCTTGCCCTGGGCACTGTTAAAGGTTACTTTTCAGCCATATTAGCTTTTTGTGTCTGCCAAATCAGCCCTCACTGCTTAAGTCAACCCTTGGGGCTTGTTTTCTGAATGGTTTGCTGACCTTGTACCCACTTCATCATGCCCCAATAGCACCTTAAGTTGGTGCTAACATTCCTAATGATCTCACCATTCAAGCCTCAGCACAGTTGCCGACTCAGGCTTCTCACTTTGAAGACTGCATTTGTAGTGGCTATTACATTGGCCAGGAAGGTCAGCGAGCTTCAAGCTCTTTCAGTTAACCCTCATTATACCAGCTTTTACAAAAACAGACCGGTCCTTCGAACACATGCCTCTTTTCTGCTAAAGGCGGTCACTTCTTTTATGTCAGCCAGAAAATCACTCTGCCAAAATGTTTTACCCCGGCTCATCCTAAGGCGGATGAAAAACGACATAGTCTGGACCATAAGAGTGCCCGCTTTATACATTTATCATGTAGAGGATCAGCTCTTCATTGGGTTTACTGAAGCTTAGAAGGGCAATGTGGTGCGGAAACGGGCCATTTCTAGTTGGCTTGTACTCTGTATCAAAATATGCTATGCATTCGCTTAAAAGCAGCCTTCTGAAGTCTTGAGGGCCAATTCCATGAAGAAAATAAGACCTTGTTGGGGGTAAAACAAGGTCTTTTCCCTGAATGCAAAGTGGTTGATTTCACACCTTGAAAAAGTGAACAATCGATTTACTTCATGGCACAAAGAATGAATGGCCTCCCTCTCTTGTCCTTTTGAGAGTGTAGTGTCCCATTCAGAGTAAATAATCTGAAATTCACTTTTGTGTAGACAAGACACTGCTAATGAGGAATGTGATGGCCAATGCAGAGACTTCGAACCAGTATTTCTTTACTTAAAGGGAGTCGAGTGTCTTTAGGATATGTCAACTTAGTAGAACGCAATTCCACTTTTTGCGTCTGGGTAATTTAGATAGCTGAAAGCCCCACAAATAATGCATTATAGTACTCCTGTCCAAAGAAAATAATGGTATGATATTCTTCTTTTCAGCCAAATTATGAAATGAAACGATTTTAGACAACTGGACTGTATTAAAAAAAAGAGCAGGGAGATAATCTTACTAACATCCTGACTCAATAAGTTGGAGTGGCCTATAACAACCCCTAAATTTGCTAATTCAGAGACAAGAGGAGGTGAAGTGCACAATTCCTAGTGCCACGATCATTGAGTCAGGGGAGCAACCCCCAGTCCCGCTTCCCCCCCCTCTCACCCCCCCCAATTAATATATCTGTTTTTAGGCCTGACTTGACAGCACAGCTGTCACCTGACCTTATGTGATCAACAGGATAAGAGCTTTTAGGCTCACTACTGGGAAATGGAAATTGTCTCTATCCGAATGTTGTATACCTTGAATACATGTCTTGACTGGCACAAGTTGTATGCTTCCACTGAAAAAGAGTATTTGTGTTGTATTTTATACCTTGTGGGAAAACATATGCTTCAAACAGCAGGACTGAGTTGGTTATCGTGTTAACCCATACATAAAGGCTATTGGCCTGATATCTTTATTACAAAATGTTACAACAATGGTAGTAGGCCTGACATGTATTTTGAAAAACACATATTAAAGCTGATATTCCTTTGAAATTTGCATTGTCATTACACTGTGTTAACAATTGATTACGTAAATCACTTAAATTAATCTGAGCTCCACCACCTGGTAGCTATGGCACAGAGTAGTAAGGCTTAACCTAGAGGCAATGTGTTAAGGATTTATGCAGTACCAAAACAGGAATAAAGTGTAAACAAGGAAAAACACAAACCCTTTTAGAAAATACCATTTTATTAAATAAAATGACACCAAAAAAGACATACCCAGTAAGGGCCACCAGAGATATGAAATGTTAAAGTTTTGTGTAAAAAATAGTAACAAAAAATGTAAAGTGCCCATGCTAGTGGTCAAGGTAAACCGGGACCTAGGCGCAATTTGACCGTGACCACAATGGAGTACAGGTCAACTACACCAACCAGGTTAATCCAAACAGCAGGGTCCAACCCTATCGCCTGCCTGGTTGGCTGGGTAGTGTTTCCCTGTAACTTAAACAGTTAGTCAGTCTTATGACACTTGGAGTCCCTTTCCTTGTCCTGGGTACAAGAAGGAGCAGGTCCAGTCTTCCAGGACTTCTCCCGGCTCACAGTCAGTAGGTCCAGTCCTTTTCTTTTTTCCTTCGGCCCAGCAGTGTTCTGATTTTGGTGCCTGGTGGTGCCTTGTTTATGCCTAGCATGAGCTAGTGGGTGGGAATGACTCCTGGGCATGTCCTAATAGATGGGTAAAAGTTCCCGGGGCCAGCCCTGCACACTCTGGGTAATTTTGGAGATAGCGGAAGTCTACGGCCCCTCAAAACGTAGGAGCTAGGAGTGTGCGTGGGGAGAGTGTTCTGCTGATCCTAGTGTCCTGCCCTAATCGAAAACTAAAATCAAGTTTGGGGCAGTCACTGTACCCACAATAAACCCAGAGACAGATGTCTATTAGAATAAAGCAGGGCGTTCCAGCAGCCAGACAGTGAATAGAAGGAACTTGTTTTTGCGTTGCTATTCTCACAACTTGAAGTGCTCCCAAAATCATATATGTAAAACCCCAGCAGACCTGTCAACCAGGATTTGACTTTCAGTCAGGAAGTGACTCTATAATATCAAAAAGGAGCTTATAACTCTTCCCTGCATATTCTTTCAGGTTCATAGGGGTCATTCAGGTCATCCTTTTGTTTGCTTCTGGGAGGCATTCACACCTATTCAATTGCTAATTATTGGCTTTCAGAAGTGGGAGAGCAAATAGCAATGGACCTCCAGAGGCATCAGGCAGGGAAAAGGCATCTTTCTAAAAGTACCTTTTCCCTAATATCAGATTACAACAACCATTACATTGGATTTATTTAATAGTTTATTATTTTCTAGCTGTTTCCTAACCTAAATTAGCATGATCAAATCTACTAATGTAACCCAGTATTTTCCTATGGAAGTCAGTTTTGCCACAGTGAAAATAGCTTTTTCATGGTGAGGAAGTGTTTAACTTTAAATTCCTACATTTAAATACCAAGCACTCTGCCTTATGGGCAATAAGGCCTACATAGTCATGACATAAATATTTCAAAGAAAAGTTTGACCTGTCAAAATGGTTTATTTTGACAGGTTAGATTTGCAGTTCTTAGTAATGGGCTTGCAATCTCACTTCCCCAGTTCTCTTCAGAATTTAAAAAAGCAGAATTCAGGGTAACTCAGGGCTCAGTCCTGAGCCCGATACTCTTTAATATATTTGTATGCCTACTGCTGACTCATCAAATCCCACTGCATTAGCTTTGTAAACTATGCGGATAATTGACAACAAATTATTTCATTAGACAACAATAGGCACACTTCATTGGAAAGATTCCATATATATCTAAGAGAGATGGCAAGTTGGTTGAACAATTTATTAAGATTCAATGGAGAGAAAACTGAGTTTTCATGTTGCACCTCCTCTAAAGATCCGTACACACTCCCGAACAATTACTGCCCTTGGACAAACCAAGCCAGCAAGAACCAAGTGGTTCAGAGTACCGTCCACAGTACAATCAATTATTGTAACACACTGCTACTGGGAGCACCAGGTGACCCAACAAAAAGATTATATAGGGTGAAAACTGCTGTGGCAAACCTTGAACTGGATAAACTCAGATATGCCTCATCCTCTGGCACCCTGAGGGTACTCACTGGCTTGCAGTGAAAGAATCACTTTTAAATCATTATGTATGATTTATAATGCAATAAAAGAAACAGGACCTAAACTGCTACAAAGAAATTCAAACACTACATTCCAATGAAGAACCTACGCTCTTCCTTAGCCAACCTATTATGTGTCCCAAAAACTCGGAAAGTGAGGTACCAAGGCTGGATCTTTGCAGTTAGGGCAGCTCAGCTGTGGGATAAGCTGCCTGCCTTTCTTAGACCAAGTAAGAGTTATGCAATTCAGGAAAGGTCTGAAAATCTGTCTATTTTCTAAATAGTCAGCTCCATATCAGGAAAAAAGGACTTCAAAATGTATCACAATTAAGAAAAATGTATTTGTTGCTGACCCGGCAAGATTGACAGAGTGCGAGGATACCTGTAAGGTGAGAACTGCGCTTTATAAATGGAATTGATAATAATAAAGTGTTTATAATTGCAACAGCCATGTTACAAATATTATGCCTGCAGTCATGTCTGCACTGTCACTGTAGTAAATGGCACAATAAGTGTATGCTTAACTTACAAGCCCAGTGTCCGTTTTCCTGCCACAGCTCGCTTCTCTTGTCTATCACAATATACTGGTATGACTCATGTCATTCCTCCCAACACTTATGAATGAACAAACGTCTTGCACCCTGACTTTTGGCCATATTACATGCTATTGGTAAGAGCTAGCTGCAGCTGGTGTTGCCCGATTTGTTTGAAAAGGCTTAATAGCTTTTTAAAACGTTTTACCAGGCATATGCAAGATCAGTTTTCAGGCACTACGGAAACATCCAGAATATCCACCAGAATAAGCATCAAGCAAATGGCATAGATGACCTCAACTTGAACTTTCTGGAAGACAGCCCTCATAAAATTAATCCCCTGCACCTGTTCCTTGCTATAAGCAATTAGAATGTGACCTTTATGAACATTCTAAAGCAGTCTTATTTAAAGACCATCCACACTCCTCCCCTTCGCTTAGCCTCTTAGCCTGCCACTTACGTCTTTACCAGCTTCCTGGACTCTGTCTTGCGAGCTCCCTTGATCCTCCTGCTTTGACCTCACCACAAAGAACGTCCTGCATTAGTCTTGCACCTGGATATTAAAAAAGAACTAGAAGAAAAGGAGAGACACATTAACAGGCTTGATTTTACTGCGTGCTGAGCTCAGTCGCAACATCATTCTGCAAACAAAGGTAATCAGTGTGTTTTGTTCAACTTGCACATATTGTTGGCAGGGCTCTGCCAGAGAGGACTTGGATAAAGCTAACCCTGTCCAAATTTGCTTGTGGGTTTGATGCTGAAATCATACTACAGTTTCAAAAAGTTTGAAAAAGAAGCCTCTATGGACAATCCAAATGAAAAACAACAACAGCACAACTAAAGGTTGGTTGAGGTTTGAAAACATTTCATGAGGTGCCACCTTAAGAGATTGAGTTAGTACTAGACTAAAACCTTATTATTTGTTTGTTTACAGGTACCATATCTGCCGGTATCATTCGTCCGACTAGGGTGAATGCCTGCTGCAATGTTGCTGTTGAGTAAATGAGCTACAGTATCTTTGACTGTACATGCTCTCTCCATCCAAACCCCCTTCCCATTGCATTGGGATTTCCCACCGGAGCAGTGTCTCCTGTAAACCGAGGGCAAGTCTCGGAAGGATTCGGGAACTAGCGTTGCTTTTTTTTCTTTGCCTGGAGAGGCAAGATGGGGGCCGCGCGCGCGGCTGAGTGAGAGGTGGTGTGTTAGTGGCCCCTCTGAAGGTCCGACCTACCTGTGTCCTGACCGGAGTTGCAAGCCGTCCAGTTGTGCTATTACATCTGCGGGGTTGGTGGCAAGGAGAGAGGAGACGCTTGGAAATATTGTCGACTCTGTTTCCCCGATGGGAAGATTAGCTGCATGAGAAACCGCGGAGCTGCAGAGCCGCAGAGGAGATCGGAGCCGCTGTGGGTCGAGCCTGCCGCACCTGGAGGCGGCGCCTGCTGATAGTACCGGACTCACCTGATGCTGTCTCGGGAGCTTCGTAGCGAGCTTAGGAGCTGCTCGGTACTGGGCTCTGAGTGTGGTCGAAGGGAACTGCTTTTCAGGAGACTCTGAGGAAAAAGGAACATTTTGTAGGTATTTGGTGGCAATTCAAGGTATTGTGCTCGTATTTCTCTGCTGGAGGGGACTTGAGAAAAAGTGATTTGTGCCTAAGGATTAGCGGTTTAACGATCCTTCCAGCGGTCTTGGTGTCACCTGTGCGGAGTGTTAATGGCTCCAAAGGGAAGAGGAGCGAAAGCCAAGGCGGCCGCTGCAGCTGCAGCTATGAGCAGTAACCTAACTCCTAATGTCGCAATGGGTGATGTAAGCTCTTCACGTACCCCCGAAGCAAGTGGCGGTAATATGATGGGGGGCCCGGCAGATACGGGGGCAAGAGAGCGCATCGTACCTAATATCTTTAAGAAGAAGAATGTGCAAGCCACCGCACAAACTCCCGTTACATCTTTGGGGTCAGGCAACGCTACCCAAACTGCGGCAGGGCTCAATATGAATCAGAATCTACACCATAGCCCACACGTGCAATCACAGTCAGCTTTAACATTTATACCTGCTGTATCTGGAGGGCCCGTAGACGGGGATGATGAGCTGGTTGAGCTTTGTCAGGCGGTGGGAGAGGTCTGAGTCTCACCAAAGTTAAATACAAATCATCAACAGATTTTTACAGATACAGGACTAGATGTGGCTTCGGGGATCTGTGCGTCTGCTGGGATTCCTGACACTTTTGAATTCCTATCTCAAAGGAATAACAATCATCCACTAAACAGTCATGATAAAGACATAGGGAAAGCTCTGGTGAATGATGCAGAGTCTATTGGCTCTGGAGGGCAATTTCATTCCATGTCAGACGTTTCGCTTATGTCAGATAAAGAACTTGAAAACGAAAACGAGAATGACAGTGATAGATTATCGCTTTCAGGTGACTGGGCGGAGGATGGTAATATATCTCCCGGAGATGATATGCTAAGTTTAGATTCTGCTGCTGATCATACAGAACAAGGCACAATTCGTAAGGTGCTTGAACCCCCGAAATTGATTCCTCTCAGTAGCCCCGGTTTGATTGAACAACCCCAGTGGGATATGTTGTCTGGGTCACAAGCTACGCAAGGTGAAATACCAGCTGAGGTTAATGATGAAGCAGAAGGCGAAATCACACTTAAATCTATTTACAGTCTGCAATCATCGATCTACAAAATTGTCTTGGTTCACAGAGAGGAAACAAAGGCAGAAGGGCTGCGGACCCAGGGGGCAGTCCGTAAATTGCAAAATGCAGTTCGCCGTATTGCCAAGTCATGTACGGAAGTTACCACCAGAGTACACGAAGCCGAAGAGCGGATTTCCTCCGTTGTGGATGAGCTATCCAGGCAAAAATCCTCCATAACCACATTGCAGAAAGCCGGCCAGGATATCGACTGGAAACTTACTGACATTGAAAATCGAGCAAGCAGGAACAATTTCCGTGTTTTAGGTATACCGGAAGGTGTTGAGGGAAAAGATACTCGACGTTTCATAGTGGAGTTATTCACGTCGGCCTTTTCTGATTTGAAGGATTGGAATTTCGACAAGGAGATTGTAAGAGCTCCTCATCGGTTCCCGTTTTTTCAGAAGCGTAATATAGAAGGCAGGGATGAGAAACCCAGGGCAATCCTTATATGTCTTCATAACTATCTCCTGCGTGAGATTTTGTATGATGTCGCTAGACCAGCACGCCCTATGAAAAGCAAAGGTTTTGATTTTTTTGTACGTCCGGACTTTTGTCAAATGACTGTGCAACAGCGGTGGCGCCTAAGACAATTGATATCACCCATCCAAGCTAAAGGAGGGCAGGTGTTTTTACTAAACCCTGCCAAACTTAAGGTTATATATAAGGGGAAAACGATGCACTTCATGTCTGAAATCAAGGCACAGGAATTTTTGGATTCAATGTGAAGTATTTATTTTTCTTTTTGTTGCAATTGATGCCTTGTAATCTAACTGGATTATTTCCCCTGTGTTAAAATATACTTGTCAGTATTATCTTTAGAGAGTTATGATTTGGTTAAGAAAATAAGTATATGGTGTAGGGTAATTATAAATGGAGTGATGGGATAGAGATAGTAAGTTGGGCACAGGGTTTAGGACGGACACGGGGAGGGACCTGATCACTACACGACCACTCACCATCACTGAGGACTTCGTCCATACGCCTCTGTTGGGGGGTCTGTCGAGGGTGGTTTGGGAGGGGAAGGGGGTTGGGGGGGGGGGAGGGTCACTGGGGGCAAGGAAAAACAGTAAAAGAATGTTTTGTGCAACTCAAGCTCAATACTTTGATTTTTTGTTACTACGTGATAATGCATTTATCTTTTCAGTGAGTATTTTTTGTCGTATCCCTTTTGGTGGTATATGATGGGTAAAATTACTATTTGTTCGTGGAATGTGTGTGGCCTTAATGATAAGAGGAAAAGGGGTACAATGGCTCAAATATTGAAAACCATGAGAGTGGATGTATTATGCATCCAAGAAACTCATGTGGCCTGGAAGAATAGAAGTTGGTTAAAAGATTTAGGACTGGAATTAGTGGGCTGTTCTCGACAGGGTTCTACTATTAGAGGTGTAGCTCTTTTAAAGCGGTATGGGGTTGGGCAAACAAGACGAGTTAAGGAGGATCCATTGGGTCGCTGGGTGATTATGGAATTACGATTGGGGGGTACATTGCTGACTATCTGCTCTGTTTATGCTTCTAATTTGGACGATCCGGCTGTTTTGAATCAATTAAGCATCGAGTCAGCATCATGGCCCCCTATGTTAGTCTTGTCTGGGGATTTTAATTTACATTTGGATGGGACACATGATATATCTAGTAATAGTATGTATGTAGGTAGGAAGAAAAATGTCTATAAAGCTATGAAAGGTATCATTGAGAAATTTGGATTAATAGATGTGGGGTTTGTAAAGGGAGGGGGATCCTCTGGGAGCACTTTTTTTTCTGCTCCACATCAGAGACATTTTAGACTAGATTATTTTTTTGTGTCGGCTGGTCTTGTAAATACTGTCGCGAATCTTGGATTTAACATCATTCCTAAATTGATCTCGGATCACAATCCTATTATTCTTAGATTAGATATTGACTTTAGACAAATAGTGAAGCCCTGGTCTTTTGAACGTAAGCTTTTGTTTGACCCCCTCTATGTTGAGCATATGAGTAAATGGATCCCGGAGTTTTTTGAGAATAATAGAGGCTCAGCTTCTACGGGGATTATATGGGACGCGTTTAAATCGGGGGTTCGAGGGGAAACTCTAAGTTACTCATTAAATAAACAGGGGGATATCAGGACGATGGATGAAGGAGAGATGAATAAGTTGCGAGATCTCGAGATTGAATTAATGGTGGCATGCAGCAGAGGGATCTGTACTGAGAAAATCTCAAGGGATTTGGTGGTACAGAAAGCTAGGATCCATCAGGGTTTTGCCACAAAATTGGCCCAACACATAGCAGCTTACAGATCTGACCTTTTTGAAGTTGGGGAAAACTCGGGTAAGCTTTTAGCTAATAGATTAAGACATAAGGCAGTAGTAGCTAATATAGACAAAATAAACGGACGACTCAGGGAAAATATATGATAATTCAACAGATACTGGGTGTTTTTCGGGAATTTTATTGTAAGTTATACATGGAAGACGTAGTTGGAGATATTGAAGGAAAAATTATGGACTTTGTTGATCCATTATTTAACTCTACTTTGTCACTAGAAGAGGCGGAACAACTGGATTCACCCATCACATGGGAAGAGATAGAATTGTCTTTAATGTCACTGACGTCGGGTAAAGCTGTGGGACCCGATCCTGTTACTCTTGAGTTTTTTAGGCTGTTCCGCCCAGTGTTAAAATATGAGTTAATTACTTTGTTTACAGCTGCTCTAAAGGGAATGGCTCCACCATCATGGAAAGATTCAATAATCACGGTTTTTCTTAAAAAGGATAAATCTCCGCTGTCTCCATCTTCATTTCATCCTATTTCTTTAATTAATGCAGATAGTAAAGTTTATTCTAAGATCCTGGCTTTACGACTTGCTAGGATTATCACTCCATTAGTATCGAAATATCAGCACAGGTTTATTCCCGCACGTGATACTGTGGATCACATTCGCCGTGTGATTACTTTTCTAAATTGGGCCCAAGCAACCCGCTCAAATATTGGTGTCACCCTGTTAGATGCTGAGAAAGCATTCGACAGGGTGGCCTGGGCATATTTGAGGTATATCTTGTCTAGAAAGGGACAAGGCCCAGGTATCCTAACTGCATTAAGGACTATGTACAACTCCCCTCAAGCATCTATTTGAGTAAATATGGAAACTTCCGCCCCTTTCTCAATTACCCGCGGCACACGACAGGGGTGCCCATGCTCCCCCCTTCTTTTTGCACTTTATATTGATCCCTTTCTTAATCGTCTCAATTTGGAAGAAAGGATAAAACCTATCTACTTAGGCCACACCAATTACCGAGCGTTGGCATACGCCGACGACATCGTGGTTGTTACAACAGATATAGAGGCAGCTGTGCCAGCTATTAATGATTTAGCTGGGCAGTTTGGGCTCTTCTCAGGGTATAAGCTGAATCTCTCAAAGACTCAAGTTCTATATTCTGGGGATGACCCTCCTGCTAGTATTCCACTTGCTTCGGAAGTCACCTATCTCGGGATTAAGATCTCGCTTCCAATAACTAACATCCCTGAATTGAATTTTAACCCAAGGCTGGTTAAAATTTACTCTCTACAAGAAAGATTAGACCATCTTAATTTTTCCTTACACGGGAGAGTTAATGTATTGAAAATGGTAAAAACGCTGTGTTTGTAGACTTGAGAATTTCTTTTGCTACAAAAGCACTGCTGCGGGCAGATTGTGAGCTTTTGTTTAATGTATTCATGTTAATCGCAGCTCCTGATGGGCGCTGCAATTAACATGAATACTTAAACAGTAGCACACAATCTCCCCCGCAGTGCGCTCTCGGTACAAAAGAATAACGCAAATGCCCTCCATAATGCCCAAGGCTGCCGCAAGACTTACCTGCCGCTCCCTCGTCGTCTTTTCAAATTAGTGAATTCATACATAGAGAGGGACCCAAACACTGGTCAGTTGTCTCGCTGTGTGAAGCACAGTTTTTAAGTTTACAAGCTTCAAGGTAAGCTCTTTATTTCATAGGCCACGCGTTTTGGAAAATATGTATTTGGGCACCCCCACTCCCTTCTTTCCACAAGTGCCCAGAGCGATATAGAATACATTTTTTCAAATGCAGGACGCAAACCAGCGTTAAGAGTGTGGGGGCATCGTGACTACAGTAGAGGGAGGCGTGTCGGAGCAACCTCAAACCAGAAACGACAGTAAATGGAAAAACTTTCTTTTTTTTTAGATCAGATGTGGCCGTAACCCTGTGCAGACACAACAGTAGCAGAGCTCAGAGAAAGCCGACTGTACTCCAAGTAGATAAAGTGTCCAACAAAGGGTGCATGAAGCTTGCGTTTGTTCCCAGAAACAAAGAACAGACACCGTGCCCAAAAATGGGCTAAACACTTGAATAAATCAGCTGAGGGCCATGAAGCGTTGTACCTAAAGCGGGGACAGGCAGTCACACAAGGTTCTATCTTTCTTTTGGGAGTGGAACCCACAGAATCCAGAACTGTCAGGGCGATTGTGGCAGCTATTCTGCACAATTTCCCCACCAGTTCAGGGGTGCTATCCTGCAATTGGTCTTCCAACCCAGGGTCTGTACCTTTGGGTTGAACTGGGGTCAGGGATGCGTCGTTCCTCCCCCTCCGACCACTCCTTCTAGAGTTCCGCACCCTCCTCCTAGGAGAAGTGTTACCCGACAAGGCAAAACTGTAGGGACGCATGTCGCAGCCACCGCTTCCCCCAGGTCAGTGGTAATACCCTGAACCTGGTTCTCCAACCCAGGAACTGTACCCTTGGGCTGAACAGGAGTTAGGGGTATGTACTTCATTCCCCCCACCCATCTGTGTGGACTTCTGCACCCTCCTCTGTGAAGTGGTAATGCCAGACACCAGAACTGATTGGATGCTTGTGTCAGCTGCCACCCATGTTTTCCTAACACTACTGGGTCCCCCCTCAGTGGATGGTTTCCCAGTAAAAAATAGATTCCCTTCCTGGGGCCCCCTTGGGGTACTCTCAGGTTCTGGGGCTGGGCATAGGGCACCATGGGACTTTCCCACCCCACCTCTCCTCCAACTCTTAGAGGGGACATGGAACCCTTTATCCAACCCACAACACTGGGAGCTGTCTGGGCTACTATGAACCTCCCCGTCCTCGTTTGGGGGGGAACCGTAACCACTTCCTTTAGGATCACTCCCAAATGCCTTTCCGGACCCTCTGGGACACACCTAGAGGTCTACCTCCTTTGTAGGTTCTCTGGGGTCAGAGAACCTACACTCCTATAGGTGCTTGTGTAGCCCTGAAAAACAACGGAATATGTGCTTCCTGACAATCAAGTTTGTAAAGCCCTTCAAAATTGTCTACTGTGCTACCTTTCATCCAGCCTTCCAGTGCTTTGCAAACATCCTCCACAAATTCCTTCCAACACTGATGAGGCAACTTTCTGCAGCACCAAAACTGCAACCCATACTCTTTGTGGGTGAAGCCATCATTTCTTATCAATGTCTCCTTCATGGGGGTATACCTCCTGCCTGTCTCTCCCTTCTAGAGCCAGTAGGGCATTCCTCCCATCCTCAGGAATATAATCCCCAGGCCAGTTCCCCAATTCTCCGGGATCCTGCACACTACCAGAGCTCTTATGCTCCTGCAACTTCTGACATATGTCATCCTCTCCCTTGAAGCTAGGCACCAAGTCTTTAGTTTTGTGAATGGCATCTTTTAGACTAGACTCCATATTGCTACCACCACTGGACTCTACCTGCAGTGCTGGTGAGCCCAGAACTCTCAAACTACGTTCATGAGCTTTCACTTCTAGCTCCTTGAGGCTCAAGTCATGAGCCCACAAGGCCTTTTTCTCCTCCAAGGCTCTCTCAGCCTCACTTGCTTCTGCAGCCAGATGGGCCAGGAGACAACTCAAGGTCCCTCTCCTCCTGTCTATCTCTGAGCTCCTCAGGGGACAGGGTGTGGGAGGTGACACTGCTCCTGGCACTAGACCCAGTAAGGGGCTCCCTATCCATTGGGTCCTCTCTCTCGCTCTATTGGCATCCCTGCCCAATCATTTCCTCCACACTCTCTTTAGGGCCACTGCCCTCTAGGGGTTCTGGGTCTGAACCATCTAGGAGGTTCCACAGCTTAGGATTCTTAAGAATACCAAAGGGGTCATCCTCCTCCTTAGAGTCCTCCCCAGAATCACCACCCTCCTAATCAACTGTTGGCGCTTTTCCTTAGATTGCCTCCTCAAAAGCATACTGGACTTCCTGAAGATCCTGCCTTGTGGATCTCTTAGATACAGTCAGCCCACTCTGCTGGCATAGCTCTTTCAGCTCTTAGTGTAGTATGTGATAAGATTGAGATCAAGGATTAACACATCCATTCAGCTAAGGTAATACTGGTGCAACCAGCAAGATTTCCAGGTGTAAGAAATGAAGCAGGAGTAAACAATAAAAAATTACTGTTAGACCTGGCATCATTGGCATGGGTTTCCCCTGTAGTTTTGCCTTTGCCTCCTGTGTTTTTGCTGTGTGTTGGACTTCGTTTTTGCTGGTCTAGGTGCTTTGGGCACTTTGCCACTGCTGTTCAGTGCCAAAGTGCAAGTGCTCCCTTTGTAAATTATTGTTATGGATTGGTGATTCCAAGATTGGCATTTTTTTTTTTTCAGATCACATTTTATTTATTAAGTTTCTGCAATCTGATTGTCTGATGGACTACATCATAGTTTGTAGATGGTTATACATACAGTCGTATCATGTACTTATAACAGTATAACTTTACAACAATTCAACACAGTGCATCAGTGCATACCAATAATGTATACGGTGTCTCGATAGAAAATATAGTTCAAGAGTCACACAATATAGATCACGTCTGTGCATCATATGTCTGAATTTCAGAGTCCACTACATCCCACATAGTTTTTTTTAAAATATTTCTTTTTATTGAAACAAACATCAGCAATAAGTTACATTACAGAGGGTAAGGCGCGGTAGCTGAGTACACACCACGGGGCAAAACAATAAACAAATTCCCAAAACATGTCAGAGTTTCACGGGGAGAGGGTTCCATCCGGAATAGTGCTCACAGGTGGTGTACAGATTTCTCCTCTGAAACTGTTTCATGGCGCCCAAATCAATGACCATTTCCGAGGGCGTCCCCTCGCTAGATATGTCGTTTTCTCCCTGAACATACACCAGTCTAAGTTGTTTTCCCACTCTTCCAGGGAGGGGTCCTGTGCCGCCCCCCACAACTGGGCTATATTCCTATTGGCAATCATATACCCCAGCGTGACCCACTGCGTCTGTGAGTTATTTAAGTCTGTAGGCTCCCATATATTAAGCAAACACCTTCGTGCCTCCGGAGAGAGGGAAATTCCAAGTACGCAGTGTATAGTGTTATGTATATTGCGCCAATATGTGGTAACATATTCACATTCCCAAATAATATGTATGAAAGTACCAACTAGACCACATCCTCTTTTACAAAACCCCATGTCAGAAAGTCCCATATGCACTAACCTGGGTCCTGTAGTAAATCCTATGTAAAATCTTAAGTTGTACCAGCGCTGAGATTTCAACCTCTTTAGCGGAGGACACCGCTATCTGCCAATCTCCCTCATCCAGCTCTATGCCGTCTTGCAAGCAATCATTTCTACGAACCTCTAGGGAGTCAGTTCTGTGGTTAATCAACTTTTTATATATTAGAGAGATTGTTTTATCTGGAACATGGCCATCTAAAACTCTATCTTCCAGAGGGGAAGCCTCCGAAGGTTCCGCCTCACCAGGCAGCCACGTCAGAAGGGCATGCCGTACCTGACAATACAGAGAGTATTCCGACGAGGAAAGCTTATACTCGGTCTGTAATTCTTGGAATGATTTAATCTTCCCCTTCCCCCAAACTTTCCTGACCGTCGAAATGCCTATGAGTTCCCACCTAACAAAGCATTTTGTCTTCCACAGCTTACCAAGCATCTCAGAATCCCAGAGCGGAGTAGCCATAGTCAATCTATTTCTCCATCCTAAGGAGGCCGTAGCTGCATGCCAAAAGTTCACGGAGTGTTTAGTAGGACCTGTCAGTGTCACTCTGTTATGACGGAAGTAAAGGGCCCTATTATAGTTATTACCTGGAAGAAGCAGTTTATCCATGGCGTAGCCAGGGTCGTCAACCCGGCCATAGGTGCCATGGTTTATTGCCGCCAGATGGGCCGCCCAATAATACCTCTTAATATCAGGGAGGGCGATACCTCCATCGTACCAGGAGAGAGTCAATTTGTGTAAAGCAATGCAAGGCCTCCCCTCCCACAGCAGACTACGTTGCAAACTCTCAATTTCGCAGAAGTAACTAGAGGGCACAACATCCAAGGAATTCTGCAAAGCGTAAATAAAGCGTGGGAGAGCCATCATCTTAAACAATGCCGCTCTACCCAATAAGGAGAGAAGAAGCCTCTTCCAGTTAGAGATATCACTCCTGAGCCTACTAAGAGGGGGAAGAAGATTCTGAGAATACCTAATTGAGGAGTCCAGAGACACAAAGATCCCCAGATATTTAAACCCTTCCGAGCTGATCTGTATCGGGCAGTTCCTGGGAGGCACCGGACGGTCACCTTGTAAAACAAACAAGACGGATTTTCCCCAGTTGATCGAAAGGCCAGGATTCCTCCCAAAGGAGGCCAGAACGTCAAAGACCACATTAAGGGATTTACGAGGGGAGGCCAAATAAAGTAAAATATCATCTGCATATAGGGAGATATGGTCCTCCCAATCCGGAGACCACCGCAGTCCCCTGATCGAAGGCTCCCAGCGCAACCAGGCGGCCAACGGCTCCATAGCCAGTGCGAAAAGAAGGGGGGACAACGGGCAACCCTGTGGGGTTCCCCTTCCCAATAAAAAGGCAGCCGATACTCGGTTATTCACTGCCACTTGTGCGAGTGGCTCCGAATACAGCAGACGTATCCAGCCAATGAACCCAGGGCCAAACCCAAACTTAGACAGTACCGCTCACAAATACGACCATTCAATCGTATCGAACGCCATTGTTGCGTCCAACGGCGCAATTATAGCCGGTTCACTCAGAGTCTGGGCCCTAGCCAAAACTCCATGCAATCTACGCAAATTCAAGGCTGTGTTTCTGTGGGGCATAAATCCTGACTGGTCGGCATGTACCAGCTCAGTAATAACCTTAATCAACCTATTCGCCAATACTTTGGCCAAAATCTTGGGCTCAGCATTGAGCAGAGAGATAGGCCTATATGAGGCACAACTGGTTTTAACCTTACCATCCTTGTGTATCACTACTATGGAAGCGATCCTCTGATCTCTTGGGAGAGCCCCTCCCTCTCTGGCCTCCAAAAACATTTCCCTCAAATAGGGCGCAAGGCGATCTGGCTTAAGCTTGTTAAGCTCTATAGGGAGACCATTAGGGCCCGATGCTTTGCCGGAGTTCAAAGAACGGATAGCTAAAGCTATCTGATCAGATGTTAGGTCACTATCCATAAAACTTTTATCTTCTACAGAGAGATGGGGAAGCTGAATATCGCGGAGTAGCAGGTGGGAGTCAGACTCCGGGTAAGGAGAAGTAGAAGTATACACCGCCTGGAAATACGTAGCAAATTCATCTACAATACTCTGTGAGTCTGTAAGCTGTTCCCCCTCCTCCGACAGAAGCTCAGGGACCAATCGACTAGCCCAGTCCTTCTTATCCAGCCATGCAATGAGTTTTCCTGCTTTGTCTCCCAAATCATAGAGCCTACCCTGCTGCTCTCTGCCAAGCTGTTTTGCTCTATCTGTGACCAGAGCTTTGTAGTCGTGTTGTTTTAGACGCAATTGGTGAAGTTTACTTTGCGTCACCTCTAGTTCCAAGTCTCTTTCCAACCCTTCAATTTCGCTCTCCAACTCCACCACTTCCTTCTGTTTTTCCCTTTTAACTCCAGCTATCAATGACAACGCCTGACCCCTGACCACCGTTTTAAAGGCCTCCCATAGGGACAGCGAGGAAGAGACCGAACCCTCATTTTGACAAAATACTCTTCTATGTGGGCAAGGAGGTCTTTCCGAATCTTAAGGTTGCGCAGATACCATGGGTTTATAGGGGCTACTCGCCCTGTCTGGCCACGAGTCACAACTACATGAATCAAAAGTGGAGAATGGTCAGATATCCCCCGGCCAGATGGTCAACTCTCGCTACATATGAGGCCTGAGCCGCTGGAACTAGACAATAGTCCAGCTGTGGGAGGCTGTTATGGACCCCAGACTGAAATGTATACTGTCTCCTATCAGGATGTAGTAGCCTCCAGCAGTCAACCAGACCCATTGCATCCATGAAGTCCGGTAACCACTGCATCCATCGTTCGCCCAATCTCCCGAGGGGGATGCCTGTCCATCAAACCGGAGATGACCGCATTAAAGTCGCCTCCCAACATTAAAAGGCCCTCTGGGAGCGAAAGGAGGAGCGAGCCCAAATCTGCAAAGGTTGTATTCTGAAGCCCTGGTGAGACATAGACGGTAAGGAAAGTTATGCAGTGACCCTCCCACCTACCCGAAACCCCGCTGTACCTGCCCCTACCATCCTCCCAAATGGAGGTAACTGCCAATGGGAATGCCTTGCGGACCAAAACTCCCACCCCACTAGATCCTGTTGTAAACTCCGAATGCGCGATCAATTTATATCCCATTCTATGTAATGCGTTGCACAAGTTTCCAACTAAATGAGTTTCCTGAAGCAGAACCACGTCTGGCGCCTGCCTTTTAAGAAATTGGAACAACACTCCGTTTCATTTTGTCCCCAAACCAGTTAATGTTCCGACTCAATACTTTTATTTCATTACCCCCCATCGTCTACCTATCGCCACCTGCCCCCCTCTTCATGCCATTTATTCAAAAAAGATACAATGCTGATGAACGCAACCAAACTAAAAACATAAGAAACTAACATTCCCCCCAGAGTCCCTTCCACCTCGCAGCCTTGCCCATTGGGCTCAAAACTGCATGCTGAAAACTGCAGAGTATCAGTCGCCCCTAATACTTCAAAGAAAGAAAAACTGGAAGAGGATCTCGCTTCGCCACCCCCGCCCCGAACCCCAAACACAACCACAACATCCCCCCGTGCCCATATCTATTCCGGTAGGCCTTAAGGCAGTACAGAGTCTTCTTGACTCCCAGTACGTCCCACTACTTGAATCACTCCGAGGGGACCAACAGCCTTCTCTTTCCCCCTCCATCACCACCACCTCCTCCTCCGACCGACCCGGTGAGTTAGTGCCATCCCGAGGGAGGGTGTCAAGCCAATCCGCTACAACATCCGGCTTATCAAAGAACCGAACCTTCCCACGTACCTCCACCCTCAACCGTGCAGGAAACATCATAGCATATTTCAATCCTCTATCCCTTAGTTTCTTTTTAACTGCCAGAAAATTACGACGCTGTTTCTGTACTGTCTGAGTGAAATCCGGGGATAAGGAAAGGGTGGTGTTCTCAAACTGGACTGGGCCTCCGACTCTCGCCGTTTGCAGGATAAGATCTCTGTCCCTAAAATGTAGTATTCTGGCAATCATAGGGCGGGGTGGGGCCCCAGGCCGCAATTTCCCCCCGGGCACCCTATGCGCACATTCAATAGTAAAAAAATTACTGAGGCCCTTGGGTTGAAGATGTTTGAGGATAATGTTCTCCACGAATAAGTCAGGAGCAGGTTCCTCCGACCTCTCAGGCAGACCCAGAATGCGGATGTTATTCCGTCGGACTCTACTTTCATACTCATCAAGCTTGCGTTCTGTCAGTTCCTGAGAAGATTTAAGCATCCGCACATCCTACTGAAGCTGATTCACATCATCCACCAGGCTAGAGGTTTGAATATCTAGCGACTTGACCTTTTCATTGACTTTTGTTAGGTCAGCTCGTGTGAGGTTCACCTCAATCGATACAGTGTCCAATTTTGCATCAAGTGTCACCACTTGCTGTCCCAGAGAGGACTTAACTCCATCTATTGCCCCCATAACATCATGTAGTGTGATTTCACTCCCTCGGTCCGGCAACGCACCAGCATCCACGGTAGGTGAACCCAATCCGAGCGGCGAGCCCTTAGGCTGGGTATACCGGTCCAACTTGTTGGACTGCACTGACTTCGGGGCTCCCTGTCCCCTGGAGGAATGCTTTTCGCCATCCTGCCTGGCAGCCATCGCACGCATTCAGTGGTTCCCAAGTACTCTGCTCCGGTAGTTCCCACACAACTTCGTTATTCTGTAACCTGTGGGCCTCGCTTCCTTCAGGCCAATTTTAGTGCAAGACTCCCATCAGAGGGGGGCCCTTCGACACCTCCTTTATCGCCAAGTCAGTCCAGCAACTTTACGCCCCCAACTCCAAACCCCTCCAGTCCCACACACCTAGGTCCCGCACCTGGTAATGCCAGCGCTATCACTCCTCCCCTGGCGGGCCGACTTCTCGCTCCAGCCAACGCCAGGGAGTTCACACTCGGCCACAGACGCTGGGCCCACACCTCCCTGCCACAGCGTTGAGTCCTTCAGAATGGCCTCCCCAGTCAAGCTGCACAGTTGTCGTCTCTGAGAAGTCCGGAGGGGGGGGAAACCACCACAAATCCCCAGCACACCCCCACTGCACCTCAAAGCTGCAGGTCGTCCCCGGTGTCCGAAGCAGTGCCGTATCCAGGGCCCCACACACAGCGGGACCGACGCAAATCACGAAGGGGAGGGAGGGGGGGCCCACAGCAAAGCCCCGATCCCCACTCACCTCCCAACACGCTCAGGCCACAGTGATCTGGCGCTCCAATTTACAGTGCCCAGGACTCCTCCAACGCAGCGGGTCGCCTTCAGTTTACAGCCGGAGGGGAGGGAAGGCGCAGAACGGTCCCAAATGTGAGCCACCTTTCCACGCTGTAAGTGGGCCGACGCACCAACATCCCACATTGTTGTCTGCTGCTGGATGACCAGCCCTCGTTAGTCAGCCCATCTCTGCCAGATTTTAGCATGCTTCTGAGGGCATCCCCATGCCATGAAAACTGAAATCTCCAATCCCATATAAAAGCCCATTGCATTTTTCCAGGCCCTAAAAGTAGTAGGTGCTTCAGATTTCCATAACCTGGCTAAGTCACGCTTAGCGATGGTGAGACCAAGCCAAAGAATATGGCGTTTATACCTGTTGCCACCAATCTCGTATGTAATATGAAGAATTGTAAGTCCAGGGGATCTAGGCAATTTCTACCCAAGTATTTCAGTTAAGCACGCAATGCACCAGACCAGAACCTATCCAGGGCTGTACATGTCCAGATTGTATGTAGGAATGTACCCTCCTCATTCTGACATCGTAGACATACTGGGGAGTCAATCAGCCCTCCATAGTCTATGGGGTGTATAATATGCCCTGTGAAGGTACTTAAACTGGATGAATCATAGGCGGGGGGAGATGGCCGCGGGGGAACTTCAGGGCCTCGGTCCAATAATCTGTGTCTAGGGCACCTCTGTCTGTTTGCCAGGTATCTTTAGGTGTCTCGAGTGTTGTGACGCTGTGTGTAATGAGGCATTGCTATATTTTGGATATCTTATGTTCACCAAGGTCTACCATTAAAAGCTTGCCCTCAAGTGGAATACATTCTGGAAGTGATTCCAGTTTATCTATGTGGAGTGTGATAGCATGGCAGAGCTGTAAATATTTACAGAACTGGTAGTTGTGCATGGAAAATTCATCCTTTAGGTCCTGAAATGATTTTAGTACCTTGCCATGCATGATATCACCGATTATAGCAATTCCTATACCTTCCCATCCGCGGAACCCCTGGAGTCTAGCTAATTGGGGTTATAATTGGTTATTCCATAGAGGTGTTTCGCGGGTGATACGGCCCCACCACCCCATTCTTCAGAGAGATTGTCGCTGTGAGAAAGTGAGTTCCTGTTGCAGTACCCCCCCCCCCCCACTTTTTGCCTGATACTTGATGCATTTATCCTAGGTGTGCCCTGGGTCCCTGCCAATCAGGTACCCAGGGCCTGTGTTTCTTCCCTAAAAACTACACTAAAGCCTAAACCCAATTGGCATCTCTGGCCACATATCACACCCTAGTAAATGGTACCCTAGGTACCCAGGGCATTGTGACCAGAGAAGACACTCAAGGGCTGCAGCACTTATTGTGCCACCCTTAGTGGCCCTGTACTTTGACACCCACACACTGCCTTTGCAGGCTGAGTGTCTAGGTGCAGAACTAAACAAAGACTCGACATGGCACACATCCCTGTGTGCCATGCCCACAACCCCACTGCCCTGGCATACATGAGTCACCCCTCTAGCTGGGTGCCCTATGCCATTGGTGTGGGCACGGGTGCATGAGCCTTGTGCCCCTACAGTACTCGGGGCCATTTCTGGGCATTGTAAGTACAGTGATGCCATTAAGAGTATATGGTGCTGGGAGGTTGTCATTACGAACTCCACAGCACCATAATGGCTACACTGAACACTGACAAGTTTGATATCAAACTTCTCAGCACATTAAGCCCACACTGATGCCAGTGTGGGATTTAATATAAAATGCACTACAGAGGGCATCTGAGAGATGCCCCCTGAAACCTAACCTACAATCCACGTCTGGGCTGAGTGGCTGCAGAGGCTGCCACACAGCAGACATGTTGCTGGACCCCTGGGTGGAGAGTCCCGCTGTCCTGGGCCTGCAACAATGCACATCCTGGGCAAGGTGCTATGTCTCCTCCCCCAGGATGGACAGGGGTAAGCTTCAAAGGCATGCCGCCTCTGAGAGCTTCTCCAGACCATTTGCTGTACCCAGCAACTGGCCCCCACCCATTCTACCCCCACTCTGGCGGGAAGACTGGCGGGAAAAACTACGTCAGGAAGGGGGGTGTGCCAACCTTTGCCAACTCCACCCCTCAGGTGGGGGAGGTGAGGTAAAGCACGACCCCGGGCTCCTGCCATCTTGTAGATGGGGAGCCTTGCCCAATCCCAGGAGAGGAGCAGGCTAGGGGGTGTACTCACCCCAGGACAGGGACCCATTGGTCCCTGCCCTTGCCCTACCTGTAACGCCCCTAAATGTCGTATGTAGGGGCTCCCTGAAACTTTTTTCCTCAGATCCAGATACCGAAACAAGAAAGAAGAACAAGAAACAAGAAGACCTGCCGTGCAGCTGCTAAGAAGAGGAAGACACCAACTGATTTGGCCCCAGCCCTACCGGCCTGTTGACCCTCGAACCTGCTCCTGCTAAACCCCGGCGTCTCCAGTGGTCAGCAACCTCAAAAACCCCGGAGGACTTGACTGCCTTGTGACTCTGACTACCTGGGTCTCCCACGAGCAGTGGTACTGCTCAAAGCAAGTAACAAGCCCTGGCATCAGCCCGGAACCGCGAACCCTGCACACTCTGCACCCGCCAAGCCTGGCCTGTGCTGGAGTGAACCAAGACCCTGAGGATATCTCCCCGGTGATTCTGACTTGGAATCCAGTGCCCAAGGACCCTCCTCGACAACCCCGATGACACCTGCAGTCTCAGGACAAAGGACTCCTCCGACCGCGACCAGCAGGGGGGAAGATTTCCTGACCTCAAAAGACACCCCTGCACCCAGCGCCCCACAGCCCCCTGTGCCCAACTACTGGGTGCCTACCTAGCCTCCAAGATCCCAACTTACCCCACAAAGTGTTGGTCACTCCTGAAGATCCAGCGTTCCCGAGGCTGCAGCCTTTGTTCCCTTTTCAAGATCCTCATTGGATAACATTGAGCGCCCGATGGCTCAAAAGCACCCTGCACCCAGCCGCCCGAGTGCCCCTGGCAGTGCAACCTGTACCCTATTCTACTTCCCCATTTGCCCTGAGCAAGTGACCAGGAGCCCAGCTCCCACAGCTGCGTGGCCTGCTAACCAGCAGCCACCAACCGAAGGTCCCCTGCCTCTCATTGGATAACATTGGGCCTAACTACCTCTGCACCCAGCCGACTATGTGCCGCTCAGGGTGTACTAACTGTATCTACCTGACCCTGGGGGACCCCTGAGTCTAAGCCGAGAACCTTAACTTCACCAGTCGAGTACTCACCTCAAAACCGATGACTCACTTTCCTGCCATTGGATAACATTGACTGGTTTGACTCAAAAAATCTTCTATGTGTGAAGTTTTGAAACTTTTAAATATTCACCTAAAATCAGCCGAATATCGAAATCCGAAGTACTCACCTGTAATCAGGAGAGAAGCCAGTACTGTACCTTGTAGCCCAGTACTGAACCACAAAAGTAATCACAACCGTGTCTGCCATAGGAAACCATTGACTGTTTTTCTATGAAATTTCTTCTAAGTGTGAAGTTTTGAAAACTGAAAATATTCATATAAAATCAGCCGAATTCCAAACTACTCACCTGTGATCAGGGGAGAAGTCAGTACTGTACCTTTCAGTCCAATACTGAACCGTAAAAATAAACCGTACCGGGTTTACTAGTAATCTGTATTTTCTCCATAGGAACCCATTGTCTGCTTTTCTATGAAATTTCTTCTGTTTACTTTTGAAAACTTGAAATATTCTTTAAAAATCATCCGAAATATTGAAACACAATTACCTACCTGTTTTAAGTTAAGACCCCAGTGCTGGCCACAGGAGACCAGTGCTGGACTACAAAATTAACGCGATCGTACTTTACCTGCAACCTGAATTTTCTCCCATTGAATAACATTGACAATTTACATTGAAAAGTTTCTAAGTATGAACTTTTCAAACAGCTTTATATTCAGGAAAATTCACTACAGTAACTAAAACGTTTTTGCTAATCTGGTTTCAGCTTAGACCCCAGGACTGAACCTAGGATATGGTCCTGGGACTACTAAAGTAATCTGTATAGTAATCATCTGTACTTACATGTGGAAAACTCATTGAGCTCAATGCTATAGCGTGTTTTAGGATTGTGCTGCTTCCTGTCAATACTGTATTAATTGTGTGCACAAACTTTATTGCTCCTTTGCAAAGTAATTACATGAGAGTACTCATAACGAGAAAAGTATATTTTTATAACTGTTGGTTCTAAAAATTAAACAACTATATCTGTGGATATAAAAACAATTGGCCTGGAGTTCAGTCCTTGAGTGTGTGAAACCTTTTGCTGACTGAGTGTGTACAACAAATGCTTTACACTGTCCTCTGGTACTGCCTTACTGCTCGACCAAGCTACCACTTTGGAGAGTAAGGTTAGTTCTGACTTTTACCACTGTTATACCTCTGGGGTTGGTGGACTCTATACACACTGTACTTCATTCTAGTCCAGTATATATAGAGGCACTTTCTCACAGTCGCCATGTAAGAATGACCACCCTGGTGGCAGATGACAAGGAGTGGAAGTTTGATCGACTGTACAAGTGGGATGTAAGAGCCGGGTCGGTCATTATCCAGTGTTTCACTGCATATGCAGAATCATCGCTGGGCCCGTAGCGCCAATCATTAATCACCTGGAGATGTGAGGCCACGTAGTAGGCTTGCATATCTGCTGCCGTGATTCCACCACAGTATGTAGACTGAAAGCTGGTGCGAAGTGCAACCCTAGAGGCGCCCGCCCCCCCCCCCCATAGGAATTGCCCAAGCATGGCATTGATATGTTTGACTAAAGAAGTGTAGATAACCTGCACACCTAAAACATTCCATATTAAAGACAAATGTAATCAATTCTTGAATTAGTTAACCAAAATTTTAAAGTGGTGCTGCCCTTAACAAAGCCTGACTAGCCCCCGCCAGGTTGATATGTTATTTCCAAAAATTCAAACAGAACCTTTTTCACATGCCCAATAAGGTGCTCTATAATTTTCACAATATTTGGTTATCAAAAATTTCTAAAGCAAAAAATGATCATTAAACATGTATACTTTGGTTGTCAAACTGTTTCACAGTATACTCTGTAATCAATACAAACAATTTCTTCCAATGACAATTGGTAACCCAAGATCACTTGGGATAAATATACAAAAGCCAGTCTTAGTCACAAAGACAAAACAAACTTGTAACAGTTCTAAACACTGGATTCTTGTTTATTTTCAATTTCACATTTTCATTTCTTAGTAGATCGAAACGGCATCAAACCCCTTCCCAATGCATTTCGGTGCGGACAACTTCATCAGGGGAACGCTGCAAAATATATACAATACACTTGTTTTGGCAGTTCTCATTTGTACAAATGAACAATCTCAATTCAATAAAGTTTTGAAAAGAAGTGACACACCAAACCACCGGTCCTTTAAACAAAAATTGATCAGTCTCTGTGCAAACAATGTATCATGTAGTGCGAAGCCCCAAGTGCTTAAAATCACGCAGAATGTACAGGACAAAAGCACCCTGTGTGTACAAACCAAAACCATAGCCCAGTATGGTGCTATAAACGTCACCCAAACACTGGAAACACTGAGAAAATGCACGAAAGTTATCTCCCCTGCCTTACAATGAGGAATTCACCTACATGGATGCCATAGACACAATTGTACAATGACTGCGATGTGCAGGCTTAAACTATGCACACTGCAAAAAGTAATGAAAGAACAGGGTAAGGACAAATCCTCAATCCCGTTATCCAACAATGCCCATAAAAAACCTTTTATAAACAACCTACTTCCAGCAACTTGCTTTATCGTCTCCCTTTCCTCCTATGGTAGTAATGCTGTATCGCTGTTCTTTAAAACTGCAATCGAATTGTGACCATGTAAACTGTGCCTTATCGCCGCACCGGAATCTTAAAACAAACATTCCCTCCAGCTCTTACCTCTGTGATTAGTTCTCATGTAAAACAACTTCTCTCACGTCCGTGTGTACAATGCCCTGAGGTACTCTGCCTTCTGTGTTTTTACTTCCGCTTGTACGTGACGGCAAAGGCCGCTAGATATCGACGACAGACTACATGCCCTCAAAATGGTGAAAACAGACTCCGTGAATGCAAACACTTCGATATGTCTTAGTGTGAACTGACTCAATCTATCGTTCCCAAATGTAAAAAAGCTCAAGCAATTATATGGATGGGATAAAAGTACCCTGCTAACAATGAATGAGTGAAAATCAATACAAATAATAGATAATGCAGTGCCTCACGACGAGTGACCAGACGTGTAAGTCAAATACTAATAAATGCCAGTGATTCTGAAACACAGTGCTCACCAAAAACGAGCCTGTAGGGGTAAAAATGTTGTGCTATATGTGAGAAAGAATTACTCATGTGCCCTCTGTGGTCAAACAGACTTGAACATGTGTATGAACATTCTGCGTGCTTTTAATGATTGGTAAACTTAGTCACATACCCGAATGGTCAATAAAAACATTTTCACTACAGTAACATTATGACTGCAATCGTTTTTTTTTAACACAAACAGTTACTTATGCTACACAATGAAAAATAAAGTTTTATTGACAGAAAGCATGTGAACTCAATTTTATCATTCAACCCACAAGGACTCATGGTATTTAAAAAACAAATCCAAATTGTTTCTCTCTGTGACAGGTATCTGACAGCATCAACATGTGGCAACACTGACACCTGCTCAAGTATGGTAAAACGTAACTGAGGTATAGTGTGTGTTTCTCCCCCAGTGCAATGCTAAACATGACTTCACAATGTCCGTACGGATCATACTTTTATGCTCCGTCAATCTGATTTTGACTTTCCTGGTGGTTCGCCCAACATATACAAGCCCACATGGACACTTAATGGCGTATATTACCATGCTAGTATTGCACTCGGATGTGTGCTTCAATTTAATCTGTTTCCCTGTATGTGGGTGTGCGAATTTGTCACCCACGATCACATTCCCACAGTGACCGCAGTTGTGACATTTCCGCATACCCTGCTTTACGGTGTCTATGCGTCTAGGATCTTTCTTTCCAAGGAACTCCTTAATGTTCTTAGATCTCGAAAAGGCAAAAATAGGACGGCCCTTGAAAACTTCCTGGAAGCTATGTTCCTGCTCTATGATTTCCCAACATTTTTGGATGTAATGCTTTATCGCTGTTGCAGCTGTGGAGTATTTCAAAATACAAACTTCTCTTGCTGATGGCAGTTAAACAGATTTTCTCAGTAGCTGTGCTCTATCTAAATGAAAAGCTTTTTGTTTTGCAACCTCTACAACCTCAGATGGATAGCCTCTCCTCAAATATTGATGTGATAATTCCTCAATGTCTGTTTTACCCTGAATGTCGTTTTTTTGGGAAATAACATATCACCTGGCCGGGGCTAGTCAGGCTTTGTTAAGGACAGCACCACTTTAAAATGTTGTTTAACTGATTCAATAATTGATTACATTTGTCTTTAATGTGGAAAGGTTTAGGTGTGCAGGTTATCTATATTTCTTTAGACATTACTGAAACTTAGCCCCAAATTTGATAACGAGCACCCGCAACCATGGATTTTGATGATATTTCACACTTAACATCCAATCAGGCAGAAACCAAGGGTTACACAGTTGAAGAGGCAGAAAGCATATACTCTTTGATTCAAGAAACTAGGTAATTTCAGGCCAAACTCGGCCCCACTAGGCAACTCATCAAGCAGTTACAATATATCTTAAACAGGGAAGTCAACCAAAGGCTTCATGCCACCACCCTCACTATATACCACAAGGCAAAGCGCATACCAAGAGGACTGCGCATAGCATTATGACCTATGCTGTTCATATTCAACAAATCTTTTATGACCAAATGTTTGCAATACTGAATAAGTGTTGCTAGACCTTATACTTTTGATTAATGAAGAACTATCAGATAGTCTCAAGGAACTAGAAATGGAAATTCAAGATTTAAAAACGGATTTATCCAAAAGAATGACGTTGGATGAACTTGAGCAAACCCTCAAGGATCTAAATGAGACACTTGATGAACATGCCAAGGAGGTTCATGAGCGTAAATAACGCAAATTTAGCAGGGACACAATAGACGATAAACTTGATGAAGTTTATACTTAGGCAGATATGTACGCACAAAGGCGCACTTTCAAGAAACCAGATGCCTCAACATCAGAAGAGTATTTTTTCAAAAAGAATTACCTGGCCACCAGTTTTGGAACTGCTAGTTACTCATGCAGATTTGGAAATACAACGCATCACGTCATTGCATTTTACTTTCACAGTTGTATTAATTCAACTTAATTTCAAACATCCTTTCATTTTTTTAAGGCATGAAAAGAATACACATTTCATTCATTTATACATTCCTCATGAATAAATATTAATAACTTTCTCTGGAGATGATTTGCTCTCGGGGTATATTTCATGTAGTGGGACCCTCTCTAGAGCTTCAATTACTGTGGATCCCTCGCAGGCAAAATATTAGCTGGCACGCTAATATTTTGCCTGCGAGGGATCCACATTAATTGAAGCTCTAGAGAGGGTGCCACTACATGAAATATACCTCGAGAGCAAATCACCTCCAGAGAAAGTTGTCCCCGTAGTATACCTGTTTGAAGCGCCCAACGAACTGAACAATACCTAATGTCATAGCGCTTACAGGCATTGTTTGAATCACCGACTGGTGTAATTGTTTGAATTAATCATTAGATTTGAAATGATTGTCGTCATGTTTAAGTTTTTGAATTGTCCAGTTTTTTATGTGTTTATTAATATTTATTCATGAGGAATGTATAAATGAATGAAATGTGTATTCTTTTCATGCCTTAAAAAAATGAAAGGATGTTTGAAATTAAGTTGAATTAATACAACTGTGAAAGTAAAATGCAATGACGTGATGCGTTGTATTTCCAAATCTGCATGAGTAACTAGCAGTTCCAAAACTGGTGGCCAGGTAATTCTTTTTGAAAAAATATTGCACGTCCTACCGGGCCCCCGAAACGGACGTAACCCCTAAAGTTTAAAATCAACATCAGAAGAGAGCATAGCTACGGAACAAGACACGGCCAACACGTGCCCCTATCAGAATCACACCAAGGACCGTGGAAACAACAGAAGACACAGCTACCACCAGTGGAACTCCAAAACAGTATTTTTTAAAGAAGGAACGCACAACAAATCATCCTCTAGAAGAACAATCGGTTGGACAATCCAATGAACCAGGAGGGGACAAGGAGCCAAAAAAACAAAATGGCTCGCGCCGCAACACGAAGAGGAATTTGTGATGAATATTTCCTGCACAGAATTAACATCCAGTGAACGGTCAATTTTAAACAAGGGCATGTCCTTCGTTCCAACATATAATACCAATCAACTGGAAACAGAAGTTTCACTCTTCAAGTTTATGCGTAAATTGAGGTTACATTGGTTTTTTCATCATGTAGTTCAAGAGACTCCAACTGACACTTCTATATTAGAGCCGAAAAGAATTTTTAAACCTAAAAGCACCTTCATATCCCCTATTTCGCATAAAGCACTTGACTTATTTGAATTACTGATCAAAAATGATTTAACATTGATAAATCAAAAAGAGTTTAAGCGGACCAATCCGTCTAAAAAGGAATTAGCAACTTTACGCAATTTGGCCAAGAATGAGAAACTGACGTTCCAACCTGCTGATAAGGGTGGAGCGTTGGTTGTCATGAATACCACGTACTATGAATCTAAAGTTGATCAGCATGTACGGGACACTGACACCTATATACCTTTGGAATCAGATCCTACGTCCGTTTTTCAGATCACCTTACTACAGATTTTTTCTAAAGCTAAAGATCTTGGATGGATCGATGATAACACTTTCAGATTTTTGATATCGGATTACCCCAAAAAAATGCATATTTCTGTGCTCCCTAAACTTCACAAAGATCCTCTTGACCCCCCATTCCGCCCCACTGTGACTGGATGCAGGTCCTTGCATGAACCAGTAGGCACATTTTAGATCCCCATCTTGTGCAGAACTGGATCACATACGTCCAAGACACAACAGACTGCCTCAACAAACTACAAAACGTCATGATACCACCTCACGCTGAAATATGGCTAGGGACCATTGATGTATCATCACTGTATACATCGATTCCACATGGGGAGGGTATAGAGGCAGTGGGGTGGATTTTGTTGAAGCATGACTACGAAGAATCACTTAGCATCTTTCTGTTGGAATTACTGCAATTCAGTCTTTATCGCAGTTACTTCTCATGGAAACAGCAAGTTTACCTACAAAAGACAGGTACCTCCATGGGTTTTACTGGGGCACCAATGTATGCAAACATCTTTATGGCCAAGTTCGAAGACACACACATCTTGCACAATAACTCATTGACAGATCATTTGTTTATGTACCTCCGGTACATAGACGACATTTTGATACTATGGAGAGGGACACGGCAACAATTAGAAAATGCGTTACTCATGCTGAATAACTGCCATCCCCAAATTAAGTTCACACACTCCATTAACTCCACCACCATCAATTACTTGGGCATCCTCATTGAAAGAAAAGGCAACAGTTTGGTTACAAGGGTGTATAAAAAACCCACTGACAGGAATAATGCTTTCCATTATAACAGCTTTCACTCACTCACTCTCGAAAATCATTTGTCACTATCACAATTCATTAGTGTCAGAAGGATCAGTTCAGACGACATTCAGGGTGAAACAGACATTGAGGAATTATCACATCAATATTTGAGGAGAGGCTATCTATTTGAAGTTGTAGAGGTGGCAAAACAAAAAGCTTTTCATTTAGATAGAGCACAGATACTGAGAAAATCTGTTAAACCGCTATCAGCAAGAGAAGTTTATGTTTTGAAATACACCACAGCTGCAACAGCGATAAAGCGTTACATCCAAAACGTTCGGAAATCATAGAGCAGGAACTCTACTTCCATGAAGTTTTCAAGAGTCGTCCTATTTTTGCTTTTTTGAGATCTAAGAACATTAAGGAGTTCCTTGGAAAGAAAGATTCTAGATGCATAGACACCTTAAAGCAGGGTATGCGGAGATGCCACACTTGCGGTCACTGTGGGAATGTGATCGTCGGTGACAAATTTGCACACCCACATACAAGGAAACAGAGTAAATTGAAGCACACATCCGATTGCAATACTAGCATGTTAATATACGCCATTAAGTGTCCATGTGGGTTTGTATATGTTGGGTGAACCACCAGGAAAGTAAAAATCAGATTGAGGGAGCATAAAAGTATGATCCGTACGGCCAATGTGAAGTCATGTTTAGCATTGCACTGGGGGAGAAAAAACACACTATACCTCAGTTACGTTTCACCATACTTGAGCAGGTGTCAGTGTTGCCACATGTTGATGCTGCCAGATACCTGACACAAAGAGAAACAATTTGGATTCGTTTTTTAAATACCATGAGTCCTTGTGGGTTGAATGATAAAATTGAGTTCACATGCTTTCTGTGAATAAAACTTTATTTTTCATGGTGTATCATAAGTAACTGTTTGTGTTAAAAAAAATGACTGCAGTCATAATGTTATTGTATTGAAAATGTCTTCATTGACCATTCGGGTATGTGACTAAGTTTACCAATCATTAAAAACACGCAGAATGTTCATACACATGTTCAGGTCTGTTTGACCACAGAGGGCACATGAGTAATTCTTTCTCACATATTGCGCACCATTTTTACTCATACAGGCTTGTTTTTGGTGAGCACTGTGTTTCAGAATCAATGGCATTCATTAGTATTTGACTTACACGTCTGGTCACTCTTCGTGAGGCACTCCATTATCTATCATTTATATTTATTTTCACTCATTCATTGTTAGCTGGGTACTTTTATCCCATCTAAATAATTGCTTGAGCTTTTTTGCATTTGGGAACGATAGATTGAGTTAGTTCACACTAAGACATATCTAAGAGTTCGCGTTTCATTGAGTCTGTTTTCACCATTTTGAGGGCATGTAGTCTGTCGTCGATATCTAGGGGCCTTTGCCGTCACGTACAAGCGGAAGTAAAAACACAGAAGACAGAGCACTTTGGGGCATTGTACACATGAAGGAGAGAGAAGTTGTTTTTCATGAGAACTAAATGGTCACAAGATATTGAACGTACCAAATGTCCCAAGTGTGACCTGGTGGCAGCAGATCTCATTCATATGATCTATTCCTGTCCAGCACTGAAATTGTTTTGGCAAGAAATAGAAATTATTTTATATCAAAAACAACTGATTAGTTCTCCACTTAATTCATCTATGGTTTTACTTTCTATACATGAGAGTAGCAAAAACAATCTAAATTGGTTATACATAGCAATTTCATGTGCTAGATTGGTAATAGCTAGAGCTTGGATATCACCGAACCCACCTCAGAAGACTGAATGGCTAATCTTATTACATGAGATATACACTATGGAAAAAGCTCTCGCTAAGAACAGGAGCCGGAAATCTGTAGATAGAATGGAAAGGATTTGGGCTAATTTTGTATAAAAGTTAAGTGTTATAAGATGAACTTTTAGGTGTAAAAGTCTTTTTGTTAGGCTGAAGCTGTAATATTTAAAGAATACTGGTTTAATTTGTATATTGATGCTATCCCTGATATCACTCTAAATTATGGTATGATATTTTTTTGTTATATTGCTTTTCAGATGTGACTTGTCTGCCAAATAAAAAAATTTAAAAAAAAAAAAAGAGAACTAATCACAGAGGTAAGAGCGGGAGGGAACGTTTGTTTTAGGATTCCGGTGAGGCGATAAGACGCAGTTTACATGGTCACGTTTCTCTTACAGTTTTAAAGAACAGCGATACAGCGTTACTACCATAGGAGGAAAGGGAGATGATAAAGCAAGTCGCTGGAAGTAGGTTGTTTATAAAAGGTTTTTTATGGGCATTTTTGGATAACAGGATTGAGGGGTTGTCCTTATCCTATTCTTTCATTACTTTTTGTAGTGTGCATAGTTTCAGCCTGCACATTGCTGTGATTGTACAATTGTGTCTATGGCATCCATGTAGATGAGTTCCTCATTATAAGGCAGGGGAGATAATTTTAGTGCGTTTTCTCAGTGTTTCCAGTCTTTGGGTGACGTTTATATCACCATACTCGGCTATGGTTTTGGTTGACACTATTTTTACACACAGCTTTTGTATTGTACATTCTGCATGATTTTAAGCACTTGGGGCTTTGCACTACATAATACATTGTTTCCACAGAGACTGATCGATTTTTGTTTAAAGGACCGGTGGTTTGGTCTGTCACTTCTTTTCAAAACTTTATTGAATCTAGATTGTTAATTTGTACAAATGTGAACTGCCAAAACAAGTGTATTGTATATATTTTGCAGCGTCCCCCTGATGAAGGTGTCCGCACCGAAATGCATTGTCAAGTGTTTTGATGCCATTTTGATCTACTAAGAAATAAAAATGTGAAAGTGAAAATAAACAAGAATACAGTGTTTTGAACTGTTACAAGTTTGTTTTGTCTTTGTGAATAAGACTGGCTTTTGTATATTTATCCCAAGTGAGCTTGGGTTGCCAATTGTCATTGAAAGAAATTGTTTGTATTGATTACAGAGTATACTGTGAAACAGTTTGACAACCAAAGTATACATGTTTAATTATCATTTTTTAATTTTGAAATTGTTGATAATCAAATATTGTGAAAATTATAGAGCACCCTATTGGGCATGTGAAAAGTGCGTCCTTATGTTCAAACAGGTTCTGTTTGATTTTTTTTAAATTGATATGTTTGAACCAGGATAGTGGGATCGGATATGGGTGATTCTGTAGATGATAAAGTAATTCTGGGAGAG
Organism: Lissotriton helveticus; assembly: GCF_964261635.1. Taxonomy (NCBI): domain Eukaryota; kingdom Metazoa; phylum Chordata; class Amphibia; order Caudata; family Salamandridae; genus Lissotriton; species Lissotriton helveticus. Next base: position 1,207,502,225 of record NC_136057.1, read on the forward strand.
ATACCATCTTAAAGTCTGCATATGTTCCATAGAGAGACAATTGCAGTCCAGCCCAGAGTTGTATGTTAGTTCGCGTCTTTTTTAGTGGCGAGGCCTAGATTTCAAATCCCTGATATTTGAGGGTCCTCAGACAGGAATACTCCTAAATACAGCAGTCCGTCTGTTGCATGTTGAAGATTCTCGGCCCTGTTAGTATGCCCCAGTGTACCCCAGAGTGGCCAGATAGTGGACTTCCAGGGATTTAAGTACCAGCCTGACGTTTCCCTAAAGATCCGCATTATCTGCAATATTCTAGGGCCCATTTTATATGGATGTGTGAGGAAGAATAATATATCGTCTGCATATAATGCTATACGATCTGCTACATCCTCGGTCGATTCGAAACCCGGAATCAGCGCATCTTTCTGGACCCATATGGCCAGTGGCTCGATGGCCAGTGCAAAAAGGAGAGGGGACGAAGGGCATCCCTGTCGCGTTCCACGTCCTACTGGGAAGAAGTCTGAGATGCCATCTACAACTCGAACCGTAGCCATTAGGTCAGTGTATAGGAGTTTGATATATGCTATAAACCGTGGGCCGAAGTCATAAAGTGGTAAGAGCGCAAGTAAGTAGGCCCAACTAATGGAATGAAAAGCTTTGTCCTTATCCTCCAATCATAGGACTGCTGGTCTATCTAGACAATCGACAGATGCTATCGCGTTGTGAGCTCTCCGAATATTATGGCGGGTAGAATGATGGGGCATAAAGCCCGCTTGATCTAGTTGGACAATGTCTGACATGCATGGTAGCAGTCTATTTAGAAGGATTTTGGCAAGGATTTTCGCTTCTGTGTTTCGAAGAGATATCGGGTGGTAGGAAGTGTGTTGTTTGGGTGGTCTACCAGGCTTAGGAAAAACAACAATTTTGGGGTGTCGCCAGTCCGGTGGCAACCGCGCTATCTCAGTCGGTTCTTGAATTATGTGAAGGAGATGTGGGCCAAGCTGGGTTATAAATGCTTTGTAAAACTCACTAGGGAAACCATAAGGGCCGGTGGCCCGGCCTGTCTGCAGCTTGGACACAGCTGTTGTTAACTCTTCAAGTGTAATGGGCACATCTAAGGGTTTCCTCAGCGATAGTTCGTGGTGGTCTATCATCTAGAAAACTTTATTAATGACACGTGTATGGCCTCTCTAGGTCTGTAGAGATCCCTAAAATAAAGTGCGACACGATTGCTGTGGGGTCTATGAGAGGTGTCCAGTGTGTGTCGCAAATAGGAGGGAGAGGGATGGACGTTGCAGCCTGCCTACATAGTCTGTAGAGTAGTTTGCTAGATTTGTCACCCCACTGATATATTCTGGTGTCAGATACCAGCCAAACGCGTCGGGCCTCGTCCATTAATTCACTCTGATACTGTTGTTGGGTTAACCTTTGCCTACGTGCTATGTGTGCGTCGCTGTCTTGGCTGCGTGTTTCTAGTGTCATTATTTGGGTTTCCAAGTGTGTAAGTTTACCCATCTGGAGTTTTCGTTCTGCTGTGGTATAGCTATTGTATACCCCACATATTGTGGGTTTCATGGCCTTCCAAAGCTTTTCCGGAGAGGAGACAGAGTCTGCGTTGAGGGTAAATTATTCCATTACCACCTTATGCATATGAGTGTTATATTTCTTGTTTTCTGTATGCCAGGAGGAGAGTCTCCATCTGAATGGACAACGATGTAGGCCGAGCTAGAGTGTTATCATGATTGGGGAATGGTCGGATAACCCCAGGGGCATAATTGAGGCCTCTACCACTCTCTGGAGACAGTACTCTGGAATAAATAGGTAATCGAGCCAGGAGAAGGTATTGTGTACTGAGGAGTAATATTTATAGCCAGTATTGTTAGCCTCACAGGGTTCAGGAAAGAAAAGATTGTTTCTGCGTGCATGCCCTTCCGCGTCTTCCACTCCCCTGAGGTCCTGGCACAACGACACCTCCTAGCCAATTGCGACTCTCTGGGTCTCAAATGCCACCCTTGTCTGGGTAATTGCCGCCAGGAGTATGGCATTATCTGGCAGCATTCCGGCACCCCCCTCGGAGTCCACCAGCTTGGCCCCAACCCAAGTGAACATGTCCATGGTGCTCTGCCTACCGGTTCCTCCAGACTTTTTGTCTTTAGTCATGCCGAATCCATGCAGCGAGACGCTACAAGGCGCATTAAGTATTCTGCCGTTTTATGAAGTTGAGTCCCTCAATTTAGGCAGGGGGCACAGTAGGCCGAGGGCGACCCCCCCAACACCACAAGCCGCACCGAACGCTAGTCAGGCCTCTTCTGTGAGCACTAGATAGTGCCCCACCCCCTATTGAGTGCCCCTTTACCAACGCAGCGCCCCCCGAAGAACAGTACTCCAGCGGGGGGTAGGGATAGCAGCCCAATATTCACTGGGACGGAGGGTATTCGACTTACGCCGCCATACCTTTCACGGCCATATGGGCATGCACAGCTGGAGTCTACATAAAAATCATCCTCTCAGTATAGGCCCACCACACGTTGCAGCAGTTCTATTTGGGGGTCTCACGGCTCCCAGAAGGGCGTGTATGTCCCTCGCGCACCACCGAGTCGAGGGAAGGCCAGGACACCAGAGGATGCCCCTCCGCACCTGTGGGACTATATACAATGCTCCTCACGGGCCCTCCAGGTCCTCCTGGGCTGGACACAACAGCCTCCAGCAGCACTGCTGCAGCCCACTGGTGGGGGGGGAGCGTGCAGGCGCCTATCCAGGATATCTAGTTGGTCCTGCCCGGCACCAGCGTGCCAGCACAGCCACCCAGTCTTCCCAGGGCCTGTCCCTCAGCTGGCAGGTCCCCACTCACCGCAAGGTCTCGGGTCCCGTCGCAGCCGAATGCACCAATCGGCCCCGGACGCCGCTGCTCCTCTTCGGGTGCTTCTCTGGTCTCCGGCGCACGGCCCGGTGCCACCGCTCCTCGGCCCATAGGTCACCCGCTGTCAAGCTGGACCACAGGCTATAGTTCTTATCTTCTGGCATGCTGCACCCCTTCAGCTTCTCCCAGGCCATTGAGCGCCGCCTCTGATGCCCAGCTCAGTCCAAGTTTACAGCAGCATGCCTCACAGAGCACTGATATGTGCCCAGTTGCATCAGCCACACATATAGGGACAATTTATATGGGTATGGCAGCCACTTTAGCGGTTTGAGGCGGATTTTGTGTTGGGCTGGCGAAAGTGCGTCCGCCATGTTGGACCACTTGATCACGCCCCTCAAGATTGGCATATTTGATTTACTATTCAGTCCCTAGTACAGTGCACTATGTTTGCCCAGGGCCTGTAAATCAAAAGCTGGTAGTGAGCCTGCAGTTCTTATTGTGTCACCCACTTAAGCAGCCTGTAAATGTAACTCAGACATGCCACTGCGTGTTTGTGCGCAGTTTGGTACTGCCATGTCGACCTGGCAAGTGCACCCACTTGCCAGGCCCTAACCTTCCCTTTTCTTATATGTGAGTCACCCCTAAGGTAGGCCCAAGTACTCCTGTGGGCAGGGTGCAGTATATGTGAAAAGTAGTCCATGCCCTGATGTGCGTGGCATGTCCTGATAGTGAAATACTGCCAATTTCGTTTTTCCCTATTGTAAGGCAATCTGTCCAATAGGATACAAAGCAGAGTTTTCTCATGACATCTTATGAGTAATACTGCCCAGGGAACAAGGTAGGAAAATAAAGTTTTATATGCCTGAACTCAGAATGTCAAGATGCATCTTTTAGCGGATGCAACGCGCCTCCCCGATCTGTATTCCCCAAGTGGAGCAAGAGTGGAAGAGGGTGCTGGGGGGTCTGCTTGAAGATGGCACATGGGCATACTGCTGCGCACAGCTAAAGGAATTATTGCTAAACTATAGACTGCGATTAATCCACTTCAAATTTCTTCATAAATTGTACAGAACCCCGGTGTGGCTCCGCAGGGCAGGTCTTAGCGAAGATGACAGATGTGTGCGCCGCCGAGCTCCTGACGCATCCTTTAATCATCTGGCCAGGGAGTGCCCAGCGGTGGCAAGTTACTGGAAACTCATCTTTGAGACCCAGATGATCAAAGCCCTGCTTGAGTGCTCCCCTTTAAAGCCACTGCTAGGATACGTGCACAGCTTGGCCGCAGTACATAGAAAACTTGTGGCAATGTTGTTGCTTTTAGCTAAGAGATTGGTGGCTTTTTGCTGGGGCCGAAAGCGCAGTCCGAAGATAGAGGATTGGCTTAAGTATGCAACATTCTGCCACAATCAACTGACTGACTACTGGGAGTTAATGCCTGCACGTTCCCAGCCTAGGTATATCTGAGCACCTCTGCTTAGCTACCTCGAATCTCGCTCCCACCACAGCACAGATGAAGAGGAGGCTATCGCTTAGACACCGCACGCTTGCTGCATGACTTGGTCACAGTCCATTCAGCATCCTGAGCACGACTTGACTAATACATCCTGGTCAGAAAAAGATTACACTTAATCTAGAAGGCTGAACATGTGACCTTGATTGGGACTAACACAGTTATTTCTTCAAACTGCTTTTGCACTGTTTTTAATTTGGTGATCAATAGATACGGAATATTGTTGTTTTCTATTGCTGACCAATTTTAGCTGCTCATTACCGTTCACATATTTTGCACTGCTCCATCACTCCCAGAGAGGACAGAACTGTATTTGGCTGGGCAAAGAGCTTCTCAGCCACAGAGAACAAAGGATTTTGTATTATAAAAAGAAGGGCCCAGACCATAAACTTTTAGATCACTTCTGGGAATCAAGAGGAACCTTTGCCAAGAAGAAGAGCTGGAGAAACTGAGGAGGAATACTGCCCCTGTGCTGTTTTGGTTTCTGGGGTTGGCCTGCAGTGGCTACATTCTGCCAAGGAAAGGAGAAGGACTTTGCTATTTGCTGTGTCCCCTGCTTGAGGAAGATCTCCAAGGGCTTGAAGAAGAGCTTGCGTCCTGTTCTGAAGTCTCAGGGACACAAAGACTTCACTCCCAAACCCCCTGAACTCCTTTGCTGGGATTTCTGGCCTGCTGAGAGGTGCCTGCCAGTGTGTTGGACCTCTGGAAGTTGTTTTGTGACTGAAAACAGCACAAATTGTGAAAATCTTTGCATCGCTTGTTTCCGACGCATCGCATCAGTGTGAGAGGAATTTTCCGACTCATTGCCACCACCAAAGATTCGACACAGCGCTTGCTCGCGGTTGAAGTGTCTGTCGTGCGACGAATCCTGTGCACCGTTCTCCAACGTCTGAGATCAATGCATCGAATCTGACGCAGGCCCTGTTCGGAGAAGAACCGACGCATCGAGGGGACTTGGCTGAAATCGTTGCAGCGCATCTGGATCGTCACACATCGCATCGAAGTGTCAAGTCTGTCGCATTATTGGGGGACGCAGTAAGAAACCGACGCATCACCTGCAATGCAGTAAGAAACTGACACATCACCTCCTCTCCGGTAAGGAACCGACGCATCACCTCCCCTGCGTAGCTGTAAGGACCAACGCATCACCTTCTCCTGGAGTAAGGAAATGACACATCAACTTCCCTGAGTATAAGGAATCGATGCATCACCTTCCCTGCGACCCTTTTTGTTTGCCTTTTTCGACGCATCCAAGGAACTTTGTGTAAAAGTGTTGCATCCCACATTTTCTTGGAACAGAACTGTTTCTACCTTTTGGGAATCATATTTTTAGTACTGTATTGTGGATTTTTTTGTAATTTTGGCATCTTGTTTTGGTATAGATAAAGATTACTTATTTTTCTAAACTGGTGTCCATTTGTAGTGTTTTCACTGTATTATTTGACCTACTTACGGACCAAAAAACGGTTGGGCTATTTTTGGTCGAGACCTGGCTTAATGACCTGTCTGCCCCAGATATACTGGACGCATTACCTGAAGGTTATGTTATCCTTCGGGTGGATATATCCTTGCGTCATAATTAAAAAAGATTTTCAGGTAAAAGTGGTGAAACTGCAAGCTGCAAGCTGTGAGGCAGACTTTTTTAATTTGAGTATTGCTGGTGTCAGATCCATTGGAGGGATTCTCATTTATAGACCTCGTGGTCCGCCTAGAGCCTTTATTGATGAACTCTTGGAAATCCTGCCCACCTACGCTATACGCTACCCGAACTTATTCCTTTTTGGGTGAATTGAATTTGCATTTTGAAAATAAAGTAAAGAATCTGCAGAGCTGACTCAAGGACTCCTGGCGCTGGATTTGAACCAATTGGTCCATACTCCTACACATAATAGAGGCCACACGCTGGACAATATTTTTACTATTTGTACAGAGATTGAAGCTCTGCTTCCGATCCCTATAGTTTGGTCCGACCATTGTATTCTCCCTTTTAGGATTAGGTTTCCTAGAGAGGTTCTCTGTAAGAAGAGTAAACAGCTCAAGCTTAGAATGGTGCAGAAATAGGGCCCTCTAGCCCAGGATACTTTTGAGGAGAAACTGCTCTTTAGTACCCCTGACTTAGGGGCCGATATGGAGAGAGTTGAGGTCTTAGTCTCCCTTTGGGCCAAGGATGCAGTGGAATCCTTGATTCCCCTGAAACCATGCAAAAGCACACGTATGACTGCATCTGCAAAATGTTTTTCAGAAGAGTTAGCACAGCTGAAAACAGGTTGCAAACACCTTGAATACCAGTGGAGGAAGAACTACCTGGAGGCAAATAGGCAGCTCTCCCTATCGGAATTGAAGTTTTATCACTTACAGATTAGGAGAGTGCGTAGGAATTTTATACGGAGCAGATTGAGCTGGCAAAAAATACCACTAAGAACATCTTTCAGGTAGTTAAACAACTATCCTCTTTAGAACATGTGACAGCAGCACTTCCTACATCTACAGATCACTGCAACAAGGTCGCAAGCTTCTTTCTGGGCAAGATAGATAAGATCTATGCCATCTTTCCAGACAGCAGTATGAATTTTATTCCTGTCCCTGCCGCAGCTGATCACGGTATCAAGGATAGGTTTGTCTTTCACCCTCCTGTGGAAAGTGAGATCCTGCTATTGATGGACGTGGTTAAATCAGGGTCCTCTTTGGACCCCATTCCCCCTAAATTTTTGCGGTTAGGGAAGGAGGCTGTTGCCCCAGTCCTCACCGCATTACTGAATATGTTCTTCAGCTCGGAGCAGGTACACACCAACTGGAAACACGCTTTGGTGGTACCTTTGCTGAAGAAACCTTCTTTAGACCCTGCCCTTCCAGAAAATTTTAGACCTATCTTTCTGCTCCCCTTCATTGCTAAAATTGCAGAGAAACATCTTAACCGCCAATTGTACATGTTCTTGGAAGAAAGCAGTTTCCTCAATTACACTCAGTCTGGGTTTAGGCTAATTCATAGCATGGAATCGTCCCTGCTTCTGGCTGCGTACATGTTGAGAACTGCAGCAGAAGAAGGTAGGACTTCTGCAATGATCCTACTTGATCTGAGCGCTGCGTTCGACACGGTCTCCCAAGGCCTGTTATTGGAGGGGCTGAGGGAGGCTGTGGCCAGCGGCGGTATTTGGGAGTGGTTGAAAGATTTCTTGCAGAACCAAACATTCCAGGTTATACAACATCCTTTTACATCTAGAGTCTGCCATCTGTCACAGGGGGTGCAGCAGGGTTCGGCTCTCAGTCCGACCCTATTCAATATCTATATGCGCCCCCCTGGCGAATATTGTATTAAGGCATGGGGTAAAACTGGTGTCATATGCCGATGAGACTCAGTTGATTGTTACTCTGGAGCAAAAGGAATCTGGAATGGCATCTGATTTTAAGAGCTGTTTGGGTGCGCTTGCTGATTGGATGAAACATAGTTGTCTTCAGTTGAATGCAGGGAAGACTGAGGTGTTCGTAATTGGTAAACAGCTCTCACTCTGGTCTCAGTTATGGTGGCCGGAGGAATTGGGACTTACTCCGGCCCCGAAAGCTAAGGTAAAAAATTTGGGAGTGTGGTTCGACGACAATCTGTCCTTTTCAGAGCAGATATCTGCGGTACCTGGAGCTTGCTTTGACATTCTCAAAATGCTACCTACAATCTTGGACCTACTTCCATTTGATGCTAAACGAACTCTTGTTACTTTGCACCTTGACTATTGTAACATTCTGTATTTGGGGTGACCGCCAGGATCTTGAATATCTTTCAGAAAGTTCAGAATGCAGCAACTCGGCTGATTCTGAATATCCCCAGGCGGGCCTCAGTAGGGGAAGCCTTTATGAAATTTCATTGGCTCCCTATACAGGCTAGAGTTACTTTTAAGGTGTTACTTTTAAGGTCCTATGCTTTGGATATAGGATTCTCCATCAAAAGGGACCGAGATTTTTGCTCCCTCTTATGATTACGTATCAACCCGCTCATAGCCTGAGATCGTTGGGCACAGCCAAAGTGACTGTGCCCAGGGTATGTAAGGCTCGAGCAAGAGGGAGATCCTTTAGCTTCCTGGCGGCTAAGGCATGGAGTTATCTGCCTGTGGATCTACTAATGTGTGCATCGGAAACTCTGTTTAGGAAAAAATTAAAAACCTGGCTGTTTCAACGTTCGTATGGAGGACGAAAGTAGTTTCTCTTTTGATGGTCTGGAAGTCAGTGGCATTGTTTAGGCTGCTAGCTTGGTCAGTTGTTAGGGATCTGTTGGTGTTCTAGCATGCGGACACATTCCAGTTTGGAGTAACCAGGCGCTTTATAAGCTAACTAATAATAATAATAATAGTATTATTGTATGTGTTCAAAAATGGTTTACACACTGCCTCTGACATAAGCCTGTCTGCTTGTATCAAGCTACCAAGGGGGTAAGCAGGGGTTATTTTAGGAGTGTATCCCCCTTACCCTGACTAGGAAGAAGGGTCCCTACTTGGACAAAGGTGCACACCCTTGCCAACTAGAGACCCCCATTTCTCACAATGACCAATTAGAGAACAAGAAAAAATAAGAAAAAAACACATAATGGTCTAAGTGTAGAGTTGTAGTGCCACAATGAGTAACTGTGGTATCACACAAACGAAAGTCCTATCCTCACCGCTGATCCCTAATGTTGGAAATTGGATTATTAGTTGTGTGGCCAGCACAAGTAATAGTTCCTCAATTGTCCACAGTGGGATCCAAACACTCCATTGTAGCTTTTGACTCCGACAGGGTAGTGAGGAGGAGCAGTCTAAGACTTTATCAAGGGAGGTGGTGTGGGCTATTAACCACCAATCACTGGCACCGGTACTACTTTCAAATCAGGTCTTACCACTTAAACACATATAAGGACATTCCCAATGCTTGCCTATGAGAGGAGTAGGCCTCATAGTAGTGAGAAACAAAACAGGCTTTTTGTTACTACCAGGACATTCCACGCAATAAAGGCACATTTCCTACCTTTTACTTACACAGTACCTTGCCCATAGGGCTACCTAGGGCCTACCTTAGGGGGGACCTATATGTGGTCAAAGGGCAGTTTAATTGTAAATTGATACTTGTATAGCGCACTACTCACCCGCAAGGGTCTCAAGGCGCTTGTACGAATACCGCTGTGGAACCCATCCTGGCTTTCCCTGTGAGGTGTCCACTCCTGGGCACCCCCAAGGTGGAGGCCAGGCATCCTTATCATTGTGGGGGCCGTTGTGGAGATTAAGCAAGCTATTGCCCAGAGTTGCAGAGTGGGGCTCCATGATTGGAATAGGCACCGAGGCGAGAGTTATCAGCTCCGTGGAATTTTTAGCCCAAGACCCGCCGAGGCGGGGAATTGAACCCTGGTCCCGGGCTAGACCTCTGCATCAGGGTCTGCCACTCTAACCATTGAGCCACACTTCTCCACTTCTCACTTTAAGGCTTGGCAAGTACTTTTAAATGCCAAGTTAAAGTGACAGTAAACTGTGCACACAGGCTCTGCAGTAGCATGCCTGAGACAGGTTTGACATGCTACTTCTGTGGGTGGTGCAATCAGCACTGCAGGCCCACTAGTAGCATTTATTTTACAGGCCCTGGGTATATGGGATGCAACTGTACAAGGGACTTACAAGTAAATTAAATATGTCACACAGGTGTAAACAAATCATACAATGTTTCAAGGAGAGAAACATGCACTTTAGCACTGATTAGCAGTAGTAGTATTCCTAGAGTCCTAAAGCCAACAAAAAGGTCAGAAAATAGGAGGAAGAAGGCCAGTGTTTGGGTATAATCCTGCAAAAATGACCAGGTCCAACAGTACACTTGTTCTATTCAATTCTCTTGGTAAATACGTCAAAAGGGCTAATGTACAGCATACTCTGCTACCGGCAAGAGTCCTCCATAGCATGATTTGTATGGTTGTTCAGTGGAGGATTGTTTGCACAGTTTTGAATAAAGTTGGAGCTGAGCACGAGTGACCCCTCCTCCCTGCTTAAGGAACATTTGCAATGAGGTTATATAAGGTACTGGTGAAGGGGTGGGGTAGATACATGGGTGGGTTGCTGACAGATGTCCTAAGGCTGAATTCATAGTGCTGACTAGATAACCACATAAGGTCTGCAAGGCAATTTTTCATTGCTTGGCATAATAAAGCTTAGTAAACTGATACAGCCAATCTGATAGAGACTTCTAGCTACATATTCCTTACCTTTGAATTTCGCAGGCGTCAGGCTGGAACCGGATGATAACAAAAAGAAGCTATAAGGTGACGGACATAAATGGTAGAACCTCACTCTGTAAATGCCACTTTATAAAGCTGTTTGTGCACAAAAACTCCAGCACCCGTCACCTAATGGTGCCTCTGTAAACAGATTTAAACAATTTTTTGTAAACAAATGGAGGTGTACTAAACATAAGGGGCCTCATTTATGAAAAGTGATGCATCGCTGCGTGAAAACAGCGATGCGTCACTTTTCACTGCGTCCTCCTTGCGACACCAATGATGCGTCATATTTACAGTATGACGCATCATGTCGCAAGGAGTTACAGATACGTCAGTATTTCTGATGTATCTGTAAACGCAAAAGTCACGCATTGCTGGGGTGTGTCACAAAAGTGACGCAACTCCAGCAATGCGTCCTTTCACATGGGGAAAGCCCCATGTGAAAGGGCTTGCGTCAGTCTTACGCCTGCTGTGAGGCAGGTGCAAGATTTTGACGCAACAGCGTCCTAAAAGTGACGCAGTGAAATCTCATAGATTTTACTGCGTCACTATTACGAGGCTTTTTGCGGGGGAACGCCCCCTCTGCATACATTATACCTGACGCAGGTATAATGTAGCGCAGGGGTTTACAAAGTGACGCATCTGCTTAGACGCGTCCCTTTGTAAATAGTGAGCAAAAGGAGGAATGTTTTACATCGCCGATGCGTCACAAAAAGTGACGCATCGAAGCGCAAAACTGACGCAAGGCCTCCCAGATGTACAGACCAAAATATTTCTTTTTTTGTTGACTTTTATTTCATAGATGACATAGATACAACAACAGCCACTGCGTTTTGTTCCTGTATAGACAATTAGTGGAACTTCTTCAGGGCTCTTTAGAATAGCAACAAGTTAAAAATCTTGATTGTAATGTGAATATCTTCTTGTAGACAATAGTCGGTATGAACCAGTAATTTTTGCTGAGCAATACCCCTTGCGCTCGACTTCGGGTGGCTCAATTCGGCTCCACATGACGTTGTTGGCCTTGGTAGCGTCAGTTATGACGTTGCGGTGCCTACATAGGGGCCACCCAGACGAGCGGAAGTCAGTTATTTTCGCGCCAGTTAAGCGTCGATCTGGGAAGAGCTACCTCTTTGCCACTTTTTGGCAGGCTTTTTTCTCGACTTTTGTTGATATTTTTGAGTACGACTTTGTGTGCGAGGGATGTTTGGTAGGAAGACAGGTTTTAAACCATGTGGGACTTGTTCCCGCATAATGTCGGTTACCGATCCCCACCTCGTATGTCTGTGGTGTCTTGAATGTGACCACGATTCGAAGTCCTGTTCAGACTGTTGGTCGATGGCTCCGAAGACTTTGCGTGATCTGGTTATGAAGCGGCCCGGCAGTCAACACCGTCTAGTGAGACTCCGAGGAAGTCACGATCCCGTTCAAGGAAGAGGAGGTCGCTGGATTGCTCATGGAGCCCTAAGTCCTCTTCCTCCCATTCAAGATCATCTGGACACTCAGGTCCAAGAGGACTTCGACTTCACCTCAACTGGCATCCGTCTTCGAAAGAGGTAAAGAACACTGACGCTCTAGGCACGGTTCTGCGGAGCCGGAGCCAGAATCGACTTTGCGCCTCCCTCTATTTTCGAGAGCCAGAGCAACTACCGCTCAATTTAAAGATTTTTACGAGGCCATGTGCCATGTATTTGAGTGGAACTACTCCGTTGGTGAGCCCTCGGGCCCCGCAGGGTCGGATGGGGCTCCATCGGGTTCAACGCCTTCAGCTTCAGCCATGGCGCCGGTGGGCTTCAGGGATCCGATCCCACATCCGGTGCAATGCCGGTCGTGCCAATGCGACCTTCCCTGGTATCGTACCCAAAGTCAGTGCCTGTGACATCGCCGGTGCCCGTCGATGGCGCAAGCCCCATCCTCATTCCTGACGACACGGAGCCGGGAACCGCATAGAGCGACGCTGATTCTGACATCGACAGAACCCAGGGGTTCTATGTTGTCGTCTGAGCACTTTGTGGACGTGCGTGGCTCAGGAGATAAATGGGAGGAGGCTGGAGACCCATTGAGAACCAGGATGTCTCTGAGGATACTATGGACTGGTATGGGGAACTTAGGGAAGCCAGTGTTCTGGATACTTCCCCAGACACTGGCATGCTCTCTCCACCTACAATGGCTACGGGGGAGGTGGCGTCCTATGCCATGGTGGTTAAGAGGGCAGCTGAGGTCCTTGAACTTGAGCTGCCCTCAGTGCAGGTCAGGACGAATCTCCTGACCGATGTGTCGCAACCTGGGGCTTCCACCTCTGAACCCCATTTGCCCTTTAATGAGTCACTTACGGACGTCCTTCTAGGAACATCGTCCCAGCCTAATACAGGGGCTGTTTTGAATAGGACGATTGCACGCCGCCATCACTCAGCTCCGGGCGACCCAAAGTTCCTCAGCCAACACCCCATCCCAGAAAGTTTGGTGGTGTAGGCCTCTTCTTCCCAGGGCACATTCCCTTCCACCTCTCCGAATAGGGAATCCAAGAGACTGAACTAATTTGGGAAGACAATGTTTTCTTTCTCCAGTCTGGCATTGTGGTCGGTGCATATCTCATGCTTATTGGGCCGTTTCTCCCACTGTCTTTGGGAGACGGTTGCGCAGGGATGCCACAAGTCCCGGAGGAGGCCCAGGCAGTGCTCTTCCAAGCTGTCAAGGATGGGAGAGATGCAGCAAAATTTGCCATATGGTGTGGTTTGGGTACACCATGCCTGGCTTCGTACAAATTAATTCTAAGGGCATATCCAGGCCAATTTGATGGACATAAATTACAAAAAAGGAACCAGGGGTGGACAATATTTAACGGGGTCCAAAGTATGCGTCCGATCAACTTATAAACAAATTAATACTTAGTTCCCCAAACTAGAAAAAGATGAGAAGAAACGGGGTGTATGGAACTAAGGGAGCGTGTCAGTCAGTCAGGGAACGAGGTGTTCCCTTGTTGGAACTAGGAGACCTCACACACCCAGACGGGAGCCTAGGTGTCATGCTTCATCATCGGTCTCCTGCTCCTCGTCAGACTGGCGCTGCAATGTCTGACGGGCGCCGTAGGCGCTCTTTGATGGAGATCTTTTGTTCCAGCCAGTTTTTGCGTGAGTGTGAGGGGTCTGGTGTAAGTGTAGTCGTGAGTGAAAAGGTGAGGTTAAAAGAAGGTAAGTCAGTCCACAATGAACTTTATTTGGGGTGGCTGACTCCCTAGTTTAAAAGGGTGGGAGGGGAGAAAGGGACTGTAAAGGCTACAGTGAACTTGCTCAACCCTCTAAGAAGGTCGACATGTTTCATGCCAATGTGGCAATTCTTCAGGACCTCAAGTGTTGGGTACTACACAGTGAAAAAATGAAAATAAATAAAGTTTCTAAATACAACCTCAATGGGTCAATCAGGGAGCAAGCCAGCAGGTCTTGCTCTGGAGGGGAACCTAGAAAAGACAAGTGGAAGGGTTGTAATCTCAGCGAGTAGTATGATTACTCCTTCATTAACCAGGTTCCAAACACATTCTCCATACACCATCTAGCATTGGTATACACTGTGGCACATCAATCACACAAGAAATGGGGCACATCGGTCAATGGTGCGACCATACAATGATTAATCAAAAAGTGTGATCGCATGCTGACACTGCCAAGACCATGCATTCAGTCAGAAGTAGGAAGGTTAAAAAGGTTAAAAAAGATGGAGGCTAAACTTGTACCACATCACATTTATATTGATGACTAGAAAGGTGCTTACCCTAGGAACAACCCTAAAGGGCCCCGCAGTCTGTTCACGTGGGGCAGTTCAAGTGGTAAAGTACCTGTAAGAGAAAAGCACATACAGGGACCCCACCGGGTATGTTCAAAAACCGCATGGTAGCGAGTTTAAGGTCACGGTGGTAGAAGGACCGCCTGGCCAAACCAGGGGCGGAGAAATGCGGATGTAACACCCACAAAGACCTGATTCAGTCCCCCTCTGGGGCCCTTGAGTCAGCCCTTGACGCTTGCGTGCTCTGCACCGGTAGCGCTAGCAAGGCTGGATGGAGCACCGGCCCCACATGGGAGTATGAGGAGGATTAATGACCGTACATATGGTAATCACAAAGTTCCAGGAGCTCGGGTAATCCCCCAGACCATTGCACGGCAAACCCGAACAGAGGCACCCAGCGTGTCAGAGACCGCGTGTCAGAGCCGCGCCGGGGGAGTTGGCCAGTATCTCCCTTTAGTAAATAAACCCGCAAATCACCGAACCCACTAGTCGGGTGGGCATAATAACGTTCCCAAGCTTACCTGAAACAAAGAGCTGCCAGGGCGGAAACCTACCCACACCACGAAGCGCTCCTGCCGGTAGCGCGGAACAGCTGGTGTCATCTCGGAGGAGACGCCGTGGTTTTAAAGCTGTGATCCGCGGCTCCGCAGAGAAACGCCTCGCTGGTGGGCGTGTCCCACGTGAACCCCGTCACCTCAGTGCGTCAGAGCGCAGGAGCGTGGCGCCTGAGGGTGGTGGAGAAATGCCTCTAATGGGGCGGCCATCTTAGAATGGTGTGGGACTAAAGGACAGTTACTAGAAAGTTTGTACTGTCTATCATAAAGTGGCATAGAAGGCCACAGGGGACTACTGATACAAATGTAGGTGCTATATTGAATCTAAAAGTGGAACGGTTAGATTCAATAAAGATGATAGCGGTAACTAGTGGTTCAGGAATAAAAATGAATACCTAGTTACTGACGTGGATGCGGGGATCAGAAGGCCGCATCGGTTAGTAGTCTCATAGACATTGCGGAGGTGGTGTAGTCCTGTCCTCAAAAATTTAGGGGTATATATCACAACGGATGATATTGCAGGGCAGTGATTCAGTGATGGTGGTATGGCTAGTGTGATCATAATCTCTCAGGGCAGACATGCAAGTGGAGAGACTAGACCCAAACAGGTGGTGGATAGCTGTGGCGGTGTAAGTGGTGACATAAACATGGGTGTAGTCTCTGTATGTATCTATTACGAAGGACTTAACAGGGCACTGTATGAAAGTGAATACAGAGCGTGGTCACATCCATGAATAGAGGCAGTTAGGAGTCTATCCAGGACTCTAAGTAGTTAAATACTTGACACGCCTGAAGGGGCCTCTTGGAGATGAGCTGATCAAAATTAGGGTGGTAGGAGCAGGCAAACGCCCCGAAAGGGTTTTTTTTTTATCTCGCTAGTAGTGTCCAGGCCACAGAATCGTTGAGGCCCCGGGTGTCCAACTGAAGTCGATGAATCCACCGTTGTTCAATCCTGAACAATGCTTGGTGGGTAATCGACGTATGAGATTCCAGGACCACCCATTTAATGTTGTCAGCTTTGTGGCCATGTAGTGCATAGTGTTCGTAAAGCCTGGTGTGCGTTTTGGAGCAACGAATGTTGCTTTTATGTTCCATGATCCTCAGTTTGACTGATCTCATCGTCATGCCTATGTAGTGTTTGTTGCAGGGGCAGGTCAACAGATAAATACATCTTGAGCTGTTGCAGTTGGTATGTCTGTTGAGGTGCCAGGTGAAGTTGTCTGAGAGTTTTATCTCTTTACATTGTGTCGTTTGTTGACATACAACGCACCCACCACAAGGGTAGTGACCCACCACTGGTGGCAAGTTCCACAGAGTGCTTTGGTTGGCAGTCACTGGTTTTTTAGGGCGTGTGTGGATCAAGGAGTCTTTTAAGTTGGCGGTACGCTTAAAGGCAAAGCGGGGGCGTGGAATTTCTAAATCCCCTGTGTTTAGTAAGCCCCAGTGTTTGTTGATTGTTCTTTTCATCCCAGTTGAATTCTGTGTGTAACAGGAGACACAGGTGATAGCAAGTCTCTCCATTTTCGACAGGTTGTTGAAGACTGGTTTGTTAGGTTTATTCTCAAGGGATTTCAGTACTGCCTTTTCAAAAACTAGTACCTCAGGGGGAACCATGCCATCAGTTGGTGTGAAAGTGGATGGCTTGCGCAGCCCTGTGTCAGAAGAATCATTAGTGGGGCTATTTCCAAAATAGGCGCGAAGCCGTATTTTTCTGAACAGCTGTTTGATCTCACATAGTTCATTAAAGTTATCCGGAGTAGGGGTGGGGACGAAGCCTAAACCCTTCTCAAGGACCGCTGTTTCCATGGGGGTAAGTGGTCTAGTGGAGAGGTTGACTATTAGACTCTCCTCCCTCGGGTTGTGCTCCTCGTCTCCACTGATGTTGAGGCCGTTTGTTGGTCTTGGAATTGTACCCCTTTCTGATTTCCTCGCCTCCGCCCCCTTCCTCTGCCCCAACCTCTGTCGTGCTTTGATGGACATGCCTTTTGAAGGAACCCGCCTTTTTGGGGAAAAGGCTGACTTGCCCCTAGTCTGGTTCAAGGACTCTCGAGCTACAGCCAGATCCTTCGACCTCTCCTCCACTCCTCGTGGCCAGTCTTCTTTTTGCCCCTTTCATGGCAGTGGAAGGGGTTTCCAGCCACGTAAGCCCTATCCTAGCCACTGTCCCATTCAGACTACCCAAGTCGTGCGTGGACATGGACGTGGTTCATTCCATCCATGGAATGGAGGCCAGAAGTCGTCGACCACACTGCCCCCGGCAGCTGCAGCCTCCAAGCACTCCTAGGCTGATTCTGCAGGACCACACAACTCCAGTGGGTGGGAGAATTCATCATCCTCCCCCCCGCTGGAGATCTATAACAACTGACAAGTGGGTCTTGCAGATCGTACAGGAGGGATATTCTCTTCCTTTCCTTTGTTTTCCTCCTCCTATTCACCCAACTCACGAACGGCTGGCGGAGGATCCTTTGAATTTGCTCCAAGAAGAAGTTACAGCTCTTTTGGCCAAGGGAGCTATAGAAAGGGTCCCAGTTTCAGAAGTAGGTGGTGGCTTTTATTCCTGCTACTTTAGGATTCCGAAGAAGAACAAGGGGATTCAGCCCATTTAGATCTTCGGGCCATCAATCTCTTCCTCAAAAAGGAAAAATTCACATTGGCTCAGGTCTTGTCTGCCCTAGACCAAGGAGGCTGGATGGTGGCGTTGGACCTGCAGGATGCATATTTTTACATTCCCAACCTGCCGGGCCACATGCGTTACCTGCGGTTCAAGGTAGGCCACAAGCACTTTCAGTTTACCATGCTCCCCTTCGGCCTTACCGGTGCCCATCGGGTGTTCACCAAGGTAATGGCTGTGATTGAAGCTCATCTGCGCAGGTTAGAGGTTTCAGTCTTCCCCTACCTCAACGACTGGCTGTTGAAGGCATCCTCGCCCCAGGCAGTCATCTCCCACCTTCAGACTATGGCAGACCTCCTGCTTTTGCTGGGGTTCTCTATAAATGTGCAGAGGTAACACCTGACTCCTTCTCAGATGCTCCCTTTCATCAGAGCTGTTCTTGACACAGTGCAGTTTTGGGCTTATCCTCCCGAGCAGCGAGTCCAGGATATTCAGGTTATGATTCCGATGTTTCAGCCTCTATTCTGGATTCCAGTGAGGTTGACTGTGAGGCTGTTGGGTCTCATGGCCTCCTCCATCCGTTTGGTAAAACACGCCAGGTGGCATATGCGGGCTCTCAGTGGTACTTGAAGTTCCAATGGGCACAGCATCGGGGAAATCTCACTGACGTGGTTCAGATCTCGGAAGGAACTGCGAAGGATCTGTAGTGGTGGTTAACGAACCACGATTGGTTCAACGGCAGACATCTCTCCCTACCCCAACCAGATTTTGCAGTTGTGACGGATGCGTCTCTTTTGGGATGGGTCTCCCATATGCGAGAGGCAGAGATCAGGGGTCACTGGTCTCCGGCGAAGATGGGGCTCCACATAAACTCGTTAGAGCTCTGAGCGATTCATTGACATTGAAAGCATTTCTTCCCTACCAAGGGGAAGCTGGTGCAATGTCCCCGAACAGCACCACTGCCATGTGGTACTGCAACAAGCAAAGCGGGTTGGGGTCGTGGACCCTTTGTCAAGAGGCCCTGCATCTCTGGGCATGGCTGGAACATCAGGGCATAATTCTGGTCGTTCAACACCTGCCAGGTTTTCTGAACGCCAGGGCGGACAATTTCAGCCATCGAAGCCTTCAGGATCACGAATGGCATCTCCAGTCGGAGGTGGCGCAAGGTCTCTTTCAACAGTGGGGAGAACCTTGGTTAGATTTGTACGCCTCCGAAGAGAACGTGCAATGTCAATAGTACTGCGCATTGGAGTATCCAAGGCGGCTATCGCTCAGCGACGTGTTTCGTCGCAAGTGGAGCTCAGGCCTGTTTTACGCCTTTCCGCCCTTACCACTCCTGCCCAGGGTTCTGAAGAAGACCAGGAGCGACCGGGCCCAAGTCAACCTTGTGGCGCTGTACTGGGCAAGAACAGTCTGGTATCCAGAGCTTCTGAGCATGAGTGTCGATCCTCCGATCAGGCTGCCTCTTCGGGAGGATCTTCTGTCGCAACAGCAGGGGAGGGTTCTCCACCGAACCTGTCAACTCTGTGCCTCCTTGCTTGGAGATTGAGCGGGGCGGCAGTTGATGACTTTTGATCTTCCTCCAGAAGTCTTTAATGTTATTCTGGGGGCCAGGCGGCATACGCCTGCCGTTGGCAGAAATTTGTATTATTTTGTACAGAAAGGTCTATTGACCCTCTTTCTGCTCCTCTTTCTACTGTCCTTCTGTTCATTCTTATCCTTGCCCAGCAGGGCTCTGCTTTGGGAACTCTCAAGGGTTATCTTTCTGCTCTGTCTGCTTTTTTGCGGCTGCCAGAGCAGCCTTCCCTCTTTAAATCTCCTGGTGTAAATAGATTTTTGAAAGGGTGGTTCATTTATTTTCACCTACACCCTTTGTTATGCCACAATGGGACCTTAGTTTAGTCCTCACTTATCTGATATGCGTTCCTTTTGAGCCTTTGCACAATTGTCCCCTCTGGCTGTTGACCATCAAAACAGCTTTCTTTGCGGTGATTACATCAGCCCGGAGAGTGAGTAAATTGCAGGCATTATCCAGCTCGCCTCCTTATCTTATATCCTTTCCGGACAAGGTGGTGCTTTGCACCAGGACATCATTCTTACCAAAGGTTGTGACCCTATTCCATCTGAGTCAGTCCATTACTTTGCCTACCTTCTTTGCTCCCCCACATCCCTCTAAGGAAGAGGAGCGTCTCCACCATCTGGACCCAAAAAGAGTGTTGTGGTTCTACCTTGACCACACAAAAGAGCTCTGGGTGGATGACCAACTCTTTGTGGTGTATGTCAGCCATCGGTAATCAACCGGCGGGTTCCCTCTCAGCGCCACTGTTAAGGAAACTTCATTGGCTATCAGTAAAAAAGAGGTCATTTTTTAAGATCTGTTGCCTGACCTTTAAAGCAGTCAATGAGACTGGCCCAATGTACCTACGTAACAAGATACGGAAATATACCCCTAGTAGGCATCTGAGATCAACAACCCAGCATTTGCTACAGGCCCCGCGCATCCAACTGGTCAGGACGGGAGGGAAAGCCTTCTCGTACCTGGCACCCAAGTACTGGAATCAACTCCCGTTTGGTCTGCGTACCATGACCAGCTACAACGGTTTTAGAAAACAGTTGAAAGCTCACTTATTTTAACCTAGAGTATTCTCGTTTTCAGCTTTAGGGAGGTTGTTTTGACTGGACAGCACCGCGATGCCCCAGGGTGAGTGCTTTATAAACTATTAAACTAAACTAAACTATGTGGGGGCAAAGAAGGGAAAGGCAGTGCAGAAAAAAAAATATCTCTCGCTGGGTTGTTCTCTGCATTAAATCTGTTATGCCTTGGTGAAGAAGCAGCCCCCTGAGGGTATAAGGGCCCATTCCACAAGGGGAAAGGCTGCGACTACGGCCTTGGCATGAGGTGTCCCAGTCCAAGACATCTGTTAGGCAGCGACATAGGCATCACTGCACTATCCTGGCACTGCCTTTTTCCTGCCAGCACATTAGCAATCTATGTTTCTAGCCTGTGTCCAAAGACCCTTTATGCCTTGTACACCCTTTTTGTTGCGGGTTTTATGTACATGTGACATCAACGTCTCTATGTTGTTATTCTCCAACAGTTTCCTAGTTCACATAATGGTTTCATTCTTATTTGGTGGATTCCATTGTTAATTACCACTAGTTCTAGAACCTTACGGTACATCTGCTTGGACTTCGTTATTCTGTTTGATTGACTGTTTCCAGCAAATCATTACCTATGGAAACCTCTTTTCTTTTTGTTCTGTTAGTTGTCCTAATATTCTAGCCTCTAGCGGTTGATTATTATATATATATTACCTACTTGCAGTCGCCAGTAGATTGTTATAGTTAGGACCTAGTTTCCATAGGAAAAGCGTTTTTTCCCCAATAACTTTGGCGCCGGTTGACGAATCTTTGTGAAATTTTCAAAACCAGTGGTCAGCTCTGGTCCGCTCCTGTTTTGAAAGTTTCGGGGTGATTCGACATGCGGGGACTGAGAAAAAAGGGGCTCCCAAAACACATTTTCCCTATGTTAATTTCCATAGGAAACTTTAGCCTGAACTGCTGAACGGAATTACACTTTTTGGGAAAAAGGTAGGTCTTGTTTCGGAGGGAGTCCTTTTTTTAAATGGTGTAAATCCATTCAGTAGTTCCTGAGAAATTAAAAAAAGAAAACTGTTTTGATATCTGGGAGGAACCCAACCAAACAAGCACGAGCTTGCCTATGATTGGCTGTGGCGCTTACTGGAGGTAGCTGGTGGGCTAGTTGGCCCCCAGGGACTCTCAGGACTCAAGGGGACTTAATCCCCCAATTTACAATGCCCCAGGGGGTGCGTTTGCACAGTGGTGCAGGGAGGGGGCGTGGCCTGATGTGACACGTGTGCAAACGTGCCCTGTGGCACGTTTTCAGTTGGGAATTAAGTCCCCTTGTATCCTGAGGGTCCTTGGGGGCCAACTCGCCCACCAGGTACTTCCAGTAAGTGCCACAGAGCTGCGTTGCAGAGAGGTGTAAAAAGGGACGTGGCCTTGGACCACCTCTCTGCAATGCAGCTCTGTGGCACTTACTGGAGGTACCTGGTGGGCTAGTTGGCCCCCAGGGACCAGCAGGATTCAAGGGGAATTAATCCCCCCAACTTAAAACCTGCCAGGGGGCGCCTTTGCACAGTGGTGAAGGGAGGGGGCGGGGCCTGATGGGTCAAGTGTGTACTTATCCAATCACGCCACTTAATCCCAAGCACTTATAAATTCACCATGCACTCTCCTTGCAGCAGTCTAATCATCCAGTCACTACCCATGCACTCATGCAATGACCCACTCACTAACTCATGCACTACAACAATACCCTGAGCACTACCCATGCAGTCCAGCCATCGCCCAGCCAGCACCGTGTACTTATCCAATCACTCCACCAAAACCCATGAAATGACCCAGGCACTAACACATGCACTGCTACAATCCCCTGAGCACTACCCATGCAGCCCAGTCATTTCCCTGTCACTGTCTATGCACTCCTCAAATCACCCATTCACCAACATGTACTTATCCAAGTACTCTCCCAAAATCCAAGCACTTATAAATTCACCATGCACTCTACTTGCAGTACTCTAATCCTCCAATCAGTACCCATGTACTCATGCAATGACCCAGGCACTAACACATGCACTGCTACAATCCCCCGAGCACTACCCATGCAGTCCAGCCATCGCCCTGTCAGTACCCATGCACTCCTTTAATCACCCAGCAAGCACCATGTACTTATCTAATCAATCCACCAAAACCCAAACACTTATAAATTCACCATACACTCTCCTTGCAGTACTCTAATCTTCCAGTCAGTACCCATGTACTCATGGAATGACCCAGGCACTAACACATGCACTGCTACAATACCCTGAGCACTACCCATGCAGTCCAGTCATTTCCCTGTCACTGTCTTAGCACTTCTCCAATCGCCCATACACCACCATTTACTTATCCAATTACTCTCCCTAAATCCAAGCACTTATAAATTCACCATGCACTCTTCTTGCAGTACTCCAATCCTCCAATCAGTACCCATGTACTCATGCAATGACCCAGGCACTAACACATGCACGGCTACAATCCCCTTGCACTACCCATGCAGACCTCTAACCACCTACACACTACTGATTCACTCCTCCAATTACCCAGGTAGTACCCATGCACGCCAGCAATCCTTCTGCCACTACCCATGCACTCCACCAATCACCCATCCAGCATCATGTACGTATCCAATCACTCCACCAAAACCCAAGCAGTAATAAAATCACCATGCACTGTCCTTGCAGCATTCTAATCATCCAGGGCCCGATGTAGGTCGGTCGGTAACGGCCGAAAATCGGTATTTTCAGCCGTTACCGATCGGAATTGAGCCATCGGGATGTAGGAGGCCAAAATCCGACAAAATCGGTTAAATTACCGAATCGGAAAGTCACCGAGTCGGTAGAATCCCGAATCGGAAAAAATAAGGAATCAGAAAAATCTCCGAATCGGTATAATACCGATTCGGAGATTTTTCAGAATCCTTATTTTTTCCGATTCGGTATTCGACCGAATCGGAGATTTTTCAGAATCCTTATTTTTTCCGAAT
This sequence comes from Lissotriton helveticus, assembly GCF_964261635.1. NCBI lineage: Eukaryota > Metazoa > Chordata > Amphibia > Caudata > Salamandridae > Lissotriton > Lissotriton helveticus. The sequence continues at coordinate 1,207,525,347 of NC_136057.1, forward strand.
CGGTATTCGACCGAATCGGAGATTTTACAGGATCGTGAACGTACCGAATCGGTATAATTACCGATTCGGTGATAATCCGAATCGTTGTGAAAAGCTGAAGATTGAGATGTAGGTAAGCACTGAAATACCGAATTTGCTTCAAATTCGGTATTTCAGATTCGGTAATTACCATGGATTGGAATCAGGTGGTAACCAGGTGCAACCTATAAAAAAGGACCCAAAATGCAGTTCTACTTGCAACATGGCAGCTTTCTATGTCATAGCAAGACGGCTACGGCTACAGCAGGAAGGAGAGAGGGAATGGCAGAGAGAGGAGCAGGTGTACAGAGAGAGGATCACCCTGTCCATGCTCACTGATGCAGAGATCCTACAGAGGTACAGGCTGGACCCAGAGACCATCAGAGACCTCATTAGGGACCTCAAACCCATGTTGCAGCACCCCACCCCAAGGGCACACGCAATCCCTGTGCATGTGCAGGTGCTATGCTGCCTACACCTGCTGGCATCTGGCAGCTATCAAAGTGTAGTTGCTGTGGCAGGAGGGGTGACCCAGAACAGCCTGTCAAGGTTCTTCCACAAGTTCCTTGACGCCATGATCCAGAGGATGGACCAGTACATTTCCTTCCCTGCAACCCATGCAGAACTGGTACAGACTAAAGCTGACTTCTACCAGATGGCAGGATTCCCCCACATCATTGGCTGCATAGACGGCACACACATTCCGATTTGCCCCCCTGCTGACACGGAATACGTATACCGCAATTGGAAGTCACGGCACACCATAAATGTCCAGGTGATTTGCAATGCCAAGGGTGTCATCACTGACCTGGTGGCGAAGTTTCCGGGGAGTACCCACGACTCCTATATCTTCCAGAATAGCGGAATTTATGCACGGCTGATGGCAGGGTAATTTGGTGAAGGATACCTCCTAGGTAAGACACAGTGTCAGACCCCCATAACGTAAATAGCAGTATGAAGTACATGTATGCATGTGAGTAATGTCACCCCTTTTTCTTCTAGGCGACAGTGCATATGCCCTCCGCTCGTTCATTCTCACCCCCTACCTGAACCCCTCTACACCCAGCCAAAGGAGGTATAACCGTGCCCACAAAAGCACGAGGAATGTAGTGGAAAGGACCTTTGGCATCTGGAAGAGCAGGTTCAGATGCCTGCACAAGAGCGGAGGTGCAAGGCAATATACCCCCATCACCTGCTGCAAAATAATTGCTGTCTGTGCAATGTTGCACAACCTTGCAGTCAGGAAAGGCACTGAGGTTGAGTTGTCCGACTACGAGGACCCTGACGATGACAATGCTGTGCCACTACCACTACCTGCTGGAGTGTCTGCACCAAGTGACGGCAGATACAGGCGTGAGGAGATAACAGCCAACTATTTCTGAGTGAGTACAGATGCACAGACAGGTCAATGTATGTTTTCAAAAAAGAAATTTAATAATGTTGCAACAACGTTACTGCACTGATGTGCAACAAAAAAAAAGTAAACAAGATGTGGTCAAATGTCAATTGTCCGGGTTGCCTCACCCGCCCTGGCAGTCTTATTTCTTGCTGCGCTTAGCAGCCCCACTAGGATGTGGCTCACCCCCTTCTGTATGACCAGCAGCCTCAGCTGAGCGCCTGCTGCTCCGGCGCGGCTCCGACACTGCGCTGGCCGGGCTGCTGCGGCTGCTGCTGTCCCCAGCCTCGCCCAGGCCCAGGGCGGGATTAACAACTGTGTTGGATATCAGTAATGTCTCCATTGCGTTGGTAATGCGGGCCATGCCCCTAGTCACCTCTGCCATGTTCTGGGTGAGGCTGCCCTCCATGTTTGCCCCACGTTGGCATAGCTGGGCGGTTGCAGCAGCAAGGCGGTTCATAGACCTATTCAGCATGCGGGCATCCCTGCGGCGACAGTGCTCGTGTTCATCCATTTTATTGCAGAGCTGGGTGATGGCAGTGGTCATTCGCCCTATACCTGTTGCAATGTCCTTGTTGCTATCAGCAAATGTTTTGAATCCCTGTGCCATCTCCCCCATCTGCAGGTTGTGCAGCCGCAACTGGCGATGGCAGGCCAAGATTGATTTTGCCTGCATTCTCTGGATTCTGACCATACTGCCCTCCAGCCCTCGGAACACGCTGCCCTCCTGTGCTGGATGTGCACTGCTGGATGCATGTGGCCTCCGGGGATTGCTGCTGCCCTGCTGTGTGTGCTGGGGTGACACAGGTGTTACAGGGTTTTGTGCTGGAGCCTGACCCGCTGCTCCCTCCATGAGGTTTAATGGTGCAACAATTCTCCTCCTGGCAGGAGATGTGGCCGGTGCAGGGTGGGTCTGTGGTGGTGAGTTCTCCGGGGAGAAATGCAATGGGGGCGTCTGAGACAGAGACAGTCTGGGGGAGTGTGGTAATGTGAGGGAATGTCCAGTGTCTTCCTCATTGCCCAGGGCGCTGCTGTTGTCCTCCTCCTGTATATGTACACTGGTGCTTGGCACTGCCACCGCACTCGCTGATGGTCCTGTAGCTGGTGCTTCAGTAGCTGCTGCTCCCCCGCCTGATGGTGCCCCTAGGTATAAAGAGGCATTTGTCAACTGATTGCTAATGTATTACATTCAGTACTATTAAAACATTGCACATCTCATTACTAATACAGTATTACAGTTCTTTTTATTACGCTTCTGCAGTGGCATTTTAAGGTACTTTTGCTGACTGCATTTAGCATGATGCATTGATCATGTCTGTTGCTAGCAGTACTGGGCTGGGGTTTGGCTGTGCATTGGGTCTAAAGGGGAGATGTCTGGTATGGTGTGTCAAGTTGCGCATGCTTCTTACCTGTAGCTGTAGCTCGGGATGAGCTATCCAGGCCCCCAATTCCCACAACACTCGCGCGCTCAATGGTATTCGCCACAAGTTCCTTCAGCTCAGTGAGGGGTGGCGCCCGGTTCTTGCCTCCACCAGTTAGTCCAGCCAGCTTGTGCAGCTCGGCAAGTTTCCTTTTAGTGACGCCCCGGATGTCGTAGAACCTCTTTTTGAGGTCGTCCAGGCTCCTGTGGGTGACACCGACAGCGTTTACTCTTTCCCCAATTTCAATCCACAGCTTCCTCTTAGTGCTCTCTGGAACAGTGAGGGACAGCCTTCCATACAGCTGGCTGTGTACCCTCACCACCTCCTCCACCAACACTTGCAGCTCCATGGTGCTGAATTTGCTCTTCCGCTTGCGCTCTGCCTTCTGCCTCTCAGAGCTGCTTGCCATGTTTTACAGGGATCTGGATACTGCTGCTCACTGTGGCTGCTCAGCTCAGGCTGCCTCTCCAGAAAGTTCTGATGAGTTGCACCTGCCTGGCTTGCCACACCCTGTGGGGGAGGGTGCTTCCACCTCATTGGCTGATGGCTTTAGTTTCAGTTTCCTTGCTCGACAAATCGGCATTTACCGATTCGGTAATTGCCGAATCGGAATATATCGATTCGGTAATTACCGATTCGGTATTTATAATGTATTCCTATTGGCCTTTTGGCCCAAGGGGTGTTTTGCTATTACCGAATCGGTATTTTCCGATTCGGTGGTGGCAGATTCTGTTTATACCGAATCGGAACTTGCCGAATCGGTACGTATCGACTCACGATACCGATTGCTACCGATTCGGAAAATTTCCGAATTTTTTTATCTACATATCATTTACCGATTTTGAAATACCGATTCGGTACGATTCGGTATTTTAAAATCGGTAAATGCGTTTTACCTACATCGGGCCCCCAGTCACTACCCATGTACTCATGCAGTGACCCAGGCACGAACACATGCACTCTACAATCCCCTGAGCACTACCCATGCAGTCCAGCTATCGCCCTGTCACTACCCATGCTCTTCTCCAATCGCCCAGCCAGCACCATGTACTTATGCAATGGCCCAGGCACTAACACATGCACTGCTATAATCACCTGAGCACTTCCCATGCAGACCTCTAACCACCTACACACTAATAATTCACTCCTCCAATTACCCAGGTAGTACCCTTGCACTCCAGAAGTCCCTCTGTCACTACCCATGCACTCCTCCAATCACCAATCGAGCATCTTGTACTTATCCAATAACTTTGCCAAAATCCAAGCACTTATAGGTTCACCATGCACTCTCCTTGCAGTACTCCAATCATCCAGTCAATGCCCATGCACTCATGCAATGGCCCAGGCACTAACACATGTACTGCCACAATCCCCTGAGCACTTCCCATGCAGACCTCTAATCACCTACACACTACTGATTCACTCCTCCAATTACACTGGTAGAACTTATGCACTCCAGAAATCCCTCTGTCACTACCCATGCACGCCTCCAATCACGGATCCAGCATCACGTGCATATCCAATCACTGTGCCAAAACCCAAGCAGTTATAAAATCACCATGCACAGTCCTTGCAGCACTCTGATCATCCAGTCACTACCCATGTACTCATGCAATGGTCCAAGCACTAACACATGCACTGCTACAATCCCCTGAGCACTACTCATGCAGTCCAGCCATCTCCTCGTCACTACCCATGCACACCTCCAATCACCCAGCCAGCACCATGTACTTATCCAATCTACTTATGCAATGACCCAGGCACTAACACATGCACTGCTACAATCCCCTGTGCACTATTCGTGCAGACCTCTAACCACCTACACAGTACTAATTTACTCCTGCAATTATCCAGGTAGTACCCATGCAGTCCAGCCATCGCCCTGTCACTACCCATGCACACCCCCAATCACCCAGCAAACACCATGTACTTATCCAATCACTCTGCCAAAATCCAAGCACTTATAAAATCTCTATGCATTCTCCTTGTAGCACTCTAATCATCCAGTCACCTCTCATGTACTCATGCAATGACCCAGGCACTAATTCATGGCAAATACAGAGGAGGTCATGCTAATCACAGGGGTACCCCAACGCACAGTGTTCCCTAGTGTATGTAGGAGTTTCCACTGTATTCTAAGTGTCTTTTAGCATAGCACTAGCTCTAGGCCTGGTTAGTCAGAGTCAGTTCTCACCAGTACCCGTCAGCAAAAAGTTGGGGGCACAGTAGGACTTTCTGCTCTTCTGTTGGATCTTTCTGCACATCTCTTGCTTCTTCGTGCAATTATCTTTGTCTTTCTGGACTTTAGTTGCCTCTTTACGCATTTGCCTTGCTTCTTTCTGTGCTTTTCTTCCTCTATCTTCACATGTCCTACCTTTGTAGGCATAGTTAGAAATTAGCATTTAAAAAACGTTGAAATTCACTGAAAAAACCATAGGTTTCAGGGACGTTATAGTTAGAAATTAGCATTTAAAAACCTTTGAAATTCACTGAAAAAGCCATAAGTTTCAGGGACGTTATAGTTCGAAATTAGCATTTAAAAAACCTTAGAAATTCACTGAAAAAAACACAGGTTTCAGGGACGTTATAGTTAGTTGGACATTTCACTTGAGAAATTCGGCCGTTTATAGTTAGTTCAGCTAACTATAACTCGCGCCCCCGCAATGCACTGCTGATGACGTCACATATTACATCATTCATGACATGGTCAGTAACATCACTGATGACATCACTGATGACTTCTCAAATGACATCACTGATGACATCATCCACGTGATAATCTGATGCAACACCTCATACCATACCTTTGATACACCCACTCTAAAATACAGACTACCATTTTTGAAACCATAGACACACCAATACCAGTTAGTACATACCCACTCCCTAATTCCTAGGTCTACACACATATCCACTCATTAACCCATACAGTCACTCATACATGCAGTCATCCATCAATACGGCACTATCATATGCACTCACATATCTATACAGACACTCACACATTGCGACTCATCCATAGAGTTACTCACACACCTAGTCATTGATGCAAGGAATCAATCACACTCCCATTTACTCACCTATTACCTACTGGCGGTCGCCAGTAGGTAGTTATAGTTAGGACCTAGTTACCATAGGAAAATTGCAACATTCTATTCCCAATAACTTTGGCGCCGATTGACGAATCTTCGCAACATTTTCAAAACTAATTCTTTGTTGATATCAGCTCCTATGTTGAAAGTTTGGGGGTTATTTGTCAAGGGAGGGCAAGAAAAAAGGGGACGTAAAACATGTTTTCTTATGTTAATTTCCATAGGAAACTTTAGACAAGGCTACTGGTCGAACGGGTGAATGGAATTACCCCAAAATTGGCAGGGAGAAGGGTCTTGGTGTAGACAGCACGCTTTTGTTTATTTGGTGTAAATACGTTCTGTAGTTTTTGAGAAATATTGAAATTTACAGGTATCGATATTTGGGAATTCAGCCATCTGATTGGCTGAGGCGTTACGAGCACGAGCTTGCTGCTCATTGGCTGTGAGCGGTGCGAGCGGTTGCAACTAGGAAGTGTTGGCTGTCAGTTTATGATTCCGTTGAAGGGAGTAAGGGGAAAAAGGGCAAAAAAAGTGGGAAATAGGAGGGTAGGAGCACTGTAACCTCTGTGCGGTGTTTAGGGTGTGCTATAGAGGGGGTGCTAAGTGAAGTATTCACCCCTACCAGTGTGAAAGTGGTGGGTTACGGAAATTAAGTGAGGTATTACCTAGAGTCTGTTGCTGCTAAGGTGAGCTGGAGCAGGACTCGGAGATTAAAGCGTGAGCTCAAATTGTATATCTTATGCTGTAAAGTGATGTCCTGTGGCTGCTGCTCTTCACCTGCGAAAGTAGTGTCAGCATGTGTTTACATACCTAGTAGGACAAACTACTGACCCGTTCTTGCCTGAAAGTCCTGGGGTATGGAAAATTTGTGAGGTATTGTCTAGAGTCTCATGCTGCTGCCGGAATCGGGGATGAAAGCGTGAGCCTAAACTGTGTGTGCTATGCTGTGAATTCATGTGCTCTAGGCGCTGTGCCATACCTGTCCAAGTAGTGTGAGCATGTAGTTATAGCTACTTGGATGAAGTTTTGTTTCGAACATTGTAGCTGGCGTATGGTGCTTAAGGGGTGTTATAGAGGGAGTGCGAAGGTACATTTGCGTGTATCAAATCAATTTGGTATACTCTCTTCAATGAGTTTGATGGTGCTGGGGTCGTAAGCTGAGCTGCTGATGGACTCAGGGTAAAGCCGTTGAACTACTGACTCCTACCGGTCTGAAAATGCGGGATACGAAATTAAGTGAGGTATTGTGTAGTGTCATGCTGTTAAATTGAGCTGCTTCTGGACTCGGGGATGAAACCGTGAGCCTAAACTGTGTGTGCTATGCTGTGAAGTCATGTGCTCTGGGCGCTGTGCCACACATGTTCAACTTGTATATGGTGCTTAGGTGGTGTTGTAAAGGGAGTGCGAAGGTAAATCAATACAGTATTTGTAAAGCGCAAACTACTCACCCCTATGGGTGAGTAGAGCCGGGGATCAAAGCGAGAGGTCTGTGCTGCAAAGTGAAATGGTCTTGCTGCTGCGCAACAGCTGTGTGGAGAATACATTTTGGCGAGGCTCCGGGAGTTGCTGTTATCTGGCCCTAAAATAGCGTGGCTAAGTTGTAAGTTATAGGGTGGCTCTAAAAAGAGCCCTTGTGTTCATTAGTTGGAGCTACATATAACTGCGGATGCACAGCTTCAAGTTATTCAGGAAAACTCAGTTTCTTTGATCTGTGAAGTGTACTCCATCACTTCTGTAGATATCAGCCATGTCAAAACGTAGGTTGTTGTTGCAGATGGAGCTCATTTTCTGGTCTCTGAGGTATGCAGACACAGCTTTGTTGACTTTCTTCCGAGATTTTTGAATCTGAGGACAAAATTGTTTGGACCATTTCCACTTCTGTCTTTGGCATATATTGGAATATACAAAGACAGATTGAGGCAAAAGTAACATCAATTGTTCAAAGGTGTACTTCATAAGCATTTCCAAACCTATCACAGTCAATGTACCTAGGTCGTTTCCACCACAGTGCACAAACACGAGGTCAGGGTGTTGGAGATACAAACAAGTTTTAACCAAAGGCAACAATTGGTGCCACTTCAATCCTCTCTGTCTAAACCATTTAATGTCCACATTTTGTAAACCGATGTCTAAGTCAATACGTCTCTGTTCTGCATACTTCTTGCACCAGAAAACATAGCTATGTCCTACGATCCACACTAGCACTTTGAAGGTATGTCTGGAAGGTATGGAAAGATGTCTGTAGCTCATGCAGTTCCTTCGTAGAATAAGAGATAGGTTTAAAGATGGGGAACTAGTTTCTTTTCACATACAAAACGGTACCTGATTGGGAGATGAAAAGCATTGTTGTTTATAAGTAGGGTGCACATTCATTTTGCGGAAAAGCATCTTTGTGATTGGTTAAGAAAAAGCAGTTTTAACGTGGAGTACATATTATAGGATACAATTTGATCAACTCAACCACACCTGCTACTTGCATTTGGAATGCAGTGTTCAAACTTAAAACAATCGTGAACTTTGAACCTGCTTGTGCCGTTAAATGTTCGAGAAAATTTTGCAATATTGTTAGGTTGAAAGAAATTGATTAACTTTTAACCTCCACGTGTTGTAGAATGTTCTAGAAAGTGTGCTGATAGAATACGTTGCATTTTTGACTTCTATGTGTACTTGAATATTAATAAAATTGTTTATATGGAAAATTAGAAAGACAGTAATAGAGATAAGTTTTGAAAGCTAAAACAATCAAGGAACTATTCTAATTTGTTCTTTATTACCTACTGGCGGTTGCCAGCAGGTAGTTATAGAGTTAGGACTGAGTTTCCATAGGAAGAGCATTTTTTGTTGTGCTTATAACTTTGGCGTCATTTGATGATTCTTCATCAAATTTTGAAAACTAATTCTGTCTTCATATCAGCTCCTATGTTGAAAGTATGGGGGTGATTTGTCAAGGGGGGCAGAGATAAATGGGGGTCCCAAAACGTGTTTTCTCAATGTTAATTTCCATAGGAAAGTTTAGACAAGGCTTCAGGTCGAACGGGTGAACAGAATTACCCCAAATTTGGCAGGGAGAAGGGTTTTGGTGTAGAAAGAACGCTTTTGTTTATTTGTTGTAAATCCGTTGAGCAGTTTTGGAGAAATATCGAAATTTACAGATATTGATATTTGGGAATTCTGCCATCTGATTGGCTGAGGCGTTACGAGCAGAAGTGTGCTACTTATTGGCTGCGATGCGGTTGCAACTAGGAAGTGTTGGCCACCATTTTGTGATTCAGTTGAAGCGAGTAAGGGGAAAAAAGGGCGAAAAAAGTAGGAAAGGAGGGTAGGAGAACTGTAAGATTTGTGGGGGAGTGCGAAGCGAAGAAGTCACTGTTACAGGTCTGAAAGTGCTTTGTTGCTCAGAGTGACATGGTGCTGATATGATATGGTGCTACACTTGGGTGTGAATTCGAAAGCCTAAACCGTGAGGTCATTGCTGTAAAGTGATGTGGTCTGGTGTTTGTAGCATACGTGTGCAAGTAATGTTAGTAGGCATTTATACCAGAGAGGGAGTGGGAAGCAAAGTACTGACCGTTAATGTGTGTTTATTGTATACCGGAAGCTTGAAGCGAAGTACTCAAGCCTACCGGTGTGAAGACTTGGGGATGAAACTGAGGTGATTGCTGTAAAGGGATGGGCTCTGGGCGCTGTAGTGCACGCGTGCAAGTAGTGTTAGTAGGCGTTTATACCATACAGGGAGTGGGAAGCAAACTACTGACTGGTACCGTGCGTTTATACTATACCGGAAATGGGAAGCAAAGTACTCATGCCTACCGGTGTGAACACTCAGGGATCAAACCGAGCTGATTGCTGTAAAATGATGGGCTCTGGGTGCTGTAGGATACTAGCCGCGGTAGTATAGGTGTGTAAGTAGAGTTAGTATGCATTTATAGTATATAGGGTGTGGGAAGCGAACTACTCACCCCTACTAGTGTGAAGACTCGGGGATTACACCGTGAGCCTAAATTGTGAGCTCATTGCTTTAAAGTGATGTACTCTGGGCACTGTAGCATACCTGTGGAAGTAGTGTTAGTTTGCATTTATACAATATAGGGAGTGGGAAGCGAAATACTTACCCCTACCGGTCACAAGACTCGTGAATGAAACCATGAGCTCATTGCTATAAAGTCATTATGCTCTGTGTAGTATTCCAATGTAAGTCATAGTAGAATGTTAGTATGTAATTCTACTAGAATCTAAGTATGTAATGTTAGAATGTAGGGCTGTCATGAGGGGAACCTTGCGGAGTTTGTACACGGTGCTGGAGAAGACGATTGCCTTGCTGTCTGCTCCTGTAGGTGGCTGTTTCAGGTGTCTTGTTTTCATGTAATAAATCTACTTATTGGATCCACTTCTATCTGTCTCTTCACTACATAAATTTGGCGACGAGCGGAAGAAGGTAAAAAGAAGGCACCACTCACCAATATTTCAAAATTGCTTGCGTTGTGCTCAAGACCCGTTTTCTTCGTGTAGATGTTTCTACTCATGCCCGAGTCGTCGGCTCATTGAACTATGTCATCCGACTTCTGGTAGGATTTATATTTTTTGATTTTGCTCTTCCTCTGCTTCTTCACTACATTCTAGCTTCTGTACTACACGTGTGTAAGTAGTGTTAGTATGCGTTTATACTAACAAATGCATCATACAATGTCCCGAGGTGTTCAGTCGCTGGACATTTGTGTTTGCTATTAGAGGGCTGGTGCATGGCTTCCACCCTGTGATAGCAAATCCTTGTTTGACTACTTGAAGCAAGAGGAGGAAAACCTCATATCGCTTTAATAGAGGGGATGCGGATGGTAAAAATGGAGAGAAAAAAGAAACAAAACAAAAAAACGGGGTCTCACCCATTCATTTAAATGAGGCCCCTGGTGGGTAATGTTCCGTGGCCAATCCAATTATTATATTGCGGGGTCTCTATAGGACTAGGGATCTTAATGTCACATGTAAATTAGGCGCAGAAGGGCACAGAGATGTTTTGCAGCCTAGGGGACCGCCACCTTCCCGGGTATTGTTTACTAATTGTTCGGGGGGTTCAAGGTTAACTGAAGTCCTGGGATCGCCACACTCCGGGGCTTTATTTAAATATGCAGGGTGGGCCTCGGCAGTCCCCGAAGCCTCGGTGGTCCTAGGCAGTGCCTTATTGGTTCTGTAATCACATGGGCGGTACTCATGGTGTTATAAATTGAAACACTCATAGAACTCTTGCAGTTGTAGAATTACCCAGGCTTCATTTGTGTAATAGTCAGTTAGATTATGTTTAGTAGGTGCACTGTCATATTAGAAAGGTTTTCCCTCATAATCTCCTATAAACAGATGATTTTCACAATAAATAATAGACAAGTGCTGTCAGAAAAAGAAAACCTATACACTCAGTTATTTATTTGAAAAAAGTAACCTTTATTAAAACACAAATAAATAGAAATGTAAGTTTAATAAAACAAACAGTATAATATAAAAAAAGTGGGTTGGACTCTAGTGGAAGCAGCGTAGGAAACCTGCAAGACAAAAATGAAACATAAGTATGTGTGCTATGTGGAAGAGGTAAAGAAAGGTAGTCCGAATGAAAGGACGATAGTGAGAATGGGAGAGAGGGGGAGTGGGTGGAAGGGAGAAGGGGAGGGAGAGTCAAAAGAAGAGAGGGAGGAGGAGACAGAGCGTTGGCCTACTGCACCCAGCCCTTAGTGTTTACCCACCCGTCACCCATTTGTCTAGGACGCTGGGGTCCGTGGGAAAGAGTGTGGTTCAGTAAGTCCTTAAAATGAAACACATGAGGCCAGAGATTAGGGGCCATATTATAAAGGAACGGCGATAACATTATCGCTGCTTTAGCGGCAGGAAACTGCCTCTAAAGTGGCAAAAAGGGGTTGATAATATGCCCTTGTGAATTCCCATAGACGCCCAGGTTCTGGTTTGAACCTGGGCTTCTATGGAAATTCACAAGGGCATATTATCAAGCCCATTGTCGCCGCTTTAGCAGCAGTTTCCTGCCGCTAAAGCGTCGATAATGTTTGCGCTGTTCTTTGTTAATATGGTCCTACATTATTAGCTACGGGAAAATTGCTTGCCTGCACCTGTGCACCCAGGGTTCTGCACCCCAGCCCCTTCCCCCGCACTGTGCTCAATTGTAGGTCCTGCACACCGAGGCTTCGCTGCTCACCTGCCACCACCGGTGTGTCCCGCGACGGGTTGGTGCAAGCTCCGAGTCCGGGTTACGTTTGTACGGTAGGAGACCAGGTCTCCGGTCGGGGACGGTGTCTTGATACTACGATGGAAGGCATCAGAATGCCCAGGGCATCATCGCAGGGTGTGCTCCCGCTTCGCCCTTCTTGAGCCAATCAATTGAATGTCTGAAAAGGGAGAAATAATTTAATGCTGGAAACGTCTGGAGGTAAATGAAGGTTTATTTCAAGCTTGATAGAAAACAGGAGTTGAGTGCATCCTTCGTTTTTGAAGTAAGATCTACCAACTGTTAGTGCTAATCGTGGTTCAAAGAGGAGTTGGAGTGCTCGAGAATTCACAAGGTTAAATAATAATACATTTTTATGAAGGTTCATATAGAACGGAACTGAGTGCATGTAAGAAGCATAATGTGCGCGTGTAATGCAGTGGCGGAAGGCTGTGTGCATGTACACTTAGTAATGAGCTCACTACAGTACCCTAAAAGCCAACGCCATGTGTCTGTAGGGCAGCGCTTCCCGCTGGCTCAGGCATACAGTATGGTACAGCAGGTCCTTAAAATGAGACAAATGTGGCTGAATGAGGTCAGATATCACATCAATATGCACGGCAACATCGCTTTTTCGCACGTGCGCACTCAGGGTGATGCACCCCACCCCTCCCACAGCATCGCGCTCAACAGGTGTCTGTAGGGCAGCGATGCCCACTGGCTCAGGCCTACAGTATGGCCCAGCAGGTCTTTAAAATGAGACAGAGATGAGACTGAATCAGGTCAGAGATCACATCATTACGCACAGCAACATTGTTTGTTCGCACCTGTGCAGCCAGGGTGATGCACCCCACCCATCCTGCCGCACCGCGCTCAATTGGAGGCCCTGTGCACCCAGGCCGCTCTGCTTCCCTGCTGTCATTGTTGTGTGAGCAAACACTACGGGCAGCAGTGCTCACAATTCAGCTGGAGTGATGATTTCAGGATGATGGACACCTCATGGATCCCTTTTGTAGACGACGGGCAATAGGGCTCACAATTTAGGGCCCGTGTTGAATGCCAGGATGGTGAGCACCTCATGGATCCCTTTTTTGTTATTGCGCATTGTGATATGCGAGGTGGATGCGGCCATATCACCTGAGGCAGTGTGGAAGAAGAGGGACTTGCGTCGTCGTGGTTATCCTATTTATACGTACGCAAAGTGGACTGGGCTTGCATATGCCAGGCCAGCGTAGGGGTGTGAATAATTATTCCGGGGACCTGGGCATTGTTCAGTTCCTGCCTGGCCAGGAGGTGTACTTATGTGTGTTTATTTTGTAGTTTTGATCTTGCAGAGTGTGCAATTTTCATTAATGTAGCATGTGTCGGGAGGGCGGCAACTATCGTTAATGAGATGGTGTTTGAAAAGATTGAATGGTGAACAACACATGTCGTTGTCAAGGTTGTGGATATGCGCAGACACGCATGTCAATGGTGTGCGGTATTATTGAAAGTGTTGCTATTGCGAAGTGTACACATGTGAATGTGGTCAGATAGAGGGACGATCAGCAGTGAGGCTACGTCATACACAGTGATAACACTCATTACAGTCAAGGAATACATGTCAAATGTGAATCTGAAAGTCTCACATATAACACACTAGTATATTGGTAAAGCCTGTCAACAGAGCGTACAGCAAAAGAAATCTACACATTGCTGTTTACTGTTAGTCACATGTGATCTAGGATGTGCCCTCTACCCTTCGTGGCTCTAAAAATATAAATCCTACCAGAAGTCGGATGACATAGTTCAATGAGCCGACGACTCGGGCATGAGTAGAAACATCTACACGAAGAAAACGGGTCTTGAGCCCTTCGTGGTTCCTGATGCTTCTTAGAGCCACAAATACCCAGGCCAAAAGGGAGCACAATAATGTGCACACACACACACACACACCAGGGGCATCGTGTAACACATATTTGTTTTTTGATGGAACGTTTGAGATGCATGGCAATCACACGTGGAATGCTAATGTACAGACCATGAATATTGATCAAGATGATCGTTGCATGTTGTGTGAACTATAAGATATGTTTGCACAGCAAAAAAACTTTTCAAAAAAGCTCTCCAAGCAAAAGAGGTGTCTCTCATCAAACGCTATAGAGAAAATGAGCAAAATGGGTGGGGTCGTCCAACTGTTACAATGGGAAATGTTATGAAGCAATCAAATGCTTTTTTTTTAAGGTCACATGGCAATCGTGCACCAAGCGGGCAAGGAGGCCGCACCCGACACGATTTTGACAAAATATATATTTATCATAATATACGTTTATTACAGTTAGAAATATATAAATATTTGAAATATTTTAGATTATTGTTTGCTCTCATATACTGTTTAAAGGTATTTAGATATACTTTTGAGACAAAAATAAAACTAGGGAATGGCGTACCCAGTGCAACACTATATGTCTGTGACGTAACACAGGGCCTGGCAGCGTGTACTTGTCGCATACGCAACGCGCAGCGGGTGCGACTCTATACGTACATAACATAACGCGTGGCTTGGTACTGTGTACTCGTTGGATACCAAAGTAGTAGCTGGGGTGACTTCATGCATATATCATGTTACGCGGGATGTGGTGCCACAAAGTCGTCGGATACGAAATTCGCATCATTTACGAGTTTAGCAATATGGCGGATAGGATTCGCGTGGTGATGGAACTTAGTACGCTACCGGTATGGGAGTGCAGTTTTCTCCGAAAAAAAAATATACATTTTTTTGGGGGAAGATATAAAACATTACATAATTTTTAAAGGTAAAAAAAAGAAGTATAATAGAGTTGCAAAATATTAAAAAAATATTTGAAAAAATATAGGTTTTAGAAACATTAAAATATGAAATTAACATTTAAAAAGCCTTAGAAATTCACTGAAAAAACCATAGGTTTCAGGCACGTTATAGTTAGGAATTAGCATTTAAAAAACCTTAGAAATTCACTAAAAAACCACAGGTTTCAGGGACGTTATAGTTAGTTCAACATTTGACTCATATAAAACCAGAGAAATACGCTTCTCTAGTTAGTTGAGCTAACTATAACTTGCACGACTGCAATGCACTGCTGATGATGTCACATATTACATCACTCATGACATGGTCGTGTATATACTGATTCGTATCAGTGATTCTATAACAGAGTAATTATGTGATAGTATCTGTATGAACAAGTGAGCTGTGTCTGTATAACTGTATAGGTGAGTAAATAGAAGTATGATTGATGCTTTGCATGACTGACTAGCTGTGTGAGTAACTCAGGATATGTGGCATTGTGTGAGTGTCTGTATCGGTGTATGAGTGCATATGATAGTGTTGTATTGATGAGTGACTGCATTTATGAGTGACTGTATGGGTGAATGAGTGGATGTGTGTGTAGACCTACGAACCAGTCAGTGCGTATTTAGTAACTGGTATTGATGTGACCAATTTTTCGAAAATGGTAGTCTGTATTTTAGAGTGGGTGTATCAAAGGTTATATTCAGGTGCGAGGAGATGCATCAGATGTTCACGTGGATGATGTCATCAGTGATGTCATTTGAGATATCATCAGTGATGTCACTGACCATGTCATGAATGATGTAATATGTGACATCATCAGCAGTGCATTGCGAGGGCTCGAGTTATACTATTACGGTGGAATTTCTCTAGTTTTGTATGAGTGAAATGTCCAACTAACTATAACGTCCCTGAAACCTATGGTTTTTTCAGTGAATATAAAGGTTTTTTAAATGCTCATTTCTAACCATAACGTCAGTAAAACCTATGTTTTTTTCTGTGAATTTCAAAGATATTTTAATTGCTAATTTCTAATTATAATGTCTGTAAAACCTATGTTTTTTCAGTGAATTTCAAAGGTTTTTTAAATATTAAACTACTATTCTGCTATTTGTCATTAGTACTGTTTTTTCGAACTTTTCCTCTACAGAAAAGAAAATTAACTGTAAAACTGTTGTGTAATGTGATATATTTCTGAAATTACAGTGTTACTTATCAAATAATACAACATAAGTTAACATTTTGAAAACATATTTTTCTCCCTTTTTCTGCTGCTTTCAGATTCTACTTAACTTCACTATTCACAGTGATGTCAGTGTAGTATCATCATAAACAGCTGGGGGGAAAAAATCAACTAGATTGTTAAAAAAAAATTGACTAATTCTTGCAACCACAATACGAAATCTTTCACACTAGTCACACTTTATACATATTTTAGAACCAATGTGAAACACCAGACTTTACTAACACTATATTATTAAAAAATAAAAAATACTTTCAAAGTTAAAAATATCGCCTCAAATACTTAACCACTACTGCAGAACACATAACACACCTTCTTAATTTCTAACTTACCTTCGTAGTTGGTCTGCAGATTTCAAATGTCAGAAACGCATGCAATTCTTTCTGTGTCACACAGTACATGCAATGCACTGCTTTCATCAAGAATGGAACCAGAAATGGCACAATTTCCCTGTTGCTCCACACATAAATACATGTAAAGAACAAACCAGAATAGTTCCTTGATTATTTGTTGATTGCAAAAATTCTCTCTATTGGTTATTTTTTAACAGGTTTTTTTAACATTGAAGGACACATACAGGTGAAAAGTTCAACGGATCCTATCAACACACTTTCTAGAACATTCTACGACACGTGCAGGTTAAAAGTTAATCATTTCTTTTAAACCTAACAATATTGTTTTTTCAATATTTTCTCGAACATTTAACGGCACGTGCAGGTTAAAAGTTCACCATTCTTTTAAATTCGAACTGTACCTTCCAAATGCAATTAGCAAGTGCGGTTGAGCTGAGCAAATTTTATGCTATAATATGTACTCCATGTTTAAATTGCTTTTTTATTAACCAATAACACACATGCTTTTCCTCAAAAGTAATATGCACCCTATTTTTACGAAACAATGTTTTTCATCTCCCAATCAGTTCACCCTTTCAATGGAAAAAAAAGTAGTTCCCCATCTTTAAACATATCTCTTATTCTACTAACGGACTGCATGAGCTACAGACATCCATCCATATCTTCCAGCCATACCTTCAAAATGCTAGTGTGGATCGTAGGACATAGATGTGTTTTCTGGTGCAAGAGGTATGCAGAACAGAGACGTATTGACTTAGACCTAGGTTTACAAAATGTGAGCATTAAATGGTTTGCAGAGAGAGGATTGAAGTGGCACCAATTGCTGCCTTTGGTTAAAACCTGTTTGCATCTCCAACACCCTGACCTCATGATTGTGCACTGTGGTGGTAACGACCTAGGCACATTGACTGGGGTAGGTTTGGAAATTCTTATGAAGGACACCTTTGGAGAATTGATGTTGCTTTTACCTCAAATTGTCTTTGTATATTCCAATATATGCCAAAGACAGAAGTGGAAATGGTCAAACCAATAAACCAATGTTGCCATAAGAGAGAAAAATCTAGGAAGAATGTCAACAAAGCTGTGTCTGCATATCTCAGAGACCATAGAATGGGGCCGATCTACAACAACAACATACGTTTTGATATGGCTCATATCTACAGAAGTGATGGAGTACACTTGACAGATGAGGGAAACCGACTTTTTCTGAATAACCTGAAGCTGTGCATCCGCACTTACATGTAGCTCCAACTAATAAACACAAGGGCTCTTTTTAGAGCCATCTTAAATTCTCAATATCGGCTCGCAGAGTGACAGCTGCGGTCCGGCTAGCAGAGAGAGACCTGTGGGCCATCGGGCAGGCTCGCAGAGGGAGAGCTGCGGCCCGTGGGCTCGGCTTGCAGAGGGAGAGCTGCGAGACAGCTCGCAAAGGCCCAGCAGCGTACTAGCTCGCAGAGGGAGAGTGTTGTAATCAAAAGTAGGTCCACTCCATGTAGTATCTTTAGATAACTTTATTTCAGTTTAAGATCTGTGTGGGTGTCATGGGTACGTCACCCTGTGGGTGGTGTGTTTGAGTCGATCCTTGGTGTTAGGTCACTCTATGTTACCACCTGAGTATGTGTTATCAAGTTCACTTTTACACATCAAGTCCCTCGTGGTCATCCTCTGTTGTTGTTGTTCTGAGAGTGTGTGTATCTCTCTGTTTGGGGGGGTGTGTATGAGTTGGCTCTTAGGTTCTGAGCCTCTCAAGCCTACCACTATTTTGGTGGTTGTGAGTGACCTTTGTGTGCAATGTTTTGTAATTGACCCCTTGTGGTTGTTGTGGGAGTGTGTTTACCTCTCACTGTTGGGGGTGTGTATGTGAGAGGACCCTATGTTTTGCAGCCTCTCTGGCCTACCAGTATTTTTTGTGGTTGTAGGTGGACTTAGGTTTGTCTACCTTGTGGGCATTGGTTAGAGTTGACTATGTTTTAGAGTCACTCGTATCTACCACTTCTATGTGCTTGGTAGGTGAATGTCGCTTCACCTTCAGCTTTTCCATTTCTGCTGAGCATTTCATTGTGTTTTTCTCCTACCTTTCCTGCTTCTCTTACATCATGGGTCTTTGTCCCGCGTTGACAATGGGTTTTGTTGTGGTGTGTTCTCTTTTGCACCTCTTTTGGGTGTGGAAAGAGAGTGTATGTGTATGGGTGTTGTCTATTCCTTTTCTTTTTGGTGCTTATGTGTGAGAAAGTTGTTGGGGGCTATGCTTCAGAGAGCTGTGGTCTGACTCCCAGAGGAAGAGCAATGGGCCGACGGACATGCAAGCAGACACACAGCTACGAGCTAATGGGATAGGTTGTAGACGAAGAACTGAGAGCCAACCGGTGGTTCGCAGACAAAGACTTGCGAGACGGTTGGCTGGCTCATAGAGGAAAAGCTGCGAGCCGACTAGCTGGCTCGTAGAGGGAGAGCTGCGGCCCGTCAGCTCACAGAGGGAGAGCTGTGGGCTGGCTCGCAGGGGAACAGCTGTGGGCCGACTGGTAAAGGGAAAGGATGCGGGCCTTCAGCTTGCAAAGGGATAGCTGTGGGCCGGCTCGCAGAGGAACAGCTGCGGGCCGACTGGTATACAGAAAGGTGGCTTGCATAGGAATAGCTGTGGGACAGTGATGTGTGGAGAGGGAGCATGAAGGGGGTATCTCGCAGAGAGAGAGTTACGGAATATTTCCATTCTTGGCTTCAGAGATACAACTCCAGGCTTGAGAACTCGCACACAAAGAGCTGCGAGCCGACCGGTGGTTCGCAGAGGAAGAGTTGCAGGCCCGAGAAGGTTGTTGGGGGCTATGCTTTAGAGAGCTGTGGTCTAACTCGCACAGAGAGCGCAACGGGCCGATGGGCCTGCTAGCAGACAGACAGCTATGAGCTAATGGACTGTCTCGCAGAGGTAGAGTTGCAGGCCCAACGGCTCGCAGAAGCAGAGCAGCGATCCGATGGACTAGCTTCTAAAGGCATAGCTGCTAGCTGGTGATGTGGGGAGAGGGAGTGTGAAAGGGGTATCTCGCACAGACAGAGCTCCAGTATAATTTCAGAGTTGCCTCGCAGAGGTAGAACTACGGACTTGATGTCTTGTGGATGGAGAAATGCGAGCTGACATGGACTGAATCACAAAATGGCTGCCAGCAGTTCCTAGTTTCAACAGTTCGCACCCAGGCTTGCAGAGCGAGAGCTGCGGCCTGTGGGCTCGACTCACAGAGGGAGAGCTACGGGCTGTCCGCTCACAAAGGCACAGCAGGCTACTGCCTCGCAGAGGTAGAGTGCTGCGAGCAGACACAGCAGCGTACTGGCTCGCAGAGGTAGAGAGTTGCGAGCCGACGGACTGGATTCTAAAGGCATGGCTGCAAGCTGGTGATGTGGGGAGAGGGAGTGTGAAAGGGGTATCTCGCACAGACAGAGCTCCGGATTATTAAATTTCCCCCGGGACCTATGTTTTATTTTCACTCAATGCGAGGCACAAGATGGCTGCTAACACTTCCTGGTTTGAAGTGTTAGCAGCCAATCAGAGGCAAGCTCATGCTCGTGAGTAAGGCTCTGCCCAGATATATATATAGATATATTTTTTTTCTCTTTAATATCTCAAGTCTGTTCAGCAGTTTGACCTGTAGCCTTGTCTAAAGTTTCCTATGGAAATTGCATGGAAAAAACACATTTTGGGAGACCCTTTTTTTTCAGCCCCCCCTTAACGAAGCACACTCAAAATTTTAAGATAGGAGCTTATCTAAAAAGAGGAACTTTTTGGAAAATTTCGTAAAGATTTGTTAAACAATGCCAAAGTTATTAGCACCTCAAAAAATTGCTTTTCCTATGGAAACTAGATTCTAACTATAACTATCTATATATCCATCGATCCATCGATCCATCGATCCATCCATCCATCCATCCATCCATCCATCCATCCATCCATCCATCCATCCATCCATCCATCCATCCATCCTACTGGCGATTGCCAGTAGGCAGTTACTGTTAGAACCTTCTTTCTATTCAAAAAGCATTTTTTCTCTTCCCAATAACTTTGGGGCCAGTTAGCAAATCTTCGCAAATTTTTCAAAACTAGTGGAGAGCTCTGGCCAGCTCCTTAATTGAAAGTTTCGGGGTGAATCGTCAAGTGGGGCCGAGAAAAAGCGGGTGTCCCAAAACGTGTTTTCCCCATCTTATTTTCTATAGGAAACTTTAGAGAAAGCTAGAACCCGAACTGCTGAACGGAATTACACCAAATTTGGCAAAAAGGTAGGTCTTGGTTGAGAAAGATCCCTTTTTTATAATGGTGTAAATCTGTTCAGTAGTTCCTGGGAAATTAGAAAAAGAAAAAGTTTTGATATCAATGGGCGCAGTGGGTTCGCGAACCATCCTGAGCATGAGTTTCACTCTGATTGGCTGCCAACACTCCAAACCAGGAAGTGTTGGCAGCTGTGCTTGCAGAGCACCTTCAGGCCCACTACTGAGGGTCCAAGACTGGGGGGGCAGCACTTGGGACAAGACCAACAGCAGATAGAGTCCAGGTGCTGAGTTCAAGGTGGTTGGACCCTTTTCTGACTCTGAGGCTCTAATCAGGAGGCCAACCAACCAGCTCCTGGAGCAGTCCTGGTATCAAGATGCACGTCCAGTCCTTTTCACTCAGGCAGCAGAGTAGCAGTTCTTCTTGCAGTAGAGCTGCACAGCAGTCCTTCTGAGTCTTCCACCAGCATAGAAGTGTATTGAAGAGTTTGGTCTGAAGGTTCAATATTATATACCTGGTGCCAACTTTGAAGTAGAACAAGGCTCTGGAGGTTTCCACCCCAAAGGTGTCTGGAATTTCCTGCCCCCCCATGCCCTGGCCCCAGTTTGTCCAGAGACACAAAAGTATAGTGTAAAACTCTTTGTAAGGGGGCCAACTTTGAAGCAGAACAAGGCTCGGGAGGTTTCCACCCCCAAAGGTGTCCTGCCCCTCCATGCCCTGGCCCCAGTTTTTCTGGAGACACAAAAGTATAGTGTCAAACTCTTTGTAAGGGTGCTAAAGCAGAGTTGTTTTGATGGTCAAGTATGGTAGATGAAAGCTCCTCCCTACCTCATCAAGTCAGAGATGGCCTATCCTTCCATCTACACCTATTCCCACTTTGTCTCAGCGTCTGGGAGCAATATTCAAAGACCAACTGCCATCTACACCTAGTCAAGTGTGTAGGAAAGTACCCCTTGTTTCATGGTTGCCCCCCACTTTTTGCCTCACATTGATGCTCTTTGAATGAGTTTGCCCTGGGTTCCTGCCAACTAGGTACCGTGGGTGTATGTTCTTTCCCTAAAACTGTACTGCTGCACCCCCCGATTCACAACTCTTTGGCCACATGTAAGTCCCTGGTAAAAGGTACCATGGGTACTCAGGGCACTGTGACCTAGGGAAGGCCTCTAAGGGCTGCAGCACATATTGAGCCACCCTTAGAGGCCCTTTACCTTAACACACACACACTGCCATTGCAGACTGCGAGTTGTGGTGCAGAGCTAAGTGATGAGTCGATACAATCCACTGCCTATGGCATAGGTAAGCCACCTCTCTTGCTGAGTGCACTATACCATTGGGACAGTACAGGTGCATGAGCCCTGTACCCCATACAGTGTCTAAGTCCAGTCTTAAGCCCAGTGAATCCATATTGAGTATATGGTCTGGGAGTTTGTCATTACGAACTCCATAGCACCATAATGGCTTTACTGGAACCTGGGAAGTTTGATATCAAATTTATCAGCACATTAAACCCAAAGTGATGCCAGTGTGGGATTTAATGCCAAATACACTCAGAGTATGTAACACAAATTTCCCGAACCACAAAATCTCCACAAGATTATTGAGAGGGAAAAGATCAATTTATTATGATCACCCTCGACACTTTACTTAGTGTCAATGTTTTTTTATCTTTTTCAAGTTATGACAAGATGTATGACAGAAAACAACAATACATTAAATATTTACACAACTATAAATACTTTGACATACATGGAAAACAAATTCTTTACACATTACCAAAAGGAACATTTCTTGCATCAAACATTACAAAAAACTGAGAATACATCACAAACAACATTAGAACAAACATTACATTCAAAAAATGAGAAAAATATAGAAAAAACCAATCCAAGGGGGAATTATAAGCAAATGAATGGCTCTTAAACAAATCAAGACTCAAAAAAACGGAGGATCCCCTAATGACGGATGTCAGGGAGGGGGAATTAGAAATATATTAAGAAAATCCCTGTAGTCCGTAGCAGCCTCTAATTGCTGAGGGAAGTTATCCCTAAGGGGTTTCTGCAACAACTTAAGGGGCGAACTAAACAATAAACCAATGTATGTAAGCAACAAAATTTCACTGTGATTAAGTAATGGGCATATACAAACGAATAGAATTGAATTTGAGATTTATTTGAACCTCCCAACTGGGTTACAATCTACAATAAACTTAAAAACAACTAAAAAACCTTTTATGAGAAGGTCACACATTCAATCAAATTACACTTAAAATTTTTTCAAAACAAGTCAATTTTCAAAACAAGTCGACGCGGCGTTTCGGTGTCTTTCAATCTTTACACCTTCATCAGGACAAACATAAATATTTTGAAGTATCTATAAGTTAAACAACAAAAGTTTAGTATCATTGTATGTCTAGCATTTTCAACAACGCAGTTTGCTTACTCTTTTTGAGACTGTTTACATCCCCTTCGGGCTGTCTATCACCATACGTAGAACCTAAGTGTCGCCTAAGCAATTTCTCATACCCCACATTTCTGCATCTGTTCACTATATTATTATTAGTGAGTGAAGTCCAATACCTGTAGTACGGTTACAGACTCAAGTTAATCAATTTCATCAAGTCTTTTCTCTTGGCGTGGACTATGTTGTGATGATTATGCCACGGTTGGAAGCTATAAAAAGTATAAAGGGATGTATTATAGCCACAGAACCCTGTGAATGACTGAATATCACTTCTTTATATCTAAATTGCTTAAATATTCTCAATTGGCCGTTTACCTTATATTTTTACCTCAACGTTTTCTCATTGCACGGAGGAACCAACGTATATTGGTGAGAAGGATCTCTCAAATCTGGATTTGGGTTTGATACCCTGTGTAATTAAATAAATACATGCCTTCCCTTAGTTAAAAGGGGGATAAATGGGCAAGGGGGTGAGGTATTGGGAGGTGGCAAATGCTTATAATCCCTCCAGAAGATACTCACCAACCAGAGATTGGTTAGATTTGCCGGTGTGCTCTTTGAATTATGCACCTCCACTTGGTAATTTAGTTATCAGGTTAGCGATGTCTATAAGAAAAAAGTTTATTTCGACCTGATCAATATCATTTGTTCATTCGTTTATGTATTCGCTATGTTTTAATGTTTTATTTTTTTATTTTTTTATTTTTTGCCAGGGCTATATATTTCTATTTTGAGCATCTCTTAGTTTTTTAACCTTGGCGTCATCAAGAGTCTTCTATTCTGGTATATTTAATCAAGATTTGCATTAACTCTTAAGAGGTACCTCTCAAATTTATCCCGGCTAGAGTTCAGTGTTTCTCAGAATGTTTCAAATGGGAAGCTATTACTAGATGTTTATGACCTTCCCACCATTTAACGTGCCTATCTTGCACCAAACCAGTTTTAAAAATTACGGTCCAAAATTCTAATAGATTGGAATACCCCTTCTATATAAAGGGAAGGACTCCTATTCATATAATGGTCATAGTACTGCCCTTACATACCACTATCAAGTCAAAGCACTCTATATTCACATACCTATAATTTTTCAGCCGGCCTCCCTGTTCCTCCGTGCATTCGCCTTCGTGTAAACACACTTTCTAAATCGGCGTTTTTATGCTGATTTTGCTCATCTTAACCCGGAAGTTAAACTTAAATTTTTCGTTTTACAAAACTTTTCCCTAACTGTACACCAAGTTTTCGGATTTCGTCTTTCATTCTAGTAATTTTAAACATAGATGTTTATCCATCTGCTTTCGAGTTATATTTAAAATCTTGATTACCGCATTCCCGAGCAGTCATCCCGGAAGTAATTCACGGGCAACCTCGGCGATGATCTAGTGGTTCCAGTACCTTGTGGAGTTTATGCATAGAGCAAACATATCAAGTAATTACTTTGAAAGCCTAGCTCTCCCACTCTCTTTATATTATTTTTTCGTACGGATTTTAATCTTATATATTTCTGTAGAAATATAGTGCGGCCATCTTGGAATGGGATATTGGATAATTTTACATGGGCCGTGTTTGAGCGACCTCATTGATGGTTCGGCCATTTTACATTGGGAAACTTTTACGTATTCATCATCAGCGATAGTGCTGTATTTACATTGATGGTTTGTCGCGTCACCCAATATGATAAAGTACACAAATGTCATAAAAAGAAGAGAATCTCACATTTAAAGTCACAGAGTATACTTAATAATGTACCAACTGCTGGGCTTTTATATGCCCCCTCTTTGCGTAATCAATTTTGTGGATATTTATACATACACGTATGTACTGCATCACATCTCATATCAGGATGAGCTATCAATCTGGTGATGTAGTAGAGGTCATAATTATCTTAGATTCAAAACACGTCAATGTTGCACCATAAAAATATCATTTCGGTATTATGATCTGTATTTATGCATCAATAATATAGAACAGAGGGGAAAATTTAAAACAACAAGTTTTCATTCAATGACAGCTGGGTAGGGAATGGTAAAAGAGTAAACATAGATAGATCTATAGATGGTACACTAAACAGGATATATAATTAACACAAATGTAATATTCAACATTGTTAGTGGCATGAAAAATGTTTTATAAACACAAACAATTTATAACCACAATTTATATCCTCTGTTAAAGGGCAACAGCATCCAGTTATGTGCCGTCTGGCTAACCATCCTAGTCTATTTCATGGGTCTCTATTTGAATGTTATAAAATAAGTCTCTCCCATTCCTCTCTGTTATTTAAACCGGTTCTGAAAGTGTTAAATAAGGACATGTAAAATTGTTCCCTTTTCTTTCTTTTGGTGGTATTGTCTCCACCTCGAATGCTATGACTGATGGCTTCCACCCCACACCATTTCAAATCATCCACACTGTGGTTATGAGTAAGCCAATGTTCTACTAGGGGGGCAGTTTTTCTCTTAGTACGAATTGCGGATTTATGTTCCGTTATTCGTGTTCTGATCTCCCTGGCTGTCTCTCCAATTAAGACTTTGTCACATGGACATCTGATCATGTAAATCAAATCCTTGGTCCTACAGTTTAGAAAACTTTTAATTTTATGGTCTACGCCGTTATGGGAGACAGTATTCCCTTTTATTTGGGATTCACAGTTCGAGCACATATTGCAAGCAAAATTGCCTGTTGGGAGAGGTGTTCTTTGGATGGTTGCATGAGTTTCCAATTTATTCTCTTTGAAGGTGTGTACTAAGCAGTTCTTTATAGTTTTATTTCTACGGAAGCTAAACATTGGTTTAGGGATTTTACCTCCCTGTCTATCATTTAGAAGGGACCAATTCCGATTAATAATGTTTTTTATTTTATTACTGGCTACACTGTAATTAGTAACAAAGATTAATTGGTCCTTCGTTCTATTGGTCTTCTGTTTGTCTTTTTCAAACAACGCTTCTCTATTGTAATATCTTACACGCTTGTACGCCTTCTTAATTAGACCCTTGGGATATCCTCGGTTCCTCAATTTCTCTGATAGAGCACTGGCATGTTTCTCGAAGTCCTTAATGTTACTGCAATTTCGTCTTATTCTTAGAAATTGTCCGAATGGTATATTATCCTTTTGACTTCTAGGATGATTACTTTTGTAATGTAAAAGGGTGTTTCTATCAGACGGTTTTGTGTAAAGGTCCACCCCTAAGACTTCGTTTTCTACTCTGATCTTAATATCAAGAAATTCTATGGTTTCTTTGTTGTAATTTGAGGTGAATCTCAGATTTTTATCACCTAAGTTTAACCATGCAATAAATTCTATCAATGTCTCCTCAGTCCCATTCCAGATGAAAAAAATGTTGTCGATGTATCTCGACCAACATGTTATGTTTTCACTGAAAGGTGCCATGTCATTGTATATATGTTTTTCTTCGAAGGCTGCCACGTATAGACATGCCAGACTCGGGGCGCAAGTTGCGCCCATGCTGGTCCCTTTGATCTGCTTAAAAAAATCGTTTTTGAATAAAAAAATATTATTTTTTAGGATGATTTCAGCACATTCTATAATAAAGGTTGCATGGTCGTTAAGATCCTCATCCCCTATTTTTAGTAGGCCCTCTAACATTTTGATGGTATCATCTTGCGGGATGTTTGTATAGAGGACCTCTATGTCTAAGGTGACCAGCCATTGAGATGAAACATTGTATGGTATGCCCTCTACTTTATCAATCATCTGGGTGGTGTCTTTTATATATGCTTTCTGGCTCGTGACAATAGGTTGGAGAAATTTGTCTATGTACTTACTTAGGGGTTCGGTTATAGAGTTAATACTGGACACTATAGGCCGCATAGGGGGATTGGTTATATTTTTGTGTACTTTAGGAAGCCCATATAGGGCAGGAATGACCGGAGCTTCATTTTTGAGAAATTTGTATTCCTCCGTACAGATGATCTCATCTTCCTTGGCGTAATTTAGAAGGGTATTTACCCTCTGGGTCAATGCATTCCACTCTAGTCTGTTGGATTTGCAGTAATGTTCAGAATTGTTTAAGAGGAGCATCATTTTTTTGTTATAGTCCTCAGTTTGCATGAGTACTATGCTTCCTCCCTTATCGCCTGGTTTGATAGTCAAATTCTGATTCTTTTCCAAATTTTTTAGAGCTAGTCTCTCTTCCCTGTTCATGTTGCCCGGTCCTTTGATTGGATGAGTTAGTAGGTCAGTGATGTTACTCTCTACTGCTCTTTCAAAAAGATCTACTTGTTTGCTTATCATACTTATGTTTGGGGTCCAATCAGACTTGGGTTTTAGTCCAGATTTATTCCTAGGACCCTCTCTTGGGGGTTTATCTTTAAAAAAATCATGAAGTCTTCTTTTTCAAAAAAACCCTTGTAGGTCTCTTTCCAAATTATATTTATCTATATTTGTGTTAATAGCAAATCCTAAACCTTTTTCTAAAACTGCCCTTTCTGCCGTAGTTAAAGTGATATCTGAGAGATTTATGATAGCCGCTTTCTGGTTTAGTCCCACTTGGATTGACTCCGTGTGTAGTATCTCCTCTGCTGTTGAGGTTGAGGGTAATATTTCCCTCTCCCATTCCCTCTCGATGGTTTTGATAGTTTCCTCGACCCCGTTGTCCTAAAAAAGACAAAGATTCTCGTGCTGGAGTGGAGCTAGCTTCTCCTACTTTCTCCATTCTCGACTCATTCTCGGAGTCTGTACTTGTATAAGAGGAGTCACTGAACCCAACTCTTTTTTTAGGGTATGTTCTACGTGGTTGTTGCCAATTATTTCTATTAGGAAAGTTCTCTCTAGGGCGCTCGAAGAAGTCCTTTTGTGTGTAAGGGTAAACTGCCTCAGTATTGTAGTTGGCTACATCTTTATTGAATTTAGTGAATTTTTTCCCAAAGAGGAAGTCCCTATATCCTGTCACATCCCTTTGGATTTCCTCTAGCTTTTTCTTTGCATCTTCATATGCGGAGCTATCTAGTTTAGCTTCTAATTCTTCTATCTCTTTTCTTTCTACTATCAGGATGGTGTTGGCGGTTTCAATTATTAGCAACATCCAATCCCTGCTGCACCTATTTGCAATCAGGGTCCAGTTCTCTATAAATTTAGGATGGCGTATAAAAACTCCTGGTTCATTCTTGATTTGTAAGCCATTTGGTATTATGCCTTTCTTAAGGTAGTCAATAAGAAAGTCCGCGTGTAGCTCTGTACGAACCAATTTCTTTTTGTTGTTCCAGAGCTCACGCCATTTCTCATCGTCATTATTAGTGCTAGTAACTGATGTAAAATTTTTTGAAGTTCCAATAACGATTTTATTAAATTCCTCTTCTGAGAAGCCGTACGTTTTGAAAGCGTCCATTATCAATTAGGCGCACTTTGTTGGACCATACCAATGATAGAAGAATAAGGTTGTAAACCTCCCAGCTCACAAGCTGTACGTAGAAAGACTCAAAAAAACGGAGGATCCCCTGATGACGGATGTCAGGGAGGGGGAATTAGAAATATATTAAGAAAATCCCTGTAATCCGTAGCAGCCTCTAATTGCTGAGGGAAGTTATCCCTAAGGGGTTTCTGCAACAACTTAAACGGCGAACTAAACAATAAACCAATGTATGTAAGCAACAAAATTTCACTGTGATTAAGTAATGGGCATATACAAACAAATAGAATTGAATTTGAGATTTATTTGAACCTCCCAACTGGGTTACAATCTAAAATAAACTTAAAAACAACTAAAAAACCTTTTATGAGAAGGTCACACATTCAATCAAATTACACTTAAAATTTTTTCAAAACAAGTCAATTTTCAAAACAAGTCGACGCGGCGTTTCGGTGTCTTTCAATCTTTACACCTTCATCAGGACAAACATAAATATTTTGAAGTATCTATAAGTTAAACAACAAAAGTTTAGTATCATTGTATGTCTAGCATTTTCAACAACGCAGTTGTTAAACAAATCAATACTGGACCAGCCGGTCCTGGTATCGTGGAGATGACATTTTATTCCACCCTATGAAAGTGCCGACGCGTTTCGAGATCAGGCACAATGTCGCTGATCTCTCATCAGGGCTGTTTTATTCTTTGTATCTGCAAGATGCAAAGAAAATATTTTACTCATCACTTCTCAAAACCAAACTTCTTTTAAGGCAATGGGCTGAGAAAGAAAATTGCTACATACCAAACTTGTTTGTAAGTAGAGCAGGGCATTAAGGCGTAAAAGGATTTCAAACCAATTATTTTAAACGTGGCCAGGCAGGACTCCCTACAAGAAATTTTGAGAATTTTTTGTACATTAGTAAATCAAACCAGCTCGTGGTTTCATTACTAAAGCGTAACCCAGTACTACTTAAAGCATACCTTGATGTTGTCGACTGCCGCCAACAGGCGTACTTATATGTAGTCTACCACCATACGGATAAGCTCCTTAAACAATAGTGAAAATTGTTTTAGTGATAGGGCTGATGATTACAGTATTCGCATAGTGCATGCATTATTAAAATACCAGAATGGGCAGGAGTCATTTCGCCTACCTTAATGATGTGTTTCTGTTCCCTTTTAAGTTTTTGAAAGTTTTTGAAAATGTGCTCTCAATTGGCCGTCCTGTGTTAGCGAAAAAACAAAAAAACGAGTGTGAGCGCTTGTAGCTAAAAGTCTAAGCATTCAAACAGGAATCGATTCACTACTTTTTCCAGTACATCTTCCTCTGATTCCTCGGGATCAGACAATAGGAATCAAAAGAAAGGGGTGACTTTTTTAGAGAAGGGCAAACAAGTAAAACCCAGGTACAAGGTACCATGGGATATGCGAACCAGGAGCAGCAACAACAAACCGTAGGAAGATCTACAACGGTTGTTAATTTGTCCTCAAGAGTACTATCTATTGAGGAGGAAACAGTACTTAATCTTGGCTTGAAATTCGTGCCAAGTAAGAATACCGACTATACTAAACTCAAATTAGAGGCGATACAGTTTTGCCGCAAAATAAGGTTGAAGGCATTTTTTGCAAATAATCCACCTACAGAGAGTACGGAAACAACAGGCCTCAGAAACAAGTCAAAATGTGTTCCTTATTCCAACATCCCTAAACAGGCGCTGGCATTTGAGCAGGTACTGCTTTCCTCTATCAATAAGATGGAGAAAAGCAAGAGCTTTACCCACTAGAACATGAGTAAGAAGCAACAAGAGACAATTGATTTGCTTAAAAATGACCCATCTATCGTCATCAAACAAGCAGATAAGGGCGGGGCAGTAGTCATCTTGCCCCGCCCGATGTATCTGGCAGAAGGTGAGAAACAAGTAAAGAACACCACTTGGTATCGCCCATTATCGGAGGATCCAACTAAAGACATTCAGGGACAAATTGCCAAAGTTTTAGAATATGGCAAAGAGAATGGCTTCTTGGGAAATAAGGAACATGACTACCTTCTAAAGAAATGTCCCAGGACTCCGGTCCTGTATCTTCTTCCGAAGATCCACAAGAGCATGCAAGAGCCCCCTGGCCGCCCCATAGTTTCGGGGTGCGACTCATGTCTAGAGCCGATCGCACAGTATGTGGACTTTTTCTTAAAACCTTTTTTGAGTCAGGTTAAGTCATATTTGCGAGACACAACTGAGTCTTTGGTTAAAGTTGAAGGAACCAGCTTTGATGTACAGTCTCAAATCATGGTGACGATGGACGTCACGTCGCTATATGCTCAAATTCCCCAAGAAGAGGCTTTACAAGTGATGGAGATTTATCTAGACCGGAGAGAAAGACCACATCGGGTGCCCACTGCCTTTATCTTAGAATTGGCGGAAATAGCACTTAGGAAAAACTATTTCACCTTCAGTGGTGAGTACTACATGCAAGTGAAGGGGACCGCCATGGGGTGTCCTTATGCCCCAGAAATGGCGATTCTCTTCATGGCACAATACGAACAGAAGTTTGTGGAAGCTAACAACCCATTCAGAGATCGAATTTTACAGTGGTATCGTTACATTGACGACGTCTGGCTCCTGTGGCAGGGGAGCCAGGTGGAGCTAATGTCTTTCCATGGGTGGCTCAATTCAAGACACAAGGACATCAAATTCTCAATAGAAAACAGGACTAGCCGCATGACGTTTTTGGATGTTGAAGTGAGATGTGAGGAAGGACGATTGGTCACATCGCTCCATAAAAAGGCGACTGATAGGAACACCATTCTGCACCACAGAAGCGCCCATCCACGCAATCTAAAGGCCAATCTGCCCTATGGGCAATTGCTTAGAATTAGGCGTAATTGTTCGGATGTGGCTGATTATGAAAGACATGCGAGATCTTTCTGTCATGACATGCAAGACAGGGGCTACACTAAGAAGCTCCTTAGGCACTCATTCAAACGTGCTAGGTATACGCCGAGAGAATGCTTGCTGCAGCTGAAGCAACGCCCACCGATGAACAAAATGGTGTGTGTTACAACGTTCTGTCCCGACACCCACAAGTTGCGTCAAGCTGTTTTAAAGAATTGAAATCTACTAGAAGGTTTGAATTGTCCATTTCCTAAGCCTATCTTTGCTTACAGTAAAAATCGAAGTATTGGCGAACAATTGATTAGAGCCGATACTACCATTCCAAAACCTAAAAGTGACCTTTTGTCACAATGGAACCTAAAGCCCGTGGAATGCCATCACAGGTGCGGCAATTGTGTTGCTTGTTCTACCACAATTGAGGGCAATGAATTTGTCCATCAGGGCACTAAGTGGAGACATACAGAATTCTCCAACTGCAAAACGAAAAATGTCGTTTACGGAATACTTTGCCCGTGCCCACTAATTTACATAGGCAAGACCAGCCAACATGTGAACCAAAGAATCAGCCAGCATCGATGACGTATAAAGAAAAAAATAATGACCGCTCCGCTGGCTGAACACTTCCGTGATAAAGGCCATAATGAACATGAATTTAAATGGTCAGTGTTATTCACTGCGAAATCAATGACAAAATGCCACGATATTGAGCGTGCCTTACGCAGAAAGAGGCTTATCTCATTTTGAAATACAACAGTACTCAAACAGGTCTTAACAGCTTGTCCGAGATAGCCCACATATAATTGACACAGACACATAGTATAGCGGACTGGCATCTGTTAGACATCCCTGGCCTTAATCTGTAGCCTTATGTTCTCTTTTCATTAATATATCCTGCGTATAAAAAATAAGCGTGGCCACCGCCTGGCAGGTAGAGATATGCAATCTTAAAAATGGGTGCAGTGTCACCTACAGACTCCTCACATGCTCTGTTATGAAGTTTGTTTAGGGTGCATACAACATATGATTACAATAATGACCCTTAATGTGCTTGCCGTACTTGTGACATATATGCGATCTAAATCAGCGTTCAAATTAAATTGGCCGGTTTCAACATTAGTGTTTATATACGAATTGTCAATAAAGTTTTGATTTTTCACCTCAAACCCAGCGCGTAGCTAAAGCAGTTACAAAATAGGTTTCATACAGCTAGTCTTTGAAAATGACACTACGCAATAGGCGACTTAATATGCGCTTCACATAATAAATATAATTTTCTTGTTGCGCAAGTTCGAGGACACTACAAGTCCCAAAATGCCCTCTTTTGGAGGTGGGCTTTAAATACAGGAAGTGCCTGCGCGGCCATTTCTTGTGAGAGACCTTTGATCGCACCAGCGGCGTGCTGCTATTCCCGAGCAGGTAATTGCCAGGACATGCTTTTGGTCCATTTAACGCTCAGAATCTGTTTGAATGCTTAGACTTTTAGCTACAAGCGCTCACACTCGTTTTTTCATTTTTCGCTAACACAGGACGGCCAATTGAGAGCACATTTTCAAAAACTTTCAAAAACTTAAAAAGGAACAGAAACACATCATTAAGGTGGGCGAAATGACTCCTGCCCATTCTGGTATTTTAATTATGCATGCACTATGCGAATACTGTAATCATCAGCCCTATCACTAAAACAATTTTCACTATTGTTTTAGGAGCTTATCCGTATGGTGGTAGACTACATATAAGTACGCCTGTTGGCGGCAGTCGACAACATCAAGGTATGCTTTAAGTAGTACTGGGTTACGCTTTAGTAATGAAACCATGAGCTGGTTTGATTTACTAATGTACAAGAACTTCTCAAAATTTCTTGTAGGGAGTCCTGCCTGGCCACGTTTAAAATAATTGGTTTGAAACCCTTTTACGCCTTAATGCCCTGCTCTACTTACAAACAAGTTTGGTATGTAGCAATTTTCTTTCTCAGCCCATTGCCTTAAAAGAAGTTTGGTTTTGAGAAGTGATGAGTAAAATATTTTCTTTGCATCTTGCAGATACAAAGAATAAAACAGCCCTGATGAGAGATCAGCGACATTGTGCCTGATCTCGAAACGCGTCGGCACTTTCATAGGGTGGAATAAAATGTAATCTCCACGATACTAGGACCGGATGGTCCAGTATTGATGTGTTTAAGAGCCATTTATTTGCTTATAATTCCCCCTTGGATTGGTTTTTTCTATATTGTTCTCATTTTTTTAATGTAATGTTTGTTCTAATGTTGTTTGTGATGTATTCTCAGTTTTTTTAATGTTTGATGCAAGAAATTTTCCTTTTGGTAATGTGTAAAGAATTTGTTTTCCATGTATGTACAAAGTATTTATAGTTGTGTAAATATTTAATGTATTGTTGTTTTCTGTCATACACCTTGTCATAACTTGAAAAAGATAAAAAAAACATTGACACTAAGTAAAGTGTTGAGGGTGATCATAATAAATTGATCTTTTCCCTCTCAATAAGCTTGTGGAGATTTTGTGGTTCGGGCAATTTGTGTTACATATTCTATAAAGGGTCTAGCCCCCACCACGTGTTTATGGACCTATCCCCTTTTGTTCATAAAATACACTCAGAGGGCATCTTAGATATGCCACCTGAAAAAGACCTAACTCTAGTGTCCAGGCTGACTGGCTGCTCGCCAGATGCCACCTCAGACATGTTTCTGGCCCCCTGGCACATCCTGGCAGCCACGGTCCATGTAGGTAACAGCGGTGGGGCCATAAAAGGGGAGATTTTGAGGGACGATGCAGGGGGAAAATTAAATAAATAATACATTTTCCCTCTGACCCCCACTTTGGGCGGTAGAATCGGTGGGAACACCAAGATGGGAGGAGAGATTTGTGCCCACCTTCGCCAACTCCGCCCGTCAGGTGGGGGAGACAAGGTGAAGCACAACTCTCAGTCCCCGCCATCTGGCAGATGGGGGTACCCAGCCAACCAGAGTATGGTTTCTGCCCCCCTCCTACTGGAGGGTGGCATAATAGGGGTTGTACCCACCCCAAGGAAGGGACCCATTGGTCCCAACCTGTACCTACAAGAAACACCCCTAAATTTAGTATTTAGGGGAAACCCTGAATCTTGCCCCCTCAGAAAAGAAAAAAGAAGAAGGCCAAAGAGCTATGTTGAAGGAAGACGAGGAGGATGCCATCTGACTTGGCCCCAGCCCTACAGGCCTGTCCCGACCTTAACCTGCTTCAGCGGAATCCCACTGTGTGTTGCATCCAGCAGCGCCCCAGAAGCCAGAGAACCTGCCCTGCCTTCTCTAAAATGACTTTGTCTCTCGTGAGCATCAGATTTGCTCGCCAACAGACTCTGACTTTGGCCACATCTGTGAGTGTGCTCCACTCTGCACCTGATGCCCGCGGTTTGAGTTTGAGTGCCCAACACCACAAGAAGGTCTCCCCGGCGATCCTGATCTGAGCTTTGGTGATCCCTGACCTACCTCAAGTCTCCCGATGACAGCTGCAGCCCCGGTCTGGGGGATTCCCCCCAACCGCGACCGGAGCCGGTAAGGAGATCTTGATGCCAAAAGACACCCCTGGCCTGCACCCGACGCACCACCCCCTTGGATGGCCGAACCGACGGTGTCCCGGCATCCTATGACATCCCAACTTACCTCTAGAAGATCTTCGTGCCTGAGCCTGCAGTGTTTGTTCTGACCAGAATTTCCCTATACAACCAACAGAGCTCCCAATGTTGATCCAGCACCCTGCACCCGGCTGCCCCAGTATCACTGTGGGTGCACCTTGTGTGCTTTTTGGATCCCTTTTTGCCCTGAGCTAAACCCTGGATGCTAATGCGCAGGACGCGCGCGCCGGCGGCGCAATGACGAGCGGGAGCCCCGGGGACGCGGCAGGACAAGGTAAGTGGTTTTATAATTATTTCATAAATTATTGTAAGCATTTAGGGAGGGCGGGAGGGAGGCGGGTGGCGCGTAGTGGGGCTACGCGAAGTGCGTGGGTGGGCGTAGTGTTTTGCCCACTTTGCGTAGCTTCACGAAGCCCCACTACGCCCACTACGCCCACCCTTAGAAAAGTGTATGAAAATCTAAGAAACTGTGTTTTGAGGAAAACTGTTTTCTTACCTTTTATACAGGAAATGTCCCAGTGTGATATCTAGGTATATCACACTGAGTAGAAAAAGTAATGCTAAAACGTAATCCAAATTCATCCAAAGGTAATTACAACTGTATTTGTACATTTTTACAAACCTGTAAGAAAAGTCATTATTCATCCAGCTTGATTTTTAACAAATTGTCTTGAAAAGTACAATTATATTTACCTGTACCAAGTCCTGCTGTGTTCTATAGATAAAATATAACAAAGAAATATTTTTGATACCAACAATTGGTCTGAGTTCAGTCTTTGAGCGCGTGACATCATTTCTTGCCAGAGTTTGTGTAATAAATGCTTAACACTACCCTCTGATAAAGCCTTACTGATCGCTCACACTACCATAAATAGCGAGTAAAGTATTATCTACTTTTACCTCTGTAAGCCTTTGGGGATCCACTGGACTGTGTGCACACTATACCTTACTTTGGTATAGTATATAGAGAGCCAGTTTCTATATTGGTGGATCAGCGGTGGGGTCTACAAATTTGCATTTGTTTGACTGACTTTGTCAACACCTGATCACACAACAGAACTCCTAAATTGTCTTTAGAATTCTGTATTTTTTGTTTTCAAATTCCTTAAAAGTCTTGTTAAGGCTTTGGTTAAGTCCCTTTAGAATTTTTTGAAAAATAAAAACTCACCATAGTTAAGGGTAAGAGGGTTAGAATTTTTGTAACTGTCTCTTAACAAGACCCAATTATTAGTGAAAACATGCCAAATAGCATTGAGAACATGGTTGAGGAGGTCTACCTCACCCCTTACCTCCATCTAGAATTTAGAGAGTTAAGTTGTCTAAGCAAACTTAAAAACATTGTCATGTGGTCCCATCCCTCCAAACAAAAGCTCCAGGAGCTGTTGGCAGGGTAGGCTAAGGACCACTCCTCTGAGCAAGGTGAGTGTCAGGAACCGGGCTTCGTGGGCCGCCGTCCGCACAAAGCGTGAGAAACGGCAACCAAGACACAGTCAAACCACAATCCCCAGAGGGCTATGGGGCACTTAGCGCGTGACGTCAGACGCGCAGGTTAGGAGACTTAAACCCGGAACCCAGCAAGAACAGTGCCGATAATTTTGCCGAGAGCGAGAGCCGTCGTGGTGCTGCTTTTTGGAATCCGAAGCTACCGTTAGTAGTTTGGTGCTCGTGTGGTCGCCGGCTGGTGACACACGGACCCACGCCCCGCGGGACCAAGGTGAGCTTGATTTGGATACACACACGGCTGTGTGTGCATCGAGTGAATATTGGACATCTGTGTTTGTTTTCCCCGTTTCGCTGGAGAAAAGCGTCTGTTTTCTCTTGCGGGGAAAACGGTGACTTTAACCGACTTTTGAGAATTAATATTTGACATTTATTTCCAATGGTGCGAATTGGAAGTTTTGCCTACGTGTCTTTGGCATAAGCCCCCCCTGTTTCTACAAAGTATTTCCGTTATCTGGATAGTGCAGTGCACGAGCGCTAATAAGTCACTAATGTACATTGATAAACTGTGAATGCTGAGTTACAGATGGACTTGAAGGTGACTGAAACCTGTCACTCATTGCAAGTTCGTTGATTTGAAGACAACCTGTTTGTGCTTTATTTTACGATACAGGAGAGAACAAGGGGGGGTACCTAAGTACTATGGAAGAAGTGGCTTACAGCCGAGCATTCACACTAAGTGGTAGGTGTGGAGTGGTGTTAGCTTAAACTCTGCAGATGACTGTTATAAAGTCTCATGTTTATTCTTTTGCTCCTTAGAATCAATTCCAGCCATTGATAGGACCTCGCCTACCTCTCCTGTATATCAAGACTGTGTATTTTTCTTTACAGGTATGCTAGTGCCTTGTTATGAAGAGCTATGTGACTAGCGTTAGTTGTTCTAAGTGCTAGGTAAAATAGGGAGGGGTGTGATTCTAAACCTCGTGTTCTTATCGTTACAGATCTCCCTCCCCGCTGTTCCCTTCCTTCCCCGCGCTCCTGGGAGCATCCTGTTGGTCTGTGATATTTATTATCGGGCCACGGGGTGGTCGTGTGTGGGTGGAGTGGGACTTTCAACGCAGCCCCGAGGAGTAACGTGTGGAGTCTGACAGAATTATTGGCCCACGGTTACCGTCCTCCTCTTGGCTGTGTTGATCGATAATGGCTACGCTTGACGATGTTCTGGCCGCCTTGGCTCTGGTACAAACAGAACTGGCGGCCTCCAATAGAGAGGTCGCTGCTTCCAGAACCGAAAATGCTCAACTAAAAGCTCGCATGGACAGGATTCAAGGGAATCCGTTCGATGCTGGGGCTAGTACCACTGTTCCATCCTCCCTAGTAGTAGAAATGCCCACACAAATCCCGCTGGCACCACCTGAAAGGTTTTATGGGGATAACAAGAAGGTGCAGGTGTTTATGACACAAATACTTCTGCACTTCATGTGCAAGCCTAAAATGTTTGCTACAAACCAGGCCCGAGTGGCCTTCTTGATTTCTTATCTGGGTGGGGAGGCAGCTCAATGGGCAGTTCCTGTGGTCAGGAGAGACGATCCTCTACTCTACGATTGGGACGAGTTCAGGGTGGAATTCGAGAAAACCTTTGATAGGAGAGCCGAAACCTTCTCAGCAGACCGTGAGCTGCTGGCGCTCAAACAAGGCAATACTGACTTGGTTTCTTATCTAAACAACTTTCGTCGTCTTATAGCAGAGACGGATTGGCCGGAGGTCAAACAATCGGCGTTGTTCTACCAAGGACTAAATGATGAGATGAAAGACGTGCTGGCGCACATAGACCCTCAGCCACGTACCTGTTCGGCGCTTATTGAACTCGCTCTCCGGCTTGATCATAGAATCAGGGAACGCAAAGGAGAATTACGAAAGAAAGAGCCAATCATCGTGGGTCATGAACGGAGCGGAGGGGGTAACGAGAAGCCTACTACCTCACAGGACGCCATGGAAATCAGAGCAGTCCGAGCCTCGTTGACATTCAGTGAAAAAGAGCATCGTCGGAAGAACGGGCTATGTTTGTACTGCGGAAAGAAGGGACACTACCTACGGGAGTGTCCGGTGAAGCCAAAAACAGGAAGATTCAGGGCTGGGCAAACGGCCGCTGGAACAGTTGAGAAGAAGTCGGAAAACTCCAATGCTTGAGAGTAGAAGAAGGGGAACCCTCAAGCCCTATCGTTATCCCTTCAGTCACAGCCTGTTGCGATCAAGAAAAGAACCATGTGTTCCTTTCAATGGTGATGGTGTTGGATTCAGGAGAACAAGATGTAAAGGCAATGGTGGATTCAGGGGCCACTGGTTGTTTTATGGACTATCTTGAAGCAGAGAGGCTGGGTATCCAACTCATAGCTAAGAAACAGCCTGAACCAGTGTATGCGGTCGACGG
Organism: Lissotriton helveticus; assembly: GCF_964261635.1. NCBI lineage: Eukaryota > Metazoa > Chordata > Amphibia > Caudata > Salamandridae > Lissotriton > Lissotriton helveticus. Next base: position 1,207,564,345 of record NC_136057.1, read on the forward strand.
GAGCGAACTAATAGCCGGACCCATAAAATACCACACCCCGGTAATTAGTAGTGTCTGTAAGGGTGTGCATCAAGAAACGATTACATTTAACATTATCCAAGCACCACAATACGGCATCATCTTGGGGCTTCCCTGGCTACAAAAACACAAACCCCACGTCCAGTGGACTTCGAAAACAATCCTTTTCAATTCAGAGTATTGCAAAGAACACTGTTTGATATCTACTGTGAGTCCGTCTCAGGCCTTGGCCAGGGTGTTCAACATAGCCACAGCCGCAGAGAAAGAAGTTGTACTCCCGTCATGTTATGCCGCTTACGCCAAGGTGTTCAGCGAGGAACAAGCCGAGGCTCTCCCGCCTCACAGAGATTTCGATTGTCGTATAGATCCGGTTCCCGACGCGGTAATACCAAATGGCAGGTTATACGCCCTTACGGTACCAGAGAATGAATACCTGAGGGCTTATCTGGATAAATATCTGGCACTGGGATACATTCGTCCATCGAGGTCACCCGCATCATCCCCGTTGTTTTTCATACCGAAAGCAAACGGTGAAAAGAGGTGTTGCATTGACTACCGTGCGCTCAACACCGTCACAGTGAAGAACCAATACCCATTACCCCTGATTCCTGTTCTACTGGAGCAAGTCAGAGCAGGCACCATCTACACCAAGCTGGATTTGAGAGGGGCGTAGCACCTGGTTCGCATAAGAAGGGGTGACGAATGGAAGACGGCCTTCAAGACGCGGTATGGGCTCTTTGAGTATCTAGTGATGCCCTTTGGCCTGTGTAACGCCCCAGCCGCGTTTCAGTATTTTCTGAACGAGGTGTTGCGAGAGTACTTAGACCTCTTTGTAGTCGTCTATATAGACGACATTTTGGTCTACTCCAACACAACGAGAGAACATCAACAACATGTGAGCCAGGTGCTCGAAGCCCTGATGAAACATCATCTCTATTGTAAGATCACGAAATGTGAGTTTAAGTTTAAGTTTAAGTTTAAAATATTTATCAAGCGCAACGTACACCTGGGCGGTTTCTTGGCGCTAAAGTAGCAGGCAGCCAGCTGGGCAAGAACAGTCGCAAGGACGTCGACTGGAAAGGCAGGCAGAGCTTACGAAAGAAGAGCCTGAGAAAATAAAAAGGTCTTCAAAGCTTTGCGGAAACTGGAATATTGGGTAAGGGACCTAAGATGGAAGGGGAGAGAGTTCCAGAACATGGGGGCAAGAGTGGAAAATTTTGAGCCACCCTGTTTTTTTTTCCGGTAGCGGGGTACTGCTAGAAGAAGTTGTGCAGAGGAGCGGAGGTCTCTGCCAGGGACATACGCCTTGATGGCAGAAGATATGAAAAGGGGGGCCAGGCCATTCAAAAGAGGGGGCCAACGACCATTCAAAAGAGGGGGCCGTCAGAGAGGTGGCATGTATAACCAACATCCAGGCAACTATCAAAATCCGGGTCCTTGGTGGCCACCAGGCCCATGGGGTTTTCAACCACCACCACCATTTGCACAACAGCTGAATTCATATCAGTATCCCCAGTTTTTCCCGGATCAGTCTTTTTTAGGGCGTGGCCGGGGACAAAACCGAGGCAAAAGAAGAGGACCACAGACTGTACAGTGGGAGGCCGACCAGACATTCCCCAACACCCGGAGCAGGAAAGCAGCTCAACAGAGCACCAGCGCAGAGACGAGCGGAACTTGATAGTCAACTTGAGCTCATGTACTCTGACAACTGTAGAGCAGACAGTCCTTGGTAAGGGCTTAGGCTTTGTGCCTACCAATCGAGGAGATCCATTTCTCATGAGAACTGAACTTGAGAAGTTCTTTCGTAAAGTACGTCTTTTCTTCTTTTTTAAAGATAGAACTGATAACTCTTAATCTGGAGACGCTATGCCTACCAATACAGGATTACGTCCAAAATCTACCTTTACTCCCTTGAGTCATCAGGTTCCGTCTCATGTTACCACCTTTGAACAGGCAGTCAGACATGATGTCGCACAACTGCAGGATACTGATCGACGGGTTTTCCACAACTTTTCCAAACCAGAACAACAGGCCCTAAAAAGTCTCTCTCAAGATCCGTCTATCATTATAAAACCTGCGGATAAAGGGGGAGCCACTGTGATCATGGATCTGACCCAATATCGGCATGAATGTCTGAGACAATTAGATAATGACAAATTTTATCAACGCCTGACTGAAGATCCTACTCCACATCTACTTGCTGAAATCAAAACTTTAGTAGATGAAGGGAATACTGAAGGATGGATCACACCACAGGAAGCCAGATTTCTGGTGACAGAGAAACCCATCATCCCGGGCTTTTACTGTCTACCCAAAATTCACAAAGCCACTAGACCACCACCAGGACGTCCCATAACCTCAGGGATTGGTTCCCTTTTGGAACCTCTCTCCACTTTTGTGGATTTTTTTCTTAGACCGCTAGTCAAGAAAATGCCGACATATCTTGAGGATACAGCGGATGTCCTTAGACTTTTACCAACTGTAGAATACAATGTAGAGACTGATCTGTTAGTCAGCTTTGATGTAGAGTCGCTCTACACCTGTATACCTCAGCAAGACACACTAGAAACCATCAGAAGTCTGTTGTCGGCAGAAGACCTTGACAGCATCACTCCTGTCAATTTCATTTTATCATGTGCAGAATTGGCTATGATGAAAAAAAAATTAAAATTTGAAGACCAATTGTTTCTTCAAATTTCCGGGACCTCTATGGGGAGTGTTTTCGCCCCGAGCCTCGCCAACCTCTATATGCACCAATTTGAACAAAATCACATCCTCAACCATAGCAACCCATTTTTTGATCATCTGGTGCTATGGAAGAGGTATATAGATGATGTTCTGGTGGTATGGCGGGGCTCTGTCATAGAAATTCAGGCTTTCCATCTATGGCTCAACGAACGGAATGAACATCTTAACTTTACGCTAGAGTACAGTCATGAGAGACTCTCTTTCCTGGATTTATCCATCTTTCCAGAAGCTGGTGGGCTTCATAGTGAGCTTTTCACGAAACCAATGGCGAGGAACTCACTTTTACTCTTTAATAGTCACCATCCACGTTCCTTAAAGGACAATCTCCCGGTAGGTCAATTTCTCCGAGTTAGGAGGAATTGTTCATCAAGGGACTTGTTTAACAAACATGCTACTGCATTAGCCACCCAACTTCAGGATCGACAATATCCTCAACACCTTGTAAAAAGAGCATGGAAACGTGCATCGAATAACAATCGTGAGGTATTAATTGAAAGACGGCCACCCAAACCACCAATGGAACGACTCACGTTTGTTAGCACATTTAATGCATTGTCTAATACCATCCAAAAAACAGTTCGCAAACATTGGGGGATTCTTAATACCACTAATGCTAACATCCCCGCACCTCTCTTTTCATTCAAAAGAGCACCAAGCCTGAGAGACACCCTTGTCCATACCAGGCCTCGGACTTTCAGCATTGACAATTCAGGAAACCTATGGGATCTTCCACCGGTCTCTGGTCACTATCCGTGTGGAGCATGCAGTGTCTGCCCCCAGACGGCTAAAACCAAGACAGTCGATATAGGAACAGGCAGAACGTGGGTCCTTAAAAAACACACGAACTGTAATACTGACAACGTCATCTACATGATTACCTGCCCATGCTCCCTAAGATATATTGGCTACACTACTCGTAAAATTAAGTTGAGAATTGGGGAACACAAGAGTACCATCAGGTGTCGAAAACAGGCTACCAAACTCACGAATCATTTTCTAGATGCAAGACACTCAGCTGAGGAAATTAAGTGGCTAATCCTAGAACAGCCATATATCCCTCCTCACATCAGTGATATATCAAAGTTCCTATTTAGGAAAGAACAGAAATGGATTTTCCTTCTTAGAAGCCATATCCAGGGACTTAATGATGATATACCGTGGACATCACTTTAAATTATCTATGTATCCACTTTTGTCCAGTCATCTGTATCTTTGAGAATAGTATATCATTTATTATGAGGTTGAACTAACTCTCAGACTCCCCTCTTTAAGAGCTAACATCGTATTCCCTACCGAATATCACAAGAGCACTATTTTGCATGATAATTCTGTATGCACATTTAATTTGTTTATCTCTTATCATGAATGTGCTATCAGAGTGTCAACGATGGTAGTGACATTATATAATTCACCAAGAAATGCTGTTGTATAATACATACAAATATCAACACTATGCCTCTTATCTCTGTAATCTAATTGGCGTATGTGCTTTGTCGTCACAGCGCCTTTCTTGTGTGATTGAGCATGGCTTCATGGTATATAAATAAAATCAGACCTGAAACAGCATTTTGCATAAAGAGACGCTAGCCTCAATATTCTTTTAACACAGCGCAGACGCACGCCGTGACTACTGTCTTCGTTCTGATTGACTATGCGCAGTAAGCTTCAGGACGCCTCATTTCCATTGCGCATGCGCATACTACCTTAATTCCATTGCGCATGTGCATACCGCATAGCGTCACTGTTGGCGCAAGCGCGCTTCAATAACCGCACGTCTTTACTCATAGGATTCTACATCTTGGTAACTGAAACTGTATCATGCATGTGCCAAGTGTATAGTGTTTTCACATGGCGCAAGCGCGCTCCAACCAAACAGCGCGATTTATAATGAATCACACCAAACCCTCAAGCTAACCTTCTCACAGCTGAAGCTCATTAATCAATTGACTTGGGTATAAAAAGACAGGCGCGCCCAACCGTCAGTTACCTCCACTCCCTCTCGGATGCTGGTGTAGAGGTACCGACGGACAGGTAGGACGCTTCATTTTGGCCCCAGCCAGTTACTTTGCCCCCTCTTTCTAAGACATTTGTGCTTATTGTTTGTAGAACTCTTGTGCATTACATTGCTAGAATTTTTAAGCCACCACCGATTTTCTCATAAAAGTTCATCATTGACTACCCTGCATGGTTTGTACCATGTTTTCATTGGAGGTTGAATCTCCTCTTTACAACTAGGTTTTTGTTAGTAGAATATTGGAAATTAGTGACCAATTGTACTAAAGTACCCCATATATTTTTCTGAGGTCCTTTGATTTTTTCCTTTCTGACAGAGCGGGGCCTCCCTATTCCCGAGTGGGTGACCGGGTGAGGTGAGGCACATTCCCACATAACGCTGGGTAAGTTTAGATATTTTGACTATTTGTGATTCACATACATCAATCCAGTAGTAATCTACAAACTACTGAGTGACGGGGAGACTTTCTCTACCGTCTTGTTTGTATGTATGTTGTTTGTCTGTTGCATCCTTGAAACCATTTTTCACGCTATTTAGTTGTACACTTTTTTCATCTTGTTTTAGGAAAGACGGTATGATTGGATTATCACCAGTACACATCTGGGCTCAGAGTAACTGGTAGGATTTATCCATTATTAGTGTACAAATTCACTATTATTGTAAATTCATTTACTCTAATTTGCAGTCGCAGTATTCACCAGGTCCTGAAGAAAGCTAGGACCAGTTGTCCATCTAGCTGAAACATGTCGACCTTAATACACCATGCCTTGACATAGTTATTATTTAAAACTATTGAGGCATTGTTTTTAGTCTTGACCCTAGTACCATACCTAATAAACTGACTTTTGGTTCTTTGAGTCAATTTTATTTTTCACTTCCACTCTTCACGCGCACTGCACTCCATTGGCATCACTAGTGAGTCACTGTGGTCTAAAATTATATCTACAAAATCCATCTTTGCATCATTTCCAGGTGCCTTGATCAAGAATTGGATTTATGATACATTTCCCACGTGACGATACTCCACCAGATGGGTGGGCTGATGGGAATTTTTTCTAGCCCAGTGCTATCACTATAGTGTCATTAATGGATTCATGGTTTCAGACTCAACATGGCATACTCACAGTAACTTTGACCATGTTTCTTCTGTTTGTTTTGCTAGTATAGGGGCCTAAGTTGCCCTGGTCGTTAAAATTGCCCTTCTGACCCTCCCCCACCTGATTTTTTCAACATTTACTACTAACACACATAGTGAGGTTACACGGTCTCCCGAAAGTGATAGTGTCGGACAGGGGGGCTCAATTCACTGCGGGCTTTTGGAAGGTTTGGTGTGCTGAGTTACATATATCTTCGTCCCTATCCACCAGTTACCATCCGCAGTCGGATGGTCAAACAGAGAGACTCAATCAGTCACTAAAACAGTATCTCCGCTGCTATGTTCAGGCTGACTCTGATGCCTGGGTGGATTGGTTATGGGTGGCGGAGCTGGCATACAATAGCACACAACATTCATCAACAGGTCATGCCCCGTTCTTCAGCACTTATGGACATCATCCAAGAGTAACTCCATTAATCCTTCCCAGAGAAAAGGTCAGGCTGCCAGACGTCAAGGCAAGATTGTTGCGCATTCATAAGATACTTCTGGCGACGCGCAGGAATCTTGTTCAAGCCAAGGGGAGATATAAAAAGCAGGCTGATAAACATCGAAGACCATGTCCGGTGTACAAGAAAGGGGACCTGGTGTGGTTGTCCACCAAGCATATTGCATTCAAGAGATATAGTGTGTTCAACCCCAAATACATAGGTCCTTACTGAGTGGTAAAACTCATCAACCCCGTGGCGGTGAAGTTGAGGTTACCTAGCCATTTCAAGATTCACCCTGTGTTTCATGTGTCCCTTTTGAAACCTTCTAGGGCCCCTGTTCATCGCCCCCCAGTGCCTGTGTGGGTTCAGCAGGATGAAGAATACGAGGTGTTGAGGGTGTTGGACTCTAGATGGGTGCGGGGGAGATTGCAATATCTGCTTTCTTGGAAGGGCTACGGACCGGAGGAAAACTCCTGGGAGCCTGCGGGGTCTGTGCATGCACCCCGTCTTGTGTCCTGTTTCCATCGCCGCCATCCGGAGCGACCGGCCCCTGTACGGCGTCCCTTGTGAGGGGGGATGTACTGTCAGGAACTGGGCTTCGTGGGCCGCCGTCCGCACAAAGCGTGAGAAACGGCAACCAAGACACAGTCGAACCACAATCCCCAGAGGGCTATGGGGCACTTAGCGCGTGACGTCAGACGCGCAGGTTAGGAGACTTAAACCCGGAACCCAGCAAGAACAGTGCCGATAATTTTGCCGAGAGCGAGAGCCGTCGTGGTGCTGCTTTTTGGAATCCGAAGCTACCGTGAGTAGTTTGGTGCTCGTGTGGTCGCCGGCTGGTGACACACGGACCCGCGCCCCGTGGGACCAAGGGTGAGCTTGATTTGGATACACACACGGCTGTGTGTGCATCGAGTGAATATTGGACATCTGTGTTTGTTTTCCCCGTTTCGCTGGAGAAAAGCGGCTGTTTTCTCTTGCGGGGAAAACGGTGACTTTAACCGACTTTTGAGAATTAATATTTGACATTTATTTCCAATGGTGCGAATTGGAAGTTTTGCCTACGTGTCTTTGGCATAAGCCCCCCCTGTTTCTACGTGAAAGTATTTCCGTTATCTGGATAGTGCAGTGCACGAGCGCTAATAAGTCACTAATGTACATTGATAAACTGTGAATGCTGAGTTACAGATGGACTTGAAGGTGACTGAAACCTGTAACTCATTGCAAGTTCGTTGATTAGTTTGTGCTTTATTTTACGATACAGGAGAGAACAAGGGGGGTACCTAAGTACTATGGAAGAAGTGGCTTACAGCCGAGCATTCACACTAAGTGGTAGGTGTGGAGTGGTGTTAGCTTAAACTCTGCAGATGACTGTTATAAAGTCTCATGTTTATTCTTTTGCTCCTTAGAATCAATTCAAGCCATTGATAGGACCTCGCCTACCTCTCCTGTATATCAAGACTGTCTATTTTTCTTTACAGGTATGCTAGTGCCTTGTTATGAAGAGCTATGTGACTAGCGTTAGTTGTTCTAAGTGCTAGGTAAAATAGGGAGGGGTGTGATTCTAAACCTCGTGTTCTTATCGTTACAGATCTCCCTCCCCGCTGTTCCCTTCCTTCCCCGCGCTCACGGGAGCATCCTGTTGGTCTGTGATATTTATTATCGGGCCACGGGGTGGTCGTGTGGGGGTGGAGTGGGACTTTCAACGCAGCCCCGATGAGTAACGTGTGGAGTCTGACAGTGAGAACCTCTGAGACGGGGAAGGAGACGTAGGAGATTAGGATAAGTTCCAAACCCCCCTCACTTCCTAGGGAGAACAAGGTCCCTGTAGTATGGCCAGAGGCCTGCTTTGTGCGCATGTTATGTTAGTATGGCTTATTAGAAGTTTAAACGCCATTTTACCTTTTGCTGCTTTTGCACACAACACTGCATAGCTGTTTTTGTACGTAAGCCTTAAAGAAGGTCCATACATGAGAAAAGGTTTGTTTTGGGCATCTCTAGACTTACATAGTGCCCCTAGCCTGAACAGTGAATGCTGAGCCGTCAAGGTTATCAAAACATGTTAGCTGTTTTTCGACATGTCCGTGTAACACTCTCTAGACACAACAGTCTGGCAGCTGTGAGCCAAGTAAGATTCTGGCGTCCTTATTATCACACACTCGCATTGATTTCACACACTTGGAAGATTCTCGTTTCCAGGGATGCAGAGAATCTATGCTGATCCAGATGTAATTTACTCTTACTGAGCGGAAAGGTAATATGGGCCCTCAAAACAAGCCCAAGAGACCTTCTTTAGTTTATAATACATAGTTCCTATAAAGGGAGGGTGTTAAAATTAGGCGCTATAGGACCTGTTTTCACTATCATTGTAATATGATTCCTCCTTTTGTATTTTATGGAATTGTAACCATGCTGACCATATTATTCTTAATCATATGTCAGCTTATGTTGGCTAAAATACTGCACGAGATCACGTTGTTAAAATAAATATTTTAACCTTACGTGTCTCTTCTTTATTCCTGCAGTGGACTGGTATGAGAGTATAACAAAAGAGTGTTCCCAATTCCCACCATTCCTGAGATGGTCCTAAGTCACATGTTCTAGGTTGTCTAATCATTGGTTAATTTGCTATAGGATGAAGAGCTAATGGGACACTTATGCTAGCTGGTTGGGGTTTTTCTAGGTACTGAGGTGATTTTCTGGCACACCACAATTTATTAATGTCCTAGGTCTCTGTGTACAGTTCTGTGTATGAGCAGAATCCTTGCAACATTGCTCCCCATCGAGTGTGGTCTTATTGTGAGACACTTGAGTAGTGCTTATATCAGTCTACGACCCCCTCACTATTGTTTCCGGTTGACAGTAGTGACGGATTAAACCTACCTAAAGCTACATAGGTCTTTTCTAGCTTGATATTTTAAAAACAGTTTGCTATTGAATTACTACCCAGTTGTGCCTTTTTCTATTACATTGTACTTATCTATCACTGTTTCGATATGGCTGTTGATATCCCAGCACACAGTAGTTTGGCTGTGCGGAATCACTTGCAGGAATACCTTGTTATTTAGAGGGACAGGCCGTGGTTTTTGTAGTCTCAGCTGACGCAGCGTACCCGTTTGATTTGTTCTACTCATGGGCTACTTTTCCTGCGGTAGATGCTGTGTCTGGTGTATTTCACACTTATACCCCTGCTGATGCTCCTGCAGCATATGCTCCATATCGGACAGTAGAAATTCAGATTTCTGCTTGGCTGCATGCCGTTTGGTTTAATGGCTTCCTCCCACACGTTATAACAGCAGTCAGACAAGGACCGTTGTCGATCCCAGGCGCTACTTGCCCTGTTTTAGCTCCTTACACCCATAATTCTCAGGAGGGTGCGTTAACAGCTCCGCAACTAAGACCCCTGTATGCCTCTGCGGTGTCAGTTATTACGGGTCTGGTTCATTACATTTCCCACAACATACCGGGTGGGACCCCGAGTGGTGCAGCGCATCCATTTGGCGGGGGCGGGCTGAAGCTTAGTCCCATCATGGTTAATGAGGTCAGGGGCAAGCGTCTCCAGGATAAGGATGAGATACCTTTTTGGCTTGCTGAGAAATTCGACCAACTGGAAGCAGTATTCCCGAATACTACTCCTGTGGAGAAACACAGGATCCTTACAATTAGTTTGCAGAAAGACTTAGTGCTAGAGGTGAATGACTGTACAACTTTGGGTGTGATTTTTGCGGCAGTCTATACTAGGTGCTTTGGCACCCCGTCAATGGCTGTCTTGCCCTATGTCATTAAGCGCGTTCAGGATGAACACGGGCCAGAGGCGGCTGTGGAGTTGGGAATGCGACTCTTGGGAGCGTTTGACATGGTACGCAATCTCGTCCTTGCAAATGTCAAGAGGGATGCGGTAAGTTTCCAGGTCTCTAATGCTTTGCGCAATGTCCCCGATGCCGACAAACCCCGTCAGTTACGGAAAATATTACGGAGGCTTATAAGACCATTGGCCGTAATAGTTTGGGCGTTAAGACTTTTGCTAAGAAACAAACACAGCAGCAAACTCAACAAGCGTCATCTGATAAAGATGACCGCTTAAAAGTTCAAAAACAAAATTGGAGTGAGAACAAGAAACAGGGGAAACAGCAACAGAAACAGGGGTCTCGTCCTGCTTCACCTACACCTGCCCCTACTGAGCGAACATATGAGTTGCGCGACCGCAGTACTATTAAGTCACCAGATAGATTTCAGGTTCCTGAACAACGCTCTCCTCGCTCTTTGCAGGAAACATCGGTAACAACCACCGGTGGAGGAGGCGGCGGCAGAGGTCAAGGTGCCCAACAGAGCATTGTACTGTACTCATTGTGGATGGGACAAACTTTCCCCTCAACATGAGATTCCTTTGCGGTCAATACCACAGCATCAACCCCAATACCCCATGCATCGAGAAGCAAAAGCTTCCGTTGCGGAAATCCTTGAACAATTGGAATATCAAGGTGTAATTGAAACATCTGTGTCTCCAATAAATAACCCCCTTTTTTCTGTGTCCAAACCAGATGGTTCGTACCGTTTGGTATTAGATTACTGCCACTTAAACTCACATTGTGGCACATGCGCGGTGCAGAATACTCACAGTTCTGCTCTTGTGGATAGTCTTGTGCGTAATAGGTTCAAAACCACACTTTTTTGCCCACAATCTGTCCCCACTTAGTAGTCAATGGACAGCTTTTACCAGTGGTGGCAAACAGCGCCACTTTCGCCGTTTGGCTATGGGCTATAAGAACAGTCCGGGCGTATTCGCCACTCGTGTTGTCCCTCTCTTGGAGGGCATCGACACAGATGCATGTCCGTATGTGGATGACATTTATCTCACAGACGACGAATTATGGCTACATCTGTGCCGAGTGGACCGCATAATTTGCAATTTTGCAGATGTTGGCTACAAATGTAACTTTGCAAAATCTCACATTGCAGAGTATACAGTGTTGTTCCTGGGCTACGAGCTCAACAATGAGGATCGAGGTTTGGCTCCTTACTTCCTGGAGAAATGCGCACTTTTGCGAGCTCCCACAACACTGAAGAAACTACAGTCATTACTGGGCTTTTTGAATTTCGGGCGTACCTACATTCCCGAATATGCCCAGCGTATCAAGCCTCCATACGCTTTGATACAACCTTCTTTTTCTAAATCGCGCTGGCTGCCTGAACATTCAGCCATTTTGCTTTGCAGGCTGATCTACTTGAATCTAAATTCGTGTTGACCCGTGACAACCACACCAACCTGGTGATCAGAATCGTGCCAGGGGCGGTGGGATTCACATACCTCACCTTTAATGAGGGTGACACAGTCCCTATCACATACAAGTCACACTTGTACACTTCGGCTGAGTTGCGATTTTCCAGTGTGGAAAAAGTTTTGACAGCAGTGCAAATGGCGATTCTTAAGGAACGTGCACTGTCGCAGGAAAAACGCATTTTGGTTGTTACTCTGTATCCTGCCTTAGAGACAGTGACGAGACAGTGACGAAAGCCAGTGTACCAAATTCCAAAGCTTTGCACCCTCGGTGGATACAATGTGCCACGTCCTTGACATCCCCGCATGTCACTTTCATTTTTGATCCTCATTTCAGACTCAAGAATACTTGCAGTATGAATTTGTTCATCCTGCTCCTCTGACTATGCGCCCACTTGAGGATTTCCATTGCATCATTTACACTGATGGAAGCGCGCAAGCGGCTACGGGATCAAAGCACGCATATTCTTTGGCCTGCGCAATTATGGTTGGTACTATGGTGGATGGTGAATTCAAGTCCGATGTCGTGCATACTCGGACATTAGGAGGCTCTACCGCCCAATTGGCAGAGCTCCGTGCTCTGATGCTTGCATTGGAGTACACGGACCCCAGTGTGACCACTCTAATTGTAAGTGACTCTTACTACTGTGTTCAATTCTACAATGACAATCTACCCTTCTGGACTCAAAATGATTATCGTGACTCCAAGGGGCGCACAATAAAATATAAAATGATCTGGGTTCGAGTGGCTGAGCTTAAAGAGTGGCTACCACTTGTCTTTGTGATTCATACTCTGAATCATCAGCGTGTTGGAGTTCACGCTGTTGTCAATTGTCTCACAGATAAGGCTGCAAAGACAGCAGTTGCAACATATGCAGTAGCAGCGGTTACACATTCCAAAAGTAAGATTGATGATGACATCTTGATAGCTATTGCCGCAACAGAGAAGGGAGGTAATTACCCTAAGGGTTTCCCTTCTAAATACTCTTATGATTTAAGCCCTGATAAAGTTCCTTATGTGAGAATTAATTACATTGGTGACAGGTTAATACCCAACGCGGACCACAGGCAGGCTTTGATTACAACAGCCCGCGCCCAGATGGCTTCGGCGCATGCCGGCGTGTCAGCTACGGTTTCTCTTCTCCAGCAACGATATTGGTGGCGGGGTTTGGACAAACAACCGCATGATTTTGTCCTTCAATGTGGCATTTGTCAGCAAATTAAACCTTTGTCTGCTGCACGCCTGCCCCAAACTCAGTTGTACATATCTAATAAACCACTTGCGTGTGTTTATTTAGATCACTGCGGTCCTTTCTCATCTGATACTGCGTATAAGTACATCTTAGTAGCAGTTGACTATTGCACGCGCTTTGTGTGGCTATGGCCTCAAAGGAGTGCTGATTCCAGGTCTGTCATAAGAGATTTGCATGTCTTTGTGGGAATTTTTGCGTGTGGTACCTTCCATTCGGACCAGGGTCCAGTGTTCGCCTCTAAGGCGTACAAGGATGCCATGGCTTCATTGGGGGTCCAGGTCAAATTTTAGTCTCCATACCGGCCTGAGGGTAATAGTGTGTGGAGCGGATGAACTGTGACTTAAAGCAATCCTTGACAGCGAAGGTATTAGGTACTGGCAGAAACTGGCTTAACCACCTCAATAGCGTACAACGTGCGCTAAATAATCTCCCTAGAAGGTCTCTGGGTGGTCGGACCCCATACGAAGTGCTCTTTTGCATCAAAATGTTTGTCCCGGACCTTGATGGTCTAGACATGGCGGCGGCAGCCGCATCTTTTGACGTAGATAAACATTCTCATGTTTTGCAGAACCTACAAAAGACCAGAGACAGTCTTGCAAAGGAACACTTACCCTCCACATCAGATGCTGCGTTGCAGGTTCCGGTAGTCAGCTGGCTACCCCAAGTTGGAGAACTGGTCCGAGAGAAGATCGACAACAAGAAAGAATTCGGTCCTTCCTATCGAGCTCTAGTTGCCGTGCTTGGTGTGCAGGGTATAAGAACAGTCATTTTACCTCCTCTTCCTGGGCCAAAGGGGAACAGGTACATCTCCATTGACAATTTCAAACTACACAGGGTGGCCGATTCTTCATAGTAAGACTCCTGCCGTTTTGTGTCCAGTAATGGTGCGACACTCTGTTTTAGGTCCGGATCCTGTCATCAGCTCTGATGTGCTCATTGAAATGAATAAAGTTACGAATCCTTTATTGAATTCATCTGCTGGTGATCCTCTTAATGATACTGAATATACTTACCCCACTGACTTGTCTATGCCTGATTTGGAGACCCGTATGGCTAATCAATCCCGTGTTTCATTTGATACTGCAGAGCTGTTTTTGTACGTTAGCCTTCACAAAGGTCTATACATGAGAAAAGGTTTGTTTTCGGCATCTCTAGACTTACATCGTGCCCCTAGCCTGAACAGTGAGTGCGGAGCCGTCAAGGTTATCAAATCATGTTAGCTGTTTTTTGACATGTCTGGGTAACTCTCTCTAGACACAACAGTATGGCAGCTGTGAGCCAAGTAAGATTCTGGCGTCCTTATTGTTACACACTCGCCATGATTTCACACACTTGGAAGATTCTCGTTTCCAGGGATGTAGAGAGACTATGCTGATCCAGATGTAATTTACTCTTACTGAGCGGAAAGGTAATGGGGTCCCCCAAAACAAGCCCAAGAGACCTTCTTAGTTTATAATACATAGTTCCTATAAAGGTAGGGTGTTAAAACTAGGTGCTTGTAAAAAGGGGCTCGAGTGGGGGCGCGGCAGGAATAGGCAACAACTTTGTTTTGGTTACTTGTGGGTTTATTTTAGACAGTAAATGGTCAGTACAACTCCTTCGACTTGAGGGGGGCCTTCGTGGCGATCTGCTGCGACTCCTCCTACGTCTAGGGGCCTTCTCCTTCCTCTTCTTTCCTTCTGAGGGTCTTGGGGGAGGTTCTTCGTCGGAGTCCGTCGCGGCTGGCGCTGACACCTCCCAGGTGGTAGAGAGAGGAAAGAAACAGGAACCGAGTGTAAGTACTGTGTACTCGTGCGCATCAAACAAAGGGGGTAGGGAGTGAGGGAGTATGCACCGGTGCTCAACTATTTACAGAGTCATACGTGGTTGGAGGGGTAGTGCTCAGGAATAGGTGCACCGGGACTTAGGTCTCCCCCGCTTTGGTACCTAACGTACTTTTACCACCAACCCAGCCCCGCAAGCGGTCACGCACCTGCACGAGCCACGCACCTCCCCTGGGTGAGTGGCTGGGCGGCTCACAGGAACGGTGGCCTCCTGGCTTGCTCCCGTCCTCAGCTGGCGCCGACTCAGCTTCCCTCTGGGTTTTCTCCGCTGGTACTCCCCCGGCCTCTGATGGTGTCCGCCGTCCTCCTTCCGCTCCTCGTCGTCTCCCGCCTCCTCCTTCCACGGTCTCGCTCTCCAAAGTCTCCCGCTTACTGCTCCACTCGTTCTGCTCCTCCGACCTCTTCACCTCCGCCCTCCAGGTATACAAGCACACCTGTGGTTCCGGGGCCCGACCTTTTGTCGGAAACGCGTAGGCAGCTGGCTCCTCCCCACCTTGCAGCGTCCATGAATTAAAGGGCCAGTCCTCCTCTGCCGTTTCCGATGCATTCCAGTCCATGTCCTGCGAGGTGGAGAGAGAGACAGTAGGGGGTAAAGGCAACACATCACCAACCCCTTCCCTGCTAAGTGCGGCGTCCCGAGGGGGTGTGGGAGCCGAGGGCTGTGAAGAGTGGTCATGTGCAGGGTCCCTCCTATACACCCCGTTACACACCTCCCCCCTAGGACGCTCCCGATCGGGGAGCGGGTGACGGGAGAGATAGTCCGCACTGACGTTCTCTGAGCCCTTCTTATGACGTACCGTGAACCGGAATGGCTGCAGGGCCAGGAACCACCGCATCACCCGGGCATTGTTTGATTTGTTACGCGCCATCCAGAGTAGGGGGGCGTGATCAGTGTACAGGTCAAATGGGTGTCCCTCCAGGTAATATGCCAGCTTTTCTACGGCCCAGCGTACAGCCAAACACTCCTTCTCTATGGTTGCGTATTTCAGCTCCCTGGGAAACAGCTTGCGACTCACATAGACCACCGGGTGTTCGTGCCCATCCGCCCCCTTCTGTGATAACACTGCCCCGATGCCATAGTCCGAGGCGTCGGTATGCAGTATGAAGGGTGTCTTGAAATCTGGGGAATTCAACACCGGTGCTGAGGTGATGATCCGTTTTAAGTGACTGAAGGCGGTGGTCATGCGTTCATTTCTTGTGATAGGGGCATTGGACTTCCCTTGCGAACGTAATGAATCCGTCAGGGGGGCTGCGATCTCGGCAAAGGCAGGGATAAACCTCCGGTAATACCCCACCAATCCCAGAAAAGCCCTCATCTCCTTTCGTGTGGACGGAAAGGGTGTGTCAGCAATAGCTCTCACCTTCTCTATCTGGGGCTCTATCAAACCATGACCTAGGAGGTATCCCAAGTATTTGACTTTTTGGAATGCGACCCTTGATTTTTTCGCATTAATCCGTAGTCCGGCTTGCTGCAGCACCCGCAGGACTTGATGCAGGTGCTGGAGATGCTCCTCCCAGGTTTTGCTGTGGATGACTATATCATCCAGATACCCTGACGCCATGGACGATACTGGTGCCAACACGGTGTTCATGAGCCGTTGAAACGTTGCAGGTGCCCCGTGCAACCCGAACGGGAGGACAGTGAATTCATAGTGTCCTTCATGAGTGCTGAAAGCAGTCTTCTTACAGTCCTCTTCTCTCAAGGGCACCTGCCAATATCCCTTGGTCAGGTCGAGGGTTGTGATGTACCGTGCCTCGCCCAGGCGTTCTATCAATTCGTCGACTCGAGGAATAGGGTATGCGTTGAATTCGGATATCTCATTGAGTGCGCGGAAGTCCATGCAAAAACGCCGACTCCCATCGGGTTTGGGGACCATGACTATAGGGCTCGACCATTGGCTTTTGGATGGACGGATCACCCCAAGCTCTAGCATGTCCTGTACCTCATTCTTTATGGCTGTTCTTCTGGCTTCTGGCACTCTGTAGGCTCGGATCTGTATGATTCTTCCTGGAGGAGTGTTTATGCAGTGCTCTGCCAGCTTGGTCCTACCAGGTTGGTCCGAGAAAGACGCCTCATGTTGTTCCAGTACTTGGTGTAGTTCGTTGGTCTGGTCGTGGGTAAGGTCGTCATTGATGACCAATTGGTGTCGGGTGGTATAGTTGTCCTTCGCGGGTGTCGCCATTTGACCGTTCGTCGGGGGTGGACCCAGCCATTTTTTCAAGAGGTTTATGTGATATACCTGCGTCTTCTGGGGTCCGGTTTGTAGGGTATATGTTGTTTGGCCGATAGTCCCGACCACTTCATACGGTCCAACCCATGAGGCGCGGAATTTCTGGGTGGAGGAGGGCAACAATACCAGAGCCCAGTCTCCTCTCTTCAATTGTCTCCACTTCTTCCCTTTGTCGTAGGCGGTTTTCTGCCGTTTTTGACTTTTCTCTAGATGCGTGTATGCAAGGTCTCTTAACTTGCTGAGGCGAGTTTTGAGGTTATGAGCATAGTCCAGGGTAGAGGAGGTCTCGTCAGTTGTCTCGCTTTCCCAGGCTTCTTTAGTCATCTCCATCAAGGACCACGGCTGTCGCCCGTACAACAGTTCGAATGATGATACGCCCAGGCTACTCTGTCTCTGTCCTCGTATGACGTATAGGGCCAAGGGAAGGATCTGGTCCCACTCATTACTGCTGACCTCCATCATTTTCTTCAGGGTGGTCTTCAGGGTACGGTTGTAGCGTTCTACTAACCCATCCGTCTGGGGATGGTAGACGGACGTACGTATCTGATGTACATCCAGACATCGGCACACCTCTTTCATTAGTCGGGATACAAAGGGGGTTCCCTGGTCTGTCAGGATTTCCTTCGGGAACCCCACTCTGCTGAAGAGCTCTATCATTTTATCCGCGACTTGTTTGGTGGTAGTGGCTGACAGAAGGAAGGCTTCCGGGAATCTTGTGGCGTAGTCCACTACCACTAGGACATATTGGAATCCTTTCCTGGTTTTGGGGAGAGGACCTATGATGTCCATTCCAACTCTTTCGAATGGCTTTCCGATGATAGGTAGGGGTTGCAGGGGCACCGCTGGAGGACGAGACATGTTCTTTGTCTGGCACACGTGACACTCCTGGCAATACTTGCTGGCATCGCGATAGATCCCGGGCCAATAAAAGAACCGTAAAATGTTCTGGATCGTCTTTTCGGCCCCTGTGTGTCCTGCAACCAAATGGCTGTGGGCAAAGAACAGTACTTGTTCTCTGAAGGAGAGCGGAACCAGCAACTGTACCGGGTCGTCTTTTCCTCCCTGCCGATACAGTAGCTCATTGCGGATGAGAAAGCGGGGATAGCCGTCCCTAGACGAAAGGGGACCCTGGTGAGCCTGTTCCCAGGCGTTGAATAACGAAGAGTCGTTACTTTGGGCAAATTTGAAACTTCTGTCCAACACCCAGGGGTCTGGAGAAAGCAGAGCTGATTTGGTGGCTTCTCCTTCTGGCACCGGGTGTCCTATGCTCTGTGAGAACCAGTGTAAGAACCGGGGATTGTCGGTCCCTATAATTAGATCTTCCGGAAGGGAGGAGAGCACCCCCACCCGTATGTCTTGTTTCGGTCCTTTCAGGGGTTGTATGGGTACCTGGGCCAGGGGATATGCTCTTACGTCTCCGTGTACACACCGTATATTGACAACCATATTCGGGAGATATTGGGACTGGGACACATGGGATGACTGTATAACGGACTGCCTGCAGCCTGAGTCCAGAAGGGCCTGAAGGGAGGACCCATTCACCTGTACACTTACTCTATAGGTGTTTCCCATTTCCGCCGAGTATAGAACGGTGCGTGGCAGGTATCCCACCTCCATCGGCTCTTCTCCCGTTTTCTTCGGGGGGCAGAACCTGGCGATATGCCCCCAGTTGCCGCAGTCAAAACATTGAGGTCCCGAGGAGACGGGGTTCTCAGGTTTCCATGTCTTGGGTCTAGGGGCGTTTTCCACTGGACGGGGAGGTCGCCGTTCCAGTTTCACTGGAGGCTTGTGGGCCCGGTCCGCCTCCAAGCCTATGGAGCGTGGCTGTGCCCTCGAATACGTTGTTGCCATGTCCACTGCTTCCTGGATAGTCAGGTTGTGGTGCTGTCTAAGCCACCTCTGAGTGGCGAACGGAAGGGCCTCCAGGTATTGCTCGAGGTATATCTTTTCCATGATCTCATTCTTGGAGCTGGTATTCGGGGTCAACCATTTGTCGGCCGCCATTTTCAAACGGACGAACAGAGTCTTGGGGTTCTCCCCCGGCGCTCCTCTCTCTCTCCGGAATCGCAGCCGATAGGCCTCATTGTCTAGCCCTAAATGATCCAAAATAATCTTTTTCACCTCATGATAAGGAGTGTCACCGTTCGGGTTGGCAACTTGGTATGCCGCCTGCGCCTCTCCTGACAAGAGGGGCGCCAAAAAGAAAGGCCATTTACCAATGGGCCACCCGCAGGCCCTGGCAGCTCGCTCGAAATTGAGCATGAAGGCGTCCGGATCGTCCCCTTGCTGGTATTTTTGTAGGGAGATTGCGGAGGAGCCATGCGGGATTGGGCGGTCTTCCCGCACCCCTGTTGAGGTGGTCGGCTCCACCCATTGCACTGAGGGCTCCTCTCTAGCGGCTAGGACTTTCTTTAGGATTTCTCTGTCCTCATGGGCTGAGGTGAGCTGTTGCTCAGCCACCCACTCTAGCTTTTCCTGCCCCTTTATTAGCTGCTGTACGATTGTCTCCATCTCTGTATCGAGAGTTACACTGCCCGCATTCTCCACCACTGTAAAAAGGGGCTCGAGTGGGGGCGCGGCAGGAATAGGCAACAACTTTGTTTTGGTTACTTGTGGGTTTATTTTAGACAGTAAATGGTCAGTACAACTCCTTCGACTTGAGGGGGGCCTTCGTGGCGATCTGCTGCGACTCCTCCTACGTCTAGGGGCCTTCTCCTTCCTCTTCTTTCCTTCTGAGGGTCTTGGGGGAGGTTCTTCGTCGGAGTCCGTCGCGGCTGGCTCTGACACCTCCCAGGTGGTAGAGAGAGGAAAGAAACAGGAACCGAGTGTAAGTACTGTGTACTCGTGCACATCAAACAAAGGGGGTAGGGAGTGAGGGAGTATGCACCGGTGCTCAACTATTTACAGAGTCATACGTGGTTGGAGGGGTAGTGCTCAGGAATAGGTGCACCGGGACTTAGGTCTCCCCCGCTTTGGTACCTAACGTACTTTTACCACCAACCCAGCCCCGCAAGCGGTCACGCACCTGCACGAGCCACGCACCTCCCCTGGGTGAGTGGCTGGGCGGCTCACAGGAACGGTGGCCTCCTGGCTTGCTCCCGTCCTCAGCTGGCGCCGACTCAGCTTCCCTCTGGGTTTTCTCCGCTGGTACTCCCCCGGCCTCTGATGGTGTCCGCCGTCCTCCTTCCGCTCCTTGTCGTCTCCCGCCTCCTCCTTCCACGGTCTCGCTCTCCAAAGTCTCCCGCTTACTGCTCCACTCGTTCTGCTCCTCCGACCTCTTCACCTCCGCCCTCCAGGTGTACAAGCACACCTGTGGTTCCGGGGCCCGACCTTTTGTCGGAAACGCGTAGGCAGCTGGCTCCTCCCCACCTTGCAGCGTCCATGAATTAAAGGGCCAGTCCTCCTCTGCCGTTTCCGATGCATTCCAGTCCATGTCCTGCGAGGTGGAGAGATAGACAGTAGGGGGTAAAGGCAACACATCACCAACCCCTTCCCTGCTAAGTGCGGCGTCCCGAGGGGGTGTGGGAGCCGAGGGCTGTGAAGAGTGGTCATGTGCAGGGTCCCTCCTATACACCCCGTTACAGTGCTATAGGACCTTTTTTCACTATCATTGTAATATGATTCCTCCTTTTATATTTTATGGAATTGTAACCATGCGGACCATATTATTCTTAATCATATGTCTGCTTATGTTGGCTAAAATACTGCACATGAGATCACGTCGTTAAAATAAATATTTTAACCTTACCGTGTCTCTTCTTTACTCCTGTTGTGGACTGGTATGAGAGTATAACAAAAGAGTGTTTGAACTTCCCACCATTCCTGAGTTGGTCCTAAGTCGCATGTTTCAGGTTGTCTAATCATTGGCTACTTTGCAATAGGACGAAGAGCTAATGGGACACTGATGCTAGCTGGTTGGGGTTTTTCTAGGTAATGAGGTGAGTTTCTGGTACACCACAATTCACTAATGTCCTAGGTCTCTGTGCACAGTTATGTGTATGAGCAGGATCCTTGCAACACTCCTGTGCCCCTGACTCCAAGAATGCTACTCAAAGCACCTAGATCCCACACAGGTGGGTCAGGTACTTCTGAGATTTTGAGGACAGTTTCAATGAGGAGGCCAACCTCTTAGTAAGGTTGACCAAAAGATTAGACCTAGAGACTAGAATCCTGGCTGTAGAAAAAGCAAAAGCAGAGATGGGCTTAACTCCCCTCATTGGTGGCAGCAACTTAATACATAGCTACAGGGGGGAATCTTATGATCACAAATTCGATTGTCCCAAATTTGAGGAAGGTGATGGCATCACCAAATGATTCCTGTATGCTGTGTCTTCAATGGGACATTGAAGACATCCCCTTAGGCACACCCCATTCTCCTCCATATGTGAAAAGAGGATTCCACACTATTTGTATATTTGAATTTTGTTTACGTTTATTAACGTTTTTATTCCATGAATGTTTTCACACTTTTTTTTATGAACATTCCAATTGCTTTACTTCATACTTCATGTTTTAACTCAGCGACAAAATTCCAATTCAATCCAATGCATTTCGGGCGTATTTCTCGCCCTTCATCAGGGAATCAACACTGTAAATTAAAAATGATAACCATCATGAGTCAATGTGCAATAAGGTTATACTTGGTCAAGTTTACTGCGTGCATCCGTGTTTCTGTGAACTTCACCTCAGTCACCTTATTTGCCCGTGCTACCTGTTACCCTGCTAAATGTGTACACTTACATGTCGCTGTCTATCCGCCTTTTAATTAGTCGCTGCAACCAAAAGTCAAATAGCCAAATTCAATAACATGCCTATCAATATCTGATAGTCTTAGCGTAGGTGTCAATTCAAAACCGGTCATAACGTCTTCCTAACAAAACTAACCTGGTCTGGATTCTCTCGGCGTTCTTCACCCCTCTCAGTTCGCCTCCATTCTAACCAGTTACTATGGGATCCAATAACCTGCATTTCTATAGGTTGAGTCTCCGGTCATGTGATCACGGAACTCACCGGATAATTATACTTCGAATTACGCTAGCTAGATATGAGTCGGTCTTATTACCGGTAATATCCTTATCCCCAAATAAAACAAGTGTCCAAAAAGGTTAAAAATGGGTAATGAACAATAATAAAAACGAAATATTTCTATTCAAATGGCTGTTACTAAAATGGTATCTCTAGGCGGATCGAACCCCCATCTACTCCAGTCTTTGTGTAACATTAGCAAGTTGAGCTATAGCGTTTTCATATGGTAAACGGTTGTATTGCAACAAGGTATACTCATGATTAAACAGAAAAATGAAAAAGAAATGAAAAAAGTACATTTCGTATTCGCAGGATTCCTTTTTGGCCCAAGGAAACTAACCGCCACCACTCACAATCCATTTACAAATAACATGATAGTTCATTCCATTCATTGAGCCCGTTCGGGCTCTGTGTTTCCAGCTTGTGTATCCAAAAGTTCTCACGTTGCAACATAAATTTAGTATTGTCTCTTCCTTCTTTTTTCTCCACAGTCTCTAATATTATGTATTTCAATTGTGATATGTTGTGTTGCGCTTCCATGAAGTGCATCGCTACAGTAGATTTTGTGTTTTTCATCCGAATGTTAGATTTGTGCTCCGTGAGTCTTGTTTTTATGTTTCTTTCTGTTTTTCCAACATACAGTTTACCGCATGGACATTTCAATGCATATATTACGTTTTTTGAGTTACAAGTGTCGTTTACTCTCAATTTAATCTCTTTGCCTTTCATTGGGTGGTTTATTGAATTGCCTTTAATGATGCTGTTACAGTTTCCACAGCTCAGACATGGTTTTGTGCCTTTGTATACTTTGGTAAGAGGTTGATGTTGTTTTAAAATTTCCCCCAAGTTTTGTGCTCTAGTATGGGCAAAAATAGGAATTTGATCGAAACATTTTTGAAAATCTGGTTCCAATTTAAGCATTTTCCAATGTTTTATTATTATACTCTTGAAATTGTGGCTTTGTGTTGAGTATTTAGATACGGCTACTATTCGAGCTTCCTCGTGTTTTTTGACTGGTTTCAAAAGATCTTTCCTGTCAATGGCATCCACTCTCATTTTTGCGTTGTCCGTGATTTCTTTGGGGTAACCTCTATTCGTGAACCTTGTTGACATGTCTTCCAAAGTAGCATCTACTTTCGTGCTATCCGATGTAATTCTTTTGACCCTAGTCATTTGCGAGTAAGGTAAATGTTTTTTTAAACTTGGCTGGTGGAAGCTGGCAAAATGCAACAGGTTATTTCTGTCTGTTTCTTTTCTATGCATGCTTGTTTCAAATCCTTCAATAGTCTTAGTTATCTTTACATCCAAAAAAGTTACTGTGGATTCTGAGATGTCCCAGGTCAGTTGTATGCGGCTGTCTATATCGTTGAATTCATTTAGTGCCTTTTCCAATAGTTCTTTGGAGGATTTCCAAATTAGGAAGATGTCATCTATGTAGCGTACGATGAACTTTATGTTATCTTTCCAAATATGTTTTGAGAACAAATTGGTTTCTTCATAGGCCTGCATAAAGATATTGGCGTATACCGGCGCCGCCGAATTTCCCATGGCTGTTCCTGTGAGTTGTTGATACCAAAGGTCTCCATATTTAAAATAACTTTGGTGCAAAGTAAATATCATGAGCTCCATTAAGAATAATTGTAGGTCAGATCTCAATTCCGTGTTCAATAGGGCTTTTTCAATTGCTTCTATTCCTAAGTTATGTGGTATTGATGTGTAGAGGGAACGCACATCCGCAGTACACAAAATAACCGATTCCTCCGGGTTTATAATGACTTTATCCAATTTCAACAAGAAATCCGTAGTATCCTTGACGTATGTTCTGATGTTTTTCACTGTGGGTTGAAGGTATTTGTCAATTAGTTGCCCAATGGGTTCATGTAAACTTCCTACGGTCGAGACTATGGGTCGCAGTGGTGGATCCATCAAGTTCTTGTGTATCTTCGGTATCATGTAGAGTACCGGACTTTTTGGGTTGGTTTTAGTTAAAAAGTTCTTAGTTCTGGTATTAATGGTACCCATTTCATGTGCCGTGTTAATGATGTTTCCTAGTATTCTGGAGAATTCTGCCGTGGGGTTACCCTCAAGTTGTAAATAGGTATTATACAAAGGCACAAAACCATGTCTGAGCTGTGGAAACTGTAACAGCATCATTAAAGGCAATTCAATAAACCACCCAATGAAAGGCAAAGAGATTAAATTGAGAGTAAACGCCACTTGTAATTCAAAAAACGTAATATATGCATTGAAATGTCCATGCGGTAAACTGTATGTTGGAAAAACAGAAAGAAACATAAAAACAAGACTCACGGAGCACAAATCTAACATTCGGATGAAAAACACAAAATCTACTGTAGCGATGCACTTCATGGAAGCGCAACACAACATATCACAATTGAAATACATAATATTAGAGACTGTGGAGAAAAAAGAAGGAAGAGACAATACTAAATTTATGTTGCAACGTGAGAACTTTTGGATACACAAGCTGGAAACACAGAGCCCGAACGGGCTCAATGAACGGAATGAACTATCATGTTATTTGTAAATGGATTGTGAGTGGTGGTGGTTAGTTTCCTTGGGCCGAAAAGGAATCCTGCAAATTCGAAATGTACTTTTTTAATTTCTTTTTCATTTTTCTGTTTAATCATGAGTATACCTTGTTGCAATACAACCGTTTACCATATGAAAACGCTATAGCTCAACTTGCTAATGTTACACAAAGACTGGAGTAGATGGGGGTTCGATCCGCCTAGAGATACCATTTTAGTAACAGCCATTTGAATAGAAATATTTCGTTTTTATTATTGTTCATTACCCATTTTTTACCTTTTTGGACACTTGTTTTATTTGGGGATAAGGATATTACCGGTAATAAGACCGACTCATATCTAGCTAGCGTAATTCGAAGTATAATTATCCGGTGAGTTCCGTGATCACATGACCGGAGACTCAACCTATAGAAATGCAGGTTATTGGTTCCCATAGTAACTGGTTAGAATGGAGGCGAACTGAGAGGGGTGAAGAATGCCGAGAGAATCCAGACCAGGTTAGTTTTGTTAGGAAGACGTTATGACCGGTTTTGAATTGACACCTACGCTATGACTATCAGATATTGATAGGCATGTTATTGAATTTGGCTATTTGACTTTTGGTTGCAGCGACTAATTAAAAGGCGGATAGACAGCGACATGTAAGTGTACACATTTAGCAGGGTAACAGGTAGCACGGGCAAATAAGGTGACTGAGGTGAAGTTCACAGAAACACGGATGCACGCAGTAAACTTGACCAAGTATAACCTTATTGCACATTGACTCATGATGGTTATCATTTTTAATTTACAGTGTTGATTCCCTGATGAAGGGCGAGAAATACGCCCGAAATGCATTGGATTGAATTGGAATTTTGTCGCTGAGTTAAAACATGAAGTATAAAGTAAAGCAATTGGAATGTTCATAAAAAAAAGTGTTAAAACATTCATGGAATAAAAACGTTAATAAACGTAAACAAAATTCAAATTTCCAAATAGTGTGGAATCCTCTTTTCACATATGGAGGAGAATGGGGTGTGCCTAAGGGGATGTCTTCAATGTCCCATTGAAGACACAGCATACAGGTTTAATTAGGCGCCCAGGGACGTTGGCCGCCACCCGAGGAGCACCCAAACTGAGAAACTTATTTGTTGAATCTATAGCTGTGCACTTATCCCTTCCCTACGTAATCACCAAATGATTCACAGCTTTGCACTAATGAAAAAGTTGCATCAATATCTGGTAGATCTAGGTTTAATTTATCCCCAAGAATTGGCAAAGAAGGCAGACCACTGTCTCAAGACTAGGGTCAAAAACAGCCACTGGGTGTGACCAAAAGAAAGGGGTTATCAAACCTCCCCAGGGGAAAGGAGGTGAGAACCTCAAAGGCAAACACCAAAAGTTTTCAAAAGGGCCCCAAAAACCTGCTTGGGGAGGGTCCCAAAACTTTTCCCAGTCCAATGGTAGGTACAAAGTGAAAAACATTGATCCCCTTAAGGCCTTGTGTTTCAACTGTAAGAAGTTGGGACACTTTACTGGAGATACTACTTGTCCTAACAAGAATCCCCCTAGTCCTCCTCTAGTTAGTACTGGTGTAGTCAATCTCGAGCTGAGGTCAACAATGTGCCCAGGGAAAGTCAGGGTTCAAACTGAAGCAGTTTTAGTCACCGAAGGGGAAGTTGAGTTTGCCACTTTAGCTCTATGGCTACCCAACTTCAAAAAATATTTACAATACCCCTGGATCAATGGGACTAGAATAGAAGCACTGATGGATACAGGTGCCAGTGTCACCATGATGAGGGACACACTGATTTCCCCAGGGAACTACCTGATTGGAAAGTCATATAGAGTCACAAACTCTGACAGTGTTACTACCAACCATGCCATGGCTATGGTAGCATTAGACTGGGTGGGGATATTACTGGCCTGAAACAGACAGTCTTGCCAAAACATCCAGCTGCCTGCCTGCTTGTAAACGACATGGAGACCTTAGCATGGACTGAGGAAGAATTGAAAAACCATGCAGCAATGCTGGACATCCCTGGGATTGTGTGTGTCAAGACTAGAGCACAACTCTGAACACATGGTAAAAAAGAAATGTTGGAGCCTGGAAGAATGGCCCAACCATCCAAGAGAAAAGATAAGAAGACTTAGGAACCAGCTCCTGTACAGCAAAGGATTCAGGACCCCTCTCCTCAGGGAGAGGACTTGTCAGCCCCAGAGGGAACTGAGCCCATGGAACTTGACCCTTACCAGGTTGAGCGCTTAGGCCCAGGAGTCCCCCTAGGGAACAGCTGTTCCTTAGACCCCGAGCCAAATCGCTTATACTGAGGTAAGAGACCCTAACCCTGCTGCCACTAGGAATGTGGTAGTGCTTCAGATGTACAGAGCATTTTTTCTCACAATGGCCCATGACATCCCCCTAGCTGGGCAACTTGGCCAGACAAAACTTGGGACGGGCTATGTGAGAAACTGGCATGGTATATGATGTCCACTAATTAAAGTGGGCATGTTGCACCAGTCCAGACAACCCTTATGGTGATTTAAGAGGTCTCAGACAACCTTAGAAAGCTATCCAAGTGGTAGCTGTGGAGAACAGCCTTCAGGCTTAGTCTTAAAGCAGACTCAAGCAGCTTTTTTTTTTACCAGAATGCAAACTTATAGTATAGATTAAATGAAAAGAGAACCACACATCTATAAAAATATGTATTTATTATATAACACTATCTAGTATGTTACAGTATCTCCTACACGGAGATAGACACAAATCACACAATACTTCAGCAAAGAAATGACAGTAAATAGCACTAATACACAGTGGGCGCGGGGGGGGGGGGTCAATCGATATACTAAGAAAGTTGTGTAAGAACCACAACTTGAGTCAGGACAATGCTGAGAGGACGTAGAATTGCTGGGACCCGAAAGAACCACCCAAGGAGAGGAGATAGGGACCCCACGGAGTACGTCTACAATGTGTGAACACGACTGCATGCTCCGTACAAGTCGATGTGTAAGTCGCGGTTGGAATTTTAAAGATTAGGGACATTTCCCAGTGGACTTCAAAGAAACCCTGTGGAAGACAGAAGCTTGGAGAGCCACCCCAGCTGTGGATACTGAAGTACCCAAGTTACCTATCCCAGGGGAGCCAGGGGCATTTGTGTGAAGTGGCTTCGGAAATGCCATGAAACCCAATGGAGAACTTTGAGAAAGTGCCGCTGCTGGAAGAGGAGAAAATGTCCATTTAAATCCAAACGTGGATTCTTGTTGAAGAGTACCTGAAAGCAGAGGGGACAGAGTCACTTGAGAGTGACCAGGGGCTCAGTAGACAAATGCCCACCGATGTCGGATCCTTCAGGATAGTTGATAGTGATCTTGACTCTGAGCTGCGGGGTCCAGCGCATGCTGAGGACAACCATGATCCAGATATGAGCTGTCTCATGAAGGATGTCGAGTGCTGAGGGGTCGGTGTCCAGCGGGAGCACGAGCAAGTCTTGGCAAATGCAACCCACGCAGGAAGTCAAGGAAGTGTGCGGTTTGGACCAGAGAGGGGCTGGAGACTCACCACAACCAGGGGAGTCAGGGCACGCCCAGAGCAATCAGGAGAGCCCAAGGAAAACAAATATGACCCTCAAATGGACCCACAGGCCGGAGGCTCAGGAGTCGCAAGAGGACCTCAAGCAGCTTCACAAAACAACAGGCCACAGAGCAAACGGTGTGAGGTGGTTGAAGATCTTTGTGGGAGAAGTTGCCAGAGGTTATGGTGACTTGAAGCCCAATGCACTTGTCACAGAATTGCCAACAAGCACATGCACTTGCAAAAGCACAGGGGTTCAGCTAATTCAGCCCCCACGAAGCATAGTGGTAAGAGAGAGATTAGGTTTTGTGTGGACTACAGGGGGCTCAATGCAGTCACTAGGACTGATGCTCACCCAATTCCAGGGCAGATGAGCTCATTGCTACTTTAGCCTCAGCCAAGTTCTTGAGCGCATTTGACCTGACTGCTGGCTATTGGCAAATCAGACTAGCTGTGGATGCCAAACCAAATACTGTATTTTCATCTTCCTAGTGGGTATTATCAATTTATTGTAATGCCCTTTGGTTTGGAGAACACACCTGCCACATTCCAAAAGCTGGTAAACAAAGTTTTCACAGGTCTGGAAGCCTTTTGTGCTGCATATCTTGATGATATACTGTCTTTAGCTCCACCTGGGAGTGTCACCTGGTCAACCTGAAGAATGTTTTGGATTCTCTGCAGAAAGCAGTCCGCACTATCAAGTGCCAAATAGGGCAGAGCAAGGTTGTGTACCTGGGCCACCTTGTGGGTAGAGGCCAGCTTCGACCATTACAGAACAAAATCCAGACCATAATGGACGGGGTTGCTCCAACTACCCAGATCCAGGTTAGAGCTTTCTTGGGCCTGACTGGGTATTACAGGAGATTTGTAAAAGGATATGGGTCTATTGTGACTCCCTTGAATGATCTCACCTCCAAGAAAATGCCCAAGAAAGTTCAGTGTACAGTTAGCTGTTAGAAGGCATTTTATGATCTCGAACATGCCATGTGCACTGTTCCCATTCTGCAGAGTCCTGACTACTCCAAGCAATTTATTGTCCAAACAGATACATCTGAGTTGGGGATAGGGCATGTGTTGTCACAACTAAATAAAGAGAGCCAGGATCAACCAGTAGCTTTTATTAGCAGAAGGTTGACCCCCAGAGGGAAACGTTGGTCAGCTATAGAGAGGGAAGCCTTTGCTGTGGTCTGGGCCCTGACGAAGTTGAGGCCATACCTGTTTGGCGCTCACTTCATTGTTCAGACAGACCATAAGCCCCTCTTATGGCTAAGACAGATGAAAGGTGAAAACCCCAAACTTTTGAGGTGGCCCATCTCCCTACAAGGAATGGACTATACAGTGGAACATAGACCTGGGTGTAACCATGCCAATGCAGGTGGACTCTCCAGATATTTCCACTTAGAAAATGAAGATTCAACAGGGCAAGCTTAGTCTCATCTCCTGATGTTTGGGGGCGTTGTGTAGGAAACAAAGATCTGCTTCGTATGGTTACAACCACTTTTTAGGTCTCGGCTAGCGTAAGACTGTGCACATGCGCATTCTCGCTGGCGAGACTTAATGAGATAGAGGTATTTTCACTAGCGAGGGTAAGCCCCGCCCGTCTTTTCCATTGGCTGGCGTCACCGTTCATGCTAAACGGTGGCCAGCCATGGGAGAATAGGTCCCAGTGACGTTGTTCTTTCTCTTTAAGCCCCGTCCTTTTCAGACTGGGTTCCTTGACTTACGTGTGTGGTAAAAGGTTTCTTATCTTCTTTATGGGTCCAGATGGCCCCATAAAGAAGATAAGGAACCTTTTTTCGGGCGTTTGTTTTTTGGGCCGTCACTACCACCTTATAGGATGTCCATTGTAAGATAGGGTGTTGTCATATCGCTGTGCTGAAGTGACAGCCACGGGTGGAGGGTCGGCGGGCTGGCTTGTGTTTTCTGAAGCTGGAGGAGGTACACAGTGAATATCAATGTGGCGGCGTTTGTAATTGCTTAAACAAACACTTTCGGTAAAATATAATACCCCGGTTAAGCTGTAAGGTTGCTGCGGGGGGCTTCATTCAGCCCAGAACCTGTGAAAACTTTCGAATTTGCATGTGAAAATAAGCACTAAAGAAATGCAAATGGCTGTAGCATGCCTTTATCGCCATTCTCAGAGGCCGCGCTGGGGCCCCCTTCTGTACGGAAGGCTTCACTTTCACAGCTGTTTTCGTAAAGTGATTAATGTTTTTTTTTTCCACTCTCTCTTAATAATTATTGTCCCACAAACTGTCGGGTAACAAGTACGTTTTCACGTTTTTGGGGTATCCACCGATTCATGTTTTACTTTGTATAGTGAGATTCATTGATAAGTAACCTACAGGTTTGTGTAGGGGCGGGAAGCATCCTCTGTGTGGCCTGAGACAGGTTTCCCCGACAACTGAAAGCAATGGCTTTGTAGCCAGAAAAGCAGTTCTTGGATTTTTAGAATGGTGTCCCAGGCGGACCATATTTAAACAAATAAAGTGGTGTGAATATTAATACCGGCATTGAACATGTGCGTGTTACATCCTACCCATGCAAACTGCAATCTAGAACAGTGGGATTGTGCTCTTGGAAAGTTAATATTCAGAGGAGATGACCCCTGACAATGGCGTCACTACGCCCTCACCAGAGGAGAATAGGAGCCGCATGATGATAAAATCGATCTCATACAGGGTGTTAGATTCAAGGCTCAGCCAAGGCTGCTCATGTTTCTACCTTTTGTAACAACCACTGGTCTAATTCACAAAGAATCAATTTGAAACTTAAATTTCCACTTAGATCTGGGAGTACAGTTTCAGTTATGGGGGGTTTATAAAAAAAGGAAATAGATATTCTTTGATTTAAAGTTTCCTCTACATCGACAGCGCCTAGAAATCACCTCCGCTCTCGTGCTACTTTATAGAAATCCTTCCATATTTTCATTTACTTTCCACATTCCCCATCCTTGTCTGAGGCATGGCGGATGGTGGGCCTCGTACAATACTTTTCACTCGAGGCTGTGTGTGTGTTTGTGTGTCTCCATATCTCTTTCTTTGTGTGTTTACGCTCCTCTGTGCGTATACGTCTGTGTGTCTTTAGGTGTTTATTCCCGTGTCTTAGTGGATGTGTTTTGCCTTGTGTGTGGGTGTGTTTATTTGCACCACAGCCTACATCTCGTTTCTACTTATACGGTGCCGAAAGGTGCTCGCTGCGCTAATCAGTGCTGTAGAAATGCTCCTTGCTGTCCAATGTATCGCTATGTTTCCCCTGTCAAGCCTGTCTTTGGAAGGTTCTATATGGCGGGGTAGGACGGCCCCATAAGTTATCGCTCACTCATGGCGCTGCGTGAGTGTTTCTGTGAGTTCCCGCATGTGTCGTGCATGCGCTATCGGTGCGTGGGTTCCAGTGATAATTTATAAAGAGGAGTTCCCTTTTTTGGTGAGAGGCCTTATGTCTGGTTACATGTGCATCGTTGTGAGCATCACTGCTTTCGGCGATCACCTGGCCAATAATCCTTTTTATCCACCCCCCACCCACCTCCTCCCTTCTTCGTGAGTGACCCATTTCCCCACCAAAGTACATTTTCTGAAGACCCTTCCAAGCACCCCCAAAAGCTGACAGTAAATTGCCGCCTTTCTTCCCTTGTGCGTTTGTTGTAGTTCTGCGCTTTAGGCCCCACAAAGGCGCTGTATCATTCCCCTGCTATGATCTAATTCACATTTTTGTAACGCTTGACATTACCTTATGTTGTTTGTAAATGCTCCCGATTTTGTCTGATAAGAAATCGTCACATTGCAGCTAAATTATTTGCCTGAGATCACACAATTAAGAGGTCACGGGGGGAGCCAGGATAAGTTCTCGTGGTTTCAGGTTCCACTATCATTCATAAAGTCTGGACTGGAGGCCAACTACCGCTTAGAGTTAATTTTGATGAGTGGAAGTCAGTCCGATAGCCATGGTAGGTGGCTGAAGGACAGACAATTACCCCTTGCAATAACTCCTGCCCGGTATGGGGATAATGTTAAAACGTTCAGTGAGTTTGTATGATTTGGGCCCACACTTGCCCATCTTATGTATTCTCTAAATGCAGACAAGCCCTGTGTGGTGTCAGGCTTTATTTACCCTTCCGTACCCAATTATGTAGTCCTACTGTTTCAAGTCACATTAATCTAGACCAGGACTACCAGAATGCATTTTGTGCTACATAAATGAATGGGTGGTAAAGATGGTGCTTCCTGTGACCTGCCTAACCACTCACGAGACAGGGCTGCGCCCCACCGCCTGTGGAGTTAGAGTCGAAAGTCGCGGGTGTTTACTCATTTGCCCAATACACACTGCTTGCGTGCAATGCCCTGGGAGGGGAACCTCGTTGCCTCCTTCTTACTGTGGAGGTTGCAACAGGACTCTCCCCCCTCGCGGATGTCCAGCACCTCAATGCCCTCTCTCTTACGAGTATGTGTGATTTCACTCACCCCGCCCCTCACTCTTGCGTCTCGCATTGGAGGAGAGGTGTTGGGTGGGGGCTTGTATTCATTTTTGGGCTGCAGCCCCCCGTTGCTTCGCACCGAGGGCTGCCTGGCGGTGCTGCCGGGGAGGGAGGGGGCTGGCAGTGAAGGAAGGAGGAGCAGCCTGGCAACGGGCAGCAAGAGATCTGGGCGAGGGGCCTAAGTTGGAGAACGGGCAGGGGCAGGGTAGGAACAGAAGGTATAGGGGGGTGGGTGACAAGAGCGGAGAGTCGGGTGTGAGACATTGTGTGTGTGTGTGTAAGAGAGACACTGTATATGTGTGTGAGACAGTGTGTGTGAGACACTGTGTGTATGTGTGTGTGAGACACTGTGTGTGATACAGTGTGTGTGTGAGGCAATGTGTGTGTAAGACACTGTATGTGTGTTTGAGACACTGTGTGTGAGGCTGTGTGTGTGTGTGAACCACTGTGTGTGAGGCTGTGTGTGTGATACACTGTGTGTGTGAGGCTGTGCGTGTGAGGCTGTGTGTGTGTGAGGCTGTGTGTGTGTGTGTGAGTCTGTGTGTGTGTGAGACACTGTGTGTGAGGCTGTGTGTGAGACATTGTGTGTGTGAGACACTGTGTGTGTGTGAGACACTGTGTGTGTGTGTGAGACACTGTGCGTGTGTGTGAGACACTGTGTGTGTGGGAGACACTGTGTGTGTGTGTGTGAGACACTGTGCGTGTGTGAGACACTGTGTGTGTGAGAGACACTGTGTGTGTGTGACACTGTGTGTGTGAGACACTGTGTGTGTGTGATACTGTGTGTGTGTGAGACACTATGTTTGAGACACTGTGTGAGACTGTGTGTGACACTGTGTATGTGTGAGACACTGTCTGTGTGTGAGACACTGTGTGTGTGAGACTGTGATTGAGACACTGTGTGAGACTGTGTGTGTGACACTGTGTGTGTGTGAGACAGTGTGTGTGTGAGACGCTGTGTGTGTGAGGCACTGTGTGTGAGACACTGACACACTGTGTGTGAGATACTGCGTGTGGGAGACCAAACCAAAGATCCAAAAACTTAAAGGATTTATTAGAAAAGGTTGTACGCAACAAAATGTAAAATACACAGGAACAATTCCATGCTCGAACTGTGGTCACTGTAACAACATTATTCGTGGCAACAGCATAAACCATCCGACCACAGGAAAACCTATCAACCTGTTTACTAACGCTACATGCGACTCTAAAAACGTGGTATATTTACTAAAATGTCCCTGTGGACTCCCTTATGTGGGAAAGACAGAGAGAAAAATTTAAATTCGAATGACAGAGCATAAAAGTACCATAAGAAACAGATCCACCAAGGCCCCAGTAGCCGCACACTACATTTCCAACAGCCATAACATCAGTCAGATTCGTTTTTTGGTTTTGGAGTGTGTTCCTGTGAGGCAAGGCTGCCATAACAAAAAAAGACTGCTCCAAAGGGAGATATTCTGGATTAAAAAATGTAATTCCTGCAACCCCACGGGGTTAAATGAACGCCTCGAATATAGTAGCTTTTTATAATCCTGATGTGCTGCCACAGGCTATTCAACCCATCACTTTATCCCAGACATTGACATGATATATATTTCTTTGAACATGCTTTAGCACTGATTACTTTGCCAGTCAGACAGAACACGTAATTGCTGCTTCTACCATAATTACCATTGTAATGTTTGACTTTCATTATGATTGCTTCCGTTTTGTTTAATTAGTCATATGTTACTGACTGTACCAATATGGCCGCGATTTTAGTTACACATACCGTATTTTCATCGAACTAAACATGATTATTGTATTTCATGAGAACTGTTATTCAGAAGATGGTATTCATATTAATCTGAAATGGCGCGATACACCTACTTTATTCACTCATCACATTTTTTGTAACTCACTTCCGGGTTACGAGAGAACTTTCTCATAACGCGCTTTATGCGCATGCGTGAGCATACACTAACCCGACCTCGGACCAGATAGTGGAAACTAACTACGCGTCTCACCTAACTACCCGACCGGTGAGTGTTTCATGGCGTGTACCCACTTGAACCGAACGCGCACCTTATTTTAATGTTCATCCACACGAGCGATAAGCTGCACGTCACTGAGACGTTTACCGTCACGGAATTGTGAATGAACTATACGGCACCAGGTTAACTGTATGTGTGTAACACGAAGCACTGGGTGTGTTGATATTCAGGACACGCGCCTTTACACTGTCGGATTAACCATAGAAACATTTCCGTTTTAACATCACTCGGGTAGCACACTTTTATTCTTTTCGAGCACTCCCGTATTTTCACCAACGTTAAAGCATGTTTATAGACTGATTGTAGTCATCCCTTGAGCTTATCAACTTAGCATTTTGCACAGACTGTGATCTGCTTCCTCAACATTGATTATACCTTATTTTGATTTTACCTCGTAGAAATGTATTTCCCCTGACGAAGTGCAGATAGCACGAAATGCATTGGGTATTTGGACGAATCTGTGGATAATATGTTGTTTATTGGAATGTCGATGAACCCTTGTACAGCTGTGATGTAACAGCCCAATTTGAGAACAACATTGAACTATTGAACTAGAAGAATAAAACTTGAGCAACCAAAGGTCTCCTTGGTATACATTATGAATACCTTTTTGTTTGAACTGAGTTGAAATTGCAGGGATTGATTTCCCCAGAAGAGTGCGACTGGGTAATCTGTCAAATCTGACAGCATCTAATTGGTACTTTTCCAAATCAAAACACGCTTGTGTGCTGCAATTCCGCTTGGCTCTGATAAGCTCACCTAGCGGAATGCTTCGTATCAAATTCGGGGGATGGCAGCTTCCTGCGTGTAGTAAACTATTCCCCGCAGTGGGCTTGCGGAAAGAAAACTAGTAAGTCTCCCATCAATGACCTCTAGATTCACATCCAGAAACTCCAATTTTTTTGTGTTCATTTGACTGGTAAATTGTAAATTCAACGAATTATCATTAAGTAACAATTCAAATTCCTTCGCTTCCTCAAATGACCCCTTCCACACACAAAAAATGTCGTCAATATATCGGACCCAGAGAACCACGTGGTCAGTAAAGTGGGAGATGTTGTTCACCACTTGCTCCTCCCACCAGCCCAGGTATAAACCTGCGAAACTGGGGGCGAAGCAACTGCCCATCGAGGTCTGCTGATATATTTGTTTGTTGAAAATAGAGAAATTGTTCTTCAAACAAATTTCTATCATGTCTAATAGCATGTGTGTGTGGAGTAAATGTGATATCGATCTTTCTCTCAAAAAATGGTTGCATGCATCAATGCCTAAGTTGTGCGGTATACACGTATATAAACTTGTGACATCAAAGCTGATCAACCAATAATCATTATTCCAAGCCAACTCATTGATTACCCTCAGAAAGTCAGAAGTATCTCTGATAAAAGATGGAAGCGACTGAACCAATGGCTGGAGAAAATAGTCAATATACCGAGAGGTATTCTCCAATAGACTCCCATTAGATGATACAATGGGCCTTCCGGGAGGCTCTTCAATGTTTTTATGCAACTTGGGGAGTAAGTAAAGCGCTGGAATTTGTGCATATTTACACAGTAGATATTTATATTCATCATCCTCGATTACCCCACTGTCTTTCCAATTCATCAATTTACAAAAATACATTTGTTTGGATACATTATATTCTTGTATATTCGAAATCTTGTAATTGTCACCATTATTTAATTGCAAGAGGCCTTCTTTGAGATACATGTCTAAAGGCCAAATAACGACGTTGCCTCCTTTATCGGAATTTTTTATTACAACGTCCGACCAATCTTTTATTTCTTGTAAAGCCCTGTATTGTTTTTTGTTCAAATTGAAATTCAAATGCGAAGCACGTTTTTCAATTTTTCTCATTTCCCCAATCATCCCCGCCTCAAAACACTCAATACTGTTGTTGTGAATCTGAGGAACAAATAAAGATTTGGGTTTGAAATTGCTGGCACTACTAGCTCCAATATCGATATTAACACTCAAGAGATTTAGAACTGGATCATCTAAAACATCCTCACAGTCAGCTAATTCATGCACCATCTGCAATGTCTCTGCATCATTAATCGATAAGATGCTGTCTTTTTGCGTATTTGAGTCTTTTTTTAAACGTGGTTTGCTGGCAAACCATTTTCTGAGCTTAAGCTCGCATTTGTAGGCGTACTATTAAAACGTTCCTGTTCTCCGCTTCTGAATAGTTCTCTTTTATTCCGCATGTTATGTTACAGTACCTGTCTGAGCGCCTGGACGCCCCTTTGCTGGGGTATCAGCGCGCTATAAAAATATAAATAACATAACATAACATAACAAGCTTTCTGGTAAAGCGAAATAAGTCAATACGTGCATCTGTGAAATTAAATTTGCCAGTGGGACAAAAAGAAAGGCCTCTTGATAAAACATACAATTGTTCAGGTGATAAAATATGATTAGAAAGATTTACCACAGTTTTGTTGTCTTTTCCATTCATTTTTTTGCTTGTTTGTCCCTTGTTACGACTCCCACCGGGCTTGCTGCTCCACTTGTATTTATTGATCCTCCCTTTGCTCCTCTGCCTCCTCTGCCGCCTCTTCCACGCCCTCTTGGTGGGGTTTGGCGTCCGCGGGCCAAGAGGGCTACCTCGTTTAAAATGCGATCTTTAGCATTTTGTGGTTCAATTGTGTCAGAAATGTCACTTTCTCCACTCTCCCCATCCGATTGTGCTAGGGGAGTAACACCTTCAACACCAGTTTCTTCCTGCACAGCCATTTTGTTTGTAACAGATTTGGATTTCTTAGGTGTTTTTGTTGATACCCGCAAGGCCTCAAACTTCTTGGCAAAAGTAAGGATCTGTCCTTTTTTGTAATCCACTTCATCTCTGTGGAATTTTCTTTGTTTTTTTGCTTTTATTTCCTCCTCAATTTTTTGCACCCTACACGTTTGGTAATTTTGTGTTCAGCTTGGTCTTTGCACAACTTTAAACTTTTACATTTGTGGCTGTTTTTGCAAGCTTTGCACTTAGTACAGGGGAAAAATCCTGTGATATACCCCGATTTGCAAGGTTCTTGTTTTAGGGCATTGCTGAGCGAGTCTTTAAGAGATTTCGCTTTTCTAAAGGTAATAGAGGGATTTTCATTAAGTGCCTCCTTAAGGTCACCATCCAATCTGAGGATATTCCAATATTTATTAAGACTCTTCCTCAATTGCCATGATTGATTGTCAAAGCCTGTGATGAACCTGATTTGCTCAGAATTCTCACGGATTTTGGGCACTAAAAGATCTTTTCTTTGCACTTGCTCAACTTTGACTTCTGCTCGGTTAATCAAAGATTTACTATAACCTCTTTCTCCAAACCTCTGACACATAATGTTCTTTTCCAAATCAAAACCCGCTTGTGTGCTGCAATTCCGCTTGGCTCTGATAAGCTCACCTAGCGGAATGCTTCGTATCAAATTCGGGGGATGGCAGCTTCCTGCGTGTAGTAAACTATTCCCCGCAGTGGGCTTGCGGAAAAGAGAACTAGTAAGTCTCCCATCAATGACCTCTAGATTCACATCCAGAAACTCCAATTTTTTTGTGTTCATTTGACTGGTAAATTGTAAATTCAACGAATTATCATTGAGTAACAATTCAAATTCCTTCGCTTCCTCAAATGACCCCTTCCACACACAATAAATGTCATCAATATATCGGACCCAGAGAACCACGTGGTCAGTAAAGTGGGAGATGTTGTTCACCACTTGCTCCTCCCACCAGCCCAGGTATAAACCTGCGAAACTGGGGGCGAAGCAACTGCCCATCGAGGTCTGCTGATATATTTGTTTGTTGAAAATAAAGAAATTGTTCTTCAAACAAATTTCTATCATGTCTAATAGCATGTGTGTGTGGAGTAAATGTGATATCCATCTTTCTCTCAAAAAATGCTTGCATGCATCAATGCCTAAGTTGTGCGGTATACACGCATATAAACTTGTGACATCAAAGCTGATCAACCAATAATCATTATTCCAAGCCAACTCATTGATTACCCTCAGAAAGTCAGAAGTATCTCTGATAAAAGATGGAAGCGACTGAACCAATGGCTGGAGAAAATAGTCAATATACCGAGAGGTATTCTCCAATAGACTCCCATTAGACGATACAATGGGCCTTCCGGGTGTCATGAAGCTCCAAACGCTTTGCAGAGGCAGACTGTAGCTAGTCCCAAACTCCTGCTGACCGGTGTCGCAGCGGTTAAGCTCCTAAACCAGCCGAGAGGGGAAAGGGGAAGTGGATAGAGAGAAGAGAAACTCCCGTTGCTGAACACCCAGGTCTAGTCTGAAGTCTTCTGGCGCTTTCTTCTGACTGTCTTGGCATGGGTATCTAATGCACAAAGGGGAACATGAGAAAACACACACCTACCAAGAAGCTCCAATAGCAATTCTATAATAAGCACTTATCCTACCAGCTGGCAAGGGAGTCTGCGCCTCTCTTCTGTGTATTAATGCTTGACTGGAAGCCCTGGCTACAAGAGAAAGAACTTATTACTAACGAGCTGTTTGATAATGCTCTCTTGGGGAATTTACTAAGATTTACTTCGAATTACCTGTGAGCTTCTCTTTACAGCAATGTATAGAAATCTGTCATTGGGTAGTACTGTTTCTGGAACTATATACAAGAGAGTCTGAGAGTTCAGTATCCTCCACAAGCGCGCAAAAAGGATAGGGGAAGGTACAGAGGGAAGGAAAGAAAAGGAAAAGCGCAAACTGGGAGGGAACGATAATGAAGAAAGCTGATGGCTCCTCTGCGCAACAACTGTAGTCTTACTGTAGGTTGTAGCTGAAGCGGAATAGAGTCTGTAGCAGCTTACTCATGGAATCTCTCCTGACTCAGTTCTGACAGTCACCTCACCAATTCCGGCATTGGCGCTCGTGACTAGAGTTGTCCTCTGGTAACTTCAAGCTGACTCAATTCTCTGCTGCTCTGAAGTGCGCAACTACGAAGTCTGTGAACAGGACTGTGCCGAAGTCTCCGAATGATTTCTGACTTCCTTATTCCAACTCTGTAAGAAACAACTGGAAATATTCCTCCCGCTAGGACTTTCTAGCGGAGGAACGAACTTTGGCTGGCTTCTCAGGGAAAACGTTTGTTGAAGTGCGCAGCAAACAGCGCTCGCGCTCCCCTCGTACACTAGGTGGCATAGAATGGCAACCGCTACATTTACTGTCCATAATGGCGGCCATCTTGGTAGAAGTTACATTACTAGTTACAGTAATGCCACACATTTACGGTATTGGGTTTAATGCTCAATCGTGGCCGCTTGCACCCAACCTGGCTCACTATTGGTGCCACGACATGACTCCTGACACCGGGAGGCTCTTCAATGTTTTTATGCAACTTGGGGAGTAAGTAAAGCGCTGGAATTTGTGGATATTTACACAGTAGATATTTATATTCATCATCCTCGATTACCCCACTGTCTTTCCAATTCATCAATTTACAAAAATACATTTGTTTGGATACATTATATTCTTGTATATTCGAAATCTTGTAATTGTCACCATTATTTAATTGCAAGAGGCCTTCTTTGAGATACATGTCCAAAGGCCAAATAACGTCGTCGCCTCCTTTATCGGAATTTTTTATTACAACGTCTGACCAATCTTTTATTTCTTGTAAAGCCCTGTATTGTTTTTTGTTCAAATTCAAATTCAAATGCGAAGCACTTTATTCAATTTTTCTCATTTCCGCAATCATCCCGCCTCAAAACACTCAATACTGTTGTTGTGAATCTGAGGAACAAATAAAGATTTGGGTTTGAAATTGCTGGCACTACTAGCTCCAATATTGATATTAACACTCAAGAGATTTAGAACTGGATCATCTAAAACATCCTCACAGTCAGCTAATTCATGCACCATCTGCAATGTCTCTGCATCATTAATCGATAAGATGCTGTCTTTTTGCGTATTTGAGTCTTTTTTTAAACGTGGTTTGCTGGCAAACCATTTTCTGAGCTTAAGCTTTCTGGTAAAGCGAAATAAGTCAATATGTGCATCTGTGAAATTAAATTTGGCAGTGGGACAAAAAGAAAGGCCTCTTGATAAAACATACAATTGTTCAGGTGATAAAATATGATTAGAAAGATTTACCACAGTTTTGTTGTCTTTTCCATTAATTTTTTCGCTTGTTTGCCCCTTGTTACGACTCCCACCGGGCTTGCTGCTCCACTTGTATTTATTGATCCTCCCTTTGCTCCTCTGCCTCCTCTGCCGCCTCTTCCATGCCCTCTTGGTG
Source organism: Lissotriton helveticus (assembly GCF_964261635.1). Lineage (NCBI taxonomy): Eukaryota > Metazoa > Chordata > Amphibia > Caudata > Salamandridae > Lissotriton > Lissotriton helveticus. The sequence continues at coordinate 1,207,605,174 of NC_136057.1, forward strand.
GGGTTTGGCGTCCGCGGGCCAAGAGGGCTACCTCGTTTAAAATGCGATCTTTAGCATTTTGTGGTTCAATTGTGTCAGAAATGTCACTTTCTCCACTCTCCCCATCCGATTGTGCTAGGGGAGTAACACCTTCAACACCAGTTTCTTCCTGCACAGCCATTTTGTTTGTAACAGATTTGGATTTCTTAGGTGTTTTTGTTGATACCCGCAAGGCCTCAAACTTCTTGGCAAAAGTAAGGATCTGTCCTTTTTTGTAATCCACTTCATCTCTGTGGAATTTTCTTTGTTTTTTTGCTTTTATTTCCTCCTCAATTTTTTCAAGCCTCTTTTCCATTTTACTCATTTCGACTGAAAATTCACTTTCAGAGTACTTTTCCTTTAATTTCGTTATCAGAGTCTCACTCTCTGTGTTGAATTCAGCACATTCCTTTTCTGCATGCTTAATAAGCATACGCAGCATATTCATCGAGCAGGAATGGTTATTCGTCATCCACTCGTCGATTAATTCGGGGTCAGGTTTTTGAAATGTAGGGATTATGAAAATGCGAAGACCACGTGGAATTCGGCTACATTCCACGTATTTGGTGAGGGCAGCCGCCTCCCACCACTTGGACTGTTCTCTTTTTAGAAATTTCCATAGTGCATCCCACATTTTTTTAACATCATCCACCCCGAGCTGGAAGGTAGCGTGTCCACGCTATTGTCAGTTCCATTATTGCAAAACAATTTAGAAGCTGCCTCTTTCCTCTTACTATTCCGTGTTTCTGCCATAGAAATACCAATCAGCGTGCAACCTATGCTTCGCTGATCGCACTGAACTTAATGCTGCTTTGCACAAGAAAGCCACCTTGTTTCTACTGTTCGGTTATTACGTACTGAAGGTGCGTCTCGATCCAGCCTCACTCCCGTTTCAGAGCCTTGCAGTCCGCCGACTCGCTCAGCTCCAAGCGCGATGTTCGGAGAATTCAAGAAATCCTTTCTGTTTCTTCAGAAGCCGATTTGGTGGCTTTCCGGCGGGCAAGAGCGTTTCCTTTAAACACAAAACACACTGATTTGGCGTGCTCGAGCCACTGTCGGCAGCGGGCTCCCGGCGGGGTCACTGCCCCCTCAAAAATGCCACACACTCCTGGTACAGCAAGTCCGTATTTTACGAAGAAAGACCAGAAACGGGGCCCAAATGTTGTTCAAAGTGCTGTATTTATTGGCACACAGAGTAACAAACGCTACGCGTTTCGAAGCCTTAAGCTTCTTGCTCACGGGTACATTCGTTAAAGCGGCCATTCTTTTTAAAGTGATAGACTTCATATTGTTTCGTGCATGTGATTATACTGACATAGAAAAGTTACTATGTTGCAAAAATAGTCCATAATTATAAATTCAATGGTTGAAATGGTGGTCAAATTAAAACAGGAAAAACAACAAAGGAGATGGACATTGGACCGGACATTGTTACTGGAAGAAGGGGTCAGACAGGACCTAGTGACCCAGTCTGAAGAGTTCTTTAGGGTCAATACTGGATCGGCAAGTAAACAAATTGTGTGGGAAACATATAAAGCCTTTTCCCGAGGTTTATTAACAACCCTGATGATCAGGAGGAACAGTCTGAGGAAAGAGCAAAGAGAAGCTGGGATTCTGAGAATCAAGCTCAAGGAACTGGAGTTGCAGAAGGCATCGGCCGAGGAGTCGGATAATAGGCCACTCCTCCAGAGGGAATTGGACGGTTTGCGAGCAGAATTCCAAGCGGGGATGGATAAGGTTCTGAAGGAAAAGTGGGACAAAAGTAATCTACAACAGTTTGCCTATGGTGAGAAGTGTGGGCGTCTCCTAGCTTGGAAGGCTCGAGCGGACAGAACTAGAAACCAGATAGACAGTTTGGTATTAACAAGCACAGGGGAAAAAACCAACGAGGATGACCTCATCAGGGAAGAAGCAAAGAGATATATGCAGTCTTTATACGGAACTAACCCCTCTCTGGGTAGGCAACAAGCAGAATCGTGGTTTGCAAATGTACAGCTCCCTGAGTTGTCGGATTCTGACAGGTCTTATCTCAGTTCAGAAATCAAGGAAGGGGAAGTCAGGGCTCAGTTGGTGAAAATGGCTAAGGGCAAAGCCGCAGGTCCTGATGGGCTGCCGGTCGAACTGTTCAAGATCGTTTTAGAGCAGATTATAGGGGTTCTGACTCTATTGTTTAACAAAATCTTACTCTTGGGGGGACAGGTCCCTAGGTCCTGGGCGGAGGCGACGGTCACATTACTGTTGAAGCCAAATAAGGACCCGAGTAGGATAGAGTCCTATAGGTCCATTTCACTACTAAACGTGGACTATAAGGTATTCTCGGGGGTGCTGGCAACGAGATTAGCAAAGGTTGTAAAATCGGTGGTACATTGTGACCAAAGGGGCTTCATCCCGGATAGGCAGCTCAACGAGTTGACCTTTCAAGTTGTGGCAGCGATGGATGTTGCTCAAGAAATGAAGCAGCCTCTGACCATAGTAGCAGTCGACGCCGCAAAGGCTTTTGACCAGGTGGACTGGGACTACCTCTGGATGGCGATGGAAAAATTCGGCTTTCCTATGAGTTACATAACTGCCATTAAGCTCCTATACTCAGCCCCGACAGCTACAGTTCTAGTAAATGGTTCCCTGACTGAGCAGTTTTTTATTTTTCGAGGCACACGACAGGGATGTCCCTTATCCCCCCTTTTGTTTGATTTGTATATAGAGCCTTTTGTTTGTCTGTTAAGAGCGGATCCAATAATTAAACCTTTTAAGATCGCGGATATGGAGTTGAAACTGGCATTGTATGCTGATGATTTGCTATTGTATACAATAAATCATGATGTAGCAATACCCAGACTATTAGATCTAGCTAAGGGGTTTGGTAATATTTCAGGGTATTCTATCAATGCTGAAAAAACGGAAATAATGGAATGGAATCAGCAGATTAGCTCGATGGGGAAAAAGAATAAAATGAGGTATTTGGGAATCCATCTGGTCAATAAGATTGAAGAAATCCCCAAAACCAATCTAGAAAGGGTCATGAAAGACACAATCGCTCTGTTACAACGCTGGTCCTCACTACCTTTAAATATCTACGGGAGAGTGAACCTCTTGAAGATGATAGTCCTTCCTAAAATTACTTTTTTATTTAATGCTATCCCTTTATCTTTTCCAGTACCTTTAATTAAAAAACTCCAAGGAAAATTGGGTTCATTTATTTGGAATGCCAAAGGTCCTCGAATAGCGTGGAAAAAACTAAGACGAGGTCTCAAGACAGGAGGGCTCGCCTTCCCTGACCTACTGTTGTATTGCCACGCTTTTCATTTTAAGCACTTTAGAACCATGGCGGGCCGTCTGGACGAATCATCGATGGGATTGCTATTCTCTGCCTTGTTAAAAGATGTACCTCAGGGATTAACTTTTTTCCTGTATAAGTTTGGGGACCCAATTTTTTTTTAAAAAGTGAGGTTGAAGATCTTGAGGTCAGCTTTGAAAAACTGGGTATTTGTAAGGAACAAATTAAATATTTCTTATTATGCACCGCAGGCACCTATATGGGACTCACCAGACCTTCCAGCCTGTCTAAATGATCATTTATCCTTACCATTGAAGCAGGCAGGGTTGGAGAGCTGGGGAGACCTGCAGGGAGATGGCCAACTTTTAAGTTGGGATATATTGTCGAATCTAACTAGGGGATCTCTGACGCGGTTTAAATACTATCAGCTATCAGGCTGGTGGGCAACGAGACCTGTGACACCCGGAGAAAACAATCCCCCTAACCCCAAATTTGAAGCGGTAACTAGAAGGGGTAAGTGGAAGAGCCAAATATCTTTTTGGTATTCGGCATTGTTAGAGGGTGAGGATGTTACGGATGCTGAAATCAGCAAATTGTGGTGCAACGCTTTTACCCCGGCTAGTGGGTCCTTCATGGATTTCTGGCACGACTCTTTCAGGGTGTTAAACGCCGTTATCAAGCCTGCGGCTCTGAAAAGGAATCATATATACACTATGTACAGGGTTTATATAACTCCCAAAAAACTGGCCAAGTTTTCAAACATAGATTACAACATGCCCAAGGTGTGGCCTTCTGAAAGCAGATGATGTACATATGTTCGTAGATTGCCCGGAATTGGTGGAATATTGGAGTAAGATAAGGGAATTTCTAGAAGAAGTCCTCTTAATGTCTATATCAGTCCCAAGGTTTACAATAATGTCTGGGCTAGTCACGAACTATCAGGTTGATGATCTTCCCACAAAATTTGTATTCTACATTATCCTGTTAGCAAGGCGTGAGATCTGCAGGGTGTGGAAAGATCCAACTCCCCCCACCTTTGCTAACTGCCTGAGGCAGATTATGATAACGAGAAAATCAGATGTGGCATGTGATCCCAGAAGCGAGACGAATGTTTGGGCGGCCATGGCAGCATGGCAATCTCGATGATTGGTATTCCAATGATTTGTCTGGAGCCCTGCTGGTTCCCCGATCTCCTAAGTAGCATGGGGCGCCCAAAGATCGGCCAAAAGAGGAGTTTGGAGGGGAAAGCAGTGGCAACTTGAGGGTACGGGCAAACCAAATTGCATCTGGTCGAAATTAACAAGGGCCGGTACAGAATGACCAGTGGTGCATGGAGGAGACAGTTTCCCATCAAGAGTTCCATCTGTGATATATGAGGATTACCAAAAAAAAAAAGAAGTTTGAGGCCTTGCGGGTATCAACAAAAACACCTAAGAAATCCAAATCTGTTACAAACAAAATGGCTGTGCAGGAAGAAACTGGTGTTGAAGGTGTTACTCCCCTAGCACAATCGGATGGGGAGAGTGGAGAAAGTGACATTTCTGACACAATTGAACCACAAAATGCTAAAGATCGCATTTTAAATGAGGTAGCCCTCTTGGCCCGCGGACGCCAAACCCCACCAAGAGGCCGTGGAAGAGGCAGCAGAGGAGGCAGAGGAGCAAAGGGAGGATCACTAAATTCAAGTGGAGCAGCAAGCCCGGTGGGAGTCGTAACAAGGGGCAAACAAGCGAAAAAATGAATGGAAAAGACAACAAAACTGTGGTAAATCTTTCTAATCATATTTTATCACCTGAACAATTGTATGTTTTATCAAGAGTCCTTTCTTTTTGTCCCACTGCCAAATTTAATTTCACAGATGCACGTATTGACTTATTTCGCTTTACCAGAAAGCTTAAGCTCAGAAAATGGTTTGCCAGCAAACCACGTTTAAAAAAAGACTCAAATACGCAAAAAGACAGCATCTTATCGATTAATGATGCAGAGACATTGCAGATGGTGCATGAATTAGCTGACTGTGAGGATGTTTTAGATGATCCAGTTCTAAATCTCTTGAGTGTTAATATCGATATTGGAGCTAGTAGTGCCAGCAATTTCAAACCCAAATCTTTATTTGTTCCTCAGATTCACAACAGTATTGAGTGTTTTGAGGCGGGGATGATTGGGGAAATGAGAAAAATTGAAAAACGTGCTTCGAATTTGAATTTCAATTTGAACAAAAAACAATACAGGGCTTTACAAGAAATAAAAGATTGGTCGGACGTTGTAATAAAAAATTCCGATAAAGGAGGCAACGTCGTTATTTGGCCTTTGGACATGTATCTCAAAGAAGGCCTCTTGCAATTAAATAATGGTGACAATTACAAGATTTCGAATATACAAGAATATAATGTATCCAAACAAATTTATTTTTGTAAATTGATGAATTGGAAAGACAGTGGGGTAATCGAGGATGATGAATATAAATATCTACTGTGTAAATATGCACAAATTCCAGCGCTTTACTTACTCCCCAAGTTGCATAAAAACATTGAAGAGCCTCCCGGAAGGCCCATTGTATCATCTAATGGGAGTCTATTGGAGAATACCTCTCGGTATATTGACTATTTTCTCCAGCCATTGGTTCAGTCGCTTCCATCTTTTATCAGAGATACTTCTGACTTTCTGAGGGTAATCAATGAGTTGGCTTGGAATAATGATTATTGGTTGATCAGCTTTGATGTCACAAGTTTATATACGTGTATACCGCACAACTTAGGCATTGATGCATGCAAGCATTTTTTGAGAGAAAGATCGATATCACATTTACTCCACACACACATGCTATTAGACATGATAGAAATTTGTTTGAAGAACAATTTCTTTATTTTCAACAAACAAATATATCAGCAGACCCGGGGAACCTCTATGGGCAGTTGCTTCGCCCCCAGTTTCGCAGGTTTATACCTGGGCTGGTGGGAGGAGCAAGTGGTGAACAACATCTCCCACTTTACTGACCACGTGGTTCTCTGGGTCCGATATATTGATGACATTTTTTGTGTGTGGAAGGGGTCATTGGAGGAAGCGAAGGAATTTGAATTGTTACTCAATGATAATTCGTTGAATTTACAATTTACCAGTCAAATGAACACAAAAAAATTGGAGTTTCTGGATGTGAATCTAGAGGTCATTGATGGGAGACTTACTAGTTCTCTTTTCCACAAGCCCACTGCGGGGAATAGTTTACTACACGCAGGAAGCTGCCATCCCCCAAATTTGATACGAAGCATTCCGCTAGGTGAGCTTATCAGAGCCAAGCGGAATTGCAGCACACAAGCGGGTTTTGATTTGGAAAAGAACATTATGTGTCAGAGGTTTGGAGAAAGAGGTTATAGTAAATCTGTGATTAACCGAGCAGAAGTCAAAGTTGAGCAAATGCAAAGAAAAGATCTTTTAGTGCCCAAAATCCGTGAGAATTCTGAGCAAATCAGGTTCATCACAGGCTTTGACAATCAATCGTGGCAATTGAGGAAGAGTCTCAATAAATATTGGAATATCCTCAGATTGGATGGTGACCTTAAGGAGGCACTTAATGAAAATCCCTCTATTACCTTTAGAAAAACGAAATCTCTTAAAGACTCGCTCAGCAATGCCCTAATACAAGAACCTTGCAAATCGGGGAATATCACAGGATTTTCCCCCTGTACTAAGTGCAAAGCTTGCAAAAACAGCAACAAATGTAAAAGTTTAAAGTTGTGCAAAGACCAAGCTGAACACAAAATTACCAAACGTGTAGGGTGCAACACTGAATACGCAGTGTATGCACTGCAATGTCCATGTGACAAATTTTATATAGGCATGACCACCAAAAAAGCCAAGTTGAGGGCATTGGAACATTTGAGGGCCATTAAAAATGCAGATCCACAATACCCAGTAGCCAGGCATTTCGCAACTGAGCATCAACAGAACCCCAAGCTTTTGAAATTTCTTGTCATTGACTGTGTAGAACAGAAAGAATGGGATGGGAACAGGCTATTGGAACTTCGCAAATTAGAATCACGTTACATCATCAGGTACAATACCACACAACCCGCAGGACACAATATGGGAGAAGAACTTTCAGTCTATTTACAAACTTAATGTATTTTTTACTTGCCTGCTTTCTGACTAAATTCCATTCTATAAGTCTTTTAATGTTTTTATTTTCACTGCAAAATTATTGACATAGTAAACATTGTGCACATTGTCCTTTTATTTTCAGATGGAGACACATTGTACAGTTGGACTTAAATAGCCCACTTGGGCTCAACATCCAAAATATGAACATTTGCTGAGGCAGCTTGCCTTGTTTGAATTATTGACAATTTCTTTTGAATTTTTTTTTTCACTTGATGTGTAAATTCAGTGAATTTATGTTATATAAACGAGAATTGTCAATTAGCCCACTTGGGCGATATATCATATTTTGTGCAGCAATATCTGTCATTATCATGTAAAACGAGGGCAGTGTGCCCGATTTTCACAGCTGCAACTTAATAGTTATTTTGTTCTCCGTTAGCAACATTGCTTTATAATTATGGACTATTTTTGCAACATAGTAACTTTTCTATGTCAGTATAATCACGTGCACGAAACAATATGAAGTCTATCACTTTAAAAAGAATGGCCGCTTTAACGAATGTACCCGTGAGCAAGAAGCTTAAGGCTTCGAAACGGTTAGGGTTTGTTACTCCGTGCGCCAATAAATACAGCACTTTGAACAACATTTGGGCCCCGGTTCTGGTCTTTCTTCGTAAAATACGGACTTGCTGTACCAGGAGTGTGTGGCAAATATATATATATATATATATACACATACAGATATAAACATATATAAACATCCGCATATCTATATAAATACCAATATTTTAATGCATCCATACATATACATACATATGCATGGTATGTACATAAACGTTTAAAAAACACTTATAAAAGCAAAGCTAAAAGCTACCTAATTACAAACAGAATTGCTTAAGCTTAACTAAAGCCGAGACCGTTGCATTGCAAATGCTTGTTGCTAGATGTAATGCTATTTTTGACTAGTCTGACTGGGATCCTGCTAATCACTGTTATGTTATGTACTTAGGTACCCTCCAGATTGGATACTGGGGTACCCTTGTCAGTACCTAGAATATGGTACACATGTACCCAGGGCATAGGTACACCAGAGGCCTCCCATAGGCTGAAGCATGTATAATGCCACCCATGAGAGGCCATGCAAAATGGAACTACAGCAGCAACTTACTGAAAATGTTGCCTACACCGTCCAGTACTGAGATAGGGTGATAATTGGTGGGGTAATCTCTCCTCCCTATTTTGTGGATTGGAACTATTACAGAGGACCTCTTGGAGTCAGGAACCACACCTTCTACAAGTATCAAGGAAAGAGCTTTGTACAATGTATGAAAGGTATTTTACGAGTAATCAAAGTTATTTTAATTCAGTTTCTGCAACTCTTTCCAAATCACAATCAGGAGTGTGCATGAAGACGGTCTCTCTCCTTTTTGCAATTTGTAAAGTTACGCAAAAATGGTTTGCGACTGCAATTGGATAGTTACTGACCCTTAAGAAATGCAGGGTAACTGATTCACAAAGGGGAGCTGTCTCTGTGGGACTACAAGCCACCGCTCAGGTACACACCAAAAAAAACACATCTCTCAAAGGGTCAGTGTCTATCATCACTTGTCAACATTATCATCTTTAAGTTCCTAGTCAGAGTACTCAACAGCATTCAAGAGTGAGACAATATATTACTTCTGTCTTCTGTTGATGTCTTCTGTTGAGGATGCGTTTGCAACCAATTTCCTACTTGAAATCTGCCCATTATGTTTTAGGTGATGAATTTAGTGGAACATATGACACAATCATAATCACATGGAAAACTCGACTGAAACACCTTTTTCAGTTAGTCCTAATTGCAGCTCCCCGAAGATGCGTTTAGTGGCATTTCCAGGGAGATGTAATGTTTGTGTAAGGGCTACATACCTTTAACTAGACGTCAGTGGCAGCTGGTGACATTTGAAAGTGGTGAGGCGTGAAATTATTGCTGTGCTGCACTGCGGCGAGCAAGTGTAGCGAGTTAGCCTGAAAAACCTACTGGGGGATCGGGGGTGTTCTCCCCCCGAGAAAATTATGAAAAAAGAATGGACAAATGGCGCATTTTTAAGCAAATTTGAGGAAGCAGGAAGGTTAATAAAACAATACGATTTAATTATTTATCATTTAAGAAATTGCCAATTTTTATGAGCTATAGAGGACAATCTTGGCGTATGCTAATGTTATCATTTACCCATATTAACTTTTGAACACACTGATTTGCTTGTAATGGTTTTAACTGTACAATAAATACATTCATTGACTGTGCATTGCATCAATATGATGACACTATTTCCTTAAATTAATTTTCTGTTTTCATGCAAGAAACGCCATTAAAAAAAATTGCAGAAAATATGAATGCATTTCAAGTAGTACTCTGTGAAGCAATTGCCTGCATGTAACAGCAAAGGCTTCCCATGTTATCGTTTCCCAAAATTCTCAGTAGAAAAGCCATCCCACGTCGTCAACAGAGGCTTCCAAGTTATCAGGTATGAGCAGATTAACAAACCCTGATAAATGGCGTTCACACAAGGGATTTGCCTGCATTAATGGACTCCGTGGATCTGCACAATCAAATAAACTGTGGTGCTAAGAGTGGTTTAAAGCAACACACAACATTCAGCAAAGCTGGGAACTTTGCATGACAAGCCTAATGTGAATTACCAGAAATACAGGAGATTACTTCAGCGGAGCAAAAAAGGCCTACTTTTCACTAGGTGTGTGTTTAGCAGTCAAAGTGAATTCACATTAAATCAAATCAGAAGTGAAACTTAAAGCATTAAATAGGAGACAGTAGAGGGGCATTGGGGGAGGCCAGAAGTAATACAATATTTCCTTGCCCCAAGCATGGGGAACCTGAGGTATCATCAGCTGCAGAGTTTTTCCAGGAACAACTTGGGTCAAGTCCTAGCCAGGCTTCCTGAGCCAAGCACATTTCTAGTTGGACCTTCCATTACTATTGTCAGATAGTGTTGTTGCTGTGAAGGTTTTCACTTTCAGTGCCAATGAATGTCTGGTCTAACATGCCCCAGAATGTGGACATTTCATACTCTGGGGATCTTAGATGGTTTGTTTAATGTCTGTCCAGGAATTTTGCATCTCTTGACTAGATTTCTTAGAATAAAGGCCTGTAGCCCAGAGACACACTACAGGCCCAACATGGCAGATGCACTATTGCCAGGTTCTGTCACGTCAAGAAGTACAACATATGTGCCAGTGATTTGCTCTTCCCTCTCTCCAAATGGCAGGTCCTTCCGTTAATAGTAGCCCCCTTTCCTTTGCAGCAAGCAGGGAGGTAGCAAATTAAAGCTTACTCCCTGATAGGACAAAACCACTGACCTATCAGCAAGCTTTGTCCAGTCACCAGTTTGATTCAAGTTGAGGAATGTTACCACAACTGATGTGACTGGGCATGTAATTATTTAACTGGTCTGGAACATTAACAAAATCTCTTCTGTAACTTTAGTAGTGTACAGAAATGTCTGCTGGCAGTCCCACCAGAGAAGAGTCGATTAATTTCCTTCAAAATAGGTATTTAACAAGCTCTTCTCTCATTCTGTGCCCCGCTGCATCTACCAACGCACTGGGACGCCCTTATACAATTAAACCAAGGACACTAGGCAGCGCATCGAACTAACTTCATATCACAAGCCAGTGCAATACATAACAGTTAAATACATGAATGGTGATGTCACTTAAAGACGTGTTGTGTAGATTATTTGTTTAGTAACTAGACTTATTTGCTTGCACTTCTCCATAACGGAAAGTCGTCATTGTGCTGTGTTTGAGTTATATGAACGAGGGTGCTGCTTCCGGTCAGCAGACAAAAATATTCCCATGAGATTATACCCATGCTGATTTCACTCAATGGGCTGCCTTTGCTATGCCACAGAAAATGTAACCGTGATTGGCTGAGTCTGTGATTCACTTCTATTGTAAATAACGTGGTGTAAAATACACCAGTATTTTGTTTTGAAATGCTGTGCATGTACCTAGACTTTACATATTCAGAGAAGGAATTATGTCCACAACGTGCAATTTTATAAATAGGTCTGTTCAGGGAACTACAACAGACCACATGGATCAATGTGAAAGGTGTAGACACGCGATTTAATCCACCCGTCGCTTAATGTTTTAAACATCTGTTAGAACTTACTTAAAGGTAATCTTATATACTCCGGTTACCCTTCCACGTTTAGGGTGTATCTTAATACTGTAGCAGGTGCGAGGGCCTAAGGGTACGAGAGGTGTAGCTGTGCTTTTTAAAAAAAAACTATCAAGCCAGTGAACGGTGGTCCATTTCCCTTGTTTGGACTAAGCTCTTTGTACTCTTAATATGCCACTGTCCTCGTCCCTGAAGTTCCATGATGTCGCCTCACGTTACCTTGAGTTTTGTAAGTCCAAGGAATGGTTGATGCATACAGTACATGTGTAGTGCCATTCACGTCTGCAACTGCTATCAACAAATGTAAATGTAAATGTACAGGAATTTATATAGCGCAAATCACCGAGTGGTTTCTAAGCGCTTGCTTAGGGAACCCGTCCTGGTATTCCCCTGTGAGATAACCCCGGCAGGGTATCCGCAAGGTGAAAGCCAGGCATCCCGCCGCGAGGGGCCGTTGTGGAGATTAAGCAAGCTATTGTCCAGAGTCGCAGAGTGTGAACCCGTGAATCAAGTAGGCACCGGAGTGAGAATTGTCGAGTCCATGGACATTTTAGGACTCAAGACCCCGCCGAGCCGGGAATTGAACCCTGGTCCCGGGCTGACCTCTGCTTCCAGGTCTGCCTCCTCTAACCAGTGAGCCACACTTCTCCACAACCTTAACCAGCTGCGTTAACATCAACCCTGGCATGCGCCAACAACCCCAGCACACTTCAATCTGTGACCGGCGCGGTTTTAGACATCCTGCAACACTTCCCTGCAGTGAGCAATGTGACCAAATGCATGCCGTTAGCCTTCCAACCACATGGCCCGGCATGAAAAAAAGTACCTTCCTCCTGTTCCGCGACAGCATCACCCGCCGCCTCAGCTCCTGGCGCATTCTAGGCAGCAATATGAATTGGTGGTAGGGGCACCGCACTTTTAATCAACGGTGTATTTGATATTTGTTCAGGAAGGGTGCACTCGAGGGTGGTGTGACCGTCCCACACCATGAAATATCAATTAAGTCGTGTAAGCAAAAGATTTGCATTTACATCCCCTCGTGGAGGCACTCCAGAAAGTTCATAGAAATGACTCTATATGTTGGATTCAAAAGATAAGTTTATTCCAAATGTATTCCAAATTTGTGGAGTATTTTACTCCCTTTCATCAGTTTGTAGATATTATCAACATATCGTTACAACGAAAACCATAAATCTCCAATGCATTTCGGGCTGTCCGCCCTTTGTCAAGGAGAGGCTGAAAAAAGAAAGAAAAAGAGCCCGGGTCAGGGTGGGGAGGTAGGGGAAGGTAAACGGGAAGGTCAATGTTGGCCGATTGAATGGTTAACAAGTGCCGATCAATAAGGTGAGTTGATGTGGGAGTGAATACGATGAAAGGTGGAATTAGCGTGCCAAACGAAGAGTGAATCGGTAGGTAAACATACGCGATAAATACACGTAGGAGCAAAAGTTAAATACCAAATAAAAACGTGGATGGTATAGAAGCTAGCTGTGACGTCCAAAGCGGACTGTGTGGGGTTCGGTACTTACTGGATGATACGCGCCGAGGCGGTCAGGGAAGATAACGCGACGGTCTGGTAATTCGACATGGTGAATCGGAGGGTAAACTAAATAGGTGCAACATAGAAAGAGGACTAAAGGTTCATGAATGGTGGCCATGTTGGAATGGGGAGGGAAAGAAACCAATGAGGGACTGAAGGGTGTAGGGAAGGCTGAAAAATGAAAAATGAATAAAGGTGAATAAAGATTGAATAAAGAGCAATGCAGAAAATAAACAGATGTAATTCACAAATAACAACTGTATTCTACACGATCATTTAATCCATTGGGCTTAAGAGTTTGAAGACGAAAAGTCCATTCAAGTTCTTTTTGTAGGAGCAGTTTACGATTATCAATCCCTTCTCTTCGAGAGACGCATTCAAGTACGATGAATTGCAGTTGTACTATGGTGTGGTGGAATTCCTGGAAATGTGTAGCGACGTTGGATTTCTCTTGTTTCGTGCGTATGTTGGACTTATGTTCGTTTATACGAACCTTGATCTTTCTTTCAGTTTTGCCAACATATAGTTTGCCACATGGGCATTTTAGGGCATAAATGAGGTTCATGGAATCACATGTTGCGTTTACCCGTAGTTTGATAGAGTTACCTTTCATTGGATGTTTAATTTGATTTCCTCTGATTAAACAGTTACAGTTGTTGCAGTTCTGGCATGGTTGGGTTCCTTTGAATTTTTGTTGAACTGTGGGTGGTGAGGAGAGAATCTCTTTAATGTTTTTACCACGCGTATAGGCGAACAACGGAGGGTTGTCGAAGATGTTCCGAAAGTCTGGTTCTATTTGAAGGATGGGCCAATGATTAAGAATGATTTTTTTGAATTTATTGGTGGCTGTAGAGAATTTAGAAACAAGGACCATGCGTTGAGCAGGAGGTTTGATGCTTTTTACTAGACTCTGTTGTCTAGTGATGTTGGCAACACGTGTTTCTGCTTCGTTGAGGATTGGTTTGGGGTACCCTCTATCTAAGAAACGTTGATGCATTTCCTTGATGCGATTGTTGTAAGTGTCTTGTTCGGAAACAATACGTTTAATGCGCAACATTTGTGAGTAAGGCAGATGTTTTTTGAGAGATCCTTGATGGAAACTCTGATAATGTAATGTATTGTTGCGGTCGGTGGCTTTACGATGTAAGTCAGTGATTATTTTCTGATTGTGGATTTTAACCTGTACATCGAGGAAGGGAATTTCTGTACTGCTTGTCTGCCAAGTGAGGTAAATACGTGGATCCTTAGTGTTGAGGTCCACGAGAGCTGCATTGAGTTCTTCTTGTGAATTTGCCCATAGGAAAAAAAGATCATCTATGTATCTTACGTACATTTTGAGTTTGCCATGGAATTTAGGATTTTCGTAGATGTGGGTTTTCTCAAAGTTTTCCATATAAATATTGGCGTATGTCGGCGCCGCGCAGTTTCCCATGGCCATTCCTGTAAGCTGAAGGTACCATTTGTCGTTTTCTTGGAAATAGCTGTGATAAAGCGTATAGATCATCAATTCCATCAAAAATGTTTGCATTTTAGGGTCGATGTTGCTCTTGAGTAAGGCTTGTTCCACTGCTTCGATACCTCCCTGATGGGGTATGGAGGTGTATAGTGATCTGACGTCGGCTGTACATAGGATCAGTGGTTCATCGTCAGTGATATCAACTGAAGCGAGTTTATTGAGGAATTCAGTAGTGTCTTTTATGTAGCTTTGAGACTTAATGACCAAAGGTTGAAGATATCTGTCTAGATATTTACCAGTAGGTTCGTGGATGGATCCTTTTGTGGAGACAATAGGCCGAAAAGGTGGATCAAGAAGGTTTTTGTGAATCTTAGGGCTCATGAAGATTTTTGGGCTTCTAGGATGTTCTTTGCTTAAGTATTTTTTTGTGCGATCTTCAATTATTCCTGATTGATGCGCTTGATTAATGATGTTTACTAACGTATCCTGAAATTCTTTGGTGGGATTATTATGGAGCTCCATATAGATATCCGGGTCTTGGATATGTTCCAATAGACGTTGTGTGTACATGGTTGTGTTCATTATCACGAGAGCTCCGCCTTTATCGGCTTTTGCACATCGGATGTTTGGATCGTTAGCTAAAGTCTTTAAAGTGTCGAGGTCTTTCTGTGAGGTATTCCGGTGTTTACTGAGACTTTTGAAGTTCACTTTCGCCAAGTCGTTTTTTACTAGCTTCTCAAAAAGATCGATGCTTTTGTGGCTCGAGGGGCCAGGTAATTGCTGGGCGGGCGTAGACCCATGAGTTGATCTGTTTTAACGTCAGTTGTTGGGGGTAGGATGTTCTCGAAGAAGTGTCGCAGCCTTAGTTTCCTGGTGAGCTTGAAAGTGCTTACTTCCAGCTCAAGGAGTTTGGTGTGAGTTACTGGGACGAAAGAAGTGCCCTTCTCAAGGAGGTTCGTTTGATGTTCAGAGATGTTTGTATCAGAAATGTTGATGACTAAGTTGGTTTTTTGGGCTTCAGGTCCTTCTTGGTTGCGGTGCTTCGTGTATTCGGAGGGCTTTTTTCCAAATCTTTTCTTCTTGCTCCTCCGGGGTCTGTGATTGTGTCTAGGCCTAATCCTAAAAAATGAACTGCGGCAGGTTGTTCTGCTCCTGTGGCAGAAGAGGAAGCCTGATCATTGGTTGGTGGGCGATCTGCTGATGACGTAGTAAACGTTTTTTGTGGTGGACGCTGAGATGAATCACTACCTGAAGAAGAAGTGTCGGTTTGGGTGTTATAAGGTTTGTTTCTTCGACGTTGGGCGTATATATCAGCCCAGGTGTACACTTCATCAAGCTTGTAGTCAAGCGTGTCCCTTCGGTACTTGCGGATCTTGCGTTCGTTAATTTCTCGTTGGTGCTTATCAAGAATAGTTTTTATATCTTCGAGTGTCGAAGTCAATTCTTCTGGTGTAAGTAGGTCTTTAAGTTGACGATCAGTTTCTTTGATTTCTTGTTCAAGGTCTTTCAGAATACTGGCCAGTTCTTCAACAATCAGTAAAATCAGGTCGAGACTGCATTTGTTGAGTATACCGTTCCATTTGTCTTTAAAGTCTTTGGAGTTTTTACAAAGAGACGGCTTTAAAGCTATACGGAGACCACGTGGAATTCTGAGGGCTCTATGGTATCTCAATAGTGTGCTGGCGTGTAATTTCTGGTTAATATGACGTTTTGATAGGTATAGAGTTGTCTCAGGCATTGCTCTTTATTGCGAGAGGGTACGCTCGGGCTGATGTCTTCTTCAATCAATCCGTAGATGCGTTGGCGTTCGTTTTCATCGTAGGCGAGAGTGTGGGCCCTCGCTTCGGTACTTCTTGAAATTTCTTCAAATTGCATGTTTTTTGTGGGCGTGCTCCCTGCCAGTTGGCGGGAAAAGAGTGATTCACAATATGAATTGGTGGTAGGGGCACCGCACTTTTAATCAACGGTGTATTTGATATTTGTTCAGGAAGGGTGCACTCGAGGGTGGTGTGACCGTCCCACACCATGAAATATCAACATCAACACAGTCCGCTTTGGACGTCACAGCTAGCTTCTATACCATCCACGTTTTTATTTGGTATTTAACTTTTGCTCCTACGTGTATTTATCGCGTATGTTTACCTACCGATTCACTCTTCGTTTGGCACGCTAATTCCACCTTTCATCGTATTCACTCCCACATCAACTCACCTTATTGATCGGCACTTGTTAACCATTCAATCGGCCAACATTGACCTTCCCGTTTACCTTCCCCTACCTCCCCACCCTGACCCGGGCTCTTTTTCTTTCTTTTTTCAGCCTCTCCTTGACAAAGGGCGGACAGCCCGAAATGCATTGGAGATTTATGGTTTTCGTTGTAACGATATGTTGATAATATCTACAAACTGATGAAAGGGAGTAAAATACTCCACAAATTTGGAATACATTTGGAATAAACTTATCTTTTGAATCCAACATATAGAGTCATTTCTATGAACTTTCTGGAGTGCCTCCACGAGGGGATGTAAATGCAAATCTTTTGCTTACACGACTTAATTGATATTTCATGGTGTGGGACGGTCACATCACCCTCGAGTGCACCCTTCCTGAACAAATATCAAATACACCGTTGATTAAAAGTGCGGTGCCCCTACCACCAATTCATATTGTGAATCACTCTTTTCCCGCCAACTGGCAGGGAGCACGCCCACAAAAAACATGCAATTTGAAGAAATTTCAAGAAGTACCGAAGCGAGGGCCCACACTCTCGCCTACGATGAAAACGAACGCCAACGCATCTACGGATTGATTGAAGAAGACATCAGCCCGAGCGTACCCTCTCGCAATAAAGAGCAATGCCTGAAACAACTCCTATACCTATCAAAACGTCATATTAACCAGAAATTACACGCCAGCACACTATTGAGATACCATAGAGCCCTCAGAATTCCACGTGGTCTCCGTATAGCTTTAAAGCCGTCCCTTTGTAAAAACTCCAAAGACTTTAAAGACAAATGGAACGGTATACTCAACAAATGCAGTCTCGACCTGATTTTACTGATTGTTGAAGAACTGGCCAGTATTCTGAAAGACCTTGAACAAGAAATCAAAGAAACTGATCCTCAACTTAAAGACCTACTTACACCAGAAGAATTGACTTCGACACTCGAAGATATAAAAACTATTCTTGATAAGCACCAACGAGAAATTAACGAACGCAAGATCCGCAAGTACCGAAGGAACACGCTTGACTACAAGCTTGATGAAGTGTACACCTGGGCTGATGTATACGCCCAACGTCGAAGAAACAAACCTTATAACACCCAAACCGACACTTCTTCTTCAGGTAGTGATTCATCTCAGCGTCCACCACAAAAAACGTTTACTACGTCATCAGCAGATCGCCCACCAACCAATGATCAGGCTTCCTCTTCTGCCACAGGAGCAGACCAACCTGCCGCAGTTCATTTTTTAGGATTAGGCCTAGACACAATCACAGACCCCGGAGGAGCAAGAAGAAAAGATTTGGAAAAAAGCCCTCCGAATACACGAAGCACCGCAACCAAGAAGGACCTGAAGCCCAAAAAAACAACTTAGTCATCAACATTTCTGATACAAACATCTCTGAACATCAAACGAACCTCCTTGAGAAGGGCACTTCTTTCGTCCCAGTAACTCACACCAACCTCCTTGAGCTGGAAGTAAGCACTTTCAAGCTCACCAGGAAACTAAGGCTGCGACACTTCTTCGAGAACATCCTACCCCCAACAACTGACGTTAAAACAGATCAACTCATGGGTCTACGCCCGCCCAGCAATTACCTGGCCCCTCAGAGCCACAAAAGCATCGATCTTTTTGAGAAGCTAGTAAAAAACGACTTGGCGAAAGTGAACTTCAAAAGTCTCAATAAACACCGGAATACCTCACAGAAAGACCTCGACACTTTAAAGACTTTAGCTAACAATCCAAACATCCGATGTGCAAAAGCCGATAAAGGCGGAGCTCTCGTGATAATGAACACAACCATGTACACACAAAGTCTATTGGAACATATCCAAGACCCGGATACCTATATGGAGCTCCATAATAATCCCACCAAAGAATTTCAGGATACGTTAGTAAACATCATTAATCAAGCGCATCAATCAGGAATAATTGAAGATCGCACAAAAAAATACTTAAGCAAAGAACATCCTAGAAGCCCAAAAATCTTCATGAGCCCTAAGATTCACAAAAACCTTCTTGATCCACCTTTTCGGCCTATTGTCTCCACAAAAGGATCCATCCACGAACCTACTGGTAAATATCTAGACAGATATCTTCAACCTTTGGTCATTAAGTCTCAAAGCTACATAAAAGACACTACTGAATTCCTCAATAAACTCGCTTCAGTTGATATCACTGACGATGAACCACTGATCCTATGTACAGCCGACGTCAGATCACTATACACCTCCATACCCCATCAGGGAGGTATCGAAGCAGTGGAACAAGCCTTACTCAAGAGCAACATCGACCCTAAAATGCAAACATTTTTGATGGAATTGATGATCTATACGCTTTATCACAGCTATTTCCAAGAAAACGACAAATGGTACCTTCAGCTTACAGGAATGGCCATGGGAAACTGCGCGGCGCCGACATACGCCAATATTTATATGGAAAACTTTGAGAAAACCCACATCTACGAAAATCCTAAATTCCATGGCAAACTCAAAATGTACGTAAGATACATAGATGATCTTTTTTTCCTATGGGCAAATTCACAAGAAGAACTCAATGCAGCTCTCACGGACCTCAACACTAAGGATCCACGTATTTACCTCACTTGGCAAACAAGCAGTACAGAAATTCCCTTCCTCGATGTACAGGTTAAAATCCACAATCAGAAAATAATCACTGACTTACATCGTAAAGCCACCGACCGCAACAATACATTACATTATCAGAGTTTCCATCAAGGATCTTTCAAAAAACATCTGCCTTACTCACAAATGTTGCGCATTAAACGTATTGTTTCCGAACAAGACACTTACAACAATCGCATCAAGGAAATGCATCAACGTTTCTTAGATAGAGGGTACCCCAAACCAATCCTCAACGAAGCAGAAACACGTGTTGCCAACATCACTAGACAACAGAGTCTAGTAAAAAGCATCAAACCTCCTGCTCAACGCATGGTCCTTGTTTCTAAATTCTCTACAGCCACCAATAAATTCAAAAAAATCATTCTTAATCATTGGCCCATCCTTCAAATAGAACCAGACTTTCGGAACATCTTCGACAACCCTCCGTTGTTCGCCTATACGCGTGGTAAAAACATTAAAGAGATTCTCTCCTCACCACCCACAGTTCAACAAAAATTCAAAGGAACCCAACCATGCCAGAACTGCAACAACTGTAACTGTTTAATCAGAGGAAATCAAATTAAACATCCAATGAAAGGTAACTCTATCAAACTACGGGTAAACGCAACATGTGATTCCATGAACCTCATTTATGCCCTAAAATGCCCATGTGGCAAACTATATGTTGGCAAAACTGAAAGAAAGATCAAGGTTCGTATAAACGAACATAAGTCCAACATACGCACGAAACAAGAGAAATCCAACGTCGCTACACATTTCCAGGAATTCCACCACACCATAGTACAACTGCAATTCATCGTACTTGAATGCGTCTCTCGAAGAGAAGGGATTGATAATCGTAAACTGCTCCTACAAAAAGAACTTGAATGGACTTTTCGTCTTCAAACTCTTAAGCCCAATGGATTAAATGATCGTGTAGAATACAGTTGTTATTTGTGAATTACATCTGTTTATTTTCTGCATTGCTCTTTCTTCAATCTTTATTCACCTTTATTCATTTTTCATTTTTCAGCCTTCCCTACACCCTTCAGTCCCTCATTGGTTTCTTTCCCTCCCCATTCCAACATGGCCACCATTCATGAACCTTTAGTCCTCTTTCTATGTTGCACCTATTTAGTTTACCCTCCGATTCACCATGTCGAGTTACCAGACCGTCGCGTTATCTTCCCTGACCGCCTCGGCGCGTATCATCCAGTAAGTACCGAACCCCACACAGTCCGCTTTGGACGTCACAGCAAGCTTCTATACCATCCACGTTTTTATTTGGTATTTAACTTTTGCTCCTACGTGTATTTATCGCGTATGTTTACCTACCGATTCACTCTTCGTTTGGCACGCTAATTCCACCTTTCATCGTATTCACTCCCACATCAACTCACCTTATTGATCGGCACTTGTTAACCATTCAATCGGCCAACATTGACCTTCCCGTTTACCTTCCCCTACCTCCCCACCCTGACCCGGGCTCTTTTTCTTTCTTTTTTCAGCCTCTCCTTGACAAAGGGCGGACAGCCCGAAATGCATTGGAGATTTATGGTTTTCGTTGTAACGATATGTTGATAATATCTACAAACTGATGAAAGGGAGTAAAATACTCCACAAATTTGGAATACATTTGGAATAAACTTATCTTTTGAATCCAACATATAGAGTCATTTCTATGAACTTTCTGGAGTGCCTCCACGAGGGGATGTAAATGCAAATCTTTTGCATTCTAGGCAGCCTCCCTCTTCCTGCTCCCCTAAGCGAATCACAACGCTTCATTGGCAGCGTTGTGATTGGTGAGGCGCAGCGGAGAACGCCCCAGCGGGGCCATTGTCTCTATGTAGGCTGCATGCAGCAGCCTACATAGAAAAAAAGAGAGAGTGCGCATGACTGGGTTGGTCGGCTCTGGGGCGGACCAAACAGTCAGTACCCACTACAGTGGGCAAGTCAGTTCCTCGAGCAGGACCGCCCTCCCGCCCACCTTCAACCAGGCACTTCTGCTTTCTCGCAGTGCGAGAAGCAGAAACATAAAATGGTAATTTTACCATTTTATGTTTCTGCCTTCTCCACTGCAAGAAAGCAGTGGGCGAAGTTCCAATGCTCCAATGAAGGAGCCGCCACTGCTAGACGTTCTAAGTATAAGGCATGGTGCTTGCTTGACCTTGACGACCAGACTCGTAGTCTGCACTGCTAGATGCATTTCTATAAATTTGGGAGTGGCGTTTCTCTAGGCGCCTTGGGAAGTTTGTGACCAGCGTATTTGGGTCTCACTGGAGCCATTTATGGATACGCATTGTGCTAAGATCCTCTCCTGTCCAGTGCTATACCATTCCGATATAGATTGCTAGTCTTTACCAGTTTGTTGCAGAGAGAGAGGGCTGAGGTTAGGGTGGGGGAGGGGAGGTTTGAGATGGAGTGTTCTGGTTCCTAGAAGGAATACCCGCCTTTGCAGTAAACAGCGTGCCAGAGTCTGTGATTAGTGCTGTGACAGTGTGAGAAAGTATAACCGTCGGGCACGATCTGAAATAAGTGTTAACTTTATATTCATGCAACAAGTTTTATGGCCGTTCCTTCTTTTATATAGTTTTTTATGACAAAGGGATTATTAACTATTTTAGCATGTCTTTAATCCGTATCTTAATGCTGCGCTGGAGGTTGGCGATGATCATGTTCATACCAGGCTGAGTGGGTCAAGCTTGGCGTGGCTGGCAGCCTTGCAGCACACTCCTACTCTAGGTTTCTATGAAGTGTGAGCTTGTTTATGAGGGCACATGGTCTGTGACAGCCGGTCACCCCCCTCCCTTTAACGTGCATACTACAGTTACACATTCAGATGAACAACAGAATTCTTTGGAAGGCAGGGGGTCTCGAGACCCCCTGGCCGTATTTATTAAAAATATGAAAACAAAATTAAAAATGTGATAAAATAACATTATTTACATAATTATTAAATGCAAAACTCAGACATTAGATTTACATCCAGTTTAGACAGGTATGGTGGGCTAACCTTAACAAATGTCTAATACAGCGTGGTTCCTAACCGAATCTAACATCCTGATATCGATTTGCATTTTAATAATTTCTGGTCCTACGGCAAGGTCGCTAACCGGTGTCAGATCCTTTTACCCAGCTACGCTCTCACGTCCGAGATGGATGGACAGACCCCATCTATGGGTCCCTGTAGTTGCTGTGACCTGGGGTATCCTGTTCAAGTTGCAGGGTCTAAAGCTGGGGCTAGCCTACTCATAGGCACCTAACACCCCCTCTCGGTGCCGCTACCTGGCATCCATCATCTGCATCCTGGTGCACCAGGCCTTATACTACCCCCGCTAATTTCTGTTGATGCCACACTGTCATTGTTAGGCTAAGCCCTGCGCCAGCCTACTTTCTTATCATGGAGCCTCCTAACCCTTCGCAGTGTTATTTATGAAGAAAAAAGGGGGCCTTGCGCCCAGGCGCCCCCCTAGCCGTATCCATTTCCCAACGAGGGTGATGTTACACCCCCACCATGATGGTCAAAAGCATTGCCCTGACCATGGCAACCCAAAATGAGTGACCCTTACACACCACAAATTATGATACATGTGTAGCACCTTTACCCGCCGGCACCGCTTTAACCGTTGAAATGGCCGCTCGTCACACTTGATGCTTGTCTTTGACACCCCCAATCCAGATGTCACAATCCTCTTGGCTGTCCACCTCTTGCAGCTGTGGTGTGGAGCCCTTCCCAGGTATCAACCATGGGTCCGGTCAGACATAAAAATGAAAACAAACACAGACGATTAGTGCTTCTGGCTTCCGGGTGAAAGATACAGCACACATCCACGTCCTACGTTGTTGTCGCACGCTAAGCCTTAACTAAGGTCTGCCCCCGGATGCATTTCTATCCAACCTGCCCCCGCCAGAGTGTCGCATAGCATCCCTCTTGTGCCACCTACGGAACATTTACATTAGGGCTACCATAAGGGTGCCTGGTAGTATGGGCTTTATGAAAGCCTAGACCTGTGGTCAACACTGAGTGTAATAGCCCATCCATGCTTACTATTGGACAATACACAGTGTGAAATTCCGTGCAATGTGCTGTATTGTTAGGTAAGGTTTCTGGCTTCCTAGCGAAAGCTGCCCCACATACGTCTGCATTCATCGTCCTCAGCTGCTACGCCTTAGCTGGGATTAACCCCAGAAGCATTTCCCTCATTACTCGCCGCTGCGAGTGGTCAGCATAGCATCAGTTTGTGACACATGTAGCGCATTCCACTAAATGCTACCGTGGGGTGCCTATTAGTATAACCTTGCCTGAGAATAAACCTGCGGGCTAGCGCGAGTGCCATAGCCCCCTGTGTCGTAATATCAGCACCCCAATAAAGAGGTCATTAGCGTGGAGAAGTTCCCGCATTTGTTGTAACTATCAGTAGAGTCGATGTCGTCGATAGGAGTTCCAGAAGAGATGAACCTGTGAGATAAAAAGGCTTTTCTTTCGGTTGGGTCCCCATGTGTCAGTACCATGGGTGATTCCTGATGGCCCCAGCAGTATCTACATGCTCTAGGCCCTGTCTGTATGCCATTCGTGGTTCACATACCACTTTTTTGGTATATAGCTTGGTACACCCCTAGAGCTCAACGTATATTGTGTCACTTTACTGTGTGTTAAATAAGTTTACTGACTGTAATTATTTGCCTCTAGCCTCATAAAGGGACTAACTGTATGTGCTTAGAACAAACACATATATGTTATATACGCCTGGTGTGGTCCTCCTTTCCTTTACTCATTCATGAGATTGTAGACTGGTACAGCCAGCTGCTTTACATTCCTCCAAGACTCAGCCCGGAGGCTTCCCTCCACGGCTACCACTAGGATAGCTTTCTAATAAATTTGTCTGTCACCTACCAGCAATAAGGGTCGTTTGAAACTGGTGCAATGTGCCCTCTAGCATAATGGACAGCATATGCCAGGCAACCTCCTCACACTATGCTCACATAATTTCCCCCAAAAATGACGCCACTACCACAAGGACCTCAATGGCTACCTGATCTGGCTAGATCAGTGCTTAAGGCATTCTTCACCATGTACAGAGCATCTCAATGAAAGGAGTACCACTATACACCCAATGTAAGCAATGCAGACGAAACAGGGCTCCTCGCTCATAGGTAGCACCTCAGCTTCCCAATTCCGGTTGCCATAAGAAAATCACTGGGGGATTCCCTTTGTTGGTCCAAGTGGCAAAGCCCTGGAAGTCATTGCCACACAAGACTCGTTGCATTCAGTATGCATAAAGTTCAGAAGAGGAGGGTTGGATGCCCATGAGGTAACCATATGCCACACCCATCATAGGAATGAGCAATAATTGAAATATTGATACAAGAGCCATCCTGAGCTCTGGGCCCGTCCCAACTAACAGATGAAGCAAGAAAACAGACACGGGGAAATGCTGCCATTATTGTTTCTAAAATTCCAATAAACTAACACTCCACCGCAGAATGCTATTCCATACTGATGAGAAGGGGGGGGGGGGGGCCTAAATGGCAGTCCCTACCCCTAGATCAACATCATGGAAATACTCAGCGCTACCTCCTTTCCTCCGCATGAGGAAGGTCAGGAACTTAATATTTCAATGGTCCTCCTTGACTCAATCTATTATAAATCGCTGTGATATCCCATACCCAAGTGCTACAGGATCCCGATTGCTCAAAGGGGAAAGATTCCTGGCAATGTAAGGACACCAATACAATTAATTACTCAATACATTTAAGCAGGTTTTCTAAGACTAGAGAGCTAGTACCGGCTGGTCACAGAAGGAATGAATGGTTACAGTGGGCCACCCGTCACTTTTCCATTCAAAACGAAAGAATGTTCATCTCCTGTATAACGAAGAGGACATTAAACCTCGCACTGTGCATTTCTCATCAGGGCTATAGGCAGTGCTTTTATATCACACTCTTTGAGCATTACGTGGATGCAAGACGTTCATCATTGGACTACAGGATGACTCACTCTAAAGGCTACACTTAACCTCCTTGTTTTCCTTTATATAACCCTTGTGGTAGCCAGTGAAGTTGTGCCGCAGCAGAAGACTATATAATGTGTTGTTTGAATACATTATTGTGTAATATACGCTGCATCCTGTAGCTTTGTGCAGCACGTTCTGGGGAATTGCTCCACCAGGAATAGCTACGCTCGCGTCTTGAGATAGCAGAATGCACTCACTTCTTGGATTATTTATATTTGCGTATTTAGTACAGCAACCTGTTCTGCACTTATCCGGACGTATAGCAACACCACGACCTATGTAATAGCAACATTAAATGTTTAGAGGGAGTCTGACAGCTTTTTACTTGGCGTCACTGCACCTACTGCACCATTCCAATCATGACCCTGTTGTCTGCCAAATACCAGTACTTGTAACTGCCTGTTCAGTAGCAAAAATTAGCAATATTAGATGTTTAGAGGTGTTCCTAGAACTTTGGGCCCCTGTAGCAGAAATTAGCAATATTTGGTGTTTAGAGGTGTTCATAGAACTTTGGGCCCCTGTGTCACTGCACCTGTTGCACCCTTAAAATGCCTAATTAGTAGTTGAATAAAATACTACATAGTGTTTAGAGGCATTCTGCCAACTTTTTGGACCTGTCTGCCATAAAACAAAACATTTGTCTCCGTTAGCAATTGCAGCACAGCCCTTTAGAATTAACTTTCCCCCATTTTCGTCAGCTAATTCCACTCATTGGTGTTATCAGATCATGTGTTACCAACCGCATGCCAAACTAAAGCAGGTCTATTCAAACACCATCTACTGGCCTGTCTTTTAGTTGAATTTAGAGGAGGGGGCAGGCACAGCCATGTGCGCGTGGGGGCCTATCGGCCCCCCCTTTCCTATCCTGCAGGTGAGGCATGAACTCGCTACCTCGTCAATTGCTCACTGCAAGTACTGCTGTATAAATACCGCGCGCTAACCCATTGCGCCGTATTTCTTCCCAATATCTCAAATTATTCCCTAATAGGTGACGAATTAAAGGGTCACTATTTTCGATTACATTGTTTGACATTGGCAAAGCAACTTTGTAAGAGTATTCCGGTCTGAAAGCGATCTATCACTAATTACTGACTCAACAAACAATAGTGACGTCTTCTTAATAATGCAAATCATGCGAGATGTTACGGTAAATTGTGGCAAGAAGCGGTGCTCATCAAAGTGAAAGACTGTGCCACTGAACCAATCACTGTGAATACGTCAGATTCAAGGAAGATAAAACGGTAAGTGCTCGTGTGTAAGAAACAGTGCTCACGCCAGTCGTCAGTGAATCGTGCTGCTTAAAACATAATTGCATGTATACATGCGTTGACTTATCATTATTTAGGTGCTCGCGTGTGAAAGCTGCTGGACTTTTCCCCCTGTGGCTTTCTTCAAATGAACATGAAGCCTCCGGTGTCAAAGGAAAGCTGAGACAACTCCATGGAGTCACGAAGGTGAAAGGCAGACTCTTTTCCACGCTTGTGAATCGCGGTAAGACTTTGCAGTCGGTTTGGATAAACGGACATCCTTTCTTGCCTTCTATGTGCCTCATAACAATTTTTGACTTTAGAAAAGAGCTCTTTACTCAGAATTAAGGAATGAATGCAAGGAAGTCATTCTGAACATAATAACAATAGAACAATTTTTTGGAAACTTTAGCCTCATAACTCAAGAGGAACTTGAAACAACATTGCGTGGCAGGCCCAGCAAATTACTTAGAACTTTTCAGACATTATACTATTTAAGAACCCCCCTTTGGAAGACAACAAGGAAAGGTTACATGGTGGGTTTCATTGCTTATATTGCAAGGGTAAAAATCAATCTGAGGAAAAGGGGAATGTTTTCAATATATTAATAACAATATGTGTTCTATTCCAGAAAATCACTAAAATACTACATTGATCTGCAGTAGGGAACATTCAGGTGATGATAGACAAAATTACAGAACAAGATATATATATGCTTTCCAGTCAGTTTTGTATGTGACGTTTATTACATTTGTTTTACAGATCTCCTTCCCGCTGTTCCTTTCCTAACACCCCTTCTCCCACCTGGCCATTCCATTACTCTGTGTCATAATGACAATTCAGAGTTGGAGCCGCCAGGAGGTGTGCCCTTCTGTCATCGCGCAAGTCCCGAGGAATAACGCATTACCCTCCTCTCCATTGTCTACCTATTTATACCAAAAAGGTTTTTATGCATGACATTCTTGTTCTACTATGCCATTTGCTTTGCTATGATGCTTGTGTTGGGAAATGTCTTGGCCTTGGCTTTTCCTGTTTTCCTTTTTCTTCCTTCACATACTATGTATATTTGTATATATATATTATATACTGTGTATACTCGCAATATGTGGTCAGTCTACCCGTTCCCCTCAAAGGCACTGAAAAAATGGGGGGAATTGACGTTAGCACGCCAACGAGGTCTTCTTATGGATCCAGTGACATCATACGGAGTCACGAGGGGAGCAGTGCTATTGTGACATCCTTGCCGACATGGGAGAGATATGAAAAAAGTTTCTGTGGAATGCTGGCGCAGGGGTTATTCAAAAGGTGAAAATCAACAGGCAGATACTGTATCCACCAGAAAAAGCGATACTGAGGGTAAGTAACTTTTTCTTCCAGTCAAGGGAGGACCAGGCTTGGCAGTTGGGGCTTGACTGTTCCCATGAGGAGCTGGGTTAAGACTGATTTGTATATGGCTGGGTCCAAACTGGGGTGGCATGGTAAGCAAAAAACACGATGGATTTAAACCAGCTCGTTCGACTGGAGGTGAATGATTGATTTGTTCAGCATTCCATCCATCATTTGCTAGCGCAACACTATTGCAATGATAATCAGTTTTGGTGTAGCTTAGGAACCTTCTATATTTTTTGTGGAGACTTCAGAATTGAGACGAATACTTGGCTACCGTGCCACACAGTCGTCTAAATCCACCTGGCTAACTATGTTGGTAGTACTGGGGAGATTGGTTGCCTTCCTTGAAACTATTGATATCAGACATCGGCAACATCTTGGTTAAAAGGGTTACACCTTTATTCGGCTCGTCATTGTAGTTACTCTTCTATTCTGTACTCTCTGGTGAAATATCAGATCTAATATTTTGTAAATCCCTATATGATATATGGTTTTGAACCTTCTATTAGCAGTTAATTCAGAATCAGAAATGTGTTCTAGATGATATCATTTAAGGTAAATTACTATTGGAAAACTCAGATATGATGTATTTATACGATCTTGATGCAGGAGTTTGCTCTGTTTCTGTAGATGAGTATAGTGTTGCTCTTTTCTGTTTGTGTTTCATGGTCATGTCAGTCCCAGATTAAATATGGTCCCTGATGATAAGCATTCCCTTCATGCAATTGGGACTAGCATGAAGGTAATGGATGAAACAAAGGAATTAAAGTAAAAATCCCATGAAATAAATGACTGCTTTTAAACGGGCTATTGGATAGTATAAAAGAAAGATACAAATTTTAGAAAAATGCACAATAAAACATTTGGGCCAACACATTGGCCTCTGCACAACAAGCAGCAAGCCTAATTAATCTGCAATGAACTTCAGATACCAGGTCAGAGTTTACCGTGTTGACCGGAAAATATTGTGTATATTTTTCAATTGGTATCAAAGTTATTAACAAATGGAAACTCTTCCTCCCCCACCCCCGATGTATCATGTACAAACAGTAAGAGGAACTTATTCAATGTCCATCAGATTTTTTTTGCCGAGCTGTAAAATCATGCAACATTTTTAAGAACAGTTTTAAAAAGCTTTCTAATAAAAATTACAATTTAACCCACATCTATATATTTACAAAGATCCTTCCAATTCACAAGCATCATTTTTGGGCTGCTGCCCTCACTATTTTGAATTGTTAAGGAGGCAGACTAGTGCTGTCTTTTCCCCAAAACAAAAGTTGTTAAAAAAACGATTTTACCTTTCTGTGATTACTGACTTTGCCTGTGGTTGTTACACTTTAAAATTGTACTTTTGACCTGCCTGTGATTGCATATTTTCTCACCTGTTTTGTGTTTTAAACGTGTGGTTTTTCCTGCCCATGATTGCTTCAATTTAACGTTTAGAATTGTGGGATTTCCGGTCCAAATTCTGTAGTTTATCCCTCTCATTCCTGGTGACAATTCAGTTTTCCCTCCAAATTTCTCCTTTTCTCCGTGCTAAGACCTGTATGTTAAAACCGTGCACCCCCAGCCATCATTTTGTGTTCACAAGCCAGTGAAACCAGCCCCCCTGGCCCCCTCCAGCAACAGGGATATTCTACATCAAAGGGTGCTTCTGTGAGCTGTTTAAACTGTGTTTACTAGGGACTGTGCACTTCGTTACATGGCCAGGAGAGGGAGTAAAGTTTTATTTAAACAGTATTGTTAGATTTAAAGTTAGTGTGGCCTTTACCTGCAGAAGTCCAACGTGTGGATTGAGCCAGTCTGTCTCCTAGGAGATTCTGAACAGGAGAAGCAGCTCCCCAGCCCCCACCACCAGTCCAGCCGACCCAGGATTGGCGATTGGCTATTCAGCTACCAGGCAACTCTGAGCCCTCCCCTCACAGCTGCCCAGGCCCCTTAAAGCTTTGCTGGGCGCACCCCAAATCATTCTTCTCCATCTTGTGAGTTGCAGCCTACCTGTGCCCCAGATTGCAGTGAGCAGAGTCCAGGATTTGGTAAGGAGGCAGACTAGTGCTGTCTCTTCCCCAAAACAAAAGTTGTTAAAAAAACGATTTTCCCTTTCTGTGATTACTGTCTTTGCCTGTGGTTGTTACAGTTTAAAATTGTAGTTTTAACCTGCCTATGATTGCATATTTTATCACCTGTTTTGTGTTTTAAACTTGTGGTTTTTCCTGCTCATGATTGCTTCCATTCAACGTGTTGAATTGTGGGATCTGCAGTCCAAACTCTGTAGTTTATCCCTCTCATTCCTGGTGACAATTCAGTTTTCCCTCCAAATTTCTCCTTTGCTCTGTGCTAAGACCTGTATGTTAAAACAGTGCACCCCCAGCCACCATTTTGTGTTCACAAGCCAGTGAAACCAGCCCCCCTTCCTCCCCCCCAGCAACAGGGATATTCTACATTAGAGGGTGCTTCTGTGAGCTGTTAAAACTGTGTTTACTAGGAACAGTGCACTTCGTTTTTTAGCCAGGAGAGGGAGTAAAGTTTTATTCAAACAGTATTGTTAGATTTCAAGTTAGTGAGGCCTTTACCTGCAGAAGTCCAAAGTATGGATTGAGCCTGTCTGTCTCCTAGGAGATTCTGAACAGGAGAAGCAGCTTACAACTCCCTGACCAGCAAACCTTGTCTGAGGTCGCTGGGACCTTATATGGTCTTCTAGTGGTTGGTACATGTGTACACTGATTGGTGGTTGTATCTGGTGTTTCTATTGGATTAGGATTGGTGTCCTCATTGGTTGGCTATTTGATGGTTCTGA
The DNA here is from genome assembly GCF_964261635.1 of Lissotriton helveticus. Taxonomy (NCBI): domain Eukaryota; kingdom Metazoa; phylum Chordata; class Amphibia; order Caudata; family Salamandridae; genus Lissotriton; species Lissotriton helveticus. Next base: position 1,207,636,040 of record NC_136057.1, read on the forward strand.
TTGGTTTCTGGATCTGTGATACAATCAATGAAGGGTTGGGACTTGGGCTATGGTTAGGATTTCTATTGGAAGTAGGGACTAGGTCTTCCTATGTTATTGGTTGTTGGGAGTAGGGTGGGACTAGGGCTAGAGTTAGACCTTTAATTGTAAGTAGCGATTAGGGCTTCTCGTGTGATTGGTTGCTGGACTAGTTGTGGGACTAAGAGTAGGGTTAGGCTTTCTATTGGAAGTAGGGACTATGGCTTCCTGTGCCATTGGTTGCTTGGACTTGGGTTGGGAATACTGGTATGGCTAGGGCCTCTATTGGACGTAGAAATCAGGGTTTTTGAACTGATTGGGTGCTTGGACTAGGGCTAAGATTGGCTGTAAGGTCCTGGTCTCCTATTGGTTCTAGATTTTAGGGCTAGTGTTGTGATTGGATAGTGTTAGGGCTAGGGTTTCCATTGGCTGAAGGGGTCACCTGATTACTAGGGCTATAAAAGGCCAGGGTTATGGCGTCTCAGCCCGGGCGTCTAGGCTAAGGACAGAGAGGAGAAGGGCAGTTGATTGTTTGAGTTTGTTAAGGGCAACGAGGACAAGGGCAGTTGCCTGTTTGAGCCTGTTAAGGGCAGAGAGGACAAGAGCAGTTGCCTGTTTGAGCCTGTTCGAGACTGACCAGGACCCGGCCCAGAAATGCTGCCCAATATACTTACCTCCTTTATGTATCTATATACTTTCAATGTTCTTATGGATCTATATATTTATCACTTTCTTCTAATTTAACATTTCCAATGCACTATGCTATTTCCCAGCCTATACATCTATCAATATATCCTCTACATCCACTCTCTCATTTATCCCAAACCCCATACCACTACTATGATCCCCAAAATAACCCTTTCTAGACTCTCTCCTACTCTACCCCTCCTTGCATCATCTGACACCTTTTTTACTATACCGATCCCCTAAAATAGACCTTTCTAAACTCTTTCCTCTTTCCTACCCCTCCCCAACCCTTCTCAATCCAAATAACTGACTAACATATCCACCACTAAAATTAATTTCATGTTTCACCATACTAAATCAACACTAATCCTGATGGGTTCCGGAGTAGCGCGCTACTTGCGCTTCAAAACCCCATCAGGGGTAGCAAGCGCTATATAAATACAAACCTCTTTCTCTCTTCTATCCCGCCACCTACCCTTCTCTACCTAAATAACTGAATAGCATATCAACTACTCAAGTTACTTCATATTTTCCAATACTAATTTTCAACACTAATCCTTTATGGGTTCCGGCGTGGCGTGCTACTCGCCAGAAAAGCGCTTCAACACCCATCAGGGGAAACAAGTGCTATATGAATGCGAACCTTTCTTCCCCTTTTATCCCACCGCTATCCTTCTCACTCCAAATGACTGACTAATATCCACCATTGAAATTACTTCATATTTCACCATATTAATTCACCACTAATAATTTATGGGCTTACTGAATAGCGTGCGTCAACACCCCATCAGGGGTAACAAGCGCTATATAAATATAAACCTTTTTCCTCTATCCTTTTGTTATCATTCCAAATCCAAATAACTGACTAACCTATCCACCACTCAAAATGTTCTTGCATGTTTCACTATACTAATTCAACACTAATCCTCTATGGGTCCCGGAGTAGCGTGCTACTCGCGGAAAAAGCGCTTCGACGTCTCATCAGGGGTAGTAAGCGCTATATAAATACAATTACAATACAATAATAGCTACATACATTTGTAAATTACGTTTGTCTGGGATGATTTGAAGGCCATGATAGAGGGAGGCTGCGAGTCTTTTATTATACTTAATAATCATATTCGAAAGGTCGAGAGCCATAATTAACTCACAGAGATTTTTTAGTCACAAAATAAAATTGCTAAGGCTATCATGAAACACGATCGGATGGCTTATAGAATAGGATATATACAACAAAGATCTGAACATTCAGATCCAGAAAACCTGGCTAACTACTGAAACATGACACCTTTCGGTCTGTTTCAGAACAGGGAAAGATTTTTTTTTCTTTATAGTCCCCTCACTCACCGGAGTTTCCTCACGGTGACATGCTTCATCATAGGGGCTTCCCAACCCGCTGCGGGTTGAGGCGTGCTACGACTATCGATATTGCGTAGGAGCACTTTATTGTGAAGACTATGTGTCGTGTGGTATGAAGAGTGGGGTGAAGTGGAGTGAGGAGGTTTAAAAATATCCTACTAGTGAGCTAAACTAACTTTATTCAGGCTCCTAGCGGATACATTAAAAATGGGGTGGATTACTGGGTAATCTGGTTCTATTATGAAAACACAGTACCCTGGTAAAGAGTCAACTAGTTTCGAGCTGTACCCCACAGCTCTTCTTCAGGACTACAACAGGGTCCAGCCCTGTGAATGCCACTCCAATCAAAACATGAAAAGTATGCCTATATTAATATATGAATATACATACTCTTTTTCTGCAAGGCTTTGGCATATTTTTTCTGAGGTTTAACTAAACCTCATGGTCAATCGCGGGAAAGTTATTTGTCCCCGTAAGCATTTGTTACGAGGCTCTGTTGTTACGGCAAACCTACTCGGCTTCCCGTGTGACCGGCGGACCCTATCCTCTACCTCCCCCTCTTTTTTGAATATTATAGAATAGGACCCAGGCTCCACACGAAGAAAGAGAGATTGCTGACATGATGCAGAGAAGACGTTTTAACTAATTTATGGGTATCTTACTGTAGGTTCACCGGAAGAGTCAATAAATAGGTGAATATTGACACTCTTGACAAAAGAGCAGGCAAGCAGAACAAGCATCAGACAAGGTAAGGGGCATATTAGTAATGTGTTAGAAGAGGAGGTTATCCATGGGCCAATCAAGAGTTAATAGCAGTACTTACACAAAGAAACTTCAACTGCAAGCTGTAACAATTTATAGCGGTGAGTGAAATATTCGAATGACATTTGAAAAATGTGAAATTCGACCTGTTTTTCCTACTTGCACAGTGGATTGAAGGTTGCACCACTGCTCCACATAAATTACAAAAGAAAGCTGAACAAAGTTGCTTTTAGGAGCACTGTGAGCAGCTGGGCAATGCATTTGCCTTAATAATACTTGGATTAAGGGAAATACATTGCCGGATTCCTGACAATGCTCTTGAAATCAACTTCCTCAGCAGGGAAGCCTGTGCGCAACCCCTGCCTTTGGGGTCTTCCTGACAGGCACCAGGCACAAGCTCCCTATGTGCAATACTTGTTTTGATGCAATCTCAGGGAACGAACGCAGTTGGGGCTGGCAGGGAATGAAAGTGGAGGGGCAGGTGAAGGTGGGGTCCCGGGGGGCATTACATTTTTTTTAGCCTAGTCTGAAGCTGCCTCTCCTCCGTCATGTCATCCTTCGTCTCTCTGGAACAAGGAAACTCCCAGGATCCCTCCCCTGACCAATCACAACGCTGCATTGCAGCGTTGTGCTTGGTCTGAGCATCGTAGCGCACCACTCAGACGAGACCTGGGAGGCTTTGCATGTTTCTCACCAGTCTGTGTTATGTAGCCTGGTGAGGAACATGCAAAGTGCGCATGACTGCTTGGGGCAGTCATGAGCACTTTGGAGTGTGCAGTCATGAGCACTTTGGAGTGTGCAGTAACCACTCCTACTCCTGGAGCATAGCCCCAACCAACCTGGCCCAAAAAATAAATGATAATAATAGAATTAACTTCTGTCATTATGATTTTATGTTTTTTACACTGCTGCATGAACAGTGGAGCGACACTCCCCTGCCTTAGTGGAGGAGCCGCCACTGAACGGATGGTGTAATTAACTTAGTATAATTACCATCAGGGCACAAGTCGAGGGGTACTGGGCGTCCACCCACTATTTTTACAGGGTGGATACCCTCACCCCTGTGAACAGTGGGCCCCACTGAAATATGCTGAACTAGTCCTGGTGTCATTTTCAGACAGCGGACACGTTCAGCACGGCCTGCACCTGGTCTGCTTTCGTGTCCAGCAGCAACGTGCATTTGGCGAGGGGCCTTTCATATTGCAGACTCCAGCTGGAACCAAAGAAAGGCCAAATTTAAGGGACCACCAGGCATTTGTTTGTTACACCATCCTGACTGGGAGCTAGCTGAGCCTCACACCTAGATGCAAATGCAAGTGAGGGGAAATAAAGGTACCCAGCTTGTTGTTATTACTTCATAAATACTTAAGAGAGGCATGTTTTTTACATTGTTCAATTCACTCTATAAAAGAGATATGCATGCACTGAAAGAATGTCAGATGTGTTGGTCTGTTCCAGTATTTACACAAATAACAATTTAAATACCACTACTCATCCCAATGACGGATGTCAGAGCACTTTACATCACATGTACACATGTACACATAATACAATGACAATAAATCCTATAAATGTGTAAATCAATGAACAAGATCTGTTACATAAGACAGTGATGGCTACAAGGTGTAGGAGTCACATGTCCTTCATAGCTTGCTTATCTATATTAGAAGGATTACAATGTATGTACTGCGCTAGTGAAAAAGGATCTCTGGGTTAAAATCAGTAACTCACTTATCTAGGTACATAAAATACAAATCTGTCGTCTGCATGCTAGATGATGTGTTTTACGGGAGACACATTACCCTCTATGCTACTTTGATTTAAAAAAGGGACTAGAGAAAACACAGATCTCTGCAGAAAATGTGTTACCCTCCAAAGTTATCTTACCATTATTATTGTTCCCTGAGATTTACTGGCCACACAAATATCTTTGCAGCAGGTGCCTTAACCCCATAAGACTCCACAGCGGTTACAGCCGGACAGGCCATTGTGCTCCTGCCTCTTAAATCGTGCGACTGTGCACTTAATTGGACCCGAACAATTTCCACTTGAGCGGGATTCCCAACCTCGAAGGTCCAAACAAGCTGACCTTATTTATTTAATACAAACAACCGCGCCCTCCCATGGTGCGCGCGCTCACACGAGCGGGCTGTAATACCATTACAGCAATGCAATAAAGGCAATGTGTAATTTGTATTAATTAAGACAACAATGATTGATCTAAATGTCCTGAAGATGATGCCCAGTATCTAGTGCAGGCATCGAAACGTCGTCGACACCCACACGCCATATGCAATATGTCTAAACAATATTGTAATGTGCAATGGTGGAGACAGTAATGATTTAAGTCTGAAAAAAATCTATGATTACAAGTGTACAGACATATTTTACCTTGCCCTTTGGCCATTCTGTGTTCGTTGTTGTGTCTTAATGTTCTGTGGGTCACGGCTGTGCCCACTTGTCATCTTGTGTTTGAAATACCTCATTATTTTCAACCTTACTTTGAAAATAAATTCTTGTCCGGCTGGACAAAAGACATACTAGCTATTTACAGTATGATTATTGTATGTCTGTGATTTCTGCTCAAAAATAGGGACCACTGCTCTCTAGAATAAGACAATATGATGCCGGCAACGTCGTATTAAGCAAGTACCTTTGTGCGCTAGTTCTTTATGCTGACTACTAAAATGAACCGCCCATGTGCTGGGCGGAGTTAAGGAGGTCTAAACTGCCTGTAAATGTCTGCTTCTTTAAGAGGTATCAATCCCCCGAATGCTTGGCTCGGCTGAATATTACCTCCTGCCGACATGCCGTCCGCTGGTTGTGTCTTGTGGCTCATCTCCATGTCTTTTAGTTGTAGTTTGCGCCCTTCTGACATAAGGTAAGGTACATTTTCTTTTGCATAGTTAATAAAAACCATTGCAATACAAAAACATCAAGGTTAAAACAATTCTGCATACAATGTTAAATAATAATTCATAATGTACATCTTTTCTTCTTTTTTAAATCAATACTGTGACTTAATATACCTTCCACTGGCCAAGCAATTTTTTTGTTTCAGCTCAGCTGTTAGTGGTCGAGTTATTTAGTTAAAAAAAAACATCTTTATTCGGCTTCCGTAATTCATAGGAAACCATAAAAGCACAGATAAAAACATGTTTTAAAAAAGACAGTTATAGAATGGCATAATTCAATACATACGTGATACCAACAGTTAATAAAGATTAAGATTACCGCGATGGCGTACACAAAATTAAAAAATACAGGCTACAGATTTAGCATGTAATTCATTATCTAAAAATTGAAGTGCTAAAAAAGCTGGGCGACAAGCTCGAAGTCTCATAGTTCTTAATATGGGGACTATCCAGCGTTTGCGAGGGGTTTCAAAATATATACAAAACAATAAAGTATGAATTGAAGATTGTGGGGCCACAGAATCACACAGGCAGGGTTCTAGATTCCTTGTCCAATCATTTTGGTGGGGGAAAGAAATCAGCCAATGGAAACTATCAAATCTTAATCTAGTTAACAGAAACTTTTCATACTGATTTAAATTAAACATCAAATAGGGTTGCATAGAGAGTGATTTGTATCGCTAGCGAGTGTTAGACTGAAGGTTTCCCTATTTCTTGGGAGAGTCTTAGCTCGCCAAGATAGCAGAGGCACAGTTTTTTCAGTTCTTTCCTTGGCACTTCAGAGATGCTGGATGGATTCATAAAATATCTCTGGAGGCCTAGGTCCTCCAAAAACGACCTTACGTATGCTAACCATCCTATTTTCTCCCTATTGTCCAGTGCCATACACTCCTGGATAAGAATGCGCGCCAGTTCGCACTGCTGTGTGGTCCAAATGCGCCTCCATAGCATGATCGGGTGGGTCTTTAAGATATCAGAAATATAATCCAGCCCTAGTTCTACGTGGCAGCCATATGTCGTGGTACTTTGTGGAACTGCAAGTAAATAGCGCAAAAAGGAATTTTCCACTCTCTGTATGTCATCCGTATTTGCATACCCCCACAGCCCTGAACCATAACTCGCAACACTTGTACACTTTGCCTGATAAATTTTTAGCATTTCTTGTGGTGGCCTCTTGCCTAGCTTCTGTGCAAATGCCACCAATGCAGAAGCGTCCCTAAGGAACTGTAGTTTCCTAGCCTGTATGGCCGCTGCCCATTTGAGCTTGTGGTCTATTAAGATCCCTAAGTATGGATATGTGGTTGTACACTCTAAACTACTGGTATTAACGAAGATTTCTCTGGTTTTCTTTGGTCTAGGACCAACGTGCATGGGGAATGTCTTTTTTATGTTTATTCTGAGGTTCAGGGAGTTCATAAAATTACAGTATTTGTCCAACGACCGCTGGAGCTGGACCAGCGACCTTGCCAGAATTACGGCATCGTAGGCGTAAAGTAGCGCCGGAATTGGCCGACGGCGTATTGTTGGCAAGTCCTGGCTTCCCTTCACCATCTCCAATTCCAGCCCATTGGTGTACAGAGTAAATAAGAAGGGGGCCAGAACGTAACCTGGTCTGACCCCCCTCTCTATCCTAAAGGACTCAGTGAGTTCTCCCCCTTTTCCATACCTCACTCTCGCAGTTGCCTCTGAGTAGAGTTCCCTCAGAAAGTTCACCAGCGGGAGATCCACTCCCATTTCCACTAAAATTGCCAACAGTTTGGAATGACCGACGCAGTCGAAGGCTGCGGTCGGTCAACATAGACCATGTGCAGAAACCCTTTTTTTGCTGAGACATACTTCCCCATGAGGAGTGAGAGGTTTAATGCCTGGTCCACTGTACCTAGACCCCCTCGGAACCGGTATTGGAGATCAGATATTATATTGTTATCGCTTGCCCAATCCTGCAGACGATCTAACAGGATTCGTCCAGCAGTTTTTCCGAGAGAGTCTAGTAGCGATATAGGTCTGTAACAAGTGGGGCTCTGGCGGTCTCCTTTTTTAAAAATCGGGACCAAAATTGATGTGGACCACAAATTAACCAGACCAAACTTCCTGGCGGCTTCCAAGACTGTAAGTAAAATTGGGGACCATAGATCTGGTTTGTATTTATAAAGATCTACAGGAACCCCATCGGGTCCTGGGGCTTTGCCTGATTTTGATGTTTTTAAGGCATAAGTTACCTCCTTATAATCAAACATTAGCTGTATGGGATAAGTTGTTTGCAGTACAGCCTCCCCTCGGGCCGATACATCATCCTCTACTTGTTTGACAATTTCCGTGAAGTGATGTACCCAAGTTTGGGAATCCACTGCTACATCCAGTTTTGGAGAATCGCTAGCTTCAGAGAAGAATGGAGATTTGACGGTGTCCAAAAAGTGGACATATCCTTTGTTTGACAACTTTCATGCAATTTATTACACAAGTTATTTTTGATCTGGGATTTACGTTTTTTCTGTGCAGCATTATAAGCTCTCCTCAGTGTGACAATTTCATTCTTGTCCCTGTTATCCTTGCTTAATACCAGTTTTAGTTCCTTGTGAGGTTTTGTACACTCAGGATTAAACCATCCTTTCCTAGGACTGCCTTTTATTTTTCTTTCCTGAGTTAGTTGTTGTTTAATAATTTCGGTGATGATCGTGTAACTAAGGAGAATTTGTTCGGGAGTGGAGTTGGGGTCTAAGCAGGTATAGAATGATGGCAAAGCTCTCTTTACTACCCTAGCCGTATAATAATAATCCACATTTATAATCCACATTTGTAAAGCGCACAATCACCTGTAAGGGTCTCTAGGCGCTGGGGGCCGTTGGGAAGATTAAGCAAGCTATTGCCCAGAGTCACATGGTGCTGGGCTAATCTGCCGCCGGTGCCGGGGATCGAACCGTGATCCCCAGATTCCGGAGTCAGTCGCCCTAGCCGCGGCACCACACCTCTTCCACTAAGCCGTAACTAGCTCTTGATCAACCTTGCCCCATTTTAGGGAAAAGCCGTTAAGCCTATCGATGTTCAAATATCGTTGATCCAAGTGACTCCAATAATCCACATCTACCGAAGGTAAGGGACTACTTACAGTCATACTGTTAGGGAAATGATCACTTATAGGGCTAGTAATTGTCTCGAAATTTAAGAGTGTTGGTGAACTGCAATGGGAGATGAGTATATAATCAATTCGAGTTATAGCTACTCTCCCACTGAAAGTTGGGGCGAAGGGAACTGGGGGATTGACTAATTCATTGGCAAACCCTAGGTCCAGGGAGACCATAAGTTCGTTCATTCGAGCTTCTACGCTCGTGTGTGCAAAGTGTGTTACTGTTTTTACATAAGGACAGATTGAAATCACCACCCCATATCGTTACTACCAATTTGTCAGAGTGCTTCGAACGTAACCCTTGGATTAAAAATGAAACCTTGTTTAAAATTTCGATTAAGTCGATTGGATTTACATTGTTACAAAAATTTATCAGAAAGTAAACGGACATCTTATTTACAAATATCAAAATTACCTGATAGTTACTTTCTAGCACCGCTACCTCAATTTTTTCCACGGGCAAAACATTCGATATATACATTAATAAGCCCCCTTTTGGCCTTCCAGCGGCAGATTGTGTAGCCGCTGAAAAAAAGGTTTTATATCCTAATAGATGGGCGGGGGTGCAGAGCCAAGTTTCTTGCAGCCCTATAATGTTGTGCTTAGTCGCTAGTGACAGCCAATTTTCATTTGCGATTTTGGGGCGCAGACCTGCTACGTTCCAAAAAACGATATCCAGTTTTGAGCCTTTTGTCATAGCAGATGGTGGCCTTCCCTGTGTATGAGATTCCCTACATGGGGTTGAGGGTGCAGCTGATATAATTGGGGAGCATATTCTAGACGGATCGCCTAAGTCATAGGGTGCTGATTTCAAGGCCTCATCATTTATAGATTGAGTACTCATAATGTCTAATAGTGAAGCTACTTGTGTGGGCCCGTAATTTACAGGGTCCTGTCTAATTAACGTCTCCGTGACGCTCCCAGATACTTCCCCTTCCACCACCAAGCCCAGTCACTCATTATCATCCAACCCTGATAAGGCACTAAATCTGTTATAAGTGGAAGTCGGCTGTGAGGACCACTGAGCTGTATAGGAATTTCTCATGTCTGAAAAGGGAAAATTAAAATGTTTTGGAGGGTAGAAAAAGCCCAACGGCAAGATATTAATCCCTGTATTATTAGCGATGTGGGTCCTCCCTTTATTCAAGACTTCCTTTACCAGTCGGGGGGCACTGAATGTCATCACTATGCAGTCCCCTGACATGACCTTTTCCCTTGCCCCACCCATTGGACTCGCCTGACCATCTTGAAATTTTGAAAGAGATGGCTGTGCAGTCCAACCCTACTACCCAACCAGTGGAGCGACTTGTTCTTAAGGGCTGTCCAAGTTTCTCATTAGAGGATTGGTTGGGGGGTACATTGCCTAAGATGATTACATAGGGGGTAGCTTCCGGTGGAAGGTCCAAGTGAAAGTCTGCAGCCCTCTGTTCTGCCTGGCGGGAGATGGAGGGCTGATTTTGGATTGAGTTTTGGGGGGGAGCAGGAACTTGTGCACGGGCTGTCGTTGATTGTAGAGGTGGGTTAATAGGTCCATTAAAGTGCATTAATGAAGGTTGCAAAGCCCCTATACCGGCCTGAGTGATATGGGTCTTTTTTTCCTGGGGGTGACCTCGGGGGTTGCCTTTTTTGTTTTTAACCCGTCGTTTCCGTGGATGTTTTGAATCGCTGGCTGGGTGATTAAGGTCGTACCTGGGCCTGGTTCAATGAATGTGGATAAGTTCGCTGAACTAAATTTAGTCCGTAGGAGGGTTTCTACGTTAGTCATTCTGGTGGTAATCTGATCTAACCTAACTCTAATATATGAATCAAGTCTTTCCACTAGAGCTGTCAGTTTTAATATCTCGGGATGAGCCTGTGTGGTGGTGATGCCCGGGCGATTACTTCTATTTTGTGATTGTATCTTAGGCTGTGTTACGTATTTCCTCTTTAGTGGGGCAGTTTTCTGTTGCTTGGGCATACTAGGAGGAGGGTGGATGACAACTGAGCTCACTTCATTATAGATGTTGTTACTGCTAGCATCTATTTTTCTTGGTTTGCTCTTAGTTTTTTTTTTAGGTGGTTGGGTGGGTGGCTCACTATTGATTAACTGGATGCTGTCAGAAGGCGATTGAATGCAGCCATTTTCAACGGTAGAAGATTTCCTCCCTAAGTGTGGGGAAGTTGAGGATTCTTCACTAGGGGGTAAGTCCTGGGTTAAACCGGATGATGACCTCACAATTGACTCTTCTACTGTGTGAATCTGCTTATCTAACACATCGACCGCTCCGGTTAGATAGCTCAGGAGAGTCTGCTGGGTATCAGTGTTACGCCTAATTCCCCCTGGGCTTACTAGTTTCCTTTTACCCATTGTTCAGTACGGTTCTCACACAAGATCAGTACTTAAAATTACTTGGGAAAGACAAAAGATAGAAAAGAACAGAAACAAGAAATAAAATGGTGAAAAATGAGGAAACCACAGTTTAGGTCAAAGTTATAGACCAAGAGAATGGGCACAGCCCGGCCTGAATTTAAAGGTCCCGGGGGGCGGGGCTGCTACCGAGCAACTCACGCGAGACCGCGCTGCCCTCTAGGTGTTGCAGTTGGACAGCACGCGGTCCGCGGATGTCAGGAGGCGCGTCAGGAAAGCAGGCTTACCCGCAGAGGAGTTAGTCCCCCAGCAAAAACGAGTTGGCAGGCGGCAGCACAGGTACTTTTGTTGTCAAGATTTCAGTTCCAAGATGTCCCGCGGCGCGGGAGCCCGCGCTGAATTTAAAGGTCCCGGGGCGCGGGGCTGCTACCGAGCACCTCACGCGAGACCGCGCTGCCCTCTAGGTGTTGTAGTTGGGCAGCGCGCAGTCCGCGGATGTCAGGAGGCGCGTCAGGAAAGCAGGCTCACCCACAGAGAGGAGTTAGTCCCCCAGCAAAAACGAGATGGCAGGCGGCAGCACAGGTACTTTTGTTGTCAGGATTTCAGTTCCAAGATGTCCCAAGTTATTTAGTTAAAATCCACTACTTCTCGTCACGTCTTATGCCAGAGATCAATAAGGATGCTTCTAAATTTTTAGAGTACTTAAAAGTTTTTATAAAGTGCTTGGTGCCAAGCCCGGTGGGAACAAGTAAAAGGACTGATGTAATATAAGCGTCTATATTAGAGTTGCTGTTTTATTTGCATGCTGTCTTGTAATAGATTATAATTCTGGTGTCAGCATTTTCTTTTCCACCACCCTCATGAACTTCAGCAGGCTGCTGTTCAACTGTGGGTCATTAGGTGAAAAACAGGCAAGAACTGCTTGTCTTCTGGCGCGTAACCTACATTGATTGAAATGGCGTTTTAGCAATAGCTTTCGTTCTTCCAAGAGTTCTTTACAAGTACATAACAGATGCAGCCGATCTTCTGGAGCTGAACCGCATAGACGGCAGGAGGAGCCTCCTGCCTTCATTTTAGTAGTTTTGGCGTAACCCAAGTCAAGATAATTCTGAGGTGCTGATAAAGAGTACATGTTCAGGGTCATCCAGCCATGTGACCTTTTAGGGAGGGCTGTCTTATCCTCGACCCACGAGAGGTATTTAACTGTCTTCCAACCCAATTTTGTAAGTGTTTATTTGTTAATTGGAGTATCCCAGAGTTGGCTTAGACCAGTTTTGGCCAGACTGCTATTGAGGTATTTGGCAGCTGGTGAGGTGGATTGTTGCTGTTACTCCTTCCATAGATATTTATTTAGAGTTCCTTGGTTGGATTTCCACACTTTGTCCCAGGTAATTATGTACACCCGCTGTCTTGCCCAAGACTGTTTCTGAACACCAAACTCTAGCCTGATTTGCTCTAGAGAAGTATGTTTGGGCAGACCAAGAATAATCCTGTATGCAGCTATGCCTGTGTTATCAAGAGTTTTTGCATCTCTTCCTCTCTGCGCGCCACTTCCGTAAGCAATTGTTGGCAGAAGTTTGGCACGTATCACTTGTGCCAAAGGCAGGAGTGACGGACCAGTTAATTTACTGTTTAATGTTTTTAAAGAGATTGCTAAAGCAGGGCCTTTGCCTCTAATGCTGGTTTTCTGTGCAATGAAGTGTCCGCCTTTGTCAATCTTCACTTCTATATATTTATATTCTACCATATCCTCAATATGGGTTCTGCCCCAAAACCAGGCTGCTGGTTTTTTCCTGTTTTTGCTAACAGTCATAGTCCTTGTTTTCTCAAGATTTATGGTCAGTTCATTTACTTTAGAATAGTCCTGCGTAGCGTTCACGAGATGTTGCAAGCCTACTTGTGTGTGGCTGATCAGGACTATATCATCCGCATAGAGGAGATACGGTAGTGTTAACCCACCTAACCTGGGAGAATGAGAGTTACAGCTGTTTAATATCAGGACGAGGTCTGCTAAAAACAAGTTGAACAGTGTGGGGGCTAAGATGCATCCCTGTTTGAGCCCTATATTAGTTAATATGCGTCTTGACAGAAGTGACCCATCGCCCAACTTTATCTGAACCCATGTGTCAGTATGGAAGCTAATCAACAAGTTTAATGGAGACTTTGGGATCCCCCAGTTGCTCAATTTGGACCATAAGATGTTACGATTTATGTGGTCAAAGGCAGCCTTGTAATCTATGAATCAGAAATGAAGGGGCATTTTCGTTAATTCAGCCTTGTCTATTAGCATTGCCATGGTTAGAATATTTGTGGTTGTTCCAACTGTTTTGGTGAAGCCAGTCTGATTAGGTGGAATTATAGAATTCTATTTGGCCGAGGCCTGCAGCTCCTCCAAGAGTGTTCCTGCAAAATACTTTGCTTCATTATCCATAAGGGCCACTAACCGATAGTTCAGTGGGAGTGACGTATTCCCTGACTTAAAAATTGGAGAAATAATTGATCCTTTCCAGGAGCCAGGCAGTCTGTTAAATAGCCTTATTTCCATAAACAGTGGTTCCAATGCTGCTGCCCATTCATGCGCATCTTATTTATAACGGATAGGCGGAATTCCATTCCGACCGGGCGCCCCCTCTCTCCTTCCTTTGCCAATTTGTCGCTTAATAGTGTTGGTTATGCCCATCAGACCGTCATTTATTAATATTAATTGACCTTCGGGTTTGCCAGAGGTTCTATGAACTCTCACTGTCAATGCTTATTAGTAATAACGCTTTGTAAAGCATGTTCAGTTCTTAGTTCCAGAGTCATAGAATCTGTATCTTTATTAAAGTGATTCTTAAGATAACTTGCCCATACGTCTTCTGTGATATTAGAAGAAACGTCATCATGCGAAGGGCGTATAAATTGGTTTATAGTTTTCCAGAATCTTGCACTATTACTCTGTTTCTTGTCAGCGTGTAGTTTTTCCCAGAGATTGTCCCCCACAGATCCGTTCATTTCCCATTTGTGTTTTTTCAACATTGCCTTTTGCTTCCGTAGTAATTCAAGTTTCACTTTATCTGCTGGATTAAGCCGAAGATGTCTAAAACGTATGGTAAATTGATTTTTTTGTGAGTTCAGTAGTATGCTACACAAAAACAATAGAGGAGTGTCCCCTCAAGGACAGAGAACGAAGCCTCTGAGTCTGGGGTTAAGTGCTCAAGTCAGCACAATGTGCCCCAGCCCGTTGTCGGATAATGCATAGCCTTATAGAAGACCCCTCACTCACCAACCTGGTTGGTGACATGCTTCATCATCGGGGTCCCACCCCATAGGCCGAATGCCCACAGGGTGTGCTGCGACACCTGACTACATTGGAGCTGGTTAGTATTTTCTTTTATGTGTGCATAACTATCAAAAAGTGTATTAAAAAGGGCCAACACTACTCACTTCAAGGTTTATTCTTGAGTGCTTGAACCGTTATAAAAACAGTGTGGCACCTGTGCCTAATTAGGTAGGCTTTGGAGTCTAAAGAAGTAAAGTGCGTTAAAAATCGCGGAGTGTGCTATGTGAGATGTGAAATTTTACAAATACTACTGATTACTAGGTCTACATGTTTTAACCATTGAAATGATTTCCTTGGTTTTCGTCAGGACCGTGGTTTATGAACTGGGTGGTCCGCACACGCTAAGGCGCGTCCAGCCCTAGTCCAAATCAGAGGCCGCAAATTGCGATCTCATGTAAAAAGGTGCGTTATTCCTTATTCGGGAAAAAACCTGTAAAGAAAACGGGGGGACAAAAGAAGGTAGGGGTCACATACCAGGGTGGACAAAACACATGAATAACATTTAACACATATGTTACTGGTCTTTATCCCAAGCAAAAGATCAATAGATGCAATCATGCCAGCGTTTCAGAGTCAACTTGGTGCCCATGAAGCGGTAGTTTCCGCATTTGAG
Source organism: Lissotriton helveticus (assembly GCF_964261635.1). Classification (NCBI taxonomy): domain Eukaryota; kingdom Metazoa; phylum Chordata; class Amphibia; order Caudata; family Salamandridae; genus Lissotriton; species Lissotriton helveticus. The sequence goes on from NC_136057.1 coordinate 1,207,651,187, forward strand.
CGTAAGCTTAACATAGTCGCCTTTGTGATTTACCATAGCGATTTCACGACTGCTCACAAACAAACCGATGCAGCCGCCCACATCGCAGCACGATAAGAGATCACTCTCCCTTACTACGGCCCCATTTTACACCATATCCCCAGACGCCAAATCAGTCCGACACCTCTTCTTGGCGCTGGTTCTGTACTTCAGGCACAGTCCGGTAAAATTCACTGAAGTACGTGTCACTAGATCGCAATAGATGGACCCTACTGTTTGACTCTGAAACGCTGGCATGATTCCATCTATTGATCTTTTACTTGGGATAAAGACCAGTAACATATGTGTTAAATGTTATTCATGTGTTTTGTCCACCCTGGTATGTGACCCCTACCTTCTTTTGTCCCCCCGTTTTCTTTACAGGTTTTTTCCCGAATAAGGAATAACGCACCTTTTTACATGAGATCGCAATTTGCGGCCTCTGATTTGGACTAGGGCTGGACGCGCCTTAGCGTGTGCAGACCACCCAGTTCATAAACCACGGTCCTGACGAAAACCAAAGAATCATTTCAATGGTTGAAACATGTAGACCTAGTAATCAGTAGTATTTGTAAAATTTCACATCTCACATAGCACACTCCGCTATTTTTAACGCACTTTACTTCTTTAGACACCAAAGCCTACCTAATTAGGCACAGGTGCCACACTGTTTTTATAAGGGTTCAAGCACTCAAGAATAAACCTTGAAGTGAGTAGTGTTGCCCCTTTTTAATGCACTTTTTGATAGTTATGCACACATAAAAGAAAATACTAACCAGCTCCACTGTAGTCAGGTGTCGCAGCACACCCTGTGGGCATTCGGCCTATGGGGTGGGACCCCGATGATGAAGCATGTCACCAACCAGGTTGGTGAGTGAGGGGTCTTCTATAAGGATATGCATTATCCGACAACGGGTTGGGGCACATTGTGCTGACTTGAGCACTTAACCCCAGACTCAGAGGATTCGTTCTTTGTCCTTGAGGGGATACTCCTCTATTGTTTTTGTATACTGTTCCGGGGACCGGGAGTTCCCACCTCACATAGTACATGTAAAATTTCCCTGACTCTCTTTTTTGATATTGAAATTTAGGCAGCGCACAGCTGCGAGAGTTATACACAATAGATACCATTTTACTACACCGGCACAACTAATTACTACCATGGCTGAAAACCAGGGCCTCTCCTATACCTCAGCTGAGATAGAGGAGATAATGAGTGATCTATCTGTGTTTGCGGATGCAAACATAGCGCAGAGCATTTCCACAACAAAAGACTGGGAGAATTTGACAGAACTCAAGAGGAATAGAATCAGGACTATTCTACATGGGACGATACTCAAGCAATATCTGAGCAACAATATGGCACCAAAGGGGCTATTAGTTTCCAATGCTCCCCGCATCTTTCTTGAAGATGAACTATTCCGAAAAGACTGGGCAGCCATAGCGTGGCACTGCACGCATGACTGGATAGTGTTGATCCTAAAGACAGCCCTAAGACTCTCTGAGAAAATCCAGGTAGAGATCCAGTTGGCAGAAGGCAATATGAAAACTACCATCACAGGTTTAAAAAAAAAAGCTTGATGAGCTGAACAAAGAGATGACGGATTAGAGGAATAATTTGACACCAGGTAGAGATCCAGTTGGCAGAAGGCAATATGAAAACTACCATCACAGGTTTAAAAAAAAAGCTTGATGAGCTGAACAAAGAGATGACGGATTAGAGGAATAATTTGACACAACAAAAAGTGCAAAAGTTCCAGAAGGACTTGAAAAGGTTTTCAATGAATAAAGCATACCCGTACTCTGACCCAGAGTTTGTACCACCATCTAAAGGAGAAGATAACTCAGATGCCTCCAGCAATGCATCAAGCAATGCATCAAACTCCAGTGGGAACTCAAGTGGTGGCAGTACCAAACAGAGAGGCAGAGGACGTGGCAGAGGGCAAGGCAATTGGCTGGCTTTTAATTCAATGCCAATGCAAGGGTTCCCTGACCCTTACTACCATCCACAGAATACCCCAATGTATGGTTGGCAACCACCCTTTCAGCAACCATTTTTTCCACCTAACCCCTATGGACCGCCTTTTTTATACCAGGGTGGAAGGGGACGGGGAAGAAGAAAAAAACAGAATCAGGGGGTCCAAGTACACTGGGCACCGGAAGATCCGAGTAAGAACCAGAACAGGCAAAAACCTCAACAAGCAGGGCCGAGCAATCGGAGAACTTAATAACCAACCTCTCAACCAGACCCTTAAGCAGTGACGAGAAAGCAGTCCTAAATAAGGGTTTAGGTTTTGTACCAACAGCGAATCTAGACAAATTTAGACTTCACTGTGAACTCATCTTTTTTCCGGAAACTGAAACTGAAAGCTTTCTTTGAGAAAAGAACCAACACTGAGGGGAATTTGGATATCAATGAAACTGGGCTAAGGAAGAAATCCACCTTTACCCCACCACCCCATACGATTCTGGTGGAAATCTCCACTTTCGAGCAAGCCGTCTTCAACGAAGTTGAAAACTGCACCCCTAAAAAAACATTCATGAACCTCACAAAACAGGAGAGAATCGCTCTAGACAATCTACGAAACTGTGACACCATCATCATAAAACCCGCGGACAAAGGCGGAGGAATTGTCGTGCAGGATCGAATAGCCTATCAGAACGAATGTCTTCGACTATTGGCAGACCATAACAGCTACCGTAGACTACCGGTAGATCCAACGGAAGATTTGAAAAGTGAGATTAAATCACTCGTGGAGTACGGCAAAATAGAGGGATTTATATCAAAACAGGGCCGACGAGGCTGAAATGCCAGAAACCGGTCCCCGGAAGCTTGTATCCTTTCTGGTGAAGAATTGGCTTGGTAGTTTGGTCTGCCCTGTTCCCATGATGCACTGGGCCAGGGACAGACTAATTTGCACATAGCCAGGTTCTGAGCTGGGATGGGGCAGTGAGCTAAATAACGGTGATGGATCAAGCCCTGATCTTTGGACTGGGTAAGAGTGGTCTGCTTAATTCAGACACTCTGTTCATCACCACCCCCTTTTCTGAATCGTTTGTGGCCACTGTAGGTGTGGCAGGGTATACTCAGACATGAGTCCCTTGTTCACTGCTCCATCAGGATTCAAGCAAGCCGGGCCGACGAGGCTGAAATGCCAGAAACCGGCCCCCGGAAGATTGTATCCTTTCTGGTGAAGAATTGGCTTGGTAGTTTGGTCTGCCCTGTTCCCATGATGCACTGGGCCAGGGACAGACTAATTTGCATATAGCCAGGTTCTGAGCTGGGATGGGGCAGTGAGCTAAATAACGGTGATGGATCAAGCCCTGATCTTTGGACTGGGTAAGAGTGGTCTGCTTAATTCAGACACTCTGTTCATCACCACCCCCTTTTCTGAATCGTTTGTGGCCACTGTAGGTGTGGCAGGGTATACTCAGACATGAGTCCCTTGCTCACTGCTCCATCAGGATTCAAGCAAGCCGGGCCGACGAGGCTGAAATGCCAGAAACCGGTCCCCGGAAGCTTGTATCCTTTCTGGTGAAGAATTGGCTTGGTAGTTTGGTCTGCCCTGTTCCCATGATGCACTGGGCCAGGGACAGACTAATTTGCATATAGCCAGGTTCTGAGCTGAGATGGGGCAGTGAGCTAAATAACGGTGATGGATCAAGCCCTGATCTTTGGACTGGGTAAGAGTGGTCTGCTTAATTCAGACAATCTGTTCATCACCACCCCCTTTTCTGAATCGTTTGTGGCCACTGTAGGTGTGGCAGGGTATACTCAGACATGAGTCCCTTGCTCACTGCTCCATCAGGATTCAAGCAAGCCGGGCCGACGAGGCTGAAATGCCAGAAACCGGCCCCGGAAGCTTGTATCCTTTCTGGTGAAGAATTGGCTTGGTAGTTTGGTCTGCCCTGTTCCCATGATGCACTGGGCCAGGGACAGACTAATTTGCATATAGCCAGGTTCTGAGCTGGGATGGGGCAGTGAGCTAAATAACGGTGATGGATCAAGCCCTGATCTTTGGACTGGGTAAGAGTGGTCTGCTTAATTCAGACACTCTGTTCATCACCACCCCCTTTTCTGAATCGTTTGTGGCCACTGTAGGTGTGGCAGGGTATACTCAGACATGAGTCCCTTGCTCACTGCTCCATCAGGATTCAAGCAAGCCGGGCCGACGAGGCTGAAATGCCAGAAACCGGTCCCCGGAAGCTTGTATCCTTTCTGGTGAAGAATTGGCTTGGTAGTTTGGTCTGCCCTGTTCCCATGATGCACTGGGCCAGGGACAGACTAATTTGCATATAGCCAGGTTCTGAGCTGAGATGGGGCAGTGAGCTAAATAACGGTGATGGATCAAGCCCTGATCTTTGGACTGGGTAAGAGTGGTCTGCTTAATTCAGACACTCTGTTCATCACCACCCCCTTTTCTGAATCGTTTGTGGCCACTGTAGGTGTGGCAGGGTATACTCAGACATGAGTCCCTTGCTCACTGCTCCATCAGGATTCAAGCAAGCCGGGCCGACGAGGCTGAAATGCCAGAAACCGGCCCCGGAAGCTTGTATCCTTTCTGGTGAAGAATTGGCTTGGTAGTTTGGTCTGCCCTGTTCCCATGATGCACTGGGCCAGGGACAGACTAATTTGCATATAGCCAGGTTCTGAGCTGGGATGGGGCAGTGAGCTAAATAACGGTGATGGATCAAGCCCTGATCTTTGGACTGGGTAAGAGTGGTCTGCTTAATTCAGACACTCTGTTCATCACCACCCCCTTTTCTGAATCGTATATCAAAACAGGAGGCAGATTTTTTATGTAAAAGTGAGGGGAGAATACCCTACTTTTACACACTCAAAAAAATCCACAAAAATATGACACCACCACCTGGGAGACCAATTGTCTCTGGGCTGGGGTCCGTTCTGGAACCTCTCTCGCAATTATGCGACGTGTTCTTCAAGAACCTGGTGCAAAAAACCAGCACGTACCTCCAAGATACTAAAAGTTTATTACAAATCTTGGACCAACTCACCGTGGATAACGACACCATCCTGGTGAGTTTTGACATTGAGAGTCTATACACCAGCATCCCCCAGGATGCCACACTGGATGTACTGAGGAGAGCGCTAGAAAAGGAAGAGTGGACATCCAGAACCCCATGACAATTCATCATGGAGTGTGCGAGACTGGCTCTCTAAAGAAATTATTTTGAGTTCGAAGACAAGATATTCCTGCAGACGGGGGGTACATCCATGGGCAGCACTTTTGCGCCGAGTGTAGCGGGGCTGTACGTGTATGACTTTGAGGAGAAATACATCCTCAGCGATGCCAACCCCTACAGTTCCAATATTCTATTATGGCGAAGGTACATTGACGATGTGCTGACCATATGGAAAGGCACCGAAGAAACCTTAATTTCCTTCTTTAACTGGATCAACACGTGTGATGATCACCTAAGGTTCACCTATGAAAAAGATACGGACACATTGGTCTTCCTAGACGTGAGGATTACAAAAGACAACGGAAAACTGACAACTGTCACCCATTACAAACCAACCTCTAAAAACAATCTATTACGGTTTGAAAGCATCCACCCCAGACCATTACGTGAAAACTTACCCTACGGGCAATTTCTGAGGATCCGCAGAAATTGTAGCCAAATGGAAGACTACAAAAAACAGGCCCAGGATCTTACTCAAAAATTGCGCAACTGGGGTTATCCAGAAAGAATCGTCCAAAAAAGCCAAAAGCGAGCACGAAATCAACCACGAACAGCCCTACTGGAACGCACGAGCAAAACAGTAGATGAAATCCCCCTGACTTGTGTTACCACATATAACACCATTTCCAATGATGTATCCAGAATAATAGGGAAACACTGGAACATCCTTAACACAGGCAACCTAAGATGGGAAAAAACCCTTTTCTCATACAGGAAGGCACGGAGCATAAAAGATGCAGTTGTCAATACAAGACCGAAAAAGGAGTCCCCAGAGAGAGAAACACTAACCAACATATGGGGTCTACCAAAAGTGACAGGCCTCTACAAATGTGGAAGTTGCAGTGTTTGCCCATATACTAAGAATACCAAGACACTACAATTGGAACCCAACAAAATCTGGACAATAAGAGGGCAGACTAATTGCAACAGCTAGAACATCATCTACAGACTTACATCTCCTTGTGACCTACACTACATAGGAATGACTAGTAGGAAGGTAAAACTACGCATTGGAGAGCATCGGAGCACCATCAGGTGCAAAAAAACAAATACAAGACTTACTGAACATTTTTTAACCGCAGGTCATACACCCGATGACCTACAATGGACAATTATTGAACAGATCAAACCAGGAGCCAACCTGAACCAATGCCTGTTCGAGAAAGAACAGAGGTGGGTATATAGACTCTCCACCCACAAGTCCGGTTTGAATGATAACATTCCGTGGAACACCGTGATGACTTAAGCACTCTTTAGCCAAACTAATGCGAGTAAAACATGCTCTGTTTTTTATGAAAAATTGAAGAAGCTTCTCCCTACCTAGACTCGCTATTCCTGTATTGATATATCCAACCAACATTACGAGACCAACCTATGTGGTTCAACTGTTTCCTTTCCTCTGTTCAAATCCCACTTATCTAATTAATTTTAGATCAAGGCAAGAGTCTGTATGGTATGGTAATATACCCCTACCCTCCCGTGATCGAGAGAAATGGCCAACACGGTCTCTATGGCAACAAAATCAACGGGCATCTTGCTGAAAACAATCGGCGCTCGGACAGGAAGAACAGTTCCTTCGGTCCCCGCAAACGCGTTCTGATTGGCTCACGTAGAAACCACGTGACCAGGCCACGCCCAACCAGGAAATGCAAACAGTTTACTTTACCGGTATCGCGCGGATACTCCGGTCATTCCTCGGGGCACCGCCAGCAGAAACCAAATAGGTTTTCCGCTTGACGAACAGAAGTTGCAAGTAAGTGCAAGCAGGCTGACCTGAATGCGGAAAAACCGCACGATCCCATTGGTTTTACTTCACTGCCCGACCTGGGCAACCTATAGCTCATATTTTTGCATCTGTTCTTTACCAATCTACAGGTGACGGACTCTTGCCGTCTTGGAAACGTTGGTGCCCATGAAGCGGTAGTTTCCGCATTTGAGCGTAAGCGTAACATAGTCGCCTTTGTGATTTACCATAGCAATTTCACGACTGCTCACAAACAAACCGATGCAGCCGACCCACATCGCAGCACGATAAGAGATCACTCTCCCTTACTACGGCACCATTTTACACCATATCCCCAGACGCCAAATCAGTCCGACACCTCTTCTTGGCGCTGGTTCTGTACTTCAGGCACAGTCCGGTAAAATTCACTGAAGTACGTGTCACTAGATCGCAATAGATGGACCCTACTGTTTGACTCTGAAACGCTGGCATGATTCCATCTATTGATCTTTTGCTTGGGATAAAGACCAGTAACATATGTGTTAAATGTTATTCATGTGTTTTGTCCACCCTGGTATGTGACCCCTACCTTCTTTTGTCCCCCCGTTTTCTTTACAGGTTTTTTCCCGAATAAGGAATAACGCACCTTTTTACATGAGATCGCAATTTGCGGCCTCTGATTTGGACTAGGGCTGGACGCGCCTTAGCGTGTGCGGACCACCCAGTTCATAAACCACGGTCCTGACGAAAACCAAAGAATCATTTCAATGGTTGAAACATGTAGACCTAGTAATCAGTAGTATTTGTAAAATTTCACATCTCACATAGCACACTGCGCTATTTTTAACGCACTTTACTTCTTTAGACACCAAAGCCTCCCTAATTAGGCACAGGTGCCACACTGTTTTTATAAGGGTTCAAGCACTCAAGAATAAACCTTGAAGTGAGTAGTGTTGGCCCTTTTTAATACACTTTTTGATAGTTATGCACACATAAAAGAAAATACTAACCAGCTCCACTGTAGTCAGGTGTCGCAGCACACCCTGTGGGCATTCGGCCTATGGGGTGGGACCCCGATGATGAAGCATGTCACCAACCAGGTTGGTGAGTGAGGGTTCTTCTATAAGGATATGCATTATCCGACAACGGGTTGGGGCACATTGTGCTGACTTGAGCACTTAACCCCAGACTCAGAGGCTTCGTTCTCTGTCCTTGAGGGGATACTCCTCTATTGTTTTTGTATACTGTTCCGGGGACCGGGAGTTCCCACCTCACATAGTACATGTAAAATTTCCCTGACTCTCTTTTTTGATATTGAAGTTCAGTAGTATGCTTCCATAGTGGGGGTAAAGTATTCCCATTTCTCGACTTCGCTTGAGCCAACCCTTGACTTGAAGTGCTGTCTTGCGTTTTCCAGCATGCTAATGTCGGCTGCTGCAGCGAACTTGATTCTTTTAAAATTGATGGGAAAAAGTGATTCCTGAGGAGCCAAAGATTGCTCAAATTTGGGCATGCTTATTTTAAGCACAATTTCTTGGGGCCGGTGATCACTGTCAGCTTTATCGTCCATCTGAAATGAAATCATGTGTTGAAAAAGAGGTAGGGAGATGAAGGTGTAATCTATTATTGTATTAAATTTTGTCGAATAATGTGTTGTTGGGGAGGTGGGGGGGTTATCTCCAGCAGATCTTCCATTTATTGCTCTAAGGTTTAAAATTTTGAATTCCTCCAGTATCTGCTTCCCAGTTTTGTTTGTATAATTGTTCGCAATTTCCCTTTCAATGGGATGTTCCAGATTTAATTTTGCAATAGAACTACTTCATCTGATGAAGTACCCATTAGATTGAGGTTAAAGCCCCCGGTAAGCATAAGATCTGTTGTTAATCGTTCTCCTATACACACCTCCAGAAAATCACATAATTCCTTTGCTACCTTTGTTTTCCGTTTTGGACGGACGTAAGCATTGATTAAAGTAATATCGATGCCCCCTTTATCTGATGTTGAGGGCGAAGTGAGAAGGTTTACTGCCACTGTTGCTGAAGACGTTGGTCCAATTTCCCTAGCCCTTCTGACATAAAGCTAGTCTGATGAACGGGCTCAAACATGACTTTGGGAGTCTAGAGAACCACCCTAATAACCCTTTTCTAGGAATCTCATACGATTAAACAAGGGGAAGTCGATATGTAGCAGCCATATTAGAACATGCTTGTTGTCTATGAGATAGGAAATTAACTAGGGACTGGTAGGGCAGGCTAAATCATTGTAGCCAACAATCGTGATATTTTTTTAGCTGTATATTATTTATTGTATCCAATATTCGCGTGCTGCAAAAGTGACACAACATGTTTCCTTGTATCCAGGAGAGGCTATAGCCTTACGTCAGATCTGTCGACTTTAGAATGGGGAGGCAGCAGTGCTTAAATTCTAAAATAAATTCTGAGGGGGCCACTGCAGGTTGCACCACTTATTGCTCCTAACATTGCTGCCAATGTGTGCACAGCTATAGATTTTGATCTTTCTTTTCACTAGTCAGCTGCGCACGCTGCAGTCTGTAGCTCGCAGAAATGGCAGAAGCCATGAGCCTAGAGGCCTTAGCCCAGGCATTCGTAGCTGTGAAGGCGTTGTGCTCCAGTGTCACCCCCATCTTCAACTTCCTGAAGGAGGAGCTCAGGAACAAGGAGGGCCTGGAGAGGCGTCAGAAAGCCTTCCTTGGGAGCGTCCAGGAAGGACTGGGAACTTTGACCTGGGATCTCAGTGAACTTGAACGTCTCAGTAATCTAGTGGGAAAACCATCCAAGAACCACGCCCTCCATAATAGCGCCTGTTGAGTCTGGATCTAGTGCATCCAAGAACCACGCCCTCCATAATAGCGCCTGTTGAGTCTGGATCTAGTGCAAGATAAAACTATTCTGTACAGTCAGCTTCTCCAAGCCTACAAATGGTCGAACAAGGTCACATGATGTCTGATCAGCCACCCTGATAGCACAATTCCTTCGTGTGGCTGAGCAGCATACGAAGCATTCATGCTCCAGTATTGGACATCAAGTTATTATACCTGCAGAGGTGAAGTGCGGCCCTGATAAGGCATTTGGGTTTAGAATGATGAACAAGCATGGAACATGTGAAGACAACAGGTTCCTCTACTGCTGGACAGTGATGGCTGCATGTTCAGGTTGATGCAGTCAAACTGGTATAGACCTTGTGTGGATCATCCGTTGTTTAAAATGTGGCAGTTCACTAGTTGTCACTGTACATGCGAGTGTAATAGCAGTGATCCCTTCATTGTGCATGCGCATTGTAGCATTTTGTAACTGGTACAGTAATATACACAAGTTGCGTTGGCATTTTTATGACAGATGCGGTTCTTTTAGCAACACTGATTTCATTAACATCGAGTTTCACCTCACTGGGCCATTTTGCACACAATGTTTAATAGTGGCTCATTGCTACTCTGGGCACATTGTTACTGTAGTCTACCACATCTTTCGCACTTTTATGGTTTTACCTGTTGCATGAGGCATGATTTTTGGCTAATCTGGTCGGAAATCCATTTAATGGTTTGGCATATATCATTTTCCACTTGGCACTCGTATTTTACACATGGCACATGCATCAATTCTAGTAGGAGTTGTAATTTGGGATTTTTGTGGTACGTCGTGCACTGCAGGAGAGCTAAGCCATGAGCCACCCCAAATAAGTTCTCTCAAAAGTTCACAGTGCAAGATTTTATAAAACCTTTGTGGCCTTGATATAAACACTGGGGCAAAAAAGGACAAGTCCATGTGTACATTTTAGGCAATGGAGTGAACTCTGTTTGCACAAGTGATGTACATATGCTCATTTGCTAGTGTTCAGTGCACTGAGCTGTGCAGTTGTTTATTAGTTTTAAAGCATGATGCAGCGGCTTTCTCTGAGGGAGGGAAATGTTGATCTGTTGGCCATGCGTGACTCATCTGCGCACATCATAAATAAGGGCATTTGTGTTGTATGTATTAATCTTAAACCATGGGTAACTACAGATTTCCAACGTCTGTTCTTGCTGTCATCTCTATGTCTGGGTCTTATGGGTGCCTTAGCTTAAAGGATTAGCACCAAATGAAGTTTCGTATGCACGGTCACCTATTAAAAATCTCATAATGAAGATGACACAATGTGTAATCTTGTGCATGCAGACCCCAGTGGAGAGTTTGAAGCTTGCCTTGAGAACAGCGCAATATATTGCCTTTCTCAATTAAAAAAGTGATGACACTTTATAACGGAGTTTCAGTAACTTATATTGCACAGCTACTCACAAAACTACCACACAAAAAAAATCTTATTAATCGCATAGGCGGGACTAATGCTTTTATCAAAGCTTGTTTTTGGGCTGTTGTATATAGCGCATGCTTGTTCCAAGAGCATTATACAGTAACACGGTTACCTGCTTTCAACACTGTACACGAACGTAATCATGCTCCATTGGCAGTCATTTTTGAAGGCACTGTCTATCCTGGATGGATATTTTGTGTCTGGGGCTGGATTACAAGGCAGGAAAATGGTAGGTTTTAGTTTATGCATTACATTCATCTTTTTTTCCAACATCTCATAAATCTTCGGGTGGAAAGCACAACATTACTGTATGCTTCTTCTATAAAACAAGGACTTTTAAATGTCACAAATGATGTTTACGCTGCAGAAAAAAACGTAGAAATAACGCTGCTTTTATAATTCCATACATTATCTTGTTACCCAAGGAAATAGATAGGCTTGGGTGCATGCATATGCAAGAGCAGGATTTATGGTTCATGAAGCGTGAACCCATCTGAAGTCATCATGAAAGGAGTCAGATTTCAGGGCACGTGATTTAGCGGTGTTGTGAAAGAACAGCGTTTTTCATTAGGTCCAGCCACCTAAGGCCAGCATTGAAATGGATTCATTATCTAGATATGACTTATACTGCCAGTATTTCAAAAAGGTAAAGTTCCACAGGCTGTGTGGTCGTTCCCAAAATTAATGCATTTCAAATGAAGAGCTTTTGAAGATCAAAATGCAATTAGGAAATTAATCAATTTGCCCAAGGCAGTGGTTTCCAACTCTACATAACTTTGCTTCTGCCGCTCCGTGTGATGACGTTAAACAATCCGTTCGTGGAAAGGAATTGTCATTTAGTTTGGGGGCTGAAGGCATTGGCCAATTCTTCCTTTTGTGGAGGTCTATGGGGGTGAGTGAACAGGCTTATTTGTCGTACTTCATGGATCTATCCTACTCGGGGTATGAACACATTTTTAGGAGCCGGCTGCAAGATTTGAAGATGCCAGTTATTTAAAATATACATAGAGTGCGCTTTGGCACTTTCAAGCGGAGTATTTCTCTTTCACTTCAAAACCAATGGATGACTGGCCTTGCATTCTACCTCTTAGGGATTGCTTGCTCTGCACAAGAGACTCTTTTACATCTCACAAATGTATTGAATCATAAAAAGTCCACATTTGTAAAGCGCACAATCACCCGTAAGGGTCTCTAGGCGCTGGGGGCCGTCGGGAAGATTAAGCGAGCTATTGCCCAGAGTCACATGGTGCTGGGCTAACCTGCCGCCGGAGCCGGGGATCGAACCGTGGTCTCCAGATTCCAGCGTGTCGCCCTGGCCGCGGCGCCACACCTCTTCATGACACATTAAAATGTATATCATAGAAAGTAGCCATTATCTGCTACAGAAAGCTTTAGCTGTGTTTTGGCCAGACCTATTCTTTCCAATATATTTAGGGTCTGATTACAAACAAAAGTGTTATTTATTACTCCTGGTAAATAACTATACCGTGGGGTACTGTATTTTTTCAGGCGGGATAAATAGCACCTACTATGAGTTGTTTAACCCACCAAAATCTATATGGTACGGTAAATACCATACGCATTTCCCCTGTAAAATTTTGGCAGGTTTGACCTCCCTAAATTTAACGAAGCTTGAGCTATTTAACGCATCCTATAATTATCGGATGCATTAATATCTTTTACACAGGGATTTTACGCACGGGTTGGAATTTAACGAGCAACTCCTACTCAGTGCTTTAGAATGGTTTTGGGTCTGCCTCTTGCACCTGATGGATGGCTTTGTTGTCTATTTCACTCCCCTGTGTCTGATTTGATGACTTTCATCCCCCTACTTATGTCTCTCTCATGAGAGACAGCCACAAGTCTCTATACCTGCATCTCTCTTTTACATTTCTCTCATTAAATACACTGTATCCTACAACTGCTTAGTTGAGCAAACGCTTTTTCTTAATTTTAATTTAAGCCCTCAATAGGAGTGTATGTATTTTCGTGTTCTCCCCTTGTGGGCTGCTTCCACCCCTACATACTCCTCTCAAGCTTATTCGTTGCTTCATGTGCCTGCCCCACTGAGATTTTTTCTAATGGATTTTTAGATCGAGCATAGCTGCAGCACGCAAACGCTGCTCGCTCTGCGAGACTGCTGTAGTAGAGTATGGGAGAGAAGCCGCTCCACTCTCCTCCCATATTTTTCATTGGCTTGTGTCATTGTCTTTCATAAATGCTGCCTTCGGATTCGTTAATAGGCTTGTTAGTACCTCCTTAGTACGGCCTTGTCTTCATTTGTACCCTCCCATGGCGACTGGCCCGTTTACTTCAATTGTTTACATGGGACCTGTTAGTTAGTCTGTTAGCACTATCTACTTTTTAGAGTTTTTCTTACTGCAGGCCGAACATGCACTGCTGCAGCTGAAACCGCTTGTGTTTTTTAAGCAGCACGGCTGCCCCCGTAACACAGGTGCCTGCTTTAAATCACTTTAACCCGGCATTATCTCGTGGCTGTTTCAACCCCCTAAGCAAAATGGATTTAGAAATGATTAGAAACTTAAGGCATGTGAATTCCAGGTAGCACATAATGCTGTGCTAATGGGCTGAAGCTGACAACTGTACTAAAGCCACCTGATGGGTTGTTTTCAAAAGCCTGTTCTATTAACAACACCACCACCACCAATACCACCACCTCCACCAATACCACCACCGCCAATTTCACCACCAATACCACCAAATTCACCCGTACTACCAATACCACCACCACCAACAACAATACCACCACCAATACCAGCACCACCACCAATACTACCACCACCACCAATACTACCACCACCACCAATACTACCACCACCAATACCACCCACCGATATTACCACCACCACCATTACCTCCACCACCAATACCAATACCACCACCACCACCAATTTCACCACCAATACGACCAATGCCAATACCACCACCACTATCAATACCACTGCCACCAACACTACCAATACCGCCACCAATACCACCATCACCACCACCAGTACCAATACACCCACCAATACCAATACCACCACCACCACAACCAATAACACCACCACCACCAATACCTCTACTACCAATGCGACCACCACCACCAATACCACTGCCAAAACTACCACCACCAATACTATCACCACCACCACCAATACTATCACCACCACCATCAATACCACCACCACCACTACCACCACCAACACCACCAATACCACCGCCTACACTATAAATACCACCACCAACACCACCACCAATACCACCACAAATACTACCACCACCACCACCGATACCACCACCAATACCACCACCACCAATACCACCACCACCAATAACACCACCACCAATACCACCACCAATACCACCACTGCCACCAATACCAATACCAGCACCAATACCACCACCACCACTAATACCATCACCACCAATACCACCACCACCACCAATACCACCACTACCACCACTGCCACCACTAGTAATACTACCACCACCACCACCAATACCACCAAGAACAATACCACCACCACCACCACCAATACCACCACCACCAATACCACTACCACCACCACCAATACCAATAACACTACCACAGTACCAATACCACCACCAGTACCAATACCACCACCAATACCAATACCATCACCATTACCAATACCACCACGACCAATACCACCACCACCAATACCACCACTACCAATACCACCACCAATACCCCACCACCAATACCCCACCACCAATACCACAACCACCAATACCAGTACCACCACCAATACCAATACCGCTACCGCCAATACCACCATCACCAATACCACCACCACTAATACCAATACCACCACCAATAACAATACTGCCACCACCAATACCACCACCACCACCAATACCACCACCACCATTACCACCAATGCCACCGCCACCACCACCAATACCAGCACCACCAATACCAGAACCACCAATACCACCACCACCAATACCAATACCACCACCACTAATACCAATACTACCACCTCGGCGACTCTAACTCACTAGTAATAGCAGGGTCACTGTACGAGGCCAGAGCTGCAGCCCAGACCATCCCTCACTCCCTTTGTGCCATTCCATAAAGCATAGCCCGCCCTGCACCAGGATGTGAAGCCAGGGTCCTACTACAGCTGAAGTGTTTTTTATTAGGCAAAAGATAGCAATGACATTGCACACTCAAATAGTCCCCCCTGCCACTCTTCCTCCCGAGCCGTGACAGTGTTATCACAGAGCGAAAAGTGTTGAAGCGCTTTGTTAGTGTTTATAGCTCGGATCATATGTAACTCTCACTTCACACTTTGTGTCTGTGTAATTTACAACACTTGCACATCTTCTTCACTGCACTATTTATCACTACTTTGAAGACGTCGCAGGCTGGTCTCTTCTTCTAATATTTACAATCTAACAAGTGGTGAGAAGGCCCTTTAATGCAATGCAATAGGTCTCGCATTTGCGAGAGTTTAAGCTATTAGTATTTTAAATGACAATCCCCCAGATTCATCATGCTCATGTTTTGCGAGTCCTTAATAGCGATTTTTAAGGAATCGCTATTAATGACTCGCAAAACGGGATACATGTAGAAATCGCGATATTTTTTGCGATTTCTACTGCTTCCTTATTTCCTAAAGGCCCATAGGAATGAAAGGGGAGTCATTCCTTATTTGCGATTAGCAATTAGCGAATCGCAAATAAGGAAGCGATTTCAAGGGTGCCAGGGTGTCCAAAGGACACCCTGTAGCACCCCTGAAATGCTAATGTACACTGGTGTCGCGCACACACATGTCCTTTGGAAAACTAAAGTGCATTTTTCTAAGTTTTCGCTATTTACCACATAGTTAGTATTCGCGGTAAATATCGGCCCCAGATTGCGAATTCGCAATTTTAAAATGGTTCATGAATTGCACTTAAGGAATCTCAAATTGAGATTCCTTAAATGCAATTATTCGCAATTTAGCGATTTCTAAAAGTGCGATTTTTGCATTTGGGATGATGAATCCCAAATGCAAAAATAGCGCTCGCAAAGGGCCAGATTCTCAGAATCTGGCCCTTTGCGAGCCGATTTTGCTTTCATGATCTGGCTGAAGGTCTTTTATTTATGTTTTAAAACCCAAACCATAAATAAAAGGCATTGTCATTTACAATGCTAATAGCTCAAACGTGCGTCAATGAGAGACCTATTGCATTGCAAATGCTTGTTTAAATACTACCCACACACCACCACATTGCACTTAACAGTGTTTACTTTTCTTCCCAACCCTTGCTTACTATAGAATGGTTTCCCCACCCAGTAGCAGGACATCCTTTTTTCAATTAAATTATTATCATTATTATTAATATTATTTTTGGAGGGGTCCGCAGCTGTATTTTGGCTTGGCTGCTCGTTTCTTAGAATGTGCTTTGGTGCACATTTTATTACTTTTTTTAATTTACCATTGCTGTTCGTCTTCCAGCTTAAAATGGTACATTTTGAAAATAGCACAAAATGCCACCAACACATCATGTTACATGAGCACAAATGCAGGGATCATGCACTAGAAATCATGACGCAGTTTACAACAGATACAAACGCACACATTGTCACATGAATGTAGTGCGTATTTACTAATGGTGGCCATCTTGAAATGGGTTTCCTTTAAAAGGAAACCCCTTGCAAGATAGCTGGACATGTATGTGTATGTGTCTTGATGCATGCATTCGAATGCGGCACAAATAACCACTAGCATAGACAAGCTGAGCTGTTGATAAACATAACTATCAAATGTAGCATCACATTCTCATGAAAACAGAAGTATATTTAAATAGTTCACTAGCAATCCACTGTAAGTATAGCCTGTCAATCACCACAGGGGAAGGAGCTAAGATGGTCGCCAACACTAGACCATTTATACATCCTGAATAAAGAAAAATTGTACTTAAAAGCCGAACAAAGATAGAAAATTAAGCGAATTTGGATTCCTGCTACCCTCAAATAAATAACAGTTTCTTGAGTTGCAATGAAAAATTGAGTTTGGGCCTTGTGTCTCTAAAGATTGACCTGATGGAGGGTAACTTTCTGAAAATTGAGATCATGTTGTGGGCGCCCACAATCACTTTGCATTTGGCTATTTATGAAGTTCTTCCATTTATAACACATCCTGAGAGGCAACTACCCATTCTAGGTGCGCTAAGCACAGTTGTGGAGAAATCTTCCACATGTATTAGGTTAACACTAAGCCTACTTTATTTTCGCAACAACTGGAAAACATTCCTTTTCTTTTCGTAGACACTGCACTAGAAGACCAGTGCGTAAAATGTGTGTTATGAATTCACACAAAAAATACAGAACAATTAACAGTTTTATTGCTGATACATGTTCACTTGGAATTTAGCAAATCTTCATGAAGGGCAGGTATACCTTGTATGTGGGGCGCTCCGTGTGTGAGAGTTTAAATGCGTGTAGGTAGCCATTAGCAATACACTTACATTATAATGGCCTTCAGTGCGCATCTTCTGAAAAATGATAATCTGCTGCATAAAGATTATTGATAGAAATCAATATTGCCATAATGAGGGGTAAAGAGGAAAAACGAAGCCAGCCAGGTAGAAACAAAGAGAGAGCGAATAAAGATTGAAATATGCATTATCCATTGAACACGAGGAGTGCATGGCCACATATAGATATGAGGTTATGCAAACAAGCCATGCTTTGAGGCAGAGCAATATTTATGAGCTTGAGGAAAAACACCATCGGAAAGGCTACGCACACGTTTATTTCCCAAATCTGACAGGGCGCTCGAGGCTTGCTTCCATGTCACAGAGATCCTCTTTCACGGAGTGACATTTTCTTCAAAACGCAGGTAGTTCTTTAATGTAGCGGTTAATGCATTCCAGCCGCACGTGCCACTGAAGCGCACCCGCTGACACGCATCCAGAAGCTTCTGAAGAAATGCCATCTGGGAAAAGAAGAAGGAGCGCGCTGCTAATTAGATTGCCTTTGTCTGAGGAGTGTGATGCAACCAATCAAAGGAAGTGATCTTTGAGCCTCAGGTGCAGTCTACATCAGAGAAGTGCGTGCAGTTATGCTTAAACTGATCCTCCCGCGCTGGCCTCATGGGCTACCAAATCACAACTATGCACATTGCTAGCCCATGTCCGTCTAAGCTCCTACGGTTACAATGTGACATTGTGCAGTGTGGAAAACATCAGCATCGTAGCTGTGACGATCACGGAGGACTCAGGTGGATACCAGAGGGCAATCTCACTGCCTCCCAACGGGCTTGGAAAAGTAGTGCTTGCGTAATTCCAACATTCTCTAATTCAGGTTTAGGTGAAACATGGAGGAAGGGATAGGAATTAGAGAAACACTGGTCTGCATGTGTAAGCCCTCAGATGGAGCTGGTGCAGGTGGGGCACACAAGCACTCATTTTAAAGGATCCACAGTTATTATTCCTCCATTGACTTTGATCCAGAGCATGAGAGAGGAAAGCACAATAAGGGGGAAAGAAGGGAAGAGGAGAAATAAAGAAAACACAGTGACAAAGGGAGAAAGCAGGGATGAAAAATAATCTGCAAAAGAGGGAGATAAAGAGATAAGAGTGTCTGGTGGTGTATTAAAAAGGCAGAAGGAGGAATCAAGACTAATCAGCCATTGTAAGCAGCACCCCTGACAATCAATAGTGCCTTTGTGGCCTTCCTATCAAAACTTTGGGCCCTAGTACTTATTCTTTTTCAAATTAGGCACTTGGCGGAGCAGCCATAGCTCCAAACTTTCAAATTGCTTATGTGTGACTTTGCCATCGCTTCAGTGTACTTATGAATGGCATTCTACTACCAAATGTGTAACACTTCGAGTGGCACTTCTCTCATTGCAAATTGTACAGCTCTCGAGTTCCTTTAAACCCTCATAATTTTATTAGTAAACATCAAGTTTCAGTTAGTACACTTGGGACCCTATTAGGATGGCGGGCGGACTTTGTTCGCCTGCCATCCCGACGTAAGACGTGACTGCCTGCCATAAGGAGGCAGTCCCGTGGAGGCCATTAGGATGCGTTCGCCACACTGGCGGGCGCGTCCCACATTTTTAACATTGCGCACTTCAATGCACAACGTGACAGGCACTGTGCGGTGCCTGCCACGTTGTACAATGAAGTGCAGGGGGGTACCATAGGTACCCCAATGTGCACCCCCCCGGAGTCCCTGGGGGCCCGCTACGGGCCCCAACAAGAGATTCCTGCATGCCTTTCCGTGAAAAAAGCATGTTCCCACCCACACCCTAACATGGATGGCGGTGTCTAACAGACACCGCCACCATATGAAACCCTTTTCCGCCCGGTCAACTCGTTGACTGGGCGGAAAAGCGGCGGACAGTCTTTCCATCCACCGGGGTCCCCCCGCCATAGTAACATGGCGGGGGGGAAATGGGTGGCGGGCGGGGAAGGATCTCGGGCGGATCGCCACTGCCTGCATGGCGGTGGTGATCCGCCCGACATCCTAATGGGGCCCTTAGTACTGACAGGGCAGTAGTACTGGGATAAGGACACATGAATGACCTTTTTCCACTGAATGACTATTATTTGGTGCACAAATTCGAGATGAGGATGAGGAAACGGTGAATGATGCCAAATGGTCAAAACTAAATAGGCCTTGTGGGTATCTGAAATGGCATAGTCTGTCAAAAGAAATGCAGATCCCTCCTAATCTTGATACCAAAAATGTTGGCCAATGTGTTGTACACATAAATCGATACACAACGTCCATCTAGATACTCCATAGGGATTTTCATGCAGCCTGCTAGAAGGTACCAGCTTGGGGCACCTAGCTATGTGACAAGAGTGAAGTGATACATATAATTGTATTGTCACCTAGCTAACGTACACTGTGCGGGCATTTACACAATGCCAAACGTCTGGCAACCAATGTTAGTCATATGCTGGGTTGAACACACATAGACATGTATGTGACTATCTACTTCACATACAATGGAGGTGTAGGACACCTTTCAAAGACATGTACAGATCTGGGACACAATAATCTAGAGTATGGTATGGATACCTCACCATTTCATCCATCTGAAATGTACTGCTGTCAGGGCAATTGCTGTCCATCCCGCCCATCCCAAATTTCAAGCTGTTTCGCTGGCAACTTCCCAATAGACCTCATGCAGATTTTCCATGAGCTCGCTGGCACCCAATGTCACATGTCAGCCGTATGCAGTACTCAGAGGGAAGTGAAGGCACCCTTAATGCAGGCTGACATGTGCCAAATCACATGTTGAATATGAGCAAGTAAGTTCCCCCATGAGGTAATTAGATGGCACAATGGAGGTATACACTCCAAGCATTATGTGGGTTACGAGGTATTTTACACTTGTTTTGTGGTTGTGACAGATCCATAAGTACTAATGTACCTCATCCTTACATATGTCACTCTGAGAATATGCGGATCTATGTTTTTGGACGCTGAACTTGCTCACATGTTCTGGCAAGTACATGTGACTTACAAATTGTCCATGACGCTGTTCTGCTGGCCCATTTTTGCTTCCGGTTACACATTCACATCAAAGTCACATGACTCATTGAGCTGGCTTCTATCACTTAAACAGGACCAATATCGATGGGATGGAGAAACATACACATCAGCCATGTTCAGGGTAGTATGTCTACATACATTGGAACGCTATTTCATGGTGATGAAATGTGCACAGTGCACATGCAGTATTTTTTATGCTCTAGGCAAAGTAAAGTTTGTGTGGGGCTATTTGTCACACAGCTTACATACCAGGGGGCAGATTTACAAGCCCCTTGCGCCGCTTTTACGCCGCCGTTGCGTCACTTTTGTGACACAGCGGTGGCGCAAAAGATGCACTATGGTGCGGGGTATTTACCACGTGACGCTTCTCCCAGATGCGTCACGTTGTAAAGCCTTGCGCCACAAATAGGCGTTCCTGTGCAGGGGGGGGCGTCCCGGTGCAGAAACGCCTCCTAAAAGTGGCTGAGTGAAATCTACAAGATTTCACTCAGTCACTTTTAGGTCAATGCTGCGTCAAAACCCTGCGCCTGCTTGAAGCAGGCGTAAGGCTTGACGCAGCATTGGAAGAATAGGGCACCCCCGAGCATTGCTGGAGCTGCGTCGCGCTTGTGACGCAACTCCAGCAATGCGTCACCTTTACGGCACAGATGCGTCACGCATCTGTGCCGTTTTTGCCACATGGTGCGCCGCATTGTAAATGCGGCGCATCATGGGTGGCGGAGCTGCGGCGCACAATTACTGGCGCATCCCTGCTGATATGCAGGGATGAGCCAGTAATTGTAAATCTGCCCCCTGGTCACTGCTACAATCTGGACTTGCCCACACATACAGTGTTCATTAAGCCCCAGGCCTTCACATCCCACATTTCTGTCACATATGGCTGTGAAAATGGTGTTAGGATCAATACTTTGGGCCTCATTCACAATATCTTGATGCATGGCAGGGCAGAAAGCCTTCCTGCTGCACTGATGTGCATCAAATGAAAAGGACATGAATGCACCATATCGACAAGATTTAAACTACAAAACGTTCTTTCGAGTTTTGTAGTTTGTAATTGTATACCCTGGTTCTGGGTGACACAGGGCAACCCCATCATACTTAATGATATTGGCAAGATACAGCACATTCCTGTCAATGGTGTAAGGGTGTCTGCGTTGTAGGGGTGATTGCATTTGTGCAGGATGGGACACCTTCCTGCACAAAACCAAATACAAGAAATGTTTTCCTCTTTCTATGTGTGCTGCAGAATACAGCACACATAGAAAAAGGAAAAACGAGGAGAAACATAATTACTTCTCCTCGTTGCACCTCCCTTACACCTTCCCTGGGGAGGCATTGGAATCTGACCCATTCCTAGGTTTACAATACATTGTAAATCTGGGAATGCATCAGAATCCATGGGTGTTGTGTGGGAACGCCCCTTTCATGCAGAGTATTGCATGAAAGGGGGCCATACGCCCAAGGTCATGAAAAGCCATGCAGGGTGGCTTTACGTGGCATTAAAAATATGGGTCAACACACTGCGCTGCCGGTGCGTCAAACAAAAGGACACACAGGAGGTGCAATGGGCTTATAAATAAGCTCCTTCTTTTGTGCAACATGCATCAGATCCCAGTCCTTCAGTTATAATTGGGCCATGTGAGGATACATCTGCCATGAGCATCCTCAACATCCAATTCACTGCAAATTAACTGCATGTTAAGAGGCAAGCATCAAGTATCCCTGCATGGAATGCCTTTTGATTTGATACCTATTTTTCCTTGGAATTTTAGATGTGACATTTTCCTACATAGTTTGACATTGCTCCCTACACATTACCCTCAATTCCTGGCAGCACCACAGTGCCTCACCTGCACTGTGTGTGCACGGGTGACTATAGGGATATCCCTGTGAACATGCTGCTGTGGCATTTTCTGCTGTTGTAACCAAGTTTTCCAATATCATGCCATTGTAACCTATGTGAAAGTTTGGACCTACTGTATATCTGTCCGCTCACAGTAGTAAAGCAAAACCACAGGGGATGATGGACGGAGTGTTGAACAATGCAAGAACTTACCTCCAGTCAACTGAGCTGGGTTTAATCCATCATAATTCTTTAGCTCACTCCGCCACCCCAGTTCAGAAATGGTCATATGCAAATCAGTCTGACCCTGTGCCTCATGGGAACAGTCCAGCCGGAACTGCCAAGCCATGTCTTCCCTGGACCGGAAACAAGCATCCTGGGACCGGTTTCTGTCTAGTCAGCCGTCATCAGCCAGCCTAGCTTGAATCGAGTGGCAAAGTGAGCAAGGGACCCACGTCTGGACATACCCTGCCAATTTAGGGCGAACAAAGCAAAACCAAAGGGGATGACGGACGGAGTGTTGAACAATGCAAGCATTCACCCCGAGTCAACTGATCTGGGTTTAATCCATCATCATTCTTTAGCTACTCCGCCACCCCAGTTCAGACATGGCCATATGCAAATCAGTCTGACCCTGTGCCTCATGGGAACCGTCCAGCCTGAACTGCCAAGCCATGTCTTCCCTGGACCGGAAACAAGCATCCTGGGACTGAATTCTGGCTAATCAGCCGTCATCCGCCAGGCTAGCTTGAATCTAGTGGCAAAGTGAGCAAGGGACACAGTTCTGGGCATACCCTGCCAACTTAAGGCAAACAAAGCAAAACCAAAGGGGATGATGGATAGAGTGTTGAACAATGCAAGCACTCCCCCCAGTCAACTGATCTGGGTTTAATCCATCATCATTCTTTAGCTCACTCCGCCACCCCAGTTCAGACATGGCCATATGCAAATCAGTCTGATGCTGTGCCTCATGAGAACAGTCCAATCCGAACTGCCAAGCCATCTCTTCCCTGGACCAAAAACAAGCTTCCTGGGACCGATTTCTGGCTAATCAGCCGTCATCAGCATCACAGGATTATGCAGATACCACACAGCTATGGGTTTATGGTATATTATGACTTACCAAAAGGGCCACAAACTTCCAGGCCCAGATGATCCAGCAGATGTTTCTTTCGGCTTCCGACGTCTTGTACCCTGTCCTTCAGCTGGTGGACATTGCTCTGTACACCAAAGATGTGCTACTTCTGGTACCGCATCTTCTCCCTTCTTTGGTGCCTTTCTCATGTGGGGTAGCCTCTACTGACCTGGCCCCCACTCCAATTATGTTGAGTAGATAGTGTATAATTAGCTGCAGTAGGCCCTCAAACTCTTCCTGTGACAGGTTTTTGGCCTGTCTGACATATCCACAAATTATGGAACCCTAGCTATAGAACTGTACAAATTATAACTACCATAACCCCCACCACTACCCCTAAAACTTTATACCCCAAAATTGACTCAGACCCCACTACAAAAGACACAAAAGTACACAAATTAATTTACAGGACAAAATACACCCTTTTGGGAGAGAACTGGGACTGAACAGACACACAAAAACAGCACAAATATGAACACAATCTGTCTCCAATCCACAGACCTCTCCACTACCCAGCACAGACAAAGAGACTGTAGGCAAAAGTGAAAGGATCTTTGTACTTCCTGATTTGCAGCACAGCTGAGCCATTGCATAATTTCCTGTGTGGTTCCGACACGTTTTCGTTGTCACTGACATTTTCCCCGCCTACGCGTCGTGTTTTTCTGACGCAACATCTGGAAAAAGGAGATATGACTGTTTAGATTGTAGTGTAGCTCCTATCATCCCAATAGGCTCTGCGCATTGGAATAATACCTACAATAGTAAAGGCCTAGACCAGACGTTAACTAGGTCTACTACTGTCGATATTAGACTTAAAGTTTTGGGTTTGCCAGCTTAGCTCAGAGTTCACTAGAAACTTTCTCGAATGTTCAGGAAAGAATAAACTTCCCTGATTAGACAAGAAGGGATTTAGTTTCTGACAACCATAGAACATGACAACTTTGCTCTCCCCTAATCAAGAGTAAATCTCGAGAGTCGTGTGAACAAAAGGCAATTTATTTTACTCAGTCAGTACGTGCATTCTTAGTCTCATCAGATTGTAGAGAAAAGGAAGAGACGGGCGTGTTCAATAAAAAGGTGTTATTTATTGATCAGTCTCTTTTCTCATACAAGAGAAATGGATCGATATTATTGCAATACTTAGAGTTAAGTAAAGTGCATACATTAAAAGCAGCAGTATAAAATAATACTGTAAAAACATTGATATGGTTTCTAAGCCATAAGATGTTTAAAATGAATAAAATATATTACATACACATATACATTTGACTAAACGTACTCAACTGGTGTTTCTAGATACGCCTACCCCGTGTACCTGACCTAAGTCTAATACGAGGGCGGGAATAGAAAGTTACAGTTTAAGTTAAGTTTGTTTTTGCCAAGTGAAATAACTTAAGAATTCTCTGTGAGGGATTATTCAGTTCTGCACCTGGAAGTTAGGATGAATGAGGAATGGTATCTCTTTCTCTGGTCTCGATATTCCAGGCTGCCTGCGAGGGCTAACCGGAAGCGCCGGTGCTGGATCTCTCGGCAGGAGAAAGCAGCTTCTCGTTCTCAGCGCGTCAGAAAGGCGGGGCTGCTGCCAGCGGGGTCTGCTCTGCTCTGGGCTTCGGCAAGTATGGCTGCTCCGTCTCGTCACCACGCGTGTGTTTGCATAGGGCAAGATCGGTAATATTTATACCTTTAAGGTGCCGAGATTGACGTAAGGATGGACATAGATACGTCAATAAGGATGTCATACGACTTGCTCGTTAGCACATTCTTTTGCTGAAGTTCTCGGTGAAATCAAAACAATGGCCGCAGGGTTTTGCCCAGGTTGTCATAGGTTTGATTTGTTATGAGAACTCCGTATGCCTTATCAGGGGCTGGAGGAATATCGCTTGTCTAATTAGATCGCAAGCGTTATGACCTAATCAGATAACACGTTCCTGTGCCGTAGTGTGACTGCGTCAGATAACGGTATCTGCATCATGGGGGTTTTCTGCCTCATGGGCTGACTGTTAGTTAACTTGTTGGTTTGTTTAACCAGAATAGGGTCAGGAATAGGGGGATCGATTCAGAACCTATAGGAATACATCACACCCACTCCACGCTAACTATGGTCATATTTACTAATCTATGCATAGTAAAACATAGTACAACATACTATAGAGTATAGTGTATACCTTACCACCCCAAAATACATAAATGCATTTTGAAATTTTCAAATATACGGAAAAGTTGCAATCATATGTATGGTATGCATTCAAGCTGTATAATAATGCTAAGGTAATCACGCAATTGTATACATTATTGCTATTTGGTATATGAGAATTTACACATGAAATGGCTCTTAATACAGAAAAAAAGTTCGAGACCATTCCATCACAGAATAAAATATTTATGAACATACCAGCGGGCAGCTAATGTCTATAAGCTATCTAAAATTTAGAAACCTTAGTTCTTCAAGAATAGTTCTTACTTTAAGCAGAAGATAGTGTCCCGAAAAATATGAAAAAATATTTTGGGGCTGCTGAAAAATTGCTGTCTGTGAACTGGAGGAAAAATTGTTCATGTGACTTTATTTTTAAAGTTGAAGGCCGAATTCAGGGAACGCCGTGTGCGAGCTTGTTCAAAAGTCTCTATTTCTGCTCTGGAGAGAACATCATATCATTCAGGCTTTCGAAAAAGCTGTCAACAGCTTCCTGGGAAAGTTCCACTAACTCGGAAATAGGTGTAATCATGCATTCGTGCGCATGATTGTCTCCATTGACATTCTGATTTGCATTGCTGACAGAAGGTCGTACCTGTTCGATGCTGCTTTCATCTTGAACTTCACTACCCATCAATCGTAGTGGTGAAGCTTCCACGAATGCCGTCATCAGGATTGGTAGCCTTTGAGGGCAGCACAAAGCATGAACCTTGATCGGGCTCAACAATGTTTCTGCATCCATTGGCGCATCCGATTGTAGCGTCAGACAGGTGTCCAACACGCATTCTTCTCCGCATAGCAGACACCTTAATACAGGTAAAACACATCTTTGCCACATTGGTCGAAATGATAGAAACCAAGTCATGTTCAGGTCTCTAAGCCGGGAGAGTCCCAGGATTTTTGATATCCGGTCCCGGTATCCAATGGCTAGGATTGTTTCTTCCCTTGTCGCAAGAGTTTTGTCTGTGACATGGGTTGCCATAACGAAAAATAAGGACCAAGAATAGTATTCCTGCAATTAGTCCCAAGATCAGGGGAAGTCCGCCAAAAATCGAATGGACGAAATCTGGAAAAATACCCAGTATGGCTTTGAATGGTGTTAATGCCATCGAAAATACTGTCTTAAATACCTTTGAGACCCCATTGGTATCAGAAATATTTAAGATTTCATTCAGGATTTCTGCGAAATGTATGGGGGAATTAGTTGATAACAATGAATGTATCTCTGCAGTCGTCCTTGCGACTTGTAGATCATACGTTTCTTTTGATGACGTGAGCCTGGTAGGCGTCTGAAGAAGCACTGTTTTCATTCTGCTTAAAGTATCTATTCGAATAGAAGTAATTTTCAAATTGGGCCATGCCCTTGCCTCCCTGTCTGGAAAGGAGCTGGGGAACAATGAGCGTCCACAGCACTTGACCTTCGCAGTCGTAGTTACGAGATAAGGAGTCCCGGGTATAAGACTACAACATCTGCGATCTACAATTAGAATGTAACTCCCATTATAGAGTCTTTGAAAGAATGGTTCTATTTCTGTTGCAGGTACGCCTTGCTGGTGACATGAAAGGTTGTATGAATTCCCTTCACAGGCTCCATGTAAACTAATTCCGTTACACAGAAGTGTGCCACTTAGTGACATCGCACAATTGTTGCCACTAAGAAACACTTTCTGTCCTTTATTACTGACACATGCATGTGAATAGGACAGGTTCCATGTTGTTTTAATGTACCCCTTTCCCAATTTCTCGTACATGCCAGCCTGTATATATTTTTGGCAGTATTGAAACCTGAAGGTTGAGATTGGAATATTAATTATCCCATGTATTATCCATTCACTGACAGGTCGTTCTGACATTGTCACTGGTAATCTTTCTAGTTTTTCAATGCTCAAGATTGTATAATCAGCACCCCTTTGCGCCATACTGATTTGTCTATCAGTAAGGTTAAAGATTTGGAATAGTGACGTTGTGTTGATTAAACGCCAAGGCACATAGCCTGAACGCAGGTTTTGTAACGTCCAGCCAAGCTGTACAATAGAACGCAATTGGGACTGACCGTGTTGTAGTAACAGTAAGTCCTGCGATAATATGTTGATTGCTGAAGACACAATGCTGTCCAAAGAAAAAATTCTGGAGGACAGAGTCATTAACCCATTGTCCACTACAGAAAGTGATTTTTCCAAATTAATACGGTCAATTTCCCGTATTCTCTCTGCTGTTTCAATTTGAGTAACCTTCCAGGCCTCATTGTATGCTGCATATACAGAGGCTGCTATGAAACGTTTTTGACGCTGTTTGCGTGGTCCCATTATGAAATCACGCAAGTCAGCACCATCAGTAAGTAAAGTTAGGTGTTGCTTAATTTCTGCCAGTGTGGAAGTTTGTAGCCATTGAAGGCATAATTTGCCCACACTGTAGGTTGTTATTATCCCTGGGTGATGTCTTTGGGGATATCTAGGGTCTGGCCTGGTCATTTTGAACCCCTGTGTTTTGTTCAGGAATCTGTCTTGACAGTTATTAGTATCTGTGGGCCAGATCAACCATTGTTTCCAATCAGGATGTGTTCTGTTTTGATTTAATACATAATTTACGTCTATCTCTTCATCTATAGAGCTATTGCTGTACATTGTTGGCTTTGGAATAGACGGTTTATTTAAATCTTTGATTTTGGCTAAGCCAAGACAGGTGGTTTGTTGAACAGTGTCATTTAAAAATATCATTTGTTCTGGGATCATGCAGGCTCTAAACAAAGATTCTATACCCTGTACTTTTGTGCCCCAAACACTTTTCAATTCAACATTTTTGTCCCAATAATCAAAACCAAAAGTATTCATTTGTTCAAAGAATGAGTCCGAATATATCAATTTTGTGTTTGTTATCATGGTTTTTGTCCCTTTCTTGTTTGATAATTTAAAATAAAATGTTTCAGCATTACTTATGTTAAAACCTGAAAAGTATGAATATTTGTCATAGAAGGTTCTTGAGCTTCCTTTTGGAGGTGTTGCACAATGTTCCCATTGATTATAATTTAAAACATTTCTAGGTTGTGCAGATCTATGTAGAAAATGGTTACCATAGTGGTTATAACAGTACATACTATCATAATTGGTAGAACCCTGCAAATAATCATGTTTGGTAAATTTAGCAGACATTACTAAGTCAGACATCATATTATTAATGCTTTCAAAGTCCCAATCATCGGCAAATGAGTTTGGTTTTACAAAGTCACTCAAGGAGATCTTAATTTGGTGTGGATATTTCAGGATTTCGACCGGACCATAAATTTCATAGTCAGTGTTGTCCCATGCTACCCCACCCGGTATAGGATTGGCTGTGAAGTTGGCTGAAGAAAGTTCTCTTTTTTCGACGTGTGAAGATGTGTGTGGTTTGAGGATCAAGTTGATTTTCTGACTTGCTGTGTCCATTTTAGCATATTTTCCCTCAATGAAGCGTCCCAAAGTTAGTACCACGATGAGCCAAAGTATGAGGATAAATGCACCAAAACCCACCCAAAATTCAATCCATGGGGAAATCAGATATGTTTCTTTCAGTTGTTTCAAAAGTTCTTTAGCTTTATCTTTAAAGGTTTTTAATGATGGCTGTGTCTTTGATTCGCTGAAGCCTTCAGAGGAATCATCGAAGTTTATGAAGTAGCCGGATGCAGTTCTGTCAATTGTTCCAATTGCTTCAGGATTTCTGTTTCTTGCATGTTCACTTGGTACTTCACTATAAATTGGTGTGTCTCTGCTAAATGTTTTTATTTGGGTTTTCAGAGGTCTGAGTTCTATTGCATTGTTGCATAGTCCTTGTTGTTCTTCTGTAGGCGTTTCAAATGTGATGAGCCTCTTCGTTAGGACCTCTGTACTGGTAGCAAACCTTGGTGTTCTGCTACTTATTGGGAGTCCACTTGGCCTACTGTTTGTTATTGGCCACATGATTGTGATTTTACCAGGTCGATGGATACAACTCGGTTCTCCTTTTTTCCAGCAAGTGGCGGTAGTACAACTGATCTTGTCCCGTTGACAGACAAGACAGGAACTGCTTTTCTGTAAGAAGGCCCAAATTCCTTCTTTACCGCGATCTTCTCCCTGACTAGATCCCCGACTTTTGGAATCCAGACAGGTCTTGCTGGGACAGGTGGTGGTTCTTCAGTGGTTATTGGCTGTTGTTTCAACTTTATGTTGCTCAGGTCTTTTCTTGTTTTGTTTAAGTCCTGCAAAATAGCCAAACGGTCTTTGATATCAAAGCTTTTTTCTTTCACCACTGAAGTCTGACTGTCAAGGTCAGAGATCAACATCCTAGTTCCGAATAATAATTCGTACGGACTGAATCCCTTCAGAGAATTTCTTGGCAAGTTATTTAGACTACGTTGGACACTTATTAGATGTTTGACCCACCCAGCTCCCGAACCTAATACCTTTTCTGTTATAGATTGCTTTATGCCTTGGTTTTTTCTTTACACCATCCCGTACCCTCAGGAAGGAAGTGAGAAGATTCCCGCTGGGCTATGCTCATTTGGTCATGTTTCCCCTCAGGCTGGAGGGCTAGAGTGAAAATAATGGTCAAACGTAGCATGCTCTTAGCGTATATGCCATTTAGACTCGCAAATCTTTGTATAACAGTCCAGACGTCAGCCGAGTGCTGAGGATCTACATTATAAGTGGAACTAGCCTGTATATGTTAATCGCAACCCTTCCTTTTTACTCTTGATTTTTTCTTGAGCAAAACGGCGAGGTATTAAACTGTTTCTCTCCCCACTGCGATCTCTGTTGCAGTTTGGGCAGTTTTTTACAAACATGGTGTGACGCAGGCTCATGCCTGGCCACCAGTACCGTGATTGTAATTCTTCCAGAGAATCTTTTAGTTTGAGGTGTCTGAGACCCTCGCCCATATGTGCGTCTGCGATTAACAAGTTTCTCCTGTCCATGTTTGGAATCACTCTATCCCCCACTCCAGGGATTCGAGCAAAAGGGACGGAGTTTGCATCGATTATGTATGTATAATTGAGTGGATAGTTGATCGGTAACGCTGAGCAGTCGCCTTTTGATGACGTTTTCACCGCCAGCACTGTTTCACCGTCAATGTATTTTAATGTACGCTTTTTTCGAACTACGGGAGACGTTTTAGTTGCTGCCGCTGTGGCTGTTTCAGCCAATGAATTCCCTGCAACGTGAACGCCATCACGCTGATGACTCAGTGAGTGTGTATCACGTGAGTCTTTGGTAGTTCTTTTTGTAAAAGAACTACTTGTTCCCAGAGCATTTTCTGCTTTATTGGTGCATCTGTGTCATCTTTGTAACCGTTTTGAATCCATGTCTGCAAATCCTTGTTATATGATTTGACGCAGTAATATGAATCTGACACTATAAGTGTCGGGAATTCGCGATCCGCATTATCTAGCGCCATTTTCAATGCTAATATTTCAGTCTGTTGTTCTGAATTAGTTTCTACTGAGTGTGTTTTTGTTAATAGAGGTTTTAGTTTACCCCCGCGCCACACTTCTTTTGTAATCCCACATGTTGGGTTGTATGCCTGTTCTCCACAAACGGGGGGTTGAGCATGTCCGTCTGTATAAATTACACAGGCGTAATGTCGTAAAGGCAGAATGTCGATAGGCAGAGGGAATGTTTTTTCATATTCTAGATTTTTCAATTCCTTTAGTTCTGGATCAAAGTAGTAGTATACTTTGTCCGTTGTAATTGAATTCACCCATTGTATCCATTCCGGATTCAATGTTGTTGTTGGTAAATTACACGGTGTTGTTAGTGCCTCAAAGGCTGATTCTGCTGTTCTGACTGTGATATGTCTACCGTCAGCTTGATCTTTTTCTCTAGCTATTGCGGTTTGAACTACATGAACAATTCTTTCTTTAATGCTGAATTTCTGTTCAGCTTCTGTGTACAAGTGTGATTTGAATGCAATTGGTACCTTTTCTCCCTCATTAGAGGTCAGGTATGTGAATCCGCATCTTCCTGGGATGACTCGAATCACAAGATTGCGTGTGTTATCACGTGTTTCTAATTTTGTTTTAATTAGCATGTCTGTTTGTAGGGATCTCAAAATTTCTGTGTGTATTTGAGTCCAATTGGATCTTTTAAAATCTGGTTTTATCAGATCATAAAGGGGATTGACCCTTTCTGCGTAATTTGCAATGTATGTTCTTCCGAAATTTAGGAAGCCTAGAATCGACTGTAGGTTTTTTAGTGTTCTAGGTGCTTGGATTACGGCGCATTTCTCTAGGAAATTGTCAGCCAGGCTTTTGCCCTCACTTGATAACTCATATCCTAAAAATAGGACTGTCAGATGGGCAATTCTGGATTTTTTAAAGTTGAATTTGTAACCCTCTGCTGCGAACCCAAGTATTATGGTGTTCACTCTCTTCAAGTGAGTCTCCAAGTCATCATCTGTTAAGTAAATGTCATCGACATAAGATAATGCTTCATCATCATATAGTTGTAGTAATTCTGTTACTCTCGCTGAGAATACTCCCGGGCTGTTCTTGTACCCCTGGGCTAACCGACAGAATTGTTTTTGAGTGCCATTTATTGAGAACGCAGACAAATATCTGCTCTCTGGTGCTATGTTTTGACAAAAGAATCCATTGGAGATGTCTAAGGTTGTTTTGTATTTTTTGCGCACTATGTTATTCATTAGTGCAGCACTGTGTGAATTTTGCACTGCAAAAGTTTTGCAACATGTGTTAAGGTGTCGGTAATCCAAAACTAGACGATATGAATTGTCTGGTTTGGAGACCGGAAACAAAGGGTTGTTCATTTGTGAGGTGCAAGTTTCGATCACCCCCTGGTATTCTAGCTGATCTAGTATTTTATTTACCTGTTTTTTAGCTTCTTGCTTAATTGGGTACTGCCTTTGTGCAGTTGGTTGTGATTTTAACTGGATTTTGTGAGGAGGAGAGTCCTCATCCCATCCCACGTGATTTTTATATAAAGCAGGAGCTAGAGCTACTGCCCACTTTCTAGCAAGTGTGTATTTTTTATGAATTGGGATATGATTTGAGAAGGCAGGTATAATTACTTCTTCGCCATGAGGGCAATCCCTGACAAACTCTGGTGGCCAGTCTTTTTCAGCTAGAAGGATATCATAGCCCTTGGAGAGATTATCCCAAAATAGTCCCCTTATTTTTCTAGTCTTATCCCCCTCTATACGCAATGTTATTTCGTATATTTTGTGAGGTTTGCTAACTCTGGTGTCTGCAGTTTCCACTTGAAGATATTCATTCGTGTCCACTGTCTCCAGATGATTCATAAGGACTTTGCGAGCTATGCTCACTTCTGCTGCGCTGTCTAGCATTGTCTGAGCCCACTCTCCGTTTTTCAGTTGTGTCCTCAGTATTCTCGGCATTTTTAACTACCTTGATACTGGCTACCTTCTTTTTTGGAAATTGTAATTTCTTTTTTAGTTGAGCAGGTTCCTTGTCTTTGGACTTGGCGTGCTCTTCTCTTTGTTCTGATCGTCCTCTTCTTTCCGATTTCTGCGAGGAAGTCTGAAAAGATTGAGAGGGACGTGTATCAATGTCTTGATATCTATCAGGCTTTTTTATATTATCCCTATTTCTAAGGTTATATCTTTTCCCAGAGGGGTCACTCTGCGGTGACCTGTGTCTTTGGTTCGGAGATTTCTCTCTTCGCCTAGGAGACCTTCCTCTGGCCTGGAATTTCTTTTCTTTGGGATTGGATTGTTTGTTTCCATCCCAGCTCTTTTTCTGTGATGTTGAATTATTATTAAAAAATATTTTTTCAGGACTTTCAATCAGTTGTGGTTTTACTGGTATTCCACCTAAACTATCTCTACCTAGTTCCTCATAGGATTTTTCTATGATTCTGGCAATTTCAGCTGGTTGGTCTGCTATATCTGTCTCTTTTAACCTCTGGCGGATCGCCACGTTTGCTGCTTCTCCCTTTATGTTGGCTAATAATATAGCCGAGACCTGCTTGAAGTCTTTTAGTAATTTCATACCAAGAGTTAAAGCGGGTTCTGGACCGTATTCGTCTTGAATTTGTTTTAGTACATCTGGTATTACCGAAATGGATGGAACACCGTGCGTTTTTGTGTAGATGGAAGCAAAGACTGTACCCCAAGTGTCACAGTCCTCTATGTGTGGTGCGATTCCCATTGGGAGACAGATAGTCAGAATCCTGTGCTTTTCTAGCGGGGTGGTGTCTGGAAACACCGCCTCTATTTGGGTGATTTTCTGCGCCAACCAGAATGGTATTTGTTCCCGTTTAGTCGGTACTTTACCTAGGCAGGATTGGATGTTCTGTGGTGTAATTTTATTTGTGTTCCCCTGGTGAGGGGTCAGCTGTGGAAGTTTAATCGCTGGCTGAATTGTTGAAGTCCGCATCACATACTGGACTAATTGTCTATGTATTTTTATTAATTGTTTTAGCTGTGTTAACAGCTCTGCTGCAGACATCCCATTGATGTCTGGATGTGGTGTGTATCCGGCTAGGACCGGCCACGTTGCTCCTGGTCTTCCTAAAGGACCGAGCCTGGTGATGTGATTGTTATGTTTTAGGGCGCCATCAAATAAGAGCAAATGCTCTTGAAATTTGAGTGGTACTTCCACCTCCTCGAAAGGAGTGTACTCGTTAGGAGGTTCCTCTATTTTGTAATAGTGGAAGTACTTTGTTACAGCATTTGCTGCTGGAAAATGTATCCATGAATAGTATACCTCTGTCTGCCGATATTCGTGTGCCTCAATTACGAATATGACTGTACCACCTCTAGGTGTCAGTCCATTTTCTATAAGTTTTATGGTTATAGATTTCCTTTTGATGACCGGGATGAGTATTATATCCGGGTCTGCGTCTTGCATGGTAGCATCAGCTGCTGCGAGTTCAGTTGCTAATCTAACTGCCTCTCTTTCATCCTCATTGTCTGACATTTTACTGTCCAAAAGGTTATTTTGTTTGTTTGCAGATCAGGTTTCTTATGGAAACAAAGATTAGATGCACAATATTTTGGAACTGTTTTTATCCTTCAACGTTGACTAAACCAAGTACCATACATAGGAGTTTCCTCCTGCGAGGTTTGGCGGATATTACCTTTCACCCACTCCAGACGTCTTTGGAGTATTGTGGGAAAAGGGGTCTGAGTGAGAAAGCACGACTGAGTTACTCTAAATGTCTTACGTTAGTTTTATCGCCCTTTCCAAACACGTTGGGCGCCATGTAGTGTAGCTCCTATCATCCCAATAGGCTCTGCGCATTGGAATAATACCTACAATAGTAAAGGCCTAGACCAGACGTTAACTAGGTCTACTACTGTCGATATTAGACTTAAAGTTTTGGGTTTGCCAGCTTAGCTCAGAGTTCACTAGAAACTTTCTCGAATGTTCAGGAAAGAATAAACTTCCCTGATTAGACAAGAAGGGATTTAGTTTCTGACAACCATAGAACATGACAACTTTGCTCTCCCCTAATCAAGAGTAAATCTCGAGAGTCGTGTGAACAAAAGGCAATTTATTTTACTCAGTCAGTACGTGCATTCTTAGTCTCATCAGATTGTAGAGAAAAGGAAGAGACGGGCGTGTTCAATAAATAGGTGTTATTTATTGATCAGTCTCTTTTCTCATACAAGAGAAATGGATCGATATTATTGCAATACTTAGAGTTAAGTAAAGTGCATTCATTAAAAGCAGCAGTATAAAATAATACTGTAAAAACATTGATATGGTTTCTAAGCCATAAGATGTTTAAAATGAATAAAATATATTACATACACATATACATTTGACTAAACGTACTCAACTGGTGTTTCTAGATACGCCTACCCCGTGTACCTGACCTAAGTCTAATACGAGGGCGGGAATAGAAAGTTACAGTTTAAGTTAAGTTTGTTTTTGCCAAGTGAAATAACTTAAGAATTCTCTGTGAGGGGTTATTCAGTTCTGTACCTGGAAGTTAGGATGAATGAGGAATGGTATCTCTTTCTCTGGTCTCGATATTCCAGGCTGCCTGCGAGGGCTACCCGGAAGCGCCGGTGCTGGATCTCTCGGCAGGAGAAAGCAGCTTCTCGTTCTCAGCGCGTCAGAAAGGCGGGGCTGCTGCCAGCGGGGTCTGCTCTGCTCTGGGCTTCGGCAAGTATGGCTGCTCCGTCTCGTCACCACGCGTGTGTTTGCATAGGGCAAGATCGGTAATATTTATACCTTTAAGGTGCCGAGATTGACGTAAGGATGGACATAGATACGTCAATAAGGATGTCATACGACTTGCTCGTTAGCACATTCTTTTGCTGAAGTTCTCGGTGAAATCAAAACAATGGCCGCAGGGTTTTGCCCAGGTTGTCATAGGTTTGATTTGTTATGAGAACTCCGTATGCCTTATCAGGGGCTGGAGGAATATCGCTTGTCTAATTAGATCGCAAGCGTTATGACCTAATCAGATAACACGTTCCTGTGCCGTAGTGTGACTGTGTCAGATAACGGTATCTGCATCATGGGGGTTTTCTGCCTCATGGGCTGACTGTTAGTTAACTTGTTGGTTTGTTTAACCAGAATAGGGTCAGGAATAGGGGGATCGATTCAGAACCTATAGGAATACATCACAAGATCATGCATAGTGCCCTGTTTTTGACGCTTTGTGTAGAGCGTTGTTTTATGTCCAACGCACTTGACACTGATGTGTGCCATTTTCTGCTACTTCGTTACTTAAGCAGTGCATTCATGATGTTTTTCGATGACGTGTCACTTTTCAAAAAGAAGCGTTACATTTACTAGTGGTAAGTGAATTCTTCATCCATACATCCGTGACGTTTTTGGATGACACCTCGCTTTTCACAATGAAGCGTAATGTTCAGTAGGGGTAAGTCACTTCATCCATACATGCGTGCCGTTTTTGGAAAACGTGTCACTTTTCAAAATGAAGCATCACATAATCCATTGTAATAATCACCGTTCCTTCACATGGGTCACATTTACTCTGCAAAAGTCAGTTTTGGGACACAAAAGTCACGTAAGGCGTTGGAAAAATCACCCTTCCTTCACATGCGTCACGTTTACTCTGCAAAAGTTAGTATTGTGACACAAAAGTCACATTAGGCATTGAAAAAAATCACCTTTCCTTCACATGTGTCACGTTTACTCTGCAAAAGTAGGTCTCTTTCACAGACTAACTAGTTTTCCCACTATGAATGACTGGTCCAGAGATATGAGTAGGTGTTCATGTAACAATGTTTCCCAACAATCAACTATGCATGTTGTTTTATTATGTACATTTTATTCCGTACAGAGAAAAAGATGGATTTTACTATTCAAATATTTGTGCATGTATACAGGAAGCAAGTTCAAAAATTACCATGATGTATTTTTAAAACATTTTCTCGTTGATAATAATGATGTATGATTTTATTTTTGTACTTTTATGATTATCTTGAAAAGAAATCGAATAAAGCTTTATTGAATTGAATTGAATACTCTTCAAAAGTCAGTTTTGTGACACAAAAGACACTTAAGGGAATTTAAAATCAATCACCTTCTCTTCACATGTCACGTTTACTCTGCAAAAGTCAGTTTTAGTACACAAAAGTCACGTAAGGCATTGGAAAAATCAAATTTCCTTCACATGCGTCACATTTGGTTCTTAGGTATAGTCATTCATGGCACATTGCTGGGGTTATGTGGAAGGCACTTATGTGGCACACATCCCATTACAATCCTCCCCATCATCCTCCATTGGTTCCAGGGGTTGTTGTTAATTGTCCCAGGGTACAATGGTGCTCGCGCATATGTTGTGCAGTGTGGCAAAATACTGACTGCAAAGTTGATCTATACTTTTCAGTGAAGGATATATGGTGGTTAGACCTGTCCACTGGATGTATTTGGGGTATCTGATCTTTGGTCAGTAGTTGGCCCTATGTTGGTAGTGACATATCTGTTTGTTACAATCACACATCTTGGTTAGATTCTGGAGATTCTTTATTGTACACAGAGTGTATTTGATTATGTGAGGAATTGTATTCCAAGCTGTGGAACTAGAGATCGAGTGAACAGTCACTTGTATATATTTCGACATATCTGACAAGCCATACACAGACACATGCATATGTCCATGTTGACACACAGTGGTCAGTGTTGGATACATAAAAAAAAGCATGACAAGCCATTGGAGTGGGCTGTGGCCCCCAAACAACCCCCATGACACCACACCCTTGCACACAGTGATGCTACACTGCATTTTGTGGCGCAATTGCTAGCGCTGTACCCTTCTACCTTTGTACACCAGCCATAGTGGCTTTGAGTGTATTGACTTGTGTGACTTGAGGGCTATATGTAGATAAGTGTTGTGGTGCATGTATGGGGTACGACCCTCATACACTTGGCTCTATCGGTGTTGCTGGACACTGAGAGCTTCATTTACAAGCCCAATGCACCGCCAATGCGTCATTTTCTTGGACCCAAAGTCAGCGCAATGGGCTTGCCCATATTTACAAGCCCGCGTAAAGTCACCCTGCGAGAGGTTTCATAGCCTTATAAATATGGGGCCCTTTCACACATTTCACTGCATGAAAGGGCCTTCCAAGGGTGTTGCTGTAGGTCTCCCCATGCAACCTGACACATTCCCAGATTTACAATGGTTTGTAATGCTGGGAATACATCAGAATCCAATGCCTCCCCAGGGGAGGTGCAGCAGTGGCGCATAGAGGAGAAATACTTTTATTTCTCCTTGTTTATTCGTTTTCTATGTGTGCTGCAGAATGTAGCACACATAAGAAGGGCAAAATGCCATTATTGGTTGTTTATGTGCAGGAAGGTGTCCCTTCCTGCACATAAACAATCATTCCCTGCAATACAGGCACCCTTGCAATATGGCGCAAGGGTGTCTGCATTGACGCCAGGCAGCTATTTTTAGCACCAGTGCTAGGTAAAATACAGGGGTGCACCATTTTGTCGTAAATATCGTGCATCCCTGTGTTGTTGAAAAGGCAGAGAGTGGTGCTGTAAAATTTGCCGCAGCTCCGTGCTCTGTCATTTCCTTGTACATATGCCCCAGAGATGTGTAGGATGTCAACCTTTTCTAGGTTTTGGTGGGTGTGTAGGGAATTGTGATGTTGCTTACCTACAAGTAGACGATTGCCATATTTTCCATTCTGGAAGCAGTCCTTTATAGTGCAGTGGTGGAAAATGTATGCATCATGCACGCTCCCATCGTATTTGGCCAGCACATCTGTAAAGTGGCCCTGATGGTCCATGAATGGCCTGAACAGTAATGAAGTCGGTCAGTACGTGCATTCTTACTGACCGACTTCAGTAGAGATGGGCTGTTAAAGCAGGAGGAAGCAGTTGCACATGAGTGCAGCCTATAGCACCCAGAAACTGTGGGAAGCCTGCAATGGCATAAAAGCCTTGTTTGATTTCCAGCTGCAGCTGTTGGGTGTTCGGGAAGTGGAAGTACTGTGGTGTGAGGTAGAGGATGGCATCCAGGACAGATGGTAGGAAGGTGGAGAACGGTGCCTGATATATACCTGCCACTTGTGCTGCTGTGATCTGGAAAGACCCAGAGGCCAACATGTGTAATACTGCTATGAGCTTTGCCTACAGTAGGATGTTGGTGACCCTGGCAGTTGGCGGCTGGAGTCGTGGTGCAATCAGATGCAGCAATTGCACAATGGACTCACTCGTGAGGTGGTAATATGTTAAGACCTCATCCTCCCTGGGTCCAATGAGGGTAGTCCTCTGCCGGTAGATGCGCACCCTTCTACTTCACTGTTTCAGAGGTGGTGAAGGTGGGGGGTGGGGGGGGGGTTGGGGTGCTGGTGGTTGTGCTCTTCTCCACCCAACTCTCAGCTGCAATATGACAAGGTCCATTTTGTCAGTGTGGTTGCTGGTTGCTCTGTAAGACTTTTCTTTTATTGCAATAGCTGATGTGTCATCTCCAACGTGTGGGTTTGTGAAGCACAGGGATTTTGATGTATTGGAAAATCTGCACCACACTTCTCGGGATGCTTCATTTCACAAGATACTTGTAAATATCCCTGCAATAGATTTGTGGCAAAACTTACGTGGGAACGCTTTTCTTGCATATATTAAAACTTCTGTGGTGTATCAGGTTATGAGGCAGATCCATCCCGATGCAGGTCTCTCATAAGTGACGCATCTCCCTAGATACATCACTTTGTAAATGTGGCACAAAAAAAGACACTGACGCTCCACAAAAAATAACACACCGTCGGCACAAGGGGATTGTAAATAAGACCCCACATTCAGTCTCTTAAAGTTTCAGTCATCCATACTTCTTCTACTAAGTGAAAATAGTTAAAAGCACTAGACTGCACACATCAGAGCCACACTTCCCATTTTCTTCTGCAATTTGGAAATAACCGTTGGTCTTTTTATTCTATTTTCAATATCACAATCGCACTATTATTGAATAGTAGCTATTACATTTTACAGTTACATGTGAGCTATTCTGTTTAATTCCCGACATCTTAGTCACTTCTTCACTCAATGAAAGTCTGTGACTGTTAGCAAGGACAGAAAGTAAATGGAAAATGGGAAATATTTCACAACATTTCAGACAGAGTGAAAGTGACCCTTTAAGATAATTGTTTTGTGCTCAATACATCAAAACACAGGGTAAAGTACCAGCAATTAAAGTTCCATATTTAGATGATTTGTACTCCATTAATGACAGGACATTCCATACAAAAAAGGGTCCATGAGAAAACCAAAGCATTTCCATTTTTCATATGTTTTAGATTTTCTTAAATGTTGTTATAGTGCATATGCTTTTTATGATTTGAACATGAGACATCAATGATTGTATAATTTTAACCATAGGCTCATGGTAATATTTTTCTGATTGTCAGTATAAACTGCTTGTACATATTTTTCACTATTGCACCAGCTTCAAGTAACCAAGGTTAGAAAGCACTATATATAAGAGAGGCTATTGCACAAATCCCGCTGTGTCACATATTTCATGTAGCCATGGGTCCAAAGTGCCTTCTGTAAAGAACTATTGAACAGATCATTAAGTCGTTACTTTAAAAGTGCTTCAGCAATTGCATACATCAACAAGTCATTACTTTAAAGTGCTTCTTGTAAATGTGCTTATGTTCCCGTTTAAAAATAATTTTATGGTCAGGGAAGAGTACCCATGTAAAGTAAAATATGTTCCTAAGATTGTAAACACATGAAATCAAAGATCTATATATTGGTGAAAAGATTGATTTATATAAAACCAATCTAACTCTTCATTTTATAAAATGTCTCAAAGGTGAACATAAAGTTCTGCATCCAGATTTAGTTTCCTTGGGATCTTGGAGCCCATCAATGTAATTAACTTGAATTGTAGGAAAAATTCGTATTATTAATTGCGTGGAGATGTTGTAAAATAACTTATAGTTTTAACTTATTCATTGTACTTCCAAAGTATTTTTTGACAAACCCACATCCTAAAGTATATTGTTGATGTGTGGTCTTGCATGTAATACGTTCTTTAATTTTCTTTTTTGGCCATTATGAAGTTCAAAAAATCATCTGTTGCAGCCACGTTCAGATGTCCTACATTTGGAACATTTCCAAAATTAATTCCGTTTGCTTTTCAACCAATTGCATGTATTCAATATGATCTTTGGCACATAGCGGTGTCGCAGTAAATCCCCTAAAGAGGCAACTTGTCTGTATGTTATTTGTTTTTGTTCTGGCAAGACTTTTTAAAGATATTTATCCATTTTCAAAATCCTCCAATTTTCCCATATTCA
Source organism: Lissotriton helveticus (assembly GCF_964261635.1). Classification (NCBI taxonomy): domain Eukaryota; kingdom Metazoa; phylum Chordata; class Amphibia; order Caudata; family Salamandridae; genus Lissotriton; species Lissotriton helveticus. The sequence continues at coordinate 1,207,692,859 of NC_136057.1, forward strand.
TTTTTTTTCATATCACACTGGGGCATATTAATATGCAATATATATCATATGCATTGTCCATTTTTGCTATATGTATCTTTTTCTCTGTAATGAGAATATTTTCTCTATTTTTTGTGCGTTCCTCAATACATCAGTTAGAACAACTGTTGGGTACCCTCTTTGTTTAAATCTTTCAAACATTTCCAAAGCTTGAGATTAAAAATGTCAGAGAAGTCCAGTCTAGCTCTTAGGATTTTGCCATAAGGTAAACTTCTTTTAAGAGCTTTTGGGTGTCCACTGTTTGCATGGAGTATGCTATCGCAGCTAGTGGCTTTCCGAAGGATCTTCAAACAATCCTATGATCTCTGATTTTTATTTCATCATCTAAGACATTGATCTTGGATGCACTGATTTCATGTGTAAATTTAAAATTTAAAACATTGTTATTCGAAGAGTTGATAAAAGCCTCTGAATCCTTCCTACTTCCTTCCCAAACTATAAAGAGATCATTGATATAACAGAACCAGAATTTCACCCGTTACAACAACCGTAGGTTCTGTTCTGTACATACTGTTTGTGCTTCCCACGAATCCATCATTAAGCTTGCGTATGTTAGTTCAAATGATGGACCCACGGCTGTGCCTTTGACCTGCAGAATTTTGTTTCCATCAAATAAAAATACATTATGCTTTAAACAAAACTCTAACATGTCTAACAGTATTTTGAAATGTTCCATTAAATTAATTGATCTCGATATTAAGTAGTATTCACATGCCTTAATACTTTGAGTGTGTTTTATGGATGTATAGAGGGACACCACATCTATAGTTCTAATCAAGTAATTGGATTGCCAAGGTATGCCATTAATCTTGTTAAAAAAAATCCAAAGAGTCCCTTATATACAACGATATATATATATATGTTGAAAGGGTCTTTCCTGATTTGAAAAGAATTGGAGCCGCACACGCTACACAAAAGCTGTAGGCATTTATTTTCAAGTTGTACGGGGCACTCCTGACGCGTTTCGTTTACTTCTGTAAACATTTTCAAAGGTCAGCCCCTGGCAGGTGAGCACTGTTCGTGGGCCACTGGCGGTGTGCTTTTTCAAACATTTCCGGCCCCCTGGTGCAACTCCAAGAACTAGTCTTGGCACGGAATGATGGTCCTCGTAGTCCACGTATTCAGTTATTGCACCCGCCTGGTGATTGTTCTTGCCGCATACCTAGCTGTCTTGCTGGGAAGAGTTCCCAGTTGGGTAGCTCCTGTCAGTCGAACTTTTCCTTAGACTGCTGGAACCATACCAGACTCCGGTGTCTGGCGGCAGCCACTACCCCCAAGTGTTCGTTTGACCGAGTATTGAGGTTGGGTCCAGGGCGGGGGAACGTGGCGCTCTGGCTGGTGGTGCGAACCTCTGCGACCGGACCCAGTCGCTGGATATGTTGAAAGGGTCTTTCCTGATTTGAAAAGAATTGGAGCCGCACACGCTACACAAAAGCTGTAGGCATTTATTTTCAAGTTGTACGGGGCACTCCTGACACGTTTCGTTTACTTCTGTAAACTTTTTCAAAGGTCAGCCCCTGGCAGGTGAGCACTGTTCGTGGGCCACTGGCGGTGTGCTTTTTCGAACATTTCCGGCCCCCTGGCGGAACTCCAAGAACTAGTCTTGGCACGGCATGATGGTCCTCGTAGTCCACGTATTCAGTTATTGCACCTGCCTGGTGATTGTTCTTGCCGCATACCTTGCTGTCTTGCTGGGAAAAGTTCCCAGTCGTGTAGCTCCTGTCAGTCGGACTTTTCCTTAGATTGCTGGAACCATACCAGACTCCGGTGTCTGGCGGCAGCCACTACCCCCAAGTGTTCGTTTGACCGAGTATTGAGGTTGGGTCCAGGGCAGGGGAACGTGGCGCTCAGGCTGGTGGTGCGAACCTCTGTGACCGGACCCAGTCGCTGGATATGTTGAAAGGGTCTTTCCTCATTTGAAAAGAATTGGAGCCGCACACGCTACACAAAAGCTGTAGGCATTTATTTTCAAGTTGTACGGGGCACTCCTGACGCGTTTCGTTTACTTCTGTAAACTTTTTCAAAGGTCAGCCCCTGGCAGGTGAGCACTGTTCGTGGGCCACTGGCGGTGTACTTTTTCAAACATTTCCGGCCCCCTGGTGGAACTCCAAGAACTAGTGTTGGCACGGCATGATGGTCCTCGTAGTCCACGTATTCAGTTATTGCACCCGCCTGGTGATTGTTCTTGCTGCATACCTTGCTGTCTTGCTGGGAAGAGTTCCCAGTCGTGTAGCTCCTGTCAGTCGGACTTTTCCTTAGACTGCTGGAACCATACCAGACTCCAGTGTCTGGCGGCAGCCACTACCCCCAAGTGTTCGTTTGACAGAGTATTGAGGTTGGGTCCAGGGCGGGGGAACGTGGCGCTCTGGCTGGTGGTGCGAACCTCTGCGACCGGACCCAGTCGCTGGATATGTTGAAAGGGTCTTTCCTGATTTGAAAAGAATTGGAGCCGCACACGCTACACAAAAGCTGTAGGCATTTATTTTCAAGTTGTACGGGGCACTCCGGACGCGTTTCGTTTACTTCTGTAAACTTTTTCAAAGGTCAGCCCCTGGCAGGTGAGCATTGTTCGTGGGCCACTGGCGGTGTGCTTTTCCAAACATTTCTGGCCCCCTGGTGGAACTCCAAGAACTAGTCTTGGCATGGCATGATGGTCCTCGTAGTCCACGTATTCAGTTATTGCACCCGCCTGGTGATTGTTCTTGCCGCATACCTTGCTGTCTTGCTGGGAAGGGTTCCCAGTCGTGTAGCTCCTGTCAGTCGGACTTTTCCTTAGACTGCTGGAACTTATATATGGTTAGGTTCAAACTGGAATGACATGAAGAGCAAAAAATGATGGATTTGGGCCCAGATCCCTGTACTTGGGTGAATGTATGACATTGCTCTGCATTCTGTCCATCAACTGTTGTTTTTGCATTTGTCACCCGAGTGGGACCTGTATGCTCAGATGTGAATCCTGTGCTCTTCATGCCACTGGAATAAAGCTATCCTGGCTGATGAGGGCTGAAAGCCCGAAACCGGTCTTAGGATGCTTGTTTCCAGTCCAGGGAGGACCTGGCTTGGAAGTTCGGGCTGGACTGTTCCCATGGGGCACAGGGTCAAGACTGATTTGCATATGGCTAGGTTCAAACTGGAAGGGCAAGGAGAGCAAAAAAACAATGGATTTGTCCCAGATCTCTATTCTGGGGCGAATGTATGACATTGTTCTGCATTCTGTCCATTAACTGTTGTTTTTGCAACTTTCTAGAAGTGGCATTTTCAAAATTGTAATTTAAAATCCAACTTCGCAGTAAGTTAGGATTTTAAATTCCAATTCCAGAGACGCCAAACGTGAACTGTTTTCCTGTTCTCATTTATAAATTACACTTATACTAAAATGTAATATGGAAGTTCCAATGTTATCCTACGGGAGAAGTAGTCCTTGCAAATAAATGTAAGAGTGTTTCACTACCAGGGCATGTAAAACTCAAAAGTACATGCCCTACTTTTTAAATGAAATTGCACCCTGCACTTTGGGCTGTCCAGGACCTACCCTAGTGGTGACCTACATACGTTAAAAAGGAATGTTTGAGTGTGGCTAAAGGTTTATTTTGCTAAGTTGAAGTGGCAGTTTAAAACTGCACACACAAAGGCAACTATGGCAGGCTTGAGACATACTTAACGGTGCTACTTAAGTGGGTGCAACAATCAGTGCTGCAGGCCCACTAGTATCATTTAACTTACAGGCCCTGGGCACAGGTAGCACCACTTTACTAGGGACTTACAAGTATATTAAATATGTCAATTGGTTATAAAATTTGTTTTAAGGAGAGAGCACAAGCACTTTAGCACTGATTAGCAGTGGTAAAGAGTGCAGACTTCTAAGGCCAGCTAAAACGAAGTCAGCAAACACAGAAGGTCTGAAGGCAAAATGTTAGGGTGAAAACTAGGCCAAGGATGTCAGCTGAAAGTGGGGAGAACTACCCAACCCCTTGAGAGTTCTCTTTACCAAGGCCAAATAACCTGGAGAGACTATCAGCATTAGTGTGGTCTATTCCAGGAAGGTGTTCCACCAAACCTCCATTCCCTGTAGGGAGATGGACCACCTCATCAGTTTGAGATTCTTACCCCTCAGCTGCATTAACCATCTGAGTGGTCTGTGGCCTGTCTGCACCCAGAAGTGAGCCCCAAACATGTATGGTCTTAGATTCCTCAGTGCCCACACCACTGCAAAGTCTTCCCTTTCTATTGCACTCCACCTTTGTTACCAGGGAAGAAACCTCCTATCGATGAAGGCTATAGGTTGATTCAGGCCCTTTTCATTTAGCTCTGAGAGCACAGCCCCTATGCTATGCTTTGAGGCATCTGTCTGTACAATTAATTCTAAGGGGAAGTCAGAGTTCTTGAGCATGCGTGCTGTGCACATGTACTCTTACAAGGTGTCAAAAGCATTTTGGCATGCCTTCATCCAGAGCACCTGACATGGCTACTTCTTAGAAGTCAGCTCTGTTAAGGGTACAACAATGGTGCCATACCCCTTGATGAATTCCTCTAATTACCAGTGAGGCCTAAAATGACTCTGACTTCTGTATGGGTCTTGGAGAGTTGCCAAGCCAGAATAGTTTCTATCTTGGCCCAGAGGGCAGCACCTTGCCTCATCCCAATTGATGACCCACGTAGACCACTGAACCCTGCAATATCTGGCATCTACTGGCCTTGATAGGCAGATCTGACATCTGCAGAGCCTGAAACACTTCTAAGAAATGGTACAAATGGCCCTCCTAGCTAGAATTAAAGACTGCAATGTCATTTAGGTAGGCAACGCTGAAGTTCTCCAACCTAGCTAGAGCTTGGTTGCCACCAACCTCTGGAAGGTGACAGGTTCTTCAACTCAAAGGGCATTACCCAAAACTGGAAGTGCCCTTCTTGGGTAGAGAATGCAGACCTTGCCTAAGCCCCCTCAAGGCAATCTTCCAGTACCCAGACGTTAAGTCAAACGTGCTGAGGAACTTGAAAGCTCCCAACCGATCTATAAGATCATCAGCTCTGGGGATGAGGCGTGAGTCAGTCTAGGTGACCGCATTGAGCCCCAATAATTCACAGAGAAACTTCGTTCTGGATTGACACCAGGAGGGGCAGCCTTAGGACCAACAGCACTGGGCTTGACCAACGGCTGTTTGAGGGCTCAATCACCCATGACTTCAGCATCTTGGAAACCTTCTCCTTAATGTTGGTTGTCATCTTATCAGACTACCAGTAGATTTTACTCTTCACAGGTGTGCTGTCCCCTGTGCCAATATCACCAGTAATGAGTTCTGGGGTAAGGGAGAATAAAGAGGCAAACTGCTCCAACATCTGGTGGCAATCTCTCTGTTGTTATAAGTTTAGTGTAGGGGAGAGGCTGACACTCTCCACTGACCCATCCTGCTCCTTGAAAGAAAGGAGATCAGGGAGAGGTTCACTCCCCCTTCCACCCAATCATCTGTGACCAGGATCATGGTCAACTCAGACCTCTTATAGTGGGGATTGAAGTGCAAAAGCTTTAAAAGGTCCCTGGGAGTCTTAAGGTCCACCAGGTAGGTGACTTTACTCTTGTTTTTTTCCAGCTCATGCTGCCCAGACCAACAGGTCTGAAACGCGACCAGAGTGGCCTTCTGATCATACCACTGTTGCCTGACCTGCTGGCTGGCTTCTAGATTTGCCTAAGCTGGCTTCCAGAAGCACTTCATCTGGGTCCAGAGTGCCAGTATGTATCTGACTGTATCCTGGGGAGCCTTCCTGGGAGCTTTCTTGACCTGACTGAGAGGTCCATGCAGCAGGTGTCCGTACAGGAGCTCAAAGGGCCTGAAGCTAACCCCCTTCTGAGGCACCTCCTGGTACGTAAACATGCATGGCAAGAGGATGTCCCGCTTCTACCTCAAGGGCTCTAACAGGCTCATGATCATGCCTTTGAGGGTCTTGCTGACCCTCTCAACAAGCCCATTGATTTGAGGGTGGTAAGGAGTGGAAAACTTGTATGTTATGCTGTAATCCTTCCACATGTCCTTCATGAATGCCAACATGAAGTTGGTACCATGGTCTTACACCACCTCCTTGGGGAATCACACACAGGTAAATTTCCCCATCAGTGCCCTGGCTACTGAGAGCGCAGTCATCATTCTCATTGGGATAGTCTCGGGGAACTGGGTGACATGGTCAATCAAGACCAGGAAGAACCTGGTACCCATGGCTATCTTTGGGTCCAGGGGCCCAACAATGTCACTGCTCACCCTTTCAAAGGAAATGCCACCACAGGAAAAGGTTGAAAGGGAGCCTTGCACTTCCCTCCAGACTTTCAACTGCCCTGGCAGGCAGACAGGACCTGCAGAAAGCATCTGATGCCTTCGTCAAGCCTGTGAAAGGTCTTGTCCTGCCCCAATTGATCTGCAAGGGGTACATCATGAGCCAGCTCCAGTAGAAAGCCCCTGTAGCACATGGGGACCACCAAAACACATGTTGTCCCAGGCTGAGGAACCTTAGGCTCAATATACAGGAGACCTTTCTCCCAGTGAATCAGGTGATCACCAGAGGTGTTGCCAGCTGCCTGGGCCTCAGCCTGCCACCAAAGACCCTCAAGAGTGGGGCACTCCATCTGTGACTTGAAAAATTACTCCGTGGTGGGACCCATTCCTGCTGCCAGTTGGCCCGCTCAGGTAAGTTCCCCAGGCTGGCAACATCCTCCCCTGTAGACTCCGGGTGACCCCCTCAGATTATCCGTCCTACTGGACCATGGGAATTTTTGGAGCAAATTTCCTTCACCTCTTGTACTTTCTCTTTTTTGACCTGAACCTGGGCCATTCTTCCAGTCTCCAGGTCCTACTGACTACCCTCTAGAGCGATCATGGAGTGTGTGGGCAGGCACACTCACTCAGGCAACTCAGACATCTCCAGGTGGGACCTGAGCTTCACCTCCTTCCAGATTATGTGCTCTAGGTCATTGCCAAGGAGACAATCCGCAGGCATGGACGGACTCACAGCTACCCTCAAGGAACCTAAGATGCCCCCACAAGCTCTAAGGGAACCAGAGCCACTGGGGTGTGACTCTCATGGTTGTCAGCTGCAACAACATGGTGGTATACATTAGGGACTACCTGCTCTGAGGTAACCAGATTACATCTGACAGTTGTCATACTGGCTCCAGTGTCTCTCAGAGTCTCCACCCTTGGCCCATTGAATGGTGACCCACTGGCTGTATTTCCTAGTATTACTAGGCTTGTGAGTTCTCTCAGACATTTGTCTATCACCCAGGGACACCAGAGTAACCTATATGCTGTCCCAGACACTATCTGAAACAATCTCCTCCCCAAGTGCTACACTAACCAACTGTGGTGTCTGCCCACCAGAAGGGGTCGGTGTCATCTTGGGACACCTGGCATCCCGTTTCCCTTTATAGTGCCAAATCTGTTGATAATCATAGCACTTAGCCTTACCTGAAAACTTACTATAAGGGAACCATCTCTTCCTTTGCTCAGGTGGGAATTGGGAGTCCTGACACTTGGAACTAGATTGGGGCCCTTCTGAGAGATCCTTGATTTTATGTTTACCTCCCCCCTCCTTCTTCTTATGGGGACCCTGCCCACCCTTGTGGTGATCCCCCTAGATACCTTCTTGTTGATCCTGGTGCTGAGCCAACGGTCTGCTTCCTTAGCAAGCTCCCTGGGTCAGTGAGCTTACTATCCATGAAATGTTGATGCAACTCCGGAAAACAATTACTGAACATGTGCTCTCTTGAAAATATTTATATGGTTGGTTGCACACTGCCCTGGGTTTTCAAGATAAGTTTTTAATGTTTAGTGTGCACTGTGGGTGTGTATTCCGGTCTCATACACGCTGAGTATATGCAATTTGCGTACCCATTAACCAGGGGCGTCCCCCCAGGCACAACTTGGTCCTGTTAAGGTTCCTTGTTTTCTTGAAATGAAATTCAGTCTTCAAGTTAATTTTCAAAACATTTCTTCATGTTCATTGATTTTTTTCAAAGTAATTTCTTATTTCATCATGCGTGTATTCGCGCTAATAAATTCATATACATTCTGTGTTTCTGTTCCAAAGCATTTCGGGTAACATACCCTTTCTCAGGGAACAACCAGCTGGAATTTGAAAAAAACGTGTAAACCTACATGAGGAGACCTTCCATGTGTCACAGTAATTAGTGTCTGCTAACTCTTTCAGTATACTATGTTTCGTTGTGTTGGGCTTTGTGCTCAATAAATCCCGTGCATATGCTAGGTGATGGGCATTTGTCAAAGTGAACTCCCGTTCAGTTAGTGCACTCTATGTGCAGTACTCTGCCATAACTCTTAACTATGTTTGGTGGCTTAGTATCTATGTTTCACGTCCACGTGAAAAAAAATAAGTGGTCTCTGAATTAAAATAACAATGTGAAAAATACTGCTAGTCCGGGTACACGGCAGTGGTGAAAGTGGTTAAAGTGCTTGGTGTCAATGTTTCACGTTCGCGTGACTCGCATAAGTGGTCTCTAAATGATAAAAGTGAAAATAACTATGTAAATGAAACTGCTAATCCGGGTGCACGATGGCGGTTAAAGTAGTGAAAGTGCTCCGAGTTCTCATTCATGTGGTCTTTAGTAACAGGATCCTTGCCATTCTCTGAGCATTTTGTGTGCTTCACGTTTGACGCTGATGGTTCGTGTTGGTAATCGGTGTTGTTAAGGTCTCGTGCGTAAGGTTAATGGCGTTGATGATGGACTCAGTAGAGTCTACATCGTCGCCATCTTGGTACAGGCTAAAATGTTCATAGTTCAATGGTAGAGAGTCTGATAATATAAAGAAAACTACAAGCTGGCACTATCTTGGTGTGGAGTGTCACACTGGGTATTATCAGCTGTTTAAATGTCTCCGCAAAATACATTCGTTCTCCGTAATGTATTTTCTCCCACACTGTAAAATATACCCCTATTCATCCGGTGTTGTGATTCGGTGATACCAACCTCTGTAATGTATTACTCAACCTCACGCTTCGGAAATATTTCATGTTCACACTCTAGGGTTATAATGAATTCGAACAGTCAGTGTGTGCTTACAAAAACAAAATGAAATACGTGAAAGTAACACTTCCTGCCTTCGTGGTAAAACAATGCGACATTTCACCTGTATTATGATCAGAAAATAAACGACCTGTGATGAGGAAGCTTAATTAGATAGCAAAATATAGTATCCAGGCAAAAGCAATGTAGATAACTGGCACAAACTTCGTATAACAATGTACAAACACAGGTAAAAGAAAATAATATAACCAGTAATTATGATCACATATAAAATTTAATAACATTGATAAAAATTGATAAACATGTTCAATCAAGTACAGAAATTATATAAAAGAGACATACAAAAAGAGTACAATAATCAATAGTTGTAGTCTCTAGTATATGAAGAAAAGTTTAAAAAAGGGGTTATGATGATTCCCAAAGCTGAATGCTGGAGTTGATGTCTGCCTGTAAACGCGTTTCGGCACAAACAATGTGCCTTCATCAGGACTTTATCAGCATATTTCTATAATTCAAGAAGTGATAGAAAATTATACTTTTACTTGTGTTTAAATAAATAAAACTATTTACAATCTTGTTAGTTATACAGTTTGCCAGACACTTCTTACAACATTATTTACAACATTAACAAATAATACCGCAAACTAAGGACACGTACAGAGAGGCTCATAAATAGTTGAGACAGTTATGGAAAGCTTTTATAGAGTGTTCCAAAAATTAAAAAAAACATTTGCATCGAACATTCAACATAGTAGATGATATTTGCTCTACCACATAGATAATTTTATTTTTATACATAACTAGCTTATTTGATTTTCCAAAACACAAATTCTCATCACCATGTAATTTCTGAAGCCCAAGAAAAGTTTTTTTTTTAATGTATTTTTTTTATGTCTCTTTTATATAATTTCTGTACTTGATTGAACATGTTTATCAATTTTTATCAATGTTATTAAATTTTATATGTGATCATAATTACTGGTTACATTATTTTCTTTTACCTGTGTTTGTACATTGTTATACGAAGTTTGTGCCAGTTATCTACATTGCTTTTGCCTGGATACTATATTTTGCTATCTATTGCTTTGCCCTGATCCAGGAATCGGATTTCAGTCAGGGGGTCCCTGTTTAACGCCTCAGAGGAAGCTTAATTAAACATAAAAGTTACAGTTACTGTGTGGAGTTGTACAGATCGTATTCCTTCATAACCGTGATCACTTTGTGTCCCAATGCATGGATTTTCCAAAGACGGAGCCTTACGGTTTCATGGTTTCCAGATTTTTTTATCCAGTAATTTTCCCTTTGTAGTAGGAATTTGTTGTTGTCTCTTCCTTCCTCTTTCGTAAACCGCTTCAAGGATAAGAAATTTTAGTTGGCTGATGTTATGCTTCATTTCCATGAAGTGATGTGCTATTGTAAATTTTAAATTCATAGTACGTATGTTTGATTTGTGTTCATTTAATCTGGTCTTGATTTTTCGCTCCGTCTTCCCGATGTACCCTTGACCACAAGGACATTTTAACAAGTATTCCACATTGGTGGTATCGCAGGTTGCTGTTACTCTGAGTTTGATCTTGTTGTCTTTGCGTGGGTGAGTCATTATGGATCCTTTGATAACATTATTGCAGTTATTACATTTGTAGCAAGGCGTTGTTCCTTTAAAACTAAGTTCTTTGTTTATTTCAGGATTTTCCAGTATTTCTCCAATGTTCTTACCCCTTTGATATGCAAAGATGGGAAAATATTTGAAGATGTTATTGAAATCCGGTTCTTGTGCTATTATAGGCCAGTGTTTTTTGATGATATATCTATAGGTTTTGCTCATAGTAGAATATTTGGAGACAACCACTGTGTGTGGTTTTCCTTTTTCTCTTTTTGTTTGAGTAAATCCTCTCGTGTTCTCTGTTCACTGCGGTTTGTAGCTTGTACTACTATTTCTTTGGGGTATCCTCTGGTGGTAAACCTTCTTTGCATTTCATCTAGTCGTTGGTTCACTATTTTGGGATGAGAGACAATCCTTTTTACTCTCGACATTTGTGAGTAGAGCAGATGTAGTTTTGGCTGTCCTGGTGGAAACTGTGATAATGCAGGATGTTGTTCCGATCAGTGCTTTTTCTATGGATATCTGTAGAAAAGCCAGTTTCTGTTCTGGTAACTTGTATGTCTGAAAATGTGATTGTTCGTTCATGTATTTCTGAGGTAAACTGTACTCTGTCATCCACTTGATTGAGTTCCTGTATAGCTTTGAGGAGTGTCTTTTTTGAACCGCGCCATATAAGGAAAACGTTGTCAATGTATCTGATTATCATTTTCGTTTGTGTGCTCCACGGTTGTTTATTCAAGATATGTTCTGTCTCATATCGCTCCATAAAGAGATTGGCATACGCTGGGGCTGCCGACTTGCCCATTGACGTACCTGACTGTTAGGTGCCTGGGGGAATGCCCCTGATTAACGGGTACACAACATTGCATATACTCAGAGTGTATGAGACCGGAATACACACCCACAGTGCACACTAAACATTAAAAACGTATCTCAAAAACCCAGGGCAGTACGCGACCAACCATATAATTGATCTACAGAAACTCCATTCCAGGATCGCAGCACGCCAAATTATAACATGGCCTATGATGAGATTAGAAACATCACAGACTTAACCTCTTCGCTGCTAGGCCTCCCCCCCGTGCTAAGCCTTTTTTTGGCTATTTGGGGTAGTGCGCGCTTAGGCACCTGTAACTTTTTGACTACATAAGGTACCCATGCCAAATTTGTGTCATTTTCTTCCAACATCATGGGGATTCTAAAGGTATCCAGGGTTTGTGGATTCCCCTGGAGGGGTCCCAGAAATTAGCCAAAATACAGCACATTTTCTTTTTTTAAAATGGGAAAAACAGGCTGCAAATGAAAACGTCTGGTTTTTCCCTGCAAATGTTATCAAAAAAGGGTTTGTGGGGCTGAAATTACCATTCGCCCAGCTTTTAGGGAATGACAGGCTTTTGTCAGAAAACCAACAATGTTTACACAGTTTTGTCATTTTTCTGGGACATAGCCTATTTTTGCTATTTTTTGTGCTTTCAACCTCCTTCCAGTTCCTGGTAGAAATGTTTGTGAAAATAATAATGGATCCGGGAAAGTTATACATTTTAGAAAAATAGACACAATTCCAAATTCCGCAAGGGGCCATTTGTGTAGATTCATCAAGGTTTCTTCATAGAAACAAACAGTTAAATATAGGAAAAATGGAAAATTAGTTGAAAAAAAACAGCCTTTTGTGTCAACGTTTTCACCTGTTTCTTCTTTCAATTATGACAGCTCTTTGAAAGCAATATACCGTTACATCCGCTGGACCTTCCTGGTTGTGGGGATATATAGGACTTTTAGGTTAACCAAGAACCCGACGAACTCAGAGTCAATAACTGAGCAGCAATTTGCAATGGCTTTTTAATATGTACCGGGTATATAGCAATTATTGGGGGGAAATGTATACATGGAAAAATCGGTATGAAAGACACCTATGTATTTCTGAAATGGGAACAAATTATAGAGTTTAAAAACAGTACATATTTGCACATTTTCGAAATTGGGAGTACTCATACTAGCATGAGAATTATCGGTCATTTTTCAAAATGACTTTTTTTTTACACAATGTGTTTCATTTGGAAGGCAGAAATGCATCAAAAATCAATAGGTAATAACAATTGCTTTACAAATCTGAATTATCCTAAGTCTCCCGATACAAATGGTACCTCATTTGTGTGGGTAGGCATAGTGCCCATGACAGGAAACGGCTCAAAACCCAACGTGAACACACCACATTTTCACATTGAAAATGTAACCTTTTTTTGCGAAGTGTCTAGCTGTAGTTTTTGAACACTAGCTCTGCCGGAACGTAGGGAAACCTAGCAAACCTATACATTTTTTAAACCTAGACACCCAGGGAAATCCAGTATGGGGTGACTTTACTGCTTCCCACCAGTTTCTGTTACCCAGAATCCCTTGCAAACCTAAAAAAAGTCAAAAAACACATTTCCCCCAAATTTCTGTGTTGGAAAGTTCTGGAATCTGTTTGGATCCACATATTTCCACCCACCTCGCGTTCCCCAAAGTCTTCTGAGAAAAGTTATACCTCAGTTGTGTGAGTCGGCCTAGTGCCCATGACAGGAAACTGTGCAAAACGCAACATGGACACACCTCAAGTTTGCAGTGAAAAATTACCCTTTTTTGGCAAAGTGCCTAGCTGTAGTTTTTTAACCATAGCTCTGCCGGCACTTAGGGAAACCTAGCAAACCTATACCTTTTTGAAAACTAGACACCGAGGGAAATAAAGGATGGGGTGACTTTACTGCCTTCCACCAGGTTCTGCTACCCAGAATCCCTTGCAAACCTAAGTAATTGTCAAAAAAACCCACAAATTGTACCCACATTTCTGTGGCGGAAAGTTCTGGAATCTGCGTGGATCCACATATTTCCACCCACCACACATTTCCCAAAGTCTTATAAGAAGAATGGTACCTCACTAGTGTGGTGCGGCCTAGTGCCTGCGACAGGAAACTGCGCAAAACGCATCGTGGTCTGTAGTTTTTGAACCCTAGCTCTGCAGGCACCTAGGGAAACCTAGCAAACCTATACATTTTTGAAAACTAGACACCCATCCAGGATGGGGTGACTTGACTGCCTCCCACCAGGTTCCGTTACCCAGAATCCCTTACAAACCTAAAAAACTTTTTAAAAAAACACTTTTCCCCACATTTCTGTGGTGGAAAGATCTGAAATCTGCGTGGATCCACACATTTCTACCCACCCCTCATTCCCCAAAGTCTTCCGAGAAAAATGGTACCTCACGTGTGTGAGTCGGCCTAGGGCCCACGACAGGAAACGGCCCAAAATGCAACATGGTCACACCTCAAATTCGCAGTGAAAAATGACCCTTTTTTGGAAAAGTGCTTAGCTGTAGTTTTTGAACCCTAGCTCTGCCGGCACCTAGGGAAACCTAGCAAACCTATACATTTTTTTAAAACTAGACACCAAAGGAAATCCAGGATGGGGTGACTTGACTGCCTCCCACCAGGTTCTGTTACCCAGAATTCCGTGCAAACCTAAAAAATTGTCAAAAAACACATTTTCCCTACATTTCTGTGGTGGAAAGTTCTGGAATCTGCGTGGATACATACATTTCCACCCACCCCAAGTTCCCCAAAGTCTTATGAGAAAAATGGTACCTCACTTATGTGGGTCGGCCTAGTGCCCGCGACAGGAAACGGCGCAAAAATGCAACGTGGTCACACCTCAATTTCGCAGTGAAAAATGACCCTTTTTTGGCAAAGTGCCTAGCTGTAGTTTGTGAAACCTAGCTCTGCCGGCACCTAGGGAAACATACCAAACCCACACATTTCTAAAAAGTAGACACCCGGGGGCTTCCAGGGAGGTATAGCTTACATGGATCCCCCAATGTTTCTTTACCCAGAATCCCCTGCAAACCTCAATTTTAGCTGAAAAAAAATCACTTTTTTCAGATATTTTTGTGTGGGAAAGTGTGGCCTCACTAGGCTCACACAAATTTCCTACCACCCAGCGTTCCCCCAGGTCTCCTGATAAAAATGGTGCGTCACTTGTGTGTGGGCCCAAGTACCGGCGACAGGCAAGGGCCCAAAACGTAGTGAGGCAACATCAAAATTGCCTATCTCAAAACCACCAGGTTTTGCAAAGGGGGTTACCTGGGTTTTTGGCCCCGTGCTCAGCAGCTATCTAAGGAAACCTACCAAACCCACAGAATTCTTAAAACTAGACACCCTGGGGCTTCCAGGGAGGTATAGATTGCGTGGATTCCCCAACGTTTCCTTACCCAGAATCCCCTGCAAACCTCAATTTTAGGTGAAAAAAATCAATTTTTTCACACATTTTTGTGTGGGAAAGTATGGCATCACCGGGCTCACACACATTTCCGACCACCCAGCGTTTCCCCAGGTCTCCTGATAAAAATGGTGTGTTGTGAATGTATCTAGGACCCTAATTAAATATTCCCGATTCATGCCCTTACGTGGTTATAACAAAACATATCCTTATAAAGGCATAAGAATCATGTCCATATTTAGTCATAGCCAATGCAGTCCAAATACGGCAAGGCTACTCCCATAGACTCCTAGAAAGTACAACGCGTTCTTTAAACAAACCAAGCCTCCAGCAGCCCGGGAATTCCCCCTGCTATTGTTTTGATTTGCACAAGAACTCCTGGAGTCCAGAAAGAACTGTAAGTTCTTAGTGACGTCTTATGTCCAACCTTACGTCAAACCCGGCACCTTCCAGGTATAAATATACCAACGTTGCCTTAAGCAAACACACGGTGGTTTGGAGCAGAGCGGCTATCTACTTGCCCGACGCCCAGCTGATGCGAGTGCCGAAGGAAGCCGACCCTCCCGTTTGACGCACTGAGAGAAACGCTGTCTTTTGTCCTGCCGAGAAATCCAGCTCCCGTGTTTCCAGTCACCCTTGCAGGTTGCTGGGAGATCGAGTCCTGAGAAAGAGATAGAAGACCTCCTTCATTCTCAAACCAAGGTATGGAGCTGATTAGATCCTTAGAGAAGTCTTGATGCAGATTCTTGGCAAAAAAACAAACTTAACTTAAACTGCAACTTACTTACTCCTTCCCACGTATTAGGCTTAGGTCAGGTACACCGGGGTAGGCGTATCTTAGAAGCACCAGTTGAGTACGTTTAGTCAATGATTTTATGTATGTATATATTTTATCTGTTTTAAGTATCATAAGGCTCAGAAACCATATCAATGCTTTTACAGTATTATTTCATAATACTACTTTTACTGTACGCACTTTACTTCATGATAAGTATTGCAATTGTGGCAATTCACTTCTCTTTATTGAAAACGCCCGTCTCTCTATTTCTCTGCACTCTGTTGAAACTAAGTATGCACGATTGACTGAGTGAAATAGCTGTCTATTGTTTTCACACGACTCTGGAGATATGCTCCTCGTTCTGGAGGGAGCAAAGTTGTCATGTTTAAGCGATTGTCAGAAACTAATCCCTTCTTGTCTAATCAGGAAAGTTAACTCCTTCCTGTTCATTCGAGAAGGTTTCTAGTGACCTCTGAGCTAGCTGGCATATCTAATTAAGTTTAACATATTCAGTAGAGACCTAGATGACCTCAGTCCTACGTCTAAACAATTTTTTTTATGTTATTCCAATGCGCAGAGCCTACTGGGAATATAGGAACTACACTACAGGTGCCTCACTTTTGTGGGCAGCCCAAGTACCCGCGACAGGCAATGTCCCAAAATGTAGTGAGCCAACATCAAAATTGGCTATCCCAAAAACACCTTGGGCCATATTATCAAGAAAGGGCGATACATTATCGCCGCTTTTATCGGCAGGAAACTGCCGCTAAAGCGGAAATAATGGGCTTGATAATATGCCCTTGTGAATTCCCATAGAAGCCCAGGTTAACACCAGAAAGTGGTGAATTCAAGAGGTTCATTGAAATGACGTCAGCGCAACGTGCGCGCTGATCGTCATTTCTGGAAAACCAGGGGGGGGGCCTCGGGAGCTGGGGAAGCTCTTCCCCAGCTTCCGAGGCTTTAGGGGAGAAAAGGGAATTCCTCTGGTGCCCGCACCAGAGGGATTTCCTGTGCTGGGTGTCATCATGAGCTGGACTGTGTGCCATGATGAGTCCAGCTCATCATGAGCACCCATAGGGTTAAGAGCTGAAACATTTGCATTTGCCAAAGACGAAGCCTCTCGCATATAGGCGCTTATACATGAGGAGACGACACAAGCTTCAACCCACCGGAACAAAGAACAAAACATAAAACAATTGCTTTATCTATCCAAACGTGAGATAAATATGCATGCAAGTACATTAATAAAATACCATCGGGCGCAAAGGATACAGCGGGGCCTTAGGATTTGCCTTAACACCGTCACTAGCAAAAATACGCAGAGATTCAAAGATAAGCGGTTTGCAATCCTAAAAAAATGTTCACTTGATCTGATATTGTTGATTATTGAAGAGTTCTCTAATATACTTGATGAGTTATCCAAGGAAATAGTAGCAGTCACCACAGAACTTACCAACACAATGTCCACAGAAGATTGGTTGAAAGTACTAGAGGATATTAATCAACAATTTACCAACCATTCCCAAGAAGTGAAAGAGAGAAAGATCCGTAAGTTTTGTAAAGACACAGTTGACTACAATTTAGGGGAGGTATATAGTTGGGCGGAGATTTATTCCCGTCGATGTCAGAATAGACCGGACACCCAACAGACAGAAACCTCACCCTCAGGAAGTGACACATCAAACAGATCAAGAGGAATATATAGCAAACCGAGATCACAAGAACAACCGACTACATCAAACCAACAGGCACAGGAATTGAGGGAGCCTTTTTTAGAATTAGGCCAACAAGAAAAAGAAGACTCAGGAGGGGCAAAAGAAATGGAAAAGGATGCCCCAAACACCAGGAGCACGACTGCCGGTTGCAAGAAGGACAAGGGGAAGAAAAGTTAGATGATATGAATTTAGTAATAAACATCTCTGATGAACCGTTGGATCAAATACAAACTAAAACATTACAGAAAGGTATGTCCTATGTACCAACGACACACACTACAACACTTGAATTGGAAGTCAGTTTATTCAAATTGATGAGGAAATTACGTTTAAGGAACTTTTTGAACATGTGATACAAGACCAACACACTACGAAAGAGGACCTATTAAGAGGATTAACCACAAAAAGCACTTACATGCCGCCCAGTAGCCACAAAACATTGGACACATTCGAAAATGTAGTAAAAAATTACTTAACTAAATTAAACTTCTCTAAACGAACACGCAAAAGCAATCTCACCAACAAAGAAAGAGGAATATTGAAAAACCTAGCTAACAACCCAAAAATCATTTGCCAAAAGGCATATAAAGGAGGTGAGATAGTGGTACTCAACATTACACACTATGAAAATGAAGTAGAGAAACACTTGTCCGACCAAACTACATACATAAAATTACCAACGAATACCATTGCAAGCTTCACTGAGCTCTTAAACAGCATTATCACCAAGGGTTATGACAGTGGTGTGATAAATGAAAAAAACAAAGAATTCCTGCTAAAAGACAACCCTGAGGGCCCCAGAATATAAATGGTCCCCAAAATTCATAAAACCTCCACAATCCACCCTTTCGTCCGATAGTCTTGACAAATATTTACAACCGAGTGTAACAAAGATGCAGACATATGTGAAAGACACTACAGATTTTCTGAACAAACTACAAGTAACATTGGACACTAACGAAGAAACATTGTTATGTACGATGGATGTACAATCGTTATATACATCAATACATCAATACGGGACCAACTAGACAAAAAGGCCATTGAATATACATTGCTTCATACAAATCTACAAATTGAAACGTAAATATTCTTGATGGAACTATTGTGCTTCCAGTTTAGCTGCCCATGCACCTTCTACTTTACAAATATCATCCGGCGCGGAATCCAACAATATTGTATACACATCCTTAACCCGAATCTGTTTTTTCATTAAAAGTTCTAATAACGGGATTCGAGCCAAGTTAGTGAATTGTAAGACCAGCTTATTTATCAACTCCCTTGCTTGTATATATTTAAAAATAGTGCTTGAACCTAGCCCATATTGTATCTGGAGTTCCTCAAACGAAGCAACCCCAATCTGGCCACCAAAATCACCTATCTGTTTTATTCCTGCCTTTTCCCATATTTTACTCGTATTATCATAAAAGGGGGCCAGAAAGGCTGATGAGCGCCACAACCATGTGTATCTTTGAATTCTGGGTATTTCTACATTTTTACTAATCTTTCGCCATATATTCCTGGCAGCTCTCATAATCTTAAAACGTGTTAGCTGCCTTCCAGCTGCCTTAACACTAGCCCTGGAGCAAGTTTACCAACTGCTAGCTCATAGATAGATGGCGGGGTCTCCCTATCCAACTCCACCACCCCCAACCAAGTCCCACTTTGATGTCTAAATAATATAATCATGTGTTGCAATGTTACTGCCCAGAAATAATATAAGAGATTAGGGATTGCAAGCCCTCCCCCGGTGTTGCGGTAAGGTCATCAATTTTAATGAACCCTAATTTTCTTATACCCCCAAATAAATTGAGAAAACATTCCCTCTGCCTTTTTAAATATGGAGTTTTCCAGTTCTATAGGTATGCACCGACATAGATAGAACACCTTAAGAAACATCGTCATTTTAATGACATTTGCTCTGCCAAAAATGGATAGATGTAAATTATCCAACCGCTTGAGGTCCTACTCCGAGTTTATTTCCTACGTCGAGCCGACCTCTGGGGTAATGGTTATCCCTAAGTACGTAACTGCATCTGTCATACGTGCATCCTGGAATTGCGTGTTTCTGGTACAAACAAACGGTGTCTTGTCGGTGTTTAGACAAAAGCCTGATTGTTTGCCAAATTCTATTGCTAGCCTTTCGATCTTATCTATAGCGGTCTGCGGGTCTGGGGTAACAACTGCGATGTCGTCTGCATAGGCTAGTACTTTTGTATGATAGCCCTGGATCACTATTGGTTTAATTGCGTGATCCGCCAACATAGATCTAATCAAGAGGTCTATGTAAAGGGCAAATAAGATAGGAGAGCATGGGCACCCCTGCCTCGTCCCCCGAGGGATCTTAATCCTGTCAGACTCCTTCCACATTAGCTGAATTTTAGCATGTGCCTTGACATACATAGCCTGGATAGCAGTTATTATTCTGATACCAAAACCCTTGGATCTTAAGTTTTGTCACAGATACGCCCACTCTACTTGATCGAATGCTTTTTGTGCATTCAGCAATATCAGAGACATCTGTGTCCCTGTGGCTGCAGAAATATCAAATAGAGAAATAACCCTACAAACATGATGAGTGGTACTTCTACTTGGGATGAAGCCATGCTGCCATGGGCTCACTAGGGTCCCAATTACCTTGGCCATTCTCAGAGCCAATATCTTCGAGTATAATTTCTCATCTGTGTTACTTAATGATATTGGTCTGTAAGCGTCAGGGTCTTCCGGCTCCTTACACTTCTTCAGCAATATTACAATATTGGTTTCCTGCCAAGATCGTGGCAGGACCCCCTTATGTTGTACCGATAAAAACAGATCCAGCATTATTGGGATTAGTTCTGTCTGTAGAGCTTTATAAATCTCCATCGGGATCCCATCCGGGCCCGATGCCTTACCTGAAGCCATCATCCCTAAAGCCTCACGGACCTCATTCAATGTGATACCTACTTCTAGCTCCGGGAGCAGAGGGGCCTCATTCTCCAGCTCTACCCCCAATCCATCAGGTATGGAATCCCTAGAGCGATAGAGGCCCTGATAAAAATCAGTAAGTATTTT
Organism: Lissotriton helveticus; assembly: GCF_964261635.1. Taxonomy (NCBI): domain Eukaryota; kingdom Metazoa; phylum Chordata; class Amphibia; order Caudata; family Salamandridae; genus Lissotriton; species Lissotriton helveticus. The sequence continues at coordinate 1,207,713,321 of NC_136057.1, forward strand.
TAACATTCCTGATACATCTGTGGCTATTATTCCATTCTTCCCTCTTAATTTAAAAATGTTGTTAGGTGCTGACCTCTGTTTCATTCGCAATGCCAGGTGTTTCCCCGCCATCTCCCCGTACTTGTAGTTGTCCCGATTTGCCACTTGAAATGTTTCAGCAGCTTTCTTGTTAAAAATTCCATAAATTTTAGCCTTAACCCTGACTACTTTTAACTTTTGCTGATCTTATTGCTTCTGTACTATGGCAGCCATATGTTCTCGCTCCATCAAACTCAATTCTTCTGTCAATGCCTGTATTTCATCCCTTTGTTGTTTCTGATGGAATGCCCCAAAGCTCGTTATTTCGCCCCTAAGTCCTGCCTTAAATGCGTCCCGAACCATTTCTCTAGATGCACTATATCTATTCATATCATTTATTTATTTTATTTATTTAATTTGTATAGCGCGTTATAACCACAGGGGTCATAAAACTGTTTGGTCCATCCCCTGATATGCTCTATAAATCCTTTGATCGCTAATAATTGTTTGTCGAACGTCCATTTCATCGGGCCCATTATACATGTTGGGGCCTCAATACTCATTACCAGTGGGTTATGGTCCGAGAGGACTCTAGGGAGTCTTTTGATCTGCGCTCCCTCAATAAGAGAGGCTGAAGCCAAATAGTAGTCAAGTCTGACATACTTCCTATGTGGGCATGAGAAATAGGTAAAGCCTGGATCCCCCATTCTTTTACATGCCCACATATCTACCAGACCATAACTTTCTGTGAGAGCTTTTAAAGCTTTATAAACCTGAGGATTCCTCCCTATATACCCTCCCCTGCCCCACTCCCCAGTTTCTATATGAATATTCAAATTACCACATATAATAAGAGGCGCTGGCCAGGCCGCTAATTCCATCTCCAACTTTACCCACAATTCTGCATCATCAGTATTAGAGCCATATACTATGCAAATAGTACAATGATTAGGTATAAGAGCAATAGCCCACCAACCCATTTATCCGCCTTAATTCGATTAATAGGTAAAAATCGTGAAGAAACATGTATAGCCACGCCTCTGGTGTTGGTGGATTGGGTTGAGCAAACAACTTGAGAGTATCCTGGTATAATATTAACCCCTCTTTTCTGCCAGGGAATGTGTGTCTCCTGCTGACATATAATCACAGCCCTAAGTGCTCAGAGCATTTCCCCGGCCCTGTTTCTTTTACCCCCATCATTTAGTCCACCAACATTAATTATAGATATTGTCAACCTACACATATTTGCGGCTTCCATGTTTCCTAACTTGAACTTTCAGCCTCTCTCTTGCACTCCTTCTAGTGTAGCTGCTACCACTGGTCCATCTTTTCTTTTGTCCAACTAGCTTGCTTTCCTGGATTTTCTGAGTATTACCCCCTACCCACTTTTGCCTGCCCTCCCTTCCCACCTCACTCCCCCCGTAACCCCTTCCCTAACCACCCCTCCCCCCTCCCAGCTAAGTAAGGCAGCAGACCTCTCTAGGTCTGTATGCGATGAGTGGTGGCCCCTTCCCTTCCCATGTGATGGCGTACCATGCCTTTCTGTATTTTAATCTCACCTAAATATTAAACCCGGACCCAAATGAACACCCCACCCCACACAAATAGCTATATGTAATCACACTGTCTAAAGAGGGAGAAAACCAACAAACACAGTAAAAAAAGAAAAAAAACACTATTTTTTTTAACCCCTCTCTTGCCGTTAATTCTATCATTCTGTCCATTAGACAACAAAGGACTATAAGAAAAAAAGATCAACCAAGATTCACTCCCCTCCTTGGCCTTAATTTTTGATATAAAAAAACGAGTTTGCTCTTTCCAGATAACTTTCAGCCGAGCCGGGTTGAGAAGAAAGGCCTGTGCTCCCTTTTCCTGGAACTGGGTATTAATTTGCCGCAGCCGCCATCTTCGCTCCACTGTAACATGGCAAAAATCTGGCCTGGTAAAAAAGTATACCCATCAGCCGCCTTCTGTGCTTCTGGTCTAGCCTTTTCAAACACGTTCTGTCTCAGCAAAAAATTACCGAAATATACCAGAAGAGCTCGAGGTTTGGCATATGGGCAAACTGGCTGCGGAATGTTAAAGGGAACTCGATGTGCTCTCTGTATTTCTTGAGTCCAGTTCCATCCTACCAGTTCCAGGAAAGATTTCTCCAGGAGCTGGACCATGAAAGTGCGTGAATGGGAGCCTTACTTCCCCTACGGACTTCCCAAAAAGCGCAGGTTATTTCTTCTCTGGCTATTTTCGCCTTCCTCAAGTTTCCACTGAATGTCAGTGAGCTGTTCCTCGTGTGCGGTAACTTGACCTCTTGAAACTGCAATATCCTCTTCTAGTGCAGCTGTCCTTGTTTCGAGCTCCGTCATCCGGTCACTTATATCATTACAAGTTCTGGCAATTTTCCTAATTGCACCCTGCAGCTTCCGATTAGCATTCTGGGAGAGCTTGCTTTCCATTTGGCCTTCTTTCCTGTGTGCCATAACACACTGCAATATGGACTCCAAAGTGGGGGAGAGTACCGGTGAACCTACCGGCCCTTCTTCTAATTTAGGCTGATTCCGAACCCCCACCAGTTGATCTCCTGTAGCATAATCCTGTCTAAGATCGTTTTGTTTGGGGTTACCCATTCTCCCGGATCGGAGGTGTGTTTTTCTATTAGGTGTAATCCTATCCCTGCCTTTCCCTTCCGTATCCATACCCGAGATACTGTCTTCCTCACTTGATTCTGAGTTGGTCCCATGGCCTGAGCCCAGCCCAGACCAGGTAGCATCGGAAACTGAGTAAAAGTAATTTGTTTCCGAGTCCACATCCTTCTCCCTGCCCCCCTGCGGGATCCTTCGCGTCTTAGGGGGCCCCTTACCTTCTTTTCCTTTTCCCCTTAAATTTAAACGGAGTCCTGAGCTTTCCTCCTGTTGCAACGCCGTCTCATTTAGTAAGTCAGCAGGCCTTATGCCCCCGGAGAGTCCTGGATCACCTACATTCCCATCCACATCCTCATTTTCAGTATTGCACGACATAATGCCATGTGTCTGTATTGTAATTGCCTCTATTGCCACAGATTTTGGTATTTCCCCCTGCCCCAACGGTGTCTTACTGGTAATGTTTGGTCCCTTAGAGGCATCTTCTTTATTGCCACAGAGCTGCTCCTTCGCTACAGCAGAAGCTGAACTAGTCCCTGTGCCCTGGAACATGTTGATTATAGTAATGGGCCGCGGTGGCTGGGGCTGAGCACTCGCACCCCTCCCCTTCCCCTCCTGGGCATTCTCTGTCCTCAGACGCTGCTGCCGGCGATCTTGCGCGGCAGGGATCGGATCTGATTCCGTCGTACTCTTCTGCAGGGGCTGCCCTGAAGATTCCACTGGAGTGGGTTACACCAGATCTCCTTTCGATTTGGGACCCCTATTTGGAGCCATCTCGTCACCCTCAGCACCCGGAAACAACCAGACTCCTCCACTGCCACTCACGCCCTGAATCCGGGCCAACTCCAATTCCGGCAGCCAGCAATCAGCTGTTCTGCGATCTTCGCAAGCACCGAGGCACCCCGCCGAATCTCCGGTAAGCACCGCTCCGTTAGTGCGGGCGCCTTTATGGGGGTGATTCTATGCGAGTTGAGCGCCATTCCGGTCCACTTATCCTGTGTTTGAATAACTTATCTCGCCATTACTGGGGAGGCCGCCAAAAGGCAATCAGGATATAGATATTTGTAGGTCATTAGAGCTTTCGAAGAAAATATTTTTAAGTGCAAATCTCAAAGCCCAATCCTATAAAACAGTGTTCAGACTTTAATTCACTCCCGCTAAACTTTGGGCGTGGTGGAAACGGGATATTAATAAGTGCCCAAGGTGTCATCAGGGTCCAGCTGATGTTATTCATATGTTTGCTGACTGTTGTAAATTGCTGGCCCTAAAGGAGGGTATTGAACAGTTTTTATGTCAAAATTTGTGGCGGGCTGTATCTCTAACATCAACAATGTTAATCTTGGGATTTGATGAAAGGTTACAGCTAAATCCTACTCAAGGGTATTTATGCTATATGGTGACATCTGTCTATCGCATTTTGATTGCTACTATGTGGAAGGATGTAGAGCCACCAACATATCAGGCGTGGTATGCTAGATTGTATCATATATTTAATCTGAAGATGGCACTGTATAAATGTAAAGGTCACAGGGGGAGGGTGAGGGGCCGACGGATTTGGGGTTTATTGATGGAAGAGTAGAGGGAAGGGAGGGAGAACATCTGGATATTTAGTTTGCTTGGTCTGCAGTTAATATATGTCCTTATTGTCTGGCTTTTCCCATTGTCTGTTTTTCTGTTTCTCCTTTTTTTTGGATTTGCTGCTCTCATTTTCTGCTTCTTTCTGGTAAATACAGACTGTTTTTTTTCCTGTTTGTTATGCATATTTAACTACTGGTATGTCGTTTATAAATAATTTATAATTATTGCTTCCTGAAAAAAAAAAAGGAACTATTGTGCTTCACCTCATTTGAAAGCTATTTCAAGTGGCAGGACCAGAACTATCTCAAACAGTCAGGTACGTCAATGGGCACTTCGGCAGCACCAGCGTATGCCAATCCCTTTACGGAGCGATATGAGACAGAACACATCTTGAATAAACAACCGTGGAGCACACAAACAAAAATGATAATCCGATACATTGACGACATTTTCCTTATATGACGCGGTTCAAAAAAGACACTCCTCGAAGCTATACAGGAACTCAATCAAGTGGATGAGAGAATACAGTTTACGTCAGAAATACATGAACGAACAATCACATTTTTAGACGTACCAGTTACCAGAACAGAAACTGGCTTTTCTACACATATCCATAGAAAAAGCACTGATCAGGACAACATCCTGCATTATCACAGTTTCCACCAGGACAGCCTAAAACGACATCTGCCCTACTCACAAATGTTGAGAGTTAAAAAGATTGCATCTCATCCCAATATAGTGAACCAACGACTAGATGAAAAGGAAAGAAGGTTTACCACCAGAGGATACCTCAAAGAGATAGTGGTACAAGCTACAAACCGCAGTAAACAGAGAACACGAGAGGATTTACTCAAGCAAAAAGAGAAAAAGGAAAACACACACACAGTGGTTGTCTCCAAATATTCTACTATGAGCAAAACCTATAGATGTATCATCAAAAAACACTGGCCTATAATAGCACAAGAACCGGATTTCAATAACATCTTTAAAGATTTCCCTATCTTTGCATATCAAAGGGGTAAGAACATTGTAGAAATTCTGAAGAATCCTGAAATAAACAAAGAACTTAGTTTTAAAGGAACAATGCCTTGCTAAAATTGTAATAACTGCAATAATGTTATCAAAGGAATCCAAAATAACTCACCCACGTAAAGGCATTAAAATCAAACTCAGAGTAACAGCAACCTGCGATACCACCAATGTGGTATACTTGTTAAAATGTCCTTGTGGTCAAGGGTACATGGGGAAGACGGAGCGAAAAATCAAGACCAGATTAAATGAACGCAATTCAAACATACGTACTATGAATTTAAAATCTACAATAGCACATCACTTCATGGAAATGAAGCATAACATCAGCCAACTCAAATTTCTTATCCTTGAAGCGGTTTACGAAAGAGGAAGGAAAAGACAACAACAAATTCCTACTACAAAAGGAAAATAACTGGATAAAAAAATCTGGAAACCATGAAACCGTAAGGCTCCGTCTTTGGAAAATCCATGCATTGGGACACAAAGTGATCACGGTTATGAAGGAATACGATCTGTACAACTCCACACAGTAACTGTAACTTTTATGTTTAATTAAGCTTCCTCATCACAGGTCGTTTATTTTCTGATCATAATACAGGTGAAATGTCGCATTGTTTTACCACGAAGGCACGAAGTGTTACTTTCACGCATTTCATTTTGTTTTTATAAGCACACACTGACTGTTCGAATTCATTATAACCCTAGAGTGTGAACATGAAATATTTCCGAAGCGTGAGGTTGAGTAATACACTACAGAGGTTTGTATCACCGAATCACAACACCGGATGAATAGGGGTATATTTTACAGTGTGGGAGAAAATACATTACGGAGAACGAATGTATTTTGCGGAGACATTTAAACAGCTGATAATACCCAGTGTGACACTCTACACCAAGATAGTGCCAGCTTGTAGTTTTCTTTATATTATCAGACTCTCTACCATTGAACTATGAACATTACAGCCTGTACCAAGATGGCGATGATGTAGACTCTACTGAGTCCATCATCAACGCCATTAACCTTTCGCACGAGACCTTAACAACACCGATTACCAACACGAACCATCAGCGTCAAACGTGAAGCACAAAAAATGCTGAGAGAATGGCAAGGATCCTGTTACTAAAGACCACATGAATGAGAACTCGGAGCACTTTCACTACTTTAACCGCCATCGTGCACCCGGATTAGCAGTTTCATTTACATAGTTATTTTCACTTTTTTCATTTAGAGACCACATATGCGAGTCATGCGAACGTGAAACATTGACACCAAGCACTTTAACCACTTTCACCACTGCCGTGTACCCGGACTAGCAGTATTTTTCACATTGTTATTTTAATTCAGAGACCACTTATTTTTTTTCACGTGGACGTGAAACATAGATACTAAGCCACCAAACGTAGTTAAGAGTTATGGCAGAGTACTGCACATAGAGTGCACTAACTGAACGGGAGTTCACTTTGACAAATGCCCATCACCTAGCATATGCACGGCATTTATTGAGCACAAAGCCCAACACATACAGAGCATGGACAGATATAAGTAAAAATCACTTTAGCACCCCCCGGTTTTTAACGAAACATAGTATACTGAAAGAGTTAGCAGACACTAATTACTGTGACACATGGAAGGTCTCCTCATGTAGGTTTACACGTTTTTTTCAAATTCCAGCTGGTTGTTCCCTGAGAAAGGGTATGTTACCCAAATTGCATTGGAACGGAAACACAGAGTGTATATGAATTTATTAGCACATATACACGAATGATGAAATACGAAATTACTTTGAAAAAATCAATAAACATGAAGAAATGTTTTGAAAATTAACTTGAAGACTGAATTTCATTTCAAGAAAACAAGGAACCTTAACAGGACCAAGTTGGGCCTGGGGGGGACACTCTCTTGAAAACAGATCATACAGCACTTTGTAATCATTACCTCACCTCCCTTTACCCAACTATGCAGTGCCTTGCAAATGGAATTTGCAAAATCCACCCAGGACTGCTGGGACAGCTTCTGATTGTCCCTGAACCTGTCTGTACTTCTCTGGGGTAAAGCCATATTTTCTGACAAGGGCTTTCTTCATGGGAATACCTCATCTTCTCCCCTTATCTGGGGCCAGTAAGCTGTCTCTCCCCATGCTGGGGATGTGGTTCCACAGACTAGCCCCCAATCTTCCTCATAGATGCTGTGTATCTGTGAAGCCACCTCATAATCTTTCAAACATTTAACAAAGTAATCTCCTACAACAAAGTCAGGCACCAGACCATTAGGGATATGGACCCTTCTGTCTCCAGCGAGCAAAATGTAGATGCGCTGCCCCCATTGTTGCTGGACTCTGCCTGCTTAGCTCTGATGTCCAGCTCTCTGAGTCTTAGCTCATGGGCCATTCTCCTTTCCACCATGGCTAGTCTCCTCTCCTCCAAGGCTCTCTCAACCTTTTGCCAAGGCCCTCTCAACCTCCGCCTTCACCTTTGCCAAGGCCCTCTTAGCCTCAACCTTCTCCTTTGCTGCCTCCGCAGCCAGTTTCTTTTCCTCCATTCGGAGTCTGGCCATCTCAAGCCTGTACTCTGTCTCCTCCCTCCTCTCTGCCTGCTTCTCTGGTGACAGGCTGCAGGAAGCTACACTGCTCCTTGTCCTGAAGGGGAGCACCACTTCAGGGACCAAGTCATCCCTCTCAGCTGAAGGCTGTATCTCAGGGATGCCCTTTCCTCGTCCTTTCATCACATCGTCCCCTTCGGTGGCTTCCACTACTGACTGGTAAGATTCCACCCAGGCTATCAGTATCTTTCGGAGCTCCACTTTCCTGGTGTTGCTCTTTGCTGGCAGTCCCTTCACCTTGCAGAACTCCTTGAGCTAGGCCACAGTGTAAATATCCATGTTGGCCAACTCGAATTCCATCCTTGCAGGTGTGGTTTCAGACACGTCAGAGGAAGAATTTGGAAAAAACAAAAAAGAAGCCAATCAAGGAGATTTTAACATTCAAATTGGTCTCAGATATGGAGTGGTAGTTTACGCCAAATCACTGTATGGCACTGCACAAACACAAATGCTAATCCTCATCGCCAAGCACCAGTGTGAGAAATTGGGTTACTGTAGTAAGTACTTATGCAGTAAGTCTTAATGTAGAGGCAATGTGTAAAGTATTTGTGCAACACTTCAAACGGTAACACAGTGAAAACACCACACAGAAAGGATCCCCCACACCTTGTTAGAAAAATAGAGTAACATGTAATAAATAAAACATGTGTATCAAAATGGAGGAACTGGGAGCTTTTGGTGAGGTACTGCACCATGCTACTAGTAGGTAGGTAAATCAAAGGAATATGCAGCTCCTGAGGGGAGTGAACAGATATCTTATGAATTGCCCTCACACACCCCGAAGGATGTCATGCTTCATCACTGGGCTGTGCTCCTCGTCGGTCCGGCGCTGCAATGCCCGACGGGCTCCCCCAAAGGGGCTTTTGCCAGAGATCTTTTAAGAGACATCCGTTTGGTGCGTGAAGCTATGTGGTTAAGGTAGTAGAGTGAGTGTGCGTTTGTGAATTAAAATAGGTCTAGTACTGCCCTCTATGGAACACATTTTATTCTTTGGGTGCACTAAGCTAACTAAAATAAGTGAGTTCTATTTGGAATTGATGATCCTATTGGGCTTACTCAGTGTATGTGGTCGACATGTTTTTTGCCTTCTGCCCCTAATGGGTCAATCGGCAATTCTTAGACCTCCTAAACTCTTACACTACCGCAAGGCCGGTGTAGAATACCGTATTTTTAACCAGCTTTGCTTGCGATGTTCCAGGATTGGTGACCTGGATAGGTGAGGCCTGAGGAGAAATATAAATGAATAAAGTTCCAAAACTTAATCTGGAGAGCAGTAATATCCATCAATGCAGCAGTAGTTTACATGACCCAAAGGTGATATTGGTGGATACACTATAGATAGGTAAAAGTAAAAACAAAAGTGACTCTGTGTACAACACGTTATATACCATCCGAAAGAGAGCAATCATGTGGCACTACTGACATTCTAGATGGAATCAATCTATCAAAGGACAAGATTTTCAAAGGACAAGATTTAAAAGGTTCCGAATGATCACAATATATGTGTTATTAAGCAGTCAGATTCTAGCGTGTGGCTCATTTTTCACCCCCTATGTGATCAGCAGTCAGATTCTAGCATGTGGCCCTACATGTAATTCAGACACAACAACTTACCCCTGGTAATAGGGTCACAACCGGACGGGATAGCCAAGACAGCATTTCATTGCTCAACTCTGTGAAACAGATAATAAAAGACCGGCGGGTGGCCGCACACGTTAACGCATGAGCATGGTTAAAAGTCTTACCGGTTTCTCATTGTGCGTTTGGCCATAGATTAATACTCACATATGGGTGGCGTGCAACTAGCGACGATCAAACCCCTGCTCTGGCTCCCTTAGCTCTGCCCTCAAGCACACAAGTTTTTGTGTATTTCGTCATTGCGCACTGGTCAAAACTCTTAACCATAAATAAAACATGACCACAACTACAAAAATCCAATCTACAGAATCGGAGATATGACTTTTTAAATAATTTAGTGAAAATAGTGCTAAAAAGCACAAAGTGGCAACTTGGAATATTTGGTTGCGCTGGACTGGGTCAAATTCACACTTTCAGGCCAACCACGATGGAGCGTAGGTCGGCTACAGTCAACTGGTTAGTCCCACTGACCAGACCCCCCAGGATATAGCTGCATGGATTAGCAAATTTAGCGGCACAAATATGGAACTTTAGCGGCACAAATATGGAAATTTAGCGGCATTTTTGCGGCACTTTACATTTGTAAACGGCAATGGTCCTTGAGGTTGTTCTAACTGCAAAACAATTGTTGGTCACTCAAATCCTACGGTAGATTTAAAATGTTTGGAAGCTGTGCGCCCTGGTGTAATAATGCATCTCTTCTTTCGACATCCACAGACATTCAGGCTTACTCATGGGCATACTTGGCATGCTCATATGCCACTGCTTGTGCAGTTCCAGGCATGTAGATTCTAAGAGGCTTGATGACACAGGAGTTGTGCTGACAAGCCATAATCTGCAAATGAAGCCACTTCACTTTCGCAGGCACTTAAGTAAAAACCGCGGCATTTTTACAAAAGTGCCAATTTCGCAGGCACTTTTGTAAAAATCGCTGCATTTTTACTAAAGTGTCGATTTTGCAGGCACTTTTGTAAAAATCGCTGCATTTTTACTAAAGTGTCGATTTCGCGGCAAACTGCGAAATCACGAAATCCTTACGACAGTCTGGCTGTAGCCTTTACTGTCAGAGTCATCGCTTGTAAAATTCTGCAGAATTCATACTTGTACCATGCTTAGATGTGCAGTAGTAATAGTGTACTGCTTTACACATATGAATGTGTTACTTTCATTATGTGAGGTATCTTAAACTGTCATCAATCCCCTTGTAATTGTTAGATACCTATTCCACCCCAGACGTCGCTTTTGACACATGAATTGATATTTGATATAGTAGCTGACATTTACTTGCCACACCCAGCGCTGTCAGTCCTGGGTAGGAAACTTTCCCATGGTACATAAAAGAGAAAACATCAGAATTTTCAGAAGTTTATAGAGGATCCGCAAGGAGTGGGACAACAGTTAGAGACAGACTGCAAGGCAAGAGCATAAACAATGATGAGCTTTGACAATGAGGGCGTTTTCTGAGCAATAATTATGTAAAAATCGCTGCCTTTTTTACAAAAGTGCCGATTTCCCGGGCACTTTTGTAAAATTCGCTGCATTTTTACATAAGTGCCGATTTCGCGGCAAACCGCGAAATCGCAATATCCTGGAGGGTCTGACTGACGTTTTACATTCTCAAGCCAGGGCCAAGAGTCCTGTTCTTGTTGGAGAAAGCCACAAGCAGCAAGGATAAAATCACTGACATAATATCAGTATCAACAATAGCGTGTAACAGAAATATTGTGTCAAAAATATAGTTTACAAAAATATAAATTTCCTATCCTCATAGTGGTAAGTACAAAAAATGTTTCACACTGTCATAAAAAATATACAAAAATATAATTTCTTAATATATATATAGTTTATAGTAGAAAATGTTAAATATTTTGATATATACCAATAATATAATGTAAAATAAATAAATCTCACTAATATTTAATACAATATATATAAATATATACTTATATAAACACACACATATATATATTTGTGTTGCTATGTTTATAAGTATATATATATTGATTTTTTGCGCTGGCAATGAAATGTCCCTGAAACGCTGGGCAGATGCGTTTCAGCCTTTGATGGCCTCATCAGTGCCCATTTCCGCTCCCTCGCTGTTCCATGGGGGGTCCCTTATGTCTATGTTAAAGACCGTGGCCACTCCTACTCACGTGGTCACTCGCCCCTCCTTTGCCTAACAGGTGTAAAGCACCTTGCGCTCTTTGCAACACCAATGCATGCTGGGCAACTGAGTCCTTCCATTGGAGTCCCTGCAGTGAGGGGAGTACCAAAGCAGCAAGTGATGCCTCTAAACATTGTTGGCCGGTGGTCCCATGCCTCAGGAGCCGGATTGCAGGTAAGTCCATTCTTTGTCCCCCTTCTCAGGCAAACACAATTCGCCTCCTCTCTCCCCTTTTATCAATTGCCTCCAAGTGGGAATCAAACACCGGAGGGGGGGGAACGCGCTGTAAAATATACTGCCACAAGAGTTGCAGGTCATGCGCATTCTTCCAGACCGAGAGGGCGTGTCACTAAGCCAGAACCTGCAAGCTGGTGAAAACACAACGGCCAGCCTATCTTTTACTCAAAAAAGAGTGTGACCCAGCTCCGGGGGGGAAAAACTGCGGATTTATTGATTTTTTGCGCTGGCAATGAAATGTCCCTGAAACGCTGGGCAGACAGTTCTGGAGCCATTTTAGGCCCCGGGACTGCCAACCACCAAGGGTGGCTTCTTCTAGGTTCTAGGGTGCCCAACCCCCTGGACATAGCTGTTTGCTATGGCTTGGTGGGAGCATTACTGCTCTTGCCAAGCTATAGTACACTGTGCTGTGCTTTGGGCAAGCAAGAGCATTTTGCTCTTGCTTGATTAAAGCAGAGCACAATTGCTTTTGCACACATGAAGCTGCATGTTAGCATCTCCCTAGGTGTAAAAGCAATGCCGGCTCCCACAGGAGGCGGAGATCCGGCCGGGACCACGGGGGCCTTCAGGCTCAAGCTGCGGTCCCCATCTTTGGTGAGTGGGTGCTTTGGGTGGGACTAGTGCACCCACATTAGAGGCCAGGCCCCGGAAGGACAGGGTCCCTGGGGCTGAAATTGGCCTGGGTGGGGGCAGCGTGGCTCCCTCCCCTTTTAAAAACAAAATATGCAAAAAAGAGGGCAGTCCTCGGGGGACGGGGTCCCTGGGGCAAAAATCATGCAGAGACAGTGGCCGCACAGCCATACTTCCCCATTGAAAAAAGGTCTGGCCCTGTGGCATTGGGTCCACGGGTCCCAAAACAGCCCAGGGAATGAAGGCCTTGTGGTGCCCCTCCCCTAATAAAAAAAAAAAGAAATCTCCAGCAAGTTGTCGCACTACTGGTTGGGGATGAAGTCCTCTTGGTTCCAGAATATGTACTGGACATATACTCAAGGAGGTAGCACTTAAGAATTAACCAGTAGAAAATAGATCACTTGGGTAGATATTTTGTGCAAAACTGTGGATTCTCTTTGGATAAAAGGGCAGGTGTGGTTCCTTTGTGGCCAAGTCACTCACACAGCTACTGACACAGCCACACAGGTACTTAGAGACTCACTCTCACACCCAGGCACTCATAAACCCACTGACAGACCCACTCAGATGCTGATACACCCACTCACAAACCCATTCAATCACACAATCACTCACAGATGCACTCATATATTCTCTGAGGCACTCATGCACCTACTCACAGAGGCATACAGCCACTCAGAGACCCATTCAGACACTCATGCACCCACTCACAGACCCATACAGCCACTCACGGAGCCACTCAGAGACTTACACACCCACTCACAGACCCACTAAGAGACTAATTCACCCACTCACAGGCTTACTCATACACTCAGGCACTTACTCACAGACTGACTCACACACCCATAGAGCCACTCACAAACTCACTCAGACACTCTCACACCTACTCACAGTCCCACTGAGAAACTCACTCAGACACTCATGCACCCAATCAAAGGCCTACTCAGACACTCACACACCCATTCACACACCCAGTGAGACACTTATGCAGCCACTCCCAGACCCACAAAGACACTCGCAGACTCATTCACACACCCACTGAGACACTAATGCACTCACTCACACACTCACTATCAAAAGTTACAGGAAATGCAATTTAAAAAACCTTCGAAATTCAGTCAAAAGACCAAAGTTACAGGGATGTTATAGTTATGAAAAAGCCTTAAAAAAACATAGAAATTCACAGAAAAAGCCAAAGGTTACTGGGATGTTATAGTTAGGAAATAGAATTTAAAAAACCTTAAACATTCACTGAAGAAAGGTTGCAGGGGCATTATAGGCTCAAATTGTCACTCGTACAAATCCAGTCAGATTCAGCAGTTATAGTTACTTGAGCTAACTATAAATTACACCCCCGCAAAGCTCTGCTTATTATCTTGCATATTACATCACTCATGACATGGTCAGTGACATCACTGATTACATCTCAAATGACAGTAGGAAATGTTCTAAAACATCTTAGTTTGACAAGACAGTAACAATTTAAGGAAATATGAGTGAGAATGTTTAGAAGTAGGGTAAGACAGAATTCGCTATGAAATATGAGGATGAGTAAGAGAGGGACAGCATTGAAGCAAAAACAGCATATCAAAAGTGTGGTTGATAAAGCGTTTGACCTAAAGTGAAAGCTATTTATCTTGATACTGAACAGGATGAGAACACTGGATAAAACAGTCTTATGTATGAAGAGAAAAAGTCAAAAGAAAAAGATTATCAATAAAAGTAATTTTGCTATATTTTCTAAGGAGAATGGAAGCATACGTCTAGTACTGAAGCTCTATTTAATGAAAAAAGATACTTACACGAAAACACATCAGTGCATGCAGTTGGAACAACTTGCTGATGCTATGACGTAAAAGATGGTACCCCCCATTCCAAAAGAGGAGGTGATTCCTTAGAAATGTAGAGGAAGAGATAGCTAAAGAGGTACAAGGAAGGCTTAGACATACCCTTGTGTATAAATGGGACTGCAGTATTATGTGTAGAGTTCAGCAGGAATACATTGATGTTTTGAGAAATGTTCTATGTCAATTTCCAGATAGACATGTGAAGTGAAAAAATGCGATCTTGCAAGGTATAGATCCATGCAAAGTGATGAAATACAATAACTTAAAAAGACACTAATCGGCATGTCTATCCAGGAAAGTATGCACAAGCACCTTTCTTCATTTTATAATGTTAGCTGTTCATCTTTCAAAACTGCAAAATGTTTGCGAAGATATTCAGTTACATTTCCATGGTCCTAAAGAGGAGTCTAAGCAAAATGAGGGGTTGGTATGTGCAGGTGTAGAGGAAGAGAACACAGATATTAGTACTGATACATTTGCACAAGGAATAGCAATTTTTAATGCAGTTTTTACAGAGGAACCAAACTATATTTGTATTTGTTGTCGGCACACTCACTACAAAGGCCTAATTAGAAAAGTTGATGTTTTATCGAAAACTGAACAAGAAAATAGAGATAAGTGGCTAGAATTTGCAGTGTATTTATTTGTGGAAGAACGTTTTGATTTGTCTGCATGCCAGATTATGTGTAAGTACTGCTAGAACAATTTAGAGGAAAACAAAATGTCTGCCAGACTAATACATAATAAGTAAGAATTGGTTCAACTTCCAGTGCAACTTTGACATCAAAATGTTTATGAAACAATACTGGTACAATTAATACATCCTTTTCAAACAATAGTTCATAGGGAACCAAAGACTGTGCAACTACCAACAACGGAGCTACAGAAAGGCCGTAAATATAGTGGTGCTTATTCTCAAGGAGCTATCGCCAAGTTAACTGCACTTTATCGCAGCCAAAGTTGCGATAAATGTATCACCCCATTCACAAGCTGGTGCTAACAGCCCATAGCACCAGTTTACCTGCGATAGCAGCCGCAAAAAGCATCGCTACAGATGACCCCCGCAACTATCGCTAATATGATGCAGCGTAGGCCAGGGAAACTGCTCTACCCTCTGCAGCTTCGCCATATGTGCCTTTTTTGTCTGTCTGTGCCTTTTTGTCTGTTTCTGCCTTTTGTCTCTTTGTGCCGTTTCTCTGTTTGCAGTTTTCATTGTTTTTGCCCTGTTTTCCTGTTGCCTTTTTTCGATCTCTTTCCCGCCTGCTGACCCCACAGCTTCTCCCTGCTGTGTGTAGCCGCTTCCCGCCTCGCAGCTACTTTCCCACCCCCTCCTTAATGGCGGCCACGCTGCTGTTGTACCAAAGCAAGCCCGTCAGCGCCCCTTATGCGACCCTACTGCGACCAACGCCAAAGACCCTGGTCCTTCGACCCCCGCCGATATGGCTCATCAACCCTCTACGCACTCAACCCTGGATCCAACAACAACTGCCAGCGTTCAATGCCGAGCATCAGCCAAGGCCCGTTCTCCTGCTGACACAGCCGCTGCACCTTCACCCACCTTCAGACCCTGACAGCTACTGCCAACCCACTGGATGCCAGTGCACCCAAACCCCTGAGCTGCATCCTGCTCAATGTACACTCCATGCACAGACATGCAGTGGAAATATGAGACCTCCTCAACATCCTCTCGCCCAACGTCGCCTTACTCACAGAGACCTGGCCCAATACCAGCTCCGCACCCGACATCGTAACCACCATCTCCGACGGTTACAATATCCAGAAGAAAGACCGCCCCAACCACCCTGGAGTAGACCTAGCCATCATGCACAAAAGCTCCCTCCGACTGACCACCCCCATCTTGAATGACTCCTCACCCCCAATGGAACACTGCCCCTTCCAGATCCAGGTCAACCCCAGAACAACCCTAAGTAGAACTCTCACCTACAGACCTCCGAGACCTCGTGGACCGTTCTCTAAAACTATCACAGACCACATCGTGCCCCACGCCCTCGCATCCATGGACTACATACTGTTTGGAGACCTGAACTTCCACCTTGACAACCTCAGTGACCCCAACTCCATCGCCCTCCTAGATAACCTCGTCCACATCGGACTGAAGCCACTCATCACCACCTCCTCCCACAAAGCGGGACATACCCTCAACCTCATCTTCGCCGGAGGAATCAATATTCACTTCAGTCATACCATGCAACCCCTCTAGATGGACCACCACTGTGTCCACTTCTCCTTCTCAAAACCCACTGCACACGAGCCGCGCCACCCCCCCTTGCAGAA
Source organism: Lissotriton helveticus (assembly GCF_964261635.1). Taxonomy (NCBI): domain Eukaryota; kingdom Metazoa; phylum Chordata; class Amphibia; order Caudata; family Salamandridae; genus Lissotriton; species Lissotriton helveticus. Next base: position 1,207,729,995 of record NC_136057.1, read on the forward strand.
ACTGGAGCAAGAGCACCGAAGAGCACCTCGCCTTTGCCCTCAGCCGCACTCCTCCACCCAACCACGACCGATGTGAACCCTGCAGCCAACAAACTCCACAAATGGATCGCAGACTGTGCCAACCCGCTCGCTCCCCTCCAGAAATTCAACAGATAAAACAACACGAAAGCCACCTGGTTCACCATGGACCTTCGAGAATCCGAGCATTCGTGCTGACGAATCGAGAAAGCATGAAGGAACATTAAAACCCCAGAAGCCACAGGACCGCCACTACAGCACACCATCAACTCATCAGACCCATGAAGCGGAACTTCATCCAGGACAATATCCTACCCAACTCCTGCAACTCCAAGGAACTCTTCAACATCATACAAGAATTGTTAACTGGAAAACCACACCCAAAGGAGAAACAATCTGGGAGGGACTTCCTTTCCAGAAGCATCAAATGTGTTTTAACCAATGAAATCTCTTTGTTGCTCTGTCACATGGGATTCATGGTGACATCTCGGTGTCAACGCGAATTGAGAAATTTGAATTTGTAATAAAATAATCTTATAAGGTAGAATGAATCACTCTAAATGAAGTTTCTATGCCATTTTATTAAATCACTGACCTCAAACATCATTTTTATAGTCCCTAGATATGTTTTTAGGTATTGCTAAAAATCAGACGGAATCCATGGAGGATCCGTTGTACCAGAAGTTCCAATTGGGACAGTCCGTGATGGATTCGTAAAGCCAAAAACATTAAAAAAACACAAAATACCTAAACCACACAATACTTCGTTTTTTACACACTGGAACTGCTATGAACAATGTGTTAGCTAAAGTATGAGGAGAAGTGCAAGTGTGACAGACTAGAATTAAAAAGTTATAGTTGGGTGCAGATTTTAAATGCACAAAAACATAGAAATTCTGCATTTATAGTTACCTGAGCTAACTATAACTTACGCCCCCACCATGTACTGCTTATGACCTCACATATTACATCACTCATGGCATGGCCAGTGACATTACTGATGAAATCACAGATGACATCATCCACATGAAAAAAGAGAGGCTGCCAGGCAGGTCTATCATATCAGCCACAGGCAGCCTTTTTGAAAATGTGTCACAGTATGTGGATCATTTTTTGCAATCACTAGTAATGAGGTTCCCCTCTTAATTAAAGATACCTCAGATTTCCTGAGAAAAATGTTTGATGTGCAATGGGAGAATAACTTTTTGTTGATGTGCCGTGATGTAACCTTGCTTTACACACGTATACGGCATGTTGATGGCATTAAAACTGTGAAACACTTTTTAAGGTCCAGACCAATCAGATTCTGTGTGCATAATGAAATGCTTTGAAGAATGAAATACTGGTGCCTTACATGCAATATTTTCATGTATTACAATGAATTACTTCAACAGGAGCAAGATCTCTGACCTCTGGTCAGGGAAACTGCTCTACCCTTGCGCAGCTCCGCCATTTGTGCCTTTTTGTCTGTTTCTGCCTTTTTGTCTGTTTCTGCCTTTTGTCTCTTTGTGCCGTTTTTCTATTCGCTGTTTTCATTGTTTTTGGCCCTGTTTTCCTGTTGCCTTTTTTCGATCTCTTTCCCGCCTGCTGACCCCACAGCTTCTCCCTGCTGTGTGTATCCGCTTCCCGCCTCGCAGCTACTTTCCCACCCCCTCCTTAATGGCGGCCACGCTGCTGTTGCACCAAAGCAAGCCCGTCTGTGCCCCATCTGCGACCCTACTGTGACCAACGGCAGGGGCCCTGGTCCTTCAACCCCCGCCGATACGACTCAGCAACCCTCTACACACTCAACCCTGGATGCAACAACAACTGACAGCGTTCAATGCCGAGCATCAGCCAAGGCCTGTTCTCCTGCTGACACGGCCGCTGCACCTTCACCCACCTTCAGACCCTGACAGCTACAGCCAACCCACCGGATGCCAGTGCACCCAAACCCCTGAGCTGCATCCTGCTCAATGTACACTCCATGCACAGACATGCAGTGAAAATATGAGACCTCCTCAACACCATCTCGCCCAACGTCGCCTTACTCACAGAGACCTGGACCAACACCAGCTCCGCACCCGACATCGTAACCACCATCCCCGACGGTTACAATATCCAGAAGAAAGACCGCGCCAACCACCCTGGAGGAGACCTAGCCATCATGCACAAAAGCTCCCTCCGACTGACCACCCCCATCTTGAATGACTCCTCGCCCCCAATGGAACACAGCCCCTTCCAGATCCAGGTCAACCCCAGAACAACCCTAAGTAGAACTCTCCCCTACAGACCTCCGAGACCTCGTGGACCGTTCTCTAACACTATTACAGACCACATTGCGCCCCACTTCCTCGCCTCCACGGACTACATACTGTTTGGAGTCCTGAACTTCCACCTTGACAACCTCAGTGACCCCAACTCCATCGCCCTTGTAGACAACCTCGTCCACATCGGACTGAAGCCACTCATCACCACCTCCTCCCACAAAGCGGGACATACCCTCAACCTCATCTTCACCGGAGGAATCAATATTCACTTCAGTCATACCATGCAAACCCTCTAGATGGACCACCACTGTGTCCACTTCTTCTCAGAACCCACTGCACACGAGCCAACACCACACCCCCTTGCAGAAACTGGAGCAAGAGCACCGAAGAGCACCTCGCCTTTTTCTCAGCCGCACTCCTCCACCCAACCACCACCGATGTGAACTCTGCAGCCAACAAACTCCACACATGGATCGCAGACTGTACCAATCCGCTCGCTCCCCTCCAGAAATTGAACAGATAAAGCAACACGAAAACCACCTGGTTCACCATGGACCTTCGAGAATGCGAGCGTTCGTGCTGACGAATCGAGAAAGCATGAAGGAACAGCAAAACCCCAGAAGCCACAGGACCGCCACTACAGCACACCATCAACTCATCAGACCCATGAAGCGGAACTTCATCCAGGACAATATCCTATCCAACTCCTGCAACTCCAAGGAACTCTTCAATGTCATACAAGAATTCACCAGACCCCCCTAGTGAAACCTCTGACATCCCTCCTTCCCAGGACCTCTACAACAAACTATGGTCCTTCTTCCACCACAAGATCAGGACACTCTGCGACATCTTTGATGAACATAACCAAGGCACCGACCCAACACCGTCCACCAGCAAAGCCACTCAGCCGACCATCCTCTCCTGGACCTCAGGCACCATGTCAGCAGGTAGATGTGGGAGAAGTGCCTGAAATTGAACTCGGGTAACACCAAGGTCCTTCTCTTTGGCCAGAACACCTCTTTTAGGTCACCTAATTGGTGGGAGCAGAAACTTGGCATGCTCCCAACACCTGTCATAAAAGCATAAAATCTTGGAAGAATCTTCGATACAGCTCTATCCTTTAAGCACCAGGTTAACGCCACCACTTCCTCCACCTTTTACACCCTAAAAATGCTCAGGAAAGTCTTCCCATTATTACCTAATGATCTCAAAAAAGTAGTCTCCTCTCTTATACTTTCTAAATTAGACTATTGCATGCCCTCTTTCTCATTCTGCAGAAAGGACTTCTTGTTAAGTTACAGGTTCTCCAGAAATCTGTGGCTCAGCTTTTGCTAAGGATTCCCAGGCATCGATCTGCCAAACAGGCACTTGGCTCCCACCACTGGCTCCCTTTGAAGAATCTGATAGGTTTTAAAGCCTCATGTATAGCGTTCAGGGCCTTGCACAACTCTGGACCCGAGTAATTAATACACTGGTTCCACTGGTATGCTCCATCTGGTTCCACTGGTATGCTCCATCCAGAACTCCTCGCCCCTCAACCTCCAACCTTGTCGAAGTTCCTAGATTTTGGTTATCAGACTGGGAAGGCAGAAGTTTTATTATCACTACAGCTAAATTGTGGCACACCCTTCATGCTGATTCAAAAAATTCCTCTGAACTGCTCTAATTCAGGAAGGCCCTATAGGTACACATCTGTAATAAGTTATAGGATTTATCTGTAACTCCTTCTTTTGGTTAAAACACCTCTCCTATCATGCTATTAGCACCCAGATACCTCCAGGCAGTATTTCGTGTTTTATATATTTAAAAAAACCTAATCCGGCTCCAGACTAATGACAGGGGGGTATGCATCCCTTTGTGTGAAGAGAGGACACAGCCTCTTCAAGTGTAAGTGGGGTTGGGCCCAGCTCCCCCCTCCCATCCTGCTAGTGATGCCCCATCCAGTCACACCTAAGAGCCCCATTGTGTGTGGTTGTCCATGAGGCATACACTGTCAGCTACACTCAGTCATGTGACCCAGAGACAGGCTGCAGGTACCAAATGGCTAAGGCAAAAAATGTCAACTTTATAAAAGTGTCATTTAAAAAATTTACATTTAAAATCCAACTTCACCATAGTACAGGATCTTGAATTCCAATTACAGAGACACCAAACATGAACTGGTTTCCTATTCCCATTTGGAAATTACACGTAGAAAATGTAATAAGGTAACTCCAATGGTACCCTATGGTAGAGGCAGGCCTTGAAGTAGTGAAACACTAATTTAAGAGTTTTTCACTACCAGAACATGTAAATCTCAAAAGTGTATGTCCTATGTTTAAAATTAATTTTCACCCTTCCCTCTGAGCCGTTCCAATGCCTACCCTATGGGTGACTTACTTGTATTAAAAATGGACAGTTTGGGCCTGGCCGAATGTTTATTTTTCCAGGTCAAAATGGCAGTTAAAAACTGCACACACACAGGCTTCAAGGCAGTCCTGAGACATGTTTAAGGTACTACTTAAGTGGGTGGCACAATCAGAGTGTTGCAGGTCCACTAGTAGCATTTAATTTACAGGCCCTGGGCACAGGTAGTGCCACTTTACTAGGGACTGACAAGTAAATTAAATAAGCCAAACTAACATATTTTATTACAAGAGCACAAGCAATTTAGCAGTGGTTAGTAGTCGTAAAGTGTGCAGTCCTAAGGCCAGCAAAAACAGGAGGTCTGAAGGCAAAAGTTTAGGGGGAAATCCATGCCAAGGGGTCCACTGCCCTTGCACAGACCCTGGAGTTTGGGGGACCCTGGAGTTTGGGGCGCAGCTCCGCACTGCTGGGGCTAAGCCCGACATGAGAATGGCTTTTCATGCACGGGTCTTGTTATGCCTCCATGGAGGCTACGTCCTGCTCTTCAGTATTCCAGACAACAACATGGTGCCTATAGAAACGTCCTGAATACAGCAACACAATCCCTTAATGGACTAAGGGAGTACCAATGGACGGCCCCAATAGATCTGGAACTCCATTGGCTCCTAGTGCCGTGTTCTCTTTTCATTTTACTTCTATAGCTCTGACACTGCACCTTCCGCAAACATTAGGAAGCCACTGAGAAGGGCTGGTGTGATGTCACAATCCTCAAAGAATTATATAAAATGCTAGTTAGAAAATGTGGCTTTGGAAACTTAGACAAATACTCTCTGATGCTGTACTTTCCATTACAATGCAATTTTATGTCTCAACACTTTCTTCACAATTTTTTCCTCAGACCTGGAACACTTTTTTCACGTGTTAAAATTAACTGCATTGGTAATGCTGTATGATCACTTTATTTGAGATGGATCTAGCTAGAGAGAACGATTATTTCCGGTGTTTTATGTGTCAAATGTTGAACTCGTCAAGAAACCATACTTTGAAAACGTCATAATATTTTTCACACAATACCGTTTTCCCTACAGTTTTCAAAATGCTTCCATCTCTGTTGTACTTGACTAAGGAATAGAAATGCACACGTAACTTGTATACCCTATTTATATGTTATGAATATGTGCTAATCAGGAAAAACGAACATAATTACATTACTAAAATGCTACTTTAAATTCATATCATTCAACAGCGCACTTTTTTAAAGGTATTCGAAAGGTAATTGTATAATGTTTTCTACAAACTGAAAACGAGGGTGCCATTTTAGTAACTGAGTTAGTCTATAATTTCACAATTAGACGCTATTAAAATAGATGGCTGTCAGCTGTCATTAAGCAATCTAATTATTCCAGGGTCTGACGATCTGATGTCAAGGAAATGGCACGTTGAAATAGGAAGTACGAGTCACCAATTTTCAAGTTGCGCTTTTCAAAGTTACTTACCATAGACATTGGGGCCCATCGGGAGACGGGGAGGGGAAGGACCGACCGGACACAGAAGTAAGGTGTGATAAAGGCCGCTTTTATTGGGAAACAGGTGCATCCTGACAACATAACCCCAACCTTGGCCTTTGCCGTACAAAACTAGGCCTAACTAATTATACATCTACCTGACCAAACCCCCACCCCCACCCCTAAACAGTTCCCCGCCAACAGCATAAACATCATTATCATTTTCCCAAACGCCTGCCTCACTGTTTTTAACATCTGCCATATGTACATTCCCTCCCCTTCAACCAGTAAAACTCCTTCCTCCTATCCTACCCCCCCATTTTAACTAGGAAAAAGCGCCACTCGAAAGCCCCCTACCGCTTTCGACCCCCCACTAGGACCCCTTCGCTTTCGGATACCTTTTTACCCCTATTGCCTGGTCTAACGCCTCCTTCAGCTGAACAATGTAAAGCTCCATCCCATATCTCGACAAATGTACCCCATCCTCCATGAAAAAATAGACCGCCCCATACCTCAGTTCCGGGTGTTCCATTCTACCCACCCCCTCCTTCTCACAAAAGGTCCTCACCTCCCTGTTAATCTTCCTCCTAGTCCTGTCAATCGCCCCTGGTCTCTCCGCCCCCCTCCAACATCTCCTGGGTATAAATTCAGACCAGATGACGTAACACCCCGCCCACTGTCTCTTGATCTCCAACAAATCTCTCCTCATTTGTTTCACCAACGCCAGTCCTTTACACTGCAACAGATCGTTTTCCCCTAGGTGAATGACCAAAATATCCGGGCACCCCCCCCCCGCACAACATTATTCAAAACCGGCACCAGTTCGTGCCAACGCATGCCCCCTTTTCCCCTCCAATGACACCTAAACAGTTGCTCATCCAATTCCAGGTTAAGGTTCCTGTATTTTTCCCACTCGGCCCTCTCCGCTCTCCTTACAAAAGAATGGCCCACCACATATATTGACACTGCTGCCGCCGTAGGCCCCGCCACTGCACCTGCAAAGAGACATATGTAAGCAGCATGTCCAAACTCCAGTCTACTCCACCTCTCCCCCTCGCAACCGGACATATGTCTTATAACAATCCGATTTCCAGCGCCCCAACTGTTTTATCTCGTCCTTCCCCCAACCTTTCCGCGCCGCCTCCGTTGCCGCCCCGATGCGAAATGAATGTGTTCCGAAGTCTTTTGGATCCTCACCCATAGACCGCAGGGCATGCCGCAGGACCCATAGCAACTGCGCAGCCGTCACACGACCCGCCGCTCCCCTGCCAAACACCTCCGCCCCAACCTGCACCCCTCCGTCCGCCAGCCGTCTCCCCCACGCCACCGGACACACCGCCTCCGTTCCCCCAGGACCCAGCAACACCCAAGTGCCCCTCCCTCGCTGATCAGTCTTGGACCGTTGAAGCCGCACTGCGACCTCCCTGCCTCGGAACTCCACTTCCCCCCACGTCAGCCCCGTACGCCCCTTCAAACCCACCAACTCCGACACCCGAAAGGCTCCGTAATACATCCACGACATCAATGTGGAAAACCGCACCGTCTCCTCCCGATCCCTGCACACTCCTGGTAAACAGCCCACCAGCCCTTCCAACATCGCCTCCGTAATTGGCCGTCTCCTCTGCGCCCGAGCTCCTCTCTCTCTCTCCCAACCCTCCAAAAGACGCCCTCACAATTCTCCCGCCGAAGGGGCATAACCCCACCAAAGCTTGCCCATTAACGCCAGACCTACCAGTTTGCCCGCAATCGTCACTCTCGCCAAACCTTTGTCCATTAACCCCAGCATGAATCGCACCACCTGCTCTTCCCGACGCCACTTGCCCCGCTGCCTTACCGCTCCAAATCGCACAAACTCCAGCCAGGCCTGCTCGTAGCTCCTCCACGTGGACGCTGCCAGTGACGACCTCACCAACTGAACGACCCACGCTCTCCCACCAACCACATCTCCTCCGGCACCTTCGTCTTGACTACCGCCGCCTCCGTGGCTAGCCCATGGAACCTCTGCCACTGTGAACGAGACAAAGCGTCCGCAATGTCATTGTCCACTCCCGGCACATGCTGAGCCCGAAACAAGATATTGTGTTCCAAACACCTCAACACGAACACGCGCATCAACTTCAGCACTTGGGGCTCCCTTGCCGACTGCCGGTTCACCACCTGCACCACCGACATATTGTCCACCTTGAACAACACCCGCTTGTGCGCCAACTCCCGCGCCCACACTGTCACAGCCACCACCAACGGGAACAATTCCAAGAACGCAATGCTCCTACCCCCTGCCTGCCACGGCTCCAGCCATTGCTCCGCGCACCACCTGCCCGCCCAGTAGAGTCCAAATCCTCCAACTCCCGCCGCGTCGGATGACATCGTCACGTCCCACTCCCAGTCCTCCGGGGGCGCCATGGGCACACCGTTAAAACGCTCCAAAAAGGCCAACCACATGCTCAGATCTTCTCTCGCGCCCTCCGATAAACGCACATGATGATGCGGCAGCGACAAACCGGACAAGGCCAACCCCAACCGTCGACAAAAGGTCCGACCCGCTCGCACCACGCGGCACGCGAAGTTCAAATGCCCCAGCAACACCTGCACCTCTCGCACCAACACTTTTTGTCTGGCCACCATGCCCGTCACCAAGTCCACCATCACCGCCCGCTTGTCTTCCGGTAGGCGTGCTTCCATGGCCACCGAGTCGAGCTCTATCCCGAGGAACGATAGCACCGTGCTGGGCCCTTGCGTCTTCTCTGGCGCCAAAGGAACCCCCAGGTGACCCATCAGGTCCGTAAAACTGTCCAGATGCTGCTGGCAGTCCGTCGAACTGGGCCGACCCACCAGGAAGAAGTCGTCCAGGTAATGCGTGATCGCCTCAGAGCCTGTGCGCCAGGAAAAAGCCCACTGCAAGAAAGAGCTGAATCGCTCGAACAAGGCACACGACACGGAGCACCCCATCGGAAGCGCTCTGTCAACGAAAATGAGCCCATCAAGCTGTATCCCCAGCAACTGATGATCAGCTGGGTGAACCGGCAGCAACCTGAATGCCGATTTTACTTCGCATTTCGCCATGAGCGCCCCCCGCCCCGCCGTCGTCACCAACTTCCTCGCGACGTCCACGGACGAGTACGACACCGACGCCAATTCCGCTGAGATAAAGTCGTTCACCGACGCGCCCTCCGGCCATGAAAGATGTTGAATCAGGCGGAACTGACCGTGCTCTTTCTTTGGGACCACTCCAATGGGTGAGATGATCAAATCTGGCAACGGCGCCTCCTCGAAAGGTCCCACCATCCTCCCCTCCTTCACTTCTTTACAGAGCTTTTCCCGGACGATACCCTTGTGTGCGTTCACGGACTTCAGGTTCTCCGCCCACCGAGTGATCCGCGGACCCTCGTACCCCAACCGGAAACCCTCCCTGAAACCCCGACGCAGCACCTTCGCATCGTCCGCCCGCGGATACGCCTCCAAAAACGGTTCCATTCGATCCAGCCTAACCGGTGTACGAGCCTTTTCCCAGGGTACTCGCTCCCCCCCTTCCCCCTCCCCTCCCCCTGCCGGACACGGGAGCCTGGTATTGACCTTGTGTCGGGCCACCCCAAAGCCCCCAGCATCGCGCCTCAGGGTGGCGTTTCCCACAAGCGGAGCACTCATGCCTAAAACGGCACGTCTGCCGGAGACAGGAACCCCTGTTAAAATCCCAGCAGGCCCCCACGCTGTGACTGCTCCCGGCTCCCCCCGTCCCCACCCCCCCACGGGTGGGGCGGGCCGAAAAGGGGGGCGGAGCCAGTGGCAAACCACTGGCCGTGTAGATAGTGCGGCCAAATTTTCCCCCACTCATCGTCTGTTGGTACAGGTCCGCATCCAACTCCCCCCACTGAGCCTCCGGATCCGACGCCATGCGCGCCCGAAATTCCTCATCGTAATGCGACCAAGCATTTCCCCCGTAGGTCACTTGCGCCCGCCTTGCCACATCCATGTATTTGAACAGCGCGACCGCCCTGTCGGGGTATTTCTCACAGTACACGCTCGCATATATCAAGAAGGCCGCCGACCAATTTTCAATGGTCACCGGCACCTTCGGCCGCCTCGCCAATTCCTGCTCTTCCTCCTTCGACCCTTCTTTGGCCATCAACTCCCGGTGGAGCAACTTCAAAATCTCCACATACTCCCCCTTCCATATCTTTTCCCTAGTCGCCATCGACAAATGTGCCCCCAGTGGCTTCGCTACCCCCATATACGTCAGCTTCTTGACTGGCACGTCACAGCTCTCTTTCGCCCCAGCGCCCGCCGCCGCCGACCCGCCGGACGCCACGCCCGTCCCCGTACTCACCGACGCCGCGCCCTCCGCTTCCGTACACACCCCGGCATCTAGCACATACCTACCCTTCATCAGGCGCACCTCATCCCCTCCCCCCGCATCCGTCCCCACCGACACATGGCAACCGCCATCCACAAACCGACCCGCCTTGCCTCCATGAGGCTCGCCCAAGCCACTCCCCGACCCCGTACTGGTCTTACCTGGCGTCAAGGCTGGCGTCCTCACCGGATCACGCCGCCTAACCAGTTCTGCAGGGGGGGCCGTCACTCGCGGCACCACTTGCCGGGGGCATACCTGTAAAACACTGCCAACAACATTACTGGTCTCCCCCCCGCCCTCACGCAGTTCCCCCTCCTCTTCTGACTCCATCCCTCCACTGCCTTCGCCGTCCACCAAAACCCCTCCTGTTGACACCCTGCTTAAGCCCGCTTTTTCCCTGCACGCTGTCATCAATGCTCCTAAATCCACACTCACTCTCCTCCTACCCTCCGGTTGGTAATCATAGCAACCTTCCACATTGGTGCTCCATCCCCGTCCCCCGGCGGCCGGATCGACCCATCGGGAGGGGGGCGCTAGAGAACTATGACCCAGCCATCCGTCGTCCGTATGCACATGGTCCCTCGTTGGAGCGCGACCGCCCGTACTAGGCAGAGCCGGCCCATCCACTCGGCGGGGTGGAGCCGCATGCTGCTCACCCGAGCCCCTGCCCCACTGCTCCTGCCAAGAGAAAAACGGGGAAGTCCAGCAAGCCGAGGCAAAACCATCCCCGTCGCCTCCCCAACCGCCTCTCCCCCATGCCGCAGAATGACCTCCTCGCCGCGCTGGCCGACCCCCCACCCACCCTCCCCCCACCCCCAACTCCCCGCCTCGCCCTGTCTGCCCCATGCGTCCCCCCCTGCACCCCCACACTCCACACATCCCAGCGACCCCCCCGCCACCCCCCACAAACCCCCCTACCCCCTGGCCCCCCCCACCGTGGCCCCCCCGCCCCCCTCCCCTTCCTCCGTCCGCCCTCGACCCCCATGGCCTCCTCGACCCCCAGATCTGCCCCCTACCGCCCCCCCTCGCACCCCCTCCCTGCACCAAACCCCTCCCCCCGCCCCGCGGCGAGCCCCTGATACTAGGAGGAACTACGTCCTCATCGGCTGAAGACCCCCCCTCCATCTTGCTCTCCCCCCTTCACCTTCCCCCTCCTCTGACTCCTCGATCAACAGCGGCGAATCCCCCCCCACCCCTCCTCGCCCCCCTTCCCCCCCTCCTCCATCGCTCCACTGGCCACCCTCTCGGGCACCCCCCCATCCTCCCCCTCCTGTCCTCTCCCCGCCCCCCCTGCAACCTCAACAATCCTGTGCACCCCCCCTCCGCCTCCTCTCGGCGCCCGGCCACCTCTTCCCCTCGCCGCCCCTCCAAAACCGATTTCCTGGCTCAGCACGTGAACTCCCCCACCACTCCCCTCCCCCCCTTCAGGGCCGTTTATCTCCACCGCATCCCCCGTCGCCCCCCCAGGCACCCCCCCGCCTCCCCCCGCCCCCCCCAGGCCCTCCGCCCCGCCAACAAACTGCAGCGGCGCCTTCTTCCGGCCTCCGTGCCTCAAACCAGCTCCCTCTCCCTTCTTGGGCACCCCAGCCGCCCGCCGACCGCCACCTCGCGCCGCTCCTCTCGCGGCTCCCGCCCCCTCCCCCTGACGCGCCCGCGAACGCGGAGGCTCGCACGCCGCCACTGCCGCCGCGGCGCCATCAGCAGCGCGCCGCGGCGGCCTCACCCTTACCTCGTCGCGCAGGAGGTCAGTCCTGCCCGCCTCGCCTAGAAGGCGCAACGCTTCTCGGACCCGGGGATCTGCCATCGCCTCCGCCGCCATCAAGACACAGGTACCTCCGCTGTCAGCCCGCCGCACACCAACTGCCGCTACAGCCCGTCGCACACCACCTCTCACAACAAAACCCTCCCCAAACTCCACGCAATCACCCTGAAGTACTACCACTATCCCAACAACCGATATACCGCAAAACGAACAACGCTCGCCTAAGCCCCCCGGCTGCTGGGTCACTGTCCCACGAAATGGTGCACAGTGACCCAAAATGGCCGCTTTTCTAGACCGAAGCCCAAAAGGAGCCCAAAACCCACCAGCAAGCCCAACCAGCCCAAAATCCCTTCCTGGTGTCCTTCCTAATCCTTCCCCCACCCCTTTCTCCCGGTGCCCCAAAACTCCCCGGGGGGGGCGAGCCTCCCTCCGGTCGGCCACCCCCCGCAAAGCCCCAATGCGCTTTGTCACAACCATATTCAAATTGTCTCAGCTGCGTAATTGATATTGAAATTTTCGCTCGAGTAGCAGGTAATATCTTATGTTTCCAGTCCTCCTCCTTCACGTATTTTTGTGCCCCAGATTTCACAAATTATAATATAAGGGAACTCAGTCTATGTAGCTTGATTTTTAAGCAGGCAGTAAAAAATGATGCGCGATTATAGCGCACTTCCGGGAGCCTATGCTAATAGCACCAGAGGAGACTATTTCTTCCATTGCGATCGACTATGGACAATGGAGGAGCCGCACATTAATCAAGTTATTGAATTAATTTAGCACGACGGTCTTTGGGGTTTTCAACACTGCGTTATGATGGATGATCACCTCACTCAGTACAAACACACTAAGCCACCTGAGGATTGTGATAGGCACTGGAAGATCTCACACCAAGAATATTTTTTCATTTCCATCAGGTCTGATAAAAGTAAGCGTACCACCTTTTAAGTAAATCTAGCACATAGGTACATTCTGAAACTCAACCATTCGTTCTACAAATGACTGCGCTGTCTCTAGAGTTTCATGCAGAGGGATCATCACATATTTGCTGTCACCCGACAATCGCTACAAAATGCACTAACACATCACGAAATAAAGTCCCATAATTCCAGGACACACCCATGCATCCTCAGAAGTCAGAACCCCTTTTCTAAAACACCAAAATGTCTTCGAAGTAATTGTTTGTGCTTTACCCATTTTTTTTCTTTTGCTTGCCGTGACGTTTAACGGTTGGATGACATAACTTTCATTAGCATGTATGAAATGCTGATAAACTTTTAATCAGATTGCGTAAAATTCTGGCACTAAATACCGTGGCATGCCTATATTCAAGGACCTACATATAGATTGTAGAACCATGCTAAGAATGTGTGAGGTCCAGCGCAAGACCTTTTAAGGCCCCCAGTTCGAATAATCTTAAATGTATTAACCATTTTTAGTCCTTTGAGGCCCTCATTATATCAAACAATATTGATTTGTATTTAAAATGTTTGAAAATGAGTGCACGGTCTGACTTGCCCAACACCCACATGCCAACAGTTCCAGGAGAAAAACATTTATTTTAGTACTTAAATCTAGATCCTATTTGCCATGCAGCAATAATATTTGGAGAGGAATTCAGAATTCTTTCTCCTCAACTCTCTTTCCCAGCCTTGTCACTCCTATTTATCTTTCTTAGTACACACTTCTTCGGCTAGACAGTGAGCTCTGGCTCTACTAAGTAATTGAAATGGGAGATGGAAGGAGACAGGAGGAGGCAGAGAGGTAAAGAGAACAGCATATTATGAGACCCTTAGTACAGGGAGACCAAAGTAACAGCTAGAGATCAGTTAGAGAAATAAGGTGAGGTGGGCAGAGGCTAAAAGTAAACAGAGAAAGGTGAGGTAACCTGAAGAAAAATGCAGCAAGGTAGAAATGGAACAAGTGTGAAGAGAAACATAAGTACAGAGACAAACTAGGTTTTAGAATGAGGTAGAGAAAGCTAAAGATGGGGAAACGTGTATAGGGAGGATGAGTGATGGAGTACACAGAAGGGTGAAGTAGAGAGGTGCGGTAGAAAGAGGGGGAAGCGGAGAGGTAGAGGTATTGATATACAGTTGATGTAGTGAGAGAAGTATAGTGAGAGATAAGATAGGGATAGTGGTCAGACAGAGAGAGAGAGACACATACAATGATAACTGAGGTATAGAAAGACAGGTTTGATAAAGAGAGTAAGAGTCAGAGTGAAAGGTAAAGAGCAAAGAGATGAATGCGAGACAAGGCATGAAGAGTAAAGAGGTGATGCCCGGATATATATGTAAGGTAGAAATATTTATGAAATACCAGCATTTGTATGGCGCACAGCTACCTCCGGAGAGGTGTCCCGGCGCTGGGGGCCGTCAGGAAGATTAAGCGAGCTATTACCCAGAGTCACATGGTGCTGAGCTAACCTGCCGCCGGCTATTGAACCGTGAACCCAGTGGTCCAGAGTCAGACACCCTGGCCGCTGCGCCAAACCTCTTCCATGAGTAAGAGAGGCAAGATTGGTACAGTGGTAGAGAAACAGTAGGGTGTAAAGAGAGGTAAACACAGAGAGATGAAACAGAGATACATATAAAGAAAGGGGTGGAAAGAGGTGAGGTAGAGAGGGTGAGTTGAAATCGACAAGGAGATACAGAGCGAAAGGGAAGAAGAGGTAGCAAGAAATAAGTAAGTTAGGTGAGGTAGAGGGTACTAAGAAAGAAATGGGAGGTAAGATACGTGGTTGTCAATGAATGGTGAAATAGATTATGGGGTTAATTAGTAGGAGATAAAGAGGGAGGGCAGTTTGATAGTGAGAAATAAGGTAGTGAGAGAAATGTGAGGTAAAGATTAAAATGATATAGTGAAAGGGGGTGATAAAGACTGTTAAAGTAGAGAGGAGGGTGAGAGAGAGAGGAAGAGAGGGGTGAGGTATAAAGCTTTCAAAAGAAATAGAGAGGTGAGAAAAGGAGTATTGACGTTAACATAGAGAAAACGAAGATGGTGGAACAATACAGGCAGGGGGGGATGAAAAGAGCAGCAATATGCAGAGAGAGGTGTCCGGCAGAGAGGGATTTGATTATGTTTTGTTAAATTGTCCAATCTTCTTTCATGAATGCATTGAACTCAATTTCACATTCTGTGGAAAATACAAAAGAAAAGAAAAATATTTGTATCGCAAAGAGACAGTGAAGCATGCAATTCCAACTGATATTAGTCAACTTTCAAATATTATTTTATCTTGCCATTACGTACTCCTAATGACTGTGGGATTCAGAGTGTATATCCTTTAGCTGGAGTTGCATGAAATTGGTAAGCTTACCACAGAGAGGCGTAGCTAAGAGAAATATGTTTATTTCTCCAAGTTACTTCCTCGTTCTATACTTGATGCATTCTGTGTCACACATAGAAAGAGGAATGCCTCTTTCGATTTATTTTTTTGCAGGAAGATTGCTTCCTGGACAAAAGCTATCCCGTCTGTAACATAGGCACCCTTGCATAATGGTAGAAAGGTTCCTGCATTGGTACTAGGCAGCCACAAGTGTGGTAGAGCTAGGAGAGAGCTGAAGAGCACCATATCTTGGTAGATATGGCGCTTTTCAGCTCTTTCCTGTTCACTCAACACAGCAGAGCAACTTTGTTTGCTTCCCTGCATTACATAAACTTTTGATAAATATGCCCTTAGTCTTTTTTTCTGAAGTCAAAATCCTTCAGCAGGTCAGCAGGCTGCAAGCTCCACAATGTCAGGTAGGTGTTTGACGAGGTCCCAATGAAGTTGTTTGTTTTGGCTGAAAAAGCATGGGGAAAAATGTTGTGCCCAGGATAGTTCTCTCACCAGTCAGATACTTTTGGCACCTTTGCTCATTCAAGAATTCTATGTTCGGATTTAGACTCTTTTTTGGAGCTCAGATTCCACCAGTGGGGCAGGGCTATGGGCTGTATCCAAAGAAGGTACCACAAGGCCGAATACCTTCTTGGAGAGGTCCCACTGAATCAGAGTTGCTGTTGTAGAGAAGCTCAGAGAGGGGGAAACCTGATTCTTTTGCCCAGCGGCAACACACCTTTGGCCGATCGGCTTGGCAGGTTTGTCCTGGGCTCAGAAGGTTTTCAAGTCTAAAAATGTTTTCAAATCCCAGGTTTTCGGGGATGTTCAGAGATTTCTAGTTAGACACAACCAAGCGTACCAGGACTCAGGAACAACACTTAAGGGTGTCAAGCCTCACTCCAGAAAAGGCCACATGCAAGGAATAGGTCAGGACTAGTTGGAACTGGTCAGCAGGTCTCTTTGGGAAAATACCTCTTTCAGCTTGTTGTGGCTCTATAGCTTGCACAGATGGTCAGCAAACTCACCCTTGGAGTACATTTTTTGTCCTGTGTATAAGTAAGAGCAGGCCCAGCCCTTTAGGTCTTCTAACTTGTATCAAACAACATTTCAATCCTTCTTTTATCTTTGTCTTTGGGAGCCACATTTACACCTGGCACTAAATTATGGGTGGGAAGGACTCTTGGCCCCTTACTTACCAATAGAGGCAAAAGTTCCCAGGGGTTACCCTGCACACTTGGCAGCAGTTCCTATGTGCCCTACTGCAAGCAACCCTACCGTGCCCCATGCTCACTATATCCAAGATGGAAAAACTCTTCTCCCCTTGTGCATTGCCTGTGTGCCCATCCAGAGGAATGTCAGGGTAATAAGCAGCCCCTCATCTGTGGTCACTCCAAATCAGTTGTGGGGCAGCCCCTCCACTTAGTTTGTGTTTTCCTGACTGGTAGGACACAATAAGGAGCCTGTACAGCTGTCATCTGACATCTACTTCGGAAAGAGGAGGCCCATTTAAAGTAAATTAAAGTTCCTGTGCACTGCCCAACTGGTCGTCCTGCCAGAGGAACAAAACACTTTTCCACACCCAGGCTATTGTCTTTCTTCTGGGAGCAGTTTTCACACCTCATGAGGACCATTTACCACCTTGGTGACAGTTGGAGACTAATGCAGATTAGCCTATGGGTCTTTAGGCAGGGAAAAGTTAACTTTGTAAAATCCTACTTTCCTTAATATTTATTACAAATCAAACTTCAACATTGAGTTGGGATTTTAATAAAGATTAAATATAGTACTTGAATTGTATTCTAGCTGTGCCCTACCTAGACATAGCAGAATTAATATGTAACATTGCTTTCTGATGTTTCTTCATGTGCCAGCCAGCCTTTCTACAGTGAAAACAGCTTTTTTGGGGCTAGTCACTGTAAAAACATGTTACCTTTACATTTCCACTTGTGCTATGGTTAAATACCATGCACCCTGCTCTGTGGGCTACAAGGGCTACATAGGGGTAACTTATTATTATTTAAATATGTCAACAGGGTTTATTTTGAAAGATGGCGTTGGAGTTTTAGGTTTAAAGTATTTTATTAGAGTTTCTGCAACAAGAAAAAACAATAATACATACAAGGAATACAGACATCATGAAAGTATACTGCAAAGACTCTCCCCAAGAACCCCATCAGTATCCGGAGAGGACTAGCCAAGCGAGTGTAGAGCCCCAATAAGAGCGTGAGCGCCATGATGTACTTGTTCCAAAACCAGAACACCCCCCCCAACTCCCACCCCTCCCCACCCCAACTCCCCCCCACCCCCCGTGCCTGAGCGAATGTCCAGCAACACCCTCACTTCCAGAAAGGAACCCCGCGCCCTCCCCTCCTCCCCCCCCCACCCATTAGGAAATCGGGGTGGTCAGCCGCAGCAGTCGGAGATAACGTGGACAGGTGATCTCCTTGAACTCTGATTGCAATAGGACACCAAAAGGCCGCCACAGGTCATCAAATCTGTCTACCTCCCCCGCCACCGTGAGGGACATCTTCTCCATCCCTAGAACATGCCACAACCTGTGTAACCAGCCCGTGGTTGTGGGAAGCGTGGTGGTACGCCAATATATAAGGATGTTCTGGATCGCCGACCCCAGAGCGATCGCTATTTGTCTGCCCCTCCTAGAGCGCAGTGGGTACATCAGGCCATTGGGTAACCCTAGCAAAACATAGGCAGGAAGGCGCGGCAATTCTATGTCAAAGCACTGATCTATATCATCCAGGACCTCCCGCCAATACGGACCCAGCAACGGACAATCCCATAAAATGTGCGAGAGTGTTCCCGTCTGCCCACATTCGCGCCAGCAGGTGTCCTGTATGTGATGGTTCATGTCGTGCAGCCTCTGAGGCGTATAGTACCAGTACGTAGATACCTTCGTAAAAGTCTCCGTGAGCCCAGTGTGGTAGGCCGAGTGCCGAGCTCGATACGAAATGTCGTCCCATTCCTTGTGACTCAGCGTCCTCCCCAGCTCCCGCTCCCAGCGCGCCCTCCCGGGGCTATAAAAGTGATGGGGGGGGGGCTGTAGTAGCCGGTAAAGATCCGAGATAAGCTTGGCGTCGGAGGAGCGCGTCGCAAGCCACAGCTCGTAAGGGGTAAGTTTCCGATCAGCCAGATCTCGCACCTGCGGCTGTAACGCCCAGTGGCGAACCTGCAGGTATCGCATACGCTCCGTCTCGGGTAAGTGGTATTCCCTGCACAAGTCAGCGAACGACACAGCACCCTCCGGGCCATAAATATGAACCAATGCACAGCACCTGGCTGTTTGCCAGAGCGAAAACGCTCCAGGTTCTGTTCCGGGCCGGAAGTCAGGATTCCCCGCCAAGGGAGTAAGCGGCGACGGGAAGGTGGTAAGTTCATGTCGAGTGCACACGGCATCCCAAACACGGAGCGTGGCCTGCGTGACAAAGGACGCATACAGATTGGGGGGCCTGTGACTCCTGCGAAGGAAAGGTATCTCCTGCAGAGTCCTGCCCGCCACCGCCTGATCCTGAAACAGCCAGTGTCTGTCCGACTCCCATTTACTCCATTCAACCAAGTAGCGCAACTGCGCCGCCTGGAAGTACTTGTGTAAGTCCGGGATGCCGAGGCCCCCGGACTCGGGTGCCAGTGTGGAGAGGGCTCTACGGAGTCTAGGTTTACGACCCTGCCAAACAAATCGAGCGATATCAGCCTGAGTCTGTCGTATCCATCCCTTCGGAGGCTGTAAAGGCAAAGCACGGAACAGATACAGCACCTGCGGCAGGAGAGTCATTTTCACTGCAGGAATGCGTCCCAACAGTGATAGCGTACCTTTGCTCCACCGGAGCAACTCTTCTTTCAGTTTGGTCCCTAAGGCCGCATAGTTAGCCGTAACCATGGCAGGCAGGGATGGTGCCAGCAGTACCCCCAGGTATGGGATCAGATCTCTAGACCATTGCAAGGGGAAGCGGTTCTGCAGCTCCAGCCTGGTAGCCGAGGCGAGCGAGATGTCAAGGGCCGCCGATTTCCTCATGTTCATTTTGAACCCCGCCACAGCCGCAAAAGCGTCCAACTCTGCGAGGCAGGCAGGGAGCGCCTCCTTCGGGTTGTCGAGCATAAAGATCACGTCATCCGCATAGAGGCTGATAGTGTGGATGTAGCCGCCCATCTTGACACCCGTCACTTCTGGGTTACTTCTGATCCTCTGGGCAAAAGGCTCCATGTACAGAGCGAAGAGCAGCGGGGACAGGGGGCACCCCTGCCTAGTACCCCGTTCAATCGCGAATTGGCCCGAATTGCAACCATTGACCCTCACCGTCGCAGTGGGAAACTTGTAACAGTTAAGTATTAGGGTGCGAAACTTCTCGCCCAACCCCAGCTTACAGAGAACCTTCTCGAGGTAGGGCCAATGCACCCGATCGAACGCCTTTTCGGCGTCCACCGAAAGCAGCATATGCTCCCCGGGGATCCGAGAGGCCTTCTCCAGAACGTGGACCACCCGTTTGGTGTTGTCCACTGTCTGCCGGCCCGGGACAAACCCGGCCTGATCCGGATCCACCAACCCCGGCAGATGAGGCGCCAAACGTGCGGCCAGGATCCCGGTGTAAAGCTTAAGGTCTACATTGAGCAGCGAGATCGGCCTATAGGATGCACATTCGGTGCGGGGCTTTCCCGGCTTGGGAATAACCGACACCGTCGCCCTCAGTAGATCCGGGGGGATGGCCCCAGACTCCGCAAAGGAGTTAAAGAGTCGTGTCAGCAGCGGGGCCAGCTCCGGGCAGAATGTTTTGTAGAAGAGTGGAGTATAACCGTCGGGCCCCGGGGCCTTCCCATGCTTGAGTCGGGAGATAGCCCCAATCACTTCCTCCGGGCGGATATCCCGGTCCAGGTACTCAGCCTGTTCCGGTGTGAGTACCGGGAGGTCGACCGATGTGAGGTAATCAGCCTCTGCCGAGGCCGACGGGGGCTCGCCAGCGTAGAGGTCCGCATAATATCGGCGGAAGCCTTCCGCTATCTGGTCGTCCTCCGTGACCAACCCGCCTCCGGGGACGGACAGGCCCTCGACCTTCTGGCGTTGGTGTCGTACCCGCAGTTTATTCGCTAGCAACCGGCCGCAACGGTCACCGCCAGTATAGTATGCGTGCTTCAGGCGCAGCGCCGCATATTCCGCCCTGTCCATATCCAGCGCGGAGAGAAGCTTCCGCGCCGCCTTGAGCTGCCTCCAGACTCTGGGGGCCCCTGTCCTCTGGTGTACCTGTTCTAGCTCCCGAACCGTACCTGTAAGTTCGTCCCTCTTCCGCTGTCTATCCCTGTTCTCCGCCGAGGAGATGGAAATGAACTCTCCCCGCAGCACCGCCTTCAGGGCTGACCACTGCGTCGCCCGGGTGGTATCGTCGTTCTCATTGTGCTCCCGGAACCCAGCAATCGCGGCCCGGATCCGCGACAGTACCTCCCGTCGGTGTAACAGAGTGTCCCGGAGGCGCCAGACCCCGCGTCTCGGGGATATCGGCGGCAACTGGAAGCATCCCGACACCGGAGCATGGTCCGACAACGTGAGGACCCCTATGTCAGATGCTGTCGCTAGTGCGGCCAACGGCCCCGTCACCAGGAGGTAGTCCAGTCTGGCGTAAGTCCTATGTGCGTGGGAGTAATAGGAATAGGCCCTCGAGGCGGGATGTAATTGTCTCCAAAGATCGTGCATGTCCAGGTCTCCTAAGTGTGAGGCACTAAGCTGTGAAATTTCCCCAGTCTGTGGATGGCGCTGCGCGGATCTGTCTAAAGATGAGTTGAAGACCATATTCAGGTCACCACCAATGAGTATATGCCTATCTGGGGTAGTCGCAATATCGGCTAAAGCAGACTGCAAAAACAAGTCCTGGCGATCATTAGTGCTATACACTGAACCCACCGTGAAAGGGAAACCCCCTAACCTAAATCTGTATGCCAGGAGCCTCCCCTTCTGCTCCGCCACCTTGTGCAGTACCTCCCCTCTGAACTTCCCAGACACCAAGATAGCAACCCCTGCCGTTTTAGTAGTCCCAGACGAAAAAAGCTGAACCGGGAACTTCGGGGACCGCAACCTGGGACAGTCTCGGGCCAGGAGATGCGTTTCTTGTAAAAGGCAGGGCGTTGGAGTTTTAAAACTGCAGCAGCCTGGCTACAGTGGTAGGCCTGGATTCAGGTTTATCTTATCACACTAATATATGGCACTGTTTGCTGTAGTCTATTGGTGATTTTTAACTTACCATGCAATGGGTGTATTTTGGGACACCAAACACTATGGTCTTATAGGAAAGATAGGCCAATTAGCAGTAACCCAATGTTAAAATGTTTTAGGGATAAGAGTACATGGCCTGAGCACTGAACACAGTGTCTCACTGTGCAAAGTGTGAAACCCAGCAATAAAAGTAAGCAACAAATTGGAGGTGACATTACAAAATGGGGAATTTTCTCACAAACCTCTATGTGTCTTTTTGTGTGTGAGCTGGGGAGTAATTAAGGATTAAAGGCTGAGCTGTATTTTTTGTCAATGTAAAATCAGTTTTATTTTCATTCTGCTATCCAATAAAGCAGAGCTCAATGCTTGGAAGCTAGTGAAGTTTTATGAACAATATAACTTACTTTTTGCCTCTCACAAGATAGATATCCTTGTACCACTGAACATATGCTTCCCTATCACAAGTAGTTTGAACTAAAACTTTAAATATATAATTATGACTACATTTTTGGCATAGATACCTCTTAAAATAGTTTAGAATCTATTTTTCAATAGCAAACGGTGTGATTTCACTTCCCCAACCTGTCTTTGATCTTCCCATACCTTGATTGTCGTGGGAAAACCGAGGAGAAAAGTTGACATGAGGGTGACTACAAAGGGCGGGTCAACTGTAAGGGCAGAGAAATGTCATTGAAAGAGCAGTCTATGATGGAACATTGGTTGGGCCAGTCATTCTTTTTAGAGTACCTTCTGTGCAGTGGCGTAACGAAACCTGAAGGGGCCCCCATGCAAAGTACATGGAAGGGGCCCCCGACTCACCACTCTGCCCCACCACCAACAAATCTGGTATATTTTGATTTGAAACCGCCAACATTAAATGAAATGTCTCTATATTTGCGTACTCCATGTTCGAATAAGAAAGTAAGAAACACTCTTAACATAAAAGCTACACCATTTGTAACATTATTGTGAAGAGCAGATTATTTAACTGAGACAGGAATCAAAGCAATGCCAAGGTGCGGTCCTATTGTTTGAGGAACTGCCTATCCCTGCAGAACAAAGAACAACTACATAGGATCTGAATTAAAATTGACATTCATGGAAAATAACTTGAACCTTTGAAAGACAAACCCAAATCTGAAATTTAACAGGCTCGACTGACAATATACATGAGCAGTACACAAGATATAACCCAGTATCCTGCCGCTCCAAGAGAAATAAACTGGTGTGAATTATCTGCATGCCACACGCTTGCGTCTGTCAGGGATTTTGGATCATGTTTACCACTCTATGAACTGAGGATGCAATTTTAATATCTACAATCAGGGCGTTATTAGTAAGCAGGGCATAAACAGGCAGGCACACAAGGCTGGGGATGAAAACTGATTGGATGCTTCAGAACACTGATGCAGATGTGTGTCCAGCAATATACAAAACTCAAGCGTGTTTTGTAAGCAAGCCCCCTTTCTTCTTGCATCAAGGTGAAAACACTTTCAAAGCGCGTGATAAAAAATAAATCCAGCAGCATGCAGAAATAAAGCTAGGTTGGTCAAATAATTCCCCCTTTGGTTTGTGTATGAAGGCACAAATACTTCAAAGTGCCTGGTCAAAGAATAACAAGCACAACAGCATACAAAAATCAAATCTAACCAGTTTAATCAGACTATGGCCCTTTGGTGTGTGAATGAAGGTGCAAATATTTCACAATGACTTTTTAAACAATAACAAGTACAGCAGGCAGCATCATACAAAAATAAAACCAGTTTAGTCAACAAATGCCCCTTTGGCTTGTGCATGAAGGTGCAGATATTTCAAAGTCACTGTTAAAACAATATTACGTACAGCAGGCAGAAGGATATAAAAATCCCTGTACTGTACCCTTCCCAGGCACACACACATCTAGCGCAGCGTCACTACTCCTGCGCAACACTGCACATCTACCTGAAGTAGGCCAAGGGTGAGTCAAGCACACAGCAGCTGAACTTTAAAAAAATTGAGTGAGCCTGTAGGCCTCACTCCAGTGACAGGGTAAAAAGGGACCTGTTCAGTACTACTGATCACTACCAGTCACTTCAGCCATGAGTAACTTACGACACTGGTGGGTCTCCTTCTCTATCAGCCACCCAACTACACTGCACTCTCGCCTCTCTACCATTGCCACACTGTCTATCCTTACTCCTTCCTATCCCATTTTATTTTTCTTATGTTATTCCTAGTCTGTCATTTCTCTTTTTCTAATTATGAGTTGCTGCTTTCCATTTTACCCAGCTCTTTCCTCTCCCCTACAATACCCCCTCTTTCCACATATCTTTTCCAAGCTTGTTCTTCTACCGTCTCCCTCTTTTCTGCCACTGTTTTCAAACTTCCTGTTCATATCACACATTTATTTGCCCTTTACTTAACACACTTTCCCATCATTTTATAGACATATAAGCCTCTCCTTTCCACCTCTTTCCTGTGATGCCGATCCCTTCATTACCCCTGACTAGGCCAGCTCCTTTATTAAGTTTGGCATCTCTATTCTTACTTTCTTTTCACCTTTTTCCTCATTCTCCTCCCCACCTCTAGCTCCCTACCCATCTCTGACCTCTTCTCTTTCCTGTTAAGTTTCTCCCCAGTCCCTTCCACTGCCTGATCAGCTTTTCTTTTTTGTCTTTTGTCTCCAACTCCATCACTTCATGGAACTTTCCCCTTTCTCTCATTTTTTCGTAGCACCTTCCCTGTCCCCTCCCTTTGTTCCTCTTCTTCCTCCTATCCTTACTTCTCTCTTTCAAGTCCCACCTCGTCTTCCTCTCCTGTGATTCTCGCCTGGTTTCCAGTGTTCATGTTATCTGATTCCGGGCAGAGACTATGTTAAGTGCAGGGGCGCAACACAGGCCCCCGCAGCCCCCGCGGTGCGGGGGGGCCTCGAAGGTTAGGGGGCCCCGGCCCCCTCTGCACAATGCAGACTGGCTTGACTATGCGAGCAAACTGTAAATATTAACTTGCAGCAGTCAGTGTCACGGCACGGTTCGCCTGGGAACAGTCACGTAATGTCAATACCCTTTGGGTTGAGTTTGCGCTATATAAAAACTGCCTCAAAAAATAAAAGTATTTGAGTAATTGGTTGTTATGCTCTGTTCAGTTGCCGCTGCACCATAATTTTCTTTTTCTAGGGCGCTTGCGATGTAATTGTCTTTCAATGTAGGTTGCCGATTGAAGCTGTAGTTGTGCACGCCACGGTATAGCTGTTAACTGACATCACACGTGGGCCCCAATGGCTGCTACTGAGACAGCCAGGACGAGCAAGTGCGCTCTGCGCAGCTCCGATATTAAATTATTTTCCGGCGGCAATCATGGCTGCTCAGTTATCACGTTGCATCTGGATCCAAGGAAAATACCAGCCCTGCCCCTCAGGATCATTAGTTGAGTCGTGCCCGGGGTTCCGTTGCTGAGGGGCAGGTCAGGGGCGTAACACAGGCCCCCGCAGCCCCCGCGGTGCGGGGGGGCCTCGAAGGTTAGGGGGCCCCGGCCCCCTCAGCACAATGCAGACTGGCTTGACTATGCGAGCAAACCGTAAATATTAACTCGCAGCAGTCAGTGTCACGGCACGGTTCGCCTGGGAACAGTCACGTAATGTCAATACCCTTCGGGTTGAGTTTGCGCTATATAAAAACTGCCTCAAAAAATAAAAGTATTTGAGTAATTGGTTGTTATGCTCTGTTCAGTTGCCGCTGCACCATAATTTTCTTTTTCTAGGGCGCTTGCGACGTAATTGTCTTTCAATTTAGGTTGCAGATTGAAGCTGTAGTTGTGCACGCCACGGTATAGCTGTTAACTGACGTCACACGTGGGCCCCAATGGCTGCTACTGAGACAGCCAGGACGAGCAAGCGCGCTCTGCGCAGCTCCGATATTAAATTCTTTTCCGGCAGCAATCATGGCTGCTCAGTTATCACGTTGCATCTGGATCCAAGGAAAATACCAGCCCTGCCCATCAGGATCATTAGTTGAGTCGTGCCCGGGGGTTCCGTTGCTGAGGGGCAGGGGCTGGTGCTGTATCTGCAGCTGCAGACTTACACGCGCCACTACACCAAACCCTGCAGGTGACACCCGGTTTGGCAGCCCCCGTTTGGACCTCAGGGACACAAGGCACCACTAGAATTAAGGTAATTTATACGCATCATGTTAAGTTGCAAAACTGTTGTTTTATAATAAATTTTTTTACTGGTTAAACTGAAGTTTGAAACTTATATGGTGTACAGCACGATCAGATCGACGTGAAAGAGGGCCTTGAGGACAGTCAGGCATCTAGTTCGAACCTTCAGTGACTTTCGTACTGTTAAATTATATAACTTTGTCGTCGTGGTTGAATTTTAATTGAAGACTTTAGAAACTAAAATGCCCAGGAGTCCGACAGAAATCCAGCTCAATATTCTATTTGTCAACGTGCCTTGCTTGCTGGTCTTTCTGATGCGCATAGGTAGTTCAGGAGGTTTTTAGCAGGTACCGAGAATGAAATGAAGTGAGAGCTTGAACTTGTTTTGACTGGTAGAATTATGGGCTGTGGGGCTGAGGGCTGAGGATTATTGTAGCCATGAAATACTTTATTTGTACGTGTTTATTTTAGGCAATGTCTGCTTTACAGTGCTTCGAAGCACTTGTGTGATTTTGCACATGGAAGAATCTGACAGAACTAAAATAATATAGAAAGCAATAACTTTTCTGTACCCCCAACATCTTTATTTATCAAACCACTAATATCATTGACATTCAGTGACTTTTGCTTCTTTATTTGCTCAAATGAAAACCTTTAAATAGCACATTTTACATTCAATTACTTTATTATTTCAAAACTATATATAATGACGATTTGTAGTTCGTTACAGACTGTATCAATATTATGTTTTTCATAAGTAGTTTCTTTATGCATATTTTTATAGAGAAAGTGGCTATTTCCTTAGCAAGCTTCAGTGTATTAGGAACACACTACTAATCTGTGTCTAGCCTGCAAGACAGATTTGGATCATATTAGGACCTCCACAGCCATTCTTCTTTCCGAGGTCGATAAATTCATTACCATGGAGGGTTGTTGGTACAAAAAAAAAAAAAAGCCATGAGCGAACAGTCATGAAAACCGCAGCAAACACAGAAACAATTACAACTGTGCGGTCACGCAGTCTGACTCTGCAGTACTCTGCTAATTTTTCAGCACCTACCATTAGCACACTTTAGTTTGGTGAGTTTTTAGAGTTTCTTGTTAGTCAAACGGTCGTAATTTGTGATATTTATGTTTCCCTCATCAGCTTCCTTACTTACTTTTGCTTGCAAGAAAATGTCACTCAAAGTCATTGAAATGTCACTCAGAATTTCACTGAAATTATGAATGTGTCACACATACCAATCCGAAACCTTGGCAGCTATGAGTATGCATACTGTAAATCTGGCTGATAATGCATTGCAAAATGGCGGGCAGAACTGTTAGGTCAAGTGAGGTCAATGGAAGTGTAAGCGACGTGCAGCAGCTCTTGAACTGTCAGGACACTGGAATTATTCTTTTTATCTACGGCCGAAAATGAACTACAGCGTCAGCGAGATTCCGTGAGACGTCACATGAACAGACTTCGACTATGTTGTACGGTCCAGACTCCGCATCAGGCAGGCACCATTATGTTTTTTTTTCTCAATTTCCTGCCAATGGACTTGGGCCCCCAGGAGCTGCTGCCCGTGCCGCCGGCAGGAGTATGATTGTGCTCCCTGACCTCGACAGGCGGACACTTCAGGGTGGCCTACGGCAGCAGGATCATGGTGTAGCACTGAGTTGAGACACACCATCGGCTTGGCTTTCCTCGTGGTGCAGGGGCCTCCTTTTCGCAAAGTTTTAAGTTGGTTCGAGTTGTAGGGTAGGAAGGAAACGTTTTTCTTTTAACAATAGAGTAGCGTTTGTGTCAGCTGTTGTGGTGCAGCAGGTTCAGCACGAGGGGGAGGGGCCTGGTTCACAAATGTCTTGGTGATAGTTCTCACTGTTACTAGTGGCATGTCATTGTTGTTTCCGAGTAGATCTCAGGCCCAGATCCATGGTCTTGCAAGGTTCAATATGTTTTAAAAGATCTGAAGGGAGCATGCCAAAGTCTCCTTTGTGTAGTGATGCAGTGTGAATGTCATTCTCTCACATGATCTACCTGCTCATACGTCATTTTTGTCATCTGCCTTGTTTACTTTGCCTTTGTAAACCTTAATTCCTGCGTTTTGCCCCTTTTTCACTGTGCCTCCCTGCCTGTCATTTGCCTTCTGTACCCGTTGCATTGCCAGTTTTTCCCGCCGCTGCGTCCCGCCCCCCTGCTCGCCCATTCGCCACTCCCGCCTCCCAGCTGCTCCTCCCTCCCACCTACCCTTAAGGCAAGCCCATCTGCACCTGTCCGCGCCCAGCGCCAGAACACTGAACGCCGCTACAATGCCAGCACCCTCCACGCCCTCAACATCGGATGATCACACACCTGTTTCCTGACCGCCCTGAAACGCACACAAGGACCCTTCTGCCGGAACTGCAGCTTCACCAGCATCCGACCCACCCATCCACCCACTGTGAAAGAACGCAACCACCTCAGATGCATTCTTTTCAACACCTGCTCTGCCTGCAAACACGCTGTTGAAGTCTGGGACCTTCTCGACTGAACCTCCCCAGATGTCGCCTTCCTGACCGAGACTTGGCTGAACACCTCCTCTGCACCCAACATCGCCATAGCCTTCCCGGACGGCTACAAGAACACCCGCAGGGATTGCACCAACAGAGTAGGAGGAGGAATCGCCATCGTCCACAGGAACACTCTCAGAGTTTCGACCAACACCGACG
Source organism: Lissotriton helveticus (assembly GCF_964261635.1). NCBI lineage: Eukaryota > Metazoa > Chordata > Amphibia > Caudata > Salamandridae > Lissotriton > Lissotriton helveticus. Next base: position 1,207,758,590 of record NC_136057.1, read on the forward strand.
ACACCCTCAGCACCGCTGAACACCTGCACTTCCAGATTCACACCGATCCCAACACCACCCTCAGAAGAACCCTTGTCTACAGACCCCCCGGACCCTGACCACAGTTCAGCGACTCCATCACCGACTTCATCAGTACACACGCCCTCGCCCCCACAGACTATATCCTTCTCGGGGACCTGAACTTCCACCTTGAGAGCAACACCAACTCCACCACCCTGATCGACAACCTCGCCAACCTCAGACTCAGACAACTCGTCACAACACCCACTCACTCTGCCGGCCACACGCTTGACCCTATCTTCTCCGCAAGCTCCCACGTCTCCTTCAACCACTCCACCAAACTCCACTGGACCGTCCATCGCTTCATCCACTTCACCTTCCGGAAACCCACAACTCACCACCACACCCAACAGATCCCCCGCCGATGCTGGAGCAAAGTCACCAAAGACCAGCTAACCACCACCCTCGCCCGGAGCCCACCCACTGACTCCGACACCATGGCCCGCAACCGCAGACAATAGATCAGCGACTGCGCCAACACCCTCCCCCCGATCAAGAAACCCTCCAACAGACACACCAGCAAGAAAGCTAGCTGGTTCACTGAAGACCTCCAGGCCTCCAAGAAAACCTGCTGAACGCTAGAGAAGAAATGGCACCATGAACAGACACCGAACAGCTACGCAGCCCACAAGAATGCCACCCGCTGACACCATCACCTCATCAGATCCGCCAAAAGGGCCTCCTTCAAAGACCGCCTAGAAAACAACACACACAACAGCAAAGAGCTCTTAAACATCGTGAAGGAACTCTCCAACACCTACGACATCCCACCTTCACAAGACCTGTGCGACTCCCTTGCCACCGTCTTCCATCGCAAGATCATAGACATTCACGACAGCTTCAACGTCACGACCACCCCGACAACCACTGAGACCACCGTCCCCACGGCCACCATCCGCACTGATCCCGTGTTCTCCTGGACCAACTTAAACGCAGACGACACCATCAAAATCATGAACAACATTCACTCCGGATCTCGGTCTGACCCATGCCCACACCAACATCTTCAACAAAGCCAGCACCACCATCGCATCCCATCTCCAGAAAGCCATCAACATCTCCTTCAAGACAGCAACCTTCCCGGAGAGCTGGAAGCCTGCCGAGATCAATGCCTTACTCAAAAAACCCAAGGCTGACCCCAAGGACCTCAAGAACTTCCGGCCCATCTTCCTGCTCCCGTCCCCGGCGCAGGTCATCGAGAAGACCGTCAACAGGTAACTGACCCGACACCTCGAGGAGGACAGCATCCTGGACCCGTCCCAGTCCGGGTTCCGCACAACCACAGCACCAAAACTGCCATCATCGCCGCCACCGATGACATCTGGGCCCTGCTGGACAACGGAGAAACCACGGCCCTCATCCTCCTGGACCTGTCAGCTGCCTTCAACACTGCCTGCCACCACACCCTACGCACACGCCTCCAAGATGCTGGGATCCGAGACAAGGCTTCCTCAAATTGCGACAATTCCATATGTGACACAGGAAGAAGGCGGACAACATTTCACAATGTTCCCTCAGTCTTTCCATAGGGCCACAGTCCTAGATCTGGTCTGTCTGTTGCTGTTGGAATATAGACACTCCAACAGGACTAGCACTTTGCAGTTTGACTAATTCTCTGCATGAAGTGCTTTGACCAGAAGCAATGGAAATCCCTACACTAGTTGCTGTCAATAAACAAGTATTGTGTCGGACCTGCAGTGAGTCGACACATAGACTCTTTGCTGTTTATTCAGAGTGTTGCTGCCTTTCCAGCTGCACGGATTTCTTGGGCCAGCCTCCTTGTCCATGCTGTGCTTGCAGCTAATGAGGAGCAAGTATTACAGGGAGGGTCCAGGCACACACAAGAGTCCATATTCCGGAAGCCACTTAACCAGTGGCGTAACGAAACCTGAAGGGGCCCCCATGCAAAGTACATGGAAGGGGCCCCCGACTCACCACTCTGCCCCACCACCAACAAATCTGGTATATTTTGATTTGAAACCTCCAACATTAAATGAAATGTCTCTATATTTGCGTACTCCATGTTCGAATAAGAAAGTAAGAAACACTCTTAACATAAAAGCTACACCATTTGTGTCGGACCTTGCCAAAACCATTCGTGCTCATGGGATGAGCCTTACATCTTACGCCGATGACACCCAGTTGGTTTTAGCCTTCCGAAATGACGGCCAAAAAATCGCCAATAATTTCAATCTGGGCATGCAGGCCATAGGGAATTGGATGGCATCCAATTGCCTTAAATTGAACTCGGATAAGTCCGAGGTGGTCATCTTTGGAAGCTTAACCCCAGAATGGTCCTCCCGCTGGTGGCCACAGTCTATGGGTCCTCCCCCCACTCCTGTCAGCAAAGTGAGGAACCTAGGTGTCATGTTTGACGACCGTCTCACTTTTTTCCCTCATGCAAACCAGATTGCCTCCTCTGCTTTCTATAAGCTATGAATCATTAAAAAAATCCTCCCTTTCCTTCCTGCGTCAGCTGGTAAAACCCTGATCACGTCCCTGGTCCTGTCCACCTTGGACTATTGTAATGCCCTATTCTTGAACTCCCAAGAAAAAGTCCTCAACAAGCTGCAAACCATTCAAAATGCTGCTGCCAGACTGCTGGGTGATATCCCCAAGTTTCAATCAGTCTCAGGAACCATCAGAGAACTTCACTGGCTTTCCATCAGGAACAGAACTAAATTTAAAGCTCTGTGCATTGTTTACAAGTCGTTGCACAACTAGGGACCAGCCTTTCTCAAGCAACAACTTGTTCCCTACCGGCCCACTAGGTCCCTGCGGTCTTCTGACCTCTTCCAGCTGGAAATACCCCGTACCAAACTGGTTTCATGGGGTGACAGAAGATTCCTCGTTTCAGCACCCAAGCTCTGGAATACTTTGCCACTATCCATAAAGAGCAGCCCCTCCCTGTGGTCCTTCCGAAAGCACCTCAAAACGTGGCTATTTGACCAATAATCACATCCTCCTGTAGGGCCGAATTTAGCAGATACTCAGCGCCGAGATGCCCACGGGCCGTCGTTGCGCTTAATAAGTGTTTAAATAAATAAATAAATAAATAACATTATTGTGAAGAGCAGATTATTTAACTGAGACAGGAATCAAAGCAATGCCAAGGTGCGGTCCTATTGTTTGAGGAACTGCCTATCCCTGCAGAACAAAGAACAACTACATAGGATCTGAATTAGAATTGACATTCATGGAAAATAACTTGAACCTTTGAAAGACAAACCCAAATCTGAAATTTAACAGGCTCGACTGACAATATACATGAGCAGTACACAAGATATAACCCAGTATCCTGCCGCTCCAAGAGAAATAAACTGGTGTGAATTATCTGCATGCCACACGCTTGCGTCTGTCAGGGATTTTGGATCATGTTTACCACTCTATGAACTGAGGATGCAATTTTAATATCTACAATCAGGGCGTTATTAGTAAGCAGGGCATAAACAGGCAGGCACACAAGGCTGGGGATGAAAACTGATTGGATGCTTCAGAACACTGATGCAGATGTGTGTCCAGCAATATACAAAACTCAAGCGTGTTTTGTAAGCAAGCCCCCTTTCTTCTTGCATCAAGGTGAAAACACTTTCAAAGTGCGTGATAAAAAATAAATCCAGCAGCATGCAGAAATTAAGCTAGGTTGGTCAAATAATTCCCCCTTTGGTTTGTGTATGAAGGCACAAATACTTCAAAGTGCCTGGTCAAACAATAACAAGCACAACAGCATACAAAAATCAAATCTAACCAGTTTAATCAGACTATGGCCCTTTGGTGTGTGAATGAAGGTGCAAATATTTCACAATGACTTTTTAAACAATAACAAGTACAGCAGGCAGCATCATACAAAAATAAAACCAGTTTAGTCAACAAATGCCCCTTTGGCTTGTGCATGAAGGTGCAGATATTTTAAAGTCACTGTTAAAATAATATAACGTACAGCAGGCAGAAGGATATAAAAATCCCTGTACTGTACCCTTCCCAGGCACACACACATCTAGCGCAGAGTCACTACTCCTGCGCAACACTGCACATCTACCTGAAGTAGGCCAAGGGTGAGTCAAGCACACAGCAGCTGAACTTTAAAAAAAATGAGTGAGCCTGTAGGCCTCACTCCAGTGACAGGGTAAAAAGGGACCTGTTCACTACTACTGATCACTACCAGTCACTTCAGCCATGAGTAACTTACGACACTGGTGGGTCTCCTTCTTTATCAGCCACCCAACTACACTGCACTCTCGCCTCTCTACCATTGCCACACTGTCTATCCTTACTCCTTCCTATCCCATTTTATTTTTCTTATGTTATTCCTAGTCTGTCATTTCTCTTTTTCTAATTATGAGTTGCTGCTTTCCATTTTACCCAGCTCTTTCCTCTCCCCTACAATACCCCCTCTTTCCACATATCTTTTCCAAGCTTGTTCTTCTACTGTCTCCCTCTTTTCTGCCACTGTTTTCAAACTTCCTGTTCATATCACACATTTATTTGCCCTTTACTTCACACACTTTCCCTTCATTTTATAGACATATAAGCCTCTCCTTCCCACCTCTTTCCTGTGATGCCGATCCCTTCATTACCCCTGACTAGGCCAGCTCCTTTATTAAGTTTGGCATCTCTATTCTTACTTTCTTTTCACCTTTTTCCTCATTCTCCTCCCCACCTCTAGCTCCCTACCCATCTCTGACCTCTTCTCTTTCCTGTTAAGTTTCTCCCCAGTCCCTTCCACTGCCTGATCAGCTTTTCTTTTTTGTCTTTTGTCTCCAACTCCATCACTTCATGGAACTTTCCCCTTTCTCTCATTTTTTCGTAGCACCTTCCCTGTCCCCTCGCTTTGTTACTCTTCTTCCTCCTATCCTTACTTCTCTCTTTCAAGTCCCACCTCGTCTTCCTCTCCTGTGATTCTCGCCTAGTTTCCAGTGTTCATGTTATCTGATTCCGGGCAGAGAATATGTTAAGTGGCTTCCGGAATATGGATTCTTGTGTGTGCCTGGACCCTCCCTGTAACACTTGCTCCTCATTAGCTGCAAGCACAGCATGGACAAGGAGGCTGGCCCAAGAAATCCGTGCAGCTGGAAAGGCAGCAACACTCTGAATAAACAGCAAAGAGTCTATGTGTCGACTCACTGCAGGTCCGACAGAATACTTGTTTATTGACAGCAACTAGTGTAGGGATTTCCATTGCTTCTGGTCAAAGCACTTCATGCAGAGAATTAGTCAAACTGCAAAGTGCTAGTCCTGTTGGAGTGTCTATATTCCAACAGCAACAGACAGACCAGATCTAGGACTGTGGCCCTATGGAAAGACTGAGGGAACATTGTGAAATGTTGTCCGCCTTCTTCCTGTGTCACATATGGAATTGTCGCAATTTGAGGAAGCCTTGTCTCGGATCCCAGCATCTTGGAGGCGTGTGCGTAGGGTGTGGTGGCAGGCAGTGTTGAAGGCAGCTGACAGGTCCAGGAGGATGAGCGCCGTGGTTTCTCCGTTGTCCAGCAGGGCCCAGATGTCATCGTTGGTGGCGATGAGGGCAGTTTTGGTGCTGTGGTTGTGCGGAACCCGGACTGGGACGGGTCCAGGATGCTGTCCTCCTCGAGGTGTCGGGTCAGTTATCTGTTGACGGTCTTCTCGATGACCTGCGCCGGGGACGGGAGCAGGAAGATGGGCCGGAAGTTCTTGAGGTCCTTGGGGTCAGCCTTGGGTTTTTTGAGTAAGGCATTGATTTAGGCGGGCTTCCAGCTCTCCGGGAAGGTTGCTGTCTTGAAGGAGATGTTGATGGCTTTCTGGAGATGGGATGCGATGGTGGTGCTGGCTTTGTTGAAGATGTTGGTGTGGGCATGGGTTAGACCGAGATCCGGAGTGAATGGTGTTCATGATTTTGATGGTGTCGTCTGCGTTTAAGTTGGTCCAGGAGAACACGGGATCAGTGCGGATGGTGGCCTCAGTGGTTGTCGGGGTGGTCGTGACGTTGAAGCTGTCGTGAATGTCTATGATCTTGCGATGGAAGACGGTGGCAAGGGAGTCGCACAGGTCTTGTGAAGGTGGGATGTCGTTGGTGTTGGAGAGTTCCTTCACGATGTTTAAGAGCTCTTTGCTGTTGTGTGTGTTGTTTTCTAGGCGGTCTTTGAAGGAGGCTCTTTTGGCGGATCTGATGAGGTGATGGTGTCTGCGGGTGGCATTCTTGTGGGCTGCGTAGCTGTTCGGTGTCTGTTCACGGTGCCATTTCTTCTCTAGCGTTCAGCAGGTTTTCTTGGAGGCCTGGAGGTCTTCAGTGAACCAGCTAGCTTTCTTGCTGGTGTGTCTGTTGGAGGGTTTCTTGATCGGGGGGAGGGTGTTGGCGCAGTCGCTGATCTATTGTCTGCGGTTGCGGGCCATGGTGTCGGAGTCAGTGGGTGGGCTCCGGGCGAGGGTGGTGGTTAGCTGGTCTTTGGTGACTTTGCTCCAGCATCGGCGGGGGATCTGTTGGGTGTGGTGGTGAGTTGTGGGTTTACGGAAGGTGAAGTGGATGAAGCGATGGACGGTCCAGTGGAGTTTGGTGGAGTGGTTGAAGGAGACGTGGGAGCTTGCGGAGAAGATAGGGTCAAGCGTGTGGCCGGCAGAGTGAGTGGGTGTTGGGACGAGTTGTCTGAGTCTGAGGTTGGCGAGGTTGTCGATCAGGGTGGTGGAGTTGGTGTTGCTCTCAAGGTGGAAGTTCAGGTACCCGAGAAGGATATAGTCTGTGGAGGCGAGGGCGTGTGTACTGATGAAGTCGGTGATGGAGTCGCTGAACTGTGGTCAGGGTCCGGGGGGTCTGTAGACAAGGGTTCTTCTGAGGGTGGTGTTGGGATCGGTGTGGATCTGGAAGTGCAGGTGTTCAGCGGTGCTGAGGGTGTCGTCGGTGTTGGTCGAGACTCTGAGAGTGTTCCTGTGAACGATGGCGATTCCTCCTCCTACTCTGTTGGTGCAATCCCTGCGGGTGATCTTGTAGCCGTCCGGGAAGGCTATGGCGATGTTGGGTGCAGAGGAGGTGTTCAGCCAAGTCTCGGTCAGGAAGGCGACATCTGGGGAGGTTCAGTCGAGAAGGTCCCAGACTTCAACAGCGTGTTTGCAGGCAGAGCAGGTGTTGAAAAGAATGCATCTGAGGTGGTTGCGTTCTTTCACAGTGGGTGGATGGGTGAGTCGGATGCTGGTGAAGCTGCAGTTCCGGCAGAAGGGTCCTTGTGTGCGTTTCAGGGCGGTCAGGAAACAGGTGTGTGATCGTCCGATGTTAAGGGCGTGGAGGGTGCTGGCATTGTACCGGCGTTCAGTGTTCTGGCGCTGGGCGCGGACAGGTGCAGATGGGCTTGCCTTAAGGGTAGGTGGGAGGGAGGAGCAGCTGGGAGGTGGGAGTGGCGAATGGGCGAGCAGGGGGGCGGGGACGCAGCGGCGGGAAAAACTGGCGATGCAACGGGTACAGAAGGCAAATGACAGGCAGGGAGGCACAGTGAAAAAGGGGCAAAACGCAGGAATTAAGGTTTACAAAGGCAAAGTAAACAAGGCAGATGACAAAAATGACGTATGAGCAGGTAGATCATGTGAGAGAATGACATTCACACTGCATCACTACACAAAGGAGACTTTGGCATGCTACCTTCAGATCTTTTAAAACATATTGAACCCTGCAAGACCATGGATCCGGGCCTGAGATCTACTCGGAAACAACAATGACATGCCACTAGTAACAGTGAGAACTATCACCAAGACATTTGTGAACCAGGCCCCTCCCCCTCATGCTGAACCTGCTGCACCACAACAGCTGACACAAACGCTACTCTATTGTTAAAAGAAAAATGTTTCCTTCCTACCCTACAACTCGAACCAACTTAAAACTTTGCGAAAAGGAGGCCCCTGCACCACGACGAAAGCCAAGCCGATAGTGTGTCTCAACTCAGTGCTACACCATGATCCTGCTGCCGTAGGCCACCCTGAAGTGTCCGCCTGTCGAGGTCAGGGAGCACAATCATACTCCTGCCGGCGGCACGGGCAGCAGCTCCTGGGGGCCCAAGTCCATTGGCAGGAAATTGAGAAAAAAAAACATAATGGTGCCTGCCTGACGCGGAGTCTGGACCGTACAACATAGTCGGAGTCTGTTCATGTGACGTCTCACGGAATATCGCTGACGCTGTAGTTCATTTTCGGCCGTAGATGGAAAGAATAATTCCACTGTCCTGACAGTTCAAGAGCTGCTGCCTTAAACTTCCATTGACCTCACTTGACCTAACAGTTCTGCCCGCCATTTTGCAATGCATTATAAGCCAGATTTACAGTATGCATACTCATAGCTGCCAAGGTTTCGGATTGGTATGTGTGACACATTCATAATTTCAGTGAAATTCTGAGTGACAGTTCAATGACTTTGAGTGACATTTTCTTGCAAGCAAAATTAAGTAAGGAAGCTGATGAGGGAAACATAAATATCACAAATTACAACCGTTTGACTAACAAGAAACTCTAAAAACTCACCAAACTAAAGTGTGCTAATGGTAGGTGCTGAAAAATTAGCAGAGTACTGCAGAGTCAGACTGCGTGACCGCACAGTTGTAATTGTTTCTGTGTTTGCTGCGGTTTTCATGACTGTTCGCTCATGGCTTTTTTTTTTGTACCAACAACCCTCCATGGTAATGAATTTATCGACCTCGGAAAGAAGAATGGCTGTGGAGGTCTTAATATGATCCAAATCTGTCTTGCAGGCTAGACACAGATTAGTAGTGTGTTCCTATTACACTGAAGCTTGCTAAAGAAATAGCCACTTTCTCTATAAAAATACGCATAAAGAAACTACTTATGAAAAACATAATATTGATACAGTCTGTAACGAACTACAAATCGTCATTATATATAGTTTTGAAATAATAAAGTAATTGAATGTAAAATGTGCTATTTAAAGGTTTTCATTTGAGCAAATAAAGAAGCAAAAGTCACTGAATGTCAATTATATTAGTGGTTTGATAAATAAAGATGTTGGGGGTACAGAAAAGTTATTGCTTTCTATATTATTTTAGTTCTGTCAGATTCTTCCATGTGCAAAATCACACAAGTGCTTCGAAGCACTGTAAATCAGACATTGCCTAAAATAAACACGTACAAATAAAGTATTTCATGGCTACAATAATCCTCAGCCCTCAGCCCCACAGCCCATAATTCTACCAGTCAAAACAAGTTCAAGCTCTCACTTCATTTCATTCTCGGTACCTGCTAAAAACCTCCTGAACTACCTATGCGCATCAGAAAGACCAGCAAGCAAGGCACGTTGACAAATAGAATATTGAGCTGGATTTCTGTCGGACTCCTGGGCATTTTAGTTTCTAAAGTCTTCAATTAAAATTCAACCACGACGACAAAGTTATATAATTTAACAGTACGAAAGTCACTGAAGGTTCGAACAAGATGCCTGACTGTCTTCAAGGCCCTCTTTCACGTCGATCTGATCGCGCTGTACACCATATAAGTTTCAAACTTCAGTTTAACCAGTAAATTTTTTTATTATAAAACGACAGTTTTGCAACTTAACATGATGTGTATAAATTACCTTAATTCTAGTGGTGCCTTGTGTCCCTGAGGTCCAAACGGGGGCTGCCAAACCGGGTGTCACCTGCAGGGTTTGGTGTAGTGACGCGTGTAAGTCTGCAGCTGCAGATACAGCACCAGCCCCTGCCCCTCAGCAACGGAACCCCGGGCACGACTCAACTAATGATCCTGAGGGGCAGGGCTGGTATTTTCCTTGGATCCAGATGCAACGTGATAACTGAGCAGCCATGATTGCCGCCGGAAAATAATTTAATATCGGAGCTGCGCAGAGCGCGCTTGCTCGTCCTGGCTGTCTCAGTAGCAGCCATTGGGGCCCACGTGTGACGTCAGTTAACAGCTATACCGTGGCGTGCACAACTACAGCTTCAATCGGCAACCTAAATTGAAAGACAATTACGTCGCAAGCGCCCTAGAAAAAGAAAATTATGGTGCAGCGGCAACTGAACAGAGCATAACAACCAATTACTCAAATACTTTTCTTTTTTGAGGCAGTTTTTATATAGCGCAAACTCAACCCGAAGGGTATTGACATTATGTGACTGTTCCCAGGCGAACCGTGCCGTGACACTGACTGCTGCGAGTTAATATTTACGGTTTGCTCGCATAGTCAAGCCAGTCTGCATTCTGCTGAGGGGGCAGTAGCCCCCTAACCTTCGAGGCCCCCCCCCGCACCGCGGGGGCTGCGGGGGCCTGTGTTACGCCCCTGCTTCTGTGCTAAGATCATGTAGGCCCTGTGCCAAGGTCCTGTGGCAGCCCGGACTTGCCCTTCCTAGGCTCCCTTTTTAGTGTTGCTCTGTCACTGCAGGACTAGCAGAGAAGCAGAGGAATGAAGGGAAAACCATGGATAGATAGAGGGCTGAAGTTGATGCCGCTGCAGGAGGCCTATTGCAATGTATCTTCTGTCTGAAATGGATTCATGTGTCTACTTACTTCTCGTTTTAAGAAAGACTGCACCAATAAAGTCATGCCACACACTTTTTTTCCCATCAATTTGATACCATAGTTCACCTTTGCTGGGATGAGACTGTTGCTAACATCTTTTAGGCGAAAATCATAAAGATTTATTTGTTTAAACCGCTTCTAAATTTGCAATGTAATTCATTACATTTTTGGGAGACTGCCTGAATGACTAACGCCCATTTTTTCCTCAGCTGACAATGCATCAGAATATCTTGCATGCCCAGTTTTTAACATCCTTAGATGCAACTAAATGCACAACGATATAAAGAGGCTACATAATGTGCGCGGAACCTGTGGTAATAAAGAATGTGACAGTCAAGCTCAAACTAGTATTCTCCCTTTAAGTGAGAAATTAAAATACTGGCTGAACAAGGTCATTCATCAATGATTTAGGCTTGTCTTGATCGTCTGGAGAATTTCTTGTGGCAGATAATTATGTTTACAGTGGCTGAAAGGAAGGAGGGAAAGGACAATTTCAACAACAGTACAATGGTTTTCAGTGCACTAGTAACATTTCGCTTTCACTCTGGGTGCTAATACAAAGGCTACTTTTCTGGAGTTTATTGATATTGGCTCACATTTCTAAAGCTTAGCATGCTTTTTTAAAGTACTGGCCCTTGCTAACACCAAAATACGTTGAGCAGTATTGACAACACTTTAATGACTGCAATGATCAGATTAGGATAGGCTAATACTTGGAGGAAAGTGCCAGAATGGTGGGCCTGATTCAGAAAAAAAACCTGCTAGGAAACATTAACTCCCATTGGATCCACATCTTAGATGTCCAGGAGTACTCCTTAGTGCCAAAGTCCAAACAAGCACATTTTCCACTAAGGTCAAATTCTGCATGGGTCAATCATGCACAATTTTACTTTTGTACATTTAACATCCCTCCACAGCAGGAAATATATTTTTCCCTGTCAGGAAATCCCTACTCGTACATCCCCATGAATTCTTCCCTGTCCCACACTCGACAGTCACTTCCTCCAGTATTTAACAAGAGTACTGTAGTGCCTGATTCCAGGACGGGGAAACCGCCTACACAATATTCGTAAGGACCTATAGACATATACGTTTGTGGTGGATGTTACAAGTATTTTGCTGGCTACAGCTTCTTGTAATTCCTTCTTTACGTATAAACTTAACCTTTCGTCTATTCTAATGCCAGATATTTTACACCCTGGTAAGTAGAAATGGTCTTTTCCAGGTATTAAATTTATCGCATAGGTCTGCTAAAACGTTTGTGAAGGACTTTTTATTTTGAACCGCTTTCTGAGACTTATGCAGCTTATACTGGGCAGCTGACCTTTACTCACATCTCTTATCGTTTGGTCCTTGAGTCGTACTAAAATTGATTCTCACATGAGCGTCACTATTGTATTTTATCTAACCTTGTTTGTATAGTACAAATTCTCTGTATATTCTTGTATGTTACACTATTTAACATGATTTCCCTATAAAACGTATGTATCGTTGCTCAATTTTAGGTTAGATGAATTATTTCAGAATATATATTCTCTTTGTGCGCTTCCAGATCTTTATATTTGTGTGCAGTTTTGCAGCATCACTGTGAATCCTTTTAAGAGCAACATGCCTAAAGTAAGCATACATGGGCATAGCTTAGTCAGTAAGAATCAGGAGAGTGTGAATCTCAAATGTTTGCATGATGAACAGGATCAGCATAGATTGTCAGTGGGTGGTCTCTGCCTAGAGTGGCACAGTGGGTGAAAAACAATGGGTTGGAATGCTACCCGAGTGACTGCCACTCGTTAGACTCTTTTCAAGCATCCACAACATTACCTTTTGGGTGTTTGACTGCCAGTAGCATGGCTGGTAACTTGATACAGGTCTAGCTTTCCAAGACTACCTCTGGCAATGTTTGTGAATTCCAAAAAGTTAATTCGCACCTATTCAAGGTGTACTTAAGAAGGTGCAGATTTACTACTATTTTGGCAAACTAGTCACTATATATATTTAAGAACACAATCCATAAAATGAACAAGTTAAAACCTGAGTGAAATGAGTAGATTGTTTCTAATGATTAGAATATGTACAGGTTTCACAACTATTTTTATAATTATTTTTAGCCTCCAATAGCATTTTGCAATGTTTTTATGAGTGTTTTATGGATTTGTAATCCGAAATGAACAATATTGATGATGAAATGAGAAGGAGGAGAAAAACGGACACACACATAGCAGACCAGACTCATGGCCCCCAGATCCAACTCCCAAACCAAGAATACATGTGAGAGGTGTCACACCCCAAACAACCCAGCTGAAGCCACATCCATGCCCAAATCACCTGGCTGTGGCAGTTCTCCCCCAGGAACTCCTCACTGCTGGCACATACAACACAGAGGCCTGGAGTCCCTGACCTGGGATCACTTATTTTTACTACACAGTTTGTCTCTGCTACAAGACGCCTTAATGATAGAGTTGTCAAATCAATATGTGGACAGAGATCCATGTTTCTGGTCCTCGCCTTTTGCAAATCATTTTATCAAGTGACTGATGCCCCCATGTACAAAGCCAGAGTTGCAAATAGACGAGGAAACCCAGGCAAATTCATAGTCTGAGCTTAGCCAAGCCAGAGTAGAAACATATGTCTGGCTTAACTCTAAGAGTCTGTGTTTGATCTGAGCCATGAAAACGTTTTGGATGTATTTTGTGCAACTAGGTGCAACAAAATAAATCTAAAATGAGACGCAGTATCAGCAGTGTATTGAATAGTTAACTAAAACCTTCTCAAAAATTGTATCTTATTAGAACAGAATCGAGACGAGTAATTTAAAACAGGGCATGAAAATACATTGTAAGCGCGTTAAAATGGGCCACCATGCTCCAGAGGGATTTAATTGGAGCATTAAAAGAGTAAAGGGCACGTAGAGAAGTCATTCCAGACCTGCCACAGTCTGCTGTTTTCTTTCCGAAGGTCACTGTCGTAAGTTTCTTATGGTTTATTTCAAGACTGTTGCTTATGGTAGAGGTGTGCAAACAGGAAAGTAGCAGTTGAGGGATGATTTTGGTTTGACCTAGCAGTACAAGGTCATCAACGTAAAGTAAGTGTGTCACAAGGTGGCCTCTCAGTTTGGGAGGATGGCAGTTGACTTTATCTAAGGCCTCCGTCAAGTCAGCAATATACAAGTTGAAAAGCGTACACAATCTTACTAGGCCCTCAGTTTGTAGAGATCTTCTTCAAGATGCATGCACTATCTCATAATTTGACCTGCACCCAAGTGTTTGAATACAACTGTACAATCGATCTCAGTAAGTCAGCTGGGAGGCCCCAGTCCTGCAGTTTTCACAAAAAGGAGGCCCTACTCTTGCTGTCATGAGCAAGAGTAGGGTGCAGATCCACCCCTGAGGGGTTTGTCGCATATTGGGGCCAGCTCCATCAAATGTGCTGTAGTACTGCTGTTATCTTTGAAGCTGCCCTGAATTCCGTGGATGATCTGTGCTTTGTCTGCCCAAGCTTTCAGGTCTTCGAGCAGGAGGCTAGCAAATAGTTTAGCGTAGTTGTGGATGAGCGCTGCAAGGAGATAATTGCTAGGTTCCGATTTTGAAACCCCATTGAAGATTGGTTGAATAATCAATCGTCTCTATGAGTCTGGGATACAATTTGTATCCAGGTAGAATCCAAACAGTGGTAGCATTGCCATGGCCCAAAATGAGGATTTAGATATAAAGGATGTTGTCTTAAGACGGTTTTGGCCGGGTGCCCCATCTTTCTGCATTCTCACCAATTTGAGACTGGTCTGTTCCTCTGTCGAGCTGGTTGGGCAGGTCTTTGGTGTTATATTGACTCGGTGTTCCACTGGCAGATCAGTAGTGGTGCACTTTGAAAGTTATATAATGTCAGAGTGAACTCATAACTGTTGATGAAAAGTTAGTGAGGCCTGAATTTGTTGTTAATTAAAAATGAGTTGACAGAAATGATATCCATGCGGTCTCAGGAATGTTTACATTCGTGCCTTTCTTGTCTTCTGTTAGCATTTGGTTCACCATGGACCATAATTGTTTGGAGTTCGTTTTTTGCTCACATATAGAAAGCGAGCCCAGAACTCATCATTTTTTTTCTGGACAGCCAGATTGTTCTTATAAAGTTGGCTGAATTTTTTTCTCTTGAGTTTCTCAGTTGGAGAAAAGAGATGCCACAAGAGGTTGCACATATTGGGATTCACTTCACTTTTCAAGGCCTTCTAGTTCCTTGTCAGCTTAAGTTTAGCCGAGTGCTTTTATGAATTTGTACAAGAATGGTATATGGTTTGACAATTCTGGAGTATGTGATCTGTGAATAATATTGATTATTTGATCAGGAAGCTGGTAAGTGAAAAATTGCACCATATTGTGATTTGATCCAGGTAGTCGCCTCAGAGCCAAACTCTTTGTCCCATTGCACTCATTTAAGATTTTCTGTATGTGCCCCTGAGGAAGTGGGTGGGTGGGCAACCACTAGTTGTGAAGTATAAATTGCCAGGGCAATTTGCTGCAGTCTAGCATCACTTGCAAAGCAGTCCCCAAGAGAAGCTATTAGTATACCTGAATACAGCAGCTGAATACAAGGTGAAGTAGATATAGGAGATGGACTTTTCTAATTCTCACGTCCAGCCAGGTGGAGAATCCCCACACAGTTGACCATTTAGGAACCTGAGGCCCAAGTCTTTGCAATCTGACAGGAAGAACTCTGCCAGTTTACTCAAGTGGGTTTTAACAGACAGCCTTTGATGTGAGATATCACAGGTTATGTTCAGGTCATTGGCTTCTTGACCTTTTACACCGTTCAACAGGTTTTTGTTGAAGTCACCAGATAGCAGGATGTTAACCAGCGGGAATTTAATTTTTAATTTTGTTATAGTTTTTAGCAGTCTTTTGCAGTTTAGTCAGTTTTTCTGACCTGCTGGGCTTTATGTGATGATCAGCAAAGATTACTTTTTGTTGCTGCTGAATATACTAAAATTCATTGCTTGCACTCACGATTCTGTCAAGTAGGTCTAATCCGCTGTGCTATGCAAGCATGAAGAGATATAAATCAATAGACCGCCCATTGAGCCTCCATTGTTGATCACTTTGGTAGCTGGTTTTTAATGATCTATACAGCCTGTCATTGAGGCAGTTGTTTGAGCCCAGGTTTTCTGGAAAATAAGGATCTTGAAGTTACTCCAGAATGTTGTGGTGTCATGATCTTTAAGTTTTTGTATGTGGTCATTAATGTTCCGTGAGCATACTTTTAACTTTTCCTTGGGTGTATGGTGGGGTCATTGACTCAAAGTGGTGTTGGTGTCTGTGTGTGTTTGTAGTTTGGGTTTGCTTGCACACTCCTCATTTTTGGATGTCTTTTTTACTGCCACAAAGCAAATGCTGACAGTGATACATGAGATAGCATTAGGGATTGTACATTCTAGCACATGGATTAGTTTTCAACAATAGAATGTTGACAGAAGATAGTTTTCACTGCCGATGGCTGCACTAGCTGTTTACCTTGACAGAAGCCCTTCGTAGGTAAACGCCTACCTGAATTCCCCTTTAAAGGTGCAGAACCTAAAAAACAACACCAAAGTCTCCTATATTATTCATTTGTCTCAAACAAATTATTGGAACAAGGTGGGTAGAGGAATTTTTAAAAGTGGAAAAATTTAAGGTTGTACAAATCTTTATATATAAAACAACAATTAATTAACCTTAGAAAGTTTGGAGTGATTCATCAAGTGGGGGCCAAAAAATAGCGGAAGTTCGCAAAACGTTGATTGCCCCTCCTGATTTTGGCAGAATACTTTTGTCGCAGGTACAGAAAAACTGCTGAACAGAACTACTCCAAATTTGACAAAAAAAATGAATTTCTCTCAGTAGAAGTGCTTTTTGTGATTTGGTGGATATCCGTTCAGTTGTTTGAGATACTTGCAATTAAAGAGGTGCTAAGGGTGGTCATTAAGGGATTAAAGATATGTATTTCTGGACTGTTAGTGTCCATATATGCAACAATTGGCCATGCTAAAGGGGACTATTCAATCCTGATTGGCTGGCCACAAAATGAAAAATATGCTTTCAGCCTATTGTACTATTGTACCTTGGGTACTATTGTACTTGTCATTGGAATCCAGGTATTACTATTGGTGTCTTAACTCCAAAGGGTAGACGGTTTGAGTAGTCTGTGTCACACATCCTCAGTAGTTGTTTAAGGCAGTTTGAGTGTCTTATTCACATATTTAACAATGTCACTGGTCTACAGTTGGTATGACCTAGTGAACCTGTGGGTTTCTCAACACTGTCTCTGCATTACTTTGATGTTGTAAACATGCAATTGCTTCCATGGACACAAACAATCACTTTGGGAAATTAGACTGTGGGAAACTGTTATGTTCCCCAGAAGAGCGCCCTCTCTGCTGAATAACGTTGGGAACATTTCGTTGGTCCATTCGCGAAAAACTACAGTTCCCAGAAATCTTAGCGGTATTGAGCCGATGGGAGGTTTCATATGGGAGTCACTTCCTGTCCTCTGTGTCGGATATTCGGTCTTGCTAGCATCCGGCTACGGAGTTAGACTGACTCTGTACTGTGGATTTCTTGTTCCTGGATAAAGTAAGCTTCTGGTCTTTCGAATTTGCTAGGTGCTTACGATCGGCAATCCTGCCGGTATTCTGTTACCGCTGGGTCCTCCGTTGGCGAGTCCTGAATGACTCATGCGGAGCACGGCTGTTTATTAGCGCAAAGGGATTAATCTGATCTTGCATTTGCCCTCCGTTGGACGAGCCAGGAACGGCTCATGCGGAGGACGACTCTTGTATTTCTTTTGGCAAAGAATTTGATTTGCTACATTTGCCCTCCGTTGGGGAGCCTGAAGCTAAGGCTCATGCGGAGGACAAAATCGCTACATACCTCCGAAGTTAATTACCAGGTTTGGTAATTGGTTCTTCTTGTCCGGAGTTGGCGTCTTGCGGCCCTGGCAAAGGAACATCGTTTCTGGCGTTACAGCGATACTCGTACCTTCCAGTCCTTTGATTATTCTAAGGCGACTGGAAAAAGGTACCGTACTGTTCTCAATACTTACTGGGTGAAGTAACCCATTCAGGATTAAGTTCACATTTAATTATAAAACGAACTTCGGGACTACTCCTTGATCTCCCCTTCACAGCTATAGTCTTAGCAAAGGGGGGGTATGTACAAACCTGATACACATATATCAGATTCGTTAGTCACATACTAGGACAGTGAATAAGGGTTGTTATGCCTTTGTGTGTTGCAGGTGGGAAGTAGAGCTGTTCTTAGTCTTCCCAGGCTTTGATGTTGGTGAAGAGCCTTTATCTTCTACAGTACATCGTCTTTCATTTCCTTTCCTGGTAGAGTGAGTGAGGGGGGTAGATCAGTGGTTTATGTTACGTGGTTATATTGTGGATATTACAGAGAAAGAACTGGTTCAACAATCTTTATTGTTTGTCGTTTCAGATCTCCCTCCCCGCAGTTCCCTTCCTTCCCCGCGGGCTTCACTGCCCTCATCTGATCCTTCCTTAACCCTTGGCTATCATAGCATTCGGGGTTTGGATAGATCAGTAGGTGGCCTTAATTTTGCATCACGCTGATCCCGAGGACTAGAAGGATAACAGAATATCCGACCCACGATTATACATCCTCCTGATCAGCGGATGAGAAAATGGCCACTTTTGATGATGTGTTAGCGGCCCTAGTGCTAGTCCAGTCAGAGTTATTTTCCTCTAGACAGGAAACAGCGGATCTACGCAACCGACTAGATGCCATCCAGAGAAACCCTTTTAATGTAGGGGCCTCTAGTTCTTCCCCACCAAGTCCTGTGGTGGTGGAAATACCTGTTACGATTCCTTTAGCTAATCCTGAACGCTTTAAGGGCGACGCTGGCTCGGTACAGGTATTTCTCACGCAGGTGATGCTGCATTTTTCTTGTAAGCCTAGGTCCTTTCCTACTAATCAGGCCAAGGTGGCTTTCCTCATCTCTTACTTAGTAGGTGATGCAGCCCAATGGGCGGTACCTCTGATACATAGAGATGACCCTATCATACACGATTGGAAAGCATTTAAGGACGAATTCGTCAAGGTATTTGACCGAAGGGCGGATTCCTATACAGTGAACAGGGAGTTATTAGAGTTGCGACTGGGAAATCATGACATATTGACCTATTTGAACTCATTCAGGAGGTTAGTTACTGAAACAAAGTGGCCTGAAGCCAAGCAAGCCTCTTTATTCCATCAGGGATTACATGAGGATATGAAGGATATAATAGCACAAATAGATCCTCAGCCAGCCACTTGTGAGGAGTTGCTTAACCTGGTATTGCTTTTGGATCACAGATTAAAGGAACGTAAAGGTGATCATAAACTTAAGGGAAGAATGATCCCCTCATATGGGCCTTCGAAACCTTAGACAAAGACTCAGCCACTACCTCTGAACCCATGGATATAGGGGCTGTTAGGGCAGCCTTATCCACGCCTGAGAAAGAGCTGCGTCGTAAACACGGGCTTTGTTTATATTGCGGTAAAAAGGGATACTTTGTGCGGGAATGCCCTGTTAAACCCAAGATGTCTAGATTCCGCATTACCAAGGGGGTTTCAGCAGCTATTGAGAAACCTTCGGAAAACTAGAGGACTCTGAGGTGAACGAAGGGGTTCCTTGGAGTCAGAAATACATCCCTTCTCTGCTAAGGAATATGGTGGGGGTTCAGCACCTGTTTATTGAAATCATGTTACTAGTCCAGGCTAGATGGATACCTATGTATGCTATGGTAGACTCAGGTTCCACTGGCCTGTTCATGGATGAGATGGAGGCAAAGAGAGCTGGGATCGGTTTGATCCCTAGAGAGAAATGTGAAGAGATATACGCCGTAGATGGGAGAAAGTTAGAATTAGGCCCGGTTGGGTATCATACAGGCGAGATGGACATGTTGTTTGGATGTCATAAAGAAAGGGCCAAATTCAGCATAATCAAGGCACCGCAATACGGTGTCATTTTAGGTATCCCATGGTTGAAACGTCACAATCCTGAAATAGATTGGGTTACAGGCACCATCACGTTAAATTCCTCATATTGCTGGGAAAATTGTTATGAGGTTAAGGAGAGGCCTTCTTCGGCTTTAGCTTGTGGAGAGCATGAGCCACGGCAGCTGAAAAGGAGGTACAATTGCCAGAAGCATACAAGGAATACGAAGGGGTTTTTGATGAAGAGCAAGCAGAAATCCTCCCACCACATAGGCAGTATGATTGCCAAATCGATCTCGTCCCTGGTGCTGTGGTTCCCTGTGGAGGCTTGTATGCTTTGACTGAACCCGAAAATGTACATCTGAGGGCTTATCTGGACAAACTCTTGAAGCTTGGTTTCATTCGTCCATCTATGTCCCCGGCGGCCTCTCCTCTTTTCTTCATTCCGAAGGCCAATGGGGAATTGAGGGCGTGTGTAGACTTCAGGGCCTTAAACGCAGTAACAACAAAAAACAGATAGCCCCTTCCGTTGATAAGTGTGTTGCTAGAACAGGTTAGCACAGCCACCATTTACACCAAGTTGGATCTGAAAGGCGCTTATCATTTGGTGAGAATGAGAAAAGGGGATGAATGGAAGACCGCCTTTAAGACCAGGTATGGGCTCTTTGAGTATTTAGTTATGCCGTTTGGGCTCTGCAACGCCCCAGCGGCATTCCAATACTTCTTAAATGATGTGCTGCGAGAGATTTTGGACCGTTACGTCGTTGTCTACATAGACGACATTCTCATTGATTCTGAATCGGAAGAAGTACATGTACATCATGTTAAAAAGGTATTGAGTATTTTGCAGGAACACCGCCTGTACTGTAAGCTGAGCAAATGTGACTTTCATGTGTCAACGGTGGAGTTCCTAGGGGTTACGCTCAGCCCTCATGGCCAGAAATGGCGGAACCAAAGATCAAGGCAGTGAAAGGGTGGCCTGTACCTCAAAATGTGAAGGATGTGCAATGCTTCATCGGCTTCGCTAACTTTTACAGGCGCTTCATTAAACAGTTTTCTCAAGTGGTCGCTCCCATCACAAGACTGTTGAGAAAAGCACATCCTTTTGTATGGAACTCTGAAGCCCATGAAGCTTTTGAAGCCTTGAAGGAGGCGTTTGTGTCTGCCCCAGTACTTGCTCATCCGATTCCTGACAAGCCCTTTATCGTGGAGGCTGATGCCTCTAATGTTGCATTGGGAGCTGTACTGTCACAGAGACATGATCAGACAGGACAATTACATCCCGTTGCGTACATGTCCCGGAAGCTGAACGGGGCTGAGAGCAATTATTGTATCGCCGAAAAGGAGCTCCTGGCGATTAAAGTTGCATTTACTGAATGGAGGCATTTCTTGATGGGGGCTAAACACCTAGTTACTGTCTACACTGACCACCGAAACCTCCAGTTCATGACATCCTCTAGACATCTCACACCGAGACAGCTTCGGTGGATGCTTTTCTTTTCCGAATTCCACTTCACTATCACGTTCAGGCCTGGGGCGGATAATAGGAAGGCCGACGCATTGACTCGCCAGTCCTCCTCTAGAACACCTGAGGCTGTGGAGGAAAACGCCATCATTGATCCAGCGAAGCGGGTGTGTGTTATACAGCCTGATGCCTTCTTGGAGGGGATCCGGAAGGGGATTAACACCTTCTACTGGAAGACTTGGCTGCGAAGTCACGGTGAATGGAGGATGTTGGATGGATATCCGATGAATAAGGGGCGGCTTTTGGTCCCTACAGTATCCCTTCGGAAGCAGGTGTACCGGTGATGTCATTGTTCCCCTTGTGCTGGTCATATGGGCGTGGAGAAAACGGTGGATCACATCAATCGAAGATGTTGGTGGCCATCGCTGAGGGCTGACGTCGCTGAATGGGTGTCACAGTGTGTGGCCTGTGCGACAGTCAAGGCGGATCATCGTCGTCCTGCCGGGCTTCTGCAGCTTTGCCCACTCCTTCTGTTCCGTGGGAGCTTATATCGATGGATTTCGTGGTGGGCCTACCCAGAGACCAGGGGTGTACTGCGATTGTGGTGGTGATCAACTACCTGACTAAGATGGGGCATTTTATTGCCTGCCCACAAGTTCCCACAGCTGGGCAATTGGCTCGTCTATTGATGGTGCACATTGTTCGATTGCATGGATTGCCAGCTGTCATTGTTTCTGATAGGGGCTCCCAGTTCACCGCGCAGTTCTGGAAGTCATGGTGTTCCTCTTTCCATATCAAGACGGCCTTGTCCACCAGCTTCCACCCTCAGACGGATGGGCAGACGGAGCGTCTAAACCAGACCCTGAAACAGTTTTTGAGATGCTATGTGGATCACAGTACGGACAATTGGGTGGACTATTTGTGGCTTGCGGAGGTTGCATATAACAATGCTACTCATAGTGCTACACAGGTGTCTCCCTTTTACTGTACATATGGGCGCCATCCACGTTTCCTTCCCTTTCTTCATCCTGTCAAGGTGGATAAGGTATCGGAGGCTGCAAAGAGGGTTTTGCACATCAAGGATACGCTGGTGAGGGCTCAGGGCAATCTCAAGGCGTCAAAGGTGGCGTACAAATGCATTGCCGACAAGCATCGGCGTACTGGACCTTTATACCAAGAGCGGGATAAGGTGTGGTTATCTACCAGGAACATTAGATTCCGTAAACACAGTGTGTTCAACCCTCGCTACATCGGCCCGTACTCTATTGAGTGTTGTATCAATCCAGTGGCGGTGAAGTTGAAGCTCCCAAGGCACCTGAAGATCCATCCGGTTTTTCATGTGTCCTTGCTGAAGCCGTCCCTGTCTTCTGTGCAGCGGCTCTCTCCGCCGCTGTTGGTGCAGGGCGGGTTGGAATACGAGGTGGAGGGCATCCTGGACGCGAAATGGCAGGGGCGAGGACTCCGTTACCTGGTCTCATGGAAGGGGTATGGCCCGGAGGAGAATACTTGGGAGCCCGCGTCTGGAGTTCATGCGCCTCATTTGGTGTCCTTGTACCATAGGAGGTTCCCGCTGCGTCCTGGGCCGTTGCGGCGCTCTTTGTGAGGAGGGGGATGTACTGTTATGTTCCCCAGAAGAGCGCCCTCTCTGCTGAATAAGGTTGGGATCATTTCGTTGGTGCATTCGCAAAAACTACAGTTCCCAGAAATCTTAGCGGTATTGAGCCGATGGGAGGTTTCATATGGGAGTCACTTCCTGTCCTCTGTGTCGGATATTCGGTCTTGCTTGCATCCGGCTACGGAGTTAGACTGACTCTGTACTGTGGATTTCTTGTTCCTGGATAAAGTAAGCTTCTGGTCTTTCGAATTTGCTAGGTGCTTACGATCGGCAATTCTGCTGGTATTCTGTTACCGCTGGGTCCTCCGTTGGCGAGTCCTGAATGACTCATGCGGAGGACGGCTGTTTATTAGCGCAAAGGGATTAATCTGATCTTGCATTTGCCCTCCGTTGGACGAGCCGGGAACGGCTCATGCGGAGGACGACTCTTGTATTTCTTGTGGCAAAGATTTTGATTTGCTACATTTGCCCTCCGTTGGGGAGCCTGAAGCTAAGGCTCATGTGGAGGACGAAATCGCTACATACCTCCGAAGTTAATTACCAGGTTTGGTAATTGGTTCTTCTTGTCCGGGGTTGGCGTCTTGCGGCCCTGGCAAAGGAACATCGTTTCTGGCGTTACAGCGATACTCGTACCTTCCAGTCCTTTGATTATTCTAAGGCGACTCGGTGTATTACTGGAAAAAGGTACCGTACTGTTCTCAATACTTACTGGGTGAAGTAACCCATTCAGGATTAAGTTCACATTTAATTATAAAACGAACTTCGGGACTACTCCTTGATCTCCCCTTCATAGCTATAGTCTTAGCAAAGGGGGGTATGTACAAACCTGATACACATATATCAGATTCGTTAGTCACATACTAGGACAGTGAATAAGGGTTGTTATGCCTTTGTGTGTTGCAGGTGGGAAGTAGAGCTGTTCTTAGTCTTCCCAGGCTTTGATGTTGGTGAAGAGCCTTTATCTTCTACAGTACATCGTCTTTCATTTCCTTTCCAGGTAGAGTGAGTGAGGGGGTACACCAGTGGTTTATGTTACGAGGTTATATTGTGGATATTACAGAGAAAGAACTGGTTCAACAATCTTTATTGTTTGTCGTTTCAGATCTCCCTCCCCGCAGTTCCCTTCCTTCCCTGCGGGCTTCATTGCCCTCATCTGATCCTTCCTTAACCCTTGGCTATCATAGCATTCGGGGTTTGGATAGATCAGGAGGTGGCCTTAATTTTGCATCACGCTGATCCCGAGGACTAGAAGAATAACAGAAACATACCAAGGAGAAGGGGGTTTTGGTGCTGAGAGACCAAACATGACAGACCAGGTAGAAAAAGCATGAGAAGCGCCATAAGTAATTTAAAGAGAGAAGAGGTATACCTTGTGATTTCTTCTAAACATCTCTATTTCTGACATGTGTTGTGGCAGCATATTCCGCAGTTTAACTGTAGCATATAAAAAGCATCTGCTGCCCCACCTTCCTCAACAAATTTGTGACACTGCTATTAGCCAGTTATAGGCTGAGTGCAGCACCCTTCTGGGTAAATATCATTGAAACTTAGATCTGAGTGACCGGGGACCAAGATTATGTGATGCCTTAAGACTTTAATTATAATTCTTTTCCTAACTGGAAGCCAGGGAAAACTACTCAGTTCCTGTGAGACAGGCAGATATCCTCTGGGAGATTATCAAGGGGGTGGCTGGCCTGCGGCGGCCATCTGACACACTGCAGTAAAGTATTTCAGCTACTAAGTAGAAAGCTGGACAGGGTGGGTGTTTGAACCATTCTGTTTCGATCAAGGGCCGGATTGAGCATCATCTGGAAAGGTTCTACTAGACCCTTGCTCAGTCAGAAACTGTTTGGACAGAAGCCAGGCATGGGGAGGGACGAGCAACCAAGCTCATCCTCCATCTGCTTGAAGACGGTCAGGCGTGTGTACCCACTCATCCTAAGGGTCGACAGGCGACCCTCATGCTGGGCCCCACATACCTTACCTACAGCGAGTTTAAACCATAGTGTCTGGAATCTGAGGCGTGACTTCTGGCAGGACCATCAATGTTGCACTCCCTGCCGAAGTGATGGAACCTCCTCAGAAAGTGCATACTCGAGAGTCTGAACTCACAGGGAACGCTTCTCCACCAACAGCTTGGTGGCTTTCAACAGGGCCTTGATCTGTTCCTCCCAGACTTAGGCTGGGCAGGGGGCATCACTGATGTCTACATCTTCATTTCCTTGGGTCCGGCGCCTTCAACCACACTGAGCTGTGGTCATCTGCATTCTTGATGTTGGCATAATCGGTGCTGAGGATTCGTATTGCTGTTGCTCCACCCAATCTCAGGCATCGCTGGTTCAGTGAAGAAATAACTAGATCAGTTCACCATGACTTTTAACTTGGCTGGAAATAGCAATGAATAAGTCAGGCCTACCAACTGTAGCTTCTTCTTCATTCCCCGGAATGACGCTCTGCAACTTTGTATGGCAAGGGTGTAGTCCGCGAACCAAAAACTTGTGTATTTTCATGGATGATCATCCCATTGTACAAATCATCTGTAGGCGGGCCTCCTTATTTCTGTAGTTCATTAGCGTGGCCACCACCGGCCTAGGAGGCATACCCAGGGGCGGCCATCTTGCGACACTCGATGAGCACTTCCACCAGGTAATACCACTGCACGTGCCAGCCACATTTTGAAGAACACCATCAGGTCTGAGCCCTCTGAACCCTCAGGAAATCCAACAGTACTGAGATTATTACGGATGCACCGCCCTTCAGAGTCCTCCCGCCTGCTTTCAAGTTCTTGGACCTTAGCCGTGAGGTTCTTGACCTGCATCCCCATGCTGGATACTATGGGCTGGATAGTGTTCAGCAAACTTTCTGCTTGTGTGATGCGGGTGGTGAGTTTTCTCTGGTCATTGCATAACAGGCCCAGTTCCATTGCCACCATATCCACTCTGCCCGGCACATCTTGTCTAGTCTGAAATAGCAACAAGAATTTTGTCCAGCTTAGCCTCTGATAGCACTGCTCCCAGTCTCTCTTGCGATGCCACCTAGTCCACCGGGCGATTGGTCCCAGCATCTGGATGCCCCACCGGCTGAGAACCCGCTGCCCCAGTCTCCCCCCCTTACCAAGTTAGTATGTGTTGTCCTCCATGCAGTGGTCCAAAGAGGTTCAGGGTAGGCAAAACTAGTGGTGAGATTATGGCAATTTCACTGCTATCTGCTTCCTGTGGACCCGCTTGTCCACTGGCCTCCACCCCAGGGCCTTACGACTGGGAAGCATGTGCAGTCCAGGATGTCAAAGATCTTTGCTGCTGGAAATTTATGGATGGGGCATTGCACTGATGGGAGAAACACCCACCGCAGAGAGGGTCGTGGTTAGGACAGATGGGTACTCTTCATCATCATGGGTCAGTGAAGATGGCAGCCAGAGCATCATGGAGGAGCTTCAAAGGTCATAGAAGGCCCCCAATCAGAAGGCCAAAATGGAACCACCGGTTGCGTAAATAAAACTGCTGCTACTTGATTTGCGCTCTTGAAAACTCTTCGGAAGATCCTGCCATTTCTTCTGCCTTTTTCCAGTGCCTTGGTTGTCCTTAGTGTTATTCTTAGCTGTTTAGACTACTGCAATACTTTTCCCACTTCCCGTCTGACCCTTCCAGCCTTGTCTTACCCGCTTACACAAATGTTACTGGCCCGCTTACCCCAACAGACACCGACAATTACCAACTGGCATCCCACGAGGTGGTGTAGCATCAGCCTGCCGACTGGCGAGATTGAAGCAGAGTCTCGGCGCAGTGACCGGGTTACCGGGGGCTACCATGGCTGAGCTATCATGGACTAACGCGGACTTGGTGGCATGCAGGGGGGCCCACACTGAAGCTCTCTCCACCCCCACCTCATCCTTCTCGTCCTCCTTGCTTGCCCCACCTGATTCATGAGTTGGCCACCTGCCGAGCAGCAGTTTTAGTAGTGGTGAGCAGATGACTCTGTGAGCCCCTGCAGTGGGGGGGGGGGGCAGGCAGGGGAGTTTCTGGAGCAGCATTTTCCTCCAAGACAGCTATCTCCACTAGCATCCCAACTAGCCAGCAAACAAGGTGTACCAGGCGAGCCTTGAGCGTGCCCCCACATGCCCCAGCAACACGGTTGGCAAAAGAATCATGCAGAGTGATTGAAGCCTGAATCCTGTAGCCTGTAAGCCGACGCTCCAAGCCTGGGCCACAGGCCACCGCTCACAGACATCGCCCCTGCCTCTGCCTCCGCCGCGCCTTGTCCAAGAGACGATCCACTCCGGGGGGATTTACGGACCCCCCAGGACCACAGGACTGCGCCGTGAGGTGAGAGGAGCAGGGAAAGGAGGGCGCGGAGTGCTGCGTGTGGCAGACTGAACAGGCGGACTGAACAGGCAGGCAGAAGCAGCCTAACAAACAAACCGGCGAACGGGGAGACCAGATGAGCATCCAGCACTAGGAGGTACCGGGGGTCACACAGCACCGGAGCAGGGGATAGTGACAGGGTTAGCGAACCCATGTGTACCCATTTGAAGGACGAAGCGCAGCATCACAGAATCACACTGGCAGCCCATGCACTGCATAAAGCATAAGACACAAAAGTAACCAGTAATTAAGCCATCAAGCCAAACCAAGCAAAGATCCTGTGACAAATACAAGCCATACCCAGAGTGAATCAATATCTACCTAGCAGCTGTGCTTACACCTCTGACACCTCGGTGACCTCAGCCATTTGGGGAACCAGTGAGCTTATCAGTGAGCTTAATAAACAGCAGCTTTCACTCTCCTTCTGGTCTCTCCGAGCAAGACTTAGATCGGACTGGAAAAGTGCTCACACCATTGGCAGTGCGCAAGAGGGAATAGCTCCCGAAAACTCCTGTAAACTCAAGGTAATGCAGGAACCACAGAGACCCTTAGGGGAAGCAACACTAGGCATCAGATTGATAACCGTGTGGACAACTCTTCAGATTAATAGCCAACAGCCACCAGACAACAGTCAACAATCTTTACGCAAGAACAGGGGTTTCCAGTGAACCCCGATGGGAGCCCCTGGGCTACCCCCTAGGCAGTATGAGATCAGGGCATGTATGGGTGACTACCCAGCCCAGGCCGGTTCAGAGAAAGGAGAAGAAGCACAAGTCTAGCCCCTTTACCGCTCTATCTACAGCTCAATCTACTGCCCTAACTCCCCTAATTGAGACAGATGTTGACCCAAAGGCCAGCGCGTGACCAAGAAGAAGGGGCGTCCCCTTCAACTTCAAGGTCTCTCCAAATCAGCCACAATTTCTTACACAGTTCAACTTCTTAAAAGTCATCGAAGCTGCCCTTTATTCAAGCAACACTGCAATTAAAGGCCTTCAGTCCCCCTTTCAACCAGAACAAACGTCTCAGCCCCTACAGCTAATCACAACAGTAGTCCATACTGAAGACAATGCTATTGATTCGATCATTCCACTCATGAGGGACACGAGGGACAACTCCAAAGCAGTCGAAAACAGCAATCCACCTATGAATATTTCAGGGGCATCTCCCCCCGTACTCAGCCTAATGAGACCCTCGGCGACCCCTGCACAAGCAGCAGAACCCACAAAGGATTGCCTAGGGTTTATGCAAATCCAGCAAATGGCAGACCAGGGCTCAACTGGCCCAGCTAATTGAGCTATTGCAATACCCATGCCTCCAGCAGCAGTGGACGTCCAACAGAAGCATGTTTATACAGACAAAACCGCTCCATTAGGAACAAGCGGGCAAATGCACATGGAAAAGGGCACCCAGATCAATCAATCTTCTCTAATCCCTTTAACGGACAAGATAATCAGGCATTACTCTCCACCGGCACCTCATGAAAAACGCCCTGGTAGCAAGTATCTAGATACTTCCATTTTTAACACTGCCAATAATGCTGCCTCTCCTGAACCTAGCCACACCAGTCTAACCACGCTGTCACCAACACTTAACATTAATGATCCCAAGCAGGGAGGGGGATGGACGACCTTATCCTATTTAAGCACTCAAGAATGGGAGGAAATGCTATCAGCATACTCTCCAGATCACCATACGGGCATATCCCCAGCAAAGACAGTGTACCCAAACTTACCAAATATACCAGATGACAAGCAACCCCATAAGGGAGAGGACAAAGGGGAACCAAAGGAGAAGGGAGGGGCAAGAGCACTAGATGGTAGTGCCTGGCTCTCTATCCTAAACACCATGCAGCTGTCAGTGGAGGCATTACAATACCAGTCCAATAAGATGGATATCCAGATCTCGCTATTAAACATTCTGGCTGTGTTCACAGCAGGCATCGATGAAAAACTGGGGGACCGTAACAGTTTAACAAGAAGATCATAAGCAGAAGCACATCTCCGCTGCGTCTGCAGCCAGATCGTGGACAAGCTATCGACCCCTCCAGCAATGCTTACTACAGTGCTTAATGGGGTGAAGAATGCATCATCCAACTTTGTTCGCCCCACTTCTGGTGTTCCAACTTCAGACCCTTCAGATCCTGGAAACAATCGATGGGAGTGTGATAACCCAAATACCGAGAATTCCAAAGGCAAGGACTTGGGCACTCAGCAAAGAGTGGAGTCTTCCTGCTCTAGCAGCGAACCCTCCAAGATAGACCAAGCTGTTTCAATCAACATAAAGGCCAATGCCAAACAACGCCGCCAGCAGAAAAGAAAGTGCCGTAACCAAAAAACACTTCTTCTTAACCAAGCAGCTATCTATCCAATCTTCAACAAACAGTGTCCCAAATTAGACACTGATTGAAAAGTAGGGGGCAAGCAGAATACAGCACTGGATCAAATCAGTTCGTACCAAGACTCAGACGCATCTCCTTGTCTCCCTAGCATTGAAAATTCCATTGAAATGACTCTAGAAGACATAGGACACTGGAACCTGATACTGGCAACGAAGGCCACAGATACTGGAAGTGATAATATCATCCCCATCTCTTCTTCCTCATTACCATTTCAAACGCGTCTAATTGATCAAACTGGCCCTAAAGAACAAGAATATGCCTAAAAAACCACTGACCAGGTAATAGAAAAGAACCCGGAGACGGGATCAAATGCAGTCCGCCCATCTACCATCAATCACCATGATAATAACAACCAGACAAACAATTGCACAAACTATGCTACTCGAAAACCTGCATTATTGAGAGAACTAAAGCATCCATGGACGGCTCCAGATCAGCTGTTCCATGATTCTCTGCCCTTACAGTGGTCAACACCACCTGGAAAACCAACCTTAATCACAAACACAGTATCGAACCATATCACCCACAGAGAAGATGCGCTACCTCAATCGATGGTGGATAAACAAACAACCTACCAAAATGGTCCTGCGCTGCATGCTGGAGTATTCATAAACCAAGTACAGGCCCAAAAAAGTTTGTCAACTGGCTCGAGATCCACACTGCTCCAACCTGAGTAGATCTCAAAAGGGCCTCAAGACATTCTGAATAGGGGCAACATCCTGAAATTATTACAGGCCATTCCCAATCTAGTGGACCTGAACTCATCTGATCTTCTAGCAATAGAACGTGCTACATCTGATAATCCATCAATGCCAGAGGCCACAAGGGCCTCATGGAAATCACCCTCTATCGCCCAGAGAGTATTAATGGAGAATCACATCTTCAAAGCCTGGGGCATTAATGCCACTTTTCACCAAAATCCAGCCTACCCAACGCCTCTTCTAATTCTCAGCCTAAGGACTGGCAACAAGAGACACCCAAGGCCTCCATCATCCGGTCTCAGAGGAGCACAGGGCCATTCGCCTCAACGAAGACCACTTACTCAGGGCTCCCAGTACGCTTCCTCCTGAGAAGAAATAGCTACTGGAAGCAGCCTGAGATATCCTGAGCCAATTAAAAGAACTGTAACCCTTTCCTCAGCCACTCAATAACAATACAGTAATTCCCAAAAAGAAATGGAGATTTGACTGTGCTCTTGGAATGTCAATGGCTTGGTTACAAAACTCTCTGACCCTGAATTCCTGCAATACTTCAAGATGTTTGACATAATTCTGCTGCAGGAGACATGGCTTGCAGAACCACTACACATACAAGGGTTCTTCTGCTCTGCAATACCAGCCACAAAAGGCAGGAAAAACGGCCATTCCTCAGGGTGTTCTGGCTACTTACATATCCACATACACCATACCCACAGCAGCTGAAATGAAAGTAAATTAAATGTGGCTTGCATAAAGCGCAAACTGTCACTCCCAAAAGAGCCTCCTGGTGCTATACAGATAACAAACTTAGCAGTGGAGAATGGAGACCTAGATGAGGGCAAGGCAAGATTTGTCGGGTGTTCCATAGATCCAGGTCTTTAATGCCTTCCATAAACAGTATTTCAGATTCCATCGATCTCAATTTGTTTGGTATACAGTTCCAAGCCTTTGCACCTAATCCAGTTGCAGACTTCCCTCCCCGAGTTTTAAGTTTAGAACCAAGCAATTTGAGTAGGTTTGCAGATGTAGATCTAAGTGTCCTCATTGTGGTATATGGTGTAAATCTTGTAGAGAGATATATTGGTCCCAGTCGGCGAGTAGCTCTGAAGGTGGTGACAAGGAGTTTGAATAGAATTCTCTTATGTAGCGGGAGCCAGTGAAGAGTTTTCAGTGCCCCAGAGGCTGACGCCCTACGGGGAAGTTTTAAGACCAATCTGGCTGCTGTGTGTTGCACTACCTGTAGCCTCTTCAGGGTTGATTTATTAACCCCTGCCAGGAGGCTATTTCAGTAGTCTAGATGCAATAGTATTAGTGGCACTGCCACTGTTTTCCTTGCAGAAAGCGGAATCAGACCTAACAATTTTTTCATGGTTTTAATTAGGTCGAAGCATGTACCCACCACCTTAAGTGCATGGAGTTTGAAGGAGAGGGAGGAGTCGAACCACACCCCCAGGTTTTCAGCCACCTCCACAGTGGATGGAGGGGCTGCTGCCTCCTCTGGCCACCAATCCTTGGTTTGAAAAGGGTTATCTTTCCCTATCAGCAAGATTTCTGTCTATCCGTGTTACATCGGAGGTGATTGTTTTTCATCCATTTGATGACCGCCGTAAGGCAGGCTTTGAAATTTTCTTCAGCTTCCATGGAGTTTTTATCAAGGGACAAAATTAGCTTAGTGTTGTCAGCGTAAAATGTTGTTTCAATCCCATAAGCTGAAATAAGCGGGTCCATGTATATATTAAATAGGAGTGGACTAAGTGAGGCGCCTTGTGGTACACCCGTGGTGATGGTACGTTCTGAGGAGAGAAAGGTGCCAAGGGAGACTGCTTGCCTCCGATTTGACAGGAAGGACGTGATCCAGGCCAGTGCACTGTGGGAAATGCCACAAGATTTTAGTCTGGCCAAGAGGATGTTGTGAGAGATGGTATCAAAAGCAGCAGACAAATCAAGAATGATCAGTACTGCCTTCCTTTATCTGTGATGAATTTCAAAGTGTCTGATATTTCCAGTACTGCAGATTCCGTGGAATGTTTCAGGCGAAAGCCGGATTGTCGAGGGTAGAAAATCTGGGCTGTTTCAGCAAAATTAGAGTTCCATATAGACCATTCTTTCAGTGATCTTACCTAAAATGGGCAGTAGGGATATGGGCCTATAATTAGAAAGATTGGATGAATCTAGATTTTGTATTTTCTTCAGTGGCTTCACTATAGCTAATTTCCACTCATGGGGCAATATGCCGGAGGCAAGAGAGGAATTCACAATGTCATTAATCACAGGATTCACTATATCCATGATATGATGTAGTATCGTTGTGGGGCACGCATCCAATGGCGAACCTGATTTACATGCTAAAATGGCTTTGTGTGTCTGTGAAAGAGTGACAGTTTAAAAGGCGTGAAGGACGGTCCTATCATGCCTGTAGTCTGGATCATGTTCGTTCACAGATTCTTGTGAGCCTGGAATTCCAAAATCCTTTTGGATATTCTTAATCTTATCATCGAAATATGTTGCAATATCATTGCAGAGAGTTTGATAGGGAGGAACTTCTGACTGTAAGGCTTTTGGGTCGATAAACGATTTTACAATTGCAAATATCTCTTTTTGGTTTTGCTTCGCCATAGCTATTCTGTTACCAAAATAATCTTTTTTTGCTAATTTGATAGCTGAATGATATTGTTTCCTGTGAGTTTTATAGATGTGTAAATTGGCTACCTCATAGCCCCTTCTCCATCTATGTTCTAGTTGTTTACAGTGTAGATGTTGCTTCGCTAGATCTTTAGTAAACCATGGATCATTGTGTGATTTTATTTTACCCCTTCTGGTAGTGTGCTTCAAAGGAATTATTTCCTCACTTAAGGCTGTCATCCAAGTGTGGAAGAGGTGGGAATCCTCTGCTGGCTCGTCAGTAAAATTTGGTATATTTTTGGGGGCAATTATGGGCAATTTGGGGTTAGTGGCTAGCAGATGCCATTTACGCCTCAGCGCCACCATAGGGTTGTTCATGGCTACCTGTGCCATCTTGGATATTGGGGTGGCCAGGGGAATGAAATAATTATCTGACCAAGCCTGCGGGATAGGAGCCTCCATCCGAAGTAAGGTGAAGTTGGAGCAGACTCCATCCAATGTATGTCCTGCCTTGTGTGTAGGTACCTTAACCAGTTGATTCAGGCCAAGAGGAGTGACTGTGTCCAAGAAGGTCGTGACCCCAGGGTTATTACCGCTTTCTAAGTGTAGATTTATATCTCCGAGCATAGTGAAGTTGGTGTATCTGAGCAGAGAGTTTCCCCTAATGAGTCCAGGAAGGTACTGCTATTGCCTGGAGATCGGTAGATTAAGGCTCCAGAGAATGAAAATTATCCATTTATAGCGCAGCAGAAGCCGAGGCTTTCTGCCCCCTTGAGCGCATGTAAGTTAAAATGTTTCCATTGTAGTGAATGATAGCCACCTCTCTCCTACTGTACTCTCTGTCTTTCCTGCATATGGTATAATTAGGAGGCAATGCCACTGCAATATATGGGTTACAATCTTTTTTTAGCAAGGTTTCAGTAATACATAGAAAGTCTAATTCCTTTTCTATGATCAGCTCTCTGATGTCAAATGCATGTTTAACTAGGGAGCTTGCATTGATTAGTCCCCCCCTTTATTACCGCCTGATGGTTAGCTATTTTGTTTTTTACCATTGCATATTTGGTTTCGGCAAATGGTAACTGTGCTCGACATTCCCAGCAGGTAATGGGGCCTCTAATTTGATCTACATTCATATAATGTCTGCACTGATTTTTAATGTTTAACAGCCTTAACAAATTCGGCAAAAATACTTTACATGGTTGAAAACCAGCAGCATGGCTGGCGCTGGACGTGGACGGGTGCAGACGGGCTTGCCTTTGGCGCGCCCGCTGCGAGTCAGGGCCATTCCCCGTTTTTTTTATAATATGAGGTCTGTATGCTTGTGGAGAGATTAGACCGTCTCCCTCACAAGATGGCATCCATTAGTTGTTCAGGGGGACGCAAGGGAAAATCTAGGGTTAATGCTCCCTCCACACAATCAGCAAAAGCTGTGGTGTACCAGGGAGCAAACGTCGAGAGAACGAGAGGATTTGGCAAGGTGAGGGAACAATTTCTAATTAGTCACAACCCTTCCAGTACCCCAAAGCAATGATTACAATTTAAATGTAAGCCAAATACGATAGCATACAAAGCAGAAGAATGGCAAAGTCACACGGTGCAGTGCAATTGTTTAAAAAACCAAATAACAGTGACAATTAGTTTAAAATACTAATGAACTAAAGTAGTTTAAAATAGCGAGGCTGGATCCTAAAGCCTGCTAGCAAAGTTATCTATTGCGCGTCAGCGCCATTCCCCATTTTTATAATATGAGGCAGGTATTCTTGTGGAGAGACTAGACTGTCTCCCTCCCAAGATGGCGTTCGTTAGTTGTCCTGGCGGAAGTGAGGGAAAATGTAGCTTTAATGCTCCCTCCACACAATCAGCAAAAGCTGTTGCGGACCGGGGAGCAAACGTCGAGAGAACGAGAGGATTTGGCAAGGTGAGGGAACAATTTCTATTTAGTCACGACCCTTCCAGTACCCCAAAGCAATGATTCAAATTTAAATGTAAGCCAAATATGATAGCATACAAAGCAGAAGAACGGCACAGTCACACAGCGCAGTGCAATTGTTTAAAAAAACAAATAACAGTGACAAGTAGTTTAAAATACTAATGAACTAAAGTAGTTTGAAATAGCGTGGCTGGTTCCTAAAGCCTGCTAGCAACGTTAGCTGCAGTTGGTCCTGCAACAGAGGTCGCTTTAGCAGTCAAATTTACATTTTCCTTGGCAGGGGTATACAACGAAGTAACGATTGTCAATGCATATATACACCCAAAATGTTTAGCTATTGACTCGGCAAAACTTATTGGCCAAATAACTATTTACATAGACAGTGCTGAATCACCAAATCTCATCTTGTCGGACTACCTGAATTAATATCTTTTGGGATCATCAGAGGGAAAGAAAGCAAGTTTCCAATCCTCAAACTGCAATATACCAACACAAGGGGACTTTCCGGGAAAACAAATAAGAAAAATAGATGTCTTCTGGAAGGCCTTGAACACTTTAACCTTAGGGCCCTTAACTGAAGATTTTCGGGTGATTTTCCTCCCATAGCCAGTCATTACTCCACAACAAATGGCTCAATCCTGGATTACACGTTTGTCAGTCTCTCTCTGTTCTCACTCATAACTGGCTTTGGACTAGGTGACAAGACACCTGGGTTCAGGTGAAACTAGGAACAGGGAAGCATCTTTCAAGGAAAGTAAAAACAACAATAGGCCTTAAACAGGGCTGTTTGCGGGCACCAACCTTATTCAATCTATTTTTGGCAGATTTACCACATACACTTAACATCTGTAATTCTCATGCGCCTAGGCTGGGGGGCACAACTCTGTCCAATCTCCTCTATGCTGACGACGTAGTCCTGCTCAGCCATACAGTAGTTGGCTTACAACATCTCCTTAATGGAATGCAGCTCTATGCAGAACAAAGCAACCTGACAATCAACCTAAAGAAAACTAGGACAATGTCAATCAACAGCAAGAAGAAAGGATCGAGATCGTGGCATCGGTGAGGCACTCAAATAGTACCAGCAGGGGCCAATAAGTACCTATGTGTCTACATAGACAAAGAAGGAACATTTGCTCGACAACAAGAAGAGATGCAAAGGAAAGGGATGATACTAGCACTAACCATGAAAAGTTTAACAACCAAACTAACAGGTCCAACACTGACTCCCGTAATGAACATTGCACAAGCAATACTTTTACCCACAATCACCTATGGGAGTGAGGCACTGAGAGGTAGAGATGTAAAATTGCTGGACAAAACATTAGTAAAAGCATACAGAACTATGTTCAACCTCCCAAATTATACTTACCCGGCGCAACTCAGGCTGGAGTTTGGCCTCTTAAAGCAATCGTGGGCCAGGTATGGACCATACATCATCTGCTGAAACAAAATCAGAACATTGGCACCTAAAACTCTAAACCAGCTCTTATGGCTAGATCTCCAACAGACGGAGAATTCTCCTGCAAGAACACTGGACTCCTGGCCCTCTGGAATATACAGGCTAACCATTCAGCTTTTAAGAAATTAGCTGAAAAAACTGTTGCTGGTGGATGACAAAGCAGCCTTCTCGGCCAGATCCCATGTTTGGATGACATTGAACAGCTACAAGATCGTAGCCCCCAAAAATATTTTAACCTGGGCTACCCAAAGACACAGAAACTAAAATTCTTAAAGCTCCACCTTGGCTTGATCCCATGCCCCCAGAACTTGCCCCCATGGAAGCGGGATCTAACTTTAACATCTTGTAGCTTGTGAACAAATGGCCAGGACAACATTATCCATCTAGTATGCTTTGCAATGAGATGTTACAGGAAAGGAGACAACTATTAAAAATCCCCTTTAACCAAAGGGGAATCCGTTCGAGGAGGCAAGCAGTCTTGACATGCTTCGATCCAGCAATACCATAACTTAACGGCAGATTAGTGAGATTTCTTGATGCAGCCGAGACAAAATCTATCTTAAACTAAAGTTCCTCCGGAGGTCAGTGGCAGGCGGACAGGACAGTATCCTAGGCTGGTGGCCAATTGCTCAATCACCAGGGATCATAGTGTTGCGCCATCCTGAGCAAAATAAGTGGTTGCTATAATTAAGGCTGCTCAGGGAAGCCACCGCAGAGTGATCAGTCTACTCCCTTAACAATGCACCCTTTTGGATAATACCTTCCTCAGACTGAGCAACTAACTCCGCATTGACTGCATTATGTATACTGGCTGCTACTTGCACGAGCAGCAAAGCACTTTTATTCTATTAAAGCGGAACTGTTTCAAACCTTTTAAATGTGTTATGGAAGTTCACAAACATTTGTAACTAATGCTGTTTTCTATGATCTTCATGTTTTAACTGGAACTTGTATTGCAATGGTTTTTAGTAACTATGCAAAAGTAATAAAATTCAATACTGCAATACTCTTCTTTTGGATGCACCTGAATACCTCGTGCATCATCTGTCAAGGGTGCACATTACAGCCGCTAAACTTGCCTTGAACAGATCTCAGAGAGCCTCTGCATCTTTGGCCATTAAAGGAGCTACACTGGCTGCCACTTAAGCAAAGAATCCAATCTAAATCTCTTTGGTAGACTCTTAAAGCCTTTCATGGGATGGGCCCTGTTCCCTTGCAAAAGAGATTGAGAAGATATATCCCAAACAGACCTCTTCGATCCGCATCTGCTAATTTGTTTTGTGAGCCCAAGTTTAGGAAATCCAGGCAAGGAGGTAGAACCTTTATGGTCAGACAATCAAGGTCAGGAATTTACTTCCTCCATTCCTACGAGCTAGGACCCATGTGTTAAAGTTCAAGAAGGTGCTCAAGACCTGACTTTCCACAAAGTAATTGGTACAGAATCATCCTTCTCCTTAGAGCTCTGATCTGTTTTTTCTTATGGTCCTTCCCTCTTTTTCTCATGTATCAACTTTAAACGTTATGAACAGCTCTAGGATACAAGTCGGTGACAGAGCGCTTTATAAAAATTATAAATAAATAAGTCAAGCCGCCAATTTAATGCCCTCATATCTGAGGGCATCGGGAAGGGTGGGACCAGCGCCAACATGAGGGGATCACAGCAGACAGATATCGCAGGCCATCCCCACAGGCATTGAAACATCCCATGTCTTACTCACATCCTTCCTCGGTCATCTCTTGGGTCCTGCAGCTGCAGGCAAGCGCGGATTGTCAGGGGCGCAGCAGAAGAGCAATGCGGGCCACTGCTATGATCTCTTCAGTCTGTCCAGGTCACTCCTCACTGCCAAATGGCCCTTGTGCAGGCCTTGCTGTCATGAGTGGGTGCAGAGTGTTGTGCTGCCTCTCCATCAGAAACTGCTCAGGGGGTGCTGCTCATCCCCGCAGTATTATCTTCCTCACCTGGGGCAGCAGATCATTGTTCACAAGGTCGGAGCAATTCAAGGTCATGGCCACCATCTTCCCGAGGCTAGCCACACATCCCTTTCCTGAGAACTTATGGTCAGGGAACTTACTCTTCTGTTCAGGTGGGGATTGAGAATTCTGCCCTTGGAACTATTTTGGGGACCTTTTGACACCTCCCTGCTTTTATTTTTATCTCCCTACTCTTCTGTCTGATGGGGACACTGCCCACCCTTGAGGTGACCCCCCCCCCAGATAACTGGTTGTGAAACCTGCTGCTCAGCCTGCGGTCCGCCTCCTTGGCAAGCTGTCTGGGGTCTGTGAGCTTGCTATCAATCAGGTGTTGCCACAATTCTTCAAAACAAAGACAGAACATGTGCTCTCTTGCCACCATATTCTGTAGCCTGTGGTAATCTTTTATTTCACTGCATCTCCCTCAACCATCCAGTGTCTTGCAAATGGAATCTACACCATTCAATCAGGACTGATGGGGCAGCTTCTGTCTGTACCTAAACATCTGTCTGTACTTTTCGGGTGTGAGGCGATACATCCTGACAAGGGTGTCACTCATGGGAGGATTATTCATCTTTTCCCCCTTCGCTAGAGCCGGTAGAGAATCCCTCCCTTTGCTAGATATGTACCTTCAGCGTCTGTCCCTCTAATCCTATTAATTTCCAGAGCAATCTCATAAGGTTCAAACCCCTTTTCGATGTCATATTCTACAAAAAGATTAGGCACAAGGGTTAATGTTTACGATTATTTCACGCAACGCAATGCAACTGAACGCAATGCAACAAGACAACTTTCTGCACTGTTGTGTGAAAGAGAGAGGGCAGGAATGCACCATATCTTGATAGATATGGTGCATTCCTGCTCTGACACAGAAACTGCTGCCTAGTACCAATGCAGGCACCCTTGTACCTAGGGTCCAAATAGACATTTAATACAAAGTAGCATATTCTTACACTTGAGTACCATGCCTAGGAGCATAAAGTGCCATTTGTGGTCATCTGGTCATGCCCAACTGGGAAAAAGTCACAAATTCAGGCCGACTGTGATAGAGCACTGGCTGGATGCAGGGATCAAGTTAGGTCAGCTGAACAAAATACCTTAAATCCAGCTTGCAGAGCATTGTGAGATCCTGCATCGAGGGTGCATTGTGCAGCTGTGGTCCCTTAGGAGCTGTGAGGCTGTGATGCGGAGTCCTGTGTCATTGTCGAGGATGCTACTGATGAGGGGCTTGTGATGTGATATCCTGAGTCGGAAATGCATTGCGCACTGGTGGCTCCAAAGAAGCTGCAGGGCTGCAATTTGAAGTCATGTATCGTTATCAAGGATGCCACCAACGAGGGACTTGGGATGAGAATTCTGCATCAAGGGGGTGTCACGCATCGGCAGTACCGAGGAGACTACGGGCTGCGATGTGAGGTCTGGTGGTGGGGATGAGTCACCCTGCGGCGATTTCGAAGCAGAGCTGTGAGGAGATGCATCGTTCTGCAGACTGTCCAACCACAGGAGCAGAGCTGGGTTGACAAAGCACCTTCAAGACCGCTTGCAGGAGCCCAGACTGGGGTTACATCCCTTGTAGAGTAGTACTCGCAGCAAACAGAGTCCAAGTGCTGAGTTCCAATGGCCCTTGGAGTCTCTCTGGTGGTTGTGGGTTCAAAATGCAGGTCCAATCCTCTCACTCAGGCCACAGGGCAGCAGGGAAATAGAGTAGAAGTCGTTTTAGCAGAGCTTCACAGCAGTTTCTCTGAGTCTTCCACAGGTTCTGAGGTGTACTGAGAAGTTGGGTCTGCGAGTTCGATATGTATTCCTGGTGCCCACTTTGCAGTTGGAGAAGGTTCTGGAGGTTTCCACCCCCTGAGGTAGTGCTTAATTTGAGCCTGAGCTTTACGGTGCTCAGCACAGGTACTTAATTGCTTTCCAGTGCTCGGCACTGGCACCTAATTGTCATACTTAGATTAGTCTACCACATGGTGGTGCTGCTCATCTAATTTAGAGATGAGCAGAACAACAGTTGTTTCAGAATAATATATACATTAGAATTGCTCATACCTGCCTTCCCAGCAATTCCTTTAGCTTTGGAGACCTGGAATAATCTGACCTGTTGCATTTAAATGCAAGAGAGATGGTTAGTAATTGTTTTGGCAGGGATGACAGGGGCGATGGGTGGTGCAAACTGCAGTGGCCTCCTGGTCAGAGCCCTGGCACTTACTATTTTATAAATTAAGCACTGCCCCGAGGTGTTTGGAATTTCCCTGCCTACCTGCCCTGGCCTCAGGGTTGTCTAGGGTAACAAAAGACTAGTGTTAAACCCTTTGTTAGTTGTGCAGGCAGAGCTTTTGTGTTTTGCACATGTGGTATGTGGCAGCTACTCCCCCTAATCAAGTCAGAGATGGCCCATCCTGCAAATGGCATTCAGACAAAATATGGAAACAAATTATCACCATTCTAAAATATAGTGTCCAAAATATTGTGATATGTAAATATAATCAGCACCTTTCCTGCCTTTTTGCTCATAAAGTGCTCTTTCCCTTGCAGAAAAGTTGGAGGGAGAAGATCTAGCCACGCTCAAGCAACACATAGTCTGAGCACTGACATATCTATAAAAAGGAATTCGCTGCTAGGGTCATCTTGTGCCGTTACCCCTAGTAGCATAAGCTGTAGAGAAAGCTGTACTTCTTTTTTTAAAACATATTGCAGAAAGCCTGAGATTTCTTTTCTTAGTGAATCTAAGCTTTGACATGTAGAGAAAATGTGAGTCATATCCGCCCCAAATACCTTACTCCTAAAACAATGGGTAATATACAAACCAAAAAGAGTCTTACATTGTTGTGCCTTCAAATTTGCAGTGCATGATACCATTTTTGCCATTTCTATTGACTTCAAAAGTCATAAAACAGCCACATCTACTCTGACCTGCCATTTCAATGCGTGCTTTTCAAGGTCATCCATTACACCCTCAAACAATATACTATACAGAGACGAAATTGACAAACCGGATGTACTAGTTAGCGCTTACATCAACAGAATCATGGAAAACCTCACTGCCGCACCAGCTTTTTCAAGAAGAAAATCCCTTATTTGTAAGAGCTTAAAAAATTCCCGGCGGTTAATTTTAAATCTAGCCCTAACTACATCAAGGGAGGCAATATGTTCCCCTGTCAAAAGATCACCTATCCTAAAGACCCCTGCTTTCTCCCACATTTGTAGTTACTCATCTGCCAATGCCTCAGGTATCTGATTATTATTCATCAATAGCATATATCCACTATTTTTGCCAAGCCCTAGTTTTTTCCTGACCCCCACCCAGTTTTGATATGCTGCTATTAGAGTCTTAAAGCAAGCCTTTTTGAAAGAAATAGGTTCGTATATTTTTAGAAAACAGCCATTGGCCTGTGAACCAATCAAATTATCAAATATTGATGGCACATGATTAGAATCAATTTCTTCCTTTTTCATAAAACCAAATAGAGGCCAGTAATATTGTAAAGAAGCTGCTAAATAATATAATTTAAGATTAGGTAAACCGAGACCCCCTCTTTCTCTAGGAAGAGATAAGAATGTATTTGATCTAAGTGTCCGCTTATTGGACCATATAAATCTAGCAACCTCCCTTTCGATCTGCCTAAACCATGTATTGTGTATTTCGAGGGGAACTATACGAAAGATGTATAATAGTTTAGGCAGACTCATCATTTTTATCAGGTTGTATCTGCCGATTATAGATAACTTTAGATTTTCCCAGCAGCGCATATCATGCTTGATTTTACCAATTATGGAGGTAAGATTTATGTCTGTAATATCTTCAACCTTAGCTCTTACACGTATGCCTAAATATATGACCTCTTCCACAATCTTACTATCAGCAGCCGAGGTATACCTATTAGCTAAGATCAGGGTTTTTGCTCTATTTAGCCGGTAGCCTGAGAATGAGCCAAAGTGCTCGGCCAATATTTCAACTTCGGCCATTGCGCTATCCGGCTCAGAGGTGATAATCGATAAGCCTATTGGAAGAATATTCATAGAAGCCTCAAGGCTTTGGAGAAAGGGGTCTATATGTAATGCGAACAACAGGGGGAAGATGGACACCCCTGTCTAGTTCCCCTGCCTATTACAAATGGCTCTGACTCTCCCCCATGATTTGTAAACGAGCTGTGGGTTTAGCGTATAAAACCTGAATAGCTTTAATAAACCCTGAGCCAAGACCATTTGCTGCCAAACACCTCCATAGATAGCTCCACGACACACGGTCGAAAGCCTTCTCGGCATCTAAGAAAGCCGCAGCTAAAGGTTTCCTTTGGACATCGGCCGCGTCAAATAGCGAAATGAGCTGCCTAATATGGTCATCCGTCCCCCTACCCTGAATAAAACCATGTTGCCAAATTGTGACTAACTGCTGCATAACCTTATTAGGCGAGATGCAAATATCTTGGAATATAGTTTCATATCACTGTTTAACAGTGTTATTGGTCTATAAGATCCCATATTCATAGAGTCCTTCCCTTTTTAAAAAAAAATAATAATATTAGCGGTCTCCCATGATGCCGGTGATGTGGCCAATTTCTAACCTCCTTGAATAAACCCAGAATTTCCTGGTCAACCTCATTAACACATTTTTTTATAAAATTACAGTGATATACAGTCTGTACCAGTGGCTTTGCCAGATGGAAGAGCTTGCGGAGCCCTGTATAGCTCCTCCTGGGAGATTTCAGTACCCAAAAAAGAAGCCTCCTCCTGTGATAACCTCGCTTTAGGTGAAAGGTAGAAATAAAGGTGTGGAGCCCACTAAAAGACTGGGTTAACAGATTAAGTCAGGAGAGTTAATTTGGGTACTATGATGAATTTTATAAATGTAATAATATGTATTTTTTAGATGCTGGTTGTTTCTGCTTTGTGTAATTCATTATTTACATGAACATACTGGTGTACTGACAAGGACATATTTTGATTATTTTGATGTAAGCTATTTTTTGCTTTCTGCTGGTTTTTTTTCCTGTTTGGTAGTATGTTTGCTTATACATTATAAAATAAAAATATATAAAATATATAAAAATATAATAAAAAAAGGAAATATCATCAGCAAGAATATTGTTGTAAAGAATAGAGATTTTGAGGTAAGTAATATCGATTATTAAAATATCAAAGTAATTAATATCGTTTGTAAAGATATAGTTGTTCAAAATATTGCTATTTAATTGTTGTTATGTATTTTAGTATATATTAAAACTGCCTATGAAGTACATTTTGTTGTCTAATTATTGTTTAGGTTTTTTATTATATTTCTTACATTTTTAGTAGTTATTAAATTAAATGTAATTAATGTCTGTGATTTTTAGTGCCGTAGAATGTTGTGGGTTTATAGGAGTATAGGGTGGGAAGAAATGTAATTATAATACCTCAATTAATTTTTTATTTCATATTATATTATTTAATTGATATTAAATTATGTTAATTGTGCTGATAATTCTTTTTATGTAAATTGTATGTGTGGGTTGGGGGTTCATAGGGTAAAATGATGGGAAGTAATTTATTTGTAATTAATTAATAATTAGGCCCTCATAAC
The DNA here is from genome assembly GCF_964261635.1 of Lissotriton helveticus. Taxonomy (NCBI): domain Eukaryota; kingdom Metazoa; phylum Chordata; class Amphibia; order Caudata; family Salamandridae; genus Lissotriton; species Lissotriton helveticus. Next base: position 1,207,802,174 of record NC_136057.1, read on the forward strand.
GATGAGGGTCGGCAGTCAGAGGGCTTCCGAGCCTCATCGCGGGTCAGTTTCGACAGACGCATTTCAATGCAGGCGGTTGAAACTGAAACGGGTCAGATTCCGACGGGCTCAAGGAGCCAGTCAGCCAGTTGGAGATCGGCACGATGTCGGTTTTCGACAGGCTTTCCATGTCGGGTTTTCCAACATGGAAAGCCTGCCAGAAACCAACATTGGGGGCCCCTAGCAGGGTCCCATTCATTCTGCTGCCTCTGGTTGGGGCCAAGAGCCCTCCTGGTAATCTCTGCACCATGTCAGGTACCTTGAGCCGTAGCACACCCATAGACGAATGGGAGTATGCAGCCACACCATGTGCGGTCACATTGTAATCGGGTGTAGGGACCGCTGACCGGAGGTCGGTCGGTCCCAGGAACACAACGGTTCCGACATCGTAATTAGGCACTTAGGGCCTGATCCTGACGCGGTTAGGAAGGCCTCCTAATGGCATTTGCTCTGTCCAAATCAGACGGGAACGTGTCTTTCTGACCAACTCGTAAATATTTCTGACCGACCAAGTAAAATGCTAGTTGGACGTTAGGAATATCCCAATCGGAAACCCGACGGCATTTGGAATGACCGATCCGTTTTGTCTGATGCAGAAAAGTTTGTCTCTACGGGCCGCGTTTCTGAACGAACAGGTACGATGCTTGATTTGGACAGCCTTTCAGAATCATGCCTTCCAACTCGAATCGGCAGTCAAAATCAGACTTTGGCGGCCCGTAGTGGGCCCCCCTGCGCCGGAGGCTTCCCAATCGGGCCCGTGGGGGTACCAATGGGTTCTCCTTTACTAGCCATGCACAGTGTGGCAGGCACCAGGGGGTGCCTGCCACAGGGTGCCCAATTTTCTCCAGCCACCCCTTTCTTCAATGGGAGCCTATGCATTTGGTCGGAGCAAAGGCTCCATTGAAGTCAATTCCCCTGATCCGAGTCAGTCGGAAACCATTCCCAAACCCATTCGGTCGGAAAGCTTTCCAAACCACATCAATTTATTTAGGGGCATTTTTTGGGGGTAAATTAATAATAATTAATAAATAGTAGTTAATTACTATTAGTTATTTAATTGATAATACATTATTTTTCATAAGTAATTAATAAAAAAATTAAAATATTTAGGTGTGGGTTGTGGGGTTTATAGGAGTAAAGGTTGGGAAGTTAAATCATTTTAAGTAATTAATAATGCATTTTTAAATCAATATTAATTATTAAATTGATAATTCATGACGTTAATTGCATAAATCATTTTCTGTTACATTACATGAGTGTGGTGTGTGTTTAGTGGGGGTATATTATGGGAAGTAAATTAATAATAATTAATTAATAATTCATATTTAATGATAATTAGTTTGTTGATACATATTTATATGAACAGTGTAAATATTTAGCTTTTTAAAGTAAAGTTTTAGGTGCAGGTTGTATGTTTTGTAGGGTTATAGGGAGGTAAGTAACTCAGCCCCTGATTACGATGTTGGACTCTGACCGACATTACTGCAGATTGGTAACCAACTGACCTCAGGTTGGCGGTTCTGACACTGTTCGGATGCGGTCACAAACTTCCATTTTTCATTGGGATCTTGGGCGGCAGGCCGAAATTGCCTGCAGCACAAGCTCCCGTTGAAAAATTTACATTTTTCAACATCCCTGCACCGTGTAGCAAGCACCAGGGCCACATGCGGATGGCCAACAGGGGTGAGGCCCCCAAATGCACTTTACAACAGCAGTTCCATGTTGGAAAGGCCGACATGGATCTGGAGTCGGAAAGTGTCATCATAATTCCGATGGCTGAAACACCAACCTTCAGGGATTATGAGGCCTTTCCGAGTTAGATTCCTCGGCCGGTTTACACTCCAGTCACCGTCATTGTAGTTACGCCCTAAATTAAATATAAGTAAGAAATATTTTTTTGTTAATAAATAATTCCTAAATAAAATTATTTATTTGTATAGAAATGATTTTTGCATTTTATTTATAAGAATATATGTCGTTATTTGTAATATGAATTTAATATTGCAATATGTTTAAATTTTTGTTGTTTTTTGTTAACATATTTATATATTTATTTATTTACTTACTTCTGAATTAGTTTTATTTTGTTCAAGATATTTTGTTTGTTTTTAATTTTGTTCTGATCGGGGTGGGAATAGTAAATTTTACCCGTCTGCAATCCAACACTTTCCCTACTGTTGTACTGAATGGAGTGGGAATAGTACATTTTACAACTCCGCTTTTTAAATAGAAACAAGGTCCTACCTATAACTACCTACTGGCAATTGCAGGTACTGTAATATATACATATATTGAATGCAACTTATCTGCCTTTATAATACTGCTACTTGCAGGTAGCGTGTAGTGTGATCAAGGCCGCAGGTTGGCAGCCGAAACGCTTTACGAGGACATGGTAACAATGGGATAAATTCTTCTATCTTCATCTGTGGTCTGTGCCGTGTGTTATTTGCTGCCTGCATCCACTTCGGGAATCTTTGGTGTAGGTAGTTATAGATAGAATCTAGTTTCTGTTGGAAAAGCGTTTTTTTTTTGCCAATAACTTCGGCGCCGTTTGAAGAATTTTTACGAAATTTTCAAAACCAATTGTTCATCCAGGTCAACTCTTGGCTTGAAAGTTTGGGGGTGATTCGTGAAGGGGGGGCCAGAAAAAAAGGGGAGTCACAAAACGTTTTCTCCATGTTAATTTCCGTAGGGAACTTTAGACAAGGCTACAGTCCAAACTGCTGAACAGAATTACACCAACTTTGACAAAAAGGTAGCACTTGGTTCAGAAAGCACACTTTTTATTAAATGGTGAAAATCCGTTTAGTAGTTTTTGAGATATTTACACATTTAGAGATATCAATATTTGTTAATTGTGAGATCTGATTGGCTGAGGCGTTCCGAGCACGAACTTGCCTGGGATCGGCTGCCAACACTTCAAGCTAGGAAGCCTTGGGAGCCATTTTGTGACTCTGCTAAGTAGAAGAGGGTAGGGTAGGAACAGTGTGACCTTCCTAGGGTGGTCAGGGGTGTCACAGGGAGTCGGAACGTAAAGAAACATTTATGTTTTTGGCACGATTCGCGTAGGGCCTGGAATTCACGGTGGAAAAAAGAAAAATGGAGCGCGGTATGGAGTGTTTCGTTTAATTAAGCCCTCGGTGAGCTAGTTCCTGGGAGCAATGTTTAGTTATGCATGGTTTATTTCTGTGACGGGGAGCGACACTTTGATGGAGCAAATATAATGATATGCGAGGGAGGGGGGTCGCATCTTCCGTCCCCCTACGCTTGGAGGAGCAGTACGTCTTTGGAGGTATACGTAAAATTTAAGTGTGGAGGAGGAAGCTTCCCCAGACTGCGGGAAAAAGGGAAACGGAGCGCAGTGTGGAGTGCTTTGTTTAATTAAGCCCCAGGGTTGGCTAGTTCCCAGGAGCAATGTTTAGTTATGATGCAGGGTTTTCTTTTGTCACATGGACTGCCATTTCCTTTTAGCAAATATAATGAAATGGGGGGGGGCATTGCATCTTTCCTGCCCCTCCACTCTGAGGAGCAACATGTTTTTGGAGGTATACGTAAATTTAAGTGTGGAAGGGTGTAGCTGCCCCACACTTTTCCGGGGGGCACTACTTCTTTGGGCATTCATGCATTAAAATGTGGGGGTCTGTTGCGGATTGCCGGCCTCGGGGAGTACGATGTTCTCGGGCATTAGATTGGATGGCGGCGCATCGTCCAATTTTTGTTGAGGAGCTTTCCATGGCACTGGGTATCATTATGTCCGAGGACATATTTCAACAATGAGCCGTCGTGCCTAAGCCATGGACATTGTAGTTTTCTACGGCAAGTGGGGATCTATGCAGACTTGCAGCTCTGTCATAGTAAACTTTTGCTTCGATTGATGGATGCGAGAGGAGGAAATTTGCTCTCACTTTCATGAGGCAAAGCAGATTTGCTTTTGGGCAAAAGCAGCTTGCATTGAGCTGCTGGCTTTGATGAAAAGGGTCACAGATGACATACTGGGCTTAAGCTTAAAATTTTCAAACAAGTCCTGGCTGTATTTATTCAATATATATATATAAGACCAAGAGAGCATTCAAAAGAATCACCATTAATCCAGCATTTAGAAGAAGTCCTTGACTCTATTAAATCCAATGGGCCCATTATAATTGGAGGCGATTTTAACTGCTTCTATGAACCCTTGTCGGTATTAGATAAAATTTTTGAGGAAGAAGACCTAGCAATGGGTATCCCGCTCCTGAGGACAGAAAAGACTTTGGGATGCTCTGTCTCTGCAAGACAATTACTTAATTTTTCTATAGAGAAAGAACTAAGGTCTTGCAACGGCAGATCCCCCTCAGATCTTGAATGCTCTAATACCTTTTCGAGAGGTCTTTCTTCATCCTGGATAGATTACATTATGATAAGTGTTGCCTATTGGGCTTACATGCAGGATTTTAAAGTTGATAACTGAAGAGAAAGCAATCATTTCCCTTTGTGTTTAGATCTCACATAGAAATATTTCCTGCTACACTCATTGATTCAACCTGGAATGGGCACAGAGATTTTGCAGCCAATAGTGTGCAATAATAGGAGGGCAAGAAAATGGCCATCTATACTGGAAAAGGTAGAACCCCTCACTTGTATTTATAATATTTTTAGTGACCTCGTATCGCTTTTTTTAAAAGTGAGTCCTGAAGCCATACCTATAACACAGATCCATCAGAAGATAGTAGAAAATATAAAACGTACCTAACCAAATCTGAGACTGGGAAGGCCAAACACAGTAACAAGATGCGGTTGTCTAACCCATGGTTCAAAAAAGAATGTGTTGCGGCCCAACAATGCCTCATTAGGGCTTTGTAAACTAAGGAGATAGTTTTGATTAGGCAAGAAAGAAACGCGTATAATAAAGTTCTGAAGGTAGCCCGTAGAAACTTGGAGGATGCTAGCTGGGAAGACTTGATAACAGCTTCAAAGACAGGTGACCAATCCTTGGTTTGGCAGGTCATTGCTAATGGTAGTAAACTAAGTAATCCGGTTCAAGATTATAATCTGGACCCTTGCACTTGGCATTGACGTTTTCACCATCTATATGCCCCTCCGCCTATAATAGTCAGAGATCCGACAAGTAATTTTAAGGAGCTCATGACGTCAAATGAGATTGAACCGTTAAAATTCAGCAATAGAATATATTACACTGGCCATAGCTGCTATTAAGTCATCGAAAGCTCCTGGCCCGATAAGATACCTGGGGACCTCTTTAAACATGCGCCTGAGGTGTGGGCCCCATATATTAATCTTTTATGCAATGCAATTGCAAGAGGACAGCCAATTCCAGAATTTTGGAAGGGGCCGTAGATCGTCCCAATATACAAGAAGGGCAGCAGGGGCGATCCTGCTAATTATAGACCTATCAGTTTGATAGACACAATGCAAAAAGTTTATGCCAAACAGATCTTAGATAAGTTAAATTACTGGATGATTGAAACAGTATACTTTCCCCATGTCAAGTGGGTTTTAAAAAGAGAACTAGTACCATAGATCAAGTGTTCAGGCTCGTAACTACCGCCTGGAAATACACAAGGCTGAGATCCGGCCACTTATATGTGGCCTTTATTGAATTAAAGGCTGCATTCGATTGAATCCCCAGAGATCTGTTATTGATAAATACATTTCAGCAGGGGGTACCAACAAATATTTTAGCCCATTTGATTAGGCTTCACGAGGACAATTTTGCAAAAGTCTGTTGGGGCAAATGGGGGGAAGTCACAGACGAGATACCAGTTAAGAGAGGCGTGCGCCAGGGCTGTGTCCTGGCACCAACTTTGTTTCTCTTATATGTTAATGATATAGGTGAGTTCCTGCACAAATCTAAGCATGATTGCCTGAAACTAGGGAACCATATTTGTGCATTAACATTTGCAGATGACACAATCTTGTTGCTGCAAATGCCAAAGGGCCTGCAAAATCTTTTAAATACTTTTGATGAATATTGCAAATTAAAATACTTGGAAATAAACCCAGTAAAAACTAAATACATGTCTATAAGGCCCCATAAGTGTTTTAAAAATTATATAAAGTTGAATGGAGCGATTTCGGAGCGCGTTTCTAGTTTTGTTTATCTCGGAGTAACCATTGATTCAAAACTTTCATGGAACCCCCAGATAAAGAAATCAAGAACTATTTTAATGCAAAACTCAGCACCAGTTATAAAAAAGCTTTTTGCAAATACGACAAAGGCTATTACACCAGCCCTAGAAGTCTACAAGTCTAGGGCTCAAACTGCGGCCTTGTATGACTTAAAGTTGTGTGTGGGGGGGGTAATTACTAACCCTGGGCGTAGTGTGTGGAGTGGGGCTCCGCGGAGCTACGCGAAGTGGGCACAGAACTACGCCCACCCGCGCACTCTGCGTAGCCCCACTACGCGCCGCCCGCCTCCCTCCCGCCCTCCCTAAATACTTAAATAAAAGGATAGAAAGCTTTTAAAAACACTTACCTTGTCTGCCGCGTCCCCGGGGCTCCCTCTCGCTGTCCCGCCATACAGAGAGGTGGAAATTATTCAATCTTACCAAAGTAGAGTTAACTGATTCAATCACTGGTACAATGTTCAAATCTGGAATGTCACTTACTAGAGCAGTAATTTTAACACCTAGGTATGTTGCAGATTGGAACACAGGAGATTGAGAAGGGCCCACAGCGGAAGATTGATTAACTTGGGTTTTAGTAACATTGAGTTTATATCCAGAAAGCTGCCCATAATGTTTTGCTAGGGTTTGTAGAGCTGGGAAGGCCAATGCAACATCATTGGTCAGTACAACGATGTCGTCCGCATAGGCCTGAGCTTTATAATCTGTAGAGTTTACCCTTACCGGAACGATATCTAATGAGTGTTCTATTTTGTTTAAAAAGAGATCAATATATAAGGCAAATAGCAGAGGCGAGCAGGGACACCCCTGCCTAGTACTCCTGCTAATACTGAATGGATTAGATATTAGCCCATTATACAGTGATTAAATCGCACGTGTAAATTCAGAACTAAAACCCTTCCATCGAAGAACTGCCTATAGAAATCCCCAAGCGACCCGGTCGAACGCTTTCTCAGCATCCAACAGGATCAGACCGATGGGAGAGCGAGTGACCTGTGCCCAGTCCAGTAATGCAATAACTCGGCGGATATGATCGGCCGTATGCCCCCCCGGGATAAACCCATGCTGGCGAAATGATACCAAAGGAGTGATGACCAAAGCTATTCTAGTGGATAGGATTTTAGCATAAATTTTGCTATCCTTATTTATAAGGGATATGGGACGGTATGAGGAAAGGTCAAGCTCCGTTTTTTTTTTCTTAAACAGAATAATATTGGTCTGGCACCAGGAGTCCAGGATAGAGCCATGCTGCTCATCTCTAAGAACCAACAGAAAATCCTGCCGAACCTCTGCACAAAACAATTTATAAAATTCCAGAGGAATTGCATCTGGACAGGCATCCTTCCCCTTGGCTAGAGAGTTAATCGCAAGCTCGACCTCTTCCCACTCTATGGGAGCAGAAAAATGTTATTCTGTTGAGATGTAAGATGGAGGGTATTAATATCCTGAAAAAAGGTCCCCACCTCCGCCTCTATGTCTAAGCCAACATTGTCCTCAGTGTATAATGCATGATAAAACTTACAAAAAACTCCCATAACCCCCTCTGGTGTATCCTGAACCTGACCTAAATGATCCTGAATCTTAGTAATGCGATTAACCAAATTCCTCTGCTGGAGCCGTTTGGCCAGAACCCTGACAGATCTTTCACCCAGCTCGAACATCTCAGTGCGAAACTGCAAAAATTTGGCAGCAAGGTCTTGACCAAAGAACTCCAGCACACTAGCCCTAGTCTTGGCAACCAATGCCTGGCTTTCAGCTATATCTTGTCCATCCTTAATAGCATCTATTAATTGGACTTCTGCTAGCGATTTGCTCTCGAATCATCTTGTGCTGAAAAGCAGAAAAGCTCTTCATCCCACCGCGAACAGCAGCCTTAAGTGTATCCCAAACCGTGGTGCCAGAAGCTGTCCCCCTGTTAATATTTAAAATAGATATCCAAATCCTCATATGATCTAAGTAGGACTGCTCCATTAACAACTTCCTTTCAAATGTCCAAATCCTTGGACCGCCAAGGATTTGGGGAAACGGGCATTCAACAATCAGAGTATTATGGTCTGATAAAGTTCTTGAAGGGGCTTAGATAGAGGAATCCTCAGCTAACTGATTCGTCACAAAAAAATAATCCAGCCGGACCATTTTGTTATGAGGGGCCGAGTAATATGTGAAGCCATCTTGATTGTTGTTATGGTAAGACCAAAGGTCAATCAAGCAATGCTCTTGAATCAGGAATTGCAGTACACCAAAAACCCTGGGCTTTTTACCCCCATATCTTAGGTCAGAGGAAATATTAAAATACGCGGGCAGATTAATATTCATGTCACCGCACAAACAAATCGGATGAGGGTATGATGCCAACTCTACATTCAAGTGATGGAAGACTTTGGGGTCATCTAAGTTTGATTCATACACTGTGCATGCTGTTAAGGGTCTGCCATTAATTATCAGCTCCGTAATAACCCACCTCCCGGAATAATCTTGGCAGGTTTTCCTGCCTACACCAATCCCCCTTCTCATTAGAATTGCACCCCCTTAATCTTAGATGTCTGACGGGAGCACCCAACTAAATCAAACCCTGGAATTCTGAGATGGTCCTGGTCCAAGGGACATGAGTCTCTTGCAAACAGAGTAAGTCGATGTGCTGAGCCGGGACAATTTTTGTAAGCAATGTCCTTTTTCTGCCGTCATTGAGCCCACAAATATTCCAAGAAGCTAAGCAGATCTTACCCTATGCCATCTACTTCGCCTATAGAACCAGACCTGCCAGGTACATACAAAATAAATGTAAGCCACCCTTCTAGCCTTAAGCATGCCATATTAATGCAAAAATCTACAGAAATGCCACGATTGTAGTATACATTCAAGCAATTTTTAAATTTAAGATCTAACACCCCCAGCCGCGCACCCCTGCCTCCAAGCCACCCTTCCTGATCCCACCCACCTGAGGCCCCCCAACCCACCACCCCCTGCGTGAGGCAACAGGACTAAGGTCCTTGTGATGGAGGAGCTGAGTTGAACACAAAATCCCCCGATCTCCTCACCAGCCTACTAATAACAATAAGGGGAACAGTCCTGACGTGGATAAGAGGAGAAGAAAAAGAAGAAGAACCACTAAAAAGAAAAAACAGCATTCATACTCCTCTCTACCCGAGAACAGCGCCCCCCTGCACAATACATATTAAGGATCTTGAAAGAAAAAAGACAGAGCAATAAAGCAACATTACCGTCCTAAAGTGAGTTCAAGAAGTCTTGAGCCTGGATTTCAGAGACAAAGAATCTGGTATGGCCCTATTTCTAGAGATCCTACCTGATTTTTTACCTCTGAGGTGTTAGCGAAAGAGTTCCTACAATCTATCTAAAATATGTTTCACCCGTCTGGCTTCTGATACGTTCACCGGAAGGGTTACAACCAAGCTATACTGCTAATAGATTTGTAATTATGTCTCTTTTCTTTCCTTTCTTCTCTTTCACTTTGTATTATCTCACCCTATGCAAAACTTGGGTTATACGCATATTAGGATATTGGCAACAACATATACTATGTCTAAAGCATATTTCAAATTGTGTTTTGTCTTACTGTTGTTGTGTTTGGTCCATAGGGTGAGGGGTTTGTTGTGGGGGGTGATCATCCGGATGGCAGGAGCTTGTCATCACAGGGATCATAGATCCTAAAGCCTCTTAGAAGGGTAGCGGTAGGGAGAGGTGGGTGGGGTTCTCTGGTTGTAGGAGTTTTAGGAGGGGAGGGGGTGGGTGGTTTAGCTGGGGCAAAACAAGAAAAATAATCCACAGTATCGTCAAGTTTCTGAGTTTGATAGATTTAATGTTTTTCTTTCGAGAATGGAGTATCGGATCGCTCCCCTATTTTTCTAATGGCTAGATCTGAACTTCTCAAATGTTCTCTAAATGTATGTGGCTTAAATAACTATAACAAGAGACAAAGAGTTGCCGCTGAACTTCGTGTGATTCAGCCTGACTTGGTCTGCAAACAAGAAACTCATGAACCTTGGGGAAAGCGAACAATTTCATTGAAATGGGTTTCGTGTTTTTAGCTCCTTCACGACAATCCTGAACAACTCAGAGTTGGCGGTTTTAGCTAAACCTGCTGTACAAACTTTGGGACGGGTCTTAGTGGATAAGCTCGGGCGTTGGGATATTTTGGAATGTGTGATAGGGGAAACAAAGTTTACACTGTGTACTGTTTCTGGTTCCAATCTTGATGAAGCCATTGTTCTGCAACAAATAAATATGGAGCTTGCACTTTGCCCTACTCCTCTGGTGCTGTGCGGTGATTTCAATATTAATTTGATCACTAAGAAACTCCAATTTGGCATACAAGACTATAAAGGAAGGAAACCCATGGTCGTCAAGGCATTATGTCACTTACTGGTGGCTCACTGCTTGGTCGATGTCTGTGATTTTCCATGTATGCCCAATCCTGGGTTCACGTTTTATTCCCACCCCCATCAGAAGTTAGTACATCTCCTCCTTTTTTATTGTATCTCCTTTTTATTCACTGAAGCCAAAATATGAGTATTTCCAAGAATTACCTCTGATCACGCACCAGTAGTTTTGGATATCCCCTCATTGGGCTCTTGTATAACCCCAATACCTTTTACCTTTGATAGGAAACTTCTTCTTGATAATACCTTTATAAATGATATGATAAACAATAAGGATTTCCTTCAAAATAATCGGTATTCTACATCGGTGGGGGGTTTGGTGTGATACCCTTAAAGCCTGCTTCAGAAGGGAGCTATGGATTGTACCAACAAACGAATGCTTAACTTGTAGTACAGGAACTGTATACCAAACTTAAGAATGCTGAAGAAACCTTGCACAGGAGATGTTGCTTAAGAACAATATTGCCGAACTACAAACCAATGTGACCAGATGTAAGACTAATATCAATTCATCTTGGAGCAAGGAAATTGCAGCTAAATATTTGGTATATAAAAGAATTGTTATGAGTATGGGGAGGCTAGAGGCGTTGCTTAGCTCAAAAACTACATTCTAAGAAGGCCGCTCATAGAATAGCTGGCATGAAGAATGCTCTAGGTGATAAGGTATATTATCCACAAGATATTCTTCATATTTTTTTATGGTTTAAATCTTTTTATTGATTTCAACACAAACAAGAAACCAAGACCCTCAGCCCCTTAGTGATGTGCAAATAGACAACAATGTCGTGTTACGTCGTTACCATAGGCAAAAAGCATGGAATGGGTCCACAGAGTAAACAAGGAAAGGGACAAGTGGAGAAAAAGAAACCCCCCTCCAACCCACCCCCACACCCCACCCACCCCTCGTCCACCTTGGACTAAAGAAAGCAAAAATGGGGGAAAAATGGGGAAGGGAAAAGGGAAGTGAAAGAGTGAAAGCAGCCCAGTGTTCAGCGGCCATTCCTGTGAGCTGTCGTGGAGGTGCTGATTGGAATCTGTGTGTCAAGGAGGCGGAGGAGACGCAGATACCGGGGTCATGTTAACTCCCGAAACTCGGATACCAGCAATGTCAGGAAGGGCAGCCACAGTTCGGGAAACTCTGTCCGCCTGCCAGCTAACGTAAGAGTGAGCTTCTCCATCCCCAGCCAGTGTGTGTAGGGGGCTGGGTGGGGCGCCAGTGTATCAGGATGTTCTGTATGGCTGATCCTAGGGCAATCGCAATCTGACGACCCTTCCGGGATTTGAGTGGCTATGTATATGGGTTAGGGAGACCTAAGAGAATGTAGGAAAGGAATAGTGGGAGCTGCGTCTCAAAGTGTAAATCAATTTTGTCAAGCACTTGGGACCAATACAATTGTATCCGGGGGCAACTCCATAGAACATGCTCCAATGTACCCACCTCCCCGCACTCCCACCAGCATAGGTCACTCCGGCGGGGGTCAAAGCGATGTAAGCGTTCTGCCGTGTAATTCCAATAGGTGATAATCTTGGTCAGGGTTTCTGTAAGGCCCATATGGTAGGCCGAGTGCTGTGCCCTGTGGTTTATGCTTCCCCATTCCTTGTGGCTCAGTGTTCTTCCCAAGCCTCTTTCCCAACGGGCCGGCCTGCATTATGTGTGTGAGTAGTGGAGCATTTTATAGAGGTCAGAGATGATCTTCTTATCTGAAGTGCATGTTACTAGCCGTTTCTCATAGGGAGTTAGTAGACGCTGTGCCTGTGATTTGACTTGCGGGTGTAGTGCCCAGTGATGGAACTGGAGATATGGCAAACGTTCTGTTTCTGGGATACCATAGTGGTCTTTGAGCTGCGGGAAAGGGATAATGCCGTCCAAATCAAAAAGATGACACAGGGACCTACATGGAGAAGAGCGCCAAGCGTCTGTGCTATGCTGGAAGTACGGATTGTGAAACAGTGGTGTGAGGGGTGATGGGAAGTTGACCAGCTGCGAGGACACGTTGGTGCGGTCCCACAAATCCATGATGGTGCCCGTGATCAATGAAGCATACAAATTAGGAGGGAGGTGGATTTTGCGGAGGAAACGGGCACCCTGCAGCAGCCTGCCTGCTACCACCTGGCCCTGAAACAGCCAATGCTTCTCTGACTCCAACCGTTGCCATTCCACCATGTACCGAAGCTGGACGGTGTGATAGTACAGTTGGATGTCTGGTATCCCCACTCCCCCCTCCGGTGGGGGAATTGCGACCTGGTGTCGGAAGCAGGCTTTACGGCCATGCCGGATAAACCATGAGAGATCTGCCTGGGTCTGTTGAATCCAGCCCGACAGAGGCCGGAGAGGAAGGGTCTGGAAAAGATATAGGATCTGGGGAAGGATAGTCATTTTGGTAGCTGCAATCCTGCCCAACCAAGACATTGTGCAATGTTTCCATCTATTTAATTCTGCGCGTATGTGAGTGCGGAGTTTAGAATAGTTAACATCAGCAGTTGTTTGAATAGTGGGGGCCAATGGAATACCTAAGTAGGGAATCGCAGCTGTCGCCCATTGCACCGGGTGTTCCTCCTGGAGAAAGGTAAGGGTGTGCGGTGATCGAGAGATATTCAGAGCCATGGATTGGTCCATTTTGATTTTAAACCCCGATCCGCGCCCGAAGCTGACTAGTTCTATAAGTAGGGTGTGCAGGGCTGTGACCGGCTCTGATAAGGAGAGCAGAATGTCGTCAGCATATAAGCTAATAGTATGGATGTCCCCCCCAAGTTTAATCCCAGTTATGAGGGAATGCCTTCGAATTCGCATTGCCAGAGGTTCCATACAGAGAGCAAACTGGAGTGGTGACAGAGGGCACCCCTGTCTTGTGCCCCTGCCGATGGGGAAGCGAGAAGATGTGTGACCATTAACTGAGACTGTCGCCATGGGGGAGCGGCAGCAGTTTAAAACCCGAGTTTGGAACTTCTCGCCGAAACCAGCCGCCATCAGTACCATCTGCAGGTAGGGCCAGTGCACCCTATCAAAGGCCTTCTCTGCATCGATGGCCAGGAGCATATATTCACCTTGAGTACGGGATGCCTTTTCTATCAGGTGTAGAATGCGTTTGGTGTTGTCGCTAGTCTGCCTCTGCGGTATAACGCCGGCTTGGTCGGGCTCAACCAGTTGGGCCATATATGGTGCCAAGCGGACTGCTAGAATACTGGTGTACAGTTTAATGTCCACATTTAATAGTGAAATAGGCCTATATGCGCCGCATGCCATCTTGTCTTTCCCTGGCTTCGGGATAACCACTACCGCCGCCTCTTACATCTCCCATGGTATTGCGCCTGTGTGAAGGTGTTAAAGAGGCCCGTCAATATGGGAGACAGTTGGCAGCAGAATGACTTGTAGAAGGCTGCCGTATAGCCGTCGGGGCTGGGTGATTTACCTAATTTGAGGTGAGAGATCGCAGATATCCCCTCCACTGCCTGTATAGCTCTGGCTAGGTAATCAGCCTGGGGTTGGGACAGCGCGGGTATGTGGGCCAGTGCTATATACTCACTCTGGATGCTCAACCCAGCTCTGTCTCCGGTATAGAGCTCCCCGTAAAAACCATGGAATGCTTCTGCTAACGCTGCGTCCTCAGAAACAGACTCTCCCCCAGATGTACGAATGGTCCACACTCCCTGGCACTGTTTGACTTCACGCAGCTTATTGGCGAATAGACGACCACACCTGTCCCCAGCTGTATAATAGGAATTTTGGAGTCTGAGACCCGCATTCTCAGCCCTGTCTTGATCAAATGCTGTGAGCTGCTTCCTCTTTACACAGAGCTGCCACCAAGCACTTAAAGCCCCGGTTCTTTGGTGTAGCTGTTCAAGCTCCGAGACTCTCTGAGTAAGTTCCGCTCTCTTACGGCTCCTCTCCTTGTTTTGAGCGGAAGATATAGCTATGAATTCCCCCCTGGCAATTGCTTTGAGTGCTGTCCACTGAGTCGCCGGGGAGGTGTCCGTATTAGCATTAAGGGTGATAAAGTTAGTGATGGTCTTCTGGATTTGTTCAACCACTGTGGGGTGGTGTAAAAGTGTGTCCCTCAGTCGCCAGTGTCTAAGGGGTCGGGAGGAGCGCGGTAGCTGGAAGGTGGCCAGGACCGGGGAGTCTGAGAGTGAGGCTGTCAGAATTTCGGCGTCTGCTGCGTAGGCTCGGAATGAGGTAATGCTGAGGAAATAGTCAAGGCAGACATACGTCTTGTGGGCCCCTGAGTAGAAGGTGTAGCTGCGGGTGCGTGGGTGGAAGTGTCGCCAAAGCTCTGAAAGCCCCAGGTCCCGGAGGTGTGCTGCCCTGCGCCGGTGAGTACTCCTACTTGTGTGGCCCTCTGACAGGAGCGATCTAGGCCATTATCAAAGGCAATGTTAAGGTCTCCGCCGAGTAACAGGTGGCGGTCCGAGGCTGCAGCAGCTTCACGGAGAGCGGTGAGGAGAAACTTGACCTGTCCTTTATTGGGAGCGTAGATAGACCCAACGACAAATGTCATACCCCCCAGCAGGAACTGATATGTGAGCGGGCGACCCCTAATTTCGACCTCTTTCTGTATGACCCTACTGGGGAACGAACGGGAGCCCAAGATGGCCACTCCCGCAGACTTCGAGGAGCAAGAGGAAAACAGTCTCCATATTTTTTATGTATGTGCTAAACTGGCACCATTTATAGAATATATAGAGAAGTTTTTAACGGAGGTCACCGGGGTTCGTTATAAAAATTTCGGCTTACATGATGCTACTAGGAACTGGTGAAGATTTTGGAGAAGGAAGTTCGATGTATAAATTCTGGAATCTGCTCTTTATTGCTACAGCTGTAGCACGGTTATGTCTAGCGTCTTCATGGCTACAGTCTGAAGCACCATCTTATGAAATGTGGCTTGCCCGGTTTTACAATATATTTAATTTGGAGTACAGTTTGTATTCTGTTAAAGGGCCAAAAAATAGCAAAGTAGGTATCTATGTATGGGGGGCGATGATCAATCATATGAAAAGTTGAAATATAATTTTGGTATATTTGAATTAAATGAATTGTTTTTATGCCTCAATACTAGATTTGTTTGTATTTATTGATAATTTGATAAAAAGTCCAACTAACTATAACGTACCTGAAACGTATGTTTTTTTTCAGTGAATTTCTATGGTTTTGTAAATGCTATTTTCTAACTATAACGTCCCTGAAACCTATGGTTTTTCAATGAATATATATATCTGCACGCGGTGAAACATGCTGGTCAATTGCACAACTCCAGTTTACTAATTCCAGAAACGCGTTCGTCAACTTTCGCTGTAACGAATGAAATAAATACAAACTTTTGCTTTGAAAACGATATATGGCTCAGGAGTGCACTCTTTGGAGATGTGTTGTTATTTCAACTATTTTGGAAAAACCAAAACATAATAATTCGTGCATATATATATTACCTACTGGCGGTCGCCATTAGGTAGATACAGTTAGGACCTAGTTACCATAGGAAATCCGTAACATTCTATTTGGAATAATTTTGGCGCCGGTTGACGAATCTTCGTGAAATTCTCCAAGAAGATGGGGCGCTCCGCTCCTATCCTGAAAGTTTCAGGGTGATACGTCAAGCGGGGGCCGAGAAAAAAGGGGGTTCCCAAAACGTGTTTTCCCCATACAATTTTCCATAGGGACCTTTAGACACAGCTACAGCCCGAACTGCTGAACGGAATTACACCAAATTTGGCAAAAAGGTAGAGTTTGATTCACAGATCACGCTTTTTGTTAAATGGTGTAAATCTGTGCAGTAGTTCCTCAGAAAATCAAAAGTAAAATCATATATATTTCAATGGACGAAGTAGGGTACGTGTACCCTCCGAGGATCATACGCGTACCCTTCTCAGCACGAGCTGCATGCTAATTGGCTGTCAACTGTCTGTCAACACTCCAAACGAGGAAGTGTTGGCAGCCATCTTGTGTCTCGGTAGAACCGAGGCACAAGAAAACTGAAAAACAAGTGCGCAAAAGGTGCAAAGGGGGCAGGGTAGAACCACCCTGACCCCCTAGGCCTGCTCAGGGGGTCCCACAAGGACCCCCAAGGCCCAAAAATAAAAAAAGAATTTTAAAAAAGGCCGTAGGATACGCGTATCCCGTGAAAAAAAACCCGAAGCCCGCATTAGTGGTAATTAGCCCCCGGGGGGGCCAAGTCCAGAGGGCAATGAGATTTATTATAATGGGCCCCCCAGCCACGGGGACCGCCACCTACGGGGCTTTAACAATATGTATGCAGGGGGTGCTCACGGACCCCCCGCAGCCCCGGGGACCGCCACCCCCGGGGCTTCTTTTCTTTTATAATAATGGGGGCCCAGAGGGGCCCCCCAGCCCTGGGGACCGCCACCCCACCTGGGCTTAAACATTATGTATGCAGGAGGCTCACAGCCCCCCGCCCCGGGACCACCACCCCACAGGGCTTATTTTATTTTTTTTGTTTTAAAACCTGCGTGGGGGGCTCAAGCCCCCCCACACACCCCGGGGACAGCCACCTCCCCGGGGCTCTAAATTGTTCAATTGGGGGGTTTGTTAGAGACCCCCCAGCCCCGGGGACCACCACCCCCGGGGCTTTTAAATGTTGGGAGGGGGGCCGCGTGGCCCCCCTCCTGGAGCTTTGTGGTGGCCCTAGGGACCACCACTCCCCAGGGCCAGCTCCTGCAGTGTCCCGGGTGCCTACTGTCAGATGAGACTTCCAGCTACTCACCTGAATTTCCAGGAAGATTTTCAGGAGCGATGCAGGATGTCCAGTCCTCTTGGAACAATTCTCAACACTGTTTGATGAACAGCAGCGTTGGCAATTTTCCTATAAGGGAAGGGGATTGGGATCACAAGAGAGAGAGAAAAGAGAAGACACGGCTAACATCTGCCACCTGGGCCAGCCAGGATCCTAGTTCTCATGAGCAGAAGTTCTGTTTGTATCTTCTATCTGTAAACAACAATTGCTTTTTAGTAAAATGACATGAATGCATGAAACACTCTAATTATAAATTGAGTTCCCCCAAGATTTACCTTTATTATAACTGTTGCTGCACAGATAATCTCTCTAGTCTTGGGATTGGCTGTAATAACGGATTGCACTTTAATTAAACCTAAATAACTGTTGGTTTCCAAGGGAAATACAAGGAACACGGTAAATGCTTGCAATGATGTCTCAAATCATGTCTGAATTAAACCCACAGATCACATAAGGACCATACCTAGATTTGTAAGTCTCTAGACACAAGATATTTCTCAAAATAATGTAATCAAATCCAAGGAGTGTGAATTGTTTCTTCCTAGTTTTGCCTTCCATCTAAACTAAACATGATAAAAATATGCTCAATCAGGAACATCACAAATTGTCCAGAACAAACTTGTCTTCTGTCTAATGATTAATGTCCTGTTGCATCCACAAAAGGATTTAACACTCCTTGAATGTCTTGTGAACCGGATTTCTTAGAAACTTAGGTAAGATTTATTGAATACCTCTCAACGGGCGACGCGTTTCGAGCATCAAGTGCTCTTGTTCACACACTGTACACCCGGTCAGCTTGAATCATATATACTTTTTTTAGTGTTGCTACACCTCTCAAGTGAGTCACATGGTCAATGGTAAACATAAAGAAAATACTTTAGATTACACAAAGGTCCTCTCCATATGATACATTTTTTTAAACAAAATTATGTTTAAAAACATGATGTGTTGTTATTTCAACTATTTTGGAAAAAGCAAAACATAATAATTTGTGCATATATATATTACCTACTGGCGGTCGCCATTAGGTAGATACAGTTAGGACCTAGTTACCATAGGAAATCCGTAACATTCTATTTGGAATAATTTTGGCGCCGGTTGACGAATCTTCGTGAAATTCTCCAAGAAGATGGGGCGCTCCGCTCCTATCCTGAAAGTTTCAGGGTGATATGTCAAGCGGGGGCCGAGAAAAAAGGGGGGTCCCAAAACGTGTTTTCCCCATACAATTTTCCATAGGGACCTTTAGACACAGCTACAGCCCGAACTGCTGAACGGAATTACACCAAATTTGGCAAAAAGGTAGAGTTTGATTCACAGATCACGCTTTTTGTTAAATGGTGTAAATCTGTGCAGTAGTTCCTCAGAAAATCAAAAGTAAAATCATATATATTTCAATGGACGAAATAGGATACGCGTACCCTCCGAGGATCATACGCGTACCCTTCTCAGCACGAGCTGCATGCTAATTGGCTGTCAACTGTCTGTCAACACTCCAAACGAGGAAGTGTTGGCAGCCATCTTGTGTCTCGGTAGAACCGAGGCACAAGAAAACTGAAAAACAAGTGTGCAAAAGGTGCAAAGGGGGCAGGGTAGAACCTCCCTGACCCCCTAGGCCTGCTCAGGGGGTCCCACAAGGACCCCCAAGGCCCAAAAATAAAAAAAGAATTTTTAAAAAAGCGCGGGATGCGTATAGGATACGTGTATCCCGTGAAAAAACACCCCGAAGCCCGCATTAGTGGTAATTAGCCCCCGGGGGGGCCAAGTCCAGGGGGCAATGAGATTTATTATAATGGGGGGCCCAGAGGGGCGCCCCAGCCATGGGGACCGCCACCCACGGGGCTTTAACAATATGTATGTAGGGGGTGCTCACGGACCCCCGCAGCCCCGGGGACCGCCACCCCCCCGGGGCTTCTTTTCTTTTATAATAATGGGGGCCCAGAGGGACCCCCAGCCCTGGGGACCGCCACCCCCCTGGGCTTAAACATTATGTATGCGGGAGGCTCACAGTCCCCCGCCCCGGGACCGCCACCCACGGGGCTTATTTTTTTATTTATTTTTTAAACCTGTGTGGGGGGGCTCAAGCCCCCCCACACACCCCGGGGACAGCCACCTCCCCGGGGCTCTAAATTGTTCAATTGGGGGGTTTGTTAGAGACCCCCCAACACCGGGGACCACCACCCCCGGGGTTTTTAAATGTTGGGAGGGGGGCCGCGTGGCCCCCCTCCTGGAGCTTTGTGGTGGCCCTAGGGACCACCACTCCCCAGGGCCAGCTCCTGCAGTGTCCCGGGTGCCTACTGTCAGATGAGACTTCCAGCTACTCACCTGAATTTCCAGGAAGATTTTCAGGAGCGTTGCAGGATCTCCAGTCCTCTTGGAACAATTCTCAACACTGTTTGATGAACAGCAGCGTTGGCAATTTTCCTAAAAGGGAAGGGGATTGGGATCACAAGAGAGAGAGAAAAGAGAAGACACGGCTAACATCTGCCACCTGGGCCAGCCAGGATCCTAGTTCTCATGAGCAGAAGTTCTGTTTGTATCTTCTATCTGTAAACAACAATTGCTTTTTAGTAAAATGACATGAATGCATGAAACACTCTAATTATAAATTCAGTTCCCCCAAGATTTACCTTTATTATAACTGTTGCTGCACAGATAATCTTTCTAGTCTTGGGATTGGCTGTAATAACGGATTGCACTTGAATTAAACCTAAATAACTGTTGGTTTCCAAGGAAAATACAAGGAACACGGTAAATGCTTGCAATGATGTCTCAAATCATGTCTGAATTAAGCCCACAGATCACATAAGGAACATACCTAGATTTGTAAGTCTCTAGTCACAAGATATTTCTCAAAATAATGTACTCAAATCCAAGGAGTGTGAATTGTTTCTTCCTAGTTTTGCCTTCCAACTAAACTAAACATGATAAAAATATGCTCAATCAGGAACATCACAAATTGTCCAGAACAAACTTGTCTTCTGTCTAATGATTAATGTCCTGTTGCATCCACAAAAGGATTTAACACTCCTTGAATGTCTTGTAAACTGGATTTCTTAGAAACACTCTAACACACTTTAATTTGACCTTTAAATATGATACGCAGTAAATCACACATCCATTTTTGAAGTACTGAGCTTGCTTTGTAAAGATCGAGGTGCTTTTTTAAATGTGCTTTTAAAGTACAAAGTCTTGAAGTCAAGAGCTTTGCTTAAAAGAAATGCGGTGTTTATTTTAATGCGCTTTTAAAGTACAAGTGTTAAGTGTTGGTGACTTAGCTTGTTCCAGCGAGGTGAGATCTTCCTTCGATAGATTCTCCCTTCAACTTGATTGTTGACGACCTTCAGCTTTCAGAAGTCCTTATTTTCGTGGATGCCTGCGACGTCAGTCTTCATCCTTAAACAAAATGACGAAAAGCCAAACACCCCTGCGTGTTGGGTGTGGCTATTTATAGGAAAAGCAAGGGTGTGGTTCCTACGCTTTTTACGTAGTAGTTTCAAACATGATGCTGGCTCACAGTCTCATGTGCAAAGCCAGTAAATCAACAAGCATTGGTCAAGAATAAATCAGGAAACCAACAAGCATTGGTAAAGAACACATATTAAACATGGGTAATACAAGAACATATTAAAGTACAGAGACATGATTAAAATAGCCCCCAGAAGGATGTTGGCAGATTACGCAAGAATGATGAGAGTTCCTAACACCTACCCCCGGGACACTGTAGTTTGCCATTGTAGGGCGGGAGCCTTGCGTCTCCCACACTACCATAGCAAACTACTTTGGTTTTTGGAAGAGAGAGCAGGAAACCTGCTCTCTCTCTCTCTCTCTTCCAAAAACCAAAGTCGATTGCTTTTCTACATGGGGAGCAGCATGTTAGCTACTCATCATGTAGAAAAGCAATGTTGGCTCCCGCAGGACGCGGGAAGCTGGTAGGGACCGAGGATGGGTGTGGTGCCTACGCTTTTTATGTAGTAGTTTCAAACATGATGCTGGCTCACAGTCTCATGTGCAATGTCAGTAAAGCAACAAGCATTGGTCAAGAATAAATCGGGAAACCAACAAGCATTGGTAAAGAACACATATTAAACATGGGTAATACAAGAACATATTAAAGTACAGAGACATGATTAACATAGACCCTAGAAGGATGTTGGCAGACTACGCAAGAATGATGAGAGTTCCTAACAGTCCTCCCCCTTAAAGATGCTGACACAGGGCGTGGTTTTGAGGGATTCTGTCTGTGAAACATCCTAACTAGTTGCGGGGCATGGACTGCAAATGCTGGTTCCCATGAATTCTCCTCTGGTCCATACCCTTTCCAGGCCAGGAGATAATACAATTTTCCTCTAATTCGAGTGGAATGTAGAACCTTAGCTACTTCAAATTCCCAGTTGTCTTGAACTTTAATTAGAGGGGGTGGAGGACCATCTCGGGTATCATCAGAGAATGGTTTAATCAGGGAGACATGAAACACAGGATGTATTTGGAAGTCTGCAGGAAGATTTAATTCAACAGTAACAGGATTAATTAGACGTTTAGTAGGGAATGGACCCAGGTACCTTGGATGTAGTTTTTTGGAACCACTTAGTCTCAGATTCTTAGTGGAAAGCCATACCCTATCTCCGACTGCATACGAGGGAGCCAGTCGCCTATGTCTGTCTGCCTGTGACTTCATCAGATTTTGATAAGTCTGAAGATGTTGTCTTACTTGAGTTTGAATGTGTAGTAAGTTATCATGATGTACTTGTACGGCTGGGATCCTAGAATGGACAGGTGGATTTAAAGGAAGCATACAGGGATGATAACCTAAAAGACAGAAAAAGGGAGATACCCCAGTAGCAGAGTGTTTGGAGTTGTTATACACAAATTCTACTACAGGCAACGCTTTATCCCATTCAGTGGTCCAGGTAGACATTGGACAACGTAAGCTTTGTACCATGGTTTGGTTTAATTGTTTTGTCTGCCCATCAGTTTGGGGATGATAAGCAGAAGATAAACGACAATCAATGTTTAGAGAATAGCAAAAGGTTCGCCAAAACCTGGAAATAAATTGGGGGCCCCTATAGGAAATTATGATTGTTGGTATGCCATGTGCTCTGACAATATGCTGCATAAATAATGTGGTTAGTTCACTGGCTGAGGGCATTTTCCTTAAGGGATGGAAATGAGCCATTTTGGTTAAATAGTCTATTACTACCCAAATAATGGAATAACCATTTGATGTAGGTAAATCAGTGACAAAGTCCATACTTGTTGTATGCCAAGGCATGGGTGGTATAGGCATTAGTTGTAATAAACCAGAAGGTGCAGCATGTGATGATTTAGCTTGAATGCAGGTAGAACAGGATTGCACATACCTTTCTACATCCTTAGACAGCGTGGGCCACCAAAATGATAGTTCACATAATTCTAAGGTCTTTTTGAAACCTGAATGTCCAGCTAGAGTAGAATCGTGATTCCAGTGTAACACAGTGCGTTGTAGGGATTCCGTAGGAATAAACAATTTGTCTTTAAAATATACCAAGTCCCCTGTTTTAGTGGTATCTGGAGGAATAGGTGCAGTTCGTAATGCTTGTTGTAATTTGACAAGAAAATCCTTGGAATCACACAAAGCAATGATCTTATGTTCCGGAATAATTGGATTAGCAGAACCAGTCTGTTTATCTGCGCGTGGGTAATTTAATCGTGACAGAGTGTCAGCTTTGTGTTGTTCTTTTCCCGGTCTATAGGTGATAATGAAGTCATACCTAATTGGGAATTGGGTCATCTTTGTAAGCCCCTGTATAGTGTACCATAGGTACCCAGGGCATAGGTGCATCCAAGGCCTACCAGGGGCTGCAGCAGGTATTATGCCACCCATGGCTGGCATCCAAACTGACACCACAGGCTGAAACCTCAGCTTGGGCAAGGTGGTGTAATCACCCCTTGCTTAGATATAGTATACCTATATTTACAGTTATATATAGACACATATATACCTATAAGTCACTCCTATGGCAGGCCTTAACAATCCTGGAGGCAGAGTGCTTGGTTTTATGTGAGAGGGTGCTCTAGCAGGAGCTGAGCCCTTCTGCAGCTTTTGGAACCATGTCCTTATAGGTGTTCTATCATATAGCCATACCATGTACTCTTAAGTGCATTATGAACCTCGCGGTTAAATGCTAACTTTGGTTTGGCTTTATCAAAACATGTCGTGTAAGGTGTCAAACACTTTGGAATACTCCCCCCCCCCCCCACCAGTCCTGGCGGCGAGGGTAGTATTCCACCCTTCTAGAGGGAGAAGACATGTAGTTACTGCTTTACCCGGTTAAAGTTAAACAGAGCCTCAGCATCACAAAATGGATGCTGCTGCCACAGACACGAGTCTGACCTCCTGCAGCTGGACGAAACTCTGGCAAGGGAGGCCTGGACAATAGGTTTCCTGTCAAAAGAGGTGCTAGCACCTCCCCAGACAGCCTGTAGTGTATTGGGACAGGGTGAGTTCAATGGAAAGATGCTTTTCCAGACACTGCCTGTGGCACACAAGGTGCTCCATGCATAGCCCGGTTCAAACCACTTGCTGGGGCACTCCAGCCCCAGCTCTGGCGTGAAACTGGACAAAGGGAAAGGGGTGTAACCATCCCCTTCCCAGGTTCCACCCATAGGAGGGACCTAGCAGGTAATCTAGCCCCTTAGATTAGTATAAAGATAGGAGCTGTGTCTAGAGACATTAGATTATCCTGGACTGAAACTCTGAAATGGAACTCTTGGACCTTCGAGGTTCTATATCGACTAGAAGACTGAAGACATCTCCCTTGTGGTCAAGGAGTGACCACCCTGTGCAAACAGGCACCAACAGTAACTTGCCAGTTTGCTTTGTCGACACTCCTGCCGGAACCCGAAGACTCAGCGACTCAGGAACTGGACTTCCAGACTTCTCCGACTCCAATCCACATCCACAGCAACGCTGAGACACGTGGCGGACCCGAGAGACGTGGGACCATACACCCTGGACTACCTGCTCTTTGCTAAACCGTGCAGCTGAGATATCCTTGAAGTTGTGCATTGGTGTTTGAGAAGCCCCAGGCCCGAGTGCCATTTGCACCGAAGCTCAGCCCTCCACACTCCACGAGTGCCGTGTGGGGCCTGCTCTTGCATTTCAGCTCGACGCATCTTCCCCGTTGCTAGCCTGTTGGCTAGTTGGCCCTCGGAAGACTTTCTTTTGAACTTATACTGCTTGCCTGGTTGCTCCGGGCTTGCTCCAGCTTCCCTGCAAAGGAGAAGCTCCCCAGACCTTGCTGGTCTGACCTGAAGCCAATCTTCCCTTCCTGCGTGGATTGCGTTTGCCAAGGCTTTTTGGGTCCAATCCGGATACCGACACCGCAGACACCTAGATCCTTTGTGGGACAGCTTGAATCCATTGCCTGGTTGATGCCTCCTGGTCCTCGTGGCTGCAGAGACAAGCTTCACCTCTTCACCTGATTGCATCTCAACATCGCCTGGTTCCTTCCTGGTAACTGGCTAGTGGCCCAGACTTTGTCCCCTCTGCTTTCAGGTTCTTCACATCCTCGATCCACCCTTGGATCCACTCAGACACTTTTCTCCTGATCGCCTGCAGCACTTGTTTTCAGCTCTCCTTAGGAAACAGCGAAGAAACCCGACACGAAAGAACACCTATGCACCCGGCTTCCCTGGGTGAGGTTACTCGAGTACTCCGGTGCTCCCGTGGGTGTTGACTCTCGAAGTGTCCTAGTTTAAAAGGGTTTTACCGTAGTCCATCCGGAAGTGTCCTTAATCTACTACTTTGTAACTTTTACGTTCCCATTATAACTGTGGTAACTCGCGACTGTGTTTAGACACTGCACGCGTCTCCTGTGGGCCTCCTACTTCCAATCCCTTGGTTGTCCAGTGTAGCCCCAGCGATTCTCTAGGCCCTAGGCCTATTCAACATTCCTGAAGGGGTCCTTATACCACTTATTTAGTATATGGTTCGTGAGGCCCCTAGGGCAGAATTGTATTTGTGCAACAGTATGCTTAACGAGTAACTTGTAATGTACTTCGACCCCATACCTCATAAAGAGTGCAGAGGGGTTGTGTTAGTAATAAATACATATATATTTGATATATACCTTGTGTGGTGTCCTTTCATTTGGTATTCAAGGGATTATAATTGGTAAAACAGCTTGCTTCACATGCTCTCTGAGGTTTTAGTATAAGACTGCTGGTCCATGCTACCACTAGTATAGCTTGTCTATAAGGTTGACTTTACAACCACCATCAATAAGGGTCGTTTAGACTGGTGCAAGGTGCCCACTAGAATAGTGGACATCATATGCCAGGCTAACTTCTCACATTGGTGTGCAGCGGTTGGGATAAGAGCTTGCTGTTGTTTTACCATATAATCTTAAGAAATTATTTGAAAGATCACATTAAGGTACCTAGAGGTACATATAAATCAAGTCTTAGAATACTTAAGTTCTACTGAACTTAGTTGTTGTAGAGCAAAGGGCCTAGCACACACTGACTACAACTCCTAGAGAGGTTTTAGTAGATAACACTTAGTGTAGGTAGGTGCACACACCACACCTCACTAGAAAATGTCCTTAAGAGGAGAGCCTAGTGGATATCTCCCCATAGAAGTTGACCCTCCCAGGGCACCTTCTAGATATGATTCATTTACTTTTAATGAACTTAGAAGTTTATGTTCACTCAGGAGACTGAGACAATGACAGAGTCCAACCTTGAGACACCTAATAGATCTTTTAGTGGAGTATGATGCTGAGAAGGCAGCAACCCCAGATCAGACAGGTAGTGGAGAGGGGGGCCATCCCTCAACAGAAGACTCCCATGATGGACATCAAGGGGATGCTGATGATGAAGAGGATGATGATCAGGTCCAAGTTGGAGAACTGAACCAGATCAACCTAAGCCTACATGGGGCTGGAGGGGAGAGATTCCCATCTAGACCCCCAAGTAGACTTAACACTGAGCACAGAAGGAGGAGGTCACTCTCTAGTGACTCCCACCACTCTGGTGACTCAATAGGGTCAGATGCCTCAGCTCTCAGGAGAATGACTTCCCCTGAGAGAAGGGAACATAAAGCTAGGATGAGAGAAACCAAGCTTGGAATCAGGAGGCAAGAAGTTGCCCTTGAGAAAGAGACCATGGCTCTTGAGAGAGAGAGAAAATTGTGTGGACTAGAGTCCACTGGTGGCAGCAAAATCCCTAGAAGTAGTAAAGGTCATATGACCATAGAACCCTAAGTAAGATTGTCCCTCTCTACCAAAGTGGGGATGACATCCACAAGTGGATAACTGCTTTGGAGAGGGCCTATAAATTACAACAGGTACCCCAGAGTCAGTGGGCAGCTATACTATGGCTCTCTTTTTCAGATAAGGGCAGAGATAAGCTCCTCACAGTCAGTGATGAGGATGCTGATAACTACACTGTCCTGAAGGGTGCTCTAATAGATGGGTTTGGCTTAACCACTGAGCAGTATAGGTTGCTGTTCAGAGACGCCCAGAAGACACAGACTCAGGACTGGACTGATTTTGTAGATTGTGCTACTAAGGCTCTGGAGGGCTGGTTACTGGGCAGCAAAGTACATGACTATGCAGGATAGTATAATTTGATTATGAGGGAGCAGATCCTTAGTAATTGTCAAAACCAGCTTCTACACCAGCACCTGGTGGACTCTGATCTGACCTCTCCCCAAGAATTGGGTAAGAAGGCAGACAAATGGGTCAGAACCAGGATTAGGCCTAAAAATCAGGGTGGTGACCAGAATAAAGATTCTATCAAACCTCAAGAGAAAGGTGGGGATAAATCTAAGGACAAATCGACTACAGGACCCCAAACATCCTCTGAAGGGGGTGAGACCCAAACTCCTTCCTCTACTATTCAGAAATAGAATAGCCATGTATGTAAGCAACCTGGCCATTGGAAAACTGACAGCAGTTGCCCAAAAGCCAACAATAAGGAAAATATTCCTCCAAGTAATACTCCAAGACCTCCTGTTACTACTAGTAGTAATCCCCCAGGTGGTAGGAGTGCCCCCAAAACTGTGGCTGGGTATACTTGGGGAACTCAGGTGGACTCTGGCCTAACCAGGTCCCCAGGTACATAAACTCTAGACTATGAGAATGGCATGGGGTTTACCAACTTCACTGCTTGTCCCAATACCTTGGGCAAGTACAGACAGGAGCCCCTCATCAATGGTCAGAAAGTTGAGGCCTATAGAGACACAGGGGCTAGCATCACCATGGTGACTGAGAGACTAGTCCCCTCAGGAGAGCTTTTACCTGGGCTCACAAACCAGGTGATCAATATTGATGGAGTGCAGAAAGATCATGCCATGGCAGTAGTAAATCTCAGCTGGGGAGGTGTCACTGGCTCAAAGACAGTGGCAGTGTCTACAAACTTGCCTGTAGATTATTTACTGGGCAATGATCTTGAAATCTCAGCTTGTGCTGAGATAGAACAAGAAACCCATTCCAAAATGGTAGGCCTTCCTGAAAAGGTTGGTAGGGTTGTGATGGTCACAGCCCAAACTCAAACAGATTCTTGTGTTGTGAAGCCTGAAACTATGGATCACTCAACACAGACAGAGAGTATTGGGGAGGAAGAAAAGTCTCCTTCCCATCAGACATTAGGTGAGGGTCAGCCTCCTCAGGGAACTGACCCTAGACCTTGTGAAGGAACTGCCCCAGAGGTAGTCAGGATTAGCCTGGCAGAGCCCCTAATGTAGGTGGACCCTTCCAAGGTGGGACCCAGTCTGGAGCAGGTAACCTGCCCCTGTCTACCCTGCCTCAGTCAGCCCAGGGCTGTAGAGGTCAGGGAGGCCAGTGGACCCCAAAGGGCCCCCTGTCCAAAGGAACCCCCCATCAGCAGATAAGGGGCACCAAGTCTAGCAGACCTAGCCAGGTGAAAATTCCAAAAACGTCTGAGGGATCTCCCTTACCCCTAGGTAGGAACCTCCCCCAGATAGACTCTGTTGGGCACAGGCAAACCTGGGACCTAGTGGCCCCAAACCTGACCTGTCCCTCCAGTAGTCCAACAAAAGGGAGACAGCCTCCAGCTGTAGGTAGCCAGAGGTTGGCCCTGAGAGCACAGTGCAACTCAGTCATGGAAAGAAAGGCATACATGGTGGAAAGTGATTGGAGGAAGCTGAGCCCAACAGTAGTGGAGCCTCACTTCAGTACTCCATCTCAAAACCAGCCTTTTACTTTGCCAAAACACACCACAGGTAAAGATTCCCTATGGTAGAGACCCTCTGATACACCTAGGGTGAGGGATTGCTTAGTGGACCATGAGACAGGGGGTACCCATGCTAGTGCAGGTACTTCCTTATATGTCCACTTAGGCAATATAGGCTTACCTGGTCAAGGATAGCCTTATCTCCTTTTGTTTGGGGGGGTTGTGTAGGAAGGTGGATATCTGACTATATGGTTACCCCAACTTTTTGCCTACTGTTTAGCTGGTTTTTGACTTAGTTGGCATGTGATCCTGCTATTCAGTACCCCAGGCTATCTGCTCTCTCTGTAAAATGGACTCCAGGTCCTTTAGGTACATACCTAATTGAGAATTGGGTCACCTTTGTAAGCCCCTGTATAGTGTACCATAGGTACCCAGGGCATAGGTGCATCCAAGGCCTACCAGGGGCTGCAGCATGTATTATGCCACCCCTGGCTGGCATCCAAACTGACACCACAGGCTGAACACTCAGCTTGGGCAAGGTGGTGTAATCACCCCTTGCTTAAATATAGTATACCTATATCTATCCTTATATATAGACACATATATACATATAAGTCACTCCTATGGCAGGCCTTAACAATCCTAGAGGCAGAGTGCTTGGTTTTATGTGAGAGGGTGCTCTAGCAGGAGCTGAGCCCTTCTGCAGCTTTCGGAACCATGTCCTTATAGCTGTTCTATGATATAGCCATACCATATACTCTTAAATGCATTATGAACCTCGCGGTTAAATGTTAACTTTGGTTTGGCTTTATCAAAACATGTCGTGTAAGGTGTCAAACACTTTGGAATACTACCCCACCACCAGTCCTGGCGGAGGGGGTAGCAGAGTCAACCTGATATCTAAAAAATTTCCGGTAGCCCCAGAATCTAATAGTATTGGTATCACTTTTCGAATTTGATTGGAAAAAAGCAGGGTCACAATCAGAGTCATATGACGTGGAGCGGCTGTAATAGCACCTGCTAAGTATGAGACCGTACTGCCCGAGGTGGTTGATAAGGATGTCTCTGACCTTGTCAGGCCAAGAAGTTTTCCGACTGAGAATCGTTTTGGGAACTTTGAAGCCTTTTAGTGAGGCCTATTGCCTTACAAGTAGTGTTTTTAACTGAACACTCTCTAGCGAAGTGTCCTGCATGACCACAATATCAACACAGATTGAGACGACGTCTCCGATCCTTCTCTTCTATTGACAAGGGTCCCCTGATTCCCCCGATTTGCATTTGCTCAGAAGAATCAGATAAGAATGAATCTTTCTTATCGTGTTTCAAAACTACTACTCGTGTTAAATCTCCCCGGGTCTTTTCTCCCCGTTGTTCTCCTAAACGGTGATCCAGACGAACCACCAGGTCAATAAATTCGGCGCAATCTGTAGGGGGATCAACTATTTGGGCTATAACGTCTTTTAATTTGTCTCGAAGGCCGCGATAGAACAATGAAGTTCTCTTCTCTTTAGGCCATTCTGTTTCAGCAAGCAGTCGGTTAAAAGTTGTTATATAAGACAAAAGATCTTGTTTTCCCTGCTTTCAATTTAGTAATTCGTTATTGCTTGCCTGAACAAAGCGATGCCTTGCAAACAGTTTCTGTATAGTTACCATAAATTGTAGAAAATTGTGTAAAATTGGATCATCCGATCTGCATAAGGCATGGACCAGGTTGCGGCAGTGCCACCCAAATAGGAGAGGATAAACACAATCTTAGTAGTATCGCCAGGGAATGCAAACGGGCGACACAAGAAATGTAATTGACACTGGTTCATAAATATATGAAATTTTACTTGATCCCCGAAAAAGCTTTTGGGCGGGGCTAAGAGAACAGGAGTAGGCGTAGTAACAGAAACCTTCACTGGTTGACTGTTGAATGTAGATGTATCAGAGGTATTAGGTGTGAATTGAAAGCGTGGTGCAGGAATAACCTGCTTTGGTCGAACTGAACCATCCTCCCAAGGTGACTCTCTAGGCTTATAGTGCTGTAACTCACACTGAAGGTGATGATTTGTTTTGTTTTAATACTGTCACCTCATGCTGTAAGGTCTCAAAAGCCTTAGCCAGTTCTTGTACGGAAGGGTTCTCTACTGTAGGGACATCAATCGCCCAGGCAAATAGTATTTTTGTGGCTTGGCTTTATGTCAGATGAGACTCCAGCCACTCACCTGAATTTCCAGGATGATTTGCAGGAGTGATGCAGGATCTCCAGTCCTCTTGGAACAATTCTCAACTCTGTTTGATGAACAGCAGCGTTGGCAATTGTCCCAAAAGGGAAGGGGATTGGGATGACAAGAGAGAGAGAAAAGAGAAGACACAGCTATAATCTGACACCTGGGCCAGCCAGGATCCTAGTTCTCATGAGCAGGTGTTCTGTTTGTATCTTCTATCTGTAAACAACAATTGCTTTTTAGTAAAATGACATGAATGCATGAAACACTCTAATTATAGATTGAGTTCCCCCAAGAATTACCTTTATAATAACTGTTGCTGCACAGATAATCTCTCTAGTCTTGGGATTGGCTGTAATAGCGGATTGCACTTGAATTAAACCTAAATAACTGTTGGTTTCCAAGGGAAATGCAAGGAACATGGTAAATGCTTGCAATGATGTCTCAAATCATGTCTGACTTAAACCCACAGATCACATAGGGAACATACCTACATTTGTAAGCCTCTAGTCGCAAGATATTTCTCAAAATAATGTAATCGAAGCGAATCCAAGGAGTGTGAATTGTTTCTTCCTGGAAAGTTCACCTAAAAAGGTTATCCTAGTTTTGCCTTGAACCTAAACTAAACATGATAAAAATATGCTCAATCAGGAACATCACAAATTGTCCAGAACAAACGTGTTTTCTGTCTGATTAATGTCCTGTTGCAGCCACAAAATGATTTAACACTCCTTGAATGTCTTGTAAACCGGATTTCCTAGAAACACTCTAGCACACTTTAATTTGACCTTTAAATATGACACGCAGTAAATCACACATGCATTTTCGAAGTACTGAGCTTGCTTTGTAAAGATGAGGTGCTTTTTTAAATGTGCTTTTAAAGTACAAAGTCTTTCACCTTGGTGTACTTTAATTTGAACCCAAAGATGAAATGCAGTAAATCTCACAATCGCTTTTGAAGTTAAGAGCTTTGCCTAAAAGAAATGCGGTGTTTATTTAAATGCGCTTTTAAAGTACAAGTGTTGGTGACTTAGCTTGTTCCAGCGAGGTGAGATCTTCCTTCGGTAGATTCTCCCTTCAACTTGATTGTTGACGACCTTCAGCTTTCAGAGGTCCTTATTTTCGTTGATGCCTGCGATGTCAGTCTTCATCCTTAAACAAAATGTTGAAAAGCCAAGCACCGCTGCTTGTTGGGTGTGGCTATTTATAGGAAAAGCAAGGGTGTGGTTCCTACGCTTTTTACGTAGTAGTTTCAAACATGATGCTGGCTCACAGTCTCATGTGCAAAGTCAGTAAATCAACAAGCATTGGTCAAGAATAAATCAGGAAACCAACAAGCATTGGTAAAGAACACATATTAAACATGGGTAATACAAGAACATATTAAAGTACAGAGACATGATTAAAATAGCCCCCAGAAGGATGTTGGCAGATTACGCAAGAATGATGAGAGTTCCTAACACCTACCCCCGGGACACTGTAGTTTGCCATTGTAGGGCGGGAGCCTTGCGGCTCCCACACTACCATAGCGAACTACTTTGGTTTTTGGAAGAGAGAGCAGGAAACCTGCTCTCTCTCTCTTCCAAAAACCAAAGCCGATTGCTTTTCTACATGGGGAGCAGCATGTTAGCTACTCACCATGTAGAAAAGCAATGTTGGCTCCCGCAGGACGCGGGGAGCTGGCAGGGACCGAGGATGGATTGGGGACCCCCCCACGGTCTCCAACAGAGAGGGCCAGCCCCGGGGGATGGGGTCCCCGGGGCTAGAAGTGGCCCAGGAGGGGGGCCACGCAGCCCCCCTCCCCAAAAAACATATTTAAAAGCGAGGCAGAGCCCTGGGGAATGGGGTCCCGGGGCTAAAAGAAGCCTCAGAAGGGGGGCCACGCAGCCCACTCCCCATTTAAAAAAAAAAAAAAAAGTAGGGTGAAGCCCTGAGGGGATGGGGTCCCCAGGGTAAAAGAAATAGAAAGATAAGGGGGCTAAATAGCCCCCTTCTTAAAAAAACAAAAAAGAAAAACACTGGCATCGTGCCGGAGGCCACGCCCCCTTCATGCAGCACTCTGCAAACCTGGCGCGTTTGCAGAGGGGGAACGAATTCCCCTTGAATACTGGGGGTACTGGGGGCCAACTAGCCCACCAGGAAATTCCAGTATGCGCCAGGGGGCTGCATTGCAGGGTAGTGTTCTGAGGCCAGGCGGGGGTACACACACCGTACAGAATACAGTAAGCTTACAGTAAGCTTACTGTAAGCTTACTGTACTCTGTACGGTACGTGTACGGTGCACGTACCCCCGCGATTTTCAAGAAAAAAAATATTTTTGGGGGGCCTGGGGGGCCTTGTGGGACCCCCAGGCCCCACAAGGCCCCCTTCTACCCTGCCCCCTTTGCATGTTTTGCACCTTTGTTTCACTGCTTTCTAGTGCCTTGGTTCAACCGAGGCACAAGATGGCTGCCAACACTTCCTGGTTTGGAGTGTTGACAGACAGTGGCAGCCAATCAGCATGCCTTTCACAGGAAAGCAGCATGCTCATTGGCTGTCAACACTTCTAACCAGGAAGTGTTGGCATTCATCTTGTGCTAGGTAGACCGAGGCACAAAAAAAGCAGAAAAACAAACGTGTAGAATGCAAAAAGGGGTCAGGGTAGAAACACCCTGACCCCCTAGGGCTGCTCAGGTGGTCCCACAAGGATATTAACATATTTAAATGTTATCCGCTAATAGAATTAGCATTTAAAAAACCTTGCAAATTCACTGAAAAAACCATAGGTTTCAGGTCTTATATAGTTAGGAATTAGCATATAAAAAACCTTTGAAATTCACTGAAAAAACCATAGGTTTCAGGCCTTATATAGTTAGAATTAGCATTCAAAAAACCTTTGAAATTCACTGAAAAAACCATAGGTTTCAGGCCTTATATAGTTAGGAATTAGCATTTTAAAAAACCTTTGAAATTCACTGAAAAAACCCATAGTTTTCAGGTCTTATATAGTTACGAATAAGCATTTAAAAAACCTTTAAAATTCACTAAAAAAACTATAAGTTTTAGAGGTGTTATAGTTAGCGGGACATTTCACTCATACAAAACGATTGAAATTGCTCCTATATAGTTAGTTGTACTAACTATATTTCGCGCACCCGCAATCCACTGCTGATGATGTCACATATTACATCATTCATGAAACGCTAAGAGAGTGTGTAGTACATTACTGAAACGCTAAGAGAGTGTGTATTAGAAATCCTGAAAACATGTGAAAGTATAAACACATTCCTGGCTTTAAAAGATCATCCGCACACTACTGTAAACACCAATCTGACTGATAAACTTCGAACTCAGCATACTGTGTTTAAGGGGACCTCAAATGATTGTATATCATCGATTCACCTGAACCCATCCTCCTCGCCTATGTCACACAGTGGGGTAATATCTGCTGGCCAGGCTAAGGGTCTGGAGGCCCAGGGGATGGCTATTGTTCCCGATAGTTCACACTCTCACCAAGAGACCCCTACAGCTGAGAGAGAGCATAATAAGAATAGGAATGCAGAATATAAACATACTATTCATCTACCCCCAGAGGCCACACCATATGTGGCTATTTTAGTAAATGTACCCCCTCTCAAACTAGGTGAGGTAGAGACACAGGAAATCCTGTTAAGAAACATCAAGGTCTGGTGCGATGAAAACTGCACGAGTGGCAAAAATCTCTCTGCCAGTATAAATATGGGGAGACGGGTGAGCTGGGTGGGAAACACCAAAAAAAATCTTAAGGGAGATTGTCTCATTGTGAACTTTAATAGACCCTATGTGGCTTCTCGGTTATTCTGGGATGCAACGGATATGCTCATACAAGAAGGAGAGATACGAGCACTATCATTAGGGTTCTTTTATCATTGGCCAGAATTACATAGAGGAGTACACAGGAGAATGGGCAAATAGTTACAGCAAGAAATCCAGTAAACCAGCCAGCACCCTTAAACAGTTGGGCCACTAAAAAATCTGGACTACTTCCAAAACTACGTAATCACAACATTACTGCGATTAATGGGGGTATCGATACGTCAAATAGATTTACACCTTTATCCCATTTGGGTGATAATGATTGACTGTCACAAGAATGTTTACCAAACCTGCCCAAACGTCCCATAGTACATCAGGAAAGAAGGGAGCTCCCTGTAAAGCTCGTGAGCTGGAATATTGCAGGATTACGCTCTCAGAGGGATAATAAGGACTGGATTGAATTTCTGAGGCAATATGATATAGTGGCGCTGCAAGAAACATGGGATAGGGAGTGCAATTTTTGGGTGAATGGGTTTACCTGATACTCTGTAGCTGCCCGCAAATCCAAATCAGGAAGGGATAAAGGAGGACTGATGTTTTTTAATATCGGTGAATATATTAGGTATAGTGAAAGAGCTTAATACTACCTCCCCATACTTCTTAGCTATAGAAGTTTTAATGCCAAACAACAATAAAGTTGTATATATCAACTTCTATAACGCAATACAGGGAGAGTACCCAAATGAGCACATTCATTCACTACATACATTTTTATCCTTATATAAAGAAGCTCAAACCACTTTTTTCCATGTCATCTTAATGGGTGATTTTAATGTTCATCTATGCGACTTAAACTGCCAGTATCTAGACCTAGACTACCCGGCCTATTCAGCTTATCAGCATTTTGAACACAATGTAAAGGGAGTTGCCCTGGAGGATTTACTCACAGAGGTAGACCTGTTCGAACCTGGATTCCCCGATCTAAAGGATCGGGTTCCTACATATGACGCAAGGGAAAGTGAAACCATTATAGATTATATGTTTTTATCACCTGGATTGTTAAGTTCCGTTTTATTTTATAATGCCATTCAATCTACATTTAGTGATCATAATCCAGTGGTGTTGGAAATGGATAACACCACACTGTCTTTTAATAAAACAGTGACCCTTAAAGCAATTAATGAGGTTGTAACCAAGGATCAGGGGAGGAGATTAAAATGGAATAAAATAGTACCAAAGGAGTTCCGATCTACAATTAAATCTAAGGTTGGGAATGAAATTAACACCTGTAGAGACCCACTCAGATTCGGGGGGGATCCCATAACATCTTTTGAGACAATCTGTCACCAGGTCTCATCAGAACTCACGGTGAAGCGACAACAGAAACCCAACCTGGTGCATAGATGGTTTGACCATAACTGCACTAAAATTCATAGTGAGCTCCTGCGTGCTCTAAATAAGAAGCCTAGAGACAAGATTGAGGTCTCCTCCTTAAGGAGAATATACAAAACCACACTACAAACTCGTAAAAATGAAATAAAAAAAGAGGCCTGGGATTTATTATATGATAAAGCTACCCTAAGGAATAGTTCCACATT
The DNA here is from genome assembly GCF_964261635.1 of Lissotriton helveticus. Classification (NCBI taxonomy): domain Eukaryota; kingdom Metazoa; phylum Chordata; class Amphibia; order Caudata; family Salamandridae; genus Lissotriton; species Lissotriton helveticus. The sequence goes on from NC_136057.1 coordinate 1,207,838,235, forward strand.
TTGGACTATCGTAAATTCACCCTTATTTAATGGGGTAGAAAATGCCCCGTTAGAAGTCAATATTACAGAACGGGAATGGTTAAACCATTTTGAGAATATTTACGGAAGTAATTTGGAACTTGACACTTACGAGATACATTCTAAAGAACTAGTGGGGTCTGTACAGAGTTTTACTATTAAAGAAGTACAGACAGCAATAGCTGAAACATCGGGGCAGAAAGCACCAGGCCCAGATGGGGTTCCGCCTGATATGTATAAAGCCAACCCTGACCTTTAGTCAATAATACTCACTAATGTTTTTAATCTAGCAGCAAGCTCTACCCCGGCCACTCTCCCTAAGACCTGGTCCCGTTCTATCATAATACCAGTATTTAAAAAGGGACAAAGGGGGGACCCAAGATGTTATCGGCCAATCTCTCTGATTGATTCATCAATCAAAATATTGGGAAAAGTAATACTGGCCAGGATAAATACTTGGGCTACAGATAAAGCTATCTTATGTGAAGCCCAAAATGGGTTTAGAGGGGGAAGAGGCACAGAAGACCAATGCCTAAACCTACATATTATAATCAACAAATATACAGTAGCATCAAAAGGTTCAATCTTCCTGGCATTTATGGACCTATCCACAGCCTTTGACTTAGTTAATAGGTCAAGGCTGTGGAAGATGCTCCTGGAGCTGGGATTGGACCAGGCTTTGGTGAACTTCCTAGCTGAGTTACATAGGGACTTTTCGGCATCAATTAGAATGACGCAAGAGGGAAAATGCACTGCCAAGTTTAAATCTGGCAGAGGGGTGCGTCAAGGATGCATATTGGCCCCAATGCTGTTCACACTTTACATAAACTCCCTGGAAGAGGTCCTGGCAAGTGTAACATCTCATATTCCGCGTATGGGAGGATCGTCCATCCCTGTACTCCTATACGCGGACGATACAGTATTGTTGGCGACAACACCTAATGCCTTACAACGACTGCTTGACTCATTTGGGGAGTTTATGGAGAGGTTGGACCTGGTGGTCAATACAGAAAAATCCCATGTTATGTCATTAGGGAACAGAAGAAAGTACTTTAAAACAGTCTCCTGTAATGACTCCATAATAACTAAGGTTAGAGTCTTCACCTATCTAGGAGTTGTGTTTGATGATGCTGGCACCTGGGCTCCCCAATTACTAAATAAATCAGCTGGCGTAAGAAGATCAACATCTGCTATTTCGGGCTTTGCAAAGAGACTGGGAGGCAAACCGGGGGAAGCAATCCTGTCTAGTTACAAGGCAAAAAGTGTGGCCATTGCCAGGTATGGGGCCGCATTATGGGGCTATAAGGATACAACCCTCATACAGAGGGAGGAAAACAAATTTCTGCGAGCCCTTCTGGGTCTTCCCTACTCAACCGCCAGTTATCCTGTACACCTTGAGCTAGGGATGGGTTATATCTCAGATTATTTGAACATGGCACCTATCCTGCAATGGATAAGAACATGGATAAACCCCAACCTATCTTTGAATCACAAGATTATTAAGGACTGTATGTCTCTTGACAAAGTGGCAGAAATACAATGGTTGTATTACATTAAATCCATATCTAGTTATCTTGGACGCCCAGAAATTTACTCTAACCCAGAAAGTTTAATTAAAGCCGACATCAATTGGGTAAAAAACAATTTTATAAAATCTAGGGAACTGGATCGCGAAGCAATATAACTTTGTAAACCTACTGTGAGGGCTCATTATTTGTTGATACTGACAATGTCTATCCAACCATACTTGACAATTGTCACCAAACCCTTCCATCGATGGTTGCTTACCAAATTTCGTTTTAATCAATCGCACGTGCTACTGGGAAATTATAGGGAGTGGAATAAACCAGAGGAAGCTGCTCCCTGTAAATGTGATTATCATTCATACCAGGACACGATGCATTTTGTGTTTTTTTGTCCTTTTTATACGGAAGGAAGGAAAAAGTGTATTACTCCATTGCTGAAAAACAGGGGTTTCATACAAGTAAAACCTGCTTTACTCTATTTACAGTTAATGGAATCTTCCGTTGTCATGTTTGGGGTAGCAAACTTCCTGGTAGCCTCCATTCGTAATAAAAAGATGAGGCAATTAGGGGAAGCATCTTGTGATTAAAATGTAACTTTATCAATTGAAGAAATTTTAAAGAATTAACTGAGTATATATATATGAATGTGAACCTCCGGTTATTAAAATGCTGTCCCATAGACAGTGTGTACATTTTTCAAGATAATTTGGAAATTTATGCATTTGACAAACTCTGTGTGTCATGTACATATGAATTGTATATTATGTAAATAATTGTATTTATTATTGTACCTTTGATTTTAATATGTGATTGAATAGCATACTTTTATGATTTTAAAGTGAATATATATATATAGCAATTTGCATTGAAGAATGAGTGGATATATAAAATAAATATCTGGATGGAGGATTTAGTAGCAGTGTGATTGACTGTTTACTTGACTAATTTAAAGTGTCTCACTAAATATATTGGATAGTGACTAAACTGTGTGAACATCTGTATCACTTTGTCAGTTGTTGTGTAAACTGCTTCTTCAGTTGGTTACTAGCTATTTGAAAGTCTATATTAGTTATTGATTAGTTAACTGAGTATTTGTATGGGAGAGTGAATGTGTGTGTGGTTCGGTGGGGGGGGTGTGACTGCCCAAAGATGTGTGAATAGTTGATTCAATAGGTATATGAAGTTAAAACTACATGTTATAACAGTTGTTTGGGTGAGTACATGTCCAACAAAGGAGAAAAATAAAAAGCAGTGTATGTGTCAGTTGTTTTTTATAAATAAGTATACATAAGACTCAGTGATTGTATATGTGACTGTCTGGATAACTGTGTACTTGTAATAGTGATTTTATTACACACTAAGGGGCCGATTCCGATCTCGGTCGGTCAGCCCTCCGAGACGTGTCAGTAGCCCTTACCTTACGGCCGAACCGTACCAGGAGCGAGACTGTCCGGGCGAGGAAGTACGATGCGGAAATGTGCCAAAATCCCAACCAATACGCAAGCTCAGACTCCATCATCAATCTCCGACCGACCCTGACCCAGAAACACTCAATTCGCGCAGCACGGCAACCTAAACACTGCTACTTCCGGTCAAGTACGATGCGCAGTTCCCACGTTCCGGATGGGTCGCCACCTACAGGACGTCTCAGCACCCGTAAGAGCTGCATATAAACTCCGTTTCGTGCCATTAACCCATTCCACAGATTCGAACCGGAGCACCAAGGAACTGATCGAGACTGATCACGCAGGTCATACCAGTCCTGTACATAATTGACCGGATCAGGAACAAACGCGGACGGCGCAGACGGTAAGTCAGACACTCACCCCACAAACAAATCCAGGGGGTCCAGACCCTGCCCACCATTAGCACGCCTCCTTAGGGAACCCATGGCCACCACTACTGCCACCTCACCCTTAGGGGCATGTTGCCTATCGCTGATGCCACCCCACTCATATGTATCATGTTGCCTATCACTGATGCCACCCCACCCATATGTATCATGTTGCCTATCACTGATGCACACCCACCCATATGTGTCATGTGCTCTATCACTGATGCCACCCCACCCATATGTGTCATGTGCTCTATCACTGATGCCACCTCACCCATATGTATCATGTTGCCTATCACTGATACCACCCCACCCATATGTATCATGTTGCCTATCACTGATGCCACCCCACCCGTAGGGGCCTGTTACCTATCACTGATGCCACCCCACCCATATGTGTCATGTGCTCTATCACTGATGCCACCCCACCCATATGTATTATGTTGCCTATCACTGATGCCATCCCACCATATGTATCATGTTTCCTATCGCTGATGCCACCCTACCTATATGTATCATGTTGCCTATCACTGATGCCACCCCACCCATATATATCATGATGCCTATCACTGATGCCACCCCACCCATATGCATCATGTAGCCTATCACTGATGCCACACCACCCATATGTATCATGTTACCAATCACTGATGCCACCCCACCCATAGGGGCATGTTACCTATCACTGATGCCACCCCACCTATATGTGTCTTGTGCTCTATCACTGATGCCACCCCACCCATAGGGGCCTGTTACCTATCACTGATGCCACCCCACCCATATGTATCATGTTGCATATCACTGATGCCACCCTACCCATATGTATCATGTTGCCTATCACTGATGCCACCCCACCCATATGTATCATGTTGCCTATCACTGATGCCACCCCACACATATGCACCATGTAGCCTTTCACTGATGCCACCCCACCCATATGTATCATGTTACCAATCACTGATGCCACCCCACCCATAGGGGCCTGTTACCTATCACTGATGCCACCCCACCTATATGTGTCATGTGTTCTATCACTGATGCCACCCCACCCATAGGGGCCTGTTACCTATCACTGATGCCACCCCACCCATAGGGGCCTGTTACCTATCACTGATGCCGCCCCACCCATATGTGTCATGTGCTCTATCACTGATGCCACCCCACCCATATGTGTCATGTGCTCTATCACTGATGCCACCCCACCCATATGTATCATGCTGCCTATCACTGATACCACCCCACCCATATGTATCATGTTGCCTATCACTGATGCCACCCCACCCGTAGGGGCCTGTTACCTATCACCAATACCACCCCACCCATATGTATCATGTTGCCTATCACTGATGCCACCCCACCCATATGTATCATGTTGCCTATCACTGATGCCACCCTACCCATATGTATCATGTTGCCTATCACTGATGCCACCCCACTCATGTGTGTATCATGTTTCCTATCACTGATGTCACCCCACCCATGTGTATCATGTAGCCTATCACTGATGCCACCCCACCCATATGTATCATGTTACCAATCACTGATGCCACCCCACCCATAGGGGCCTGTTACCTATCACTGATGCCACCCCACCTATATGTGTCATGTGCTCTATCACTGATGCCACCACACCCATAGGGGCCTGTTACCTATCACTGATGCCACCCCACCCATAGGGGCCTGTTACCTATCACTGATGCCACCCCACCCATATGTGTCATGTGCTCTACCACTGATGCCACCCCACCCATATGTATCATGTTGCTTATCACTGATGCCACCCCACCCATATGTATCATGTTGCCTATCACTGATACCACCCCACCCATATGTGTCATGTGCTCTATCACTGATGCCACCCCACCCATATGTATCATGTTGCCTATCACTGATGCCACCCCACCCTTATGTGTCATGTGCTCTATCACTGATGCCACCCCACCCATTTGTATCATGTTGCCTATCACTGATGCCACCCCACCCATATGTATCATGTTGCCTATCACTGATGCCACCCCACCCATAGGGGCCTATTGCCTATCACTGATGCCACCCACCCATATGTATCATGTTGCCTTTCACTGATGCCACCCCACCCATATGTATCATGTTGCCTATCACTGATGCCACCCCACCCATATATATGTTATGTTATGTTATGTTAAATTGGCTCTTCTATAGCGCACGGCTACTCGGAGGAGTGTCCCGGCGCTTTGGCGAAGAGTGAAACAAGGATAGGTACAGCATAACAGTGCTCCAGAAAAGACACAGATTACAGAGTGAAAAGCCAGGTCTTTAGCTCCTTTCTAAAGGCTAACAGATTGGTCATCAGTCTTAAGGATCGAGGGAGATCGTTCCAGCACCGAGGCGCAAGGTACCGAAAAGAGCGACCTCCGATTCGAGAGCGCCTAATGGAAGGAACCACCGCTTTGGCCTCGAAGGCAGACCTGAGAGCTCTTCTGGGGACATAGAAGGCTATCCGCTTACGGAGATAGTAAGGACCAATTCCGTGGAGCGCCTTAAAAGCCAGAGTCAAGATTTTAAACGTGACTCTCTTGGCCATCGGAAGCCAATGGAGTTGCTCCAAAAGCTCCGAGGCCCGCGCCCTCCGGGGAAGTCCAAAGATGGCTCTGGCCGCCGAGTTCTGCACCACCTGCAGACGGGCCATCAAATATTTAGGAAGGCCCAAATAAAGCGCGTTCACGTAATCGAGGCGTGATCCTATCAAGGCCTGCACCGTTATTCTTTTGTGATGAAAGGACAGCAAAGGGAGAAATTTTCGTAGCATCCTAAGGATGCCGAAACATTTCCCCGTCAGCCCAATGATCTGAGGTCTCAGGGAAAGGTCGACATCGCACAAGAAGCCAAGATTCTTCGCCTTTACTGCAACCGTGGAAGGAGGGGACATATCACACGGCCACCATGACTTCCAAGCCGGGTCGGGAGAGCAGCCGAAGAAGAGCAACTCGGATTTGTCTGAGTTGCACTTCAGACTGTGTCCCTGAAACCACTCAAAAACGGCTTCCAGGCATTCCTGAATCCGCCCGCCGTCGAAATCCTCCCCCTTGCCACGCGAAAAAAGAAGCTGCGTATCATCCGCGTAGGAGATGATCTGGGCACCAAAAGACTCCGCCACCGCCGCAAGAGGGGCCATATAGATATTAAAAAGGGTGGGGCTCAGGATGGACCCCTGAGGAACCCCCACCTCGAGCGGCGGCATTTCGGCGGAGAACGGCGGTGCCCAGACCACTTGCCGGCGGTTGGTCAGGAACGACTTAAACCAATCCAACACCGTCCCATATCATGTTGCCTATCACTGATGCCACCCCACCCATATGTATCATGTTGCCTATCACTGATGCCACCCCACCCATATGGGCATGTGCTCTATCACTGATGCCACCCCACTCATAGGGGCCTGTTTCCTATCACTGGTGTCACCCCACCCATCAGTATCATGTTGCCTATCAATTATGCTACCCCACCCATATGTATCATGTTACCTATCATTGATGCCACCCCACCCATATGGGCATGTGCTCTATCACTGATGCCACCCCACTCATAGGGGCCTGTTACCTATCACTGATTCCACCCCACCCATATGTGTCATGTGCTCTATCACTGATGCCACCCCACCCATAGGGGCCTGTTACCTATCACTGATGCCACTCCACCAATATGTGTCATGTGCTCTATCACTGATGCCACCCCACCCATAAGGGCCTGTTACCTATCACTGATGCCACTCCACTCATATGTGTCATGTGCTCTACCACTGATGCCACCCCACCCATATGTGTCATGTGCTCTATCACTGATGCCACCCCACCCATAGGGAGGATGATGTGACACACATCCATCAAACATCAGCCACAGGCAGGTCAGCCAAATACATTCCACAACAACATCATGCCAACAGTGTGTAGTGCCTGACAAATAGCCCCAACAGTGATTTTGATTCATGACACACAAAGTAACTACCATCACATGTGTGAAGTAAACCAGAGTGTGGGCTACACACGTCAAGCATTGAAATAGCACTGGGCCAATGTGTGAAAACACCCCATCAGTGTATACATCCAATGTAAAATGTGTGGACACAAAGTGCAGCTAAAGTAGAGCATTGTGGCAAAGGGTCAAAATCACCCATCATCACAGTGACCACAAGGTAGGTGTCATCATGGAAATAGCAGCACTTGACAAACAGTATGTATGATTCCTGTGCATGTCAGGACAACACCTGTACAGTCAACCTTCATCTGCCACCCAATGTAGGCACTGGTGACATATGCATGGGTACGGTATTGCCCCTTAAGTCACCTGCACATAGACAATACATATGTCAACCAAGTTGCACAGAGGACACAATTGACTTTACACCAATGATGTCCAGCACCTGCATGTACAGTGTAGATGGCACAACAGTCAGGGACAGTGTCACATTGGACATTGTGAAGCACATCATATGTGCATGGGTGCAAGCCACAGATGTGGGCATGCCAAAGAAATGTTACCATCCATGTGCCAAATTAGTCAATCATGACAACCCCACTCAGCTGCAAAGGGTGACATGGATACCAATCTGAACATAAAACTCATCTCATGGCCGACATGGAGTAGACCACATCAACACCTCAGTAACATACATTTGTAAATCCTGCATCTTCACACTAAGGTCAGGGTAAACAGCAGCAACAAAATCTACAGCTAAATCAAATGCACAAGGAGAACAAAAAATGCTTTATTCAGCAATCTGCCATCTGGAAGGAAAAATACTTAAATAAATGTAGTGCCATGTCCAGTAGAAAATCAAAAGTCCAATGATGGTGTCAGTGACACCTGTCACCCATTGCTTGCCTGCACTGATAAGGACTGGGGGACATCCACTCTGAGGGGCATACATTGGGCAGGCCAGGCACCGCAGGGACAGGATCAGGGCTCAGAAGGAGGTTGGGAAGGGGTGCTGGGTGCAGGAGAGTCAGTGGCAACTGCAGTGGAGGGGTCGGACATGGGTTGTGCCGTCACAACTGTGGGGCACAAGTCTGATGGGGTGGGTACTGGAACGACTGCAGTGGGCAGGTCAGGTGTAGTCGACATGGTCCCCACTGCAGTGCCCATGTCAGACTGGGTGGGCGTGGACTCCACTGCAGTGCCTAACCCCATGGGAGTGGAAAGGCGTGCAGGTGGGGTTGGCAGGACAGTTGGGGGTGACACGCTCCCCACAGTAGTTGCAGCAACAGACAGAGTGGGGTGGTGTCAGAGGAAGAGCAAGTGGGAGGGGGAGGGCCTGATAATTTTGGGGACGATGTATGTGTGGGTGGGGGAACCTGGGACAGGGTGTCGCGGAGGAACCTGTGGTGTGCTGACCTGGGGGATGGGGGAAGGAGACTGTGCAGTGGAGCTGGGGGTGGGGGGGGTCTTGCTCTTCCGGCTAATGGGTGACTTGCTGCTGGGGGCCTCAGTCTGCCTGCACTTAGGGGAGGGTGTCTGGGTGTGAGGGGCACTCTTCTCTGTGCGTGGTGACTTCCCCTTCCCCCTGTAGTCAGGATCTGCTGGATCTGAGGGGAAGAGGCCTAGGTCACACAGAAAGAGATTTTTAGGAGATGGGGTTGCAGGTGAGGCAAGGGAAGGGCTCTTGGAGGGAGAGGGATCGGAGGACTGCGGAGTGCTTGTGGATGCCTGTGTGTGTGTCTGAGACCCGTCCCCTGTGTGTGTGGTATCAGTCCCCTGATGTTGCTTGCGTGCACGTTTATACTTATGTGTGGGTGAATGTGTGCTGTCTGTGTGTTTGGGTGACCGTGCAGATGTGTGTGTGCTGGGGACAGGTAGGGTGCTTGGAGGAGTTGTTTGGGCTGAGGCTGAAGGGGTCAGGGACTGCAGGAGGAGGGATACTGCTGCCGTCAGTGAGGAGGCCATGGACTGATTGGTCCTCTGTAGGGCAGACATGCCAGATGAGATGCCCTCCATGAACAACACCAGTTGTGTCAACAGACCGGTGTGAGCATGGAGGACACTCAGCATTGATGTCTGCCCTACATGGATCTGTTTCAGTATGTCCACAGACTCCACACTCATGACAGCAGGGGACACAGTAGGCAGGGGGTGCGGTGCCTGGCACAAAGGAGACAGGCTCCTGAACACGGGAGCTGCCACGAACCTCTGGGATGGGAGCCGAGGAGAGGGTGGTGGTGGTCATGATGGTGGTGGCGGGGACAGCCTCACCCTCCGTTGTTTCCTGGCTGCTGACAACCACCCCCACAAGGGAGTCATCCTCCGAGCTGCTGTGGTCCTCAGCTGAGGTGGAAGGTGCTGAGGACTCCTCAGTGTGGCTCCCCTCACCCTCCGTGCCACTGGGTCCCTCCGACTCCTCAGTTGATGGCCTGGGCTGGCTCTGTGGCTCATCCCGGTCCGTGGCGTTGTCTCCTGTGCCCATGGATGTATCTGCATATAATTAGGAAAGGAAGAACCACATTAGTTTCCTGCACTGACTGCACACAACACTGTCAATACCCAACATTACCGGTCATGCACTGGCATCCTCAGCTGTCATTTACTAAAAATGCACGCACAGGGGTACATAGGTCAATACCCAGTCTGAACATCAACCATGGCGCCTATATCCCTCCTGGACAGGTACCCATATGTCTGTTGCATGCTGGCTGTCAATACCCCAAAGTGCACACATGCACAACATACACAGTTGTTGTACATGCAAATGACGATGTAGAAGCGCATCACCATTAACATACATCACATCGCATGCCAATCACTCAGTACAGGTGTCTGGATGAATGTATGCCCACACTCACATTTCACAATCTTGTGATGCCTAGCAGCACAACACACAATGATGTCCTAACATCCTGATACTAAATGACACAATGGGGTGCATGGAGCACCTCCAACTCCAATGTAAGATCCTTCCTAGCAAGTCAATGCCCTGGCACACACATGCATGGAAGTCAGTCTTCACTGTCACATGTCATGGGGCAATGCATCCCAAAAACATCAGTCTGCACTGCGTCACATTCATAGGTCATGCCCATACCAAACTCTGCAGCTGACAAGTGCACCAGTCTGTCCCCTGCCACACACTGTTCTTGGACTATGATGACCCCACATCACTTAAATCTGACATATGAGTGACTGCAAACACAACTACCTGAACATGAGCACCGCACAGTCTACTGACAATTACACACAGCTGCGTGAAAGTCACTCTTGCATACAGCATTGTGCTCATTCAACTGACCACACTCCTATATGTTGCACAGGTATCATCCCCATTGTCGCAACTCAGATGTCCTGCTCACAATAAAATCCTCAACACACCAGTTGTCACAAAATAGGAAGCCACACTACAATGAGATTGTGTCAGACACCTGATGGCACATTTCAAGAAGCACAACCAGTGGGTCCATACACTCACCTGCTCCCTGGTGTCCCATGCAGCTTTCTGTACTCTGGGAGGACCCCATCCAGCAGGGACTGGTTCTCCTCCTCAGTGAATGCTGGGGCCCTCTCCAAAGTACGCGCCATTGCAGGATCCAGAGGAAGCACAGACAGCAACTGCAGTGGATTGTGGAAAGTTGTCCTCTAGCATGTAGTGCAGGCAAGTGAGGTCCCTGGGGGCCTGCCAGCCTTAAATCAGTGCTGCAGAGGCATATTCTGTGACATTGCCCCTCACTGATAGGCCAGACATGGTTGCATTCTGTGAATCTGTCCAATCCATGGAAATGAAAGACTCCTACACGTCTTTATTATCGTTCAAAACACTCACCTTCAGGACGCCCTAAGATTGCAATATTGTTGTACGCATCCAACTGTATTTCCAGCACACAACTCGAGCAGTTTTTAAATTCGCGTCCGTCTCCATGACAGCCAATTGCCAATGAGTGCGCACGGCTCATAAAACTGATTATCTGACGCATTTATTTTAAAAAAGACGTATCCGTCTGGATACGAATCTATGGGCTATGTGTGCGCACAGCTCGGTCCATGATCGTACGACACGCCTGCTTACGACTCACTTGCATCGGGTCAAATTGCATACGCATCCAACATGCATGAACCGAGCCGTGAGCACGCATTGCCCATTGGCATCAAGTGATCCGATGCGGGTGACTGTAATGCATACGCATCGTACAGTCAATGGACAAGGTGTGTGCACAACTCGGTCCATGCATGTACGGCGCGTCTGCATACAAGTCAGCCGCGTCGGATCACAATGGTGTGACTGGCAGACAGTTTTAACACTGATTTAAGTGCCATGGCCACACCTTCAACACCACAGCATGACCCACAATGCATCGCATGGCATGTAAAGCTGTATCACCTGTGTGTGTTTATGGGGTGGGCAACATTTCTATCCTTTAATGGCACTTAGGTCAACCCACTCCCAGGCTGGGCATGAGTTCATGGGGACAGATTACTTATGATGTGGTGCACCTCACTAATGTAATTTCAAAGTGTTGACTTATGGGCATGAGTCATGGACACCGTACCAGTTTGGAGATGTGTATGACCTGTCACATACAACATGAGTAGAGGGTTGCATGTCATGTACGTCACAGACAGAGCCATGGCTAAATTCATGATGTATCCACAAAGTCTGTGTGCATGTTGTGTCTAATGTTTGTGTTTCCATGGCCCCAATGTGAGACAGGGTCCACTATGTGCCTTGTGCATGCTATTTCAGGCTGTATTTGTAAGGGGCATCCATGTATGGCCTGCAGGGACCACAGGGCCCAGTAACTGGGGAAGTCATTAATGTTTGTGGGATGTCCATGATACAACATGGCATTCCAGTGCATATGTTGCAATACAAGGACCATGGCTATCTCCCTGACATGGAGTTGTGAGGCCTGTGAAACATCTGTCATCATTTGTCACTGTGTTGTGTGTTTGTAATGTGACAGCAGTCCATAGGTACTGTGCCACAGTCAATGATTTGCCATAGCGCCACAGGGAACTCATGCACACATGTGTCAATGATATGTGAGATGATGGGCATGAAGGTGACATATGTGTCCATAACAAAAAAGCACACACCTTAGTTAATTGTGAATTGCTATGATGTATATTGTGACTTTCTGCAAGATGAGTGCTACATTGGTAGCTGAATGTATAATGTTACTTTACCCATCTCTGTACTGCAGAGCGCCAGCAGTCCATAGACCGTTCCCGGACCTCGAGACCATGATGGAACGCGACAGCATCCGTTGGTACCGCTTCACCAGGAGCCTGATTGATGAGTTGGCAGGGCAGTTGGCACCACATCTGCTACCTGGCCACGCATACCCGACAGCACTGACACCAAAGGTGAAGGTGATGGCAGCCCTGCACTTCTTTGCCACTGATACCTTCCAACACACTGTGGCTAGTGTTGGGGGTATGTCACAGACAATGTTCAGCCGTGTGCTACGGGATGTGCTGGAGGGAATGTAGCTCCACCTTGACTCATACATCAAGTTTCCAACACCAGGTGAACTTGCAGGGATCAAGGATGCCTTCTATGGACTGGGGAGGATGCCAAATGCGATTGGCTCAATCAATGGCACACATGTGGCCCTGATACCACCACGGGCACAGGAACATACCTACAGCAACCGCAAACGTTACCACTCAATAAATGCTCTGGTGGTATGTCTGGCGGACATGGTTATTTCACATGTGTCTGTACGGTTTCCTGGTTCTGCCCACGATGCCTACATCTTGAGGAGGAGTCGCATCCCGGTGATGATGTCACAGATGCCAAACCAGCGTGCCCGGCTTGTTGGTGTGTACTGTTTAACATTGTGTGTGTTTTGCAATGCTGTCTCCAACCCCCTTACAATACTCAACTAATGTGTGATTCTTTGTATGTAGGTGACTCTGGATACCCCAACATGCCTTGGTTGCTGACACCCCTGAGGAACCCTGTGACACCATCCGAGATGTGGTACAATCGGGTACATGGCAGAACCAGGCGAGTCATCGAGCGTACCTTTGTACTCCTGAAGAGCCGCTTCCACTGCCTGGATAAGACCAGAGGGGTCCTCCCATATGAGCCTGCAAAGGTGTGTAAAATCATCATCCTCAGCTGCATGGTCCACAACAAGGCAGTGCGGAAGGGGATGCCTCTCATCCAGGACGATGACGACCAACATCCACCATCTGAGGAGGACCTGGCCTGGGCCACGAGGCCAGTGGTGATGATGATGAGGCTGACGTCCGCACACAGCTCATCAACGACTTCTTCAGCTGGAGGTGAGTTGACAGCGTTGTCATGTCAATGTCCTGAGTGAGCCTGTGATGTGTTAGTGCAGCTCAGTTGCTGTTTGTGTTTGTCCGTGTGGTACTTGACTGGAAGCGTGCTGTGATGTGTCTGGTCCGATGGTCTGTAGTCCACAATTGTGTGGACATGCTAAGTTGTTACTGTGTAGGTTTCTTGTGACATGTTTATTGCATTTCCTACCTGCTCTGGTGTGCTTCTGACTGTGTCTCATTTCTGTCCTTCCCAAGGTTCTTTGCCAGTTGCTGGGGCAAGTCTGACACTAACAACCAGAATTCACCCTTACAGCGCCATTTGACAACAGTTGTTGACCATGTGCCCACTTTCATGTGGTTTCACCTTGAAACTGTTGTGTAATAAACTTGTGTCTGATTTGTAATGTACCTGTGCTTCACTCACTTATGTGTATTGTCTGTCTTCACACATCTGACTGACATTTGGTAACCTCGCTTGTGGGCTTGTTGGCAGTGACTGTGGAAAGGTGTGTTGTCTGTGCATTCCACTGTATATCTGGCAACCATCTTTGTAGGCAATGTGTCACATATTCATGGTAAGTATGTGTTGTGGAGCCCTTTTGGTGTGTCTCCCTCATAGGTGTCACATCAACATGAGTCACATAACAGTAATGACATTGCTGTAGTAGTCCGCATGCACTGTGTGCTTCAACATTTCATCATCTCCATGACAAATACCAAGTTTGAATCACAACATAGGCAAGTATAGTGTAATGGTGAGTTTATTTACATACATGTGTGGAGATAGTGCTGTACCTGAGGTTTAGAATCCACAGTTCACAAATGAGTTAGAAGTATTGGTAGATGAAATGTCCAGAGTGAAGTCCACATTCATCTTCTACATTGGTACAACATGGACCCTCCATGTCATGATGGGGACCTGTGTCATGTGCAACAAGGTGAACGCTTTGCACCCTAAGACCAACATCCAAAACAAGTTCTGGGTTCCTGGGGGATGTGCGGGAACAACGGTGGCTCACTTGTCCTTCTTCGGACGACCCCTCCTCTTCTTCTGTGGGGGATCCTGAGGAGCAGGCGCCGATGGTGCATTGGAGTCTCCACCAGATTCATCATCCCTTCCTGTGGCATTAGCAGATGTTATTGCTTGAGATGTTGTGGGCACACAGGGAGGTGTGGACATATTTGTGCTGATCTGGCGGAGACAGGTCCATATGCACCGCCGTGAGTTTGTCCCACTTGGCCTCCATGCGGGCATGATGGGCAGCCTGCTCCTGCTGCATGTCCTTGATGACCCCCACTACCTGGCTGAATCCTCCAGTGCTATCCGGGTACGTAGCAGTTGGGGGTCATCAGGCAGTCCTGGCCCCTCTGCAGGCCGTGTCCTCAGCCTAACACCACTAGCACCACCCCTAGACACACGGGCTGTACCTGTGGTGGCAGGCACAGTTGACCCGGGGCCCCCTTGGCTGTTGCCACTGGTGTCATTGTTGGTAGCATCCTGGGTTGCCGGGGCACCTGTGCTGCTTGAACTCTGTCTCCTAGGTCGGTCCCTGTTGGCGGGGGTGTTAGGTCTGTCGGCAGATGGTGTTGACATGGCTGCAGGGGGTGCAGGTGTTTTTGATGGTGGTGCTGCCTAATGTCTCACACGGGAGGTGCCAGGTTGAGTGTCGTCATCCGAAGAGGACAGGGCCAGATCAACACCAGAGAGCGCATCCTCCACCAGAGTCTGGGCCAGGGACTCTTCTTCACTTGGTGCTGAATCCCCAGTGTCACCTGTGTTTGGAAGAGACAGACATTGTCATTTCTGTTACTACAGACATCAAGGGTTGACCTATGTATATTGCAACAGGGAGGGGAAAGAGGTCTCTGATACATTCCTCTTGCAATGAGTAGTACTAACAATGAAGGAGGGGGCAGTGGATAACTCATCCTGTGCAGCCATGATATGTACATGATTTTATTCCTTAGTAAATTCTCTACCATACATATACAGGAATGGGACCGTCCTACTTGGATTGCCGCCTCAGTGTACTGTAGCTGCATTTACTTTGGTTCACCTTTACTGCAAATCTGATGTGCCTCCACCTGGAGGTAGACTGGCTGCTTTCCCAATAGTGTCCAGAGGAGATATTAGGTCTAGGATCACATGGGGCTGCTACATGTTGACCAACAGTGACCAACCCTGGTGTGATGGATGAATAACTGGGTCCAGACACAGCACCTTTGTTTGTAACTTCATACATCACAATGTTCAACATTTTTCCTTTGCCTTTGGGTGTTGTGTGTGTTTTTGACTCACAGCACTTGAGCAAAAACACACTCTCAGTTTTCTCCTCTGGGCACTACTGGGGAACCAGCCAAGTTACCTCCAGCTGGAGGCACAGCTTATTTGCGACAAGGGGGAGTCAATGATGCTGCTGCTATAGTACACTGATGCAGTAAAACATGATGTCATGCACTACCCATGTGTACATATGCATGGCTTTCAATGGAGGCAATACAATCAGTAATGAACCAGGTTGCACAGGAGGAGCAGATCATTCACCCCTCCTTGAGCTTTGTAACAATGCTTTATATACATGACATTTGCAACATGACGTCAGGATGCATGCCTGAACACTGCATTGTCTTAATTCGTCACAGACAGAGGTTGATGTTGTGGTAGCACATTGTCCTGCCAACATGAAGCCTTTCTATGTGCATGTTGATGTGTGCACATACCCAGCTCATGTATGGATTTCCATGTACATAGTCATTGTTACTTAAGGGCCATCAGGTGGCTGACACAGGGGTGTGATTCCTGTTGATATTAGACTCAGCTTCCCTGTGAGGGGTGTGTCTGTGCTGACAAGATGGCTGACAGTGGAGTTCTGTTGTATGTTGGTAGCCAATTCCCAGCAGGGCCTTGCGCTCCCCACAACAGAGCCCAGTCCCAGAGTACTTGCCAGCCCATTTCCACCCCCTCTGAGGTGAGCATGGTGCAGTGTGGGCTTGCGGGGCCATGTAGGTGGCTGAGGATTGTGAGTGACTGTAACTCCCAGCAGGCTCTGGGCTACACCCCCTTCCCAGCATGCCCTCACTTCCCTCCTTCTGACTCTGTCTACCTGTGAGGGGGTGTGCCTGTGCTGACAAGATGGCTGACAGTGCATTCCTGGTGTTTGTTGGTACACAGTTCCCAGCAGGGCCTTGTGCTCCCCACAACGGGACCCAGTGTCAGACATCATATCAGTCCATTTCCACACCCTGTGAGGTGAGCATGGTTCAGTGTGATCTTGCTGGGCCATGTAGGTGGCTGAGGTTTGTTAGTGACTGCAACTCCCAGCATGCTCTGAGCTACACCCCCCTTCCCAGCATGACCTCACTTCCCTCCTTCTGACTCTGCTTCCCTGTGAAGGTGTGTGCCTGTGCTGACAAGATGGCTGACAGTGGAGTTCTGTTGTATGTTGGTAGCCAATTCCCAGCAGGGCCTTGCGCTCCCCACAACAGAGCCTAGTCCCAGAGTACTTGCCAGCCCATATCCACCCCCTCTGAGGTGAGCATGGTGCAGTGTGGGCTTGCGGGGCCATGTAGGTGGCTGAGGATTGTGAGTGACTGCAACTCCTGGCATTCTCTGGGCTACACCCCTCTTCCCAGCATGCCCTCACTTCCCTCCTTCTGACTCTGCTTCCCTGTGAGGGGGTGTGCCTGTGCTGACAAGATGGCTGACAGTGGAGTACTGTTGTTTGGTGGTGGCCAATTCCCAGCAAGGCCTTTTGCTCCCCAACAAAGGGCCCAGTCTCAGGGTAGCTGCCAGCCCATTTCCGCCCCCTCTGAGGTGAGCATGGTGTAGTATGGGCTTGCGGGGCGATGTAGGTGGCTGAGGATTGTGAGTGACTGTAACTCCCAGCATGCTCTGGGCTACACCCTCCTTCCCAGCATGCCCTCACTTCCCTCCTTCTGACTCTGCTTCCATGTGAGGGTGCGTGTCTGTGCTGACAAGATGGCTGACAGTGCATTCCTGATGTTTGTTGGTGCACAGTTCCCAGCAGGGCCTTGTGCTCCCCACAACAGGACCCAGTGTCAGACATCTTGTCAGTCCATTTCCACTCCCTGTGAGGTGAGCATGGTTCAGTGTGATCTTGCTGGGCCATGTAGGTGGCTGAGGTTTGTGAGTGACTGCAACTCCCAGCATGCTCGTGGATACACCCCCCTTCCCTGCATGCCCTCACTTCCCTCCTTCTGACTCTGCTTCCCTGTGAGGGGGTGTGCCTGTGATGACAAGATGGCTGACAGTGGAGTCCTGTTGTTTGGTGGTGGCCAATTCCCAGCAGGGTCTTTTGCTCCCCACAACATGGCCCAGTCCCAGGGTAGCTGCCAGCCCATTTCCACCCCCTGTGAGGTTTGCATGGTACAGTGTGATCTTGCTGGGCCATGTAGGTGGCTGAGGATTGTTAGTGACTGCAACTCCCAGCATGCTCTGAGCTACACCCCCCTTCCCAGCATGACCTCACTTCCCTCCTTCTGACTCTGCTTCCCTGTGAAGGGGTGTGCCTGTGCTGACAAGATGGCTGACAGTGGAGTTCTGTTGTTTGTTGGTAGCCAATTCCCAGCAGGGCCTTGCGCTCCCCACAAGAGAGCCCAGTCCCAGAGTACTTGCCAGCCCATTTCCACCCACTCGGAGGTGAGCATGGTGCAGTTTGGGCTTGCGGGGCCATGTATGTGGCTGAGGATTGTGAGTGACTGCAACTCCCAGCATGCTCTGGGCTACACCCCCCTCCCCAGCATGCCCTCACTTCCCTCCTTCTGACTCTGCTTCCCTGTGAGGAGGTGTGCCTGTGCTGACAAGATGGTTGTCAGTGCATTCCTGGTGTCTGTTGCTGCACAGTTCCCAGCAGGGCCTTGTGCTCCCCACAACAGGACCCAGTGTCAGACATCCTGTCAGTCCATTTCCACTCCCTGTGAGGTGAGCATGGTTCAGTGTGATCTTGCTGGGCTATGTAGGTGGATGAGGGTTGAGAGTGCCTGTAAGTCCCAGCATGCTCTGGGCTACACCCCGTTCCAAGCATGCCCTCACTTCCCTCCTTCTGACTCTGCTTCCCTGTGAGGGGGTGTGCTTGTGCTGACAAGATGGCTGACAGTAGAGTTATGTTGTTTGTTGGTAGCCAATTCCCAACAGGGCCTTGCACTCCCCACAACAAAGCTGAGTCCCAGAGTACTTGCCAGCCCATTTCCACCCCCTCTGAGGTGAGCATGGCGCAGTGTGGGCTTGCGGGCCATGTATGTGGCTGAGGATTGTGAGTGACTGCAACTTCTGTAGTTTAGCCTTTTTATAGGTGGAGTTGGGGGTGTGTCTCGTGTTTTTTTTTAAAAATGTGTGTATTTATTGACTTTGTCATGGCTTGACTGGTCCTTTTTTGTATTTTTGGCATTGTTTTTGGTGGGCATGTAGGAGATGTTCTACTGACCAAGTCAGACTCTCATGTTGGCTTGTGCGGGCTACTCCGTGTCTTTCCCGCTGATTGTGTTCTGTGTTGCATGCAAGTCTATCGCCATGGTCTCTCTCGCTTCAGGTAAGTTTTCGGTCTGGGTCGGTCATGCGATTTGGGCTCCGTGCGGTTCGGTCTGATTTTATGCGTTTGGCATTGTACTGTGCGGCTCAGACGTCGCAGGTACACATCCGTCGGCTTCATTCCGAGTTTGGTTCGGTCGGTGCGGCTGGTGTCCATTTTCCGGCCGGATGGCTGAATTTTGTACTGCTCGGTCGGACGGCTTTGTTTCCGTACGGCTGGGTTGTAAAACACAGGCTTTGCATCGTACTGCACGGGTCGTAGGGTGCCGGTAGGTGTCGGTCGGACTTCATTCCAGGTACGAGTCGGTCAGGCCGATTTCCGACCCGAATCGGAATCGGCCCATAAATATAAGTTAGTATCTATATGAATAGATAAAGTGGTGTTTGTATCAGTGTATAGGTAAGTAATGTAAGTATGATTCATTGTTTGCATAAGTGAATAGGATGACTTCATAAGTGAATAGGAGGTGTGCTGGTGTGTAATGTCGGTATAGGTGTATAAGTATATTTGATAGTGTTCAATTGATCATTGACTGCATGTGTGAGTGAATCTGTGGGTAAGTGATTAGATGTGTGTATAGATCTAGGAATCACTGAGTGGGTTTTTAGAAACTTGTATTTGTGTGTCAATGGATTCAAATATGGTACTCTGTATTTTACAGTGAGTGATGAAAGGTTATACTAGTGTATGATGAGGTGTATCTGATTGTCACATGGATGATGTCATCAGTGATGTCATCAGTGATGTCATTTGAGATGTCATCAGTGATATCACTGACTGGTCGCCAGTAGGTAGTTATAGTTAGGATTGTTTTCCATAGGAAATCCGCAACATTCTATTGGGAATAACTTTGGCGCAGATTGAGGGATCTGCCTGTAATTTTCCTCAAATTTGCCTCGCTGCGCTCCGCTCCTTTCCTGAAAGTTTGAGTCTTAAATTCAGTGTACACCGTCTCCTCTGTAGATATCTTGCATGGTGTTACAGAAGTTATTGTGGTATATGGAATCCATACCATAGTCTGTCAGGAAAACAGAAACAGATCCTGTAAGCACTCCCTGAGAAGGCCTAGGGGATCATGGGTAGTCTACCCTGCTCCCTTATGATGTTTTCAAGTATTACATTTTACTCTCTTCTGAATCCACACAAAATTGGCGGTGATATGGTGCATTAGAGACAGACAGTGAGAGAAAGGAGGCAGGAGATGAAAAAGAGATGTCAAATACACATTGGAGATAATATAGTGGGAGAAAGGAAGTAACTATGAGCAAAATTACTATGTAACATAAAAAAGTTGCACAGTATACTATAAGTCTCACATTATAATATATTAATTTTGCTACTATTTCATGAATTACATATAAAAAAGAATGTCTGGAACAATTTTTAATTATTAAATAAAAATGTATTGCTCTGATTTTTCAAAATTTAATAGCACTTCCAACATTATATCGTCAGGAATGTCCTCATTTGGATTCCATCATTCCATTTCTTCCACACATTTAAGAAAACTCTTGATCAAGAGACTGATCCAAAAAGTCTAAATCATCAATCTCTTCCTCTGGGTTGTTCTCGAGATCAATTTCAAATGAAATATTAAATTTCTTTTGTTCTCCTTCCATTTTCTGACTGGAAATTGCATAAAAAATAAATATCAGTAGAGATAGGGCACTGTTAGGTTTAAGTTCAGACAGGTACTTCTGAGTTTTTAACAGTGAAGTTATCAGCGGAGGAGCTTGGCGGGCATCCGAGATGGCCGCGTGAGCACAGCGCTCCCCGGACCCCCGCCACTCCCGGCATAATATCCTGAACAAATCCTGATTTTCCACGAGGATTTGTATAGAGGACGTTGGGCTGATCTACCTGGACCTTTCAGAAATTTATTTTGACACCGGGTGCCGGAGTTACGGTGATTCGAACTTTTGGGCTCCGCCCTTGAGGTGCGCCCGGGACTGGGTGAGGTTCAGTGGCCGTCTTGGAGTTGAACAACAACGGCAGGGGGATTGGACTTGTGGGTCCCCCTCTTAAGTTTCGGTTTCGATTCTGCCTCAGGTTGAGACATCGGCTAGAGAGTCGGGCCAGAGCTGGGTCCAGGGCACGAGTCGGCTGTCGGGCCTTTGGCTGGACTATTCTCCTATTTGGCTGTCCCTATCCTAGCGGTACCCTTGTGGCGGTCCTTTGGTCCCGAGGCCTCCCTTTCTGGTGCCCGATCCGGTGACCCTGGTGAATCTCCTTGTGACGCATCTCCAAAATGGCGGGCAGAGGGGAACGGGAGACTCGGAAGACGAAGACACCTCTGCGCGGGGGTCCGGTCCAATCTAACGTCATGGACCGTTATACCCACTCTAAGGGGTCCCCCGGAGCTGCCCTGCCCGGTTCCAGCGCGTCTGACCACATCGTAGATGCGTCGACGGAGCCTTCCTTGCAGGACATCATGGGCGCCATTTCTGGCATGAGGGAGTCGATAGGCCAACAATATGAAACCTTGGCCCACAAAATTGACACCGTGGCCATTGATGTGAACTTAATTCGAGCCGATCTATCAAAAACCAATGAAAAGGTGAAATCATTGGACATCAAATCCTCCAGCCTCACGGCAGACGTCTCTGAGATACAGACGGAGATTGGCAATCTCCGTAGGGTGAACGATTTCATGACCCGGCGCTTGGAAGACTTTGAGAACAGGGCACGTCGCTGTAATGTTCGCGTGGTTGGTGTTCCGGAGAATCCAGAACCCCACTCGGTTGATCTCCTGGTTGAAGACCTGATCCAAAACCATCTCTCTCCTTCTGGACTGAGTAAATTTTTCACAGTGGAGCGTGCACATCGTGTTCCGGGGGGCCAGGGTAAGCCAGGTGCCCCGCCGAGACCTATTGTTGCAAAACTTTTCCACTATAGGGATCGGGACGCTATCCTGCAAGCATCACGTGTGAAGGGCCCGGTGGCCTTTGAGAATGCCACGGTGAACTTTTATCCGGACTTTTCCCAACAGGTCCAGAAGCAGCGAATGGGATTTCGTGGTGCCAAGAAGCGTCTTAGGGACATGGGGATGCGCTACGCTATGCTTTTTCCGACCAGGCTGCGGGTTGAGTACAATGACCGAACTCTTTTCTTTGATCGGCCGGATGCTGTGAATGACTGGCTGGACTCCTTGCCTGACCGACCTCCTGAAACTGAGTCCGATGCCCACCCGGGCGGTGCTGAAGGTGGTGTAGAGAGCTGAACATTTCGTCTTCGCCTGGTGCCTTGTCTTGAATAACTTTTCCAGGAGTGTATGCCTACGTTCCTCTACTGCTTATGTGATTTGATGTATGTTTTTTCTCGTTATTGGTCTTGATCGGGGTGGCGGGTGGGACGGAGCCTTTCCTCCTCCGGGGTCTTTGTGTAGAATGGGGGTTCTTGGGCGACAGGCACACTGCAGGTTGGGGTGGCTTTTTAGCTTTTTGCAGGGGTGCAGGGTGGGGGGTGTTCTCTTGTTAGTTGGGGGGTGGGCGGTTGGGAAGTTCGTTGTTTGTGTGTTCTGTTCTCAAGGCGACTCTATCCTGTATTTGATGATGTTTCTTGTGTCATGCTCATTGGTGGGGGGTCTTGGCGTTGTTGGGTGGGATGGGGGGTAGCGGGTTGAGATTTGTTTCGTGGAACGTTAACGGTCTGGGGGACCGTATCAAACGGAGTGTGGTGTTGAAATGCATACGGCGTTTATCTCCAGATATTGTTTTCCTGCAGGAGACTCATTTGGTGGGCAATGTCTGTCATGCGATGAATAGGTGGGGCTATCGCCTCGTAGCACATTCGGGGTTTACCTCGGGTTCTAGGGGTGTGGGTATCCTTGTTCGGGCTTCCCTCCCCCTAGCTATTGATGATGTGATTCTGGATGATCGGGGGCGATATGCTGTCCTTGTGGGTCGCTATGAGGGTCGTGCCCTCTCCTTATTTACGGTTTACGTGCCCCCCGGCCTGCAGACTTCTACCTTTTCCGATTTGGGCCGTGTGTTGTTGGACCTCCCTAATAGTACTCTATTTATGGCTGGTGATTTTAATTCGGTGTTCTCCGGTCTACACGATCGCCACCCCCCTAGAGATACTCCTGCGGCCCAACAGTGGTTGGGTGGGTTTTTGGATACATTTGGCTTGGTGGATTGCTGGAGGCTTTTGCATCCTACTCAGCTTCAATACACCTTTCACTCTGGGGCCCATGGGAGTCTGTCTAGACTGGATTATTTCCTGATGCCTGCGGCTCAGTCGCCAGCGGTGCGTGAGATTGTACACCTACCCAGGGGCATTTCTGACCACTCTCCACTCTGGCTCCGTTTTGAGGTTGGAGTGGAGGCGGTGGGCCGGGTGGCTCCTATCAACCCGTGGTACCTTACCTCCCCCGAGACCCGCAGCCTTTTGCTTAAGTCTTTGGACGCATATTTTCTGGATAACGAGGGGTCGGTTTCCTCTGCGGTGTCCCTGTGGGAGGCTTTTAAGACGGTGATTCGTGGGCAGGCCCTCTCCCTTATTGTGGAAGCTAAGAAGGTGAGGAATCGGGAGGTGGTGGACCTTGAGGGGGAGGTTTCTGCATTGGAGGCTGCTTTGGAATCGGGGGTCACGTCTGCGAAACTCCACGCCCTGGGTCTGAAACAATTTGCCTATAAATCTATGGTCACGGATGCTGCTAAATTGATGTTTCGAGAGCAACAGGGTCGTTTGTATGATGTGGGGGACAAAGCGGGTAAATTGCTGGCATGGTTGGATAAGAAGGAGAGAGCTAATCGTGTGGTGCCCGTGATTCAGTCATCGAGTGGTGAGAGTGTGACGGACCCGGTTGGAATAGTTGACTGTTTTGCTGAGTATTTTCGCGTGGTTTATACCCCTGTGTCTGTGAGGGATGTGGCTGACTCTCGCCTTCTGTTGCGTGATATAGCTCTGCCCAGTGTTTCCGATTTGGATCGTGTAGCGTTGGATTCCCCCTTTACTGTTGATGAGATAGCTACTGCCATCCGTTCACTCCGTTCGGGCAAAGCATTGGGCCCGAACGGGTTGCCAATTGAACTGTACAAGCTACGTCCCGACAGAGTGGCGCCATATCTTCGTGCCATGTTTCTGGAGTCCCGGGAACGGGGTATTCTTCCATATGATCAGCGTCTGGCCACGATAGTTGTTATCCCCAAGGATGGTAAACCGCGGGACCTTTGTTCATCCTATAGACCCATATCCCTGCTGAATGTTGAGCCCAAGGTATTGGCGAAACTCCTGGCGACCCGCCTTCTGACGGTCATTAATGACTTGGTCCATCCAGATCAATCCGGATTTATCCCGCATCGCAACACGGCTCTTAACCTACGTCGTCTCCACGGTGCGATTGCGAGGGCGGGGCTTCTGACGGAGCCGGCCATTTTGGCGTCGTTGGATGCCTCGATGGCTTTCGACACTGTGGAATGGCCTTATCTTTGGGCGGCTCTTGAGAAATTTGGTTTCGGGCCTGAGTTTATTGGTTGGGTCAAGTTATTGTATGCTGAACCCCTAGCACAAGTAGTGGTAAACGGTAGAGTTTCGACCCCTTTCACCCTTGGCAGGGGAACCCGTCAGGGTTGCCCCTTGTCTCCGTTGCTTTTTGCACTTTCCTTGGAACAGTTAGCTGCATGGCTTCGGTGGGAGCCTTCGCTTAAAGGGATTCGCTGGTCACCGGACTTTGAGGACCGCGTCTCGCTTTACGCGGACGACATTCTTTTATATCTCACCTCCCCGCGTAAATCTCTGACTGTTTTATTTGATGTTCTTACTTCATTTGGAGCCAACTCAGGCCTCGTTATTAACTGGGCCAAGTCCTGCGTGTATGTTCTTTCGGGTGTTTTACCCCCATTGCCGAGCAGACTTCCTATACAGGTGGTCCAGTCTGGCTTCAAGTATTTAGGGATCTTCATTACGTTGGACTCCTCGCTCCGATTTGAGCGTAATCTCCTCCCCCCGTTGCTTAGATTGCGACTGGACGTGGCCCGTTGGCGTAAGCTCCCTTTGTCTCCTCTGGGCAGGGCGGCTCTGTTTAAAATGATGTCCTTGCCGCGGTTCCTCTATGTGCTCCAGAATTCCTATGACGACATCCCCAAGACCTACTTCCGAGAGATCGAGAGTCTTCAAAGGCAATTGATTTGGGACGGGCGTCCACGTATTGCCCTCGCGAAACTCACCATCCCTTGGTACGACGGGGGCATGGCGCTCCCCGACATCAAGAGATATTATTGGGCTTCCCAGTTGTCTGCTATTAATCACGTGATGTTTTCACCGGGTCGAAATCCTGCATTTGAGATGGATAAACTCCAGCTGCCGGGTGGGGACTTTAATAGAGCGCTTTATTCTCGATCAGCCGGGCGCCATCTTGTGGGTCCGTCCAGGATTGCAGTCACTGTGTGGCGAGCCGCGAATGTGAGTTTGGGATGGGAGGATCGAATGACATTGGCGACGCCGCTTTATGCCTCTGAACGTTTGGGGTGCCTCTGGTCTACTAAGGGCTTCGACCGCTGGGATATGATTGGGATATGTAAGGTGGGTGATGTCTGTTCGAAAGGTAGTGTGAAGTCGTTCCAGGCCCTCCAGGCGGAATACGGTTTGAATGGTAGAGAATTTTTTCGTTATCTGCAGGTCCGACACGCCCTCGCCTCAGTCCTGACTCCTGATGAGACCCTGCCCGAGTCTTCCCCCCTTGAGGATCGTGTCCTTGATGGCCACCTGCCTGATAGCACTATTTCCCTGATCTATAAGAAGCTGATCAATAATCGGGCAGACTTATTGGTCCGACTTCGGGAGGTTTGGGTCGGCGATGGGTTGGAACTGGACGACGAGGATTGGCAATCGGCACTCTCTTCTCCGAAAGAAGTAGCCATCCCTGCCCGTCTCCGTTTGGTTCAACTTAAAATCCTTCATCGAGTTTATGTCACTGGTCCGCGTCTGGTGACAATGGGCTTTTCCCCGGATGGGTTATGTAAGCGTGGTTGTGGGTCGAGTGCTACTTTTTTACATATTCTTTGGGAGTGCCCAGTGGTGGAGGCCTACTGGACTGCTGTGCTTGAGGTGATGACTGCTGTGACTGGTGTTGCCCTGCGGCCGGAGACACGACAGTGTCTGTTGAATGTGTGGGAACCCACTGACTACTCTGTAGCCCAGACCAGATGGGCTACCTTGGGTTACATGATTGCAAAACGGGATATTGCGCAACTCTGGGGCGCATCCAGACCCCCTGAGGTCTCGAAATGGGAGGACAACATGGACTGGTCCATGTTTCGTGAGAAGACTGTATATGTGGCCAGGGGCAGACCCAGGGCGTGGACGAAGATTTGGGGCCAGTGGAATGAATATCGTGGGGATATCTGTACCCCTCCCCTTGTTGGCACCACTGATGTTACTCTATCTCCCTAGGCGAGCGTTCCCGGAACCTTTTCATACTGTCTTGTGCTTTCCGGTTCTCCCCGCTGCTCCCCCCCCCCCAACCTTATTAGAGTCTCAGGGCTCTTGTTATGTTCTCCTGATTGCTGACCATCCCCTCCGTTCTTTGGGCTGACCTTGATTACTATGCATTCGCCTTTTTTAGTGTTTGTTGTGTTTATGTATAAAACAGAAAATCAATATGCTCTGTGATATGTTTGGAGTAATGCTTGGTACTTGATTTGTGCCTGACCACGGAAATACATTTCTACTTATTTCCTTGTGCCTTATTATTAGCGGCCAGCCCGTGAGGTTGTAGGCCCGTTCTTGTATTTTTTTTATGCTTGCTCAAATAAAGGTTTTGGAAAAAAAACCAAATAAAAAAACAAAAAAAAAAACAGTGAAGTTATCTTTGGGAAGTGTACGGTATCAGGCAGGAAGTAGAACTATTAAAAAGTGCATGTGATGAAGCCTAAGTAAAATCATAATTATACTAGAGAAGCCTAACTTAATCCATAAATATAATAGAGAAGCGTATCTCAAGCTATAACTATAACAGAGGGACAATAATAACTATCAGAAAATGTTTTTACTAATTAATTTAAAGTGCTCCTTACAAATTAACAACTTACTTTTGAGAGAGGTGAAGAAGAAAAAATGTGAAAATCCTTTCAAGATGTACCTCAGGTAGTTGTACTCAAAATGGCTGTGTTTCCCTCTTTTTTCATTTATATTCATGTATATAACCAATCAAATGTCAGGAAATAATACTAGAAATTGAAAGTAACATTTTAATTGGTTGTAAATTCTAACACTTCAGATGTGTTTTTGTCATGTAATTTACCTCAGGATATTTAGACAGGGCTACAGGCCAAATGGCTCAATGGAATTCCATCAAATTTGGGAAAATGGTAGGGACTGGTATGTAGTATGGCCTATTCTATATTTGGTAAACATCTCTACAGAGGTTTTTATGTAAATTAACTTTTTAATTTTTTGGGGAGCGCTTACCGGTGAGCGCCCCGGTACGCGTACCGGTAAGCGCAACGGGAGTCCTCCATCTTGTGTTTCGGAAGAATTGAGACACAAGATGGAGGACAAACAACGTTGGGAATGGGTAAAAGCGGGTACAGTAGACACCCTCTGACCCCCTAGGTTTTCTGAGGGGGTCTTAGGAGGCCCATATAGGCCAAACAAAACAAAATAAATTTACATTTTCGCGGGGGGGAGCGTACTTTGGTGAAAAATAGTGACAAAAGTTAGAGAAAAGTAATCATTTTGAGTGATCAGAGGTAGGGTAGCTCAGAAAAGAGCTTTTGGGTTCTGTGGCTGATTTAGGTACCTACAAGTAGGTTCCAATGCACAGTCTTATATTCAGGAGGAATATTCTATTCCCCTCATCTGAGAAGTGCACACCATCTCCTCTGTAGATATCTTGCATGTTGTAACGCAAGTTATTGTTGTATATTGAACCCATTTCATAGTCTCTCATGTAAGCAGAAACAGATTTATTCACATATTTCCGTGCTTTCTCAAATTGTGGACAAAATTGGTTGGACCACTTCCATTTCTGTCTTTGGCATATATTGGAATATACCAAGGCAGTTTGTGGAAAAAGTGTCATCAATTGCCCAAAGGTGTCCTTTAAAACCATCTCCAGGCCTACCCCAGTCAAAGTGCCTAGGTCATTTCCACCACAGTGCAAAATTATGAGGTCAGGGTGTGGCAGATGGTAAAAGGTTTTCACCAATGGTATCAATTGATGACATCTCAATCCTCTTTGGCCAATCCATTTTATGTGCACATTTGGTAAATCAATGTTGTGAAAATTTCTGATAGCTGCATACCTTTGAGCCCAGTGAATGTAGCTATGTCCAATAATCCAGACAGAGTACATGGTGAGAGGAGGTTCTGGTGCAGTCAGATGATGTGTAGGAATGAAATGTCAGTTGGAACAGTAGGAGTTTGCAAAAAAAACTGTGGAGTTTCAGTGCTCTGATTTGTGGATTCAGATAGTTGAAAACTGAAAGTTAGGGTGCATGGTTCTGTTCTGTGAAAGAAGTAATTTGAATGGTTAAGAAAAAGTCATTAAAAGAAAGATTGCACCTGATAAGCTGGTGTATTGAGAGATCAAACATCCTTGCTAAGTTCAATTGCAACATTGTAGAATAAACTTTTAACCCTGAGAGGTGAGTGAGGAGGGAGTTGCTATGGTAACAGGCAGAAAGGGCTGAGGGGGGAAGGGTGTTGGTTTGAAAATAGAGAAGGAATAGTTTTAATTGGTTAACATGAGGGATATGTGTGTAGAATTAGAGGTTTTCTGTGCCATTCATGGTTGCAGTGCCTGGAGTACATACCTTTTGCTCTGCTAAGGAAATATTTGTGTGTGTATCTGACACTATTCTCAATCTCCCAAAGCATTTGTAAAGGTGAGTTATGATTCATTCAATATAGATAGAGAGTTTAGATTAGGAAGCACATTGAGCTTCTTTGCTGTTGGTTTGTGTGATGCTTTTTGAAAATGCAATATTTGAACCTTTCACAATCATGTCACCTGTGTTACCTCAGATTAGGAAGCAGACTGAGCTTCTTTGCTGTTGGTTTGTGTCATTTCTTTGGTAATGCTTGGTAGGAATGTTTGCAAGAGAGAGGAAATGTATTTTGTAAAATAGTGAGTTTTCAGAACTGAAATGGAATGCTTGTACATAGGACCTGCGCTCTGTTTCTAAAATGTTATTGAAAAACCGATTTTGGGGCAAATCAATGGCTTTTACATTTTTGAGAAGGAATAAATAGTGTGTGCATGATTACATAAAATTATTTGAACCTTTCACAATCATGTCACCTGTGTTACCTCAGATTAGGAAGCAGACTGAGCTTCTTTGCGGTTGGTTTGTGTCATTTTTGGGTAATGCTTGGTAGGAATGTTTGCAATAGAGAGGAAATGTATTTTGTAAAATAGTGAGTTTTCAGTACTGAAATGGAATGCTTGTACATAGGACCTGCGCTCTGTTTCTAAAATGTTATTAAAAAAACGATTTTGGGGCAAATCAATGGCTTTTACATTTTTGAGAAGGAATAAATAGTGTGTGCATGATTACATGAAAATATTTGAACCTTTCACAATCATGTCACCTGTGTTACCTCAGATTAGGAATCACACTGCGGGCCTTATTTCTGAAAACAGCAACGCGTCAGTTTTCACTGCGCACTCCTTGCGACACCAATGATGCGTCATATTTAATGTATGATGCATCATGTCGCAAGGAGTTACAGATAAGTCAGTATTTCTGACGTATCTGTAAGCGCAAAAGTGACGCATTGCTGGAGTGTGTCACAAAAGTGACGCAACTCCAGCAATGCGTCCTTTCAAATGGGGAAAGCCCCATGTGAAAGGGTTTGCGTCAGTCTTACGCCTGCTGTGAGGCAGGCGCAAGATTTTGACGTAACAGCGTCCTAAAAGTGACGCAGTGAAATCTCATAGATTTCACTGCGTCACTATTACGAGGTTTTTTACGGGGGAACGCCCCCTCTGCATACATTATACCTGACGCAGGTATAATGTGGCGCAGGGGTTAAAAAAGTGACGCATCTACCTGGATGCGTCATTTTTGAAATATGGCGCAACAAGGCACATGTTTTATGCCGCCGATGCGTCACAAAAAGTGATGCATCACCAGCGCAAAACTGACGCAGGGCCTCATAAATGAGGCTCTGAGCTTCTTTGCTGTTGGTTTGTGTCATGCTTTTTGATAATGCTTGGTATCTACATTTGCAAGATAGAGGATTTTTATTTTGTGAAATAGTGAGGTTTCAGTAGTGAAGTTGAATGGTTGTACATAGGACCTGCGCTCTGTTTCTAAAATGTTATTACAAAAACGATTTTGGGGCAAATCAATGGCTTTTACATTTTTGAGAAGGAATAAATAGTGTGTGCGTGATTACATAAAAATATTTGAACCTTTCACAATCATGTCACCTGTGTTATCTCAGATTAGGAAGCAGACTGAGCTTCTTTGCTGTTGGTTTGTGTCATTTTTTTGGTAAAGCTTGGTAGGAATGTTTGCAAGAGAGAGGAAATGTATTTTGTAAAATAGTGAGTTTTCAGTACTGAAATGGAATGCTTGTACATAGGACCTGCGCTCTGTTTCTATAATGTTATTCAAAAAACGAATTTGGGGCAAATGAATGGCTTTTACATTTTTGAGAAGGAGTAAATAGTGTGTGCATGATTACATAAAAATATTTGAACCTTTCACAATCAGGTCAGCTGTGTCACCTCAGATTAGGAAGCAGAGTGAGCTTGTGTGCTGTTGGTTTGTGTCATATTTTTGGTAATGCATGGTAGGAATGTTTGCAATAGAGAGGAAATGTATTTTGTAAAATAGTGAGTTTTCAGTACTGAAATGGAATGCTTGTACATAGGACCTGCGCTCTGTTTCTAAAATGTTATTAAAAAAACGATTTTGGGGCAAATCAATGGCTTTTACATTTTTAAGAAGGAATAAATAGTGTGTGCATGATTACATACAAATATTTGAACCTTTCACAATCATGTCACCTGTGTTACCTCAGATTAGGAAGCAGACTGAGCTTCTTTGCTGTTGGTTTGTGTCATTTTTTTGGTGATGCTTGGTAGGAATGTTTGCAAGAGAAAGGAAATGTATTTTGTAAAATAGTGAGTTTTCAGTACTGAAATGGAATGCTTGTACATAGGACCTGCGCTCTGTTTCTAAAATGTTATTCAAAAAACGATTTTGGGGCAAATCAATGGCTTTTACATTTTTAAGAAGGAATAAATAGTGTGTGCATGATTACATAAAAATATTTGAACCTTTCTCAATCATGTCACCTGTGTTACCTCAGATTAGGAAGGACACTGAGCTTCTTTGCTGTTGGTTTGTGTCATTGTTTTGGTAATGCTTGGTAGGAATGTTTGCAAGAGAGAGGAAATGTATGTTACCTGTGTTTCCTCAAATTAGGAAGTGAATTGTGCAGATGAGGTGAGGCATGTCCAGGGGCGCAAAGGAGTTGAGGCCTGTGTCCATGAGTGCAATTGAGAGGACTTACCTCCTCTGACCCTTAGACAAGCATTATCTAATCTGTGCCCCTTGGACATGCCTCAATACATTGAGTATAATTGATGGTAACAGGGTGCAGATGAGATGAGGCGTGTCCAGGGGTGTAGATGAACTGAGGCCTGTCTAATGGTGCAGATGAGTTGAGGTCTATTCAGGGTTGCAGTTAAGGTGAGGATTGTCCAGGGGTGCATAGGAGGTGATGCCTGTGTTGAAGAGTGTAGTGGAAGAGAGGTCTGTCCAGGGGGGAAAGGAGGTGAGGGCTGTGTCTAAGAGTGCAGTGGGGGATAGGCTTAATGAAGTGCAGTCCAGTGCACTCTTGGACACCGGCCTCACCACCTATGCTCCCCAGGACAGTCCTTACCTCATGTGTACAATCTGCTTACTAATCTGAGGAAACACAGGTGATATGATTGTGAAATGTGCAAATATTTTTTTTAATCATGCAGATACTATCTAATCCTTGTCAATAATGTAAAACCAATTCATGTGCCTGAAATATTTTTTTAGAATTATATTTAAAAAACAGAGATAAGGTCATATGTATAAGTAGTATAGTGTTTATATTGTTTGCTTATTGTCATTGTTTTGTTGTTTGGTAATAGTGGTCTATAATGATTTTTTTTTTTGTTTTCTACAGATTAAAATCAAGATTTCAGTAGTAAGGAAATATGCCCTCAAGGCAAAGGAGACGAAAAGATGCTAAGCGGAAAAAATCAAAAAGAGCAACTGAATTAAAGCAGTCTCCTACAACAAATACTTCAAAAAACAGGAAAAAAGCTCCTGGTAAGACAACTAAGTCTTTCTTACGGAACATATGTAGATAAAAAAAAATGTTGGACAGAATGTAGAAAAAGAGAAGGAGAGAGCAAATTTGAAGAGGAAGGAGAGATTCCCAAAAAATGTTACTACTGCAGCAGGAGACAATAATATGTATAGGAATAGAAGGCAAAATCAATTTAGGGACATTCGTAAACGAATGTTTCGCAATAGGGTGGTTTTAAATTTGTTAAAAAATATTAAAAAAGGTAAACAGAGATCTGCTTTTTATAAGAAAAAGAAAAATGTAGCGAAGATTGTTGATCAGGCTTTTGAAGTTAAGAAAAAATTATTTCTTTTAATAATCAATAGAATTAGGACACTTAACAAGACAATTGATGTTTTCAAATCAAACAGTAAATGGAAAAGAGTAATTAATCAGACTAATTTTTGTAAAGTTTTTTCTGGAGAATGGATGCACAGTTCAAGTTGTGAGCCATTTTTTAATGAGGAGAGTTACTTTCAGGAGAATGATTTAGTGCATGCAGTTGACACCAGTGGTCGAGCATATGAGGTGAAAGACGGTTGTCCGATTGAAAAAGAGAAACTTGTGCCTAGAGAACCAGAAGAGGTGTTAACTGATGAAGTTTTAGGGAGACGTACTAAGGGTCCAGTGTACACTTGGAAGTGTAGTAGTATTTGTAGTGTGCAACAGGAATCAATCGATTTGTTTTGTAATTTCTTACGTACATATAGTAAGAAAACTTTAAAACAGAAAATGAAGATGTTGCAAGACTTAGATCCTTGTAGAGTGAGAGAAAACACAGGTTTGCAAGGGCATTCACTGGCTTGTCTTTCTAGAAAAGTATGTCAGAGTGTTTTTCATCATTTTAGGATGTTAGCAGTGCATCATACCAAAATGAGGAAAATAGTGAGAAGGTTGTATTATGCAAAAAGTCCAGCACTTAAGCTTAAACAATTAAACAGTGCTCTTTTGCATGGAACTGAATTAGATGTGAAGAAGATTTGTGAAGAAATTGAGATTTGTTATTTTGGTGATAAAGAGGACAGTGTAGAAATTGACACAGAAATTCAAGGTAATGTGGAAGACAATGTACAGATTTCAAGTACAGAAAAGTTTGACCAGGAAATGACCAGGTTTAAGGTGAAATCAAGTGAAAGGCCGAATTTTACTTGTGTGTGTTGTCGACAAACTCATTATAAGCATCGAACTAGATTAGTAGTAAAAAGTAAAAAGTGAAAAGATAAATAATTATGAGTGGAAGGATTTTGACACTTATTTGTGGGTGGAGAATTCTTTTGATTTGAGTTCTGATCAGCGTATTTGTAAATAGTGTTATGATAAATTAAATCAAAACAGAATGCCTGCTAGAGCTGTTCATAATAATCTGGAGTTGGTAGACATTCCTCCTGAATTGATGGATTTAAATACATATGAGTCTATTTTGATTCAATGTGTCCATCCTTTTCAGGCAATTGTTCGCATGGAGCCTAAGATAGGGAAATTGCCTCCTTCAGATTTACAGATAGGATTAAAGGGAAGAGTTGTTTATTTGCCTCTAGATTTCAAGAAAAATATTGATACAATTGGTGTGGAAAAAGTGGAAGAGGAACCTCTGGTTATTCTAGTTAATGGGGTTCCGACAAATAGTAAGAAAATCTGGCAAGATTTAGTGGATGTTAGGAAAGTCAAAAAGGTAACGTTGTATTTGGTCAAAAACAATGAGTACTACAAACATGTATGTGTTGGAGCAGAGGAAACAGCTGCAGATGAAGACAGTGATTCTTCAGCTGGCCAAATTGAAAAAGTTGATGTGTCTAGAAGTGAAGAAATATATGAACATTATACTGTTCATCCTTTGCATTCCAAAGAAGTGATGGGGAATGCAATTGACTTGTTTCAAATGAAAGCAGCAAAAGGAAGTCCCATTAGTGTATGGGAAGAAAGTTTGGAAGCTCGTTGTTTTCCACATTTATTTCCATCAGGTCGAGGTGAACGATATGACGATCGACCACTTCAAATTCCTGCATCTGAATATCGAACTTTAAGATTATATGCTGAAGATCCAAGGTTTCGTCAACGCATTCCATATTTGTTTCATCTACTGTATGAAAGTGACTTGTCTGGGCTTTCTTATGCAGTAAACCATATACTGAAAAGTGGAGCACATCTGCAAAATGTTTCGGCAAGGGACTTTATGGAGAAAGTCAATCTGCAAGATAATATTTTAGAATCTCATCTAATCAATCTCATGGCATGTCAGCGTGGTACAAATGAGTATTGGTACCGTCGTCATGGGGAATTGAAATGTATGCTAAGAAACTTAGGAACTCCTACATGGTTCCTCACTCTTAGCTGTGCTGAGTATGCATGGGACGACTTACTTCAATTTCTACGAGAGGCAAATGCAAATATACAAAATATAGAATTCAAAACTGCTAGAGAACTGTGTTCTTTGGATCCAGTGAATGTATGCAGATATTTCAATCATAGATTTGAAGCTATGATGTCTTTTATTACCAACAAAAAAAATCCTCCCTTTGGAGAGGTTTTGGATTTCTTTTGGAGAAAGGAGTATCAAGCGAGAGGTGCTCCTCATATACATATGTTGTTGTGGATTAAAGATGCACCCAAATTTGGAACAGATTCGGATGAGACAGTGATGAGCTTCATTGAAGAGTATTCAACATGTGCTGTTCCGAAAAGTACCGAAGAAAACAGTTTAAGGCAACAAGTTTTACGCTTTCAATCCCATCGTTGTGGAAAGTACTGTCGTCGAAAATTCAGAAACAAGGACAAGTTCTATACAAAATGTCGTTTCGCGTTTCCACGACCAGTGATTTCTAAAGGAAGAGTAAATAATTTGATGTCTTCTCTGCGACATACTGTGACGAGGAAATCACCAAAAAATACATACAATTTAAAAAGAAACGAAGAGTCCAAGTACATAAACGACTACAACCCAGTGATTTTGTCCATGTGGAATGCTAACATGGATATTCAGTTCGTTGCTGACAACTCTATTGCTGTGGCTAGATATGTGACGTCTTACATCACAAAAAAAGAAAAGACAGAACTGAAGGAAATGTGGGAGGACATTTCACATGAAAAGAGTCTAAGCAAGAAATTATACAGTTACAGCCTGAAGATGTTGTCACATCGAGAAATTGGAGCATATGAATGTTCTGATCGATTGTCATCAGCAAGTCTATATGCCAAATCTAGAACCATCATTTGGGTGAGTCTAGATCTTGCTGCGACACGAAACCGAGTTTTGAAATCTGTACAAGAAATAGAGTATTTGGCGGAGAAAGAACCAGAAAGTACAGATATTTTGAAGACAAACATGTTGGATACATACTATCCAAATAGAAGTCCTTACCTTGAGAACGCTTGTCTCTATGAAGTTCTGCAAAGATATATTTATAAGAGGAACATCAGAGAAGATATCAATAATGGAATATATGCTGTCATTGGGTGTAAAGGATGTCTAGTGAAGCAGAGAAAAGGCCATTTGATTAATCATCGAAAATTGAGTTGCGAAAATCCAGAGAAAAGGGAATTTTACTATTTAGCTCTTTTGCAACTCTTTAAGCCATGGCGTACAGAAGAGGAACTACTTGGAGATTTTCTCTGTTACGAAGATTCTTTTAATGCAACCAAGGATACCATAGAATGTCCTGTTTTTCCAAATTATCTGCAAATGTTGAACGAAGAGATAGAGCAAGAAGCCACAATTGCTGTAGAGATTGCTAGAGACAGTTCTCAAGACAGTCAGAGTTCTACTTCATTGAGTCAGGATCCACTAGGAGGACCAATTATCCAAAATGAAGCTGCCACAGCCATGGATGAGGTGGAAAGAGCTTTGGAACAAGCTCAAGATGATGTAGTTAACTTAGAAGATTTGGTGAAACAACTAAACCTTGAGCAGAAGCAGATATATGACGAAGTCACAGAACAGAATGAACATGGATTCAGTCATGAGAAAAAAGAGTGCTCATGTACATCATTTAAGCCTGTCCAACTGTACGTGAGTGGAGGAGCGGGAACTGGAAAAAGTTTTCTGATTAAAGCAATTGCAACTTATCTGCAGAAAAGGACTGAATCACCGCTATCTTGTGTTGTTACCGCTCCAACTGGGCTGGCAGCACATAATATTAAAGGGATTACTTTACATCATTTACTGATGCTGCCAGTGGAGCATGATAACAAATTGCAATATCACAAGCTATCTGGAGATGCGTGTTCCGAAGTTTCGAGAGTCCTGAAGAAAATGAAACTTCTTATCATTGATGAAGTAAGCATGGTCTCAAATCTAATGCTTGCTTTTGTGCGTTTGAGAATACAAGAAATTCTTAGAACAGAGTATGACGTGTTATTTGGAGGGAAACACATTATTGTTTTTGGAGATCTACTGCAGTTGACTCCAGTGAAAGGGCAACCAGTGTTTAAAATGGTCACGCATGAAGACACCAGGAAGTGCCTAGGAAGCATTGGAAACGTTAATATATGGTTAAATTTCAAATATGCAGAACTACTCCAAAATATGCGGCAGGCAAAGGATGAAGATTACAAAAATATTCTACAAGATGTAAGAATCGGAAAAGTAAGTCAGCATGGGAAAGAAGCTTTATATGGACGATTAATTTCAAATTTGTACCCAAATGAAAACATTCTTCCAGAGAATATTTTTAAGAAAATTAACGAGAAGAAATCTGGCATATGTTTGAGGCCAACTCTGAAAGAATGTTCCATGTTCAAGAACAAAATGTTAAAGTTAGAAAATGAAGAGATAGTGAAACTGGAAGGTATAGATAAAATAGAGCATATGGGAGCAACAATTGTTTTGTCTGAAAATTTGAAATCAAAATTGGATTCATTAGAGAAGACTATATCTAAAACTGCTGGTTTTGAAAAGACTCTGAATGTGTGTTTAAATTGTCGTATCATTTTGAGAAGGAATTTAAATGTTGAAAGAGGTTTGGTAAATGGAGCAATGGGTCATGTTGTTGGTTTTGTGAATTACAAAAATAGGGATGGAATTGAAATTTTAAAAATTAAATTTGATGGCATTGACGAAATAGAACAAATTTGTCGTTGTTCAGCTAGATTTTTGCTTGTGAAAGACTTATATGTTCGCCGAAAACAGTTTCCTGTTTGTTTGGCATATGCAGTGACAATTCATAAATCTCAAGGTTTAAGTGTAGATAGTGCTTTGGTGAACATTGGAAGTTCTGTGTTTAAAGAGGGTATGGCATATGTGGCATTATCACGAGTCAGAACTTTATCAGGATTGTACTTGATTGAGTGTGATGAAACAAAGATTTGTGCTGATCTAGATTGTGTTAAAGAATACAATAGGTTAAGAAGAGAATATGCTCCACATTTGCCTCAATATCCTCTTTGAAAAACGTGTGGTAGGCCGAAAAAGAAGAAATGAGAATAATTGCAGTGAGGTAGTAGCAAAAAGACAAAAAGTAGATGAAACTGTAATTGTAAGTAGAAAGAAAAAGGATTCTGTTGAAGATGTTGTTGGATTTCAGTTTGAAAACAGTTCTGGTGTCAACTGCTATGCTAATGTAGTGGTTAATGTTGTTTTTTTTCTTCAAAATTTACAAGAACAGACTGTTGAAAATCGGGATCAAACATTCTGCTGTTTATTGAATTCTGTGTTTGAGAAATGTAGCAGTGATAGAGCAAAAATAGAAAGTGTTTCAGAAATTAGAAATCTTCTAGACATATGTTCTGGTCAAAATCAATTTTCACAGATTATTCAGCAGGATTGTCAGGAATTTTTAATATATATGTTTGATGTTTTAGAAGATGAAGGTGTAGATATAAAAAATCTTTTTAGCCTTTCTTATCAATGGCAGCATGACTGCGACAACTGTAGTTTATCAAGTAGTACTAGAATAGACACTGAACGATTTATATATTTGAGTTTACCAGACTGCAAATCAGTGCCTTTTAATAATCTAGTTAAAGCAGCTGATCACAATATGGTGTGTACCCAATGTAAGTCTGCAATGCTGTCCACATTATTTTTACAAACTTATGGTAAATATGTGATTTTAATGTTCCAACGATGTAGACTTGATGGAAGTAAATTGTCAACTTCTATTAAAAATGTTGTGGCTTCTCAGTTATCAATTTCAGGAAGAACCTTTGCAACTGTAGCTATTATTTATCATGACGGTCCTTCAACAACATCAGGGCATTACACATGCTATTTAAAAAGTCGTAAAGGTTGGACCCACTGTAATGACACTCATTTGACTTTCAAACAACGTTTGCCTTTTGACTTAAAAAATTCATACCTAGTGTTTTTAGAACCAAAATTTAAGTAAAGGTAATTGGCCTATGAAGACGGGAGCAGTTAATAAAGGTTAGTTTGCTGTTTAAAATTATATTCTGGGTAAAAGTGATCAAGATAATATAAAAAATGGAGTTGTCATATAGGTACTGTAAGTGGATCTCATAGTAAGTGATATCAGTATTATAGGAAATGATGAACATGAGTGAGTCAGAGATGGAATTACGAATGTTTAAATATTGTGAAAATGTTGTATGAGCCTTTCTTTCAGAACGTCGAAAAAAACGGTAATTTCAGAGTTTCTTTTAATTATATAATACACATCTGACACTATTTGGCCTTAAGGAAAAGTGAAGGAATGAGCAAAGAGTCATGACTGAAAAAAAGGAGTATATGAAAATAATGAAAATATTTCAGATGTTCTTGGAGCTTTTCTTCTAGAAAGTCGATGAAATTGATTTTTTAGTGAACAGCAGAGTACTTTCCAACGAAAAGGACCTTCATGATATACTATTTGGCCTAAAGGAAAAGTAAGTGAATCAAAGATTAGTGTACATTTGTGATTTTTAAGTTTAGATTTTTTTTTAAAAACACAATCTTTTTGATTGTGTTTTTTTCCCCCTGCTGTCATATGATGAGTAGTTTGAACTCACTTTTTTAAGTGAAATTCAATATATTCTGAGAACAGCAAAAATAAACTATGTAACATGTTGTACAAGTTATTCTATAGTTTTTATTGTGTAATTTAAATTGTATTCCCATTGTCTCACACTCACTTTCCTTTTTCCACCCTCTTTCAGCTCTTTTTACTCACTTATAATGTCTTTCTTTCACTCTCTTTCAGCCCCGTTCTTTTACTCCACTTCTTTCACAACCCCTCATTCTCATTTCAACTGTCTGCATCCCCTCTCTCCCTTGCATAACTATTCAGCTTTCAGTCTCTCTGCTTTACTTTCCTTTTCCGTCTTTTCCTCCTTTGCTCTTTTAGTAATTCCTCTTTACTCACTCAGCAGTATTAACGCACTCTATCACTACAAATCACCCACTCTCCCTCGATTATCTTTGTTTCCTCCTTTTTTTTGACCTCTTCTCTCTATTTTCCGTTCACTACCTCTATGTCCTCAGTCCCTCACTCTCCTTGTGTTATGTTCACTTGTGTTTATCTACCTTCTATCATTTCTCTTACAACAACTTCACTGCTCCTCTCTCATCGTTCTTCAACCCATTTCTTTTAGTCCGGTTCCATTACTACCCCTCATTTCCTATCTTTCAGTGTCCTTCTCTTTACTTTCATCGCCGAATCACTTTCTCTCAGTACCACTGCTTTAGTTCTCTTCTCCTCTCTTTCCTTCTTTTGCTCCCTTACTCATTTTTCTTTCCTCACTCATTGTATTCCACTTCACTCAGTCTTTCCCTTAGTCTCTCTGTCTACTAACTTCCTCACTCCTTTTCCCTCAATCCTTCTATATTTTCCTCTCTCCCTTCATCCCTTCACTCTGACTCTCCTTCACTTACTCTCAGTTATCTTCCATTC
Organism: Lissotriton helveticus; assembly: GCF_964261635.1. Classification (NCBI taxonomy): domain Eukaryota; kingdom Metazoa; phylum Chordata; class Amphibia; order Caudata; family Salamandridae; genus Lissotriton; species Lissotriton helveticus. The sequence goes on from NC_136057.1 coordinate 1,207,878,520, forward strand.
CTCATTCTTCTAAATGCATCCTTAATTAGACTCCTTTCCCTCTCAGTCATTATCTTTCTACTTACTCCTGTTTCCTGATTTAGTTTTGCTAATTCAATCAATCAATCAATCAATCATGCCATTTGTATAGCGCACTACTCACCCGGGAGGGTCTTAAGGTGCTTGGGGGGAGGGGTATGCTACTGCTCGAACAGCCAGGTCTTGAGTTGTTTCCTGAAAGCGAGATGGTCCTGGGTCAGCCGAAGGTGGATGGGGAGGGAGTTCCAAGTCTTGGCAGCCAGGTAAGAGAAGGATCTTCCTCCGGCGGTGGCTCTTCGGATGCATGGTACGGCTGCGAGGGCAAGGCTGGTGGACCGTAGCTGGCGGGTGGGCGTGTAGAAGGTCAGGCGGTCATTGAGGTACTTGGGGCCCAGGTCGTGGAGAGACTTGTGTGCGTGGGTGAGGAGCCGGAACGTGATCCTCTTGTCGACGGGGAGCCAGTGCAGGTTCCTTAGGTGGCTGGAGATGTGGCTGCGTCGGGGGACATCCAGGATGAGTCGGGCGGAGGCGTTCTGGATGCACTGGAGTCTTTTCTGTAGCTTGGCTGTGGTTCCGGCATAGAGGGCGTTTCCGTAGTCCAGTCGGCTGGTGACGAGTGCCTGGGTGACAGTCTTCCTGGTCTCGGTCGGGATCCAGCGGAAGATCTTGCGAAGCATACGCAGGGTGTTGAAGCACGATGAGGAGACGGCGTTGACTTGTCTGGTCATCGAGAGGGAGGGGTCCAGGATGAAGCCCAGGTTGCGTGCGTGGTCGGTTGGCTTGGGTGCGGTGCCCAGGGCTGGGGGCCACCAGGAGCCGTCCCAGGCGGAGGGCGAAGATCCCAGGATGAGGACTTCCGTCTTGTCCGAGTTCAGTTTCAGGCGGCTGTCCTTCATCCACTCGGCGACGTCTTTCATCCCTTCGTGTAGGCAGGTTCTGGCGGTGTCGGGGTCTCTGGTGAGGGAGAGGATCAGCTGGGTGTCGTCGGCGTAAGAGATGATGTTGAGGTTGTGCTGGCGTGCGATGGCTGCGAGAGGTTTCATGTAGATGTTGAAGAGGGTGGGGCTGAGTGAAGATCCTTGCGGGATGCCGCAGATGACTTCGGTGGCCTCGGAGCGAAACGGGGGGAGGCGGACTCTTTGTGTTCTTCCGGCAAGGAACGAGATGATCCACTCCAGTGCCTTCTCTTGGATACCGATGTTGCTGAGGCGCTGGACTAGGGTGCGGTGGCAGACCGTGTCGAACGCAGCGGAGAGGTCCAGGAGGATGAGGGCCACTGCTTCCCCCTTGTCGAGCAGGGTCCGGATGTCGTCGGTGGCTACGATGAGGGCGGTCTCGGTGCTGTGGTTGGCTCTGAAGCCGGACTGTGAGGGGTCGAGGGATCCGTTCGTCTCGAGGAAGGCGGTCAGCTGTCTGCTGACGATCTTCTCAATGACTTTAGCAGGAAAAGGGAGGAGCGAGATGGGGCGGAAGTTTTTGAGATCGGTGGGGTCCGTTGTAGGTTTCTTCAGGAGGGCGCTGATCTTGGCGTGCTTCCAGCTCTCCGGGAAGGTGGCGGTGTTGAAGGAGGCGTTGATGATGTTCCGGAGTTGGGGTGCGATGGTGGAGTCGGCCTTGTTAAAGACGTGGTGTGGGCAGGGGTCGGTCGGTGATCCGGAGTGGATGGTGTTCATCGTGCGGGCTGTGTCTTCGGTGGTCACCGTGGTCCAGGTGCGAAGGGTGGCGGTGGGGGGCGTTGGTACGACGGTTGGGTACGTGGGTGGGGCGCCGAAGCTGTTGTGGATGTCGGCGATCTTGCGGTGGAAGAACGAGGCGAGGGAGTCGCAGAGGTCTTGTGACGGAGTGATGTCGTTGGTGCCGGTGCTGGGGTTGGAGAACTCCTTGACGATAGTGAAGAGCTCTTTGCTGTCGTGGGTGTTGTTGTCCAGTCGTTCCTTCAGGGATTTCTTCTTGGTGGTGCGGATGAGCTGGTGGTGCTTGCGGGTAGCGTGTTTGAGGGCGGTCATGTTGTCGGTGGTCCGGTCGAGGAGCCAGGCTTTCTCGAGGGTGCGGCAGGTCTTCTTGGAGTCCTTGAGGTCGTCGGTGAACCAGGATGCCTCAGGATAACTCACATTCTTTTAGTATCTTTCTTACCTTCAGTTCATTCTTCTCTTCCTTTCTGTCAGTGAATCTATATGCCTTACTCTTAGTAATTTGCTCTCCTTCTATTTCTTTTTCCCTCTTTTTGTCCTTCTACCTTACTTTATTTCCCTTTCTGTGTCCTTCACTCTTACTTTATTTCTAAATACAGTTATGATTTTTAACCTCTTCATTTGTATCTTTTATTTTAAAATACATATTTTACTAATTATAACTTATTTTTTCTTCTCTCTTTCACAGATACAAAATGTAGTAAAAAAATGTAATTAAAGTTACATTTATTATATGGTAAGTGTGACTAAAAAAATGTAGTTTGTCATCACCCTTTGCTTTAACCTCACTACTATTTTCTCAACCTACCTCACTCCTGTTTCTTTACTCTGCTTCCCTCACTTATTCATGTTCTCCATGTTTACTACCCTTTCCCTATTTCCCCTCCCACATTCAACTTCTTTCAGTCCCCATTCTTTACTTCCCTTACCCTCTGTTCCCTTCCTTTGATCCCTCACTCATTCTCTTTCCCTTAATCATTTACTTCACTCCTACACGCACACCTCCCCCCCAACAACACACACACCTCTGACATACACCCCACACACACACCACACACACACCTCACACACACACACACAGCCACACACACACTCCTCACACACACACCCACACATCCCACACACACACACACACTCCACACACATACCCCCCCACCCCCCCCACACATATCTCACACACCCACACCTCCACCCACACCCAAACACCCCACACACCCACACACACACACACATTACACCCCCACACCCCCACCTACACCCACTGACTCCCTATAAGTCACCCACACTGCCTTACTTACCTTTCTTTCCTGTTTCACTCCGACTCTTTCAGTAACTCCTTCCTTTACTCTCTCTCTTTTTTCTGTCTGTCACTCCCCATGTCTTACCCTTATTCACTTTTATCCACCCTCTTTCACCCCTCTTTACTTACACTCACTGCTCTTTTCTCACCCTCCCTCACCGTTGTTCATTTATTCCGGTTCCGTCACTACCCCTCATTCCCCATTCTTTACTGTCCTTCCTTTTACTTTCAACACCCACTCACATTCTACCAGTACCTCTACTTTAGTCTTGTTTTTCTCTCTTCCCTTCTTTCGCTCCCTTATTCATTTTCCTTTTCTCACTTACACCCTATTACACCTTCTCTGTTTTTTACTATGTAATAAACAATCCCTCTGTGTTGCTCCCTCTAGCTCTTTTTCTCTTAACATTACTCTCTCTGTGTTCTTCCCTCATACTCTCTCTGTGTTCTTCCCTCATGCTCACTCTTTCTTTCTTTCTTTCTTTATTTTTTTGGTGCGCGCCTCGGTGCGCGCCCTGGTGCACGTACTGGTACGCGTACCCTGCAGAAAAAAGATTGACAGAGATTCTTTAAAAATATATGTTTATTTTTTATAAATTAAAGGTAGTTCTAAAAAGAACTGTTTTCTTTATTCTTTTTGTTGTTTTATATTTCTTTTATTGTTTTTTGAACATTTTTTAAATGAATCTGGGTGAATAATGTGCTTAGTTGATGTGTTTAAAAATATGGGAATACATGTATTCTTGAAGTCAGTTAGGCTTTAGGATATGTACCAGTAGTGAATCTTACGCAGCATGTCTGTTAGGCCTCTTACTTCACCTTGACTCATTTCTTTCCGTCACTCCCTGTCACTCTCGTTCGTTCACTCCACTTCGACTCACTCTTGTTTACAACTCACCTTCTCTCACTCCTCTTCTGTCACTTGTTCCCTCTGTCACTTTCTCCCCTTCATTCACTCATTTCATTCATTAATTTATTCAGTACACATTCTCTGAAAAAAGAATTGCAATATATGTAAAGAATATAGCTCTTTTTGGAGAATTGAAGTTAGTTCTGAAAATAACTTTTTTTCTTTTTTTTTTATATATTTTTTTATACTTTTTTATAACGATTTTATATTTTTTTCAGGGGAAAAACAAAACCATGGATTCCAAAACTGCTCAACAGGAGCAAAGAAAAGGGGAAAAATTAGGGGTGGGGAGGGCAGCGGGGTTCCTCTCTCCTCTGAGCAATCAGCTCAATGCTCTACTCCCCATAACAGAGTAGTTCATCGCAGTCCATGCATAGAATTTTGATGCGTGCAAAGACTGGCTGGTTGTTCGGGATCATTCTTCCACCTTGTCTTCCCAAAGCTGTTGCACCACCAGTCGAGGTGCTGGCCCCATCTCTCGGTGCATTCCGTGCCAGGTCCCTGACACTCTCTCTGGCATAGTTCTGGGGGTGCCTTCTTTGTACATGTCAAATCATAGTGGCGTTGCCAAAACTGTATTTCTTTCTTGGGTCACCATGTGATAGAATTGTGTGACATATTTTGCATTCCACCTTTGGTGCATTGACTTTTTTCTCACCTTCTGGAATGGTAAAAAACTTCCAGATGAAGTGCTCCTTAATTTTTGGTTGAGGAGGGTCCTCATGTAGAAACTCATCAGAGTCACTGCTGCTTGGTGCTCTTCCAGCCATTCTTTTTAAAGAATTCAAGAGGAGAAACAGGGAACAGGTCTTGCTCTCTCCAAAGAGAAAATGAACAACCAATGAAAAGTGTTATTTTAAGGTCACATGACTTGACACGTGTACGCTACACGCTCCGGAGCGCTTCCGGGGGCGCTTACGCGGCACGTACGTAGGCGCTTCCGGGGGCGCTTATGCGGCGCGTCTGAATAACGTTTTTCTAGATTTTAGGAAATGCGTTTAAAGTTAAAATACGGTTATTTAAAATCAAAAATACTACTTTTATAAGTATGCCACTGAATGTTTTGCATTATTATTTACTTTAAATACATACTTATATTTTTTTCGCACCCGGGAATAGCGCTTACGCTAGAAAAATATACATTATTTAAATAATTTTATAAAAAATATAATATTTAATAGTTATAAAAACAGCTATTAAAAAAACGTAATAATTCACTTTAAAAATCGTAGGTTACAAACTCGTTATAGTAAGGAATTAGCTTTTAAAAAACCTTTGAAATTCACTGAAAAAACCATAGGTTTAAAACTCGTTATAGTTTGGAATTAGCATTTCAAAAACCTTTGAAACTCACTGAAAAAACCATAGGTTTCACACCAGTTATAGTTAGCTGAACATTTTACTCATACAAAACCATTGAAATTCCCACGTTATTGTTAGTTGGACTCACTATAACTCGCGCGCCCACAATCCACTGCTGATGATGTCACATATTACATCATTCATGACATGGTCAGTGACATCACTGATGACATCTCAAATGACATCACTGATGACATCATCCATGTGATAATACGATGCACCTCCTCACACTCTAATCTAACCTTTGATACACCCAGTTTTAAATACAATCTACCATTGCTGAAACCATTGACACACCAATACCAGTAACTACATACGCACTCACTCACTGATTCCTAGGTATACACACACATCCACTCATTCACCCATACAATCACTCATACATACAGACACTCATCAATACAACACTATCATATGCACTCATACACCTATACAGACACTCACACACTGCCACTCATCCATAGGGTTACTCACACACCTAGTCAGTCATGCAAAGAATCAATCACACTCCCATTTCCTCATCTATACAGTTATACAGACAACACCTCAAAAATAAAGACATATACTAACACATACTTACTCTCTTATACAATAACTGATAAAAGTACACATTGATCCATAAAGCCACTCACACAATCACTGGCTCTCATGTACAGTCATTTATATATGCCAACTCTCACAAGCACTGTGTTTTACATATGTACTTACTTGGACATGTAGCACTGAGATATTCATTCACTCACCCACACAGCCATGCACACAGTCAACCGCCCATACAGCTTTTTCCACATGCACTCTTGACCTCATACACCTAGTGAATCAACTGGTCACACATCTATGCACAGAGTCACACACCTCACAGCCACCCACACACACACTCAGACTCACATTCTAATACTTGCGCAACCAATCTAATACCCATATAGACAATCATATAGCTATTGATCAACACATGCAGCAGCTTACACAACAACAGACATACTGATGCACACATTCAGACAGTTTAGTCACTAACCCATGCATTCAGTAAGACACATTTAATCAGTCACTCATACAGTCAGTCACGCACCAACTAAATCCTTCATCCAGACACTTATACACCCACTCATTCTAGAATATGTAAAACATATTTAAACTTTACAGAAACACACAGTCACTAGAAGATGTCATCAGTGATGTCATCAGTGATGTCATTTGAGATGTCATCAGTGATGTCATCAGTGATGTCACTGACCATGTGATGAATGATGTAATATGTGACATCATCAGCAGTGGATTGCGGGCGCGCAAGTTGTAGTGAGTCCAGCTAACTATAACGTGGGAATTTCAATGGTTTTGTATGAGTAAAATGTTCAGCTAACTATAACTGGTGTGAAACCCATGGTTTTTTCAGTGAATTTCAAAGGTTTTTTAAATGCTAATTCCTAACTATAACGATTGTGAAACCTATGTTTTTTTTAGTGAATATATATATATATATATATATATACATATTACCTACTGGCGATAGCCAGTAGGTATATATAGTTAGGATTGTTTTCCATAGGGAAATCGCAACATTCTATTGGGAATAACTTTGGCGCCGGTTGAGGAATCTTCCTGAAATTTTCCTTAACTTTGCCTCGCGGCGCTCCGCTCCTTCCCTGAAAGTTTGGGGGGGATTCGTCAAGCGGGGGCCGAGATAAAAGGGGGGTCCCAAAACATGTTTTCCCCATGTTAATTTCCATAGGGCGGTTGGACTCACTTTTAGCCCGAACGGCTGAATGGTTTTCCACCAAACTTGGCAAAATTGTAGGGACTGGTAGCCCAATGTGCCTTTGCTATGTCTCAAGATATGTGCTCCAGTCGTTTTTACGAACATTTACTTTGAAAAAATATATATTGGGCTACATTGGGCTATATATATGTTAGAGCCCAAATGTAGCCCAATGTAGCCCAATGTAGCCCAAAGATGGCCACCAGAGACAAAAAAAACAAATGTTGCCCAAATATCAGCCAGATGTAACCCAACTATAGCCCATTGACAGAATGTCCCAGAGTGTTCTAAAGAACAACTAGAGCGCTAACAGTCTTACTTATGACAAAAGTATGGCACACCTGAAGTCATCTTGATTGGAATAAAGTGTTAACACTTAAAACATTTATTTTGCAAAGGAACAAAATGAGGGGGTTTATTTTGCCATAGAAATTATGATTAGTGCTGAAGAAAGAAAAATTAGGGCACATTTTGAGTGACTTCTCAAATCCTCTTATATTTCATTAAAAACATTCTGATATGCAGTCTCCCAAGATGGCCACCAGAGACAAAAGAGCCCAAATGTAGCCCAAATATCAGCCAGATGTAGCCCAACTATAGCCCAATGACAGAATGTCCCAGAGTGTTCTAAAGAACAACTAGAACGCTAACAGTCTTACTTATGACAAAAGTATGGCACACCTGAAGTCATCTTGATTGGAATAAAGTGGTAACACTTAATACATTTAATTTGAAAAGGAACAAAATGAGGGGTTTCATTTTGCCATAGAAATTTTATATATATATATATATTCACTGAAAAAACCATAGGTTACACACCAGTTATAGTTAGGAATTAGCATTTAAAAAACCTTTGAAATTCACTGAAAAAACCATAGGTTTCACACCAGTTATAGTTAGCTGGAAATTTTACTCGCATAAAACCATTGAAATTCCCACGTTATAGTTAGTTGGACTCACTATAACTTGCACGTCTGCAATGCACTGCTGATGACGTCACATATTACATCACTCATGCATATATTTAAATATTTAAACATTACTCGCTAATATATGTATTCACTAAGATACACTTAATAAGCCACTTAACCAATCAATTTTTTTTTAAAAACACTGAAAAAACCATGGGTTTCAGACCTTATATAGTTAGGAATTAGCATTTTAAAAAAACCTTTGAAATTCACTAAAAAAACCATAGGTTTCAGGCCTTATATAGTTAGGAATTAGCATTTAAAAAACCTTTGAAATTCACTGGAAAAACCATAGGTTTCAAGCCTTATATAGTTAGGAATCAGCATTTAAAAAACCTTTGAAATTCACTGAAAAAACCATAGGTTTCAGGCCTTATATAGTTAGGAATTAGCATTTAAAAAAAACTTTGAAATTCACTGAAAAAACCATAGGTTTCAGGAGTTATATAGTTAGGAATTAGTTTTTAAAAAACCTTTGAAATCCACTCAAAAAACTATAAGTTTTAGTGGTGTTATAGTTAGCTGGACATTTTACTCATACAAAACCAATGGAATTGCTCCTATATAGTTAGTTGTACTAACTATATTTCGCGCACCCACAATTCACTGCTGATGATGTCACATATTAGATCATTCATGACATGGTCAGTGACATCACTGATGACATCTCAAATGACATCACTGATGACATCACTGATGACATCATCCACGTGACAATCACATACACCTTTTCATACACTATTACAATTTTTCATCACTGTTTGTAAAATACAGAGTATCATATTTAAATCCATTGTCACAGCAATACAAGTATCTACAAATCCACTCAGTGATTCATAGATGTATACACACATCTAATCACTTACCTATGGATTCACTCATACATGCTGTCAATGAACAATAGAACACTATCAAAAATACTTATACATCTATATCGACATTAAACAACAGCACGCATCCTATTCACATATGAAGTCATCCTACTCACTTATGCAAACAATGGATCATACTTACACATTTACTTAGCAAAACACTTATACAAACACCACTTCTTCTATTCATTTAGATAGTAAGTCATACTTAGTGAATTATAAAATCATTATTACAAGTATACAGTTATCCATACAGTCACTCACACAATCATTGTGTCTTATGTATACTTATTTATATACAACAACTGACACATACACTGCCTTTTATTTTTCTAGTTTGTTGGACCTGTACCTTTGAGAAATATATTTGTTCATCACCACACCCATAAAGAGATTCCCTCACCCAAACTGTTAGAACATGTAGTTTAACTTCATATATCTACTGAATCAACTATTCACACATCTTTGGACAGTCACACACCCCCCACCGAACCACACACACTTTCACACTCCCATACAAATACTCAGTTAACTAATCAATAACTAATATAGACTTTCACATAGCTAGTAACCAACTGTAGAATCAGTTTACACACCAACTGACAAAGTGATACAGATATTCACACAGTTTAGTCACTATCCACTATATTTAGTGAGACATTATAAATTGGTCAAGTAAACAGTCAATTACACTGCTACTAAATCCTCCATCCAAATATTTATTTATATATATCCACTCATTCTTTAATGTAAATTGCTATATATATAATGCATATTTAAATAACGAAGCAAACCACATTCACTGGATGATGTCATCAGTGATGTCATCAGTGATGTCATTTGAGATGTCATCAGTGATGTCACTGACCATGTCATGAATGATCTAATATGTGACATCATCAGCAGTGGATTGCGGGTGCGCGAAATATAGTTAGTACAACTAACTATATAGGAGCAATTTCATTGGTTTTGTATGAGTAAAATGTCCAGCTAACTATAACACCACTAAAACTTATCGTTTTTTGAGTGAATTTCAAAGGTTTTTTAAAACCGAATTCCTAACTATATAACTCCTGAAGCCTATGTTTTTTTCAGTGAATTTCAAAGGTTTTTTTTAATGCTAATTCCTAACTATATAAGGCCTTAAACCTATATATATATATATATATATATATATATATATATATATATATATATATATATGTATGTGTGTATGTATATATATTTTTTTCTTTTTTATATTGATTAAAAAATTTAATTGTAATATAAATGAAAGTTATTAGTTCAATCATTGTTTTTTAAGGTGATATATGTAAATATATATATATATTGATTATGAAATATGTTTGTTTAACTTTTTTAAATTAACTTTATTTGTTATACTTGGTAAAATATATATTATGTCTATTTTATTTTTTAATTAATGTTACTATTTAATATATTTAATATTTATTATTTTAATTTATATATATTAAAACACAATATTTAATAAAACACTATTTATTAGAATATTTTTTCTCTACTTATTTTTGTATTTACCATTATAAGTGTAGGATGACGATATTTTTGACATCGATATTTTGGTTGCAATTTTTTTGTATGTGAATATTTTGAGGGTTGATATTTTGTCAGCCAACCCCTGCCAATACCTATTCCCGTTTGTCTCACTGTCTGGCAGCAGTACACAAAGACGAACTGCCAGCTTCACCTAGTCTTGTTTCCTAGCATACAGGCTTTAGCCCCCAAATGGTTAGGACAAAAAAACCTCAAACTTTCTAAAAGTGGGATTTTCAAAATTGTGACTTAACTCCGACTTTACCATTAAAAAGGATTTCGATTTTCAATTTTTTACACACCAAACATATTTTTTTTTCTTGCTCCCAATTCAATTGTTTCACATTTATTGGGACAATTACAATACAAAACAAGGAATCAATACTATTAAGCCCATATGAGGCCAGTAAACAGGCATTCTGGATTCTGTCAAAAGAACGATTTGCGATCATGCCACCCAAAAATAGGATAGAAACTAAAAGAGAGCCCATGAGGCGAAAAAACACAAATAAACCACCACACATGTATACAATGAAGAACTGCAGTGCCACTATACACTTTTATCTGGCACTGCTAACATTCAGTCTCACTCTTGTCCTACCGACAGGATCCGCAGCACTCTTCCATTTTTCCCTCCATCTTTCAGTTCTGGATTGAAGAAGGGCCGAAAGGTGCGGGGGAAGGAGGCCCCGGAAAAGGTGAAGAGCTGAGTTTTGTCCTGTACATTGTACACAGAGAGTCTGCCTGCCTCATAGTCCAGAAAGAGACACACAACCCTTAGAGGTATACGGGGAAATAAGGCGGCAGAGGGGGAGGTGATAGCCTTGTATTTACCATCTCTGACCACACTATCCAGTATCCATTCTTAGAACATAGTATGATCACTTCCTTCTTGCTCACAGACTCATCACACAGCCCCAGGTCCCAGCCAGTCTTGTCCCCCACCTCCACCTCCCAGTAATGTTTCCCTGAACTCAGCCTTTCTCTTCCTAAGACACTGATAGCAGGATTAAATCTCTAGGATGTGTCCAGCAGATCCTGTGGTCTGACTCCAAGCCTCACGCTCCTTCCAGTCTCAGCGATGATAAGCCAGGGATTTGCAGTGTCAGGATCCAAAGTGATCTCAGATGCCCCGGTTTTAATGTATATCCACTTCCTTTCTGTAGGAAAAGTTGATTCACCAGGTTTTATGTATCTGCACACCAATTCTGTGGGAAATGTTCCTTTTAATTCAAAGAGCTTCTCCTGCAAGGAGGCATGTTGTCCGATGCTCTGCAGAGTCCACCACACAACAGCATCTTCCATGGGTTTCTGAACCTTCACAGTGTTACTTCTGTTCAAGATGATCTGCAAATCCTTCAGTAGCTCCACATCCTGCTGCTGACACTTCTCTTGTATCTCTTTGATAAGGTCCCAGTGGGTGGATTGCTGCTGTTCTAGTTCACTCAGTTTCTCTTGCATTTTCTTCATATTCTCCTTATGTTGTTTCTAGTTTGCTGAGAAGTTGTTGCTCCTCTTTATCGAGAAACTGCTTCAGAAGCTCAAATGTACTTTGGATCATCTCCCCCTGGTTCTTGTAGTTTACCTTCAGATCTGACACTGTCCTCCTCTGCTCATCGTCCCATGTCTGTAGGTTCTCCAGCACCTTCTGCAGTCATTCCATGTGGCTATGAAGTGTTTTCTTGTACTCCTGGGCAGCCTCCCGAATGGGGCATGCAGAGTGAGTCTTGTGGTCTTTGGACTCTCGACAGATCAAACAGATGGGCTCCTGGTCATCTTCACAGAACAGTTTCAGTTTTTTTTGTGTTCTATGCATAGGTTCTCATAGTTCTCATCCTGAGAAGTCACACTCTGGGGATGAAGCTGTTTTAGCAGCTCCACCATATTTCCCAAATGTCTGATGGGTCTTAAGGTTTTGTTCGGAAAAGTTTCTCTGCACTGAGGACAGGAGAAGTCTGTCTGCAGCCACTCCCAGCACCGAGTGATACAGGACAGATTGTATTGTAATAAGGCAACCCAATAGTATCCTATGGTAGATGTTGGGCCTACAGTAATGAAAAACAAATTGAAGAATTTTTCAGTACCAGGACATGTAAAATTTAAAAGTACATGTCCAACTTTTTACATAAACTGCACCCTTCCCTCGGTATTCTGGGCCATCCCTAGTGGTGCCTTAAATGTTTTTAAAAAAGAATGGTTTACATCGGGTAAGAATTTTTTTTGCCAGGTCACATTTTTATAGTTTTAAAATGGTACACACAAGCTGCAATGGCAAGCCTGAGGCATGTTTTCAAGGCTACTTAGGTGGGTGGCACAATTATTTCTGCAGGTCCACTAGTACCACTTAATTTACAGGCCCTGGGCATATATACCACTTTACTAGGGACTTACAAGTAAATTAAAAGTGCCAGTTGGGTGTAAGTCAATGTTACCACATTTGAAGGACGGAGCACAAGCACTTAAGCACTGATTAGAAGTGGTAAAGTGTGCAGAGACCTAAATCCAGCAAAAATGAAGTCAGCAAAAACAGGAGGATGGAAGACAAAAAAGACCTTATTAGGATGTTGGGTGGCAGCACTGCGGAATTGGGACAGACCGACCTTCATTCTGTGGTCCCGACCTCAGCATTACAATGTGACCGCACTTGGGGGCATATTCTCAAGGACTTATCGCCGAGTTATCGGCACTTTATTGCAGCCAAATTGGCAATAAATTTGTCGTCCCATTCACAAGCTGGTGCTAACAGCCGATATCACCTGTTTACCTACGATAGCAGCTGCCAAAAAAATCGCCACAGATGACCCCGGCAGCTATCGCTAGTGAGATGCAGAGTAGGCGTTCCTGTGCAAAAATCCACGACAACACCACTATGCAACATTCTCAACGACCAGCCAGATCCGTGATAAGATCACAAAGCAGGCGATAAGGCACGTTAGCAGCAGGAAATTAACACCTGCTCTGACCTGGTGTAAAGTCGGATGACAACCTGCACCAGAAAAGGGAGCCCAGGCCAGAGCCACACCTGAAGAACAACAGATGCCATGGAGCTACTGATCATGCATCCCAGAGCCCCAAGAGGGCAACAACACCCACTGCCACCACAGCCAGGCCCGCCACCCTCCCTGGACCACCCCACCCCCCTCCCAGACTACCACAGAGGCAACGCAGACCAAGACAGTGGACCTTCAGAAAAGGCACCAGCCTCACAGACCCAACAGAAGAGGATGTCATTGCCCTCTACAGGCTCAAAAGGACAACCATCCTCGCATCCTGAACATCATTGCCCTCATGCAGATGGTACCCATACAGCGGACAACCAATATCCCTCCGCAGACAAAGCCGCTGGCTGTGCTGCATCTGTTGGCCTCAGGTACCTTCCAAACAACAACTGCCAGAGTCGGAGGAGTCTCACAGCCAGCCGTATCAAAGTTCATCACAACTGTCTTGGATGCCATCATTAGCTTCATACCCCAGCACCTTCACTTCATCCACACTGCGCAGGATCAGCTGGAGACCAAGCAAGGCTTCTATGCCATAGCTGGCTTCCCTCACGTGTTGATGACAACTGAGTGCACACATGTCCTACTTATGCACCCTGCCAAGACTGTACACAATTACCGCAACAGAAAGCACACACATTCCATCCATGTGCAGGCAATAGTGGACCACCGGGGACTCTTCACCAATGTCGTTGCCAACTACCTAGGCAGTGTGCATGATTCCTACATCTTCCGACAGTCCAACATCAACCAGCACTTCCCAGATGGCACCTACAGAAATGCTCTGCTCCTTGGTAAGTACCAAATGAACACACCACACACCCCAACCCCACAATTATGCAACTCACAACTCTGGGAATGCACATGTTACAAACTCACACACAACATGCCAAACAACATGCCCACTCACCAGATACCACCGCACAACTTACTGTAGTAACCTGGGCTAGCCATGTACATGAGCCAACCACGGCATGGCACCCCAGCCACACAATAGCAGAATGTGGGGAGAGGTGGGAACCAGGCATGTGCGAAGGAGGCAAGTGACCCATGAATGAGAATGTACACAATGCAAAGTGTGGCGTGGATGTGCTGGACAGAATGCAGTATGCAGGCCACAGATACATCTATGTCGACATACCATGTCACCTCAGCCAGTGGGGAAGATCGCAGAAATGTAGCTTGTTACGTCCCCCCTGTAAGCATGAGCGGAGTGGGATGGCCTGGCTTACGCCAGGCTAGCGTAGGGGCATGAATAAAAAGCACGTAGCTCTGGGGCGTGGTTCTCTCCCAGAATGCCCAAAGTGTCTGCCAGGGTGGCGCCTCTCACCCTGCCACGAGGCTGACGCCATCGCCGTGGGCGGTATTGCCTGCTATCCTGTGCGCCTGCTGCACCCTGGGCCGCTGGTCCCCAAAACCGTCTTGGCTGCCCCTGCGCACCCAGGCATCACTGCTCACCTGCCGACACAGGCGTGTGTCAAAGTGGGCCCACCATGTGCCAGTGCAAGCCCCAAGCCTGAGGCCTGCGTCCTTGGCAGCCTCCCCCGACCATCACGGCCTCCGCAACACAGGCCCGCAGTACTCCTTTCTCGTTAATGTACTCCACCGCTGCCTCCGTCCTACACTGCCGTCAAGTAGGTCACACATTTGGAACTGAGTCTTGATATCCTGATGGCCAAGTTCATATGTTCATGGGATGTTTGATATCACTGTACTCCCTTTGATGTGGTGCTACCAAGTCTGTGTATAGCATTCCAACCACACGTGTCTGTGGTCCCTACTGCCTTCCGCCCACACTGCGGTTGAGTAGGTCACACATTTGGAACTGAGCCTTGATTTCTCAATGGCAACGTTCATATCATTGCACACTAGGAGAGGTGTAAGAGAAAGACGCGTTTCAGTCCGAAGGATAAAAGGATCATCATTATGGAGGTGATCGAACACTGCCACCGACACGTGGCTGTGTACCCCTGCTGACCGCTGCCTCCGGCCTACACTGCGGTCAAGTAGGTCACACATTTGGAACGGAGCCTTGATTTATTTATGGCAGAGTTTATTTCATTGTACAGGCCTCATCGCAGACTGCATCCCCTTTCAGCTCCGGTGCCACTAAGTCAGTGCCCTGACATTCATGGATAGTCTCTGGTTGAACTTTGGTGGCGGGAGTCTATGGACTGGGGGTTGTCTTCATCATCATGTAGGTGATACTTAATAGGTGGTAAAAATGAGGCTATAGCATTCCACTCCTAGTTTGCCGCTTCCTGCCTGCTTTTGCCCTCTGCATCATGCCCTGGAGGACACCTTCCATTTTCCCCTTAACCCTCCGCTACATTCACCTTCGACATCGACGAGGACCTGCTCAGCTCGCGTGGCCCTACCTCAGTGGACCGCAAGTCACTGTCCCGTGGCAGTGGGCTTGTGTCACCTGCAGTGCATCCGGGGCCACTAACTCTGTGCAGCTCAAGTCATGGACCCTGTCGGATTGAATATTGGATGGCCTCTGGGTCGATGGACTGGGGGTCATCAACCCCATGTGTCAATGGCTCTGCGCTGTCCGCTGCCTCTGTCCCCAACTGCGGTCCACCTGGGTTCACACATCAAATCAAATCCTGACCTGCCAGGACATCGCATCACTGCAGGATGCACATGCCACCACCACCAGAACCACCTCCAAACAACAAGTGCCAGTCGGAAGAGTCTTACTGCCAGACTATCAGAGTTGCTCACACCTGTTGTGGGTGCCATCATCAGCTTGATACCCTGCTCAGCTCTTCAGGTGCCACTAACTCAGTGCACCACAGCTCATGGACCATTTCAGATTGAGTTCTGTGCTGTGGACAGCTCACACAGCAATGTCACCTCAGGAAGTATGGAAGACCTAGGACAATGATGAGGAAGATGATGCAGGTGTAACACACCCCACAGCAGCAGGAATATCCTGAAAGGACATAATACTAGACAATTTGTTCACATGAGCACGCTCGGCTCTGGTGCCCCAACCTTAGTGCACTGCAATTCATGGAACCTTCTGATTGGATATTGGGTGACCTCCCATACACGTCCAGCACAGGAGTCACTGTACATGTGACCCTGGCAATAAAGGTGCCGGGTGCACGTGCCCGTAGTGAGTTCCACAAACTATCTGAATGTGTCCATGTGGTCATAATGTATGCATGAGGGATCCCAGCCCTACTACATTACATTGTGCTGTGTACAGCAGATGCAAACATATCACCGCAGGCAGCAGGTAAGACCTTGGACATGTAGCTTTGTTGTCCCCCACTCAGTACATAGGAGGAGTGGGCTGGACCGGCGTACGCTAGTCCTGCGTGGTGGTGTGAAAGATTATCCCAGGGATCTGGGCGTGATTCAGTACTGGAAATGTGCAAATGCATGCGTCTATGTCGCAGTGTGGGTCTCCGCTGGGGAGTATAAGTGGTCCCTGATGGGACATAGACACCCACATATGTGATCTAGTTCGACTTCCATGAGGTCGAACCCCACTCGCACCCGTTCGGCCACCTCCTTCTGGCAGTCTGACACCTGGCCTTGGAATGCGATGTGTGCTTCGTTAGGGTGCTGGGAGCCAGCTGTGGTGGTGGGTGCTTCCAGCTGTGTGGTCTGTGCAGGGGGTGGGGTCTCCTTGATGCAGCTGGGCTGCCCAGCTCCTGGAGGTGGATTGCCTAAGACGTTCAAAAACTGTTGTAGGGCATCGGTGTCGAAGGTGTGGAGGTCCTCTTCAGCATCATAGATTAGTTGTCTGGTCTGCTCTGCTGGAGGTGTTGTTTTTTCCCTCTGCAATGTGAAGGGGAGATGCATTTTTACATTATGTTGACATGTATGTTGATGCATTGTTCACGTTTACATACAGACTGCATGACAATGTACATTGTGACTGTTTGGGAGGAGCGGACTATTTGATGCGGGACAGTGAACATTTGGACTATATCACGGATGTGAGGTTGTACACATACATTTTTATCTCACAGTTTCCTGCTATGTCAGGTGTGATTGGCCAGTTTCAAAGCACAAGCAGACCCAGTTGTGTCCTCTGTTCTGCTGTGTAAGTGTTGCAATTTGAACCACATTGTCGTCAATGTGGATGTGCTGTTATTGCTATGTGTGCTTGCTGCATTGTCGGGGATTTGCACCTGCAGCAGTGATTTTGCTGCCCCTTATCCCTTCGAGGCTGTGTGCCTTTGACTTTTGTGCTTTTACGGTGCTGAGATGTTGGCGACTTGGTCATTTTTGCTCTTGGACATTTTTTGTTCTCTTGTGCATTGTTTGTCTGCAGATATATTGTTGACGTCAGGGGTTGTTTGTGCACGTAGATGTGTCAGAGTGTAACCTGCTCCTTAACGGATGTGGTCCACACTCAGCCACCTCAGTGTCGGGGCGTGCACAATGTCATGATGATGGTACTACAGCCATGCTGATCGTCATATAGTGTCACTTGCATTGTCAGCATGGCTCACAAATACACATCTTTTCTGTGCTTCCCACATGTGTATGTGTTGGTTGTGATATTGGTGATGTATGGGGTGGGACCCCTTTATGCACATGGTGGATGGGGGCCTACTTGATGTTTGTATGTGTGCTGCAGTGTGGCACGGGGAACAGGGACATAATCCAGGGTCATTGTCGGTGTGCAGTGTGCTACACATGATTGTGCATGTATGCCATTGTGCCCATCTCCCCCCTTCCTCCCAGTCCCTGGTCGTTACTCACCCTGTTGATGTTGTGTCAGCTCACATGGAGCTGCGTCTGGACTCCCAACTCCTTGCACCGTTTCCACACTGATGACTGTGGCCATCATTTTCTCCAGTTTCTTCTGTGGCACAGGACTTCCATCTCCAGTCACCATGGCTGCCTTCCTGTTGGCAGCGGGTTTCTGCTTAGTTTGGCTTTTTACATCATGCCAGCGCCTCGTGACCTCCTCCATTGACCTCCTCGACACTCTGACTGCAGTCACGTTGTCCACAATGGCCTGGATTGTTTCCGTTTGTGTTGCCAATGACACAGTGGAGGTGACAAACAGTTGTTGTTTGTGTTCTATCTCCTCCGTGACGAATATCCAGTTTTCCTGTGGACTGAACCCCGTCTTCCTCTTCCTCTTCTCCTTGGCCTTCCCGATGTTCCTTGCTGGTGGTCTGTGGGGCTTGTGGGGTTCACGTTTGGCTCTGCACTTGGTCCGGGTGCATCCATGGTGCTACGCAGTTTCTTTTTTTCTCCCTTTTTTTTGTTCTGCTTTGATGGTGCATTTTCCCTGCATGACGCGTGGGAATTGGAGGCCTGGTTATCGCAGATTTTTTGTATCGCAATCGGCCTCATTGCTACTATTTTCGCATTTGTGTTTCGCGTTTTTTTGGCATCGTGTTAATTTTCACACTGTCATTTGATATGTTATCGCGAGACTATGGAATGGTACCGCCGTGTTGAGAATACAATGTTAAAACAGCGCTATTTTCCCATGATAGACTGCGATGTGAAGTGTTGCGTTAATCTGATTTTGAGGTGATTATCACACGTTCTAGAGAATATCCCCCTTGGTGTGGTTACTTACTCCCATTTCTCTATGGGAGCTTGTGCTGCGGCCGTAAACCGCCTTAGCACATGATCCCATAGAGAAATGGGGGAATCTGTTCATCCCTGCACCGTGTGGCAAGGTGCCTGCCAAACGGTGCAAGGAGCAACAGGGGGGCACCTTTGGCCCCCAAACGGAGGCTGCAGAGAGAAGGGGGCCCTGCTAGGGCCCCCAAAGTCACTTTCCAACAAGCTTTCCATGTTGGAAAGCATGAAATGGAAAGCCTGTCGGAAATCGATATCGTAATCTCGACGGTGAAAATGCTGGCCATTGGATTACAGTGAGGCCTCCGACTGGCCGAAGGGCTCCTTGAGCCTGCTGGAATCCAGCCAGAATGACCAGCCGATTTAACACTTGCCTGCCTACATCGTAATGCGTTGGTCAAAAGTGAAACTCACGGTGGGACTCTGATAGCCTCCTACCTGCGGAAGGATGCTTACCGAGTCTCATCAAAATAGGTCCTATGTTGGGGGGAACCACTCCAAGGATGTCAGGTGCAACATCTCAAAACAAAAGTGAGTGGGTATTGCAGTTCAATTCTCTAATTCTCCAGAGTAGAAGACTGTTCTATGAAAAAGTTTTTGAAAGAGTTCTTCTGCTCCGTAGAGTTAAAAGCCTTTAAAGAAATTACTAGAGGTTTGTCAGTAATACTGCAGGAGGAGCCATTGGTAAATGGCTGGCGTAAACACCGCTTCACCTGGTTATTCGCTAATTTCTCTGAACATTTTTAAAATACACTGGAAGTGGAAGCCCGCAGTGTTAATACCACTCCTGACATTTCTGGCATATTTTATGGGACATACTAACTCGAGCTCTAATGCAAACGGAGAGCTAAATATACACTCATATATTTGCTTATTTTTTTCAGACCGAATTCTGCAGCCCTCCTCCCACTTCCCACCACCCACCACCCACCCCCCAGCTCTCGCCTAACCCCAGGGCGACAAGAGCCTTTGGTTCCTTGCTCATGTAGTACTGTGTCACATCACAATAATTAATAGTACTTTAGGCACTGACGATACAGCTAATTTCATTATGATATAAACTATTTTCAGTAAGCGCAACCACAATGAACTCGGGAACAAAAGGTTAATGTTCACATTGTTAATGCAATTTACAGTCTTTGAAAACTACGCATGTGATCATAATAACTTACATGTTTTTTTCTAGCAGCACAATATGGAAACCAAGCATTTACATAATGGGGATATTTGCTATGCGGAGAAAAACATTGCATATAAATAAGGTTATAAAAGACTTTGAACAGATCACACTTATCAAAATATGGTAATGATGAAAGGCACAGAAACCAGCATAACTCGGAGAAACATTGTACAGTCTCAGTGCTTTCATACTCCTCACTTTATCATTATTTGTCCAGCACAATGAATATTTTTTCGTGCTGATCAAAGCAGTGTAGGGAAAGCTATGTGTACTTTCGTAGCCTACTATGCCAGGAAAAACCTGCTACTACTAATACAGATTATATAAAGATTTCTACAATTTAGATGATAGGATGCTCCAAATCACAAAGTAAATTAATTAATGTAATTAGGAGATTTAAAAAAAAGTAGATAAAAAATGCATAAACTAGTGAGCGAAAATAAACTTCTCCGCTGAATTTAGTCAGCAAGCAAATGAGGTGTTACAGGAATAATCTGTAAAGTTGTTTAAATAATTAAATTATTAAACAAAGGGCCTCATTTTTGCGTTTTTTGCCATAGGTCAGTGCAGGGCAAGAATGTGCTGCATCTATTAGATACGGCCCACTCCTATCCTTTTCCCCGGCGCACAATAGGCTGCCGTGCGCCAACGCAGGCGCCTTTGCACCATGGTGCAAGGGTGCCTACGTTGCGAGGATGATTATTTTTGTGCAGGAAGGGAAACCTTCCTGCACCAAAACACTCACAAGAGGCAGAATGCAGCACACATAGAAATATGAAAAACAAGGAGAAATAAAGGTATTTCTCCACATTGTCCCACCCTTATGCTTCCCCTGGCAAGCGTAAGTTTTTAGTGCTGCCTCAGTGTGAAAAAGCCACAGATGTTGCTGGGAACGCCCCAGCATAGGATGACCAGGCGTCCCATATTTGCCCGGACAGTCCCTGTTTTTCGACAGCTGTCCCAGCAGATTTAACCAAATTAAGCTCATGTCCCGGTTTTTAGAGAGGGTTGGCTGAGAACGGTGGGAGGTGCGATTTTATGTTTTGCAAAGCAGGGATAGTTAGCAGCTGCTATAAGAAAGCAATTTAATTAGCAGGCAAGCTACTGGTTTTAAAAATGGCATTTTATGTATGTTCTTACTGCTTCTTCTGTAATTCTCTGCTAAGGAGCACTGTCACCCTTTGCGCTGGGTTGAAGTAAAATTGTAGTCCTTCTTCTATTTTTGGGAAATGTCCCTGATTTGGGCATTAAAATTCTGGTCACCCTACCGCATCAACACCCATGGAACACCCTTTTCATGCAATTTTCTGGGTGAAATGGGCACATAATTAAAAGATAATGAAAAGCCTCGTAACATGACTTTATGTGGCCTTATAAATATGCTTGAGGCACATTGTGTCACCGGAGCGTCAAAAAAGTAGCGTACCGGCGATGCAATAGAGCCGGTAGGGCCTCATAAATGTGGCCCACAATCTTTTTCTCTTACGACGTAGACAGCACCAGTGACGGGTCATTTCTACGATGACAGTTCCAGGTTATATATAGTGCGTTGGTGTGGTTTTAGAAAAACATTGCCACAAACGGTTGCACTGAATGACCGGCGCAAAATGTGTTTGCTCTGGACATTTCGCCTGAATCTAGTTGTTCCTGCTAATACAATAGAAGGCATTGGACGAACTTGTTGCACATCCCAAATAGCACAGTTAATCAAAGTTAATATATATTCGACTTAGAGATTCGTATTACACATGTGGAGTCAAATAGTGATGCTCTAACCACATCAGACACCCTGCTACCAACAGGAGTTGTCCTAGTGTCTTCCAGAGGTTTTTGCTACCTAGTTTGAAAATGTGTGATATTACTGTTTATTCTGCTGTATCTGACGTAATATACCTTTGCCAATCAGCCGACACATCTTCTCAGAATCCATTAATGCAAATCCGGTTATTTCATCTCAGACTGATGGCCTGCATGGCACACTCTCTACCCTCTTCTAAGAAGATGTCCTGCTGAGAAAACAGTTAATACTCCCAGGGTCACAGCCCAGCATTAATTCTGTACTGGTGTGACAAGCACAAAAGAGCGACAAAAGGTCCTCCAGAAACTATGCAGGGTTATCACCGAGAATGCTGGCGAGCGCCGGCTTTAGTGCAGTGCCACTGGTGCGGCCGAATTGGGCACTGACCTGTGGAGGGGGCGCCGACCTCATAGGGTGGGCGCTGTGTTTAGCAATAACTTATGATTGGAGAGATGAGGGTCACTTATGCCTGGTGGTAGCGAGAGAATGCGAGGAGGCGGTCGTAGGATGTGGTGGCGCCAAAAATGATTCTCGCACTGGGTGCCACCAGCGCAAAAGCCGGCCTTGATGCTGGCCTTGTAAGAGCTTTGATGGCAGTTTCAATGGGATCTCGGTTGATGAAAGTGCGCATCCCTGAAGTGAACATCTGGCCCAATATGGTATTCTGTTAATTATACCAAGAATGTTCTTAGCTACCAATGCAAATGGTCAGTCTTATACTTGACACCTATTCTTCTATTCACCCTAATGACACTATAGTGATGTATTTTCAGGTGAATACCAACACTAATCTCTGGGATTTACACAGCTTTTGGTTTGGGTCAATCAGTCCCTCCAGCTATGTAAGGCTTTTTTACTTAAAGTTTCCTTAGAGAAGGTAGTCTGACTTGGGACAGATGTTCGGGGGAGCGGGGAAGTCGATCTTTAACTTTGGTCCTGAGACAATAGAATATCTACTAGAAATGGACTAGGAGCACGAAAAACCTTTAAGTCCCAGCCCCATTTTGCAGGGAGTGAGTGAGTGTACAGAGAGAGCTTGGCTTACTCCCAGGGAGTAGTTTTTTGTGGGACTAGGACTGTGCACTTTTCCCCTGCTAACCGTGATAAAATGCTTGTGCTCCCGCTCTAAAGCATGGAAAATTGACTTATACTTTGTTAGCACACTGAATTTATTTGTGAGTCTCCAGTAAATGATACTACATTTAACCATGGAGCTGTAAATTAAATGCTGATGGTGAGTTTGCAGTACTCATTGTGCCACCAACTGAAGTAGCCCTTTACAACATGCCTCAGCCCAGCAACTGCGGCCTGTTGAGCAGTTTTAAAGTGCCATTTTGACCTGCAAAATTAACCTTTGGCAAGGCCTAAACCTTCCTTTTTAATACTTATATGTCACCTCTGAGGTAGATCCCAAAGGTTTATAGAGCAGGATGCACTTGAAGAGTTAGACCTGTGTGCTTAGGTTTTACATGTTCTGGCAGTGTAAAATTCATAAAGCCACTTTTACTGCTGTAGGGCCTGTCACTCATATTGGCTAACACTGAGTTTCCTTATTACATTTAATAAGTGATAACTTTAGATTGGGAGAAGATAGAGATTTACAAGAAATTAACGCATCTGTGGAGATGCATCACTTTCCCTGCGCCACTTTCAAAAACCCTTGCGCCACTATGGATGTGCCGTATTTACAATACAGTGCACCATGGCGCAAGGATTGACAGATGCGTCAGAAATTCTGACGCATCTGTCGATGCAAAAGTGACGGATTACTGGAGTCGTGTCGCAAGCGCGACACAACTCCAGCAATGCAGGGGGATGCCTATCCTCATTGTGCTGCGTCAATCCTTATGCCTGCTTCAAGCAGGCATAAGAATTTGACGCAGTGGAGTCCTAAAAGTGGCACAGTGAAATCATGTAGATTTCACTACGTCACTTCTACGAGGCTTTTTTGCGTTGGAACACCCACCCTACATACATTATACCTGATGCAGGTATAATGTGACACAGGGCTTTACAATGTGACGCATCACCCTAGATGCGGCATGTTGTAAATGGGCCGCATTTTTAAGCTGCTGCTGCCTCACAAAAAGTGACACAACTGCAGCACAAAAATGACGCAAGGGGCTTGTAAATCAGCCCCTTCCTCTTTACACTCAAACAAATTGTAATTAAAAAGCTTCTTTAATGGTAAAGTTAGATTTTAAGTCACAATTCTGAAGATGCACCTTTTGGAAAATTGGCATTTTCTTGTTGTTACCAGTTGTGCCTTCTGCCGGTATCCTGGGCCACATGACTGTGACTGGCTCTGCTGTTGAGGTTTGTGTATTCCTTCCAGGAAATTACACAAAGTGGACTTAAGTGTAGAAAGGATGGGCCATCCTGACAGGATGGCTGGGAGGAGCTTCACCCAGCCTCACTTACACCAGAAAAGACTGCTTCCTGTCCTCACTTCAAATGACCCTGCCCCATCCCATACACACACACACACCTGACACTTGTCCTGTCTTTTGTCACCTCAGACTTTTGAGGACCTTGAGAGGGGAATGGGCAGAACTTTCCAGAACCATAGGTGGGGGTACTATAGGGAATCCCGCCACATCAATGGTTGGAACCAGGTATAAATATTGGATCTCCACAGCCTCTCATCATAACACTCATGGACCTATGGACATTACAGAAGGACTGCCCTTTTGCCAGAGGAACTCCCTGCTGCTTGAGGGATGCCTTGCTGTCTAAAAAGGAAGACTGAACCTGCTTACCTTCATTCCAGGCTACCCTGAGTGACTCCACGGGTCAGTTGATTGACCTCCTGTTTGAGATACAAGGACAAACCAGGTACCAGAGGCTTCCCTGCACCTGCCGAGCTGACTTGTTGCAATTGGACCTGCCTTGACCTGGAACTGCCTGAGCCTTGATGGCCTCTGCTGCAGTGAGTTCCTGATCCTCAAGAGGTGCACCTAGGGACTGAGCCCATAACTGGCATAAATCATAGCTCCTCCAAAGAAAAATAGGCGAACTCCTGAAGTTTGGGCTTTTTGTGACTGCAAAATGCCCCCTTTGCATCAAGACTCTGACACCCACGATGACCACCAATGTGAAGCTCAGGTGAAGACCAGATCTTTGTGCTACAATCACCTCCAGCAACAACATGAGAGCTGACCTTCGTGATGCAGCAATGAGAGTCCAGGGTGACCACCAAACTAACTGTCAAGGTAACAATGCACTCTTACCTTTTATCTGCATCGTTGGTTTTGCAGAGACGCTATAGACCAACTTCCCTCAAACCTACTTGTTAACCAGTGGGTTATAGAATCACCTTAAGCTAAACAATAGGATTTAGGAAGGAGGGCCATATACTGGATGCTGGTAGGCTCTTGTTGTTGACCTGCAAGGCAACAATCTTACACTAACTTAATATCAATAGTCAGACAGTGAAATAAGCATAATCTCACTTCTTCTTACTTTTAAATATTAATTATATGTTAGACTTCCTACCTGCGAACTCAAGTGAACGTGATGAGCGTCCTAGTAGTTCTTGTGATGATTGGGCTGTCCGCTATGATTCCTATGGGGAAGATTAAGCACAAATACCTTGGGGCAAGGCTTCTCTCTTTCTTGTCTTTAATTATCTCTTTTTATCTTTGAGAGAAAAAATATTATAAAGTTACTTCTGGGCAATCTTTTTTTTTTTTTTTTTGGGAGCCCATTGGATCGGGACGCCTTACCCAGCTTAAGCGAACTCAATGCTTTACCCATTTCTTCTATTGTGAGTTCTGCCTCTAGATCATCGTAGGCTTCTGGGGGCACCGTTGGTAAGTTAAAATCCCTAACAAACTCCTCACAGTCCGCTGCGGACCTCGTGCTCACCGGGGCGTGTACGTGCTCAAAGTGTGCCGCAAAGGCCTCTGCGATATCAAAACTGGTGGTCTAAAGCACTCCTTCTGCATCTCGGATCCCCACCACCCAAGACCTATCTTTGTCACCCTTCTCCAGCCATGCTAAGAGTTTAAGGGCCTTATCCCCATCATTGTATAGGCGGTGTTGGGTGGCTAGCGCATATGCACGTGCCTCGCCTTCCACAAGGGCCCGCAGGTCCTGCTGTTTCAGCGCCTACCGATGTTGCGCCTCCACGCATGATGCCATCTCAGCCTCGCCCTCCATATGACTGATCTCTTGCTCAATTTGTCTACATTGCAAGGTCTCTTCCTTTTTCTGTGCCCCAATTAATGCCTGTGCCTGCCCCCTCAACACCAACTTGTATGCTTCCCAGAGCGTGATATGTGATTGTACCGTCCCCATATTTTCTTTAAAGTACAGCTCGGAACCCTCCCGGAGCTTATCAGTAAGTAGCAGATCATGCAGTTGCCATGGATCTATCCGCGGGAAGGCTGCCCTGTCAATAATCGGGCCTTTAAGTGTGGCACCCACCGGTGCATGATCAGAGATCCCCCTCGCCATGTGATGGGTGTTAGAGAAATCCCCTACTCTATCTGTGTGAGTGAACAGATGGTCAAGTCTAGAGAAGGACCTGTGTCTGGCTGATTAGAAAGTATAGTGCCTTAGGGAAGGGTTGTGTGCCCATCACCGGTCCACTAGACCCAGCGCCCTCATGAAGTTCACAAGGCAGTGTTCCCCCTGTGTGCCCGATCGAGGGCCAGACCTATCCATTTCCGGGTTCATTACTGCATTCGTGGCACCTTCAATAAGTGGGGTGTCGGAGGGTGGGTCCGCTATGAGTGTACTGAGCTGTGGGAGGTTCACCCAGTGAAGCCCCGGCGGCATATAGCAGGCTCCGAATACCAACAGGCTCCCCTTCCATTTGCCCGCCGCCACGGCAAAACACCCATCAGTATCTGTCCACGTGTCTGTAATTACCAGGGGCAATGCTTTGCGTATGAGGATGCCCACCCCCCTGACCCCATACATAAACCCAGAGTGCACTACCATTTTATAGCCAAACCGATCTAGGGGTTTACATCTACTTCCCCTCAAGTGAGATTCCTGAATAAGAACAACGTCAGGGGATTGCCTATTCAGATACTGCATCACTAGCGTGCGCTTAATCTTATTGCCCAGTCTGTTCACACTCCAGAACCAAAACTTTACAGTAGCCAGGTTGCCCATTGGCATTGTATCAAGCTATTGGCAATGGGGCCTCCCAGTCCCTGCTCCCCCACCACTTACTCCGTGACAACCCTCATTCTCTGCTGGATATGTAGGTCTCGAACGTAACTTCCTCCCCTCTGCAAACAAAAACACACAACAATCCCAACACCCCCCTCCCTGCATCCCTGCTGAGTGGGTCCCCAACCTCCCCCCACCCAAACTTGCAGAGTGCCTGTCATCCATAAAAAACCCAGAAACCCATGCGTAAGGGGTCATGGTCTAGCCTACAGCGTGAAGAGAGATCTGTCTGGAATTTTCAGCCCCACAACTACGCCCCGCTAGGCCTACAGATACTAACTTCTCCCCGTGGCATTGCTATCCCACTAAACAGGTCAAATAACAAATGTATGCAGTTCTTATGTCCTATCAGCAAGAGTCCCAGGTTCAGGCCCCAGTGTTTGGATAACATAATTAGATTCACCCCCTCTATATAGGGATCACCCCTCCCTACACAGAGCCACGTGTCAGTCTCAGCCCACTGAAGGGTGTCTCAATGATTACTAATCTGTCCATTGCATCTAGCCGCTGGGTGAGCTCCCGGCCTCCGGGCCCGACGCCTCTCGATTCCGGTCCATCACCGATCCCCTGTGTCCTCCTTTTCAGCTCACGGTGCACCAGCCCTCAAGCCAGTCGCTCGCCTCCTCCGGCATGTCGAAGAAGTACGCCTTTCCATTATCAAGGATTTTGAGTTGGGCCGGGAAGAGCATCATATACTTCACGCCCTGTTCCCTATGGGCTCGGTTCACCCCATCGAAGGAGCGTCGCTGGTGTTGTACATGCAGCGTGAAGTCTAGAAAGAACCGTTTCGTGGCATTCTCGTGCCTGAGGTCGCCATGCATCCGCGCCGCGTACAGAATGGCCTCCCGATCCCTGAA
This sequence comes from Lissotriton helveticus, assembly GCF_964261635.1. NCBI lineage: Eukaryota > Metazoa > Chordata > Amphibia > Caudata > Salamandridae > Lissotriton > Lissotriton helveticus. Next base: position 1,207,906,540 of record NC_136057.1, read on the forward strand.
GTTCAGGATACGGGCGATGATGGTGTGCGAGACCCGGTCTGGGCTTTCACTTCTGGGCAATCTTAATCTATTTATCATTCCACAATAAAGATTTTGCAGGAGGATATCTTTCTAATTGTACTTACATTTCCTTAACTGCCCCAAATGTGTTCCATCATTATCATCACTAAACGAAAAGAAAACAAAATACCAAAACATAAACAAATAACAGACTTCACTTTGCTTTTTCCTTTTGGTTTTGTTGTAGTCCTCCAATGTAGTTCACACAGATTCAATAGTCTTTTCCTTAATGAAGAAAAAACTGTTAAAAAATGGTCTCTTAATAGTTCCCTCTCGTTAGTACATTTAACTGTCTTGCAATGGGCGCCTTAAATTAAATAAGATAACTTCGTTTTCTTTTTCTTTTGTCTTTCCAGGAGGTGCAGCTGAGCTCATCAAGAAGAAATCTCCCCTGAAGTTGTGAAGATGTATACTAGGATGATCGTCATCTGAAGATTTGCTGTGTCAGATTTCAGGTGAGGATTGCGAAGGGAGAACCTTCCACGAAAGCGGGAGGAAGGCTAAGCAACTTCTGAAACTTGGCGGTGGCTTTATATAGAAGTGCCACACCCAAAATGGGGGCCACGTTGGAAGCACGTTTAACGTGACGCGGGGTGTGGCATTGCCTTTCCTGTATTGGCAATGCTTCACTGATGGTGAAATGCGCTGTATTCTCTTTGCTCCGCAATCGCTACAATCAGAGCCCCCCAGGCAGCGTTCAATCACAGGAATGCGAGTTTCCCCAAACAGCGCTTGGCACACACAGAACCAAGTGAATCCAATATGCAGTGAACTCAGCTTCAATACACATAACAGTCAAATTTTACCTTAAAACCAGTAGTGCATGGTACTGTCAAATGCTATAGACATAACATTATAAATACACAATTACCAACTGTATTAACAACTATAACATTAATTACATAATTGCGGTGCAGGTTTCCATGGGAAAGGGCTGTTTTTTTTACGTATGGATAACTCTGCTAGTTTCAGAGGCAGAGGAATTACGACATTAACGCTCCTGCAATGACCATCCTCGACGCCCGAATGGCACTTCGCACTACAGCGATGACAACCAATGCCACCCTGCGTCTTCTTCGTGCTACATGGTCTACATCTGCAATGCTCTTCCTACTTTATTTGGATTCCTCCTCTGCGAACAGAACTCTTTGTGTCGTGATTGTATTGTGTCCGCTTGCTGACAACGTACCTCTGCCTTCCTACGTCACCAGCTGTCATCCCTGGAATGTTGACAGTTGACAGCTGGTGGCCGTCTGAGTGAAGGCCTTTGTTGCGCTCCGATATCCACGGAGCTTGTGTTGGTGCATTACTGAAATAAAGAAGTTATTGCCATCATCTTCGTATACGGAAATTCTTTACAGAATTTGGCAACGAGGATGGGATCCGGTTCAACAGTGTCCCTTTTGTATTGGCGTCTGTGGCCGCAATGTTTCAGAGACTAATGCAAAACATCTTCGCAGGCATTCTGGACTTATTGACGTTCCAAGACGACATCCTCATCATGAGAAAGTCTAGGCTAGAGCATGACGAAAAGGTAAACCAAGTTCTTGACATACTTGTGGCAAAGTGCTTGACAGCTGAATACAAGAAGTGCAGATTTGCTTGCCGCAAAGTTAACTATCTGGGGCATGAAATAACAGGTGAAGGAATTTGTCCCAAGAAAGAACTTTTGGAAGCCATCAACAAAGTGCCTGTGCCAAAGAACAAAGAGGAGTTACAATCCTTCCTAGGATTGATAGAATTTTATGCAAAATTCATAAAGAACTTCTCTCACAAAATGAAGAACAAATATATATGGGATGAGGACTGCCAAAGCACTTTCAATTCTTTAAAGCGTGATTTGTGTTCAACCGTTCCATTGCAAGGTTTTGACCCCCTACTTGAGAATATAATTAAAACGGACGCTAGTTGCAGAGGATTGGGTGCCGTCTTAACCCAGAGAGATGCTAAAGGTAATGAGTGCACCATAGCCTTTGCCTCACGCTCCTTGACTCCGAGTGAAGAGGAATGTTCAGTCATTGAGCGTGAGGCACTGGCATGTGTATGGGCCCTTGCACACTTCAGACAGTTTGTCTGGGGTGGCAAGGTTGTTCTACGCAGCGACCATAAGCCATTGACAAAAGTGTTTACCACCAAGGGATTATGCACTGCATCACCTAGGCTAGCACGGCTATCTATGAGATTGCTCGAATATAATTATGTTGTAGAATATGTCCCAGGGGTGAAGAATGTAGTTGCAGACTTACCAGAACGTGAAAAACGTGATGAGAGTGATGAATTGTGCATTGCTAGTGTGAATGAAGAGATAGAGGGAATCTCTCTAAATGAGTGGATCTCTGAACAAAACAAAGATAAGACACTGTGTGAAGTGATTGAGATGGTAAAAAAAGGCTGCGGTTCAAAGAATAACTTACCTGAGAGAGTGAAACACTTCTGGGAGGTGAAACATGAACTCTTGCATGAAAACGTATTTCTGTTAAGGGGGGGGGCAAAGTAGTTCCACCAAACACACTAAGAAGAAAAATGCTTGACATCTGCCACAAGGGGCATCTGTGCATAGCAAAAACTAAAAATAGAGTCAATTCAATTCAATTCAATTATGCTTTATTCGATTTCAAAACACAAAATCATAAAAGCGTACATTTTAAAAACCAATGTTAAAAGAGATCTGTACAGTTAAAAATGTAGCAATATAAAAGAAATACTATAGTGCAATTCATACAAGGCCGATGGTTATCAAGGGGTCACTCCACACGATTCAATTTATGTAGCTAATATTGAATACTTGAAAAAACTAGACATATATATATATATGTATATATATACATGTTAAATTTGAGGTACAAACTTTACAATGGCTTTGTTTTTTTTTTGTCCTCATACATGCCACCAGAAGATATCTGCTCTAGATGGGATCTCTCTGAGCCTTTCGCACATACAAGCTTAGATTCCGCCCCTGGAGTGTGTGCGCGGCCTACAGAAATCACCCAGAGGTAGGCTGTCTCCTTGTCCAACTCCCTATTACCTTATTACAAGGGAGGACCGGACCACAAACCTCTGGCATAATCATTGGACTTTTAGTTATTTTCCTGACCAATCTTTTAACGCAGACCAGACCTTAATGGCACTCTCTCCACCACACACCCTATCTGACTGGCTAATAGTCATGATGTTCTTTAAGCAGTCATCAAATCTTGGGGGGGGCCTTCGACTTCCACTCTCTGCATATTTCTCTCCTAGCGATAACAATCACATAAAACCGAAACTGTGTGGCGCAATTCTTCATCGAGTACCCCTGTGGGAGGCCAAAGAAAATCAATCTGGGGCAACAGGTAATTGATGTTGATAAAACCTCCTCCATAAAGCCACACACCTGCCTCCAGTAGCTGGTAATTTCTGGGCAATCCATAAACATGTGTAAATCGTCAGCTGCCGGAAAGTTACATCTCGCACAGTGATAGATTTCAGCTGATATCCTGGATAGTTTAGCAGGAGTCCAATATACCCTGTATGCAGTGAATAGGTGATTTCTTCTGAGGTTGGCTGGTTTGACTATCTTTTGTGACATGGTAAATGCGTCAGACCAGACTTTCAGTATCTCCTCTGGGCTCTCGGTTAAAGAATTGCCCCAGAGACTCATTATTTCAGAAGCCAGACTATCTTTTGCCGCCACCAAAGTGTTATACCAGAAGGCGACCTCCTGCTTCCAGCCTCTCCCTCTATTGATGAAATCTAGAATGTGGGTCTCCTCCTCCTTCCCCCAACACTGTCTTCCCCACCATGATGACAATTGGTAATACTTGAATCTTGTGAGGGACCCCCCCAGTTAGATTTGATAAAGATTCCCAATCCAAGAGCCGAGTGTTAACACAGAGGTCCCCCCACTTTTTCAAGCCTGCTTCTTTCAGTGGCTGTGCCAACCGATCTAACAAACAGTCAGGAGTACCCGGGGAATCCCATATTGGGGCTTGTATGTTGTAGTAGGGGATCCCCAGAACCTTCCGAATGTGCTGCCAGATTTTAAGTGCCGCCTGTAAAATCTTCAAGCAAACCTTTTTGTAGAATTTTTGATCCCCAAATTTATAGAGGAAAAATTCAAAACCTTGTGGCTGGTCCAATAACATTGCCTGAAAGAGACAGCCGTGCGAGGAGGAGTCTAGCTTATTGGCCAGAATTTTTAAATTCTTGAGCTGGAAGGCATAGCAATAAAAAAAGCAGATCAGGTAGAGCCAAGCCTCCCAACTTCAGCCCCCTTCTTAATTTCCTCCATGCTATCCTGGTAGATTTTGTGGCACAAATAAATGATCCGATCTTCCCTTGGAGGTTGGCAATATCCTTGGGATTAAATAATAGGGGTATGTTGTTAAACAAAAAAGTTATTTTGGGGAGGATGGTCATTTTAACTAAATTCACTCTTCCATAAATATTCAGGGGTAGACCCCCCACCTAGATAATAACTTACTTACTTCCTTCACCACTGTCTGCCAGCTAGTTTTGGAAGTATCTGCTAATTTCTGTGTAAGGTATATACCCAGATATCTAATTTTTTGTTTGCCCCCTGTACCGGGGCTGCGCTATTCCAACTCATTATATCTGTTTTCTCTTTGTTAATTTTATATCCTGATACCCTACCAAAGTCTTTAGCTAATTTAAATAATCTGGGAAGAGCCTCAGCAGGGTTAGCAGTGTAGAGGAAGAGATCATCTGCACATAAAGCTGTTTTTAGTTCCAACTCCCCCATTTTAAACGGTGTAATAACGGAGTCCGATCTCAGGGAGCATACAAAAGGCTCGATGTATACATCGAACAGGAGAGGGGACAGGGGACAGCCCTGCCTCGTACCTCTGGAGAGGTTAAACCAGTCTGTCAGACCACCATTAATCAGGACTTTGGCCCGGGGGCTCCTGTACAGAGATTTAACTCCCTCAATAAAAAAGAAGGAAACCCAAACCTTGTCATAGTCTCCCATAGGAACACCCAATTAACCTGATCAAATGCTTTAGCAACATCGATCGCTACAATGGTGAGTGGCAGTCCTCTCTCCTCTGCTACATCAATTGCCCCAATCACCTGAAACGTGAGCTCATTGAGCTGCCGGCCAGGTATAAACCCTCTTTGATCTGGATGGATGATGGTCTTAATAACTTTTGCTAATCTGGTTGATAGTATTCCAGAAAATATCTTCAGATCAGAGTTTAAGAGGGAAATCGGTTTATACGACTCGATCTTTTGGGGATCTTTATTTGGTTTTATTATTAGGGCAATAGTAGCCTCCAGCCATGAAGGGGGAATATCACCTCCTTGTAAAAAAATTCTATTGAAGAGGGTCATAAGCAAAGGCAATATTTCCTCCAAGTTATCCGCATACACCTCTGTCGACACGCCGTCAGGGCCAGCGGCTTTCCCTCGGCTCATCTTCTTCACTTGCACCCTTATCTCCCCCTCTGTGATCTCACTGGCTAACAAGATCTTATCCGATTCACACAGATGGGGCAAATCCCTCAAGCCTAACCAAGCCTCCACATCCTCAACTCCACAACAGCTATCTTCTTGATATAACCCCCTCATAAACCCCCTTGCTTCCTCCCTAATCTCTTCTTCCTCCATTAACGGTACCCCCGAGTCCCGCTGGATTAGTGAGTCAATATTATTCCTGCTCCTCTCTGATCTCGACTTCCAGGCCAGGAGAGCGCCACACTTCTCCCCGTACTCAAAATTCGTCAATCTGCTGACCTCCCACCTCTCCTTAATTGCTTTATCGCTTCTTGCTTTGAATCCTGATTGAAGTTCTAAAAGTTTCTTTTCTAACCTCGGAATGTTATCCCTATCTGCGAGGGCTGCTAACTGTAGTTGTAATTCTTTCTTTTTTATGACTTCAAGGTCATCTGTGTCTCTTTTCTTAATAGATCTCCTCTTATAAGTCATCTGTGAACTCAGTATACCTCTCAAGTAGGACTTGAAAGATTCCCAAAATAATTGCTCTGTGCCTGTACCTATATTGAAATGTAAAAACTCAGTAATACTTTCTCTGACCTTAGACTTGATTTCGACATCCAGCAGGAGTGTTCTATCAAAGGTCCATCTAACCTCTATGGGCCAGATCCTAAGGTTAATTACTAGTTCCACCACTGAGTGATCGGAAAAACCTGCTGGAATATGGGATACCGACACTATGTCTGGCATTAATGCGCGATCTACCAAAAAATAATCAATTCTTGTGTATTGCTTATATTTTTTGCTGTAAAAAGAATATTCTCTTACAGCTCCATATTTAGCTCTACATACATCCTGTAAATTAAAGTCCTTCATGATGTTCCTAAGAGCTAAGAAAGAGTTCTTTGGGACACGATATTTCACTCTGGAAGTGCGATCTAACTGGTTATCAAAAACTAAATTGAAATCTCCCCCTAGTATTACCGGCGCAGTGTGTTGTAATAAAATACCCCCTAATTTCAGAAGAAAACTAGAATTGTCCTCAATAGGACCATAATACACTGCGCACATATAGGGAGAACTACCTATAGAGAGGACTGCCACCAGCCATCTGCCGGACTGGTCAGTGTCCCATTTCTGGACCATGATCCCCTTATTTGCTCTAACAATAAGAACTACCCCCCTAGGGATTCCCTTTTGCCTAGAACATAGTACCTCCTGAACCCAACCTAGTTTACCAAAGACTTGTTTACATAGTTTAGCCTCTAAATGCGTTTCCTGTAATAAGTAGACATGAGCTTCTGAATTTTTTTAATATTCACAGACCCTAGATTGATTTGTAATAAGGGGGGAGTTTAGTTACCATATACATTACATCGTATTCCGGAACCTAATGACAAGTTGTAAAAAGGAGGATACTGCCTTGATGACATAATCGTGTTCTAACTGTTTTAACTTGAGGAATGCCACTTTGCAAGTACATAGCCCCCAGGCCTTTAATATAGGTTTAAAAAATCTCCCCCTCGGTATCCGATAAAACTTACAAAACAATACACAATGAATATTTGATTGGAGTGAGGTATCGTCGCATGGGCAGATTACCCTTTCCCTTGACCAATCATTACAATCTGGGAAAGTAATCAGTCTATAGAAAGTATCCTTGCGAAAGCGGGTCAACAACATACGAGCATAGCAGCTTGGCTCAGATAGCAAATACGGTTGTACGACTTCGCTGATGGTAATTAGCTGGTTCTCTATAACTGTACATTTGGATTTTTCCAGAAACCACCTCTTGTTATCAAAATGTTCAAAAACCATCTTTTTCAATGAGTCTCAAGGCACGGCTTCCATGCTTGCAGGATTCACAAAGAATTCCGGATGCCCAATCTCATTTAGCATATGTTTTACATAGTTAAGCCATTTTATATTGACTGCTTGATGCAGTCAGTGATGACATCTCTGTTTAGGCTTGTCTCAGGTGTAACCCATACCTTGTGCCACAGTAATAGAGGAGAGGTTTTAATGATGTCAGAGATGTATGGTAGGCCCACTTCATTATGTGAGGTATAAGTAGCTATAGATTTAGGGGCTGCTAATAAGTAGCAAATATAATGGTTCTCATGAAGTTGTATCTGTTGTGCATGTTCAATGCCCCAAAGGCCTGCTCCATATGTACCGGTGGATACACATTTTGATTTATAAATTTGTAACAGTTCTCCAACCGGTCTTCCACCAAGGTTTCAGGGAAAATTATCAGTGCTCCTGTGGCCCTGGAGAAGGCTAAATTCCTTGCAGTCACAGCTGCCTGCCAGGAGCCCTTTCTATCAAAGTTAATTCCTAAGTAGGAAAATCAATCGGTCCTCTCGTTCCTTTTCCCATCCAGGAAAATTGGGCATGGTTTCCTCTTTGTCCCAATACCGCATGACATGGTGTAGGTTTTAGAAGCATTAACTTTAAGCCCTCTTCCTCTCATATATTCGGTGAATTTAGCTACTGCCCTTTGGAGGCCAACCCTGGTCCGGGACATTATTGCGGCGTCATCAGATTACAAAAATATTGGCACTGGCGTTCCCCTTATGATTGGATAATCATGCTGAAATTCGCTGAGATATTGGCCAATAGAATAAATATACAAGGTGAAAAGGAGGGGTGCTAAGATGCACCCCTGTCTCACACCCCGCCGTATCTCAAACTTCTCTGAGCACTCGCCCTTCCTACCATATCGTACCCTAGCACCTGCCCCCCTATACAGTTCTTTAATAAATAAAAGGATTTGTCTGTCTATGCCGATATCACTAAGAATCAACCATAATTTCTCGTGGTCCACGCAGTCGAAGGCGGAGCTTAGGTCCACAAAGGTAACAAAAAGGTTTCCCTTCTTAGCCTGCGTGTATTTGGCTATTACAAGTGCTAGGTTAAGGCCCTGTTCTATTGTGCCTTTGCCCGCCCGGAAACCATATTGTAGATTGGAGATAACATCATGCTCCTCTGCCCATGTCTGGATCCTATTTAAAATTATGCGTCCCGCCACCTTCATCAAGCAAAACCTAAAAATAGAGTCTAGAACAGTTACTGGTGGCCCAGAGTAAGCCTAGAAGTTGAAAGAGTAGTCAGGGACTGCACCTTATGTCTTAACTCAGAAAAATCGCAAGTGACTTTTAGGCCACCATTACAACCCATTCCCTGCCCATCCATGCCTTGGGAGAGGGTAGGGGTGGACATTATGGGGCCCATAATGGAAAATGGAGAACATGTGTATGTAATTGTCCTTATCGACCATTTCTCCAAATGGCCCGAGATCAAGTTTTTCACTCAGCCAGATTCCGTAACTGTGGTGAGATTTCTTGACAAAGTCTTTACACGAGAGGGACTGCCCAAAAACATAATCAGTGATAACGGGCCTCAATTCACATTGGACAACATCAAGGGCTACACCCAGAGAAACTAAGTCTGTCACAAAACTACCTCAGTATACCACCCCGCGGGGAACAGGGCAGTAGAGAGGTTTAACAGAGTCATCAAGGGCATTGTACAACTGGCTAAAAGCAATAGAAAGGAATGGAAACAGAAAATACGCAAAACTGTGTGGGCGTATCGCATCACACCATGCGTTACCACTGATCACAGCCCTTTTGAGCTGATGCGAGGCAGGAGTCCTTTGTGCAAGGATAATGTAGGTTGGGTCAAGGCAGCCAAAAGGGTAAATTGGTCAACAGAGCAGGTTAAGGAAAAGTTGAAAGCAGCACAAGCTAGCTGCAAGGAAAAATATGATTTAAAAAATGGGTGCAAACCTGTCAAGCTTGAGATTGGGGACACAGTAAAGGTAAAGAGAAGCGGTCACATTAGCAAGGGCAACAAAAGATACACAGAGCCCCTTTCTGTACGCAAGGTATAATACAATTCAGCCTTGCTCAGTGATGGCAAGGTGTGGCTCTTCTCAGTCCTTTCACAGTGCAAAAACACCCCAGTTGACCTTGACAGCAGCACCCAAGCACATACACATGGCTTTGGTAGATCGTTTACCGGATTGGCAGATGAGGAAATGGACTGTGAACCTCAAACATGCAACACAGCAGGGCATTCCACTTTAAGAGCTAAACAATGCCTCTTTCATCCACAGAGTGCCGTGATCTTCAAGCGCGGGTAGAACTAGTAGAAGGTTACCTCCCACACCCACTTGCAACACTGCCACAAACCATGTCACCAGTAGGGTGGGAAGGAGGTTATTGCCACCTGTGAAGCTATCAGACTATGTTTGTGAGTAACACATTGTTATTTACCCACACCAGTTATTCCCTTTTATGCCTCACTCTATCTTTTTATTTTATTTTCTCTCTCTCTCTCTCTCTCTCGCTCCGTCCCTCTTTCTCTCCATAAGGATGTTGACAGTTGACAGCTAGTGGCCATCTGATGGGAAGGCGTTTGTTGCGCTCCATTCTCCACAGAGCTTGTGTTGGCGCATTACTGAAATAAAGAAGTTATTGCCATCATCTTCGTGTACGGAATTTTTTTACACTTTGTGCCAGAGTGTAATTCTATTAATTAAAATATACTTTATATTTCTAAATTGGTTTGTGAATTTTTTTGTGTTGTGTTTTCTTTTTATGAGTGTTTTAATTGACTCAGGATTTTATGCACTATTTCCAAACCCTTATCCATAATGCCTTACAGTGTAAAACTATGAAATTTGTCTAGTGTGCTTTATACGTCAAACATTTATGCATATTTCCCAGGCCGGCAAGTGCATTGTCCCAGTATGTAAAATACATATCCCAAGATTCACTAAGATTTCGCTAAGTGGTTGAGGCGATTATTTGGTGCAGCCCAATGCAAAATCCATTTTGGGATTTACAAAGCCACGCAAATCCCGATTTGTGTGGCTTTGTAAAAAAAGAAAGTAATGCAAAATAGCGCTTTGCGCTGCCTTGCATCAGGTAGGTGTTATATGGGCGTTGCATCTGCTTTCTCGTGCCACCACCCACTTTTTGTTTATGCTAACTCATATTTGCAAAGACTTGAAAACATGGGGCCTCATTTACAAGAGGCCTGTTCCAGTGGTGCGTCACTTTTTTGACTCTTCTGTGGCGTAGGCCTTTCAATCATATCTATGAGGTGACACAAAGCCACCATGAGTGGCTTTGCATTGCCTCGTAGATATAGAGTAAGTCAAGGCATCTCAAAGGCTGTGCTAGTTTACTGTATTCCAAGGAGGCATTCCATGGATGTTGCTGGGGGTTTTCCAATGCAAAAACCATGGGGTTTGACACAGTCCCAGATTTACAAGGATCTGTAAATCTGGGAATGTGTCACAACTGTGCCCCTTCAAGGAAGGCGTAATCAGGAGAAATAACTTTATTTCTCGTTGTTTTTTCCTCTTCTATGTATGCTGCATTCTGCAGTACACATTGAAAGAGAAAAACGCCTCCATTGATAGGTTTTGTGCAGGAAGGTGGCCGTTCCTGCACAAAAACAGTCATGTCAACAAGGCAGACACCTTTGCACCATGGTGCAAGGGTGCCTGAGTGGGTGCTAGGCACCAATTTGTGCGCCAGCACAGGCAGAGAAGACAGTAATGTCCCTTATTTGATTAATATGGCGCATTCCTGCCCTTTCATGCAGGACAGCACAGCAGGGAGACTTGTGGCTCTGCCCTTCACCACAAAGTAGTAAATGAGGCCCCTGGGTTTGAACCAAAAAGGTGTGCCTGCCTGAGGCTGATGTAGTGGGGAGAGGATGTGGCCTGACAGCCAGAGCTGTCAATCTCGAAGCCGGGGAACCGGGTTTAAGTCTTGGCAGGGATGCTCAACATCCTGTGATTCTGAACAAATCACTTAATCTCCCCGTGCCTAACAAAAAATGAATGTGTCCATCGGTAACACAACTGTTGCTCATGAAAAGTGCTCTATTACCTTTGGTCGAGTTTGTGCTTTATGACACTCCCCCCCTAAAATCAACAAATATGTATGCTCAAAACGTGTTGTCTGTGCTCAGAATAAAATCGAATTGTTCAAACTTGGATCGGTGTGGATCGTACATACAATATTCAGTAAGCTTGATGGTGGATACCTATATATATATATATATATATATATATATATATATATATATATATATATATATATATATATATATATCCTCCCCAACACCTTCCAAGAAAGAAAGGTAATTAGCCGCACACCACGATGAAGCCTGCAACAATTTATTTCAAAAGCAGCCTTGTTTTCCTAACATGTTTCGCTCGTGTCTTCGTGAGCTTTATCAAAGGTTTCACACCGCTGTATATATATATATATTACCTACTGACGGTCGCCAGTAGGTAGTTATAGTTAGGACCTAGTTTCCATAGGAAATCCGCAACTTTCTATTGGGAATAACTTTGGCGTTGATGGACGGAATTGGCTGAATTTCTCCAAGAAAATGGCCAGCTCCGCTCCGCTCCTTCCCTGAAAGTTTGGGGGGGATTCGTCAAGCGGGGGCCAAGATAAAAGGGGGGTCCCAAAACATGTTTTCCCCATGTTAATTTCCATAGGGCGGTTGGACTCACTTTTAGCCCGAACGGCTGAATGGATTTCCACCAAACTTGGCAAAATTGTAGGGACTGGTAGCCCGATGTGCCTTTGCTATGTCTCAAGATATGTGCTCCAGTGGATTTTGACTAATTTAGGTTAAAACAAAATATATATATCTATATGCGCGCCCCGGTACGCGCACCGGGGCGCGCTCCAGCGCGCTACGCGAGTTCGCGAGCGGAAAGCTGATTGGCTCTCAGGTGTCTGTCAACATTCCAAACAGTCCGGAGCGGCCGCCATCTTGTGTGTCGGTAGGATCGAGACACAAGAGGTGGCAAAAACAAAGGGGGCAATGACCAAAAGGGGGCAGGGTAGACCCCCCCTGACCCCCTAGGTTTGATGTGGTGGCCATAAAAGGGCCCCGCGGGGCAAAAAAAGAATATTTTTTTCGATTTTCGCGGGGGGAGCACCCGGTACGCGTACCGGGGAGCGTACCGGGAAGCGTACCATGGGGAAAACCCAGTGAAACAGTAAAATAATAATTTTAAGTGCTTAGAGGTAGGGTAGCTCTGAATAGAGTTGTTGTGTTGTGTGGGTGATTTAAGTACCAACATGTAGGTACCAATGCAGAGTCTTAAATTCAATGTACACCGTCTCCTCTGTAGATATCTTGCATGGTGTTACAGAAGTTATTGTGGTATATGGAATCCATACCATAGTCTGTCAGGAAAACAGAAACAGATCCTTTAAGCACTCCCTGAGAAGGCCTAGGGGATCATGGGTAGTCTACCCTGCTCCCTTATGATGTTTTCAAGTATTACATTTTACTCTCTTCTGAATCTACACAAAATTGGCGGTGATATGGTGCATTAGAGACAGACAGTGAGAGAAAGGAGGCAGGAGATGAAAAAGAGATGTCAAATACACATTGGAGATAATATAGTGGGAGAAAGGAAGTAACTATGAGTAAACTTACTATGTAACACAAAAAAGTTGCACAGTATACTGTAAGTCTCACTTTATATTATAATCATTTTGGTACTACTTCATGAATTACATATAAAAATTAATAATGTCTCAAACAATTTTTAATTATTAAATATAAATTTATTGTTCAGAATTTTCATAATTTAATAAAACTTCCAACATCTGATTATGTGGAATCTCCTCCAAATTTTGATTGCATGATTCAATGGTTTCTAAACAGTCAATTAATTCTTGGTCCAGAAATTCATCCATGAAATCCAAGTCAAGAAAATCTTCTTCAAGAATGTCCTCATCCGTAATTTCAAAAGAAATATTAATGGTCTCTTCTTTACCTTCCATTTTCTTGCTGTAAATTGCATAAAAAATAACTATCAGTAGAGTTAGGGCACTGTTGGGTTTAAGTTCAGAGAGGTACTTCTGAGGTTTTTTTTTCAGTTTAGTAAAGTTTTATTTTGTATAAGAGAAGAAAGTACAACATAAGATAACAGCATGACAAAAATCTGAACCAATATGAGAGAACAATGGGAGATAAATTGATATGAAAGAATGGTTCGGGTAAAATATGAAAAGAAAGAAAATAGAAGAAAAAGAGAAAGAGAAGTAAAGAAAAGAGAAAAGAGGGGGAAAGAGAAAGAAGGAGGGATGGTTAGGGAGGGGGACAAGAGGATAAGAAGGTAGCAAAAGGTAGCCAGGTAAGGTCAGATTTAATTTTTAGAGTGACAGAGGAAGAAGAAGCAATTGCAATTCTGTGTTCATCACAAATGAAATTCCACCATGTATGCACAAATAATTTGGTATTATCCTTTCAACATGACAAAATTACTTTGAAAGCAGTTGCAATGAAAAGATCAAATAATTTAGCATTATAGGAATGTAAATCTAAAACATCAGATATGGAACCTAGAAAAACATGCATCATAGAGAATGGTACAGAAAAATGAAAAACACGCATGCAATAACCCCAAACTGAGCTCCAAAAAGTAAGAACAGAGGGGCAATCAAACAGGAGGTGTTTGAGCGTGCCAGGATGAGATGAACATGACCAGCAGAGGGGGGAGGATGAAGGGGAGAATTTGGTTATGCTTACAGGGGTAATAAGAGCTCTATGGTATAGAAAAAAAAGTGATTGAGTAATACGAGCTGAAATCGAAGTCTTAAACAACTTACACCATAAATGATCCCAAACATCAACAGATAACGAGAAGGATAAATCCGTTTCCCAAACAGTTTCAATAGTGCTTTTAGGTCTAAGACCAACAGTATCTAATAACAGTTTATAAATTAGAGCAGCTTTAGGAATTTGTTGAGTAAACAAAGGATATAGAGGAGAGGTAGGAGTAAGGGAAGGAAGGAGATCAAAAGGAGGAAGGGTAGACAAATGAGATGAAATGGCAGAAGTAATAATGTCATATTCTTTGCGAAAGTGTACAGGTAAATCAAACATGGTTTGCATTACAGAAAATGGAAGAATGGAGGAATCAGAGAAAAATTGGTATACAAACATAATATCCTTTTCTTTCCAATACTTGAAAGAAAAAGATTTACCCTTATATTTAAGATATTTGTTATACCATACACTAGAGGAAAGAAAACATTGTAAGGGTGAGGAGTCTTTCGAGAAAACATTGTGCAGGAGAGTATGGGAGTATTTCAGTACAGGATGAGTAGTCAAAAATGAACAATGTGACATAAATAAAGATTGTTGGAAAGTAAAATCCTTTAACAAGGATCGTTCGAGTGCAATCCATCTGGGCAGAGGGGTATCAATAAAATTGAAAGCCAATGAAAAAGCTTGTTTTATTAAAAAGGCAGAGTGGTATGACTGAAAGTCAGGAAAGCGAACCCCACCTTTAGATTTCGGGCGTATAAGTTTATGTAGGGCAATACGAGGTCTCTTATTATTCCACAAAAATTTAGAGCAGATGGAGTTCAACCGGTTAAAATATAATTTAGGGATTTTCACCGGAAGCATGGAAACAGTGTACAAAATATGTGGGGAAATCATCATTTTAATGGTGTCTAAACGACCCCACCAAGAAAGAAAAAGGGGAGACCATAATTGAAGAAGTGACTGAATTTTTTGAGTAAGGGAAGTAAAGGTCAGTTTAAGTGTGTCACCTAAAGTAGAGGAGAACCAAATACCCAAGTATTTGATCTTGGAGGGACACCAGGCGAAATCAGTTGCAGCAAACATATGTTGGTAGCAAGATGAGTTTAAGGGTAGGACCTCCGTTTTAGAGAGATTAAGCTTATATCCAGAAACAGAGGAGTATAAGCGGACTTCTTCTAAAAAAGGAGGAAGCGAAGAAACAGGATTAGCCATGTAAACCAGGACATCATCGGCATAAGCCGAAATTTTTGTCTCAAATGATGACAATTTGAACCCATTAATGAGGGGATTAGAACGGATTTTAATGAGAAAGGGTTCAAGGCAAAGAATAAAAAGTAAAGGGGAAAGGGGCAGCCTTGTCTAGTTCCTCTGGTTAAGGCGAAAAATTTTGAAAATTGATTATTAACAAAAACACTTGCACGAGGAGCAGAATATAGTAGTTTAACTAAGGAAATGAAAGAGGGGCCAAACCCAAACCATTGTAATGATTTGAACATGTAATTCCAATTAATACGGTCGAACGCTTTCTCAGCGTCCAGGGATAAGGCAGCTAGGGGGGCTTTAAAATTCTTACTATGTGAAATAATATTGGCAAAAACACGAGCATTGTCAGCAGCAAGTCTACCTTTCACAAAACCGACTTGATCAGTGCTGATTAGGAGAGGGATTATGGAGTCAAGGCGGGTAGCTAGAATTTTGGCAAAAATTTTACAATCGTAATTAATGAGGGAGATAGGCCGGAAGTTTTTACACAAGGAGTGGTCTTTGTCAGGCTTAGGGATTATGATAATTAGGGCATCCAAAAAGGATCCAGAGGCTTTGGCATTAGTAATAAAGGAGTTAAAAAGTTGTAACAGATGAGGAACAAAAATAGTGTGCATGGTAGAATAAAACTCAATTGGGAGACCATCTGGGCCAGGGGCTTTCGATTTCTTTAGGGATGTAATTGCCTTTAGAATTTCCTGAGGAGTAATGTCAGACTCTAATTGCTGAAATTCGGTAGGGAGAGATGGGGGAGGAGGCAGGTCATTGAAGAAACGGGAGAGATCATCATCATCAGGAAGCGTATCATCAGTATATAGGAGTTTATAGTAGTTATGGAATACTTGTGCAATATCCTCATCAGATGAAACCAGGGTGTTAGTTACTTCATTGAGAATGGGGCCAATTGATTTACGTTCAGATTTAATTTTGAGATAATTTGCTAGCATTTTACCAGCTTTATTCTGCCCCCTCATGAAATTTAGATTTAATCTTCAAAAGGGTGTTACAAGCTTCAACCGTGGCAATTTGATTAAGATCAGATTTGGCTTTGATAAGTTGGAGGAGAGCGTCAGGATTCTTGGAAGAAAAGTAAGAGTGTTCTAGGGTCTTAATGTTGGAGAGTTGGGTGATATATTTAGCACGGTTGAGTTTTTTCTTCTGAGAAACATATGAAATAGTGAAACCACGTAAGGCAGCTTTAAAGGCATCCCAATTATTCGAAACTGAAGTGTCATCAGGTAAATTGAGGGAAAAGTATTCAGAAATGAAATCTTTAACTTTAGACATAAAGACCGAATCAGAGAGAAGGAAAGTATTAAATTTCCATCGATTAAAAGAGGAGGATGTTTGAGCTAGGTCAAAAGTGGCATAAACAGGTGCATGGTCCGACAAAAAAATAGAACCAATTTCGGATTTCTGAATTGCAGGGAGAAGAGATTTGCTGACTAGAATATAGTCAATTCTGGACCTGGTGTGGTGAACATTGGAGTAAAATGTATATTCGAGCGAGTTCGGATTGCATGTCTTCCAGACATCAAAAAGGGGACGTGAGGCAATGGCCGATTGAAAGGATTTATGTGTCTTATCAGGCTGGAATTTGGAGGAAGACAGTCTATCAGAAAAGGGATCTAACCATTGGTTAAGGTCACCAGCTATGACAATGTTAGGGCAGTCAATGGAGGATATGAGGACTTTGACGTCAGACCAAAACTTAGGATCTGGTCGGACAGGCCCATAAACATTTAGGAGGACCATCGGTTTGTTTTGTATCACCACTTTTGACAGAACCCATCGACCCCCGTCATCCGTTTGAGATGAGATAATTTGAACATCCAAACCTTTACGAAATAGTATAGCAACACCACCTTTTTTATCAACAGCAGGAGAGAATACAACTTGACCCACCCAAGCCCTCTTAAGTTTCAGTGATTCAACATCTGTACAATGAGTCTCTTGGAGAAAAGCAATCTGAGCATTTAACTTGGATAAGTGGGATAGTACCTTCTGACGTTTAACAGGGTGTCCAAGACCACGAACATTCCACGTCACAAAATTACACATGATGGAAGACAAGGTAGAAGGATAACATCTGGGTCCAATACACTGCGGGTGAACAACTACAAGGGAAGACAGTGGAGACAAACACGTTAAAAATGAGAACCAAATACTGAATATGACAAAAGGCAAGGAGAGTCGGGTAAATATGGGGAAACATTAGACGAATGAGCATTTCAAGCATAAGGAAAGAAGAAGGGGAGCAACGAGCAGTACAGTAGGTAATAAGAAGAAAGGAAGATAGGCACACAAAGAAAACCACGAAACATAAATGAACGTGGGGAGAGCATGCATGGCCTGTGAAAAGAAAAAAGAGAGAAGAAAGAAAGAGATGAAGAAAGAAAACAAACAGATCAAGGCAAAAAAGCCAGATCTGAGAGAACAGAGAAGAGCTAGACATTAGGAGCATGGAGACGCCGGCGAAGGCGCCAACCCCACAGAACGACGGAAAACGCGGGAATATAGATAGGAGATAAACAAAAAGAAGAGAAGTCGTAGGAAAGAATTACAAGAGAGAAACCAGGACAAGGCCACAACAGTCGTCAGGACATAAGATAAGTGAATGCAGGAAAAAGATAAGAATCATTTTCAGTCATTGGTGTCCATAGTGGAAGAGGCAGCAGAAACATTCCGGAGATATTCTCGAAGCTTCTGAGGATCATCAAATGTACGGGAACGACCGTTGTGAGTTATTTTGCAGAGACAGGGATGTAGGATTCCATATTGAATGTGCAAGTCCCTCATATGTGGTCGTAAATTGAGGAACTCCTTGCGACGAGCATTCGTGGCGTTTGATAAATCCTGGGCAAGAAAGATGGTATGTCCTGACCAGAGGAGGCGACGTTTAAGTCTCGCAGCTTTAAGAACAGTCATCAATTCGGTGAATTCAAGAAAAAGCAGGATAATGCCTCTAGGTTTGGTCGGGTTTGACGTGAGACGGCCCAAACGGTGAGCACGCTGTATATTTAGAGGAGTAGATTCTGGTTGGAGGTCCAAAAGTTCATAGAGGAATTTGCGGACGAAGGACACCATGTCGGTCCCCTCAAGGGACACCGGAACACCATAAATACGAAGGTTATTCCTTCTGTTACGATTTTCAAGGTCCTCTGTGTGAAGTTTCAACTGCTGTATCTCCTTTTCAAGAATAGGAATTTTCGTAGATACATCCTGGACGTCACTGATGCGTTGTTCGAGTTGTAAAACCTTGTTCTCCATAACGACCCAGCGCTCTTCTATCTGCTTGAGCTTCTCGTTAGTTGCCACCATAAATGGTTGTAAGCCACGTACCTCTTCTAAAATGGAGTCCAGCACAGGGTTCTGAGAGGAACGAATAGGAGAAGGAGGGTCATTCTTGAGGCGTTTCGGTGTAGTACCGGTGACAGAAGATCTCGCATGTCCCGCGTTCTGAGACATGATACCAACAGAGGGGCAAACGAGGAGGACCACAGGAGGAAAAGTCACACCGCAAGATCCAAAACGTTGAGACCCTATATATAGAGCGAGCAGAGGCACTGGGAGGAAGAGGCCGTAGAAGAGGTACTACGGAGCAGTGGAGAAGGAACAACTCAAACCCACATGGTGTGCAACGAAATGGAGCAAAAATCAAGGCAATATGCAAGCAGAAAACCATCCAGGAGTATTGCAGAGAAGCAACAGCAAAGCGTCCATAGGAATTGAGACCCCAGGGGGGCAACTAGTACTCCACAGAAGGTTATGAGTAGATGAGAGGGAGGTGTTGGATAGTGCGCCAGACACACCACAAAATGGCCGCCGCTAATCAATATTAATATAGTGAGAGGACATGAAGAGAGTTGCAGCGCCAAAAGTCGCGAGGGTAGAGTAGGAACATATTAGACGGTCCCCACAACATACCTTTGCAACATATGGCCATATGGCGTAGCAGGAGAAGCACCAGGCTGCTGATGCGGCAAATGTGAAGAGAAAACGGGACGCGAGCTCGGCGGCACAAAATGGCGGCCGCTCGCGTCCCACAACAGCCGAGGGATGTTTACCGGCAAAACTGGTGGAAATCGGCAATCAGGAGGGCCACCGCATCGCGCAGCAGACGGGGACCATGTTCCGCCGTACAGGGATGCCGCTTGCTGGTCTCCGCATAAGAATAAAATATCAGGAAACGAACTTCAAGTCCCGCGTTGTCCCGGAGCTCATGGAGGATGCGCCATTGCTCGCCGGCGCGTAAGCCACGCCCCGTACTTCTGAGTTTTTAACAGTGAAGTTATGTTTGGGCAGTGTATGGTATCAGGCAGGAAGTAGACATATAAAAAAGTGCATGTGATGAAGCCTAAGTAAATTCATAATTATACCAGAGAAGCCTAACTCAATCCATAACTATAACAGAGAAGCCTATCTCAATCTATAAATAACTAACAGAAAACGTTTTTCAAAATTAACTTAAAGTGCACAACATAGTTCCCCTTACAAATTAACAACTTACCTTTCAGAAAGCAGTTGAAGTTTTGAGAGAAAATCCTTTATAAATGTACCTCAGGTAGTACTAGTCAAAATGGCCGTGTTTCCCTCTCATTTTTCATATATATTCATGTACATAACCAATCAAATGTCAGCACATAAAAATACAAAACGAAAGTAACATTTTAATTGGTTGTAAATTCTAACACTTTCATATGTGTTTTTGTCATGTAATTTACCTCAGGATATTTAGACAGGGCTACCGCCCAAATGGCTCAATGGAATTCCACCAAATTTGGGAAAATGGTAGGGACTGGTATGTAGTAGGGCCTATTCTATATATATTTTGGTGAAAGTCTCTCCAGTGGTTTTTATGTAAATTAACTTACACATTTTTTGGGAAGCGCTTACCGGTGCGCGCCCCGGTACGCGCACCGGCTGCGCAACGGGAGTCCTCCATCTTGTGTTTCGGTACAATTGGAACACGAGATGGAGGACAAACAACATTGGGAATGAGTAAAAGGGGGCATGGTAGAGACCCCCTGACCCCCTAGGTTTTCTGAGGGGGGCTTAGGAGGCCCATATAGGCCCCCCCCCCCAAAAAATGTTTTTACATTTTCGCGGGGAGCGTACCGGGGAGCGTACTTTGGTGAAAATTAGTGAAAAAAGTTAGAGTAAAATAATTATTTTGAGTGATCAGAGGTAGGGTAGCCCTGAAAAGAGCTTTTGGGTTCTGTGGCTGATTAAGGTACCTACAAGTAGGTTCCAATGCACAGTCTTAAATTCAGGAGGAATATTCTATTCCCCTCATCTGAGAAGTGCACACCATCTCCTCTGTAGATATCTTGCATGTTGTAACGCAAGTTATTATTGTATATTGAAACCATTCCATAGTCTCTCATGTAAGCAGAAACAGATTTATTCACATGTTTCCGTGCTTACTCAAATTGTGGACAAAATTGGTTGGACCACTTCCATTTCTGTCTTTGGCATACATTGGAATATACCAAGGCAGTTTGTGGAAAAAGTGCCATCAATTGCTCAAAGGTGTCCTTTAAAAGCATTTCCAGACCTACCCCAGTCAAAGTGCCTAGGTCATTTCCACCACAGTGCAGAATTATGAGGTGAGGGTGTGGCAGATGCAAAAAGGTTTTCACCAATGGTATCAATTGGTGACATCTCAAACCTCTCTGGCCAATCCACTTGATGTCTACATTTGGTAAATCAAGGTTGTGAAAATGTCTGATAGCTGTGTACCTTTGAGCACAGTGGATGTAGCTATGTCCAATAATCCAGACAGAATACATGGTGAGAGGAGGTTCTGGTGCAGTCAGATGAAGTGTGGAAATGAAATGGTAGTTGGAACAGTAGGAGTTTGCAAAACAAACTGTGGAGTTTCAGTGCTCTTGATTGGTGGATTCAGATAGTTGAAAACTGAAAGTTAGGGTGCATGGTTCTGTTCTGTGAAAGAAGTAATTTGAATGGTTAAGAAAAAGTCATTTAAAGAAACATTGCACTGGATAAGCTGGTGTATTGAGAGGTCAAACATCCTTGCTGAGTTCATTTGCAAAATTGTAGAATAAACTTTTAAACCTGAGAGCTCAGTGAGGAGGGAGTTGCTATGGTAACAGGCAGAAAGGGCTGAGGGGGGAAGAGTGTTGGCTTTGAAATAGTGAGGGAAGAGTTTTAATTGGTTAACATGAGGGATATGTGTGTAGAATTAGAGGTTTTCTGTGCCATTCATGGTTGCAGTGTCTGGAGTGCATACCTTTTGCTCTGCTAAAGAAATATTGGTGTGTGTGTCTGACACTGTTCTCAATCTCCCAAAGCATTTGTAAAGGTGAGTAATGATTCATTTAATATAGATAGAGACTTGTGTGCTCTATGGAGAAGATTTGGAAGCACATTGTGTTTTTTTAATGTTGCTTAGTGTCATGTTTTTTGATAATGCTTGGTAAAAAGATTTTGCTGCATAGAGAAATTGTATTTTGTAAAATTGTGAAGTTTCAGTAGTGACATGGAATGCTTGTATATAGGACCTGTGCTGTGTTTCTTAAATGTGATGTGAAAAACGATTTTGGGGAAAATAAATGGCTTTTACATTTTTGAGAAGGAATAAATAGTGTCTGCATGATTAAGGAAAACAATTTGAACTTTTCACAATGATGTCACCTGTGTTAACTCAGATTAGGAAGCAGATTGATCTTCTTTCTTGTTGGTTTGTGTCATGTTTTTTGCTAATGCTTAGTATTAACATTTACAAGATAGAGGAATAGTATTTTGTGAAATAGTGAGGTTTCAGTAGTGAAATTGAATGCTTGTACATAGGACCTGCGCTCTGTTTCTAAAATGTTATTTAAAAAACGATTTTGGGGCAAATGAATGGCTTTTACACTTTTGAGAAGGAAATAATAAATATATTTGAACTTTTCACAATGATGTCACCTGTGTTACCTCAGATTAGGAAGCAGATTGAGACTCTTTCTTGTTGGTTTGTGTCATGTTTTTTGATAATGCTTGGTATCAACATTTGCAAGATAGAGGAATTGTATTTTGTAAAATAGTGATGTTTCAGTAGTGAAATTGAATGCTTGTACATCAATCAATCAATCAATCAAGCATTTATATAGCGCACTACTCACCCGGAGGGTCTCAAGGCGCTGGGGGGAGGGGGTCCGCTACTGCTCGAACAGCCAGGTCTTAAGCTGCTTCCTGAAGGCGAGGTGGTCTTGGGTCAGGCGGAGGTGGGTCGGAAGGGAGTTCCAAGTCTTGGCGGCCAGGTAGGAGAAGGACCTTCCTCCTGTGGTGGCTCTTCGGATGCGGGGGACGGCGGCGAGGGCGAGGGCGTGGCTGGTCGATCGAAGCTGGCGTTTGGGGGCGTAGAAGTTGAGGCGGCTGTTGAGGTATCCTGGGCCTTGGTTGTGTAGGGCTTTGTGTGCGTGGGTGAGGAGCCGGAAGGTGATTCTCTTGTTGACCGTGAGCCAGTGCAGGTCTCTCAGGTGTCCGGAGATGTGGCTGCGGCGGGGGATGTCCAGGATGAGTCGTGCTGAGGTGTTCTGGATCCGCTGGAGTCTCTTCTGGAGTTTGGCGGTGGTTCCGGCGTAGAGGGAGTTGCCGTAGTCCAGACGGCTGGTGACGAGGGCCTGGGTGACCGTCTTCCTGGTCTCAGAGGGGATCCATCGGAAGATCTTGCGTAGCATGCGCAGGATGTTGAAGCATGACGAGGAGACGGCGTTGACTTGTCTGGTCATGGAGAGGGAGGAGTCCAGGATGAAGCCCAGGTTGCGTGCGTGGTCTGTTGGTTTGGGTGCGCTGCCCAGGGCGGGGGGCCACCAGGAGTCGTCCCAGGCAGAGGGTGAGGATCCTAGGATGAGGACTTCCGTCTTGTCCGAGTTCAGTTTCTGGCGGCTGTTCGACATCCATTTGGCTACGTCTGTCATCCCTTCGTGCAGGTTGGCTCTGGCGGTGGTGGGGTCGTTGGTGAGAGAGAGGATCAGCTGGGTGTCGTCGGCGTAGGAGATGATGTTGAGGTTGTGCTGGCGTGCGATGGCTGCGAGGGGGCTCATGTAGACGTTGAAGAGTGTTGGGCTGAGCGAGGAGCCTTGAGGAACGCCGCAGATGACTTCGGTGGCCTCCGATCTGAACGGGGGGAGGCGGACTCTCTGTGTCCTTCCGGCGAGGAAGGAGATGATCCACTCCAGTGCCTTCTCCTGGATTCCGACATTGCTGAGGCGCTGTACTAGGGTATGGTGGCAGACAGTGTCGAAGGCCGCGGAGAGGTCCAGGAGGATGAGGGCCGCTGTTTCTCCGTTGTCGAGCAGGGCTCGGATGTCATCGGTAGCTGCGATCAGGGCGGTCTCGGTGCTGTGGTTCGGCCGGAAGCCAGACTGCAAGAGGTCGAGGGAACCGTTCGTCTCGAGGAAGGCGGCCAGTTGCTTGTTGACGGTCTTCTCGATGACTTTTGCCGGAAACGGGAGCAGCGAGATGGGGCGGTAGTTCTTGAGGTCGGTGGGGTCGGCTGATGGTTTCTTGAGTAGAGCACTGAGTTCGGCGTGCTTCCAGCTCTCCGGGAAGGTGGCGATGTCGAAGGAGGTGTTGATGATGTCCCGCAGGTGGGGTGCGATGACAGTTACGGCCTTGTTGAAGACGTGGTGAGGGCAGGGGTCTGTCGGAGATCCGGAGTGGATGGAGTTCATCGTGCGGATGGTGTCTTCGGTGCTGATCGGGGTCCAGGCGCGGAGGGTGGTGGTGGGGGGCGGTGGTTCGGTCGTGGCGTGCGTCGGTTGAGTGCTGAAGCTGTTGTGGATGTCCGCGATCTTGTTGTGGAAGTAGGAGGCGAGGGAGTTGCAGAGGTCTTGCGAGGGGGTGATGTCGTTGTTTCCGGCGTTGGGGTTGGAGAGCTCTTTCACGATGTTGAAGAGTTCCTTGCTGTTGTGTGCGTTGTTGTCCAGTCGTTCCTTGAATGCGGTTTTCTTGGTGGCGTGGATCAGTTGGTGGTGTTTTCGGGTGGCGAGCTTGAGGGCAGTCATGTTGTCCGGTGTTGGGTCTCTGCGCCAGGTTTTCTCGAGTGCTCTGCAGTTCTTCTTGGAGCTCTTGAGTTCGTCGTTAAACCATGGGGCTTTCTTGCTGCCGGGTCTGCTCGGCGGGGTCTTCAGAGGGGCGAGGTCATCTGCGCAGTCGCTGATCCATTTCGTGAGGTTGGTGGCCGCTTGGCTGGGGTTCATTGTGCTGGTGGGAGGGTTCTTGTTCGGGGAAGTAGCGAGCTGGTCTGCAGTGATCTTGTTCCAGCTTCTGCGGGGAACCTGTTGCTGGTGATGGTGGAGCGTGGTCCTCCTGAAGCTGAAGTGGACGCAGCTGTGGTCCGTCCAGTGGAGTCCCGTGGCGTGGCTGAAGGCGATGTCCTTGCTGGAAGAGAAGACCGGGTCGAGTGTGTATCCGGTGTAGTGGGTGGGGGAGGTCACCAGTTGCTTGAGTCCGAGGTTGGCGAGGTTGTCCAGCAGGGTGGTGGTGTTGCGGTCGTTGTTGTTCTCCAGGTGGAAGTTGAGGTCCCCGAGGAGGATGTAGTCAGCGGAGAGGAGGGCGTGCGGGCTGATGAACTCGGCGATGTCCTCGCTGAATTGTGTGCGTGGTCCCGGGGGTCTGTAGATGAGGGTGCCTCTGAGGGTGGTCCTGGGGTTGATGTGGATCTGGAAGTGCAGGTGTTCGGCGGGGGCGAATAAGAAGGGAGCCGGGAGGGAGGGTCCGCTGGGAGGCGGGGAGCGCGTGGGCCAATCGGCAGGCGGGAGGGCGGGGTCGCGGCAGGTAACGGCGGTAAAAACCTATGCGGGCTTGGTGGGCGGCCCTGCGGCGGCTGGGGATCCGGGGATCCGAGGTCGGGCGGCCCTGCGGCGGCTGGGGCTCCGGATCGGCGTCTGGCAGGCAGCAGGTGATGAGGCAGGCAGAGCAGGCGGGGAGCGTGGGGGCGACCAGGCCGTGGAGGGCGCAGTGGTCGCTCCTGAACCGTGGTCTGGGTCCCCTTGAGAAGGGAGCCGGGAGGG
This sequence comes from Lissotriton helveticus, assembly GCF_964261635.1. Taxonomy (NCBI): domain Eukaryota; kingdom Metazoa; phylum Chordata; class Amphibia; order Caudata; family Salamandridae; genus Lissotriton; species Lissotriton helveticus. Next base: position 1,207,931,925 of record NC_136057.1, read on the forward strand.
AGGGTCCGCTGGGAGGCGGGGAGCGCGTGGGCCAATCGACAGGCGGGGGGCGGGGTCGCGGCAGGTAACGGCGGGAAAAACCTATGCGGGCTTGGTGGGCGGCCCTGCGGCGGCTGGGGCACCGGGGATCCGAGGTCGGGCGGCCCTGCGGCGGCTGGGGCTCCGGATCGGCATCTGGCAGGCAGCAGGTGATGAGGCAGGCAGAGCAGGCGGGGAGCGTGGGGGCGACCAGGCCGTGGAGGGCGCAGTGGTCGCTCCTGAACCGTGGTCTGGGTCCCCTTAAGAAGGGAGCCGGGAGGGATGGTCCGCTGGGAGGTGGGGAGCGCGTGGGCCAATCGGCAGGCGGGGGGGCGGGGTCGCGGCAGGTAATGGCGGGAAAAACCTATGCGGGCTTGGTGGGCGGCCCTGCGGCGGCTGGGGCGCCGGGGATCCGAGGTCGGGCGGCCCTGCGGCGGCTGGGGCTCCGAATCGGCGTCTGGCAGGCAGCAGGTGATGAGGCAGGCAGAGCAGGCGGGGAGCGTGGGGGCGACCAGGCTGTGGAGGGCGCAGTGGTCGCAGTGATCGGTACATAGGACCTGCGCACTGTTTCTTAAATGTTATTTAAAAAACGATTTTGGGGCAAATGAATGGCTTTTACATTTTTGAGAAGGAATAAATAGTGTCTGCATGATTAAATAAATATATTTGAACCTTTCACAATCATGTCACCTGTGTTACCTCAGAATAGGAAGCAGATTGTGCTTTTTTCTTGTTGGTTTGTGTCATGGTTTTTGACAATGTTTGGTATCAATGTTTGCAAGAGAGAGGAATTGTATTTTGTAAAATAGTGAGGTTTCAGTAGTGAAATGGAATGCTTGTACATAGGACCTGCCCTCTGTTTCTTATATCTTATTTGAAAAACGATTTTGGGGCAAATGAATGGCTTTTACATTTTTGACTAGGAATAAATAGTGTTTGCATGATTAAATAAATATATTTGCACATTTCACAATCATGTCACTTGTGTTACCCTAGATTAGGAAGCAGATTGTGCTTTTTTCTTGTTGGTTTTTGTTATGTTTAATGATAATGTTTGGTATCAACATTTGCTAGATAGAGGAATTGTATTTTGTAAAATAGTGAGGTTTCAGTAGTGAAATGGAATGCTTGTACATAGGACGAGCGCTCTGTTTCTTAAATGTTATTGGGAAAACGATTTTGGGGCAAATGAATAGCTTTTACATTTTTGAGAAGGAATAAATAGTGTCTGCAAGATTAAATAAATATATTTGAACCTTTCACAATCATGTCACCTGTGTTTCCTCAGATTAGGAAGTAGATTGTGCAGATGAGGTGAGGCATGTCCAGGGGTGCAGAGGAGGTGAGGCCTGTGTCCAAGAATGCAGAGGAGAGGACTCACCTCCTCTGACCCTTAGACAAGCCTCACCTCCTCCGTGCCCCCTGGACAGGCCTCAATGTATTGGGTATAATTGATGGTAACAGGGTGCAGATGAGGTGAGGCCTGTCCAGGGGTGTAGATGAGGTGAGTTAATTTTGTGTAAGAATAGGTCTCTTTATCAGTTTGGTTCAACACAGTCTTTTCTGGCAAAGCAATAAGTTACTCAATTTAGACAGGTATATATTTATGCATTCGTGCCACGTTACCATAAAGTGGATGGAGTTGTTCTCACTAGCAGAATTAGGAAAGCATGAATACTGTGACTTAATGTATGGTATACATGAATTATTTTTTATATAAATGTCTTTTTTATATTATGTCTATTTTTATTACAGGTGTAGTAATTTCCTGAAGAAGGCGTTTTGATACGCCGAAACGCGCGTCGACAATTTACCGATAATTACTACTGTGTTTTTGATTATTATGATAACTGCATTCATATTGTGTATTTTTAACTCTTGCCTTTGTACTGTAATTTCTTGTGTATTGCTATGTATTGCTATGATAATTCTTCTTTTTTAGTACACTGTATTGAATACATCATATATAAATAAAATAAAAAATACTGTGGCTGTTTTAACATATGTTTTTGTTTGCTTATTGTTGTTGTTGAGCACTCCTTGGTACACTGTAATTATCATTTATTAATTGCCTAGGAAATATATTTACTCACATTAGTTCAAGTTGTGAGCCATTTTTTAATGAGGAGAGTTACTTCCAGGAGAATGTTTTGGTGCATGCAGTTGACACCAGTGGTCCAGCATATGAGGAGAAAGACGGTTGTCCGATTGAAAAAGAGAAACTTGTGTCTAGAGATGCAGAAGAGGTGTTAGCTGATGAAGTTTTAGGGAGAAGTACTAAGGGTCTAGTGTACACTTGGAAGTGTAGTAGTATTTGTAGTGTGCAACAGGATTCAATCGATTTTCTTCGTAATTTCTTACGTACATATAGTAAGAAAAGTCTAAAACAGAAAATGAAGATGTTGCAAGACTTAGATCCTTGCAGAGTGAGAGAAAACACAGGTTTGCATGGGCATTCACTGGCTTGACTTTCTAGAAAAGTATGGCAGAGTGTTTTTCATCATTTTAGGATGTTAGCAGTGCATCATAATAAAATGAGGAAATTAGTGAGAAGGTTGTATTATGCAAAAAGTCCAGCACTTAAGCTTAAACAGTTAAACAGTGCTCTTTTGCATGAATCTGAAATAGATGTGAAGAACATTTGTGAAGAAATTGAGTTATGTTATTTTGGTGAAAAAGAGGACAGTGTAGAAATTGACACAGTAATAGAAGGTAATGTGGAAGACAATGTACAGATTTCAAGTACAGAAACGTTTGACCAGGAAATTTCCAAGTTTAAGGTGAAATCAAGTGAAAGGTCAAATTTTAGTTGTGTGTGTTGTCGACGAACTCATTATAAGCATCAGACTAGATTAGTTGATTTATATGTAAAAAGCGAAAAGGTAAATAATAATGAGTGGAAGGATTTTGCAACTTATTTGTTGGTAGAAAATTGTTTTGATTTGGGTTCCGATCAACGTATTTGTAAATATTGTTATAATAAATTAAATGAAAACAGAATGCCTGCTAGAGCTGTTCATAATAATCTGGAGTTGGTAGACATTCCTTCTGAATTGATGGATTTAAATACCTATGAGTCTATTCTGATTCAGTGTGTGCATCCTTTTCAGGCTATTGTTCGCATGGAGCCTAAGATAGGGAAATTGCCTCCTTCAGATTTACAGAGACGATTAAAGCGAAGAGTTGTTTATTTGCCTCTAGATTTCAAGAAAAATATTGATACAATTGGTGTAGAAAAAGTGGAAGAGGAACCTCTGGTTATTCTAGTTAATGGGGTTCCGACAAAGAGTAAGAAAATCTGGCAAGATTTAGTGGATGTTAGGAAAGTCAAAAAGGCAACGTTGTATTTGGTCGAAAACAATGAGTACTACAAACATGTATGTGTTGGTGCAGAGGAAACAGTTGCAGAAGAAGACAGTGATTGTTTAGCCGGCCAAATTGAAAAAGTTGATGTGTCTAGAAGTGAAGAAATATATGAACATTATGCTGTTCATCCTTTGCATTCCAAAGACGTAATGGGGAATGCAATTGACTTGTTTCAAATGAAAGCAGCAAAAGGAAGTCCCATTAGTGTATGGGAAGAAAGTTTGGAAGCTTGTTGTTTTCCACAGTTATTTCCAACAGGTCAAGGTGGACGATATGACGATCGACCAGTTCAAATTCCTGCATCTGAATACCGGACTTTAAGATTATATGCTGAAGATCCAAGGTTTCGTCAATGCATTCCGTATTTGTTTCATCTACTGTATGAAAGTGACTTGTCTGGGCTTTCTTATGCAGTGAACCATATATTGAAAAGTGGACCACATCTGCAAAATGTTTCGGCGAGGGACTTTATGGAGAAAGTGAATCTGCAAGATAATATTTTGGAATCTCATCTAATCAATCTCATGGCATGTCAGCGTGGTACAAACGAGTATTGGTTCCGTCGTCATGGGGAATTGAAATGTATGCTAAGAAACTTAGGAACTCCTACATGGTTCCTCACTCTTAGCTGTGCTGAGTATGCATGGGACGACTTACTTTAATTTCTACAAGAGGCAAATGCAAACATACAAAATATAGAATTCAAAACACCTGGAGAACTGTGTTCTTTGGATCCAGTGAATGTATGCAGATATTTCAATCATAGATTTGAAGCTATGATGTCTTTTATTACCAACAAAAAAAATCCTCCCCTTGCAGAGGTTTTGGATTTCTTTTGGAGAAAGGAGTATCAAGCGACAGGTGCTCCTCACATACATATGTTGTTATGGATTAAAGATGCACCCAAATTTGGAACAGATTTGGATGACACAGTGATGAGTTTCATTGAAGAGTATTCAACATGTGCTGTTCCGAAAACTACCGAAGAAAACAGTTTAAGGCAATACGTTTTACGCTTTCAATCCCATCGTTGTGGAAAGTACTGTCGTTGAAAATTCAGAAACAAGGACAAGTTCTACACAAAATGTCGTTTCGGGTTTCCACGACCAGTGATTTCTAAAGGAAGAGTAAATAATTTGATGTCTTCTCTGCGACATACTGTGACGAGGAAATCACCAAAAAATACATACAATTTAAAAAGAAACGAAGAATCCAAGTACATCAACGACTACAACCCAGTGATTTTGTCCGTGTGGAAAGCTAACATGGATATTCAGTTAGTTGCTGACAACTCTATTGCTGTGGCTCGATATGTGACGTCTTACATCACAAAAAAAGAAAAGACAGAACTGAAGGAAATGTGGGAGGACATTTCACATGAAAAGAGTATAAGTAAAAAATTATACAGTTTCAGTCTGAAGATGTTGTCGCATCGAGAAATTAGAGCATATGAATGTTCTGATCGGTTATCATCAGCAAGTCTCTATGCCAAATCTAGAACAATCATTTGGGCGCGTCTAGGTCGTGCTGCAACACGAAACCGAGTTTTGAAATCTGTACAAGAAATTGAGTATTTGGCGGAGAAAGAACCAAACAGTACAGATATTTTGAAGACAAACATGTTGGATACATACTATCCAAATAGAAGTAATCATCTTGAGAACAGTTGTTTGTATGAAGTTCTGCAAAACTATAGTTATAAGAGGAACATCACAGAAGATATCAATAATGGAATATATGCTGTCATTGGGTGTGAAGGATGTCTAGTTAAGCAGAGAAAAGGCCATTTGATTAATCATCGAAAATTGAGTTGCGAATCTCCAGACAAAAGGGAATTTTACTATTTAGCTCTTTTGCAACTCTTTAAGCCATGGCGTACAGAAGAGGAACTACTTGGAGATTTTCTCTGTTACGAAGATTCTTTTAATGCAACCAAGGATACCATAGAATGTCCTCTTTTTCCAAATTATCTGCAAATGTTGAACGAAGAAATCGAGCAAGAAGCCACAATTGCTGTAGAGATTGCTGGAGACAGTTCTCAAGACAGTCAGAGTTCTACTTCATTGAGTCAGGATCCACTAGGAGGACCAATTATCCAAAATGAAGCTGCCACTGCCATGGATGAGGTGGAAAGAGCTATGGAACAAGCTCAAGAGGATGTAGTTAACTTAGAAGATTTGGTGAAACAACTAAACGTTGAGCAGAAACAGATATGTGACGAAGTCGCAGAACAGATTGAACATGGATTCAGTCATTTGAAAAAAGAGTGCCCATGTACATCATTTAAGCCTGTCCGACTGTACGTGAGTGGAGAAGCGGGAACTGGAAAACGTTTTCTGATTAAAGCAATTGCAACTGATCTGCAGAAAAGGACTGAATCACCGCTGTCTTGTGTTGTTACCGCTCCAACTGGGCTGGCAGCACATAACATTAAAGGGATTACTTTACATCGTTTACTGATGCTACCAGTTGAGCATGATAATAAATTGCAATACCACAAGCTATCTGGAGATGCATGTTCTGAAGTTTCCAGAGACCTGAAGAAAATGAAACTTCTTATCATTAATGAAGTAAGCATGGTCTCAAATCTAATGCTTGCTTTTGTGCATTTGAGAATGCAAGAAATTCTTAGAACAGAGTATGATATGTTATTTGGAGGGAAACACATTATTGTTTTTGGAGATCTACTGCAGTTGACTCCAGTGAAAGGACAACCAGTGTTTAAAATGCTCACGCATGAAGATACCAGGAAGTGCCTAGGAAGCATTGGAAACGTTAATATATGGTTAAATTTCAAATATGCAGAACTGCTTCAAAATATGCGACAGGCAAAGGATGAAGATTATAAAAATATTCTACAAGATGTAAGAATTGGAAAAGTAAGTGAGCATGTGAAAGAAGCTTTACATGCACGATTAATTTCAAATGTGTATCCAAATGAAAACATTCTTCCAGAGAATATTTTTAAGAAAATTACTGAGAACAAATCTGGGATATGTTTGATGCCAACTCTGCAAGAATGTTCCATCTTCAACAACAAAATGTTAAAGTTAGAAAATGAAGAGATTGTGAAACTGGAAGCTATAGATAAAATAGAGCATATGGGAGCAACAATTATTTTGTCAGAAAATTTGAAATCAAAATTGGATTCATTAGAGAAGAGTATATCTAAAACTGCTGGTTTTTGAAAATACTCTGAATGTGTGTTTAAATTGTCGTATCATTTTGAGAAGGAATTTAAATGTTGAAAGAGGTCTGGTAAATGGGGCAATGGGTCATGTTGTTGAATTTCTGAATTACAGAAATAGAGAGGGAATTGAATTTAAAAAAATTTAATTTGATGGCATTGAGCAAGTACAACAAATCAGTCGTTGTTCTGCTAGATTTTTGCTTGTAAAAGACGTATATGTTCGCCGAAAACAGTTTCCTGTTTGTTTGGCATATGCGGTGACAATTCATAAATCTCAAGGTTTAAGTGTACATAGTGCTTTGGTGAACATTGGAAGTTCTGTGTTTAAAGAGGTTATGGCATATGTGGCATTATCACGAGTCAGAACTTTATCAGGATTGTACTTGATTGAGTGTGATGAAACAAAGATTTTTTGCTGATCTAGATTGTGTTAAAGAATACAATAGGTTAAGAAGAGAGTATGCTCCACATTTGCCTCAATATCCTCTGTTTGAAAAACGTCTGGTAGGCCAAAAATGAAGAAATGAGAATAATTGCAGTGAGGTAGTAGCAAAAAGACAAAAAGTAGATTAAACTGTAATTGTAAGCAGAAAGAAAAAGGATTCTGTTGAAGATGTTGTTAGATTTCAGTTTGAAAACAGTTCTGATGTCAACTGCTATGCTAATGTAGTGGTTAATGTTGTTTTTTTTCTTCAAACTTTACAAGAACAGATTGTTGAAAATCGGGATCAAAGATTCTGCTGTTAATTGAATTCTGTGTTTGAGAAATGTAGCAGTGATAGAGCAAAAATAGTCTTTCAGAAATTCGAAATCTTTTAGACATATGTTCTGGTCAAAGTCAATTTTCACAGAATATTCAGCAGGATTGTCAGGAATTTTTTGTGTATATGTTTGGTGTATTGGAAGATGAAGTTGTAGATGTAGAAAATCTTTTTGGCCTTTCTTATCAATGGCAGCATGACTCCGACAATTGTAGTTTATCAAGTAGTACTAGAATAGACACTGAACGATTTATATATTTGACTTTACCAGGCTGCAAATCAGTGTCTTTTAATAAGCTAGTTAAGGCAGCTGATCACAATATGGTGTGTACCCAATGTAAGTGTGCAATGCTGTCCACATTATTTATACAAACTTATGGTCAGTATGTCATTTTAATGTTCCAACGATGTAGACCTGATGGAACTAAATTGACAACTTCTATTAAAAATGTTGTGGTTTCTCAGTTATCAATTTCAGGAAGAACCTTTGCAACTGTAGCTATTATTTATCATGACGGTCCTTCGACAACATCAGGGTATTACACATGTTATTTAAAATGTCAAAAAGGGTGGAAGCTCTGTAATGATACTCATTTGACTTTCAAACAACGTTTGCCTTTTGACTTAAAAAATTCATACCTAGTGTTTTTAGAACCAAAATGTAAGTAAAGGTAATTGGCCTATGAAGACGGGAGCAGTTAATAAAAGTTAGTTTGCTGTTTAAAATTATATTGTGAGTAAAAGTGATCAAGATAATATAAAAATTCTAGTTGTCATATAGGTACTGTAAGTGGATCACATAGTAAGTGATATCAGTATTATAGGAAATGTTGAATATGAGTGAGCCAGAGATGGAAATATGAATATTTAAACATTGTGAAAATGTTGTATGAGCTTTTCTTTCAGATCGTTGGGAAAACGGTAATTTCAGAGTTTGTTTTGAGTAATTTGAAAACATACTGATACATCTGACACTATTTGGCCCTAAGGAAAAGTGAAGGAATGAGCAAAGAGTCATGACTGAACACAAGGAGGAAATGAAAACATTGAAAAATATTTCAGATGTTCTTGGAGCTTTTCTTATAGAAAGTCGATGAAATGGAAGTTTTAGAGAACATCAGAGTATTTTCCAACGAAAAGGACCTTCATGATGTACTATTTGGCTTAAAGGAAAAGTAAGTGAAACAAAGATTAGTGTACATATGTGATTTTTAAGTTTATATGTTTTTTTTAAACACAATCTTTTAGATTGTGTTTTTTTTCCCCGCTGTCATATGATGAGTAGTTTGAACTCACTGTTTTTAGTGAAATTCAATATATTCTGAGAACAGCAAAAATAAACTATCTAACATGTTGTACAAGTTATTCTATAGTTTGTATTGTGTAATTTAAATTGTATTCCCATTGTCTCACACTCACTTTCCTTTTTCCACCCTCTTTCAGCTCTCTTTACTCACTCACACTGCCTTTCTCTCACTCTGTTTCACCCCGTTCCTTTACTCCACTTCTTTCACAACCCCTCATTCCCATTTCAACTGTCTGCATCCCCTCTCTCCCTTGCACCACTTTTCAGCTTTCAGTCTCTCTGCTTTACTTCCCTTTTCCGTCTTTTCCTCCTTTGCTCTTTTAGTAATTCCTCTTTACTCACTCACCTCTTTTGTCGCACTCTGTCACTATAACTCACCTGCTCTCTCTCACTTATCTTTCTTTGCTCCTTTCTTTTGTCCTCTTCTCTCTGTTTTTCGTTCACTACCTCTATGTCCTCAGTCCCTCACTCTCCCTGTGTTATGCTCACTTGTGTTTATCTACCTTCTATCATTTCTCTTACAACAACTTCACTGCTCCTCTCTCATCGTTCTTCACCCCATTTCTTTTAGTCCGGTTCCATTACTACCCCTCATTTCCTATCTTTCAATGTTCTTCTCTTTACTTTCATCACCGAATCACTTTCACTCAGTACCACTGCTTTAGCCCTCTTCCCCTCTCTTTCCTTCTTTTGCTCCCTTACTCATTTTCCTTTCCTCACTCATTGTACTCCACTTCACTCAGTCCTTCCCTTAGTCCCTCTGTCTACTAACTTCCTCACTCCTTTTCCCTCAATCCTTCTATATTATCCTCACTCCCTTCATCCCTTCACTCTGTGACTCCCCTTCACTCACTCCTAGTCATCTTCCATTCCTCATTCTTGTAAATGCATCCTCAATCAGACTCCTTTCCCTCTCAGTCATTCCCCTTTTACTTACTCCTCTTTCCTGATTTAGTTTTGCTAACTCACATTCTTTTAGTATCTTTCTTACCTTCTGTTCATTTCTCTCTTCTTCTCTTCCTCTCTGTCACTGAATGTATCCGCCTTACTCTTAGTAATTTGCTCTCCTTCTATTTCTTTTTCCCTCTTTTTGTCCTTCTACATTACTTTATTTCCCTTTCTGTGTCCTTCACTCTTACTTTATTTCTTAGTACACTTTTATGATTTTTAACCTCTTGACCTGTCTCTTCTATTTTAAAATATATATTTTACTAATCATAACTTATTTTTTCTTCTCTCTTTCACAGATACAAAGTGTAGTAAAAACATGTAATTAAGTTTACATTAATTATATGGTAAGTGTGACTAAAAAATGTAGTTTGTTATTCCCCTTTGCTTTAACCTCACTACTATTCTCTCACCCTACCTCACTCCTGTTTCCTTACTCTGCTTCCCTCACTTATTCTTATCCTTCATGTTTACTCCTCTTTCCCTTACTCTCCTACCACATTCAACTTCTTTCAGTCCCCCTGCTTTACTTCCCTTACCCTCTGTTCCCTTCCTTCGCTCCCTCACTCATTCCCTTTCCCTTACTCACTTACTCCACTCCTCTCATTCCTTCTCTCAGTCTGTGTCCTCACAGTTCCTCACTCCTGTTCCCTCACTCTGTCTCTCTTACCCTCACTGTCTCTATCCCCTAACTCTATCACTACTCTTTCGTCATGCTCACTCCCTATAACTCACCCACACTCCCTCACTTACCTTTCTTTGCTGCTTCACTCAGTCCTTTTCAGTCACTCCTTCCTTTACTCTCTCTGTCCTTTCTCTCTGTCACTCCCCATGTCTTACCCTTATTCACTTTTATCCACCCTCTTTCACCCCTCTTTACTTACACTCACTGCTCTTTTCTCACCCTCCCTCACCGCTGTTCCTTTACTCCGGTTCCGTCACTACCCCTCATTCCCCATCCTTTACTGTCCTTCCCTTTACTTTCAACACCCACTCACATTCTCCCAGTACCTCTGCTTTAGTCTTCTTCCTCTCTCTTCCCTTCTTTCGCTCCCTTATTCATTTTCCTTTTCTCACTTACACCCTATTACACCTTCTCTCTGTCTTACTATCTATTACACAGTCCCTCTGTGTTGCTCCCTCTAGCTCTCTTTCTCTTAACATCACTCTCTCTGTCCCCTTCCCTCATGCTCACTCCTTCATAATTTTTTTAAATATTTTTTTGGGTGCGCGCCCCGGTGCGCGTACCGGTGCGCGTACCCTGGAGAAAAAAAAAAGACAGTTTTTAAAAAATGTAGCATTTTTTTATAAATTGGAGGTAGTTCTAAAAAGAACAGTTTTTTATTCTTTTTGTTGTTTTATATTTTTTTTGTTTTTTTGAACATTTTTTACTTTTTTTGGCTTTTATGAACAATTTTATATTTTATTTGTAATTTTTATGGGGACAAACAAAAAACAGGGAATTGTAAACGGCTCAACTGGAGCAAAAAAAATCAGGAAAAAATTAAGGTTTCTTTCTGCAGTTGTGGTTGTCTCCTGCACGGTTGATCAATTTGATACTTTGCTGTCCATAGGAAATTGTAGTCCCGCAAAATATACAAACTATTTTAAAATCTCCAAACAGGGGTTGGATATTTGGGACCATCTCCCTTGTCTCTGGACCCGTTGGAGTGGGTTGTTTGCTTTTGGAGGTGCTCGGAGAAGATTGGGGAGGGTTTCTTGTCAGTTCTCTGACCTCTGCCGCAGCATAGTTGTTTGGGTGCCTGCGTTGCATATGGCGAATCATGGTATTGTTGCCAAATGAATATTTTTTTGCAGGGTTCCCCCTGGAAAGTACAGTGCCACAGATCAGACAAGTCACTTTTGGCGCATTGACTTTCTTTAGTCCCCTTGGGATTTTAAAAAACTCCCACACAATGTGCTCCTTCGGTTTATAGGGGGGATTATCTTCAGGCAGGAACTGCCTCTCCTCCTCCTCCTTCTCCTCTTCTTCTTCACCACCACTGTGGTGTTGTGGTGGTCCTTGTGGTGGTGGTGGTGGTGGTGGTGGTTGAGATGCTCCTGCTGCTGCTGCTACTGTAGCCATTTTTAACGTTTACGTTGCACGATCGCATGCGCTCCGGCGCTTCTGGGTGCGCTTACGCCGTGCGTCATAAGACGCATCACGCGGCTACGCGATACGTCATGATGATGTTTTTGTTCGTGGCAATAGCGCTAACGGGACGCTCACCGGTACGCGCACCCGGGCGCGCCGCAACCCAGCGCACCGGGAGCGCTCCAGGGCAAAAAAAAAAAGGAAAAATATACATAAAAAAATAGTATTACATAAATATATAATATAAAATTCATTACAAAAAATATTATATTTCATAGCTATAGAGATTTGCTATTAAAAAACCTTTGAAATTCACTGAAAAAAACATAGGTTTGAGGCCCTATATATAGTTAGGAATTAGCATTTACAAAACCTATGAAATTCACTGAAAAAACCATAGGTTTCCCACCAGTTATAGTTAGGAATTAGCATTTAAAAAACCTATTAAATTCACTGAAAAAACCATAGGTTTGACACCAGTTATAGTTAGCTGGAAATTTTACTGACATAAAACCATTGAAATTCCCACGTTATAGTTAGTTGGACTCACTATAACTTGCGCGTGCAATGCACTGCTGATGACGTCACATATTACATCACTCATGACATGGTCAGTGACATCACTCATGACACCATCCTTGTGAGAGAGTGACAGACCTCCTTTCAGTGTAATGTAACCCTTGAAACACATATTCAAAAATAGAAACTAAAATTTACAAAAAAATGGAGATACCCATACCAGTTACAACAACCAATTCAGTTATTCCACCATCTATATACACATCCACTCATTCACCAACAGTTGTATATAGTCACTCATACATATACTCACTCATCATATGTAGTGATACACCTATACATCCTGTTACACACCGACAGTCATCCAAAATTTACTCACACACATACTCACACATGCAAATAAACTATTAAACATCCATTTATTTGCATATACAGCTATACACACACTACCACCTTACTTCTAAGGAAACTTACACATACTTACTCTCTTAAACAATCACTTATAGAAACACATACTTATTTAAACAGGAACTCTTACAATCTCTCACTCTCACATATACTCACTTATATACATCAATACTCACATATACTAGATTAAAACATATGTAGTTACTGATAAAGACACTAGTGAGACAGTCATTCACTCACTAACACACACATATACATACTCATCCACCCATACAGACCTGCACATATGCTGTCTTCAAAACACATACAAACAGTGAGTCAGTCATTGATGCATCTATGTGCTAAGTAATACCCCCACCAAACCATACAGACACTCATACTGATACTAAAAATAATAATAATAACCCATATACACACACATGTAGCTACTCACCAACCCATGCAGCCACTTATACACAAAGTGAAACACTGATACATATATTTAAATATTTAAACATTACTCGCTAATATATGTATTCACTAAGATACTTAATAAGCCAGTTAACCAATCAATTAAAAAAAAAAACCATCCATTTAGACACTTATTTAAACATGTATTCTTCCATCGACCTTTACATATACATATATAAAACATATTTATTTTTCAGAAAGAGACACATTCACTGGATGGTGTCATCAGTGATGTCATGAGTGATGTCACTGACCATGTCATGAGTGATGTAATATGTGACGTCATCAGCAGTGCATTGCAGGCGCGCAAGTTATAGTGAGTCCAACTAACTATAACGTGGGAATTTCAATGGTTTTATGTCAGTAAAATTTCCAGCTAACTATAACTGGTGTGAAACCTATGGTTTTTTCAGTGAATATATATATAGATATATATATATACAAATATATATATATATATATATATATATATATATATATATATATATATATATATATATATATATATATACATATATATATATACATATATATATTCACTGAAAAAATATAGGTTTCAGGGGCGTTATAGTTAGTAGGGCATTTCACTCGTACAGAACCATAGAAATTCCCCTTTTATAGTTAGTTCAGCTAACTATAACTTGTGCGCCCGGAATGCACTGCTGATGACATCACATATTACATCACTCATGACATGGTCAGTGACATCACTCATGAATTCACTATGACATCTCAAATGGCATCACTAATGACATCATCCAGTGAATGTGTGTTTTTCAGAAAATTAAGTATGTTTTATATATGTATATCTCAAGGTAGATGGAAGAATAAATGGGTATATAAGTGTCTAAATGGATGATTTTTTTTGTAAAATTGACTCAAATATGGTTCCCATATTTGAGAACTCCAAAAGGGAGTAATTAGAACAGTGCAGCAATGTTCTCTTCGAATTTTCAAGAGAACTCTCTGTAGTAGGGCAAATGGAGGGAAGGCATAAGAGTTCAGGGACTTCCAAGGTTGGAGAAGACGTCCACTGCTGATGCTTAAGGGCCTGGTCTCCAACTGAGGAAGTGACTTATCTGAAAGGTCAGTCTGCTTTCAAAAAGATCTATTTGAAAGGGGTCCCACAGATTTAAAATTTTCTGGAAAACTGAAGGATTCAATTTCCAGTCGCTTGAGTCTCTTAGGAACCTCAAATTCCAGTCTGCTCTTGTGTTTAGGTGGCCTGGGATGAATTCTGCTCTCAGAGATATCTTGTGATTCCAACAGAAATAGCAAATATTTTCTGCTAGGTCCGCTAGAGTTTTCGATCTTGCTCCCCCTAGTCGATTGATATATGAAATGGCTGAGAAATTGTCTAGTTTGATCAGGACTACATGTTTTTGAGGATAGACTTGAAGCTCATAAGGGCATTCAAGCATGCTCACATCTCCAGAGAATTTATGTGAAGGGCCAGCTCTTCTTTTGACCATTTTCCCCTGTTTTCCATCTTCCCAAGCCTGGCACCCCAGCCTAAATTGCTTGTGTCGGATTCCAGAGTAAGATCCGGGGTATTCCCGAATATTGCTTTTCCATTCCAACTGTCTAAGTTGGTGCGCCACCATAGAAGATCCTCCCGAGCATCCAGGGACAGGGGAACTACATCCGTGTACCAAAGACCTTTCTTCAGGCCTGATGCGTTTTGCCTCTGTAAGGCCCTGTAGTGAAGTAGGCCTGGAGAGATAGCTTGAATGGAAGAAGATAAAAGACCCACTATTCTTGCTAGTTCCCTTAAGCTTACTTGGTCCTTGGATAAAACATAAGAAACTTCTTTTTTTATTTTTGATAGTTTCTGCTTGGGAAGTTGCAATTGGGTTAAGGGTGTGTTCAACTGAAGACCTAGAAATTCCAGGTTCTGCGAAGGTGTCATAATGGATTTCTCCACATTGATGATAAAACCAAGACTCTCCAAGAGATCCACAGTCTGGTTCATGTGGGTCAAGAGTTCCTCTTTGTTCTGAGACATCAGTAAGATGTCGTCCAGATAGATAATTAGGCGAACTCCTCTTCTCCTTAAAGAGGTGACTACTGGCCTCAGCACCTTGGTGAAACACCATGGGGCTGATGATAGACCAAAAGGAAGACATTGAAATTGCTAGGTTATGTTTCTCCAAATGAACCTTAGGTATTTCTGAGAATTTGGATCTATAGGGATTGTAAAGTATGCGTCTTTGAGATCCAGTTTTATGAGCCAATCTCCTTCTTGGAGAAGATCCTCAGAAGCTGTATACCATCCATTTTGAAACGTCTGTACACAAGGTAAGAGTTCAATTCCTTTAGATTTATTACAGGGCGCCAACCCTTTTCTTTTTTTCTCACCAAAAAGATTGTGCTCACAAAACCCGGACCGGAGCTTTGAACGATGCGAATCGCACTTTTCTCTAACATTTGATTCACCTCTACATCTACTAAACTTGACTGTTCCTGGTCTAGGGAAAGTTCCCTGGGTTGTTTGGTCTGATAGGGAATGGAAATTAAATATATTTTGAACCCTCTTACAGTTTCTAAGAACCAAGCATCGTTTGTTATAGAAGACCAATTGTGACTGAAGAGGATGAGTCTTCCCCCCTACCTTTGGGAGGAAAGAACCAGGAAGAGGAGACCTTACCTTGTCCCTGATTTTGGAATCTTCCACGACTGTTTCCGCCTCGGCTTCGATTGTTGCGGCCTCGCTGGGGAAAAAAGCTGTTGTTTCCCAGGAAGTTCCTAGAATAACCACGTTGGTTTTGTTGGTAATAGGACCTGTTATAACTGCGGCCAACAGCCGATCTTCCCCTGTCGGCCCTTCCCAAAAATATTCCGCCAAACATGCGTCTCATGTTTGTCTGGGCTTTATTAAATGCAGAAAAAGTTGAGACGTATTTGCCAAGAGTTTTGATGAAGGTCTCTCCGAAGAGGAGACCAATCGGGTCTCCTTGTATGTCTTTGTTAGCTAAATCTCCTGACTTGGGATTCATAAGCATCAGTATCGCTCTTCTCCTTTCGGAGGTAAGATTTGCGTTAGCATTTCCCAGAAGCAGATGGTACGTTGGCTCCAACCTCACAGGAGTTCAGTGTCAACTGGAGTCCCATTCATAGAAGCCTCCTCAGCCAGATCTAGGATCCTAGCCAGAGGACCAAGTGTGTCTAAAAGCTTGTCCTGACACTGTTTAATGCATCGTTCCAGACCTTTGCGAGGATCTCTCTCAGTTTTAAATAAGTCAGAAGTTCAGGATCAAGATTGGGAGTTGCGCCCGCTTTGTTATCCAAAAAGGGTCTTGGACATTCAGATTTCATGAGATTACGAGAATCTCTTTCGAGGGGTTTCCTAATCCAAGCTTTAATGAATTCAGAGACATGATCCAAGGGCCACCACTCTGAACCTCTAGGGTGGGTGATCCTAGAGGGATTGAACATCTCGTTCCCAGATGGATCCTTAATTGAGCCAGAGTTATTACTAGATTGACCCAGGTCCTCATCAAGGAGGTCATCCTCAAACTTTTCCTGAGGGTCAAAATTGTACTTATCAACATCGTCATCAAAATCAATTGTGGACAGGTAATCGTCATCATCATTGACGAGGTCAATTGTGCCGCGATGGACACTTATTCTCTGCGCGACGCTAAGGGCACCTGTGCTCTTTGTGCCATTAAGGCCGCTCGATCTTTTTGTACCGCTCAGGACACCTATGTCATTTGTAGAGCGAAGGCTACCCATAGATAACACCCTGTCGTTGGTAGCCGGTGGGATACCTTGAGGCTCAACATGTTTAATCTTTTTTGTTGCCTTACCGCCTTTAGAAGGGAGGATGTCCACTTCTTCATCCGAAGAAAGTGCTGTTTGCTCACAAAAGGTGTCTCTTTTTCTTTTAGTAAGTGCTGCTTCTACAACTTCTTTAAGGGAGGAGTTTATTTGCCTCTCAAAGAGGTTCATTAGCAAGGTTTGAGTAAGGGGAGTCTCATCATTAGAGAGAGTCCTCCTAAGACATAGTGTAAGGTATTAACCAAACTATAAAAGTCAAACCTCCTTCTTTGTAAATCTTCTTCCTCATTTTTTCTTTTTTTTAAATAATTAATCACCTTCGGAGCGCTTTTAAACAAATAACTAATCACCTTCGGAGTGCTTTTAAACAAATAACTAAAATGGAAGCCCTGACTCTTTTCTATAAAATAATGAGAGTAAAAGGTCAGCCAAGTGTTGTATCGTCGCGAGGGAAAAAAAACTGACTACGGTCCATTGATTTAGCACTGTACGCTCCCATGGAGACGCACAGCGGGCGGGTCAGGCTCGAGTTGTGTTTAAATATAAAAATTTTGCCTTTCGGGGCACAGCGAGTGGAGCCTTGAGCTCCGATTTGGGCATGTGGGTCAACTCCGAGCAATCGGCGCGACCCGGAAGCTGGAGAGAGACGACTGGGAAGCAGGAGAGAGACGCCTTAAAACGCGCATATGGTGACTCTGATAACAGAGAAAGCACCGATGCGTGTTAAAGCCGTTACTAAGCCCAGATGTGTGCTAAAGCCGCATTAAACTAAGAGGGAGGGCTGTTTACTTACGGCAATGCCGAAACTCTGTACCCTTAGGTAAACGCCTAATTAAAAGCGGAAAGACGGGCAGAGAGCAAACAATCGTGTAATGGAGAGCAAACAATCGCGTAAAAATGAAAGGGGCACGAAAAGGAAAAATAAAGAAAAGATTCAAGAAAAAGGAAGAACCCAACCGTAAATTGGAAGGTGTGAGCGAAAGGTAGGCAAAACGTACCTTATTCAGAGAGAAAGCACAAGGAAGTCAAACTAATATACACATGAATCATAATGAGACAAAAACTACAACAAAATCCTATAAACTGTGAAAAAAAACTATAGACAGTTTAAAATTCACCATGTAAGGAAGTAAATAACGCCAAAAAGGGCAAATATACAGTTTAAATATCTCAAACTTTAGAAAGTCATATAGAGACAAGAAGAAGTTGTACTTAACTGTCCGTGAGCAGCGAATAAAAGAGGAGGATAGTTGGTTGTCATGGTGCTTTATTATTGCTATATGGAATGTTCTTCTATGATGTAGTTTGTTACATTTTATAGGGCTGCATGTCCTGGGAAGCAATAAAAGTTATTGATGTCAGCCTCCGTTGTCTTTAATGAAATCAAGATTCTCTCTGTATGATAGATGGAGAATCGTCATTGTATAACAGACTGATTAAGTGTCTCTTAGTGAATACATGTCCTGGAAAAAGTGGTTCCTGTGGATGCACCTCCTGTAGAAGTAGCTAATTTTCTAGCAGATCTTTTTAAATCTGGACTTTCTTATTGAACAGTTAATTGTTACAGATCTGCAATCTCTGCAGGTCACTCCCTGTCAAATGATTTTTCTATTGGTACTGATCCACTAGTTCGTAGAGTGATGAAAGGAATAAGACTCAAACGTCCTCCTAAGGCTAAGAATGATTCTGTATGGAATGTTAATTTTATCTTCGAACTTTTTACTTCCTGGCCTGATAACCTCTTCCTTTCTAGGAAACAACTTTCAATTAATTTAGCTACACTTCTTTGCTTAATCTCTTTTAGAAGTGTTTCAGATGTTAAAGCTTTAGAAATTTGTAATAGAATGTATTCTCCTGATGTTGTATTCTTTGAAATTTGGAAAAGAACCAAAACTATGTCAGAAAGTATTTTTTACCCTTCCTTTTTTGATTGTGCAAAGCTTTGTGTTGTAAACTGTATGAAGGTGTATGTACAAAACATTAGTGTTTTTAGACCTTTAAATGAAAATCAATTGCTTATTTCTTTTTATTGAACCCTATCGGGCAATCTCTTCTGCTACGATCTCGAGATGGGTGAGAACTTTTATGTTAGAAGCAGGTATTGATTTATCCAAATTTGGCGATCACTCTTCACGAGGGGCTATGGCCAGTAAGGTTATCTGGAATGGTGGTTCTATTTCAGATATCCTCAAAGCAGTGGATTGGTCAAATGCCTCCACTTTTGTTAAATGTTATCTTAAACCTATAGATAATGTTAGCAATGTAGCTTTACAGAGCTTTAAACTTGCATAATGTAGCCTCCGGTCTTGTAATGAAATGACGATTCTCCAATTATCATACAGAGAGAATCTTGATTTCATTAAAGACAACGGAGGCTGACATTATCGCTCCCACCATTCCCAGGTGGTTGCCTTATTAATTTTGCTTACATATTTACTTATTGTCCTTACCATTATTCTATTTTACGTACATGCATTTGGTCTCTACCATTATTTTTCTTTCTTCTATTTCAGAATCTGCATAAAGAAGTTATAGAAGTTATTTTTTTTATCTTGGAAGAAGTTGTCTATTCGTTTGCAGCTCCAAGAGGAAGATAGTTGGTTGTCATGGTGCTTTGTTGTTGCTATATGGAATGTTCTTCTATGATGTAGTTTGTTACACTTTATAGGGCTGCATGTCCTGGGAAGCAATAAAGGTTATTGCATGTCAGCCTCCGTTGCCTTTAATGAAATCAAGATTCTCTCTGTATGATAATTGGAGAATCATCATTGCATAAAGGACTGATTAAGTGTATCTTAGTAAATACATGGGTTAGTGAGTAATGTTTAAATATGTAAATATCTGTGTCAGTCTCTCACTTTGTGTATAAGTGACTGCATGGGTTTGTGAGTAGCAACATGAGTGTCTATGGGTTATTACTTGATTTTTCGAGTATCAGTATGAGTGTCTGAGTGTCTGTATGGTTCAGTGGGAGTTATTAGTTAGTGCATAGATGCATGCATGAGTGTGTTATTGTTTGTATGTGTCGAAGACAGTATGTGAGCAGGACTGTATGTGTGGATGAGTGTGTGTATGGGTGTGTTAGTGAGTGAATGACTGTCTCATTAGTGTCTTTATAAGTTACTTCATATATTTTAAACTAGTATATGTGAGTATTTGTGTGCCTAAGTGAGTATATGTGAGAGTGAGAGATTGGAAGAGTTCCTGTATGAATAAGTATGTGTTTATATAAGTGATTGTTTAAAAGACTAAGAATGTGTAAGTTTCTTTAGAAGTAAGTGTGGTGGTGTGTGTATAACTGTATATGCAAGTAAATGAATGTTTGATTCTTTATTAGCATGAGTGACTATGTGTGTCAGAAACTCTATGGATGAGTGGCGGTGTGTAACAGGATGTATAGGTGTATGAGTACATATGATCAGTGAGTACATGTATGAGTGAATGTATAGGACTGTTGATGAAAAAATGGATGTGTATGTAGATCTTGGAATTACTGAATAGATTGTTGTAACTGGTATTGGTATTGTTTTGAAAAATGTTGTTTCTATTTTTGAATGTGTGTATCAAAGGTTATATTAGGGTGAGAGGAGGTCTGACACTCTATCACTAGGATGATGTCATTAGTGATGTCATGATGATGTCATTTGAGATGTCATCAGTGATGTCATGTGTAATGTCACGGACCATGTCATGAGTGATGTAATATGTGACGTCATCAGCAGTGCATTGCGGGCACGCGAGTTATAGTTAGCTGAAATGCCCAACTAACTATAACGCACCTAAAACCTAGCAACAGAAGTCCTCAAAGACAAAGAAAAGTTCAGGAAGAAGGAAGACATGCAGAAAGAACAAACAGAGGAGCATAAAGAGGCCTTTTTACAAAATTATCCTGTACCCTCAACTTTTTCAGATGGGTACTGGTGGTAACTGACTCTGACTAACCAGTCCTAGAGCCAGTGTGTTGTAACTTACTTGAAGAAATGGTATCACCCGCCACCCCCCTTCTCATACTACTTGGTAGGTACCTTCTCCGAGGTTGAAGGCAGGGTTAGAATGTTGTGACCAGGACCTTCTGTGAGAGCTCGGTCAAGCCGGGGGCACTGCTTATTTATACTGCGAATAAATCAGATGTTAACGTGATACTGTTTGGACCCTTATTTACAACACAGTGCTATGCTAAAATACACTTAGAATACAGTTAAAACACCTACATACACTAGGGAACACCATGCGTTGGGGTACCCCTGTTATTAGCCTGACCTCCTCTGTAAGCCCCTAGTATATAATAGGGCAGAGGGATTAAAATTACCTCTTAAAATGCACCACAGGGTGCATTTGCACACTGGGGAAGGGAGGGGGGCTGAGCTGACATGCCCAAACACGCCCTGTGGCAGTTTTAATTTGGGGGGTAAAGTCCCCTTGAATTCTGAGTGTCCCTTGGGTACAAGTAGCCCACCAGGTATCTCCAGTTAGCGCCACAGCTCTGCATTGCAGAGGTGTAAAAAGGGGCACAGCCTGCACCACCTCTCTACAATGCAGCGCAGTGGCGCTTACTGGAAGCACCTGGTGGGTTAGGGGAATTATTTCCCCAACTTAAAACGCGCCACAGGGCGTTTGCACACGTGACCTCAGGCCCCCTTCCCTCCCTTCACCACTATGTAAACGCGACCTGTGGCCGTTTTCATTTGAGAGATTAAGTCTCCTTGAATCCTGAGGGTTCCTAGGGTCCAACTAGCCCACTAGGTCCCTCCAGCAAGTGCCACAGAGCTGCGTTGCAGAGAGGTGTAAAAAGGGGTACCGCCTGGACTACTTCTCTGCAACGCAGCACAATGGCGCTTACTGGAAGCACCTGGTGGGCTTGTTGGCCCCCAGGGGCTCTCAGGATTGAAGGGGAATTCTTTTCCCAACTTAAAACATGCCACAGGGCGTGTTTGCACAAGTCACCTCAGGCCCCATCCCCTCCCACCGCCCATGTGTAAATGCGCCCTGTGTCAGTTTTAAGTTGGGAGATTAAGTCCCCTTGAATCCTGAGGGTCCCTAGGGTCAAACTAGCCCACTAGGTACCTCCAGTAAGCGCCACAGAGCTGCGTTGCAGAGAGGTGTAAAGAGGGGCGTGGCCAATGAACACCTCTCTGCAACGCAGCTCCCTGGCACATACTGGAGGTACCTGGTGGGCTAGTTGGCCCTCAGGGACCCTCAGTATTGAAGTGGAACTAATTCCCCAACTTACAACTCGCCAGGGGGTGCGTTTGCACAATGGTGAAGGAAGGGGGCGGGCCTGAGGTCACATGTCTGCAAACACACCCTTTTTTCGCATTTTAAGTTGAGGGATTAACTCCTCTTGAATCCTGATGGTCCCTGGGGTGCAACTAACCCACCAGCTGCCTCCATTAAGTGCCACAGAGCTGCGTTGCATGGAGGTGTAAAAAGGGGCATGGCCTCAGAACACCTCTCTGCAATGCAGCCCCCTGGCGCATACTGGAGGTTCCTGGTGGGCTACTTGGCCTCCAGGGACCCCCCAGTATTCAAGGGGAATTTGTTCCCCATCTGCAAACGCGCCAGGTGGCGTGTTTGCATAGTGCTGCAGCGAGGATGTGGGGCCTCCGCACAATGCCGCGTTTTTTTTCAATTTTTTTTTTAAGAAGAGGGCTGTGTGGCCCCCCTTCTTTTCCTATTTTTTTGGCACTGGGGGCCCCCAGGGCCTGACGCCTTTTTTATTTTGTTTTTTAAATATTTTGGGAGGGGGCCACGTGGCCGCCTCCCAAGGCCTTAATCGGCCCCGGGGACCCTATCCCCGGGGGCATTGCCTTTATTTGTATTTAATATATTTTGTAGGGGGGCCACGTATGGCCCCTGGGACCCCACCCCCCGGGGCCAGCCTTTTAAAAAAATATATTTATTTATTCTATGCAAACTTTGGGGAGGGGGGCCGCGTGGCCCCCCTCCCGGGCCACTTATGGCCCCGGGGCCTCCCCCCGGGGCCTAGCCTCTCGTTGGGGACCGTGGGGGGTCCCCATCCCCCCAAGTTCCCAGCCGGCTCCCTGCCTCCTGCGGGAGCCGGCATTGCTTTTCCACATTGGGAGTTGCTAAGATACAGCTCCCCATGTGGAAAAGCAATTTGGTTTGCATTTTGAAAGAGAGAGGAGGTTTCCCTGCTCTCTCTTTCAAAATGCAAACCAAGTCTGATATGGCAGGGCAGGAGCCATGAGCCTCCTGCCCTGCCATAGCAAACTACAGCTGGGCACCCTGGGTCACTGCAGGAGCCGGCCCTGGTGACGGTCCCTAGGGCCACGACAAGGTTCCAGGAGGGAGGCCGTGGGCATGTGGGGGAGCTCAAGTTCCCCCACACAGGTTTTTTTTTTAAAAAGCCCCGGGACTGTTCCCGGGGCTGCTGGGGGACCGTGAGCCCCCGCATATATTCTAATGAAGCCCCGGGGGTGGCGGTCCCGGGGGCTGGGGTGCTGTGAGTTCCCCCACACATAATGTTATAAAGTCCTGGGGTGTGGCGGTCCCCGGGGCTGTGGGCCCCTCTTGGCCCCCCATTTACATAATCACATTGCCCCCAGGACTTGGCCCCCCCGGGGACTAATTACCAACGAAGTGCAGGAGCCCGCACTTTTTTTTATAGTCAGGATCCGCGCAGCTTGCTCAGATTTTGTCTGTTTTTTAAATATATATATTTTTTGGGCCCTGCGGGTCTATTTTGGACCCCCTAAGCAGGCCTAATGGGTCAGGGTGTTTCTACCTTGCCCCCTTTTTACGTTTTGCTGGTTTTTTTCTCAGCTTTCTTGTGCCTCGGTTCTATGGAGGCACAAGATGGCTGCCATCACTTCCTGGTTTGGAGTGTTGACAGCCAATTAGCATACAGCTTGTCATCCGGAGGGTGCGCAGATCCTGCACGGCCATAGATATATATATGATTTTACTTTTTATTTTATCAGGAACTACTGAACGGATTTACACCATTTAACAAAAAGGCATGAGTCTGAACCAAGGGCTACCTCTTTCCCAAATTTGGTGTAATTCCGTTCAGCAGTTCGGGCTGTAGCTGCAGCTAAAGGTTCCTATGGGAAATTGCATAGCAAAAACAAGTTTTGGGACCCCCCTTTTTTCTCGGCCCCCGCTTGACGAATCACCCCAAGACTTTCAGGTTAGGAGCGGACCGGAGCGGGCCATACGTTTTGAAAATCCGCAAAGATTCGTCGACCGGCGCCAAAGTTATTGGAAATAGAATGTTGCGGATTTATTATGGATAATAGGGCCAAACTATAACTACCTACTGGCGACCGCTTCTATGCACGTGTAGCTCATTCCGCAGCACACATGCAAAGAGGAAATAGCCTCAAAGGACAGTTTTTGTGCAGGAAGGCATCCTTTTTGGTTTGAGATCATCTTAGCATCTTTTAAGTACTCTGGATACTTGTCTAATTAACAAGGGTGGGAAGGAATGATACAGTCTTTTGTTACAATTGAAATTCTTCTATTCTTGAAGAAAATCATTGATTTTCAGGGATTCACGATGAATCTTCAGAGTAATCTTGGATGTTTTGGCAATCTTCTTGAAATGGTCGTATAGGTATAGATAAGCACAGCTTTCTAGGTTTGTGGTCGTTCACCCACTTTTATAGGTAGGAATTCTCCCAAAATGTCTCCAGCACAATTTTTGTGATGAAAAAAGTACATAATATTGTCCCAAACCCTTAATTCTGTTTCTGATGGTAAAATTGGTTTATTCTCGCACTTAATTTGAATTTAGTTTGACAAACCCTTAGTGAATCAGGATGAATGTAACTATGTAACGTACATCCTGTGTGTACTCTATGGGCGCGCTGAAGCTGCCTTACATGGAGAAGAGCTGGTTTGGGCTCTCTACAATTTAATACATGTTCATAAAGAATGATGATTGCATTCCTGTCCTCATATTCTTACATAGAAACATTTTGAATCTTTCCTTCAAGTTTTTATGTAAGTTTTTTTTATAACGACCACCTTTGAAGAATGTACTCTTAGCAGGATCATGTGTTCCTTCTCACAGAATTTTCCAGATTATACTTATTAAAGAGGTTTATTAAAAGTTCTCTTTTTTTAACGAAAGTGCAAAATGTAATGATTTACAATTCCTTAATAATGCCAGCTTGAACACATACACGTACAAAGAAAAGGGTAAGACATTAGTTATAGAAATGTGATACTTAAAAATCAATCATCAGAGATCTATAAGCATTCTTGATATAAATACAGATAATGGAAAATTAGGTATATCAAACATCTGTCAACGCATCTTGTAGTGGGGCCCACATTATTTTTAACTTCCAACGTCGCGTATCATTGTCTGTGATGGAAAATACTAAGCCACACAGACAGACTGATCCCTCGTGTCACCATCATGCAAAATCAGGACCCTCCTTTTGTGGCCAAGAGTATTGATGAAAGCTTGGAATATGGCACAGCGAGCTAATGGTATGGCCGATTTTATGATCGAGCAAAAGAGTCTTATAGCTTGTGTGTTTGAAAAAGGCTCGGTCTACCAAGCCTTCCTCGTACATATTAGCCTGTGAGAAAACCTGGTAGTCGAAAAGTTGTCTTCCATTTCCCAATTACTTGTGCTAACTACAGCGGGAGTCTGAGAATGATGGAACATATATTGTATATTCAGATTGCTGGTAGGGCCATACCACCCTTACGACGAGTAATTCGCAGGTAACTTATAGCACACCACTATTTTTTATTTTGCCATATAATTTTTGCCAACTGGATTCAACACTTTCAGAAGAAATAACGGGATGCACCTAAACAGGTAAAGATAGAAAGGTAAAATGACCATTTTAATAACATGACATTCCACCTATTAGCCCCATGCCTAAAGAGTCCGAGTATATAGTTGAAACCAATAATTTCTTGCGGATCAACATAAATTCGGACACCTAAATAAGTGAAATGTTTAACAGCCTTTAGAAAGAAGTTCAGTCAATTTCAGTACTCACTGCATTTGCTATTGTATATCTTCACATACTGGTGCTTTTTACTCTCAAGACCGTCAAAAGTAGCTGGTGCCTGGATGAAGATTCAGCACATGACCATGTGTTTCACTATCACCTTTATTGAGCGTGCCTGTAGCACACCAACGGCATGGGTCTACACAGCCCATAGAAATGCTCTTCAGCGCATGACCTAACCACCAAAAGTTGCACATGTGCTGGAGAGAGTAGAGCAGGGACCCTATAGGCTGCCCTTGAAGCGCCTCACTGGGGCGGTCGCAGTCAGCATCTGTACCCATCCTAAGGGTAACCTTAAGTACCCCTACTAAAGGCAGGGTAGCTGATGCTCACTTGTTCAGCCCTTCCTGTGAACTTTTTTAACATCTGTAATATGACACAAGCACACACATGTTCATTCTCTCTTCTGACATTTGCATAGGCCATGCCCTTAAACAAGAGAGGAATTGGCCATACCTGATTGCGTAGTTCACAAATCTGCATCCATGTTATGTGTGTTACAGTATTACTGAAGGGGCCATACAAGCAGCTTTGACCCATTTTGTAATACGAAAGAGTGTCTGCGGCAGAACAAACATCACGAGGAAGTGCATTTATTGTGAGCTCCCTGCTCTTCTATAATTTCTGACATACTTCGTCCTGTGATGCCTGCTTTCCTAGTTCAAATATCTCCTGGCCTTAAATACATATCTTTGGCTGTGACCAAGACCCAGTGTCTGATTACACTATGACTACTCCCATAATTTCGATAACAAGCCTTGGCAATGACGCAACCTATGCCCTTAACAGCTGCATTAAATCCAGTTTGCATTCTTTGTATAAACAATTCTAACAGATGAGGAGACTTACTTTTGTTTTTAATGTTATCTGTCAATGAAAGAAATGGTGTAATATGAAGTTATTCAATGCTAGTGGGATGGCTTTTATTACACGTCTGATATTAGTATGATCTGATCTCTTGCAGTGTGGGCTGCTTGGATTATGCATCGTTGCTCATCTTTTGGCTGTCTCAGTTATGTGTGTTGCCGCGTGGCAGCAGGTAGTCTGGGATATGTGAGCCAAGAAAAATACAAACCATGCCATGGGTTTTGGTCAGTAGTGTCAGGCACTAATCCGAATGCAGATATGAAAATTGAAGTAGTACAGTGCCTACCCTTGGTGTTGGCCCCTGGTAGATTACGTCAAGATGGAGTATGCTTAACTGTGCTGGAATTAAGGGGTGATGAATGGCTTGGACCAATCATATAGGGAATGATTGTTGCATCTGTTTAAGAGCCACAAATGACAATGAGAACAGAGATAACTAGTTGTATACTTCAGTGAAACTTTCCCTCTTGTCCATCTTCATTTGCTAACCTCAGTACCCTTCGTTTAGTGATTACATGAGCTCCCAAGATGATCCCCACCAACTCCCCTTATTTTCTAGTTGTCTTATTGAATCTTGACCATCATCTAACTGTTTTTTGCATTAACATTTATAATCCTATTCAAGGGAAAGAGAATTTAGATACTTTGGAAGAATTGGGTAGGTTTTTAGAAGCTTTCCCCCTCTCTCCTCCCACTCAACAGGTTGAGCTGATTGTGTCTGGGGATTTTAATTTACACCCTTGTAGTAGCTACTTTCTATATGATTCCAAGGACATAGAGGGTCTCCCTGTGAAACAGGTTTATGTTAGGCATTCCACTCAAGGGAATATCCTAATGATCTGGCTGCAAATGTCAACGTATTTGATCTACTCTCTATATGAGTTTAAGTGCCTATAGAGTGCCTCCACCTTTAAGGGCCTTGGAGCAGGGCCCATTATTGATTAAATATTCGCATCAGGGAGTTTTTTCTTCTTTGAGTTTTTCCCCTGAATGGAACCCGAACAGTGATCACAATCCACTGATCTCTAGTTTTTTTGGGAGAAAAAGCCCTGGGGTACAAGTGATCTTTATAAAACCCTAGTCACAACCAAAGATAGAGGATGCAGGATCAAATCAAATGGGGAGACGTTATTGTTGCATTTAATGGCAATATGTTGTTGTCATGCCAGGAGGAGTTTAAAATCTGTCTTGTTGATGAGGCATTAGATGTCTACATTTGTAAAGCCATTGAATTCCTTTGCGGATATTTTAATCAGACACACACTAACCCATGATCAGCAGGATCTCCCAAACCCTGTAGGAGGTTTGATAAAAATTTGCACCAGGTCAAAGAAGGAGCTCCTGGTATCACCCAAAAGTACCCCACGGGATAGGGAAGAGGTTATAAGGTGCAGATCAGTATATAAAGTAGCTGTTGCTAATAGAAAGCTGCAGCACAAGAAAAACTTGTGGATTGGGCTGGTAGAGGTTAGCACACTAAAAGATAGTAACAAGTTTTAGGGGCTCCTGAATCACTACTTTTTTAGAAAGAACAGCTTCCAGACCAGGTGATCACTGTCCTGGCTCCGGAAACACCCATTACAGCGAAGTCAATACATCGCAGGGTAAATGGCATCGCATGCATTTACTGCGCATGCCACAACAGCACGATGACATTAGCATCGTAGGCATGTACAACGCACATCGCAAAAGAGTTTCTGCTATCCGCGTTCTCTTTACTGTCTTATACGGTAAGAGTTTCTGCTATCCGCATTCTCTTTACTGTCTTTTACGGTAAGAGTTTCTGCTATCTGCGTTCTCTTTACTGTCTTTTACGGTAAGAGGTTCTGCTATCCGCGTTCTCTTTACTGTCTTTTACGGTAAGAGTTTCTGCTATCCGCGTTCTCTTTACTATCTTTTATGGAAAGAGTTTCTGCTATCCTCACTTTGATCCGCTATCCACGGTGAGAGTTTCTGCTATCCACGAACCACCCCGATTCTAGGGTTCAGGGCAGGTATTAGGTTTGCATTATAGCATGTGAAGTGTTGGTATGCGGTGTTAAAGTCTTTTGCATTGTTTTCTATTGGGATGCGGCGTGATTGGTTGCGTTGCCATTGCTTGCGATGTAAAGGGACATGCGATCTAAAAATGGCGAAGTGAGGGCATGCGATGTTACCGTTTGCGATGTGCCGTCTTACAACCCCTGGCTCAGGCCTGGGTAAACCACTTCTCGGCCCTCTACAAGTGTGAGGGATCTGAGCCATTTTCCTACCCTATCAACAACACTGACGTGCTCACTATCCATTAGCCAGAAGTTAAAAAGGCAATTTTATCTTTACCCCAGAGTCAGAACCCCCGTGCCGCCACAGTCCAGGCGATTTCTTAAAATCACCATTTGATGTTTGGGCTCCTCTTATAACTCTCCATACAAATGCAGCCATAAGAGGTCCACATCCAGAGGCATGAAAGCGGTCAGTTACAGTCCCTATATTTAATAAATGGAGACAGAGCATATCCCGCATGCTATAGGCATGCTACAGGCCAATTTACCTGGTTGACGTAGAAGTGAAGATTATAGGAAAAGTGATCCTGGAGAGACTCCCACTTGGGATAATTAAAAGGAAATTCTCTCTGACCTGCAATATGGGTTTAGACCAGGGAGAGGGACAGTTGAGAAAAACCTAAACCTGCAACTCCTGATATCTAGATATACGAGGGCTAGAGAGGGTTCTGTCCACCTGGACTTTACATATCTCAGGTCAGCTTTTGACTGTGCTAACAGAGATATGCTGTGAACTGAGCTGGGGTCTTTGGAGGTAGATCAAACACTTGTATCCTTCATGAGAGTATTACACAGTGGCCTAACAGGGGTGGTTAGGTACGGACCTGACGGTGAGTGCACAGCGGCATATGAACTCAAAAAAAGGTGTCTGAGAGGGCTGCATTCTGGCCCCATTTTTATTTATCATGCAAAGAAAACGGCTAAAGGAGGTGCTTATTGATATCGGCTCAGATATCCCCAGAGTTGGTGGAAGAGCAATTCCAGTACTTTTAAATGCAGATAATGAGGTTTTAATTGCCCGTACAGCTAGGAGCCTCCAACATCTTTTAGGTACTTTTATCGATTTTATGAATAGTTTGGATCTATCCACACATTTTAAGAAATCACGGGGCATATTATCAAGGCGGTTTATCTCCACTTTTTTGGCTTTACAAGCCAAGAAAGCGGAGATAAAATTATCTCCCTATTACCTAGCTGTACCTAACACCAGTTAGCGACAGCTAGTAGGAGATAGCGACCATCTTGGGCCCCGCTTTGCATGTCAGTGATATTTATCACTAATGACATGCAAAGTGGGCGTGACAAGATGTTAGCGACTGGAAACAGTCGCTAACATCGCTATCTCCTATTACCAACTTTTGGAGATATTCGCACTAAGCGCGAATATCTCCAAAAGCTAACACCTGCCCCAGAGCAGTTCTTAGCCATGTTATCCAATGGTAGGTGGATAACATGGCTAAGAGCATTAGCTCGGTAATGCATGAATATCGCTGACTTTTCAGCGATATTCATGCATTTCGGACGATTTTTATCGCTTAGGAGATAAACCTTGATAATATCAAGGCTCCTAAGCGATAAAAATCGCCGCAGCTCGGCGATAAAAATATCGCCGCTAAACCAACATAGCGAAAATTATCGTTAGTTGTTGGTAATATGCCCCCACATTTCATCGTGTTAGGTCCCAAAAATACAAAATCGTTCAATCTTTTAGCACAGGCTCAGCTGGAAACCTCTACTTGCAAGAAACAGGAGGATTCTGCAAAGGGCCAATTCAGGGCGTTACGATTTT
Source organism: Lissotriton helveticus (assembly GCF_964261635.1). NCBI lineage: Eukaryota > Metazoa > Chordata > Amphibia > Caudata > Salamandridae > Lissotriton > Lissotriton helveticus. Next base: position 1,207,962,460 of record NC_136057.1, read on the forward strand.
GCCAAATGCATTGGGCATAAGTCTCCCCCAAACTTCCATTAGATGTATACAAGGCTAAATGTGTCCCGATAGCCACTTTTGGTTGCGGAATCTGTGGGGATGCTAATATTGATCATGCGCAGGTGATTGAAAACAAGTTTTTGAGACATCTACAAGCCGTTGGCCAGGCTATTCCCGTTGAAATGATCCATATCATTCATTACAGATTTTATAAGTGTTTGTCCGCTTTTGGTGTGGTGTTCTGTATGCCCTAAGGAGGAATGCCATGTTAACAGGCTCATTCTTCAGGATTGTCAGCACTTAAAGACTGTAGCCCAAATCCCATAGCTGCAATATGTTAAAAAATCTTTTTATGAATTGGGGCGACCAGGCCTATTCACCAACCCCAGGGAAATTTCAAAATTGATCTTGAGTGGGTTAAGCAGGCTTTCTCCCAGAGGATGGCAGCCATGAGGGAGAACTCAGCTTTAACAAACCAGAAAATGCACAAGTATGTCCTGGTTAAATATGTCTATGGGATTGAGCCCTATCTCCTACTGAATATGCCTAATTGGGAACATCGCTTCCTGACATTCCTGAGGCTGGACAAATTTCACCACCTCTTGTTCAAGAAGGGGGTATGGTACAAACCATCCAAATTGCCCGTTTATAACTGTGATAAAATCACAATATGTAACACTATGCATGTATTACTCATTTGCCTGAAGTTTTCTCTAATCTCCGATTGAAACATATCAGGCCTCTCCTGATTCCGCAACATTTCAGACAGATTAGACCTGCATATCTTTACATACAGCTGTTAGCGACACCCAAAGTGTGTTTCTTTGTTTCTCACTTCCTTTCTGGTGTCCTATCTGTAAGTTACTAAGTATTGGTAGTTTAGGATCTGGTTATTCTAAGACAATGATGGTAATTCCAGTTTCTATCTTAGTATTAATTGCCAATTTTAATGTACTTTTGTAAGTTCTTTTTAAATGTTTATACAATGTATTTTTAACTGATGCATGTTTCCTGTGATACATTGCTGCTATTAAATGAGATGCACACTTTTATGATTTTATCAAAAACCTAAAAAAGTTTAATGAACTAAACTGATTACATGTGCTGCTTGACGAGGAACATATGAGTCACAGATGAAGAAAGACGGAATCAGCTTCAGTATGATGCTGCTGAATTTGTAAGCCAGGTGCAGGACAATGCGCACAAACTAAGTTAGTTTTATACAGAAAGAGGACAGGCCTGTCCAAAGTATAGACATAAAAGTGTTTTTCCTGCATAATAATTGGGAGGAAATACTAGAATGGGGGTAGTCTCAGGAGAGAAGAGGTCGTATGAGGCCAACTAGGGTCATTAAAGAACTCTGGATTGATATAACCAGGATTGAAAACTTAACTACTCTGAATTGCCCTACTGCAGCGTAGGGCAAAGAGTATGAAAAAGGAGCCAGTTGACGGGCACTGCAAACACAGAATGTGCACCTAGTTCTGACGCACAGGAGAATTAGATCATGGAGAGGCAAAGTGCTTAGCAGCAGCAAAGCTTAGAGTGGCTTTGAGGTATGTGGAGATGGGCGACACACCCAACATTCTCTTCATCACAGAGACCTGGCTCAACACCTCACTGGCTCGGCAATTCCAGAAGTACACGAAATGTGTTGCCAGGACCACTCTTATATACAAGAAAACCTCCAAATGCACAACATCCACAGAGAAAGCCACCCCATTCGTGGAACACCTGCACTTTATGCTGCAAATTTCCGAAAATGTCCCCTGAATGGAATCTTTACCTACCGACCACCCGGACCACGAGCCACCTTTATCAACCTCATTACCAACTTTATCGTTCGACTCACCATCAACTCCAGAGCCTACATTCTCCTCGGTCACCTCAACTTTCACCTGGAACACTAGAACAACCCCTGCTCTACAACACTCTCCAAAAGCTTGAGCAACATCGAACTCAAAACTAACACACACCACAGGACACACACTGGGACTCCATCTTCACCACAACTGACAGCAGCAAATACAACTCCACGACTCACATGGACTGATAACACCATCATCCACTTCCAAATCAACCCACCTCAAGTCAACACCCCTACCAGATTCATGATTCCAAGCATTCATGTGCAAATGAGAGACACCTAAAAAAAGCACGAGTGAACTGCATCAAAGGAAGCTCCAACAGCTGCAAGGAGATCTTCTCGATCATTAAGGATTTCACTGCTCCCTCAACCAATGTCAACAATGTTGCTGACTCCTAGCAACTCTATGACTACCTATCCAACTTCTTCCACAGCAAACTCGCAAACATCTACAGCAACTTCGCACACTGACTTGTCCCAGAGAACTCGTTGCTAACCTACACCACCTACCAAGACAGCAACCTGACCGAGTGGACAATCATCACCAAAAACGACACAGCGGAAATAATGCGGACCATCCACCCAGAGGCCCCAGTTGACCTATGCCCTCACTATATCTACAATCTGGGCACATCCCCAATCAACACCTCCATCATGTTCGCGACTTTCCCAGATGAATGGAAACTTGCAGAAATCAATGCCCTCCTCAAAGCCAAACCCAAAACAACCAATTAGTTTCTGAACCATCTACCTGCTCCCCTATCCAGCCAAAGTGATTGAGAATGTCCTCAACAAGCAACTCACAATCCACCACAAACGTCACCATCTTCTAGATAACACTCAATCAGGATTCAGAAAGAACCACACCAGCAAAATAGCACTCACCCCTGCCACCAACAACATTCAATTCATCCTGGACCAAGAAGAAACAGCGGACCTCCTCCTGCTTGAAATCTCTGCTGCCTTCAACACTGTCTCCCATAACACCCTCATCAGAACACTCCACTAGTTTGGCATACAAGGATCTGATCTTTAGTGAATGTGTTCCTTCCTCAAAGGAAGAACCCAAAGAGTTTGGCTGCCACCCTTCACATCAGAGACCAAGAAATTGATATGCTGAGGTTCACAGGGTTTGTCCCTTAGCCCCACCCTTTTCAAGAAATACGTGACACCATTTCTCATTATCATCCAATCACAAGAGATCACCGTCATTTCCTACCCTGAGTGTCAAATGGTCTCTTGTGTTCCCCAAGAGCAATACCCCCAAGAGGCCCACCTTCTGGCAGCTTCGACTCTGATTTTAGAATAACAGACGTTCAGAATGGCCCGATGAGGGGAAGGGAATTAGGGAGGGGAGGGTACCGAGGTGAGAGAGACCTGGAAAAGAGAACCCAATACATTTAAAGGATAATTCTACTGTGTAACATATACGTTGTTAACTCAATACATGAACATGTGTACTCAGGTATACCTGTAAATAAAACGAATAACCTTTGTTGGAATGAACCAGTGAAGTATTTTATCTTGAAGTCTTTGGTAATGAAGTATCTCTTATCACCTGTGTTGCTGGCTCAAATTATCACACTGGTTGATTAAACATAAAGAAGGTCAGGAGTGTCCCTTGTCACCTGTGTTGTTGACTCAGATTAGCAGCATTTTAGATCAACCCACACTGGTTGACCCTATTTCACTTTTTCTTAGTCTTTATCTCTCTCTGAGCACACTTTGTTAAAATGGGTTAAACGTTCACTTGTCACAAGGGTTACAAAGTTCAATTGACATGCCTGATACACTGTCTTATCAGGTTCGGTGTTTAACTGCACTTTGTTTACTTTTGCAGCCAATACGGATTCAGCCAGAAAGAACGTTGGTGTCTCCTACCTGCTCAGCATGCCAAAAAAAGACTTCTGCAGCCTGCAACAATGCCTACTTGACTCAAGGACACGATTGAAGAAACTGGACGGAGCCGCCGGAATAACCCACTGAGCTCGGGACTCCTAATAATACGTGTAGAGTGGATGGGTGTGGCTCCTTTTATGGCCGCGAGTCACCGTAAGCTGGCCGCGTAAGCACATAGTACACATTTAACATGTGCTACGCGAAAAGAGCTAGGATCGTGCAAAGTAAAAAGATTAAACGAAAAACCAAATAGGTAAATGAAAACAAATTTTGCATTTAAAAGCAGCATATTATAACCTACAACAGACAGTGTTAATGACATATGCACTTCTGTGTCTGGTATAGTGTTCCTATTGCCTTTGTTGCCTTTGTCTGGAGACATGCTTTATCTTAGTCTGTAAATGCTAAGGTACTATAACTGTTTGTTCTGGGTGACATCTGATGCTATCTAACTGGGGTTCATGACACTGAGGATGCCCAACTCCTCCTCTCCCTGACAGACATGACAATCACCACCAGAACCAACTTCACCAACTGCATTACCATGATAGTAGACTGGATATGAACCAACTGCCTGTAGCTCAGCCCCAAGAAGACGGAATTCCTAATCTTCAGCCAAATGACCTCCCCACGAGAATCCGGCTAGTTGGAGCTAGTACCAACACCCACAGACCACGCAAGAAATCTAGGGATCATCCTAGACAATAAGCTTAACACGGTGGCGCAAGTCAAAGCAGTGTGCACCTCCTGCTTCCACATCCTATGCATGCTATGAAAAATCTTGAAATGGTTGCCTCAGAACACCAGACAGACTGTCACACAAGCACTCATCACTGGCAGCCTGGGCTACGGCAACCCTCTCTACTTTGGACTCTCCAAACAACTTCTACACAGACTCCATAATATCCAAAACCGAGCAGCAAGACTCATACTAGGCCTCCCTTGCCACACCCATATCACACCACACTTCAAGACGTTTCACTGGCTCCTCATTCACAAGCAGAGCCAATTCAAACTACTCATGTACATATACAAAGCCCTCCACAACACAGGACCAGAATACATGAAGAGCCACATATAATTTCACCAACCCACCAGACACCTATGCTCCGCCTCATTCTAACTTGCACACATTCCCTGCATCTGTAAAAGTGAAACTGGAGGTTGCACATTCTATTACATCACACCTAAGACATGCAATGTCCTCCCTTAATGAATCATAGCCTCCTCCTCACTTCTTGAGTTCTGCAAGCAGCTGTAGACCTCGCTCTTTGTACAAGAACCTTGGGGACCCCACACTTACACACCTGCCCCAGCACCTGGATACCCTCTTGGGTGATAAGTGTGTTATATACATCAATATTACATAGCATAGCATGGATGGCAGCAAATAAGCAAAGCCACTTTCAACAAGTGTCAGAGTTAACCTACGTGAAGAACCTAATCCTGCACTAAAATATCCCTTATGCTGTCTTTGCTACTACACTTGCACCACATGCCCCTGACTTTGACCATGCATGCAGGAGTGATATCTGACTAAGTTGACAAGAAAGCAGGAACGTCTTGCCTTTCTGTCTTTGCTCTGCAAATCGTTGGTTGTGAGTTGATGCTGCAGATGGTAAGTAGGAAAGGAATGTCATGGATGCTAGGCCTTAGTCCCCAAGGGGCCACATAATGAGTAATTAGTGGGGATATGGTAAGTACCTGTTTCCTGGCTAAGCACAGAAATGAGGATCTTGGACCTGAAAAATGGGCCAATACCCTATGTGGGACTCATGTGGATGCTGGATGTTTGTTGTGGGCCTTATAGATGAGCTTAAGGATTGTGTGCTTACATGAGTCTGTGTTGTGCTACATAGAGCAGTATATTACCAGTGGGTTAACTTTTAGCACTGTGGTTTATGTGGCTTCTGGAGGATGGACTCTCGGGGAGCATGTGGATGTGGGAGAGGATATTCCAATTTCTTAGTGGGTTCCCCTCTTTTTTGAGTGAAGTATTGGAAGTTTAGAACAGAAAAGTTGATGTTTCGACCCCCTGTGAGGAGATCAAATAATTGACTTGAAAGAAAAATCTCAAAAGAGTTGGCAAACATTTTTTCTTTCTTTAATGAAGGTGTGCCAGGTTTCCTTAGGTAGTACAAATGTCACAGTCGAAGGCAGGAGGAAAAGCAACACAGCTATTACTGTTTGGGCAAGGAACAGGGTCAAGATTGATTTGCATATGGCTGGGTCCAAACTGGGGTTGTGTGGTGAGCAACAGAATGATGGATTTAACCAAGATCCAATGATTATGGGTGAATGTTTGCAATGTCTAGCATTCCGTCCATCAATTGTTTCTTTTGCATATGTCGTCCTAAGTGGGAAGGGTATGCCCAGACATGGGTCCCTTGTCCACTACACCACTGGAGTCAAGCTAGCCTGGCTGATGAATGGTGATGCCCTGAAACTGGTCCCAGGATGCTTGTTTCTGGTCCAGGGAGGACCTGGCTTGGCAGTTCGGGCTGGACTGTTCCCTAAAGGAACAATGTCAAGACTGGTTTGCATATGGCTGTGTCCAAACTTGGGTGGTGTGGTGAGCAAAAAAACTGATGGATTTAACCCAGATCCTTTTGACTGGGGGTGAATGTTTGCATTGTCCAGCATTCCGTCCATCACTTGTTTATTTTGCTTAAGTCAATGTGATGACATAAGTAAACAAAGCACGTGGCACTTTATCTTGTTTTGTAAAATGTATTCTAAATCTAGGCATTACCGTAAACCATTGTTTTTTGGCACAGAATATCAGGTCCCAAATGGTTGCTTTTACAGATCTGCTTGTACTGAATCACCACCAAGTTTGTTTTAATGTTGCTCTTTTTACCTTGAAAGTCGTATTATGTATTAGACAGTAGAGGTCGGCAGTAGGTGTTTCTGTAGGGCGGTGACGTGGGCAGGGGGAGGGGCAGGGTGGGGGGTAGTAATGTATCGATCACGGAGTTTTACAGGTAAGTAAACATTTAAATAAATAAAACGAATTTTGTTGCGCACACTGCATCACCAAATGTGATGCAATGCGCGCAACGAAATTCGTTTAATTTTTTTAATGTTTACTTACCTGTAAAACTCCATAATCCATACATTACTACCCCCCACCCTGCCCCTCCCCCTGCCCACGTCACTGCCCTACAGAAACACCTACTGCCAACCGCTACTGGTATTAGATTCCCGAGACATATTTAATAGTGGTATGGAACTAAAAGTAGGTATGTAACGTGGATTACCTGGAATGATTTTAATGTTGGATTAATTCATGTATATAATGTACATTTATGGCTGTATCTTTTCCTGCTGAATAAAGATATTGAACTGAACTGTGTGCAGCATTTTGTTTCTGAGCATTTTTTTAAGACTCTGGGCACTTTACCACTGCTGGCCAGTGCTAAAGTGCAAGTTCTCACTGTGTAAAATGTATTGGTGAATGGTTTATCCATGATTGGCATATTTGATTTACTAGTAAGTCCCTAGTAAAGTGCACCAGCTGTGCTCAGGGCCTGTAAATCAAAAGCAACTAGTGGGCCTGTAGCACTGTTTGTGCCACCCACCTGAGTAGCTCTGCAAACATGTCTAAGACCTGTCACTGCAGTTTCTGTGTGTGCTGTTTTGAATTGCCATTTCGACCTGGCAAGTGCACCCACTTGCCAGGCCCAAACCTTTCCTTTAACTGCATGTAAGTCACCCCTAAGGTAGGCCTAAGGCAGTCCCATAGGCAGAGGTGCAGTGTATTTAAAAGGTAGGACATGTACTGTTGTGTTTTACATGTCCTTATACTGAAACACTGTTAATTTAGTTTTTCACTATTGCAAGGACTATCTCTCCCATAGGGTAACATGGGGATTGCCTTGAAATATCTTTTAAGCATAATTTCCCATTGGATGCAATAGATTTGGAGTTTGGGGTCTCTGAATGAATCTAATCTGATTCAGTAAACTTTTACTGGATGGAGAAGCCGTCACCAATCGGACATCGAGGCCCGATCCGTGACGGCTTCACCATCCGGTAAAAGTTTACTGAATGACCAAAGTACTTCACTCACTGACCCCAACACCAGGCCTGGGAAATTTCCAATGTGCTTGTCTTAAGACTTGTTATATGGAAATCGTTACAAGTCCAGCGCATACAGAGTTGATTCAATGGAAACAATCGCTTTGCCATTTTTACCATCATCATCAGATCATGTTAAAATCCAGGGTTTTTCGTTCACAATATGAGCATCTCGTCCTGAAGATAGTCTAAAAGATGAGAACAAATAGACCAAAACGTCGATAAGCTCACCTAATTCCATGTACAAATAAATTGCTAAACAATATTCATGGTATCCTCCACAATGTTTTCCATGCTGTTAAAGAACTGGAATAGGTGTTGACAAAAGTGTCAGTGAGTGTATAAAGAATTTAACTTAGTTCACTTTTGCGTACTTGTGATTTGCTTTTTCTGTACCCTCAATTAATTTTTCCACATCAATTTATATTTGTCTAAAAAAGTATACACCCGTCTTATTTTCTTTTGAGATTCATTCATGTTGAAAAACATGTATAATTCCATAGATTTTTTGTCTGAAGTCACTATTTAGGACTTCGTGAATATATGAGAATATTATGAAGATTTAGCGAAAAATAAATTCCCTTCTAGGCACATTTACTTATTATTGTAATTTACCCAAGACTCCAAGGGTATATTGGGTTGTCCAATCTTGTTGTAGTAATGTTTAGAAAGTGGGCATTTTCTTCCTTAACCATTCTGTGCCTCAGCCTGTCTGTAGAATCCAAGTATGGGTTGGCTGACAGTTGGGCTCTTGTGTATGCACTCTAGACAGTCACACAAAGGGAGTTGAGGTGTACTTTGAATTTCCTGATGGCCCATCACCAGGCTGATGGGCCTTCCTGAACTAGATTGGTGGGAGGAGTTGCCACTGATGCCTGAAACGGAGTGTGCCTGTCCTCACACATAGCTGTGTCCACCCTCCTTTAGTGTGTCTGGAGTCAGGGAAAGGCAGGATATTTTGCACTACAAAGTCTTTCCTTTAAAGTTTGCCTACTTCAAAGGCAGAATGGGGTATAAGTATTGGACATCTGACACACCAGACTCAGAAAACCTCTGAACTGAGTACAATCTACCAGGAAGAAGAGCTGGATGTTGGTGAGACTGCCATCTGCCTGTTGCTTTGTCTTGCTGGACTGTTCTGGGAGTGAAAGGAGAGGACTTTTCTTTCTGTATTCTGCTTCCAAGGTTCTTCAAGGGCTTGTGCATGCTTGCCTCCTGTTAAGAAGTCTGCGGGCCATCAAAGACTTCCCCTACCAGTACCAGAGCTCTTTTGCTGAGAGCCCTGACTTGCCAGGGGGTGCCAAATCAGATTCTGGGCCCTTGGAATTGAAACCTGGTGAGAAAATCCATAAAGCGACTCACAACACCAGTGTTCTTGACACAGCACCGCCATGCGGCTAGAGAAACAATGCAGCACCTGCTTTGTGGCTGAAAAATCGCCACAGCCCAAATCCTGAGCACTGTGTCACCGACGTCCATGGCACCCGCTCTGACTCTGACGCAGCCCCTGTTGAAGATTCAACCCATCTCCTGCTTCACGGCTGTGAAATCGAAGCAGCACCTGTATCTCCGCATTGACTCAGCATATCTGGATTTTTGGTGCATCGTCCTTCAACACTGTCTCTTCATTGATGTCAGCCCGCAGTCAGGAATCGAGGCTACATGTCTAGATATCAACGCATCACCTTCCCTTCCAGTAAGAAGCCAACACATCACCTCCCCTGACAATAAGGAAACAAAGCATCATCTTCCCTGTCTAGCAGTAAGGAACTGATGCATCACCTCCCCTGGCAGTAAGGAACAGATGCCTCACCTACCCTGGGAATAAGGAACCAATGCATTGCTTTGCTTTTCCGGCACCTCACCTCCCCTGCGCCTGTTCCGTCTTTGAATTTTGACACCTCCAGGGTACTTTGTGCTAAAAGAAACACATTGTGGTAAATAAATAAATAATACCCTATTTTTGACTAGGCATATAGCATAACAGATAGCTCAATAAATAAGAGTCAAGATTCGAGGTAGTAGGAGTTTCTGCAGGTTTATTACAGCATAAGGACAGGATCAGGACAACCTGCATAGGATGACCCAGCAGGGGAAAAGAGGCCCAGCAGCTGCTGGGGCTGGGTCTGGGATGAGCGCGCTAACTTTTAATAACAATACATGAACTTATATACATAGCGCAAACACATAGCATTACATTGCAGTAGGCGTAGCAGTGGGTGGAGCAGAAGGCGTGACGCGTAGCAGTCGCGAAAGATAACAGTAAAAGTGGGTGTAACTGGGCGTATACATAGACATGTGGTGCAAACGTAACAGAATATGTCATGAATGGGGCGGAAACATAGGAGGGGGCTACCTAAGGAGCCGGGACCTCTAACCTGGTGGTGCGCGCAAACTGGCAATGACGTATTACTAGGTGAAGCTGGGGGCTATGAACTCTGTGCTAGGAGCAGAGACTAAAGTCTGGAGGGTCGGAGCGACATGCACCTAAACCCTATCTAGTATCTGATGTTTAGGGAACATGTTGATATAAACTAGAAGTCATGAGGGGAAAGGCTAACTTGATTCTAAGACTGGACCATGCATTATTCTACATGTAGTGCGTGATGAAGAATACTAAATGACCATTAAATACAGTATTTCTCTAACGTGGAGCCGCATAGGCTAGACAATGACGGAAACTATTGATGCAGTTCAGTAGCTTAGGAATGCAGAGAAGGAGGACTGAACTGATAACTGGAGCTATAACATACTTTTGGCAGACTCAGAGGCAGAGCCAGGCTGCACCGGGCACTGCGAGGCAGGAAGTAAGTGAAGGGTCGAGGATACAGGTGGGGGCTGTATCGCTCCTCAGCGAGACTTCAGGAGACAGGAGCTGAATCTGTGGTCCGGGCCCTTTTGAGGCCTGGAAACGGGGACTTTATAATGGAATAACGTGCACACTGAGAAACGTGGCAACGTAACTTTACATAGGCCTGATATTCGTAGTATTCACGAGGACTGGAAACTAGCATACTAAAGGTGGACACAACTGTAATTGCGTCATTAATCGGACATGGGGAATAACATATGCATATTGGTCATGCACACATAACATATGATGGATGAGGCGTAGGGACACAGAACATGGCAAAATTTACTTTTCCACATTCCCTCCTTGTCACTACGTTTCCATCAGGAAACATCAATTTTCATGATACCATCTATCATTTCATACAGTACCATTTGCTCGTCTCGAATTATCTTGGAACGGGACTTAGAACGGGGCTTAGGACTAGGAATACAAGAGGTAGCACACATGCTGCAAATCGCAGGGCCACATTGTATACAGAGGCAGCAGCTAAATATGATCGCTACTGCAATACTTAGAAAGGACAGGAATTTCCATCCCCATGCGGAAATTATATTCCAGAACCAACCGGACCATGTCCAGGTGCCTGGATCTTGATGTAACAGATGGGCAATTTTATGGAGTCTGGTTATAGCTGAATAAACAGACGGCGCGTTATTTGGAATGAAAATGCAACAACTAGATCCGAGGACTCTACAGGCCCCGCCCCTATCGGCCAGTATGACGTCAAGGACGAGACGATTCTGTAAAACGACAATTCTCATAAAGGATTGCTCTTCAGTTAGGTTACCTAGAGCGGAGGCAGTCTCATCTACTACTGCTTCAAGGGTTCTTGTTAACCTACGAATTAGCTTACTATTTACAACTGTACCTAAATAAGGGAAAACACCTTTATCTATATCAATGAATTGCTCTGCGGCAGTTTCAGTATAATCGACAATCGGGAGATTTCTCTTGTGTCTAGTATGTACTAGGAAGGAATTCCTATGGTAGTCAGGTGGGGCTAGAAAAACAGGCGGCAGTAGGAGGGCAATGTAACAGGTTCCCTCCCAATCGAGGGGCAGACGAACATATGCAGTTTGACCACAAACAAAATAAGAATGACGTGAGGCTTTAAAAATAGATTTCCCACTGTCACTATACTGGATAACAGTAGTACATTCACTATGGCATACGTGTACAGAACCATAATTACGGACACATAATTCGCCTTTGACTGGTAGTACTGAAATAGCAGGTGAGTCTGGAGTAGTATCCGACTGAACATTCAGGACCATGAAATTCGACGAATAATTACCTAAATTATACACTTCATTTTCTAGATCTAACCCGGTTCTGTGGGGGAAACCTTGCTTGTCTGGGAAACATGTACTGTTAAGAAAAGACATATCTGTTGCGGATGACGTTAACGTGGACCATGCTCCACACGAACCATTATGTGAAAAAGGATAAGGAAAGAGTGGCAGAACTCCCTTCGGTGTCTGGAAAGGGGGGAGTCGACCACACACCCAACAATTAGTGGCATTGCTGGTCTGGTGTGAATAATGTAACATACGGATAAAAGAATTATTACGCATAGCGAGGCGGTAAGAATATTCGTGAGGAGGCAGATCACTAAACGTATGCTCTACTGTAGCATTAGCAGACTTATTTACATGAGGAACTGAGAAACACAGGAAAAGTGCGTAGCTAGTGCAGGAAATCATTAGGCTGATGAATAATATGAAACTTAGAAAAACGATACATTGAATTGAGTTTTTACTGACTCTCTCACTATGGGGGTCTATTTTATACATGTCAGAAACAGTCTAACCGTTTCACCTAGGGGAGGACTTATACAATCAAACTGACTGACTTACTAGACCGTAGTTTTTGCTTATACTCCTGTTGCGGAGTTTTCTCTAACAGGGAAGGGGTTGTAACAATGTCTTTTGCGGGACAGTCCTTAAGAACAATATCTTGGCAGTCTTTAAAATCCTGGGACTCCTTGGAAATGTTTTTAGAAACGGGTTTCAATCCATTGAAAAGTTTTACATGAGAAAGGTGGACCCACCCCTTCCTGCCTTCCAGCTTGACGGCAGTACGGGTGGTCAAGAGGACCTGACGTGGCTCCTTCCAACGAGGTTCCAGCGGACTTGATCTGTCAAAATTCCGGACCATCACAAGGGAACCTGGAACGATTTCATGCGGTGCCACCTCGGTATTGTCTGGAAAGGCGGCGGCAACCTGTGAACGACATGAGTTGAGGGCAGACATCAAGGAAGCTAGGTAATCTGTCAACATATTACATGAAACATCGGTAATACTTCGGGGTCTAGGAGTACCCCACATGTTAGGGGGGCGGCCGAATACGACCTCATACGGGGACAGACCTGATCTGGAATGTGCGACCATGCGCATATAAAATAAAGCGACTGGCAGAGCTACTAGCCAGTCCACACCTTTTTCTTTACAAACTTTTGCAATACGGATTTTCAGGGTCTGATTATGTCTCTCGACTAGACCGGCTGCTTCAGGATGGCGTACACAATGGAACTTCCACTGGTACCCTAACAACAGGGAAACATGCTTCATTAACTCTGAGGAGAATGGCTGACCGTTATCAGAATATACGACTCTAGGGAGTCCATATCTAGGGAAGAATTCACGAACCAACTGCTTGGCAGTGGTCGCGGCTGTGTAATCTGGGACTGGATATGCTTCTGTCCACCTGGACAAAGCGCATACTACTACAAGGACATACTTGAAACCTCGACATCGCTCCATTTGAATATAATCCATCTGGAGGACCTCAAAAGGGTGGTCAGGGGGCTGGAAACCACCTTGTTCCACCGGGGCACTTTTACCTGGATTAAACTGACAACATATCATACAGGTACGGACTTTCTGCTTGGCTGCAGCTCGTAAATGCTTGTTGAACCAAATGTTCTGGATACTGTCTAACATAGCTTTTTCTCCTAAATGTGCTGGACTATGTGCGGTATTGATAATGACTTGAACCATAGAGTCGGGGAGAAACCATGTGGCTCTACCCTTTGTTAACCATCCTTGATCTGTCTGGACCCCTCCTTGTTCGGACCATTTCTTGATTTCCTCGGGAGTAGCATGTAACTGGATATCTATGACATCTTGGGTAGGGTCCTTAACTGTCATGCATGTAGTCGGATCTGGAGTATGTGTCTGATTAACTGGAATGTCTAGAGTCTGTGCTGTAAGCTTGGCTGTGCGGTCTGCTAGATCGTTACCTTGGGAAATAATGTCAGTAACTTTCGTATGTGCTTTGCATTTCATGATAGCAATGGATGTCGGTAAATGTATGGCATCTAACAGAGCTTGAATAAGGAGACCATGCTGAATCTTGGTTCCATGAGAAGTCATGAAACCTCTCTCCTGCCAGAGCACTCCGAAGTCGTGTACAACTCCGAATGCGTAACGTGAATCTGTATAAACATTAACTTTCAGGTTCTTGGCGTGTATACAGGCTTGTGTCAGAGCAACTAGCTCTGCTGCTTGAGCGGACAGGGTATCAATACGGTGTGTTTCAATAACTTCGGTGTCAGTAGTCACTGCATACGCGGCGACTAGTTCTCCTGTACTAGTTCTCATACATGAACCATCCACATAAAGTGTCAGGTCAGGATCTGGTAACGGAATGTCTGTCAGGTCTTGTCTTGGCTTTGTCGTAATGTTAACTACTTCCACACAGTCATGTGGGTCAGGATTTGAACTAACTGATGGTAACAGTGTAGCAGGATTCAGGACGTTGCAGCGTCTAATTTCTATGTGTGGCTGGAACAGTGTCAATTCATAACCTGTTAAACGTGCAATTGTCAAGTGCTGAGTTTGTGTTCGGTTTAAAAGAACTTCCACGGAATGTGGAACTTGTACTGTCAGGGAATGTCCTAAAACTATGGAATCACTTTGTCTGATAGCTAGTGCTGTGGCTGCAACTGACTTGAGGCACGCAGGCAACGCCTGGGCGACTGGATCTAATGTGCTAGAAAAGTAAGCACAGGGCTTGGATTGTCCTGCTTGATCTTGTGTGAGAACAGATAATGCTGTACCTTCACGTTCAGTAACGAAAAGTGTAAAAGGCTTACTGTAGTTCGGTGTAGCTAGAACTGGAGCTTGGCATAGGGCTTTCTTTAACTCGTTGAAACTAAGTGTGTGTTCAGATGTCCAAGGGAGGACAGTCGATACGGCTGCCTCCTGTGTCGTTAACTGTATCAGTGGCTTGGCTAGAAATGCATACTGGGGAATCCATTGTCTACAATAAGAAGTAAGGCCGATAAAAGCACGTACCTCCTTCTGGGTTCTGGGCTGGGGAAGACTCGCTATTAACTGGATACGGTCGGGTGTCAACTGCCTACCCCTCTTGGACAGCAAGTGTCCTAAGTAGACCACTTGCTGGACACAGAATTGAAGCTTCGAAGGTGACACCTTGTGCCCCATCTCGGCTAGAAAATACAAAACTGTAAGGGATGCTCGCTCGCAAGCACGTTCAGAACGGGCTGTGATCAGTAGATCATCGACATACTGGAGCAGGGCAGTGTCCGTTGGCATGTGAATGGTGTCTAGTTGTCTCTTAAGTGCCTGACTGTAAATACTAGGACTTTCTGTGAATCCTTGAGGAGCGCGTGTGAACATATAGCTCCTTCCATTTAAACAAAATCCAAAAAGAAACTGGCTGTCTGGATGGATGGGAACACTAAAAAATGCATTCTTGAGGTCTATGACAGTGAAGAACGTGGCTTCGGAATCAATGGCTGTCAATAGGGAAGAGATGTCTGGGACTACTGGGTACTGAGGAATAATACATTTATTAAGCTCTCGTAAATCAATCACTAATCGATATACTGGGGGTGCATTTGGATCAGTACGTTTCATGACTGGAATGATCGGAGAATTACATACATTGGAGTCAGTTTCTACAACTACTCCTTGAGCCATGAGCTCGTCAATAATTTTGGATAAGGCTGCTACAGCCTCAGGTGGCAATCTGTACTGTCTGATTCGTGGTAACACTACACCTGGTTTGAGAGTCACACGATAGGGTGTGATTTGCATATAACCTACATCTGTTGGACCTTGTGCCCATAGATGCTGCGGAACATTAGACAGTCTGGAATCAAAATCTCGTAATACATAGTGACCCTTAAAGTCACGTAGGAACAGACGTATTCCCTCTGGGGAACAGCAAATGACTGCACCTAACTCTTTCAGTGTCTTAATGCCTAATAGATTTTCTGGACATGACTTAGTAAGTAACAGATCAGTAGTGCGGGACAATGGACCTACTTCTAGAGTAACTGGCTTTGAGATCTCATTTATAATGGGTTTTCCTGAAAATCCAAGGGAAACATTTCTTGAGCCTGAGAGCGGAGCCCCTGGAACTTCGGCATGACTAATTGTGGTCCTACTTGCCCCTGTATCGATCAAAAACTTTCTGTCTTTCCCTAATACTTGACTGTGAACATAGGGACCTTCTTGATCTACGGGTATCTCGATGAGAGGCAAGCCTACCTCCCTCTCTAGGCTGTTTCATGAATATGGCTGATACTCTGGATACTCGGACTGTGCATACTGGTACATTTGTGATGTGACATGCTGTGTTGCAGCAATAGGCTGCGGTACTGTAACTGTCTGTTGTGCATTCTGCGACTGAGGAGTCTGTGAAACTTGTTCTTGTCTAGGCGGACGTGATCTTTCTTTAGTCTTACCAGTAGCTATGTTATGTTTCAGAACTGCACACTCGTTTATAAAATGACCTGGCTGTTTACAATAATTGCAGTTCCCTTTAACGGGAGCTGCAGGATGACTGGCTTGATTCGGACCCCTCTTCTGACTGTCTTGAGGAACAGATTGTGCAACTAGCACTTTCATTTTCGTGTCTTTCATACGTTTTCTTTCGTGTTCTTGCTCTTCTCTGATTCTATTCTGGTGGTATTGGAGCATCTGGAGCATCTGGGACGGAGTATTTGCTTGCCAGGTGCTTTCGACTTTCAAAACTCGATTTTTAATTTGAGGACTTGAATTCTCGACTAATTTAGTAACGAAAAGGTGAGGGTATGACTCACTACTTGTCTTGAGACCACTGTTAATACTAAAACATTTTTCAAATCTAGAATAAAAATCACTAATATCTTCGTCTTGTTTCTGTTTACAGGCTGAGATTGCATCCCAGTCTTCTTTTCTAGTTGTCAATAATCTGGGTAAAACTTGAATCAATAATTCTGGTAGTTCTTTACATTTATCTCCAAGACCGGTACCTGGTACTCGAGCCTTGTCTTCAGCTTCTAGAGCTGTCCAATCGATCTTTTTCTCTCCCACCTCCCATTCTTTTTCCTTTAGCTTTTCATACACCCCTGCGGGTAACAGGACCTTTAACATTTTAATGATATCTGGGTAAGTGTATTCTCCCATACGGAGCATGTCTTTTAATTCTCTATGGAACCCTGCTGGATCTTTGTCATGACAGGGAATTAATTTCTTCATTTCAAGAAGTTCCATCTTTGTTATTGGAGTGTATACAAACACTCGTTGCATTTCGCCACCCGCCCCTTGGACTGGGTGGACTTCTCGTAACGGATTCTGTCTGTCTATGTAGAATGATTTACTTTCTGGGGGTGAGACATGAACAAAATGTGGGTTCAAGAACGTTCTATATTTGTGGCGTTGTTCTAGAATGACACTAATTAAATCGGTACCTAGACCTCTCCATTTATACTGGAGTAACTCGTTCAGGATATCATGTAACGGACCTGGATCAGAGTGTTGACCCTCATACAGAGTAATGAGGTGCTGAATCATATACATACCCACCAGTCGCTGCTCGGCTGGGGGCATTTTCAGAAACATTTGTGCCACTATTTCGTCTGGAAAAGTGGTAGAATCAGTAATCCATCGGACTGCTGATCGGGCTAGTTCTTGTTCATGCATGGTACTTAACTCACTATAACCGATTCGTGATTTCAGAATGTGATCGGTAGCTTGAAATACTTGTTCTAGAGAACCTTGTTCTGGTGCTGAATGATGAAAACTAGACTTGGGTTCTAGACGTAAATGGCGATCTGGAAATCTAGATTTTCCTACATACGCTATTCTGGCGGGATTCTCGTCCTCTTCTTCTTCGGGATCAGAGATACTTTCTTTCTCGCTTACTTGTGCTGTTTTACGCTGTTCGTGTATCTTTATTATCTCTTTACGGATTTTCTTGTACATACTCTCCATAGCCCCGACGGTCTTGTGCTTACCCTCGGCTATATTATCACTCCACCTTGTCAGGATTCTCATTTCGGCGGGATCTTTAGACGGGTAATCTTGTTCTCTTATTAGACAATTGATCAGGAACTTTAATATCATGAGCTGGATCTCGGCTTTCCTTTGAGACATAGTCTCGCTAATACTTTCTGGATCATCCCCTGTACGGATGAAACGATATATTCTGTCTAGATCTTCTTTCATATTCGGTAAGGTGACTAGATACTCGGCCACCTTTCTTACGCGAAATGAATATAAAACCATATTATCCTCGCCTGGGACTGGATCATAGCAACATTCGGCAAGGGATTTTCTTATTTCTGCAACAGACTGATACCTAGGCGTACGCTGTAATGCTTGTGCATGTAATTCGGCTAACGTTAAACGCTTGTGTGGCGGCGGGGTTTGAGGAGGACCTCCCCCTGCGGCCCCTAAACTGGAATCATCAACTGATGCTTTCCGACCTGGCAGGGTCGGTAATTGTAACGTGGGCTGGACTTGTATGGCGGGCTGGACCGGGGGTACCGTAACAGGTACTCCGGTGTCTGGAGGAGCGGGAAGTGCCTGATTTACAGGGACTGGCGGAGCGCGAACAGGATTTGCATATTCTGGGACTGTGTCGTCCAAGTAGGACGAAATAAAAATATCAGCTGCGGTCGGTTTGTGACGTAGCTTGGTCGGAAGTAATGGTGGCGGGAAATTACTGGATGCCTCTGGGGTCGCTTTTGGCAAGCCCTCGGCAAGGAGAGGATACATACCCTTAATGAGGGCATGCCTCTGTCTGTCTGACTGTTCGGCTTTGACTCGTTCACCTATCTCGATTAATTCTCTTTCTTGGGCTCGTTCTTGGGATTCTCTACTTAACTCTGACTTCCTTTTCCGTTCTTCTATGCGCTTCTTTACGCCATAACTCGATGGCATCTTTCTGTGACTGTCTGGCTTTCTTTTTCCATAATGCTTCTTCTACTCGCATGATACATTCGGCATCCCATGTACCCGATACGGGCCATCTATACTTTTCTTCTAACTGTTTGGTATACTCTACCCATAAATCTAGATACAATATGGCGCTTATGCCATGTTTCTGATACATAAAGTGACCTGGACTGTCCCTAGGCGGGACAGGAACTGCTTCTTCTAATAAACCCTTTCTAGTTTTTAGCTGACGTAATCTTGAAAAGAGCGGCATTGTAAACTTGAATCGGAACACAATACAATACACGAAGAACAATAACAATTGGGAAAACAATTCAGGCATACCACGACATTGGAATTACATTAAACAATATCATAACATAACAGTTCGAACAGAATATTACCTGGAATACTTGAGAACAGAAACAGAACAGAATTTCTCGAGAACGGAACAGACTAGAATTACTGGATGCACTGCTGAAACAGTACGGAACATACCGGTCCCATAAAGGAACGCATCAAGACCCGTATCCACCTAGGTGAACACTTCGTTTGTGAGTCTGGGTACCACCAACCCACGGACCAGGAGTCAATTTAGATTGGTCCTGTCTAGATACTACCCCAGCAATGGTACTCACCGGGCAGCAAGAACGGAAGGCCTCGGACGGGACTGGGCTGACGACGACGGACTTCGGACTTCAGTTACGGGTGGGCCTCCGGATACCTCGGACCTTGGACTCTCGGCTTGGGCTCTGGTCGGGACTCGCCGCGTTCCTCCACCGTCTCGTTCGGATGCTGGACCGCCTCCTCCGTCTCCTCCGTTGGCCTGAGGGATACTTGAGCAGAAATATCTGCCACTGCGCAGAAGAGTTCCGTCACGACTGTAGAGGGTCAGGGGGTCGGCGTGGCTTCACCGACGCGTGGGGAAAGGGCAAGTCCCTATTCGGGCGCCATTATGTGGTAAATAAATAAATAATACCCTATTTTTGACTAGGCATATAGCATAACAGATAGCTCAATAAATAAGAGTCAAGATTCGAGGTAGTAGGAGTTTCTGCAGGTTTATTACAGCATAAGGACAGGATCAGGACAACCTGCATAGGATGACCCAGCAGGGGAAAAGAGGCCCAGCAGCTGCTGGGGCTGGGTCTGGGATGAGCGCGCTAACTTTTAATAACAATACATGAACTTATATACATAGCGCAAACACATAGCATTACATTGCAGTAGGCGTAGCAGTGGGTGGAGCAGAAGGCGTGACGCGTAGCAGTCGCGAAAGATAACAGTAAAAGTGGGTGTAACTGGGCGTATACATAGACATGTGGTGCAAACGTAACAGAATATGTCATGAATGGGGCGGAAACATAGGAGGGGGCTACCTAAGGAGCCGGGACCTCTAACCTGGTGGTGCGCGCAAACTGGCAATGACGTATTACTAGGTGAAGCTGGGGGCTATGAACTCTGTGCTAGGAGCAGAGACTAAAGTCTGGAGGGTCGGAGCGACATGTACCTAAACCCTATCTAGTATCTGATGTTTAGGGAACATGTTGATATAAACTAGAAGTCATGAGGGGAAAGGCTAACTTGATTCTAAGACTGGACCATGCATTATTCTACATGTAGTGCGTGATGAAGAATACTAAATGACCATTAAATACAGTATTTCTCTAACGTGGAGCCGCATAGGCTAGACAATGACGGAAACTATTGATGCAGTTCAGTAGCTTAGGAATGCAGAGAAGGAGGACTGAACTGATAACTGGAACTATAACATACTTTTGGCAGACTCAGAGGCAGAGCCAGGCTGCACCGGGCACTGCGAGGCAGGAAGTAAGTGAAGGGTCGAGGATACAGGTGGGGGTTGTATCGCTCCTCAGCGAGACTTCAGGAGACAGGAGCTGAATCTGTGGTCCGGGCCCTTTTGAGGCCTGGAAACGGGGACTTTATAATGGAATAACGTGCACACTGAGAAACGTGGCAACGTAACTTTACATAGGCCTGATATTCGTAGTATTCACGAGGACTGGAAACTAGCATACTAAAGGTGGACACAACTGTAATTGCGTCATTAATCGGACATGGGGAATAACATATGCATATTGGTCATGCACACATAACATATGATGGATGAGGCGTAGGGACACAGAACATGGCAAAATTTACTTTTCCACAACATCCATAGATTTCTATGGACTGAACTTATTTAGCCTCTGAAAAGTGTTATCTTGACTTGTTTATGTTGGATTTGTCGTTATGGTCTTGTTTTATTTAGAAAAATATTGGCTATTTTCCTAAACTAATGTGGACTCATTTTGTAGTGTTTTCACTGTTTTACTGGGTGTGCATGCATGTACAAATGCTTTACACAATGCCTCTGAGATAAGACTGACTGCTCGTGCCAAACTACCAAGGGCGTGAGCATGGGTTATTTTAGCTGTGTGACTCTCTTACCCTGACTACAGTGAGGATCCCTACTTGGACAGGATGCAAACCACTGATAACTAAAGGCCCCATTTCTAACATTGGTTGGCAGCAGTGAGGATAAGAATTCTGTTTATACTTTGCATACAGTGATTGGTGTACACTACTTCCATATCACAGACTATTATACATTCAAATACTCTTTTTGATTTTTCTCTTCTTTGCAACTCTTGAGTTTGATTCACAATCATGTCTCAGCCTGGAGAGCCATCAGCAGTACCTGCAGATCTGGTGTTTGAGCTACAGAGTTTGGAGACCTAAACAGTGCCTCAGCTCAAAACGTTCTGCAGGAAGTTCAAATTTCCTACTAGAAGTCTCCTACAAAGGAGGACCTGCAAAAAGCGCTAAGTGCCTGGTCGACAGCAGATGAGGCTTTTGGACACACAGAAGATGTGAATGATAATGTGAATATGGAGGAGCAGAACTTGCATGTGGATGTTGTGAATCAAGATTCACCTGGGAGGAATGCACCTTCCAGGTCAAATAGCAGTGTTTCTTCCAGAGGTCTGTCCGCAGAGGAGCTGTAGGACAGGCGGGAGGCTAGGAGACGTCAGTTGGCGCTGGAAAGGCTTAAGTTGGAGCATGAGAGGGAGTTCCAAAAGGATAAATAAGAGGTGAGAAAAATGATGTTAGCTAAGGAACTGAGCTTAAAAGAGTTGGACTTGAAGGTCAAGTCAAGCCCAGACGGTGTCAGCAATTCTAAAGTGCAGTCTGATTTTAGAGTACACATATCCAAGGGTATAGGGAAAGAGCTTTCGAAGAAGGATGACATACACAGGTGGTTTCAGGGGTATGAGTCAGCTCTCCATATGCACTGGGTCCCTGAGAAAGATTGGGGGGGAGGTGGGTTTGTGGAACTACTTTACAGTGGAGGGGAGAGACACATTGCTGGCCTTGAGGAACCTAAATGAGTTCAACTACCCTGCCATGAAGGATACCCTGATCACTATGTATGGTCTTACCATAGAGAGTAACTAGATAAGTTTTATGCAGAGCAAGAAGCCTGATTCCAGACATGACTTAAGTGTGCCAGTACATTTTGCAGAGCACTGGACGGTTATGATGGACATCGAGGTAACAGTTTACAAGGGGCTGTACAATTTTATTATGTGGAAGCACTTGTCTAGTCTGTGTTTTCTGGAGCTGCACCAGCACTTGATGGAAAGCAAGCTTACTGACACCAGGAAGCTTGCTCAGGAGGCGGACTGAAAGGTGAGTACCAGGGTTCACATGAGGTTGTTTGTGGGAGACTCTGCCAAAGGTGGGAAGAGTCCCCAGCAGCTAAAGGGATGGGGGCAAGAGTAAAAATGGTGTGTTCTCTAAAGGGCCACGAAAATAATTACCAGGGTACCATCCTAGAAAGACGATACCCAGATCATTGTTACAGTTACGGATGACATCCTTTCTGTGGTCCAAAGTTTAACAACTGTGTGTTTGTCAGTGAGTGGATAAAGGACAATTCCTTAAAACTTAAAAACAGCTCTTCCAGGGAGCAAAGAGCAAAGCTGTGTGAAAATCCCCAGAACCATACTTAATGTGAAAAGAGGCAAGTTTCCAGGCTCTTTCTAAATAAAAATAAAGTATCCAGTTCTGAGATATGGCAAGGAAGGGAATTCCAGATTTGAGAAATCAGAAAGACACGAGACCTGCCTTCCCATTTAGCTTTGAGATATCTGGGCATGATGAACTATTTCCTCTGAGCAGACCATGGTGATTTTGCCGGATGGTAACACTGGAACTTAGAACGTAAGAAATAAGGTCCCTGATAATGATCAGTAAGACAAAGACCTTTAAAAGAGATTATTTTTCTGACTGAAAGTCAATGCAATTTTTTTCAACTCCTCAGATATTGGTCTGAATATAGAGATATCCACATTTAGGGATATCCCTAAATTGGATATCCCCAAATTTCTATTTAATGTTGAGGAACAATGCATTTCAGTAATCCAACTTAGAGGAAATGAAGGTAACAATAACAGTTTTCTGCGCTGACTCTGGAATAAAAGTGAACATATTCTTAAGGGAGCTAGTGATGTTAAAACAAGAAGAAACCGTACCATTGACATGTATGTCGAGGGCAAGATGTTTGTCGAAATCCCCCCAGATTTTTAGCTGCCTTTGTAGGATCAGAAGGTCAGCCTAGGGCAGAGGGCCACCAATTGTGAGACCAAACCGAGGAAAGAGAAGAAAAAACAATATTTGTTTTGTCAGCATTACGTTTTAAGAAATTGTCCGTCATCCACTCACTGATTGCAAACACACAGTAAGAAATAAGGTCCCTGGTAATGATCAGCGAGACAAAGAGCTTTAAAAGAGATTCTTTTTCTGACTGAAAGTCAACACAATTTTATCAGCTCCTCAGATACTGGTCTGAATATAGGGATATCCAAAGTTAGGGATATCCCTAAATTGAATATCCCCAAATCTCTATTTAATGTTGAGGAACAATGCATTTCAGTAATCCAACCTAGAGAAAATTAAGGCAACAATAACAGTTTTCTGTGCTGACTCCGGAATAAAAGTGAATATTTTCTTAACGGAGCAAGTGATGTTAAAAAAAGAAGAAACCGTACCATTGACATGTATGTCGAAGGCATGATGTTCGTCGAAATCCCCCCAGATTTTTAGCTGCCTTTGTAGGATCAGAAGGTGAGCCTAGGGCAGAGGGCCACCAATTGTGAGACCAAACCGAGGAAAGAGAAGAAAAAACAATATGTGTTTTGTCAGCATTACGTTTTAAGAAATTGTTCGTCATCCACTCACTGATTGCAAACACACAGTCGTTAAAATTTTGAACCATATAAATGATGTCAATCGTAACCGTAACAATGTTCTGGGTATCGTCTTTGTAGGGTAGTACACTGAGTCCGGAAGATTGAATATGCTTGGCCGGAGGAGTGACATACAGATTGAATTACGTAGGGCTAAGGGGACGAAATCTGAGGCACCCCACAGGCTGCAAACAGCGTTTAGGAGTGAACTGTCCACATCTAACAGCCTGTGTTCTTTCGGAAAGAAAATAAATAAGTAAACTACCGGAACTCTTTGTATCCATCCCAGTGGGTAAAAGAGAAAATAGTACCACTATGGAAGTAATTTTAATAAGTAATAATAGGCGAGCCGTTAAGTGGCTGAACATCTTAGGCAACACTCGATCCATGACCAATATCTACAGTACCTTTGTTGAGACAATTACACCCTTTGTTGAGTTACCAGCTGAGGAAATCCCAATGTTGGACTTACATAATAAACTGATACATGCTCTAGCTCCAATATTAAGTAAAATACCTAAAGAAAGGAATAGTGACGGCAATGGGCATAGCAAGATGGGTATTCCCTGGTATAATAAAGACTGTTGGATAGCTAAGACAGAGCTAATTCAAGCAATTAAAAACAATAATATACTAACAGTAAGTGAAAAAAGATATAATTATAAAAAATCACTTGCAAAAGCAGAAAAAGAATGGGAGGAAGATAATTGGACAGATTTAATAAAAGCAGCCAGGTCCAAAGATCAAGCCGGCTTTTGGAGAATAATAGCAAAAGGGAATAAAATGGGCTGGTCCAACAAAGATCTGTTCCTAGACGAAAAAACATGGGTTGGTCATTTCTCTAGGCTGTACTCAGATACAAACTGGGATCAATTTCTCGTAACTAAAGAAATGGAGCTAGCCGCAAAGGCAGCCAATTTGCAGTTTAGCATGGAAGAAACAATAAACGCCATTGAGGCCATTAAAAGAAGGAAAGCTCCAGGACTGGACAAAGTTTCAGGAGATTTATTAAAACATGACATAGAGGTCTGGGGTCCGTATATAAACTTTCTGTGTAATTCAATAGTGACAGGCACACCAATACCTGAGATGTGGAAAGGGGCAGAGATTGTGACAATCTTTAAGAAGGGTAATTCACATGACCCTGCAAATTACCACCCTATTAGTTTAATCGATATTTTACAAAAAGTTTTTGCCAGGCATATTTTAAACAGATTAACCCCTTTCCTGCTAGGCCTTTTCCTCTCCTGTGCGAAGCCTTTTTTTTGGCTATTTGGGGTAGTGCGTGCTTAGGCCCCTGTTACTTTTTGACCACATAAGGTATCCATGCCAATTTTGCATCCTTTTCCTCCAACATCATGGGGATTCTAAAGGTACCCAGGGTTTGTGGATTCCCTTGGAGGGGTCTCAGAAATTTTTCCCTGCAACTGTTATCAAAAAAGGTTTTGGGGGGCTGAAATCACCATTTTACCAGCTTTTAGGGAATGACAGTCTTTTGTCAGAGAACCAACATTTTTCACACAGTTTTGGCATTTTTCTGGAACATAGCCTATTTTTGCTATTTTTAGTGCTTTCAACCTCCTTCCAGTTAATAGTAAAAATGAGTATGAAAGAAATGATGGATCCTGGAAATATATTTAGAAAAGTAGACACAATTCTGAATTCATAAAGGGGTCATTTGTCGAAATCCATGGTGGTTTCTTAATAGAAACTAACAGTTAAATATTGAAAAAATTGAAAACTATTTGAAAAAAACGGCCTTTTGTGTCAATGTTTTTACCTGTATCTTCTTGTAATTATGACATCTCATTGAAAGCAATATACCGTTACATTCGCTGGACCTTCCTGGTTGTGGGGATATATAGGACTTGTAGGTTCACCAACAACCCGACGAACCCAGAGCCAAAAACTGAGCAGTAACTTCCAATGGTATTTTATTATGTACCGGGTATAGAGCAATTATTCTTGGAAAATGTATACATGGAAAAATTGGTATGAAAGACACCTATGTATTTCTGAAATGGGTACAAATTATAGAGTTTAGAAACAGTACCTATTTGCACATTTTCAAAATTGGGAATGCTCATGCTAGCATGAAAATTATTGGTCATTTTTCAGCATGACTTCTGTTTTACACAATGTCTTTCATTTGGAAGGGAGAAATGCATGAAAACTCAATAGGTAATAACAGTTGTTTTATAAATCTGAATTACTCAAAGTCTCCCGATAAAACCGGTACCTCACTTGTGTGGGTCAGCCTTGTGCCCGCGACAGGAACCGGCGCAAAACGCAACGTGGTCAAACCTCAATTTCGAAGGGAAAAATGACCCTTTTTTAGCAGACTGCCTAGCTGTAGTTTTTGTACCCTAGCTCTGCCGGCACCTAGGGAAACCTAGCAAACCTATGCATTGTTGAAAACTAGACACCCTGGGGAATCCAGGATGGGGTGACTTGACTGCCTCCCACCAGGTTCTGTTACCCAGAATCCCTTGCAAACCTACAAAAACTGACAAAAAAACCACATTTTCTCCACATTTTGTGTTGGAAAGTTCTGGAATCTGAGTGCATCCACCAATTTCATCCGACCCTGTGTTCCCCAAAGTCTTCCGAGAAAAATGGTACCCCACTTGTGTGGGTCGGCCTAGTGCCTGCAACAGGAAACGGCGCAAAACGCAACGTGGTCACACCTCAATTTTGCAGTGTAAAATGACCCTTTTTTGGCAAAGTGCCTAGTTGTAGTGTTTGAACACTAGCTCTGCCGGCACCTAGGGAAACCTAGCAAACCTATACATTCTTGAAAACTAGACACCCAGGGAAATCTAGGATGGGGTGACTTGACTGCCTCCCACCAGGTTATGTTACCCAGAATCCCTTGAAAACCTAAAACAAAAAAACAAATTTTCTCCTCATTTTGTGGTGGAAAGTTCAGGATTCTGCGTGCATCCACAAATTTCCTTCCACCCTGCGTTCCCCAAAGTCTTCTGAGAAAAACGGTACCCCACTTGTGTGGGTCGGCCTAGTGCCTGCAACAGGAAACGGCGCAAAACGCAACATGGTCACACCTCAATTTCACCGAGTTGTAGTTTTTGAACCCTAGCTCTGCCGGCACCTAGGGAAACCAAGCAAACCTATACATTTTTAAAAAGTAGACACCCACGGGAATCCCGGATGGGGTGACTTGACTGCCTGCCACCAGGTTCTGTTACCCAGAATCCCTTGCAAACCTAAAAACACCCAAACACATTTTCTCCTAATTTTGTGGTGGAAAGTTCAGGATTCTGCGTGCATCCACAAATTTCCTTCCACCCTGCATTCCCCAAAGGCTTTCGAGAAAAACGGTACCACACTTGTGTGGGTCGGCCTAGTGCCTGCGACAGGAAACGGCGCAAAACGCAACATGGTCACACCTCAATTTCGCAGGGAAAAATGACCTATTTTTGGCAGTGCCTAGCTGTAGTTTGCGAACCCTAGCAAACCTATACATTTTTTGAAAACTAGACACCCAGGGAAATCCACGATGGGGTGTCTTGACTGCCTCCCACCAGGTTCTGTTACCCAGAATCCCTTGCAAACCTACAAAAACTGACAAAAAACCCACATTTTCTCCACATTTTGTGTTGGAAAGTTCTGGAATCTGCGTGCATCCACAAATTTCCTTCGACCCTCTGTTCCCCAAAGTCCTCCGAAAAAAACGGTATCCCACTTGTGTGGGTCGGCCTAGTGCCTGCAACAGGAAACGGCGCAAAACGCAACGTGGTCACACCTCAATTTCGCAGTGAAAAATGACCCTTTTTTGGCAAAGTGCCTAGTTGTAGTGTTTGAACCCTAGCTCTGTCGGCACCTAGGGAAACCTAGAAAACCTATACATTCTTGAAAACTAGACACCCAGGGAAATCTAGGATGGGGTGACTTGACTGCCTCCCACCCACCAGGTTCTGTTACCCAGAATCCCTTGCAAATCTAAAACAAAAAAACACATTTTCTCCACATTTTGTAGTGGAAAGTTCTGGAATCTGCATGTATCCACAAATTTCCTTTCACCCTGCGTTCCCCAACGTCTTTCGAGAAAAACGGTACCCCACTTGTGTGGGTCGGCCTAGTGCCTGCGACAGGAAACGGCGTAAAACGCAACGTGGTCACACCTCAATTTTGCAGTGTAAAATGACCCTTTTTTGGCAAAGTGCCTAGTTGTAGTGTTTGAACACTAGCTCTGCCGGCACCTAGGGAAACCTAGCAAACCTATACATTCTTGAAAACTAGACACCCAGGGAAATCTAGGATGGGGTGACTTGACTGCCTCCCACCAGGTTATGTTACCCAGAATCCCTTGCAAACCTAAAACAAAAAAACACATTTTCTCCTCATTTTGTGGTGGAAAGTTCAGGATTCTGCGTGCATCCACAAATTTCCTTCCACCCTGCGTTCCCCAAAGTCTTCTGAGAAAAACGGTACCCCACTTGTGTGGGTCGGCCTAGTGCCTGCAACAGGAAACGGCGCAAAACGCAACATGGTCACACCTCAATTTCACCGAGTTGTAGTTTTTGAACCCTAGCTCTGCCGGCACCTAGGGAAACCAAGCAAACCTATACATTTTTAAAAAGTAGACACCCACGGGAATCCCGGATGGGGTGACTTGACTGCCTGCCACCAGGTTCTGTTACCCAGAATCCCTTGCAAACCTAAAAACACCCAAACACATTTTCTCCTAATTTTGTGGTGGAAAGTTCAGGATTCTGCGTGCATCCACAAATTTCCTTCCACCCTGCATTCCCCAAAGGCTTGCGAGAAAAACGGTACCCCACTTGTGTGGGTCGGCCTAGTGCCTGCGACAGGAAACGGCGCAAAACGCAACATGGTCACACCTCAATTTCGCAGGGAAAAATGACCTATTTTTGGCAGTGCCTAGCTGTAGTTTGCGAACCCTAGCAAACCTATACATTTTTTGAAAACTAGACACCCAGGGAAATCCACGATGGGGTGTCTTGACTGCCTCCCACCAGGTTCTGTTACCCAGAATCCCTTGCAAACCTACAAAAACTGACAAAAAACCCACATTTTCTCCACATTTTGTGTTGGAAAGTTCTGGAATCTGCGTGCATCCACAAATTTCCTTCGACCCTCTGTTCCCCAAAGTCCCCTGAAAAAAACGGTATCCCACTTGTGTGGGTCGGCCTAGTGCCTGCAACAGGAAACGGCGCAAAACGCAACGTGGTCACACCTCAATTTCGCAGTGAAAAATGACCCTTTTTTGGCAAAGTGCCTAGTTGTAGTGTTTGAACCCTAGCTCTGTCGGCACCTAGGGAAACCTAGCAAACCTATACATTCTTGAAAACTAGACACCCAGGGAAATCTAGGATGGGGTGACTTGACTGCCTCCCACCCACCAGGTTCTGTTACCCAGAATCCCTTGCAAATCTAAAACAAAAAAACACATTTTCTCCACATTTTGTAGTGGAAAGTTCTGGAATCTGCATGTATCCACAAATTTCCTTTCACCCTGCGTTTCCCAACGTCTTTCGAGAAAAACGGTACCCCACTTGTGTGGGTCGGCCTAGTGCCTGCGACAGGAAACGGCGTAAAACGCAACGTGGTCACAGCTCAATTTCGCAGTGAAAAATGACAATTTTTTGGCAAAGTGCCTAGCTGTAGTTTGCGAACCCTAGCTCTGCCGGCACCTAGGGAAACCTATCAAACCTATACGTTTTTTAATACTAGTCACTCAGGGGAATCCAGGATGGGGTGACTTGACTGCCTCCCACCAGGTTCTGTTACCCAGAATCCCTTGCAAACCTAAAACATTGACAAAAAAACACATTTTCTCCACATTTTGTGATGGAAAGTTCTGGAATCTGCGTGTATCCACAGATTTCCTTGCACCCTGCGTTCCCCAAAGTCTTACAAGAAAAACGGTACCCCACTTGTGTGGGTTGGCCTAGTGCCTGGGAAAGGAAACGGCGTAAAACGCAACGTGGTCACACCTCAATTTCGCGGTGAAAAATGACCTTTTTTGGCAAAGTGCCTAGCTGTAGTTTTTTAACCCTAGCTCTGCCGGTACCTAGGGAAACCTAGCACACCTATACATTTTTGAAAACTAGACAACCAGGGGAATCCAGGATGGGGTGACTTGACTGCCTCGCACCAGGTTCTGTTACCCAGAATTCCTTGCAAACCTAAAACATAGACAAAAAAAAACTAATTTTCTCAACATTTTGTGGTGGAAAGTTCTGGAATCTTCGTGTATCCTCAAATTTCCTTCCACCCTGATTTCTCCAAAGTCTTACGAGAAAAACGGTACCCCACTTGTGTGGGTCGGCCTAGTGCCTGCGACAGGAAACGGCACAAAACACAACGTGGTCACACCTCAATTTCGCAGTGAAAAATTACCTTTTTTGGCAAGGTGCCTAGCTGTAGTTTGCGAACCTTAGCTCTGCCGGCACCTAAGAAAGGTCACCTGAGACTTTGGCCAGATTCACCGGCCTCACAGGTCTCCCGATAAAAATGGTGCCACACTTGTGTGGGAGGCCCAAGTGCCCGCGACAATCAAGGACCTGCCTATCGTGGGCACTTGGGCCTCCCACACAAGTGAGGCCCCATTTTTATCGGGAGACCTGGGGGAACCCTGGGTGGTTGGAAATTTGTGTGAGTCCGGTGATGCCACACTTTCCCACACAAAAATGTGTGAAAAAAATTATTTTTCGTGCTAAAATTGAGGTTTGCAAGGGATTCTGGTAAGGGAACGTTGGGGGATCCACGCAAGCCATACCGCCTTGGAAGTCCCCGGGTGTCTACTTTTCAGAAATGGGTGGGTTTGGTAGGTTTACCTAGATGGCCGTCGAGCACGGGGCGAAAACCCCAGGTGAGCCCCCTTGCAAAAACAGGTGGTTTTGACATAGGCAATTTTGAGGTTGCCTCACTACGTTTTGGGGCCTTGCCTGTCGCGGGCACTTGGGACTCCCACACAAGTGAGGCACCATTTTTATCGGGAGACCTGGGGGAATGCTGGGTGGTAGGATATTTGTGTGAGCCTGGTGATGCCACACTTTCCCACACAAAAATGTGTGAAAAAATTGATTTTCTCAGCTAAAATTGAGGTTTGCAAGGGATTCGGGGTAAGGGAACGTTGGGGGATCCACGGAAACCATACCTCCTTGGAAGCCCCAGGGTGTCTACTTTTCAGAAATGTGTGGGTTTGGTAGGTTTCCCTTGATGGCCGTCGAGCACTGGGCCAAAGACCCAGGTGACCTCCCTTGCAACACCAAATTGTTTTGACTTAATTATGTTTTCAGTTCTACAGCGTGAGATTTTTGGCACAACATTGCATGGAAATTGTGACAGACATTGTGAAGTTTGCAGGACATTGTGGATGAAAAAATAAATATATTCACAAGGGAGACATCACCATGTACTCCCATGGGTTAACAATAATATCTAAATTTAGGAGTTTCTTCTTAGATGGAATGGACACCTTGACAGAGAGACTCAAAAGACAAAGATTCCAGCACAGCTATCAATTTCTCAAACACAGACACATACTGGTTAGATTTGGCACGAGGGCGAGTGATGGTTCAGTACCTTTAATTTGTTTAACAAGAGATTTCACAAAAATGAAATGCACTGTCAATAATTAAATGCACAAAAACTGAACCAGTGACTCGCAGCTCGTGAGCTGTAAAGCCACGACAAGGCACCAACCGTTTTACAGGCCATTCACGCACATTTCATACCTGATACATACAAGACCATTCACAAAACCAAGACATTATAACATTTACAAAAAGGGACAAAGTACAACCTGCTTCAAAAAGATAAAAAAGCACACTCACATACTGGTTGGATTTGACACGAGGGTGAGTGATGATTCAGTATATACAATTGTATTAGCAAGTCATTTCACAAAAGTGAAATGCACTGTTAATGATTGAAAGGACAAGAAACTAAACCATTGACTCGCAGCTCGTGAACTGTAAAGTCATGACAAGGCACCAACCTCTTTACAGGCAATTCATACACCTTTCATACGTGTGACACATACAAAACATTCACACCGCCAGCCCCGGGCCCATCACATTACAACACTCACACTAGCAGACAGCCCCATTCAAGGGCCCATCACTTTCACACGCCCACATTCCAGACCCAGCAACTACACAAACTGATGGATTGTGTGGAGTAGCACTCAGGTAGCAATGTGTGTAGTGACCAGCAGCAAGTCACTACTCACACACCGCCAGCCGAGCACCAATCCACGCACACCATCATCCAAGCGCCAGTCCACGCACACCGCCAGCCAAGCGCCAGGCCACGCACACCGCCAGCCAAGCGCAAGTCCACGCATACCGCCAGCCAAAGCCAGGCTCCACACACCGCCATCACATTTAGGATTTTTTTAAACAAAAAAAACCACAAACAAATTGCAAATAGATACAAATCTACTAATACAATAAACAAACTGAAACTAAATACATGGCACTAATGCCAACCTTGAAACAGAATACACACTTTTAAACAATACAGACCAGACAGTTCACTTTACCACTCATGGATACTCCCAACAATTCTTTTGCCTGTGGTACGCTCTATAACAAGCAGGCACACACAGCCCAGGGTTAGCAGGACACCTGGGGCAGAAAAGGCGAGTCTCCCTCCTCAAACCTCTTTGCCAACAGACTCTACATCTTCTAATGGGAAAGTCTTTTGTTGATGTGGGAAGAATGTAATCAGGAAAGTGGCGATCTTTCAATAGAGTCACATCCTCCACCACTCCAAATCTAGGAACACTTACCTGATCCACAACAACAAGGCTAGCTATCACAGAGTGCTTAAACTGAAGAAATGTCATCTGTGACGCACGAGAACACTCCTTGAACACAATAAAAGCATTGAAAGTTGCTAAGTTGAAAAAATGGATGGCCAACTTCTTATACCAAACATAAGCCTTCGGAATAGCAGTATAAGGTTCCAACTTCTGATCTACTCTGTCAACACCACCCATGTGCTGATTGTAGTCTAGAATGCACACAGGTTTGTGCAGTTCTGCAACTTGACCCCAAACAGGCACAGGTGAAGTACTCTCATCATGGATGGTAGTCAGCATGTACACATCCCTCCTGTCCACAAATTTCACAGCTAGTAGTTCATCACTACGCAAGGAACTGCACTGACCCCTCTGAAGTTTTTTGCAAACAAGCTCTTTGGGATAACCTTTGCGGTTAGAGCGGATTATGCCACATGCAAAAGTGTCCACTTTAAACAATTCCTTAAATAATTGCACAGCAGTGTAGAAGTTATCAAGGTACAAATGGTGGCCTCTGTTAAACAGTCTCCTATCAAGGTCCCACACAATTTTCTCTAAAACTCCAAAAGTGGACGGACAACCTGGGGGGTCAATAGTGGAATCTTTACCAGTGTACACACGAAAATTAAAAACATATCCTGTCCTACTCTCAGACAACATATACAGCTTAATTCCATAGCGTGCCCTCTAGCTAGGGATGTACTGCCTAAAAACCAAACAACCCTTGAACAAAACCAAAGACTCATCAATAGATATTTCTTTCCCTGGAATGTATATCTCTGAAAATCAACAAAGTGGTCAAGAACAGGCCGAATCTTAAAAAGACGGTCACTATCAGGGTGACTACGTGGCAACGCCAAAGAATTATCACCAAAATGCAGCATGCGTAGCAAAAGTAAATACGATCACGAGCCATAACTGCAGGAAATATAGCTGTTGCCATCAAGGGGCTGGTAGATCAATATGAAGCTTCCTTAGCAAACCCATAAAGAAAGTCAAACCCAAAAACTTCTTCAGCTCTTTCAGATTTGTGGGAGTCCACCGGGTAGCTCTAGAGTGGGGTCTAAGTTTCTCACTGTTGTCCCTCAAAAACTGTTCAGCATACAAACTGGTCTGCTCAACGATCTCACCCAAAAATACATCATCCATAAATAACTGGAAATACTGTATAGGCAAAAGAATTTCACAATCCACTCTACACCCTGCATCACTGCTAAAGACAGGCAACACCAGCTGCACCATGTTTGGATCAACCCAGAGTTCAGCACTTCCAGTAGGAAGTCTAGTAGCCTCGGGATGCAATCCAGATCGCTCTTGCACCATCGGCACAGCAGTATCCTCCTCTAAAACAGGCCCTTCATCTGCACTGAGAGAACCTTAATCCTCCGATGATTCCATGTGGAGAGAAAACTCACTACCAGAATCTTCCCCTCCCTCCTCTCCCTCAGATGCACTGTCAGTCTCATAATCCGGCTGAGAGGAAGATTCAAGAAGCATTCCAACCACCTGCTGAGCAGTCATTCTACGGCTAGCCATAATGATTACTAATAAAGGTAACTTGTCAAACAAGTCAACAACAACAAACACTTTGTAAGAAAAAAATAAACAAATTGCACCTTTATCAAAAATACCTATACACTCCAAAACAATACCACTCACTTGCCACAAGCAGCTAAAATCAGCACCACGTACTCTGCACAGACACAGTATGGATCAACAATATCCCACTAAAAAAGAAAGAGAAAAGAAAATTACACAAAAGACAATGCAAAACACATCACACCGATTTTCATGCTAAAAAAACTAACTAAATATGCTGCCACTATGACACCACTTACAAAAACATGCATCCATACATTACAATATTACTCATTTGGAGTACATACAACAAAAAAGTTGTTCTTACCAAAAAAATGCAACTACGCAAAACTGCAGAACAACCACTGTCGAAACAGCAAACAAGAATCAAAAGCTGTACACTAGATTTAAATGGAGAAAAAAAAAATACAATCACATATGCAAATAATGCACCAGTCCGCCTGCCAAGCTAAGGGGTAGGTGGACCTAACAGGACAAATTAAATATTCACCCCCATAAAAGGAGAGCAACCCTTGCCCTTGAGGCCACCCCCTAAAACAAAAATTAACAAAACTCTGGCGTCTAGTGGGCAGATGGGCCTAAATACATACTGCAACTTAGCCACCCAAAGAGGGCAGAAATGGCAACAATCATCCTCCCATAAAGTGAAGCGACCCATATCCAAGGGGCAGCTCCCTAACATAAAAATAAACCCTGGTTGCCTAGTGGAACCACAAAAAAAAAGAACTGAACTGACCCTCAAGGGGATACCAAAGGGGATGATGGACAGAGCGCTTGAGCAAATCTAACACTCACCCCCGTCAACTGATCTTGGGTTAATGCATCATCATTGTTTAGCCCACTCCACCACCTCAGTTCAGATATGGCTATATGCAAATCAGTCTAAGCCTGTGCACTTTCATTGCCCTAAGGTGGCAGGGTATGCCCAGAAATGAGACCCCTGCTCCCTTTGCCACTGAACTCAAGGTAGCCTGGCTGATGGCGGCAGATTAGGCAGAAAATGGTCCCAGGATGGTTGTTTCCAAGGAAGGGAAGATATAGCTTGGCAGTTCGGGCTGGACTGTTCCCATGAGGCACAGGGTCAGACTAATTTGCATATAGCCATGTCTGAACTAAGGTGGTGGAGTGAGCTGAAGCATGAAGACTGGTGAAAAATTCAATCAGCCCCCCCCCAGGGGAAAGACAAAGCCAAAAGGGCGACCCTTTAAAAAACTAACATCATGGGCAAACTAAAAAGGCAACTAAGGGGAGTGACCCTTGCCCAAGGGGCCACTCCCCACTACACTTATTCAATTGGCTCATTGGGCCAAACACATTTTTTTATTTTTTACTTTTTATTTTAAATCTGCCCCCCCCAGGTGGGTAAACAAGCAAAAATAATGGCCCCCAAAAGGAGAGCAACCGAAGGGGTTGCTCCCCAAAATAAACAAATAATGGTGGGCTTGCTAACACACATTGGTCAATTTCGCCCATTTTTTATTTAAAAAAAAACAAATTCTGCTTCCCCTCAGGGAGGCAGACAAAGCCTATCAATTTGCCCCCAAAAGGGGAGCCACCCTTGCCAAAGGGGCCGCTCCCCAAAACAAACAAAAAACATCGTAGGCAATCCAACATGGCCCCCAAAGGGAGTGACCCATGCCCAAGGGGCCACTCCCATGCACAAAACGTAAATTTGGGCTTACAAAAATAAAAAAAACATATTCTACATCCCCCCCTGGGGGGGAGACAAAGACCACGAATATGCCCCCAAAGGGGGAGCGACCCTTGCCTAAGGGGCCACTCCCATGCACAAAACGTAAATTTGGGCTTACAAAAGTAAAAAAAACATATTCTACATCCCCCCCTGGGGGGGAGACAAAGACCACGAATATACCCCCAAAGGGGGAGCGACCCTTGCCCAAGGGGCCACTCCCATGCACAAAACGTAAATTTGGGCTTACATAAATAAAAAAACCATATTCTACATCCCCCCTGGGGGGGAGACAAAGACCACGAATATGCCCCCAAAAGGGGAGCGACCCTTGCCCAAGGGGCCGCTCCCCCAACACACGAACAATGGTGGCGATTTAAAAAAAAAAATCCCTGGTGTCTAGTGGGCATTCCTGTTGTACGATCGCACGATCGTGCAGCAGGAATGCTCAAAAGAGGCATCGAGGGAATGGAAAACCCTTTCGTTTCCCCCGATGCCTCTTTAGTTTAAATTCCCCCCTCCCCAGCCCCAAAACGTACCTGTTAGTTCACCGACGCGCAGGAAGCAAATGGCTTCCTGCGCGTCGGTGAACTAAAGGGAACCTCCAATGACGTCAGCGCGCCTCATTGATGACGCGGGAGGGGGGCGGGGGGAGGCAGGGGAATGTCTTCCCCTGCCTTCCCCATTAAATAGGGGCTGATTGAACGCCCACGGGGGGAGTGCCAGCGCTTCCCACGTGGGTGGGTGCCATGACGAGCTGAGTTCGCCATCAGCACACGGCGACTGTGTGCCATGACGAGCTCAGCTCGTCATCAGCACACAAGGGGTTAACTGAATGGATAGAGGAGACCAAAGTTATGTCAAAGTACCAGGCAGGGTTTAGAATTAAAACCAGTATGGTTGATCAAGTTTTCAGGTTTACATGTATATGCTGGAAATACATTAATGTAAAAAAAGGCAGTTTATATATCGTCTTTGTAGATTTAAAGGCAGCGTTTGATTTGGTACCCATGGAATACGTTGAAATGCTTAGGGGTGCCGATTGAACTTCTCATAAAGTTAATTAGGCTACCTGAAGGGAATTTTGACAAAGTGAGATTGGGTCCAAGGGGAGAATTAACTAAGGCGATACCAGTTAGTAGAGGAGTGCGGCAGGGGTGCGTATTAGCACCCACACTTTTCTCACTCTATGTAACGGATATTCCAAAACAGGTTGTAAAAATGACTCACCCAAGTTGGGGGGGGAAATAATACCAGCATTATTGTTCGCCAACGATACCATCCTAATCTCACAAACCCCAAAGGGACTGCAATGTCTCGTGGATTCCTTTTACGCATACTGTACCACGGGAGGCCTTGAAATTAATTCCAGCAAAACAAAATACATGTCTATAAATCCTCATAAATCTTTTTAAAAGAATCTAGTACTAAAAGATCAAAAACTAGAATATTACATAGTTTTAATTATCTAGGGATAACACTGGATACTAAATTATCTTGGAAGCTGCAAATGGAAAATAATAAAATAATTTTGCTCCAGAACTCATCACCCATCCTAAAAAACCATTTTGCCAGCACTTCAAAAGCTGTTTCCCCCACATTAAAGATTTTTAGATATAAAGCTCAATTAGCATCCTTATATGGGGCGGAAATTTGGGGCCCTTACTGCAAGAACACTTTTGAGAAGGGAGAAAATAAATTTATCCGGAAATTAATAAGTATCCCCACTAGAACACCATTAATTCCAGTGATTATGGATCTTAATCTTAAACGGACTGATCATGATGCATTATTGAGACCCCTTCTGTTTTGGGTGAGGATTTGGTCACACCAGAGCTCCTTCATTACAGAGAGGGTCTAGAGGAGATCATGAAGCTTGATCAGTGTAAAGAGATCCCCTGGTTCAAGCATATAGCAGTATGGATGACCAAGTTGGGTGTTTCCCATTATTGGGACAATCCCCTTCAACTAACATCGGCTTGCAAAAAACAACTAAAATTATTATTCTGGGTACATATTAATGATAGGGTGCTGCACGGCTCCTCTGTGGGGTCTCTTACATCAAGATTTTTAGCTTTCAAAAATACTGCACAATTTGAATTGTTTTTTGATGAGGTGCGCCCCCAGTTAGCGAAATCCTTGTTTTTGCAATTTAGGTACGGGGTTTTGCAGACAAATATTAATAAATTAAGATGGAGCAAAAGCCATGATGATACAAGCAGCGACCAGTGTACCTTATGTCCAAAAATGGCGGTAGAATACGACTTACATATACTGTTTTTTTGTCCTGTATATGATGAGGCTAGAAAACGATGGATAAGACCACTCTGCAAAAATCTGAATATCAGGCACTGCAATGAGGCAGAATGTATATTGAAGACGGACACATCACAAATAGTCATCTTCAGTGTGTGCAGATTCCTATTTAATGCATATCTCATAAGGAAAAAAATGGGATTGAAGCTCTAGCCATTAGGGGATCAACAATCATTTAACATGAACCTTCTGCACTTGCACTTTAGAAAAATGGCTGCTTCATGATGAATTGTGTTCTCTTCTGTTGTTAATAATATTGTTTTGTTGTTTAGTTGTAAAATTTAGGATTATCAAATATTCAGTATACTACTTATGCTGTAACATGTTATATTTTTATGGACTGCCTGGCTTTTAAAATGAATTTTATAAATAGTTATTGATGTAGATAGGTTTTATTGGCAAATTTTGATTTGGATCTGCAATTACCATGGATTGATTTGCCCTACCACGTTGCTCTGAAACTATTGGATTAATTAAGAATGTAATTTACTGAAAAATGTTATCTGTATTTTTTATGGTTGCAATCGACCGAAATAATGATTTAAATTTGAATTTGAAATAAGTAAATTTAGGGCTTTACCCCCATTTGAGTAAGACACACTATAAGAAGTAAGGAGGACACAGTATCGAAGACTGCAGACAAACCTAAAATAAAAAGCACCGCAGTCTTTCTACTGTCAACAGGGGTTATGATGTTATCAGCTACTGCCACTAATGTAGATTCAGCACTAAGCAGTCTCCTAAATCCAGTTTGAGACTGTTCTAATAGATCATACTGACCGACAACAGATATCAGTGCTGATTCAGATGTTTTTCTAGGACTTTAGCAGTAAAAAGGAAAAAGTAATATAGGACAATAGTTCTTTAAACCTTCACATCCAGGTTGGCCATTTTAAGCAAAGGATTACAATTGCTTCCTTCCAAACTTTAGGTAAGTGGCCAGAAGTAATCACGGCATTAAGAAGTGGTGTGTGCTGAACAGTGACTGCTTCTGAGACTGAGTGTAGAATTGGAATTGAACAGGAGTTCCGAGGAAAACCTGACTTTTCAACAGAAGAGCCTCAACGTCGGAGGCAGAGAGAGAGGAAAAGGAGGAAAGTATGGTGGTGCCATTTAAATCACAAGAACCTGCAGAAACCAAACTAACTGGTAATCATAGTGTAGGTAAAAATAGAGAAAAAAGTGGAATTTCCTATTGGCCGCCTTATTTATGTAGGGGTGCCATCCAATTGATTGCTATCCTGAGGGTTGGAAAACTCAGAAAATATATTACAGATCTTGTTGCAGAAAAAGGTGTCTAAATCATCACAAAAAGATTGTGATAGTTCTGTAGCTGCCAGTGCTTTTAATCAGCGAGTATGTTCACAACATTTAACAATTCTTTTGTGAGATTTTGGGTGTTCATAATTTAAGTTATACAAAATTTAGATTTTCTCAAAAATCGCCTGTTTGTAATCGCAAATTAGAGACCTATAGATTGTTTTGCCTGAAGATCATATCCTAGCTGCCATTGCACTCTTGCCTGTGAAATTGGTTTAAGGTTATCTGAAAACCAGGGGACGGAAGATTTTGCCCGACGCTGATTGCAAGTTTTAAATAGAGCCACAATGTCGATGAGCCAATTCTGATAATGTACTGCCACTACCTCCGGATGAGCCAAATAACATGTAGACTTCAGAGCATGATCCATTTGTTTCTAATCCTAGAGCCTGATTTTAACAGAAGGGTCCAACCAAATGTTTTTTGTCAGAGGCAAATTGATCAAAAAGTCAATTGCGCTATGGTCGGACCAGATAACATGGATAACTGTGTCAACTTAAAGCACAGGATTGTTAGTAATACTTCCATCTAGATAGTGTCCCCTGAGCATACCAGGATACCGAAGGATACACAGGTCATTGTACCAGCTCAGGAGTACTCGCATCATCGTTGTGTGACTCAGAGCACCTTTCATTTATTTCCAAATTGGATTGTTTGCAGCTATTCAGGTAATTAGGTTACCTCGCCTCTCCATACCAGTACCTTTAATTGGGAATTGCCCCAATCCCACCCTACCTCCTTTGCTATGCGCCAAGACGCTCGAGTGATCTAACGTACCTCAGTGCGACCGCAGTAATCTCTTTCTGGCATTATCGCATTTGCCTCATTGCTTGACCCCTGCTATTACGTTTGGCTAAAATTCCCTCACCAATGTAACTTTTACGTCTTGATAATGATCCCAATATTGTTTTTACGGGATCGAAACGTTGTTGACCTTATATGCACCGTAAAAGCAAATGAATTAATTACTGATGTGTAACGTTGCCTCTACATCTTGTTTGCTTGTTGCATTTCTTTATACAAGTTACAAGCATTTCTTGTCCTGCTTGAGCCTTTTTCTGAATTTGTGAATTTTTGTTAATTTGTGTCTTTGTTATATATGTTGCGTTGGATGCAGGATTGTGTCCCACTTTACTGTTATGTTTTCTGTGAATTGGTACATTATAACTTTTTCTGTTCTGCTGGGCAGCTTTAATACAGCACTGATTTCAGGCCGATATTCATTGTTTTCTGTGTGAATCTCTCTTGTCAGTGACTATTTTGTAATTGTAACGCACTTGTTAAATGCAGCACACATGTTTGAATCGGCAGACTCGACAATGTTGTAGGCTTGGCAATGTTGGTACAAGGAAATCTGGACTTGTTGCAGTGAATGAGAAAACATAAAACTATCTCTTACATTTTATCTTGTGGATAAAACAGAGCTGGAAGCATGGCTCATGGATTTGCATAATGATCCTCCGTTTCCAGCTGGGTCTGACTTTCATAAGCCTCTGATTGCCTGGAAAAGATTTACAAGTCATCCCAAGGATTAAGGACACGGCAGCCATGTCAATTTGCAAAACCAGGATTGGATTACTTTTACATCTTATGACTCTTTTCAGACCTCATTTATGAAATGGAAACCTTGCTTTTCAATAATAGACACAACATTATTTTTTGCTGTCTTTTCAGGTCACTGTATAAAAAAGGAAATGCATATATATGGAACAATAAACCTGATTTGCAGTATCAACCTTAAAACACATACAACAGTGGATTTACACACACACATACACACACATAATGCCACAGGGATGTTATTGTCAGACTCAGATTTCATATAGTTAAACAAAGAGAGAGTAAGGGATTAATTCGCAACAAGCGAACGGAGTGTACTCCTGGTCCCCTCCCCTAGGTCCAAACTTTTACATAAACATAAAGAGGAGTACCATCAGAAAGCAAAAAAATTGCGGACTGAGTGAGATGACTATCAAATGAAGAGAGTCCTTCTTTTGTTTAAAAACCCCTCACTCACCAACCTGGTTGGTGACATGCTTCATCATCGGGGTCCACCCTAATGGCCGAATGCCATCAGGGTGTGCTGCGACACGTGAATTACAGTGGAGCGGGTATTTTGTGTGTGAAGTGAACAAAAATATGTTAAAAATTGTCCTGGTATCCTTGTGTGAAAAAACTTTTATTGGCAAGTTACTGGACAATATTAAAATAAAGTGTGTGGATACAGTGAGGTTAGTTATGACCAAGTGTATCACTATGTGTAGTTCAGGTCTACATGTTTCAACCCATAAAGGGAAAATTCCGGGTTTTCATCAGGACCAAAAAGAGGAAGATGGGTGGTCAGGACACACTAACGACCTGCCAGCCCTAAATTCCTAAAGACTGTAGACAGAAAATCCAGTCACAGTCGCAATCTCACAATCAATGGTGGTGAGAAAAAAGCAAAAGACCTGTGGAGGAAAAAAGCATAGGGGTCACGAATATGCATGTTACAAGCCTGTAACGTCGTGCCGAGCTGATTCTCACGTGTCTGCTTGCTCACTGTGCATCCCAATCAGAACTCATAATTGCCGTAATTGTGCAACTATCGGATGGCTCATCATTTAATTAGTGGTTGTGCCTAACGAAAATACAAATTTATAGTAAGGGCCAGTCGGGGCCCCAGCAGGCACACTGTATCAATGACGACGTGCTCTGTGATAAATAACCGTTACACCAACAGTCGACAGCACTAGGCGTTTATCTGTGCGTGGCTCGGCTGTTCACTGCAAAGTTAGCGTGAATAGTAACGGCGTGAAATCAAAACCCACTCACACATTCATACTAAACAGAGCAACACACAACATAAATTAGAAGAACCCTCGTGGTCAACAGGGCTTACTCCTGTTGTGGGTCTTTAGAGCTTCACGGGGTAGAGGGAAGGATAAAGCCTCAGAGCATAACGTATTCTGTCGAGGAAAAAGAAAATAGGATCGTCTCATATGTGGGGCTTACCAGCTAATGATAGACGATCGAACGGTGCTTGGCTCAGATGGAAAAAAGGAGTTAGATAACTTACAGTTGCTGCGTGATTAGAGAGCCTGGTACCTACTCGCCTCTCCGTGCTTCCCCGCTAATGAGGTGGCGTACCAGGCCGGGATTAGTAGTGTCAGTATGACTTCCGGGGTGGGCGGGGTTTGGGCGCGTAAGCGTGTTGACGCGTTACGGTATAGTGGACATAGTAGGAGGACTAGAAGGCGTTGCCGGGCAACCATGCTATACAAATATCGGCCGGCGAGACTCAGATTTCACTCATACAAAACCAGTGAAATTCAACAGTGATAATTACCTGAGCTAACCATAACGTACGCCCCCACAATGCACTGCTCATAAAATCACATATTACAACACTCATGATATACTTAGTAATATCACTGATGACATCTCAAATGACATCACTGATCTAAATGTTTTAACGGACTCCCGTATGGATTCTTGACTCTGTC
The DNA here is from genome assembly GCF_964261635.1 of Lissotriton helveticus. Lineage (NCBI taxonomy): Eukaryota > Metazoa > Chordata > Amphibia > Caudata > Salamandridae > Lissotriton > Lissotriton helveticus. Next base: position 1,208,005,788 of record NC_136057.1, read on the forward strand.
ACGAATACTACAAGGGGGGGAGGGGCATGTGCTGGACATCGCGAAGGAGTCACAAATCCACCCACCGGCACTACCAGATTGGGCTTCTTAGCAGGAGACTAAATGCAGGGATAAAAAATGACCAAGGAAATTTGGAGTAAGAACAACATCAGAAGGTAACATTTTGATTTGGTAACTACAACACTATCTCTGGAAAAAGAGAGGGAACAATTGCCATTACTGGCTCTTTCTTACAGAGACTGGTACTTATCATTTTCAGCTAGAAGAAATTTGAAGTGACAGTGTGTTAAAATTTGAGGCACAACAAAGCGAATTGAGAGGTATGTTAAAATGGGGACATTGATAATGTATATATAGAAAAATATTAGTGACATAAGTGTCAGGTAAATGTAATAAAGTTTGAACATTGGTTACTTATCCTGTAATATACTTAAAGAGTGCTGAAATATTTGTTTATATATGAAGTGAAGTGCTGATGGAAGTAATGAACCATTTGACCAGTAACTGATATGTACATGTAAACAGACTGACGTAGATTTGTACTGAGTCATGTGGTTAGAAGTAGGTGACTGAAATATTTGATAGTGGTCAAGTAAATATTTTTCTGTCCAACATATAGTTTTGTTACCTTACCCACAAGTGGTATATTCAATACATTTGTATGGCTGTACTTTTATGCTGTAGGTGTGCTGGCATTTGTAAATAATATACTAGTAGAGGTATTGTATATCTGGTTGTGCATCATAGAGAAGAAGAAATTCAAATATGTGTAATGTGTGCTACTACAGAACCTGTGTTTGCAGTTTGCACTGCTATGTTGAATTGACATTTACAATGCTATCCAAAAAGAAGCGTCTAAAAAGTGGCTCTAATTCCTTATAATACGCTATATTCATTTTGATTGGGACATTAGAAAGAAGATAAATCATCACGGGTAAAATGGAAATTTTTATCAGTATCAATATTTTTCCGTATAGCAGTATCAACTGCAGATTGGAGTTTGGCTATACATTTCGCCCAAGTTTTAGTTTGTGAGGCCATAAATGCCATGATATTTACTCAGATTGTTGCCATAAAGGCTCCACAAACTGAAAAAAGTTGATGCAGTGGCATTGTTTATCTGAAAAAGCCATCTATATACTTTTTCATACTTGCAGACTATTCCTGATTAGAAAGAAGGCAGCAATACATATGCCATCTGGACCTTTCCCTCTTCCTCGTTTCTACCTTCAACTCAATACTGACTAGTGAATGATCAGAAAAAGAGTTAGCCCAAATTTTAAAACCAGCACAGTTAAGAGAGTGAGAGATTAAACAGAAATCTATACAAGAAGCTGATTTGAATCTCTTTTAAAAGCAAGCATATTGTGAGAACTCTGGATGAGCTCTCCGCCAGAGGTCTACCAGTAGATACCCCTATTTCATTATATCTATCACTTTCTTAGTGCATGGATTTAGCTTTTATTTAGTGTTATTTGAGGTATCCTTTAATACGTCCTGGATAAAATTAAAAACACCTCCCATGATTATATGGCCTTTTTCTCCCATGGCCACCTCGTTAATCTTCATGATTGCTTTGAGATCTTCCACTGTGGGGCATAGCAGTTTACTAGGTTAAACGTATTTCCATTTAGCCGGGCTGCAATCCAGATCCATCTACCATTAGGATCCCTATGAATTTGTACATCCTGCCAGTCTACCCCTTGTCCAAAATACACCGCTATCTCCCTCACCGCTAAAATGGATAAAAAAAGTGTTTTGTAATAATATTTATGAATAAAAAGCTATGGTGTATTGTCTTTAAAATGGGTACCTTGAGTAATAAAACTTGTGGAGAAAAAGAAGCTAGCACCTAATTAAGCCCCAGTACTTTTGTTTGTTAGATATACCATCAGCATTACACAGTAATATTTGAATTTTAAGACTCATTACCTTTATAACATTTTTCACAATAACCTTCTTGTTTAACACAATTCTTCCCTCAATTTCACTACCCCTATGACTCTGTTTATTTTTCCCCGTGCTCCGCTGTACCCAAAACACATCCACGAGCCCACCCACTCAGAACACCCCCCACCACCCAAACCAACGCGCTCCCAAGGGAAAGGGGAATTGCCCACAATACTCCTCTCCTGGTGAATGTCCTTACTGGGTGCCATAGTGATGCACCCCGGGTGACCTACTCATCCGCCCAGCCCCCTTGCTGACACACTAGTTATATTGCTTTTTCTCCACTGTCAGCTTGCTTTTTCCCATATAGCATGAGATTTCCAGGAAAACATAACTAATATAAAATATATCTATATATTTTTATATAGATATTTATATAATATATATAATCCCCCCCACCCCCGGAAATCTCTTGCAGCAGCTCATATGCTTCATCCCAATTTGTAACCATGTGAATTTCCCATTCACTGTGACCCTTAATTTGGATTGTTAGCCTATTGCTGCCTGTGGGCCCTGTGCTTTAAACGAATATAAGAGCTTTACAAATTCTTTTTGTCAGCCTGCAGCCGCAGCTGACATATCGGAAAAGATATGACAACAAGGTACTTCATTAGTTGATTTTTTTCCTCGATGGCTCTAGTAAGTGTTTGTTCTTTTATATCAAAATTGGCTGTAGTAGTTTGGATTAGGATATGCCTCGGAGGGACCCTATGTGCTTGGGTGATTGTAAGGCACCCTGGATAATCAGGTAAGACATTTGTCTTTGTGAATGGTTCAACCCATTGAAGAAGTTGGGCTCCTTCGTATCCTTCGGGAACTCCAACCACCTCATCGATCTTGCTTTCTAATGAAGTTTTCTCCTTCCTTGCTAGGTTGACTTGTTGCTGCATGATGTTCATCTGATCCTCCAGCTGCGAGGACCTGGGCTCAGCCTCCTGCATTCTGACGGGAAAGCTACCCACTGCTTTTTTGATTTTAGCTAAATGTTGATGCATGGTTACTATCTTGCTTGCTTGTGTTGCTTTTAATTCTCTTATCTCATCCGAGATGAGGTTCAGCATGGTCTTTATATCCCATTGCACAACAGCCTCCTCTCCTTGTAGTTGCTTTGAAGACTGCTTCTCTGAGAACCCATCTGGTTCAACATTCACCTAGTCTCACTGGCCCATGTCTACCATTTCTACTACTAATTGGAGGCTGAGGCTGCAGGCCATCATAATTTTATTCTGTAACTCATGAGATTGGTGAGAACCATTGTCTGTTTTGGACACAGAGCGGCAGACTGTACATTTAAAGGAAGCCCAGACTCAACATCAGGGGAAGACCCGTGAGGTGCAGTTAATGTTGTTTTAGTTTAAGTGAAGAATGGGTATTCTTTTGACTTCCCTTGGGTCAAACTAATGCAGCCTACATTGATATCCACTGACAGAGGGCTTTTTTCTTGTTAGTTGACCTTTTCATTAGGCTCCCTTCTCTTTATCCTTGAATGCCCAGCGGCAGTCTTTAGGTATATTTGGTGATTCTTCCTCAGGGCCTCCTTCCCTGCTGGCCACCCTTGCCGGTGCCCTCTATAATTTACCCTGCACGTCCGGCCTCAGTTCCATGCTATAAATAAAATAATTAGTTTCATGAAGCGATCAAGACGGAAACTCGATGAGATGCACTTTGAATAATAATGGTTTGCTGTTAAATCTAGCACAGTTGCACTCTTTTGAAAGTATTCCAAAGTGTTTATTGTTGTGATAGTTTGTTTCTAAATCTAGCACAGTTGCACTTTATTGAAAGTATACCAAAGTATTTATTGAATACTATGGCGGTATCACCATATTTGTATGGTTTTTCTCTGTTATGGCACATTAGCACTTTTTTGGAACAATTAAGGATTTATTGTGATGATGAAATAACAATCATTAATATTGTCTGTTATGGTATGCTCTATGTATTGGTGAAAAGCATATCAATGTATGGAAGGTTTGCTTTTTTTCTTTTGCACTTCTGCACTTTGCTGGAAAAACTGATGATTCATTGTTATAATAAAATGATGATTATTAATGTTGTTTATTATGAAATGCCCTATGAAAAACATATCAACGTACGGAAGGTTTACTTGCAGATAAGATGGTTTCAAGAAGAAATAGAGATGGAAAATTGATGAGTTGCACTTTGAATAGTTATAGTTTGCTGCTAAATCTAGCACAGTTACACTTTATTGAAACTATACCAAAGTATTTATGGGCTATTATGGTTTTTCTTCTTCATGGCACATTAGCACAGTGTTGGAAAAATTAAGGATCTATTGTGATGAGGAAATAACGATTATTAAAATTATGTATTACGGTATTACGGTAAGCCCTAAAAAAGAGTCAGAATGTTTCATAGTAGGGTAATCTCATACGAACTATGAACCAGTATAAAAGGAGAAGAGAAACAGTCGACAAAAGGGATGTGCTGAGGCTGTAGTTGATAAGGCATTTGCCCTGAAGAGGAAGCTATTTATTTTGATACTGAGCAGAACAAGAACACTGGACAAAATAGTGTTGTATTTGAGGAAAAGAAGCAAAAAGAAAGATTTAGGAATAAAAGTAATTTTGGCAAAGGTTTCAGTAGTGAATAGAAGCATTCTTCCAGTATTGAGCCTTTCTTTAATGAAGAAAGCTTCTTTCAAGAGAAAATAATAGTGCATGCAGTTGAAACAACTGGCCGACGTTATGAGATGAAGGATAGCACTCCCGTTCAAAAAGAGGAGATTGTTCCTAGGAATGTTGAGGAAGTGATAGCTGAAGAGGTACAAGGACAACTTTAATATTGAAATATGTATCAATCCATTCTCATACAATGTGTACACCCATTTCAGGCTATGGTTCGTATGGAGCCTCTAACAGGGAAGCTGCCACCAACTGACCTTCAGAAAGGTATTAAAGGAAGAGTTGTATACTTAACTTTAGATTTTAAACAGTATGATGAAACTGTTGGTGTACATAGGGAGGATCATAAAACCTTGTCATTTTAGAAAATGGTGTGCCTACAAGGAGTAAATAAAACTGGCAAAAAGTTAGTCCATGTTAGTAAACTAAACAAAGCACCATTATACCTGGTACAAAATAATATTTGTTATACAAATGTTCATGTTCTTCAACATATGGCATATGTAGAGGATGAAACATCACCATCAAGTGGACAGATTGAAAAAGTGGAGGGATCTAGATCAGAAGAGATTTACGAACACTACAGCGTCCATCCTCTGCATTCTAAAAAAACTCATTGGTGATGCTATTTGTCTCTTTCAAATGAAGCCAGCAAAATGAACTCCCATGAGTGTGTGGGAGAAAAGTTTAGAAGATCGCTGTTTTTCACAGCTGTTTTTTCACTGGAGAAGGTGGCCACCTTGATGACTGTTGTGTCGGAGACCGGAAATGAAAACCACCACACAGGTTAGACTGTTCGTTGTCCTGGCTACACCAGGACCTTTTTATAACACCAGAAACCCCGCCCCCTAATAAACTAATTAATCACTAAGAATACATAAGGCACATGTGTGATAGCGCGATCCCCTTTGGGACCGTCAGTCGAAGGAGGTAAGAAAGATGCACACATCACATTCCTCCAAAAACACAACAAAATAAAGCACAAATGAAAATTCATTTTAAACCTGTCACATAATCGCTCAAACGTATAGAACAAACAGGACATGGACGTAATTGATATCTCCCCACACCCCGTCGTCGACCATCAGACTCCGGTAACAAAGATTCAATAGGGGGAGGCACAGGGACAGAACCAGACTCCATGGCAGATGGTGACACAGATGGAAATCCGCCACATGAACTAGTAGTCACATCATCTGCCAGTGGAACAACAGACGGAATCATTGAATTCATCTTCTGAACATACTGAGTCCGCATCAGATGGAACCAAATGTCCATGGTTCTGGATCGCAACAGGAGCCCGGAATGACTTAAAGAAAGAAAAATTACGTGAAATGACCACACCATTCCAATTGATTGTACAACCAAAGGCTGCGGCTCAAAGGGCAAACTAAATTTCCCTTTACGATGCCGGGTTTTCACCATGACAAGATCACCAACCACAAAAGTCAGGGGTTTAGCCCCATGTCGAAATGCTACTTTATCGTTCACCACTTGCTGATTCTTCAGCTCCCCAGCCACAGTTGCATAATTTGCCAGGCTTGCTTCCATTCGGGGTACAAAATCATTAATGGGACGGTTCATACAAAGAGACATCGGACTGACTTTCGTGGTGGAATGAGGAGTCATCCGGAATTCCTTTAAAAACAAAAATATTGCACAATCCAAATCCCGACGGTCTGTGAGGGAAATCCGAATGGCTTTATTAAGTGTTCGCATAAAGCGCTCAGCTTCTAAATTAGTCTGAGGCCATAAAGGGGTGACCCTACGATGCACAACACCCCTAGTCTGCAAATAATTCAAAAACTCATGACTAGAAAAAGGGGGTCCGTTATCTGTGCGCAATTCGGAAATCAAACCATGAGTTGCCATGATCTTGTCAAATAGCGGAATAATGCGACATGCGGTGGTGCTATCCATAAGTTCCCCTTCAGGATATTTTGAAAAGTCATCTATTACCACCAACATATGCCGCCCATCAGGTAAGCATCCGAAATCAGCACTTGCCCTCTGCCACGGGAAGGAGGGGATATCTTCTGTGATGATGGGAGCAGGAGCATCAGCTCCCCCAGCAGCCTGACACAGCGCACAGCCCAACACTGTGCTCTCCACGAGTGTGTCCAGTCCAGGAAACCATACCTTGGATCTCAAATGGGATTTGGTTTTTACCACCCCTTGATGAACCAAATGAGCTAGATCAACTCCACGCTGTTGAAGACAGGCAGGAATCACCAACCTTGGTCCTCTCATAAGACATCCCTCCGGGGAACGAGCCAACTCACCCCATACCTGAAAGAGGGAAACCAAAGTAGACCTCGCATCCACTGTACGACATTTAGTGGAATGCATCAACTCAGTCCATTTCCCAGTACAAACAGCGGACAGGCACAGTTGAAGGCAATCATTCCTAGCTGTGGCACCCAAAATTTCCTCCATAGAAATAGGGAGAGGCCTGGAACGTTCTACCACCAGACGCATATACTCCTCAACTTCCTCGGCATCATTTTCCTCTGCAACAGTAGCGGGACAAAAATCCCGGGAAAGATAGTCAGCGGGATTCGAAACCCCAGGACGGAAAACCACTATAAAGCTGTAGTCCTGCAACTGCAAAATCCACTTTTCAATACGGTGAGGAGGCTTTGAAGATGAACCCATAAACAAATGTATAAGAGGTTTATGATCAGTATATACAACAAAAGGCTGGCCATACAAATATAAATGAAAGTGACGGCATCCCCAATGCACTGCAATGGCCTCCTTCTCGATGTGAGAATACCTCTGTTCGGTGGCAGTCAAAGCACGACTAGCATACGCCACTGGAGCCAATTCACTATTCTCCTGCCGCTGGTAAAGTACTGCCCCCAACCCCCCAGGACTGGCGTCTACAGAAAGCTCAGAGTCTAACAATGGATTGAAGTACATCAAAGTAGTGTCAGTAGATAGGTCCGGCTTAGTAGCTTGAAAAGCAGACTCCTGTTTCGGGCCCCACTCCCAGGCAACATTCGACTTGATGAATCCCCCCCAAAGGAGCCGTTAGTTCTGACAAACCACAAATAAATCGGCCACAGTAGTTGACCATCCCCATGAAGCTCCTTACACCAGACACATTCACAGGAGCAGAGGCGGACTGAATATCACGCACCTTCAGAGGATCAGGGGACACACCATCCTGTGAGAATCGATAACCGAAGAACGAAATGTCATTCCTTAAAAATTCACATTTCTCCTTATGCAGGGTGAGGCCATGATCTAACAACCTTTGAAACACACCTTTGAGGCGGCTGAGATGTCCATCCAAGGTTGGGGCATGTACTAAAATATCATCGCTGACATTTATCACACCGTCCAGCCTAGACAAAACCCCATGGATAGTGTCCTGGAAAACCTCCGCGGCACTAGAAATGCCAGAGCTAAGGCGCTTGTAACGCCGTAAACCCACATGATTAGAGAATGTGGTAATCGCTCTGGAAGCAGGGTCAAGCAGCAACTGGTGGTAACCAGCACTGAGGTCTATCTTAGAAAACCACCTAGACCCGCTTATTTCCACCACAATATCATCTATTGTAGGGGTGAGGTGCCGTTCGCGCTTAATCGCCAGGTTGGGCAAACGCATGTCCACGCAGATGCAGACCTCCCCAGTTTGTTTGGGCTTACGTGCGATGGCAATAGGTGATACCCATGGAGTCGGGCCCTCCACCTTCTCGATAATATCAGCCTCCTCCAGCTTTGTCAATTCAGCCTCTACCTTTGGCCTAAGATGAAAGGCCACCCTCCAATGACGTAACGCCACAGGCTGTATTGATTCATCGATATGTAGTTTAATCATCCGATCCCTCAGACAGCCTATGCCATTGAACAACGATGAGAACTGGACCAGCAAGTCATCAACAGTCCATTTATGTATAGCCAATGCAAACACAACCAGATGTAATGTCTCAGCTGTCTGGCAACTCAACAGCATTTCTTGGCCTGTTTTGGTAACATACACCAGCGTGTTCACGACATGAGGACCATGCGAAATCGCAGCAGCAAAAACACCAGCCAGTGGAAGAGGTTCACTAGCTCCAAAAGCAAATATTCTGGTATAAGTTCCATGTAAAACAGGAATAATTGGCAGCCCCATCATCATGGACTCGGCCATCACATTTATGGATGCATCAGTGTCGATTAGAGCAGGCACAGAGTGCCCATTTACCAAAACACAGAGTTTGGGCAAACCCTCTCTATATAGCACCTCCAGGTTGCAAAGTATGTAAAATATCCGTAGTCTCATCATCATCATCCATATCCTGCTCTGCCAAATCTGGAACAGTTGAATACACCTGGGCAGGTGATGAAGCCACAGATCCTCGGACAGGAGCAGAACGACACACTTTTGCAAAGTGGTTCACCTTATTACAATTGGAGCACCGCTTTCCAACCGCCGGACAAATCCCTTTATGAGGAAACGAACCCCTACAACCATAACAACCATAACAAGTCCAGGGTCGCTACACTTTGCCTCGATATTGCATCTTTGGTTTATCAAACACTCTGGCTGAAACAGCGTGTACCGGCTCCACCTTTACAGCGAAGTGCAGCATCTATATGAGCAGCCCTGACCTTCGACAACTCCTTGGATCTACCATGTGTCAGCATGTCAGCCATCGGCATATTTGGCACCTGCAATATGGCTTCCCGGAGCTTGCTGGAATAACATCCCAGTATGAATTGGGCCCTAATTTCATCAGCAGTATCAGGCAATCGACAGGTACTGGCCTGAGTGCGCAGACGAGCAAAGAAAATGTCCAGGGACTCAACAGGCAACTGCCAAGCCTGACGTAACAGGAACCTCATAATCTGGGTTTGCCAAAGGTTCAAAATGGGCAGTCAGAGCTTGTTTCAAAGTGTCATAAGTCTGTGGAGTACCTTCCACCACTGACTGCCCCAAACGATGAATCGCCGCCCCTCCAAGATGCAGCCACATCGGACGCCCCCTGTCCTCCACCAAGTCAACGGCATCAAAATAATTCTCCAACCTGTCTACCCACTCCTTCCAGCGGGCAGCCTGGGAGGATGGTGGGCCATCTAACAGTAAGTTTTCCACTGGGGGTATGGTAGACATATTAAACCCTCTATATCGAAATCAGAGCAGCCAAAGACCCTATAATGCCACACCACTCAGCACCACGTAACTGTAAATGGTGGCCACAAACCCCTTTGGAGGTATGTTATTCTCTGCAGAAGTTGCTGTCCATAAAGCATTTCCTGCCGGCACAAGGATTCCCAAGCTGCTGACAACTTATGCAAACTGTTGCCATGTATCCACAGCAATGTCAAAGCACGAACAGGGGACCAAAACAGCCAGAGTGCTCCTGCCACGATGCGTACACAACTGCCTCGTTTCCTTGATTGCTCTCAGAGCGGCCTCACAGCTCTGCCTGGATCACTGTGGAAACAAAAGTGAACGCGTTGTAACCGCCGTGAGCCAGCCGGCTATCTACCGCAGCGCGTCACAGAAAGTAGGCTGGCCATGCCCCCAAACACCGCTGGAGCAGGCAAGCGGCAAACAGGACACTACGAACCTGCCAGGAAACAGGAGGACACCGCTCTCACTCGGCACAGGAACCTCGGCAAGATGGCACGCCAACAAGCGAATCTTGCCAGAAAACACACACCCCCAAAGGAGTGCCGCAGCTCCACACCAGCGCCGGAAACAGAAGCGGGAGAACAGCAAATCCCATTTCTGACCACCTTCATCGCCAAAGATGTTGTTTCGGAGACCGGAAATGAAAACCACCACATAGGTTAGACTGTTCGTTGTCCTGGCTACACCAGGACCTTTTCATTACACAAGAAACCCCGCCCCCTAATTAACTAAATAATCACTAAGAAAACATAAGGCACATGTGTGATAGCGCGATCCCCTTTGAGACCATCAGTCGAATGAGGTAAGAAAGACGCACACATGACAATGACCACCCTCTACATATACCAGCAGCTAAATACTGGTCAACCAGATTATATGCAGGGGATCCAAGATTTTGACATTGTATTCCCTACATAACCATTTCTGTTTGAGAGTGAATTGTCTGGACTATTATATGCTGTTTACCATATATTGAAAACAGGAGCTAATCTTCAAAATCTGTCTGCAAAGGAATTTATTGAGGTTTATGGGAAGGACAAAATCTTGGAGTTCAACTTGATTAAATTGATGGAATGCTAATGTGGCACCAACAAATATTGGTATGCCATCATGGAGAACTAAAACTTATGTGGCAAATCTAGGTGCAACTACTTGGTTTCTCAAACTCAGTTGTGCTGAGTATGCCTGAAATGAAGTGCTTGAATTTTTGTCAGAAGCATACTCATACATTAAGGACATCAAAGTGAAGACAGCAGTAAAAATTAGCTCCTTATGATCCTGCAGATGTTTGCAGACATTTTAACGACAGGTTTCAAGCCATGATGCCTTTCATCTGCAACAAAACTAATCCTCCTCTTGGTGCAGTTACTGATTTCCTTCGGTGCAAAGAGTACCAAGTAAGAGGTGCTCCTCATATTCACATGCTGCTTTTATAGAACAGTATGTAACATGCTCCACCCCAAAAGATGCTGACAAAAAGGGCTTGCGACAACAAGTTCAATGGTTTCAAACTCATAGATGTGGGAAGTTCTGTTGTTGAAAATATAGATGCAAAGGAAATTTTTTAATGAGATGTCGATTTGAATTCCCACGACTTTTGTTTTCACAAGGAATAGTGAACAGCTTTATGTCTGCAGTCAGACATATATTGACACGGAAATCACAGAAAAACACATACAACATGAGAAGAACAGAGGGCTTCAAATATATAAATGACTACAACTCTGTGATTCTGAAGATGTGGAATACAAATATTGATCTACAATTTATTACAGTAAATGCCATGGCTGGTGCTTGATACATCACTTCATACATTACAAAATCAGAGAAGACAGAGATGAAGGATGTGTGGGAGGAGATTTCTGCAGAAAATTGTCTATCTAAGAAATGGTACAGCTTCAGCTTGAAAAAGGCTTTCCCATAGTAAGATGGGTGCCTATGAGTGCTGGGACCTGCTGAGCTCATCCAGTTTGTCCCCATAGGCAAGGGGAATTGTTTGGGTAAGCCTAGGCCTAGCAACTATACAAAATAGAATGCTGAAGTATTTCCCGTAAATTCAGTATCTAGCAGTTTGACCCAGAAAGTAGAGACATTGTTAAGACAAATACGGTAGCTATGTACTATTCTAGAAGGAGTCCGCATCTAGAAGACATGTGCCTTTATAAAGAACTTCAACTCTATAGATAGAAATAGAATGTAACAGAAAACATAGAAGGAAAATATGCAGTAGTTAGATGTAATGGTTGTTTGGTGAGACATAGTAACAAAAATGTAATTAACCACAGAAAACGGAGTTGCTAAACTTCAGACAGAAGAGATTTTTTCTATTTTACACTTTTGCAACTGGTTAAGCATTGGCAAGCTGAATCAGAAATACTTTGAGAGTACAACTGCTATGGAGATTCTTTCAATTTTGTAAAATACAGAATTCAGTGCCTAGTCTTGTAAACTATTAACAAATGCTGAACCATGAGATTGAAGAAGAAGAGACCATTGCTGCTGAAGTAGCTAGGGAGAGTTCACATAGAAGCCAATGTTCTACACCACTGAGTCAAGATCCACTTGGACAACCAATTATTCAAAATGAAGCAGCCATAGCCATGAGTGAGGTAAAACCTGTAATACAGCAAGCAAGAGAGGAAAATTTGGATTTTTAACACTTAGTGGCACAGCTGAACAATCAACAGAAAGAAATTTATATTGAAGTGAAAGATAAAATAGAGCATGGATTTCTGACTGAGAAGAGAGCATGTGAATGCTCTTCATTCAAGCCAATTCTACTATTCATCAGTGGTCAAGCTGGTACTAGAAAAGCTTTTTAATTAAAGTTCTCACCCCTTACCTACAGAGGACAACAGAATCAAATGTACCATATATAGTAACAGCATCAACTGGATTAGCTGCACACACCATTAAAAAATAACTTTACACCGACTACTTGTGCTGCCTGTTGAACTTGACAATAAGCTGGAATACCAGACGTTATCTAGTTAGGCTTGTGATGAGGTGTCAAACTTAATGAAGAAACTGAAGCTTCGATGAGGTGAGTATGGTTTTGAGATTAATGCTTGCCTTCGTACACTTAAGAAAGCAGCAGATTTTAAAAGCAAGTATGATGTTCTGTTTGGAGGAAAGCATTTAATTGTATTTGGTGACCTACTCACCCCCCATGAAAGGACATTATGTTTTTAAGACAAGGCACTTCTTCACATTGAAACAAGACATTATTTGGGAAGTATGGGCAATGTGAATATTTGGGTACACTTTGAATACAAGGAACTAGTGAAGAATATGCATCAAGCATATGATATGGAATATGAAGATATCCTGAAGGACGTAGGAGCAGGAGTTCTGACAAAGGAAGGGAAACGTGCTTTGGAAAGTCAACTTACCAAGAAACTATTTTCATCTGACAACATAGCAGCACAACTAATGTACAATTTAATTGAAAAAGAGAAATCCAGTCTGTTTAATGCGAGCACTTCAAGAGTGCTACAACTTCAATGAACAATTACTGAAGCTGGAGAAAGAAGATCTTTTGGAAAGTATAGCTATTGTAACAAGGAACACCATGGAGTAATAGTACTACTAACTGAGAAACTATAAGCAAAGTTGGATTCTTTTGAGAGACCTATGTAGAGGACTGCAGGATCAGAAAAGTGTTTACACATGTGCAAAAAGTATCGAGTAATTTTGCAGCGTAGTTTAAATGTGGAGTAAGGGTTAGCAAACGGTGATATGGGCAAAGTTATTGAGTTAATTAATTTTCAAATAGGGATGAGGTTGAGTACTTAGCAATAACATTTGATCAGATTGATGCCGTGAAGCAGATTGGCTGATGTATTCTATGTTTTTTGCTTGTGAAGGACTTATATGTGCGACTGAAACAGTTTCCAGTGTCTCTAGCATATCCTGTAACTATCCCTAAATCTCAATGTTGAAGTGTAGTCACAGCTTTTATTAAAATTAAATGTACATTATTTAAAGAAGATATTTCATATGTAGCATTATCACGAGTTAGAACATTTTCCGGTTCGTTTTTACTTAAATTTGATGATAAGAAAGTTATGGCTGATGCAAGCTGTGTAAGACAGAACAATCAATGAATAAGTCTATAAGCTCTTCATTTAGGTCAGTACCCAATTTATGAGAAACAGGCAATCTGTCTAAAATGTAGGCTTACAAAAGAGTCATCTGATATTCAATAAAAGAAAGAAAACCAGCAGAAGCTAGAAGTTGTTAAGACAAAATACCTGGAAAATAAGGGAGATATTGTAGGATACGACTTGGAAATTAGTTCAGGTGTCACATGCCATGCAAATTATATTCTCAATGTACTGGTCCATTTACCACACCGTCCAAATCAAATTCAACAAAAAACAGATACGTGATTGAATTCTACACTGTATCATTTGCTCCAAAGTTTACTCAGTGACAGATCTGTAATACATTCTGCTTCAGGCATTCAAGACCTTTTTGATAAATGTAGCAGATCATTAATATTTACTCAGCAAGATGCACAAGAATTTATAATGGTAATGCCAGGAGTGCTAGAAGAAGAAGTATATATTAATGACTTATTTTGACTGAGTTATAAATGGAACCATGAGTGTGAAGATTGCTCATTTACATCAAGTACTCAAATACATTCTTAGATATTTCTGTACTTAATACTACCAGATTGCAAAACTGTGCCTTTTGACAGATTGATTAAAAATGCATACCAAAATATGTCCTATCCAAATTGTAGATCAGATGTTTAGCCTATGTGGCATCAACAAAAAGCTGGAAAAAACCTTACATTAATGTTACAACGATGCAGAGCAGATGGATCTAAACTGGAAAATGAAATTACAAACTTAAAATCAAGACAAATATCAATTTCTGGAAGAACTTACAGTGCTAAATCTGTTATCTATCATGAAGGAGTTAACATAACACCTGGAAAATACACTATTTATTTAAAGAGTGAAAGTGGATGGATGGAATAAAATGACAGCAACCTTAAATTCATACCAAAACTGCCCTTCAAACTATGAAATTGTCATGTTTTTTTTCTTTAGCCAAACTTCTATTGACTATTTCTGGGAAAAAAGTAATGTATTGTATTTTGTCTAACTGGCTCATCAGCGTTTTAGACATCATGGAGTAATAGTAATACAGGTACTCATGCACCCTGTTACTCATCCTTAATACGACTGATGCCGCCACTAACTTGCCCGTACAGCTGCTCACACAGATACTCACTTACCCACAGAGTTACTCACACTCTCACTCACTTATCTAGTCTGTCATGTACCCACTTACTCAGTCATTCATGCGCCCTGTCACTTACTCATAGAACTACTCACACACCCACTGACTCACCCACACAGCCACTCAACAACCATTCACTCACCCATACAGGCACTCATGTACCCTCTCATTAAGCCATGTAGCCACTTAATATCCACTCACAAACCCATACAGGCACTCTTGTACCCTGTCACTCACTTATATAGAACTCACACATCTACTCATGCACACATAGAGACACCCAATCACCCATAGAGCTACTTACATACTTGTTTACTCACCCATGCAGTCACTCATCCACCCTCTCACTCTCTCATATAGCCACTCATACAGCCTCTCACTGACTCCTACAGTGACTCATATACCTACTCAGTCACTCATATAGCCACTCACACACCTACTCAGCCACTCATAAAGCTACTCACACATACAGCCACTCACACACACTCAATCACCAATACAGCCACTCACACAGCAACTCACTCACCCATACAGCTACTCACACACCCACTAACACATCCATTTAGTCACTCACATACCCACTTAGTCACTTATACAGCCACTTGCATACCCACTCACTCACCCATTGAGTTACTTACACATCCAGTCAATCACCCATACAGCCACTCATTTACCCTCCTACTTCCCAATACAGTAATCCATGTACCCTTTCACACACTTATTGACTTATTCAGATACTCACTCACCCGTACAGCCCCAGCAACTCACTCACTTCATAAATTACTTACACATTTACACACTCACCCATGCAAGTAGTAATGAACCCTCTTAGTCACCTATATAGCCACTCAATCATCCATTCACTCACCCAAACACCGACTCATGCACCCTGTTCAGTCACTATTGCAACCACTCACACACCTACTTATTCACCCATACAGCCACTCAACAACCACTCATTTGCCCATACAGGCACTCATGCACTCTTCCCTATCCATACAGCCAATCAATACCCACTAACTCACCCATACAGGCACTCCTGCACCCTATCACTCGCTCATATAGAAGTCATGCATCCACTCACTCACACATACAGCCATTCACACTGTCACTCACTCACCCAAAGTGTTTCTCACACACTCACTCACTCACCCATGCAGCCACTCACCACCCTCTCACTCTCCCATGTAGCCACTCATACAGCCTCTCACTCATTCATACACTCATATAGCCACACACACCCATAGAGTTATTCATACACCCAATCATGCACCCATACAGCCACTCACATACACTCACTCACCAATACAGCCACTCACACAGCCACTAACTCACATACACCTACTCACACATCCACTAACACATCCATACAGTCACTAACATACCCACTCAGTCACTCATAAACCCAATTACTAACCCATTGAGTTACTTACACTCTCGCTCACCCATGCAGGCAGTCATGTACCCTCTTAGACACCTAAATAGCCACTCATGCACTCATTCACTCAGCCATGCACCCACTCATGCATTTTGTTTAGTCACTCTTACAACCACTCACACACTGTCACTCACTCATACCGCCGCTATTCACTCACCCATAGATGCACTCATACACCCTTTCACTCACTCATATAGCCTGTCACGCAGCCACGCACTCACCCATACAGCCACTCATATACTCTTTTAGACATGCATACAGCCACTCACACACCCACTAAGTCACCAATACAGATACTCAAACAGCCACCAACTTACTCATACAGATACAATGACATGCACTCATCCACTTATAAAGTAATTGACAGATCTGCCCATTCATCCACCCATACACTCACCAATACACCCAGTCACACACTTGATCACTCACCCATGCAGCCATTCATGAACACTTTCACTCACTCATACAGCAACTCATTGCCCCTGTGCACTCCTCAATATAGCCACTTACACAGCTACTCACTCACACATGCAGCTACTCACACACCAACTCATGCATCCATACAGCCGCTCATACATTCAGTTACTCACCTGTTCAGCTAGTCAAGCACCATGTCACTCACCCATCTGGTAATTCATGCACCCTTTCACTCATGTGTCCAGTTACTCACACACTCACCTACCCATGAACCACTCATACACCCACTCACTCACCCATATGGCCACCATGCATCTACTCACTGACTCATATAGCCACTTACACATCCACGGACTCAACCATTGAGTTACTCACATAATCACTGTTAGACCTGGCATTTTTTTGGGCATGTTTCCCCTGTCTTTTTGCCTTCTGACCTCCTGTTTTTGATAGCATGCTGTACTTTGTTTTTGCTGATTTAAGTGTCTCTGTGCACTTTTTCAATGCTGTTCAGGGCTAACGTGCGAGTGCTCTAATATAAATTGTGTTAGGATTGATTTTCCATGATTGGCATAGTTGATTTACTCGTAAGTCCCTAGTACACTGCACTGTGTGTGCCCTGGGCCTCTAAATCAAAAGCTACTAATGGGCCCACAGCACTGGTTGTGCCACCCACACAAGTCACTTTCAAAGTTGTCACAGACCTGCCACTGCAGCGTCTGCATGCAGTTTTTACTGACATGTCGACCTGGCAAGTGCACCCACTTGCCAGGTCCTAACTTTCCCTGTTACTGCATGTAAGGCAACCCCATGGGCAGGGTGCAGTGTATGTGAAGTGTATGTGAAATGTAGAACAAGTAGTAGTGTGCTTTGCACGTCCTGATAGTTAAATACTGTACATTTTGTTTTTCACTATTGAAAGGCTGTCTGCCCCATAGGTTAACATGGGAGCTGCCTTGTAACTTTCCATTGGGACAAGATAGAGAAATTGATATAAGGCTCTCTGAACTCAGAATTTAATAACACATCTTTCAGTAAAGGTGGTTTTTAAATTGTGTGTAAATTGTAAGTTTGAAAATGGCACTATTACAAAGTGAAAAGAACAATTGATGGACAGAATGCAGAACAATGTCATACATTCACCCCAGTACAGAGATATGGGCCTAAGAACAATTGATGGACAGAATGCAGAACAATGTCATACATTCACCCCGGTCCAGAGATATGGGCCTAAAACCATCATTTTTTTGCTCACCATGCCATTCCAGTTTGGACCCAGGCATATGCAAAGCAGTCTTGACCCTGCACCCAATGGGAACTGTCCAGACCGAACTGCCAGGCCAGGCCCGCCCTGGAGTGGAAACATGTGGAGAAGTGTGGCTCACTGGTTAGAGGAGGCAGACCCTGATGCAGAGGTCAGACCCGGGACCAGGGTTCAATTCCCGACGCGGCAGGGTCTTGAGCCCAAATGTCCACGGACTCGATAATTCTCACCTCGGTGCCTACTCGAATCATGGGTTCACACTCTGCAGCTCTGGGCAATAGCTTGCTTAATCTCCACTACGCCCCCCCCGCGGCGGGATGCCTGGTCTTCACCTTGGGGATGCCCAGTAGGGGTAATCTTGCAGGGAAAGCCAGGACGGGTTCCCAAAGCAAGCGCTAAGAGACCTGTCGGTGATTTGGCGCTATATAAATCGAAATTAACATAACATAACATAACAAGCATCCTAGGCCCATATTCAAGCTTTCAACCCTCATCAGCCATGATAGCTTGACTCCAGTGGCATGGAAAGCACGGAACCCACGTCTGGGCATACCCGTCCCACTCGAGGTGACACATGCAAAAAGGACAATTGATGGACAGAATGCAGAACAATGTCATACATTCACCCCAGTACAGAGATCTGGGCCTAAATCCATTATTTTTTTGCTCACCATGCCATTCCAATTTGGACCCAGTCATATGCAAATCAGTCTTCACCCTGCGCCCAATGGGAACAGTCCAGTCCGAACTGCCAGGCTGGCCCTCCCTGGACTGGAAAAAAGCATCCTAGGACCAGTTTTGGGCTTTCAGCCCTCATCAGCCAGGATAGCTTGACTCCAGTGGCATGGAGAGCACGGGACCCATGTCTGGGCATACCCGACCCACTCGGGGTGACACATACGAAAAGATCAATTGATGGACAGAATGCAGAACAATGTCATACCTTCACCCCAGTACAGAGATCTGGGCCTAAACCCATCATTTTTTTACTCACCATGCCATTCCAGATTGGAGCCAGTCATATGCAAATCAGTTTTGACCCTGCGCCCAATGGGAACAGTACAGTCAGTACTGCCAGGCCAAAACCTCCCTGGACTGGAAACAATTATCTTAGGACCAGTTTCGGGCTTTCAGCCCTCATCAGCCAGGATAGCTTGACTCCAGTGGCATGGAGAGCACGGGACCCAGGTCTGGGTATACACGTCCCACTCGGGGTGACACATGCAAAAAGAACAATTGATGGACAGAAAGCAGAACAATGTCATACATTCACCCAGTACAGAGATCTGGGCCATTTTTTTGCTCAGCATGCCATGTGTATGCCAGAGTATGCCCAGATGTGGGTCCTTGCACACTTTGCCATTGGATTCAAGATAGCCTGGCTGATGAAGGGTGTTACCCAGAAACTAGTCCCAGGATGCTTGTTTCCGGTTCAGGGAAGACCTGGCATGGAAGTTCTGGCTGGCATGTTCCCATGAGGCACAGGGTCAAGACTGATTTGCATATATCTGGGTCTTAACTGAGGTGGCGAAGTGAGCTAAAAAATGAAGATGGATTCAACCCAGATCTCTGACTGGGGTTGAGTGTCTGAAAAGGTTCACCGCTCCGTGCATCATCTCCTTCTGTTTGCTTTGTTTGCCATAAGTCGGCACGGTGTACCGAGATGTGCGTCCCTTGCTCACTTTGCCACTGGATTCAAGCTAGCCTGGCTGATGAAGGGTGTTACCCAAAAACATGTCCCAGAATGCTTGTTTCTGGTTCAGGGAAGACCTGGCTTGGCAGTTCGGGCTGGCCTGTTACCATGAGGCACAGGGTCAAGACTGATTTGCATATGGCTGGGTCTGAACTGAGGTGGGGAAGTGAGCTAAAAAATGATGATGAATTCACCGCAGATCTGTAACTGGGGGTGAGTATCTGAAAAGTTTCAGCGCTCTGTCCATCATCTCCTTGTGTTTACTTTTATAAAGTGGGCATTTTCTTACTTAACCATCCTAAGTGCCTCTGCATGTTTGTGTATTCCCCATCTGGTTTTGGAGCGACAGGAACTGGAATGTGCATTCACTCTAGACAGTCACATGGGGAGTTGAGGTGCGCTCTGCCTTTTCAGGGTGCCTCATAACCAGGCTGAATAGACCTTTCTGCATTTAGAGTGTTGGGAGGAGTTTTCACTAGCACCTGAATAGGCTGCCTACTCTACACAATGCTGTCTCTACCTCCTGTAGTGACGGTAGACCAGGGAGGACAGAACTGGTTTTCACTGAGCCCAGACACTTTCTGCCTAATCCTTTAAAGGGAAAAATAATATAAATATTGGGGCCTTGACCCCAGAACTTTAGAACTCTTTTGGACAATGGAGACTGCCAGGAAGAAAAGCTGGAGAAGCTGTGAGGAGGAACTACCACTTTGCAGTGTACTTTGCTGTGTTGACCTAGTGTGGCTGCTTCTGTCTTGGGCAGTGAAAGGACTGGGCTGGACTTTCTTCAGCTTATTTACCTGAGTTTCTCCAAGGGCTTGAGGTAGAATTGCCCTCAGTTCAAGAAGTCTCAGGAACAGCTAAGTTCCTCGGCTGCCAACACTGACACACAGTGTATTTTGTGCTGCAGCAGAATAAAAAGCATCTCACACCATCAATGACGCCGCTGCCGGCTCCGTGACATGAGCAGTGCAGACAGCACTGCCCCACTCTGCACCACAACCCAGGTTTCACCAATGCAGCTGCCCGATGCCACCACCGAGCCACTGCTTCCACTGTGACCTGGCTTCACATCACTGTTCTAGTCTTCCCGATGCCACTGCTTCTTGCCAACATTGACGACGTTGCCTGCACTGTGGACTGGGGGCACCGCTTGTAAGTTGCACAATGCACTGCCCTGTCTCATTCCGCTGCCTTGGCCCACCAACATGGGTACCATTGACTCAAGATCCTCTATCCATGACAGCACTTCAGCAATGATGACAATGCTGCTTGCACCGTGATCTGCCACCACCGTGATGAGCGCCCCCCTGCTTCGCACCACAGCCCTGGTCTCACCGACACCGCTGGATACCGCCACTGAGCTGCTGCCTATACCATGGCCTGAGGACCCCGCACGCCACTCTGCTCCACTGGAAACTGCAGTCTTGATGCCTGCCAGCGCTCCTCATTTCAACCTCATGGAGTTCAATCTGCAAAGCGTGTCACTTCAAGGGCCCGATGCCTCCTGAAACAACCTCGGGGACCGACGCCTGCTGACACCGCCCTTTCAGAGCTCATTGCAGGGTCCAGGACTCCCTGCATATCCAAGGTGCTCTTTGCAGGTCTTCCCGACTACTCAGCTGGCCTTCAACGCCGCAGTCAGCCTGAACTGTTGGATTTGCTTGTTCACGACCCCATGATAGCCCCGGACTGAGCTATTCACTTCAGGGAACTGTATTTTAAGTCTACTTTTCCAATATTTGTACTTGAATTACTGTATGTTGGGTTGTAATCTTTTTGGTCTTGTTTTATATAGATAAATATTGACTATTTTTCGCATGACTGGTGTGGTGTAGTGTTTTCACTGTATTACTGTGAGAGGTAAGCCTGACTTCTCATGCCAAGCTACTAAACGGTAGTAGGGGTTATTTTAGAAGGGTAACCCTGACTAGAAGAAAGGGTCCCTACTTGAACAAGGTGCAAACCTCTGCCAACTACAGACCCTCATTTCTAACACTCACTCACTCTTGCAGCCGCTCCCACACCCAGGCACTCACCAATGTAGTCACTCATGCACCATTCACTCATCTCTACATTCACTCATGCACCCTGTCACTCACTCAGACAACCATTGACCATCCACTCATTCACCCATACAGGCACTTAACACACAACCACTTGCTCATACAGTCACTCATGCATTCTCTCCCTCACATATATAGCCAGTCAAGCAGTCTGTCACCCACCCATTCAACCACTTATATAACCTGTCACACACCCATACTGTCACTTACACATAAACTCAGTCCCACATGCAGTCACTCACTCACACTTTCATTCCCCCATATAGCTACTCGCATACCCAGACAACCATCAATACATTAACTTACACACCAACAGAAAAAAGAAAACATATTTACACTATTACAAACATACATATAACATAAAATTATGTTTTCTTAAACCAGAACATATTGTTCTAATAAGAACCATTTTTTGGGGAAAAGTTTTGTATTTTTTTAAACAGTTTTGTTTGTTTTTTGTTTTTTAAGGATTTAGAAAAAATCAGGGTACTTTGGAACTTAAAGCACAACACTTGCACTAACATATTTGATGAAAAGAAAACGAACACTTGTGAGTGTTTCTAGAAGATACTGTGAAGGGGTATACTGTCCTCCCATTGTAAGTATGCTGTGGAATTTGAAACAGAATTGTCTAACAGCCACCAATTCAGGGACATGGGTTGGAGGAGGAGTACCAAATCAGATGTCTGGCTTAGCTCCATCTGAAGAAGATGGTGGGTTGTCTAGCTTCTCTTTATCAATCAGTGCTCTTGACAGCAGAGTAGAATGAATGGTTTGCTAATCTTTCATCATACTCATGGTTCCACAAGATTATTTCCAGTCGGACCCATGATACAGGACTTTGTTGCACAGCATTCAAGTCCCCTTTCTGGCATTTACTTTTTTGCTCAAGCATGGATGCTGTAGAATTCCCACAAGATGCTTTGTTTTTATAGGAGGTGTTGGCTCATCAGATGTCATTCTTTCCAAGTAGTGGTGAGGCACACACCATTTTCCCTAAAAAAAAATTAAAAAAACATATATAATGTGAGAAATGAAAAACACATCCACAGACACATACATGAAACAGGTGGGGCTTCCTCTGTTATGTATGTAATGGTGTTTAATCAATCAAATACATTTGTTTCTGAGTCACAAAGGGTGTATAACGCCTTTGCGATCACACTGTGATGTTGTTGCGAATCTGCAAAATACATTAAAATTAACTTTAAAATGTATTTGCACTATTATTACAGTAGTTTTAATGTTATATTATTAAACCTCTAGCGTTAAAAAAAACAAAGGTGTTTATGGAAGTTTTTTACTGCGTAACAAATTATGCTGGAGTCGCTTACCCAGAGTG
This sequence comes from Lissotriton helveticus, assembly GCF_964261635.1. Taxonomy (NCBI): domain Eukaryota; kingdom Metazoa; phylum Chordata; class Amphibia; order Caudata; family Salamandridae; genus Lissotriton; species Lissotriton helveticus. The sequence continues at coordinate 1,208,028,987 of NC_136057.1, forward strand.
CATCCTGAATTACGTGTCCGCACAGTGTGTTGAGGCATCACAACTCCCTAAAAAGTACTAAAACGACCTTTAAAATGTTTTCCCTTTCAAATGATACTACTTTTCTTACTTTATTAGTACTACACTTACCTTAAACAAGACCTTTAAAATATCTATATATCTGTCTCAGTTCTCTCAAAACCACGACGGGTCATGAGGGGTGCGCAGCTCACAAAGTTTTTGAAAAAGAATATTATTAATAAAATAAGTAAATTACTCTACACACCTCACAATCACACAAACACCTACATGAAAAAGTTTTTCCACTTTATGCCAAGATTATGGACTGCAAACACTGTACATTCACCCAACAAGCTGCCACTTAGTAACTAACTAGTAGAAAGTACACAAATTGGTAGACATTTTATGGAAACGTGTGGACTCTTGTTCAATAAACATGCAGGTGAGCTTGCGTTGTAAGCCTAATGCTGATTTCACAGAAAATAAATCTCAACAAAAAAATGTAAACAAAGTAGGTGCTCCAGTTGAAGATCTACTACTGTAAAGGACACATTATTGTAAGTACTCGGCTTGGGGAAAGCAAAGTAGGTGCGTTTTTTTGGAAATCCCAATTTGAAAAATAATCTGAAATCTTTCATGGAGAACAATGCATCGTAAATATATTAGAGTGTAACCTGTAGTGACTGTGACAAGTGTGTTTTTTATTGCCTTCTTCTGGTCAGGCAGAGCCCATGATATTATTTTTAAATCACTAAGTGTATGCAAATCTGCAAATCACATCCACGCTCCTCCCATTTGGCCGTGGCCTACTTACCTTAGTAGTATGCAAAGGGCTACCTGCATTTTGCCAGGAAGATGGGTATGTTACAAAAAGGAACCCCAAAACTTTTCTCATCGATTTTGGAGCTGTATTATAACGTTGAACAATATGAGGAAATCTCTACTAAACAAAGATACACTTACTATAGGTAGGACTTTTGTTTGGTACAGGTTTACCTCTTTATACTCTTGTAGTCTTTTCTATAAGCATATTCATGTTATCCCAAAATTCTGGACACAGATGCGTGAGAAATAATCATATTGCATCACAAGTGAGATGTCCTTGTGCTGCATTACATAGTTGTACTGTCAAATACCTGCTAGATATTTACTCAAAGAGGCTCTACTTAATAATAAAGCAATAGAAAATACTCTACTTGGGTAGCTATGTTATGCAAATCTATGACTCTTTTTCAATAAAGGAGAAACTGCTGTTCCATTATGGGTCAGTTACTGACACGGCATCTGAGACTCCGACATAGACACTTAGACACCCACTCAGATACTCAGGTACTCACACAGTCATTAAGAGACCCACATAGCCACTCACAGACATACTTTCAAAGATTACAGGTTACAATTAGGAAATAAAATTTACAAAAAGAACAAATTTACAGAAAAAAACAAAAGGTTACAGGGGCATTATACATAGGAAATACAATTCAAAAAAACTTAGAAACACACTGAAAAAACAAAGGCTAAAGGGACACTATAGTTAGGTTCACATTTCACTCAAATCTGACAATGGTCCATCATTCAAGAGTAAAGAATTCAAGTAATTTCTGGTCAGACTAAATATCAAGCATTAAAAGAGTACACCTCTGTGGCCCCAAGCTAATGGTGTTGTGGAACGATTCATGGGTAACATCAAACGGGTTAGTAACGAGCATCGACGAAGGGAATCAAGTTAAACTAGTCCCTGTGTTAACTCCTCACTCCATGACTGCTGAGAGTCTTGCCACCTTGCCATTTGGGAGAGTCATCGGAACCAAACTGCCACAATGGACAGTAGATCATTCCTTGAATGCTGACAAGGATTATGTCACAGACACTTCTCGGAGTGCTAGATGAAAACATATGCCAATCATCGAAGAGCTCAGGAAACAGCCTTCGATGAAGGTAACGGGGTTCTGGTCATGCAGAAATTTACTGATATGTGGCTTCCCCTGTCAGAGGGGAAGACTCCTCTGTGCACTGCTTCAAAAGACAGAGTCTTAACCCTGAATAGGGTTTGAATATAAGTCGATTTGACAATAAATTGAGCGTTACTTCATTTGAGTATTTATTTTTTCATTCAGTAGTTTGTGTTACCAGGTGGTAACAAGTCCTGTGGTGATAAGTGCGACTAAGTTTAGAACCTTTCCGTGCAATTATGGTGAAAAAACGTGCCTGAAGTCGAGGTTTTAAAAATGACTTGTGTGTAGGGTCTGTGAGGGACCTTGTATCAAGGGTCGCACTTATCACCACAGGACTTGTTACCACCTTGCTATGATTGTACCTTGTAGCCTCACTCCAATGTACTGATCGACATTCTTTTTCTTAACTCGTAGAGTTATCCCCTGATGAAGGGCTGACATATAGCCCGAAATGCATTGCGACACTTTATATATTTTTGGACTATATGTGGATGTACCGATGTGTTATAATCATGAAATGGAATGAGTTAACACAAACTACTGAATGAAAAAATAAATACTCAAATGAAGTAACGCTCAATTTATTGTCAAATCGACTTATATTCAAACCCTATTCAGGGTTAAGACTCTGTCTTTTGAAGCAGTGCACAGAGGAGTCTTCCCCTCTGACAGGGGAAGCCACATATCAGTATTGTTACATTCCTACGCTGTGAGGCACAGACAGCGATTCCTCCGTAGCACGCAAGCACATTACCTTAGGATTACACCTGCATCAGCTAGCGGTGCCAGTTCCACCCATTACTATTGCATGCAGAAATTTAATCAGAAAACAGACACTTCATTTGATGTTGATCCTGTGACGGTTGTGACGTGCAAAGGACATATGTTGATGGCTCATCGTCCAAGTAAGTCTTTCACATGAGACTCACCCCACTTTAAGCACTTACCTCAAAGGTCGTCCACTCCTTCAATCATGAATGAGATGACCCCGCCTGACCGTCCAGATCAAGCATCAGAACCTGTGCCATTGGTGCACTATCATAGTGCTTCTCTACCATCTAATACCATGCGATCTGGCCGACTAGTGCGAGCACCTCAATGCCTTATTGAAGAACTATGATGTGCCTATTGTTTGTACTTTTTATTTAACAAGGGGGGAAATGTAGTGTCATGAGACTTAGGGGCCGATTAGGATGGCGGACGGACTTGAGTCCGTCCGGCACCCCTGAGTAGGAGGGACCGTCCGCATGGGCTGCGGCGGTCCCTCCATGGCAATTAGGATGTGACCGGTGGCGGTCACATCCTGTATGTTTTACATTGCGGCGGGTGCTGCTTGAAGCAGCACCCGCCGCAATGTAAAAAACGAAAGCTGTGCATTTGCATGCACAAAGCGGCAGGCACCGCGCGGTGCCTGCCGCTTCGTGCACGCAAAGGCAGGGGGGTACCATAGGTACCCCCCATGTGCACCCCCCACGCAACCTTCACCCAGGGGGCCCGCAACGGGCCCCCAAAGTGATTGTCCGTATGCTTTTCCACGGCGGAAAAGCCGCCGCGGAAAAGCATTACTTTCCCTGCATCCTAATATGGCTGGCGGTGTCTGTAAGACACCGCCAGCCATGTTAGTGCTTTTCTGCCGTGGTCGCCTTCCGACCGCGGCGGAAAAGCGGCGGACAGATTGTGAGACCCACCAGCCATCCTGATTTGGCGGTGGGTCTTTCAGGCCTCCTCGGCGGATTTCCCGCATACTCCGGGCCGGCGGTGGCTTCCGCCGGCCCGGAGTATGCGAGAAATCCGCCATCATAATGACCCCCTAAGTGTGCTAGGACCCTTGCAGTTCTACGTGGACTCAACAAGGAATTATGGAACTTGCTGGGAAGTGTTAAAGTGTGGTTATTCACGGATATGACATAATGAGAGGGCAGTGTGTGATTGCATGCTGAGGAATGAAGACATGCAATCCAGAGCTCCGTGTGTGGCATATTGAATTGCATTCTACCCGGGGTGGGGAGGACACTACAGTTGAGACATGACAGTATTTATTTATTCATAGTCTTGTAAAGTTTGCAGCTACCCAAAAAGGGTTTGCCGGGGCTGAGTAAAGAAAGCAATTAAACAGATTAACAGCTCAAAACAGCCATGTCTTTAAGCCTTTACAGAATGAAAGTAGGGAGTTGTAATTTCTCAGAGGCTCTGGGAGGTAGTTCCACAGTTTCGGACACAAAACAGAGACGGAGCACCCTCCCATACAAGCCAAGCAAAACTTAGGTACATTGCATGTGGCCTGATTCCGACATATCAGCATATGTGGGGGGTTGCTATGGCACCGCCAGATCCTGTATGTTGCATGGTCCCTTCTCTATCTCTAGGCTTTAAAAATGTAAAACAGAGCTTTTGAATACAATTTGAATATGTGAGCCAATTAAGCTCTTGAAAAAGATGAGAGACTGAAATGTACTTCAGGAGCCGATGCATGATTCGTCTCTGAGTTGTGACCTACTTGTAAGCGTTAGATGGATGCCTGATCTTTACTCAAGTACAGGATGTTACCTTAGTCCAATCTACACAAGATTAAAGCTTGGATTACCGTCCTTTGGGCTGATTGGGGAATCATCCAGATGATCTTTTATAACCACTTGAGCACAGTGAAACAAGTGGCAGTAACATTGATCACCTGAAGCTTCATGGAAAGGTAATCATCCAATACAAAGCCTGGCTTCTTGACTTTTAGGAAAAGGTCAGGATGAGTACCTAGGGTACTTGCCAATGTTGTGGGCCCCAGAGTTCAGGATTCTTGCCCAGGATCATGACCTCCATCTTATCACCATTTAGCTTGAGGGAATTATTACTCATCCAAGAGGTGATGTGACTCAAGCCAAGGTTAAGATCAGATGATCCATGATCCTGTGGAGATGATAGAGAAAAGATGATTTGTGTTTCATCTGCATAAGAGAATAAGGTTATATCACAACTCTCCACTAAATCTGCCTGAGGATTTACATAAATTTTGAACAACAATGGGCTTAGCACTAAGCCCTGAGGGACTCCAAAAGTTAAGCCTGTGTCTCCGACCTAGCATTGTCCGCGAAGACTTGGAACATACGATTCTTTAGGAATTATGTTAACCAGGCTGCCGCTGTTCCTTCAAGACTCAGTGTTGACAATCTTTTGATCAGTATGAAATGTGACACAGTATTAAAGTCACGCTTAAATCTAATATATTAAGCATGGCTGTTCCACCCCCATCCAGAAGTTGTCAGAGATAATCAGTGACTCCTTGGAGGTCGTATTCAGTACTGTGGCCAACCTTGAAGTCCAACTGTGAAGGGCGTAAAAAAGGATGGGCCTCCAGGTAAGTTGTAAGCAGAGCATTCACATGTTTTTCTAAAATTACTAGACATTACTAGAGCTTTTGAGGTCTGGAACTCATGCAGAAATCCCAGGGGAGGGAAAACTCACTGTAGAATTCTCATGATATAAATGGCCTTTTTGGTCACATGTTACACTGATCTTGAAGTGAGAGTCTGGAATCCATTATCACACCTAATTCTTTAAACATTCTGATCAGGTGTATGGGTACAGCACAATGTCTATAGACCAAATGGTTCTAGGGTTTTTCTTGGCATGCTAGACTGGTGGGAGTGTTTTTAAAGATTTGAGTTTCACATGGTTCTGCAGCATCCATCTGTCTTCTATCTGTAGACATTGACTGAGTCCTGATGAGTTACGATCTGAGGATTTTTCCACTGTAGGGATGATCTGATTTTCAGCAGTGCAGCTAGGTGATAGTTAAGAGTTGTGTGATACATATTCAATGAATGAACGAGTTGAGCATAAGGGATGGAGTGTAATAATTTAGGCTCAGTCAGCAAGAAAGGTCTTAATTCAGTGAAGAGAGATACCGTGCATGTATGTGTTGTTTAATCTTACCATAGTTGTTGATGATCGACAGTGTCAAATGGTAATGAAAGGATGAGTAGGAGAGGAGTAGTGACTCGTTTTGAATTCATAAGATCCAAGATGGCGCATAGCTACAGTATTTCTTTTGAAAATTGATCTGTCTGAGAGTAGGATGTAATTTCTGAGGACGTCAGAGGTCTGAATAAAAGATGACTTTTCAATCAACTTCCTTAGAAATAGTCCATTTGATAGAGGCCAGTAATTTCCGGGTCCAACTAGTCACTTCCTTGCTTCTTCTGAAATTACTTATCCTGGGTTGCTTTTAATTTGTTGGTTGTTCTGGCTGGTACAATGCTAGAAGGAAGGTTTTGAATATAGTTGAGGTCACAGGTCAGCTGGTGACCCTGTGATACCTTGATTGATGAGTTGGTGTCTTCAAGAGTAAGTTACACACAATATGTGATGGTTGACAACTTTGCGTCTTGGTGCTCTCCCACCCCAGGCAGACTTAGGTGCCAAAAGGCACAGTTCATCTTAAAAGATGACTGACATCTCACACGTCTAAAGGCTGTCCAGTGGGCTGATCTCATTGTGGAACACTACCAATAGAGCATAGTTTGAAGGGACTGATTCATTGCCCCATTTTACTTATGTTCTCTTGTGTGCTGATTGTATATAACACTATAACAAAACAAGGACTGCATGAGTCTGACCTACCCTCCTTTATGTATTTATTGTTATGTATATATTTTTCTATGCATAGATTAAAACATGTTTTCAGGGATGGCACAATCAGCAATTCAAACCAAACTTAAAAAGTGTGCTACTGACTCAATGGCATTATGTGAAAGTGATGACAACTAAATAAAGACACCCACATGAAATGTGATAATGGTTATTTTCAAAAAATGCTGGTTAATAATGGCTAAAAGTGAAAACTAATGTGAAAGTGGACCTCTCTTTAATTACCACCCTGAATTAAATGCCCAAGTTGACTCAGTCAATCATGGTCCAGATAATGCTATCACTTAGTACTTAAAGAGTAAGATTGACTCTTTAAGTATGGGTATAAGACTGCTTTATTGTAAAGAGGCCGAAATTACTCCTCTCCCTCTGTGAGCGTGGCATTAATAAAGGAAGAGCTGGTTTAGTGAAGAGGTTTTGAAACTGGGTTAGAAGCCACTCTAGAGCCATATCATGGGGCATATTTGTCCCTTTAAGCCACTTTTGTAAACTACCCACCTCCTCTATCCACACCCTACTAAAATGGAAAAGGAGTCTGTGTGTAGCCTAGCAGGGGACTGAGCTCAGGTAAATAGATTAGAGGGGGCGGAGGTGTTGTAGACAATAGAACCACAGGGGCAGCAACCACCTGAATAGTGATTTTTTGATTATAAACAAAAGAACATGCAATTGTATCACAAATCCTGAGTGGTCCCTTCTGATCTTATCGGATTGAGAATTGAGCAAAGTGATCTTAAAAGCTCTTCAGATGTATTTGTATCGGGGTGGGAAATTTTGCAAAAGCATGGCTCATTTTTTTAAATTTTATTTTATGAAACTGCACAAAATTTGTGAACTGCGATGCTGCCAAAGTTGAAAGATTATTGGGGTGAAAAGGGGACCCCGAGCTGCAGCAGAAACTTGCTCATTGCCCCTAATGGCTAGGAGGGTAGCCACTTCCATTTGTTATTAGTGGTGAAATATTTTTCTTGTTTCCAGTTGTCTGATGTACCTTGGCTGGACAACAGGGAGCAGAAAAGGAAATTGCACAGCTGTGTGATGACAAGTGTGCTTCCCGCTGTTATTGAGGCCATATCAGGGAAACACAAATTCCAGCAACCTGATATCTCCTCTATGCTGGGCAAGACACCCTGCTGAAAATCGACATTTGAACTATGCTGTTCTCTGGCATATTCAGAGACCTTCTTACTTATGCACTTATCACTGAAACTAGTTGACTTTGTGTCTAAAACAATACAGTGGTGCTTAAGGCGAGATCCTGTTTAGGTCGAGCCTCGACAGCGCTGTCTGAAAGACATGTTCTATCCTCTTTTATGGGCTCTGACACACCCACCGATTGCCATTGGCTGTTTCATGCGGCATTCGGAAATGCTGGTTTGGTCTTGGCGCATTTCTCTAAATGTCCCTCCTTTGGGTGTTTAGCTCTCTGGCGATTTCACTGAGAGAACATTTTGGTTGCCTATCACACTGCACAGCCAGTGATGGCCCCTCTTCCTGTATGGTTCATGGTTTCTCCTGGTCATCCCGACGGCTTAACAGTACTTTGCCATGCTTCTACTGTAGGTCGGCTGCGTCAGTTGCTTATTGGCTCTATCAGAATATAAGGGCTGCCAGAGCCACTACAAACCTAGAAAATTAACAACATGCAAATCTGAGATTTCATAGCATCTAAAATTAGATAACGCTAGTAAATACAGATGCCATCCCCATCTTTCACCCTTGGCTTGTTCATTCTTCCACCTACACACCCACATATGCAGATCACTCTCTCTCTCTCTCTCGCAGACGTCCCTTTCCCTCCTCTCCCACTCCCTTCCTGTTCACTGTTCTGTCCTTCTCTCCTGTCCAGTTATTTCCTCCGTGTTTTTCGCTCCTGCATGTAATGTCCCCTTCCCCCCTACTACTGCTCTCTTTAATGATCCCACTCTTTCTTTCCTTTACCCTCCCTTACCCCTGCTTCTCTCCCTCCGAGCCTTCTTTATTCCATCACCTTGAACGTTATCTCTGCTTTTTGTTTCTCTTGTGCAGTCTGGGTTTGTGCAGCTCTGTCTTTGCAGTAATGAGCAGCAATGAAACGTGTTTGCCTTACATGTGTTTATTTTTGCAGGAGGGAGATGTGCCGTGGCCTTTGTTGGTGGGTTAGTTCCATACGACAAAGTGCTGTGCCCTTTATTGGTTTGTTTGAGCAGTGTTGTATTGTTTTTGTGCACCAGGGAAATGTGCTGTTCCCTTAGTTGAATTGTTTGTTCAGTGACGGGCTGTGCAGTGGCTTGTGTTGGTCTGTTTCTGCAGTATGAAGACGCATGGTTTCACTGTTGTTTTTTGTGTAGCAGGTAGATATCCTGCCTCTTGCTTTGCCTGTTTAAGAAGTGGGGGTGTCATGTTGTGTCTTGTGTTTCGTGGTTGATCTCTTCGTGAAATAGGGATATGTGTTGTGCCCTTTGTCTATCTGTTTGTACAGTAATGAGGTGGGATGTGACCCGGTTGCTATGTTTGTGAAGTTGTAAGATGGGTTGTGCAGTTTCAATGCATCCTCTGGGGGATTTCAGCCCTTTAACTTTGTTCAGCAATGAGCAGCAGGTTACATCTAGGGTCTGAAAACAGCCCTGCTGCAGGGAGGAGTGAATTCAGCAAAAAGGCCCTTTGCTTGCGAGGCCCAAACAGTCCTCGGGGAAATATTCACAAGAACTTATCTCTGATTTATCTCCACCTTAACGCATTAAAAGTGGAGATAGATTTAACACCCCATCACAAGCTGGTGCAAATGACAGACATCACCAGCATTCAAGCGATAACTAACCCTAATGAGATGCAGAGTAGGCGTTACCGTGCAAAAACACATGAAAAAACCACAACACTAATTTCACAACAAACTACCAGATCTGTGATATGAACCAAAAACAGGCGATAAGCCGCGGTAGCAGCAGGGAATTAACACCTACCGTTTGCTGGTGCTCAGCAGGATGACTACCCGCAGCATGAAAGGGAGCCCAGCCAAGAGCCACACCTGAAGACCCACAGATGCCATGGAGGCAATGATCATGCAGCTCCGATACCCATGAGGGCCATAACATCTCCCGCCACCAGCCCCAGCCCCCCCTGGCCCCACCGGACATACACATACCATGCACGACACAAGAGCCCCAAAAAGTGCATGATGACGCACATTGCCAAAATAAATACACACATGTGTGGTCAGAAGAACGAGAAACAGTCACACAGCACTGAAGTAACAACCAAAAACTTTATAAAAATCCAACACAAAACACTAATGCGGAAGACTCCTGTCGGGTATGTCAGGGACAATCTCGACGTCACAACCTGGAAAAGAAAGCACAAAATCAGGACGTGTGTAATGCGCACAACAAAGGAGCGAGACACAGAGAAATAGAGAAGGAAAGTAAGCCAGAGAGAGAAAGAAAGGGAAGGAAAGGAAGGGAGAGAGAGAGAGAGGGGGAAGGGAGAGAGAGTGTGAGAGAGAGAAGGAAAGGAAGGGATAGAGAGAGAGAAACTGCTGCCCCTGCGCACACAGGCCCCACTGTTCACCTGCTGGCACCGGTGTGTCCAGCAGTAGGCACACCACGTGCCTGTGCAAGCACCAGGCCCTGGTCCTGCCACCATGTCATGGTCCACATCATGCCGGCTCGCCCGCGGCCCAGCAGATCCCACACATGTCGCTGAGTCCAGAGTCATCAATGGTGTCCGGCGTGGATACACCTGCCGCACTGTGAGGCACACCAGGGGGCGGAGATGTTGATGGTGTGGGGGCAGCAGCATTCATCAGCACCATGCCCTGTGGCAGCAATGCCATGATGAAGATCTGCAGGGCATGGTAGATTCCACCTACATTTCGCTGATGTGCAGCGGTGGCTGCCATCCTTTCCGCCTCCATCCTCACCATGTCCTCCATGAGCCTCCACATGTGTGCCAGCTCACGGCTGGGATCACTGGAGCCAGTCTGATCAAACAGATGTTTTTCTCTCCGCGTCATGACTCCAGCGATGTCAGTCAGGGCTCGTTGGAGACCATGGAGTGGGCCGTGGGTGTCCGTTAGGGACTGGAGCTGGTCCCTGATGGGACCTAGACACCAGGCCACAGTCTCCACACTGATAACTGTCGACACCAGCTCCTCCATGTCATCCAGCTTGAGCTGTGGTGCTGGGCTCCCACCTCCAGTCTGCATTGCTGTCTTCTGGTTGGCTGCGAGTTTCTCCTTGGTCTTGCACTTGATGTCAATCCATCGCCTCTTGGCCTCGTCCATTGACCTCTTGTGTTCTCCGACAGCTTTCACCTTGTCTACGATGTCATGCCATATCACATTTTTGGTGCCCAATGACACGTTGGAGGTGACGAACAGTTGTTGATGGTATTCCATCACCTCCGTGGCCAGGATCCTGTTTTCCTGCATACTGAACTTTGTCTTCCTCTTCTTCTTGCCGTTGCCCTTCCCTGTCCCTGAGGTCCCAGGCTGGTCGTCCAGGGTGCTTGTGGGGTTGCGCTTGTCCTCTGCGCCAGCTCCGGCTGCCTACATGGTGCTTGGGTGTTGGTCAGTTTGAGTTTGAGTGTTTGTTCTACTTTTATAGTGATTTTTCCCATCTGCCATGTATGTGTTGCATGCCTGGCCTGCTTATCGCTGATTTCCCTATCGTGCTTTGGCCCATCACATGCTTTTTCCCGTTGAGGCTTGTGTTTTTATCTCTGTGGAGGTGGTTGTATCGCAGACATTGGCCGCGGTTTTGGCAGACTATCGCATGGTATCGCCTTGTTGTAAATTCCACGTTGACACTGGGTTATTTTCCCGTGAGTGGCTGCGATGTGTAAAGGTGCGTTAGCATTTTTTAGTGATGTTTAGCACACGTTCTTGTGAATATACCGCCTTGTGTTCCTATTTGGGCTGCGTCTCTGCAATGCGAAAACTTGTGCCCCTAATGCTGCATTTGGGTAGTGGTTGCAGGGGGTTGGCATTGGAACTTATTTTTGGGGACCTGACTTGTTTTTTTTATCATCAGACATTAATCCTGAGCAAGAAAGAGATAGGACGAAAATGAATACAGAGGAAAGAAAAGAAATGCAGGATGACTGCAACTTAGTGAACAACAGGTATAAAATACAACTTGCACAAGTGTGATAAAGGGACAGGAAGTATAGAGCAAGCCAAGGACGGGGCATGAGGTGGAATCAAAGCAAGATAGCCTTGGTATTTAGTGCCAACATATGGTAGCGCTTGCTCCTCAACAATACTTCTAGCCCTGCACTCTGTTCTTTTTACAAGTTAAACACTGAAATGTGTTCTGTAGCAAAAGTCCACCCATGGACAATAATGCCCTCAACAGAGACCATGGCTACTTGAATGGTATACCTGCTTCCATCTCGAGAGAGAGAGCAAGAAGGGAGAGAGATAAAGGGTGCCTTCAACTTCCTTCCAGAATTAATGTGTGTGTGAATCAGTGTGCGCGTCTAGAGGTGAAATAGTCAATGGCACTACTTGAGATCCTTATGCTCTTGAATAAAGTATCTTTAATGCCATTGTTTTTTGATGAACCATTTTGAAAAGTTGAGATGGGAGTCTGCCCTCCATGGCAACCTGCCCTGTATTCAGGATATGGGCATGAAGTGCTGTCCACTTTGCAGCCATCTTTTTAATTGACTACTCTTATTGCCCTTTCCAAATGGTGGCTTTTCTTTGGTCAATAGGCATAGCAGTCCCGCCTTAGCTTCGCCTTTTCTCTTGCAGTAACCTCCCATGAGGACTGCCCCAGTTACATGTGTTGTTTCTCTATATGTTTTAATTACAGCCTTAGAGTACTATTTTAAATCACTTTTTCCTGCCTGCTGCTGCAGGCTGGACACTCTCTCCCCCAACGCTTTATTTTTTTAACCAGAATGGCACACCTCAGCTGCAATAATGACGGCAGTGCCATTCTTTTCTTATTTGCTTACATTTGTAGGAATGATGGCACTCGCGCTTTAGCTTTAGCATCTTGAGCTAAAGCACAGGTGCTGCGATTGCTTCCAAAGTAAATAAATACAAAAAAAAGAAATGCAGTTTCATGCCCTTTTTCTATTTCTTTACTTTGGAAGCAATTGCAGCACCAGCGCTGTAGCTTAAGATGTTTAAAGCTAAAGTGCAGGTCCCACCATTACTACAAAAGTAAACGAATAAGAAAAGGTCTGTATGCACACCTTTTTATTTTTATTTCTTTACTTTTGTTACAATTACTGAACTTGCACTTTAGCTTTAAACATCTTAAGCTAAAGTGCATGTGCAGTGATTGCTTCCCAAGTAAATAAATAGAAAAAAACAAATGCAGCTTCACACTTTTTTTTCTATTTCTTTACTTTGGAAGCAATTGCAGCACCAGCGCTTTAGCTTAAGATGTTTAAAGCTAAAGTGCAGGTCCCACCATTGCTACAAAAGTAAACAAATAAGAAAAGAAAGGCGTGGACGCACGCCTTTTTATTTTTATTTCTTTTCTTTTGTTACAATTACTGAACCTGCACTTTAGCTTTAAACATCTTAAGCTAAAGCGCATGTGCAGTGATTGCTTCGAAAGTAAATAAATGGAAAAAAGCATGTGGCTGCCATTTCTTTTCCATTTATTTAACTTTTGTAACAATGGCGACACCTGCTCTTTAGCTTTAACCCCTTCGCTGCTGGCCCGTTTCCGCCGCTGTGCGGTAAACAAACTAACAGGGCGGGGCCGTGACGAACCCCAGCCGTCATCAGCACACGAGCACCACGGAGCGTGACGGCTGGGGTTCGTCACCAGCATGCAAGGGGTTAAACATCTTAAGCTAAAGCGCGGGTGCCACGATTGCTTCCAAAGGGAATAAATAGAAACAAAAAATGCGGCTGCATGCCTTTTTTTCTATTTCTTTACTTTTGTTACAATAGCGGCACCCGCGCTTTAGCTTTAAACATATTAAGCTAAAGCGCGGGTGCGGGGATTGCTTCTAAAGTAAATGAATAGAAAAACAAGCATTTGCAATACAATAGGTCTTGCAATACTAAAAGTTTGAGCTATTTGCTTTGCATTATTATTAGCAACGCCAATATCTCACACTTTCAGAAAATGCGTGACCTATTGCATTGCAAATGCTTGTTTAAATCATATGACTATGTAGAACTGATAAAATGATTTCCTTACCAATACAAGTGTTTAAAAGGGAGCTGTTCATGTTAAGGACATGTGTTACAGTACATATAAAAATGTGTCAGTGTTATTCATGCACGATTGGTAGGGCTACACAGGAAAGTGAGCACTGGTCCATTATTTTTTTCTTGGTTTTACCACTGGCAAATCCTAAGAGAAGAACCATAGACCAGGGGATGATGAGTAAACCCTCAGAGATCCCATATAAGAGGTCATGAGGATCCTTGGGTTCACTGAATGTACCACTGTTTCTGGATCAGACATGGTTTTTAAACATTCTTTGTCTAGGGCTGCAATAGTTGCCGTGGGAGGAAGTTTGCTAGTCCCTCATTAACATAATATTTTTAACACTTTTAAGAACCTCTGGTATGGTGCCATTGACTATTTCACCTTTAGGCACTCTGGTATGGAAGTCTGTGACCATCATTTAGAATATAAGCATGTGGTATCAAGCATTTAACAAATAGATTGCATATTGTTGCAATAACAAGTTCTATCAGATAGTGTACACAAATGAATAACAAAGTGCATACAAGGTAAATAAAGATGCACTTCTTTAGTTTGCAAACGTTATCTGTAAAAATGTAATTTGGAAACAGCTGTTTTTATGTCATACGTGTCATTGGTTGACAGTAAATATTCTTCTAAGAAATAGGAAAAGTCAATCCTGTACGGGTATTAGAGGCATCCATTATTGCATGATCAGCTCCCCATGTCATTAGCAGGAAACAAAACTTTCTCTTATTAGTGCTATGAATGTGGGTTTTGGTGAGCCAGCACGTGTTTCACCCATAAACAGCACATTTCCCCATGCTGTGGTGGGGGGTAAGAACATGATTGTAATGCTCTACTACAAATAGTCTACAATAGTAGAAGGCAAAAAAATGTGTGGTGACATGATGATCATGCACTTATTGTATTTTTAGCACCACTATGTGAGAGCCTGTCTGGGTGATACAAGGAGGTCATTTACTAATCCTAAAATGCATATTTGTTTTAAAGGGGAAATAAATGTCATGTATTTAAGCAACAATTTCCAACCATACCACTGCATTCTATACTTGTGAAACACTAAGGCAGTGCCACAGATGAGACTAGTTTAAATATTGCGGTGTCCACTGTAATGCCAGCACGAACGGTCCAAGAACACAGTCTTGTACACCATTTACAAAATTCGTATCAAATGACCTGTCTCTTGTAAAGAACAATAAACTGATACAAGTTATTGTTTCAATAGCCCACAGGTTCAATTGTATTTCTAAAATGACGGCTCACGTGCTGAGGTGGAGAGTGATTTTGTCACAGACAAATGAGGCAGATGTTTGACACATTGCAGCTCAATACATAATTCAAACTTTGACAGCCATCTCATCAATCACCGAAGGTCCTTCAGCAGGTTTGTCCTTATGCATATGAAGGTTTAGTGATGTTTTCTAAGAGACAGCACAAACTCTAAGGTTAATAAATAAACAACCCCGTGAACAGGCACCACAATTTGCATTCAAATATGTTTTTAATTTAGATAGTGAAAGAAAACGGATCAGAGCTTTAAAGACAAGAAGGTTGAAAAATAGCCCACAATTACACAGCTAAGGGCTGTGCTAGTGCATGCCACCCTCCATGCAGAGCTGACATCATCGGCGCTCCCACTCCAAAGTCACATTGACAACCTTGATAATATACATTCTATACCAGTGAGGCCACCAGCACAATCTTACAAGTTCAGCATGAATGATATTCACGTGAAACAAATGTTATGTTTTTATTAAAAAGCAACCAACCTCCTGATAGCGCAATGGGTTAAAACATACTAAGAGGCATATTCATCAACACTGCTCTGTTGCAAAGTAACAAAAAAAGTGACACAAAATGGTGCAAAGGTTTCATACAGTATTTACACACCAGCATAAGACATCTTTTTTGCTGTAAAGGAGCCCTAAAAGTAACTCAATAGCTCGTGCTACTTTGTGTTACTTTGCATCAAGGGGACGTCCCATGATTGGTATATGGGTGTTACTATGATACCGCTATGGGATTTTGCCCAGAGCCCTATCTAATAACAATGGTAGACGCTGCTTCACGCCACAAAAAGCCTCGGCAAGGCAGGCACTAAGAGGAGGAAATGTTTATTTCTCCTACTTTATACATATTGCAAGTGTGCCACTCTACAGCGTACATAATACAACTAGATAAAAGCTTTAAAACATGTTTAAGAATAGTATTTTTTACTGGAAGTGTACCAAATTTATGGTAGACCACGCCCCCTTCCCCTCCCCGCATGGAATATCATAGTAACTCAACTCCAGAAGTCAGGACCCATCAAGGCTCAGGTAAATTGTTGTTACATGGTATAGTCACATGGGCAGATTTACAAGCCCCTTGCGTTATTTTTGCGCTGCTATTGCGCCACTTTTAGTGATGTAGTAGCAGTGTAAATATGCTGCATATTTACAACGTAACGCATCTAGGGAGATGAGTCACGTTGTAAAACCCTGCTTCACGTTGTAAAGCCCTGCGTCACATAATACCTGCGTCAGGTATAATGTATGCAGGGTGGGCGTTCCAGCGCAAAAAAGCCTCGTAGAAGTGATTCAGTGAAATCTACAAGATTTCACTGCGCCACTTCTAGGACGCCACTGCGTCAAATTCTTACACCTGCTTGAAGCAGGCGTAGGGAGTGACGCAGTGCAATGAGGATAGGCCTCCCCCTGCATTGCTGCAGTTGCGTCGTGCTTGCAACACAACTCCAGCAATGCGTGACTTTTGTGTCAACAAATGCATCAGTATTTCTGACTCATCTGTCAATCCTTGCGCCATGGTGCACCGTATTGTAATATATATAGATGTGTCACTTTCTTGTAAATCTGCCCCTTAGTGTATACAGTTTATTGGGTTTCGATTAATTATTCGTTTTTTATACGGATACGGGGAGAGATTTACGAGTTCTGGCGCATCTCTGCAAATCAGCAATGATGCGCCAGAACAGATGTGACTCGCAATTCACTCCCTGCACCACCACAAATGCGTCGCATTTACAATGCGGCGCATTGTGTCATAGGGATAGGGCAATGCGTGTCGCATCCTATGGCATAAGGGCGGTGCATTGCTGGAGTCGTGTCGCATGCGCGACGCAGCTCCAACAATGCTCAGGGGCGCCCTCTGCCTAACATGCTGCGTCACTCCTCACGCCTGCTTCAAGCAGGCGCATGCTTTTGACGCAGCATAGACGTAAAAATAACTCCGTGAAATCTTGTAGATTTCACTGTGTCACTTTTACGTGGCGTTCCTGCGATGGAACGCCCACATGAAACCTAACGCAGGTTTCATGTGGCGCAGGGCTTTACAACGTGACGCATCTGCCTAGATGCGTCACATTGTAAATAAGGCACAACGTGGTGCATGGTTTACGCCGAGGCTGCGTCACAGAAGTGATGCAACGGCGGCGTAAATGTGGCGCATGAGGCTTGTAAATCTGCCCCACGGTTTTTATGTATTTTTTGTTCAGGGGAGACTAGTTCAACTAAAAACGTCTTTACCAGAATTACGAAACTGAATGCGCGCCCAACTGCACGCTGTAATGCAGTGATGTTCACAGCGCTTCTTAAGAAACTGTCTGGGAGACACACTGAGCAGGCATCGTGAATTGCTTGTTCCACGCCTAAAACAGAAGCGTATTTCATATTACATTGCGTAATTTTCTCCAAATGTATGTTCGGAAATTATCTTACACTGTCACCCCGTTAGAAATCTCAAACCAAAAATAAAGGAAAGCACATTCAGTTATTAAACAAAAATACACAAGATGGCAGTAACGGATCAAGCATCGACGCACAAGCGCCAGGGAATTGTTGACAATATTCATCGTTGAGATCTTACATTTTCCAGTTCAGGTGAGACAGGCGCAGCTGCGTGATGGGGTTCTGTTATAAAGGAATGGAATTTACACTACTTTGTACGCATAGGCACTTTAATCAGTGCACAATCACAGAGCCTGGGACAGCCAGACTGGAAAGAGCACCAGAACTGGACAGTGCCATTGTTGTATTTCTGACTTTGCTGCCGACTTGGTTCACGCGAGCATGCGGTTTATGTACTTTTTTGGGTGAATATTTTGCAGTCAAAATGTAAGCATAGAGTACCACTTGGATGCATGCATTCCAGATATGGATGGAAAATGTACCTTTTCAGAAAGGTAAGATCTACTCAAAATGTGTCTCACGGAGGAAACAAATGAAAGTAATATCATTTAAGCTAGATCCTTCTATTGCATACTTATTGCTTTGCCCAGGGAGCTTAAAACCATGATTGAGGCAGCTAATGCATGTTATCAATGTAAATGTTATAGCAATTGTGGAACTGTCTTTTTTTTACATTTTTAGGCAGCTTTGCATAATGTTATTCTGTAGCTTGAAAAGATTATATCCATATTAAATATGAAAATAGCCTTGTATGTTGTTAATGGGTGTTTCACTCTTTGCTGGTCTATCAGACACGTAGCTCCAGGCATGCTAAGGATATTGCCCTTGATCAGAGGTAAGAACTGATGCACTTCCATTAGGGATGGCTATTTCTCTCCTCATGTTTTCACTTCTCCTTATACATGACCACCTTGTTGTCACATCCCACTTTTAATAATAGTGGGGCCTATTTACAAGCCTCTTGCGCCACCAACACGTCACTTTTTGTGAAACACCGGCGGCGCTGTGTGCTGCCCCATAATTACAACAACGCTAAAGTCACCCGGCGTGGCTTTTCGTGTCCTTATAAATACAACCCCTTTTTACGCAGCACTTTGCATGAAAGGGTCATTCCATGTGTGTTGCTTTGGGTGTTCCCACACAACACCCATGGAACCTGACACATTCCCAGATTTACGAGAAATCGTAAACTTGGGAATGCATCAGAATGCTACGTCTCCCCATGGGAGGCGTAGGGAGGCGCAACAAGGAGAAATGTGTTAATTTCTAATTTTTACCACTTTCTACGAGTGCTGACTAGTGCAGCACACATAGAAAGAGGAAACCATCTCACGTGATTGTTTTTTGTGCAGGACGGTGTCCCTTCATGCACAGCAACAATCTCCTGCAACACAGACACCCTTGCACCATCGTGCGAACGCCCTTGGCAGCCAATTGTGCACCAGTTTAGGTGGGCACGCAGGGATATGACGCATCCCTGTGCTTTGAAAGTGACTCAGTTCAGTGCAGCAACACTGTGCTGAGTCACTTTCTCTTAAATAAGGCCCAGTGTATGCTAAACCTATGGCATATTAGGCTACATGAACCTCATTTATGAGGCCCCTTGCGCCGCCGGAAAGTCACTTTTTGTGTTGCTCCGGAGGTGCAGGTGCCTGCTCCATAACTACCAGGCAGCACTGAACCACTTTTTGGCTTAATGCTGCCTTGTAAATATCCTTCCCTTTAACACAGATTACTGCGTTACCGTGCCGTGCAATGGATGTTGCTGGGGGCTTTCCCAGCAACATCCATGGCTTTTTGACACTATCCCAGATTTATGAGAAATCGTGATTCTGAGGCAGCACTAAAAATATATGCCTCCCTAGGGGAGGCATAAGGGAGGCACAACAAGAAGAAATATCTTTACATTCATACTCTGTTTTGAGCCCAGCTGGAGGTGAAAATTAAAAGGCCCCCTTGCCACGTCCACGTTGCTGGCAGGAATGGAAAGCAGACAACGTGCCAACGCTGCCGAACGGCAGACAGACACTACAAAATATCTGCCCTTGAAGGGTTCACGCATTTTGTTGGAATTGACTGTGAATTAAATTCGATTTCTGTTGCCTTTTTTTCACCTTATGGGTCTAATAGTGGCTTGACGATCTCACAAAGATTAATTATTTGGAGAGATAGAATTGCTCTATATATATATTTTTTGCAAAAGAAGTTTGTGGATAACTGTTTGATTGATTACATATGTGTTATTTGTATAGTAGTTGTAAATATGTATAAATGTATTTTGTATTGTGTACAGGTGTATATAAAGTGTTCTTCTTGCCTATGAAAAAGACAAATACTATCAAAATAATGAATAAAAGGGTTAAATAAAATTACCCATACAAACAAATTGACTTGCTTTTGTTTGTAGTCTCAGAGTTTAGAGAGACTAATTAAAGTGGGAGGGCTAGCAATTCTTTCTTTTACTAACGCTGCCGAATGTGCACAAAATTAAGCTGGGACAAGTTTGGCATCTTTCAATGGGACTCAACTTAGTGGCAGGGGAGGCAGCGTCCATGCGTGAAAATAGAGGATGGACGCCGTCGACCTGCTTGTACCCCCAACTTCTGCTTTGGAGATTCATACAGCAAAGAGGGAAACCGATATATCTTGACTGGCAGTTGCAAATAACCAATGGCAGAACAGTA
Organism: Lissotriton helveticus; assembly: GCF_964261635.1. Taxonomy (NCBI): domain Eukaryota; kingdom Metazoa; phylum Chordata; class Amphibia; order Caudata; family Salamandridae; genus Lissotriton; species Lissotriton helveticus. Next base: position 1,208,049,119 of record NC_136057.1, read on the forward strand.
TGTGATTGCCCCTTACCACAAATTATGACTGACGAAAGTTGACCTGCCCTTCTCTCTGTATAGATTATATAATTTTGCAGAGATTTTCCCAAGCGTCTCTTCATGAAAAAAACCTACAAAAACAGACTCATGAAGCTATCTCTTTAAGGGGACAGACAAATCAGGGCAGAAGAGTAAGGCAATGCCCTTCTATGGCTAGAAGGAGGGTGTATTTTAAAATAAATACATTCAAAAACATTTACTCAAGCTTCACAGGCACCTGCTGAACATGCACTGTATGGCAAGCAGCAGTGTAAGCTTCCCTTATATATTTTTTAACCATATTTTATTGGCATTTGTGCTATGGCAACACATACATATTCATGTACATTTGTGCTGGTTCAATCGTGGTATATTTTCCCCCAGAACTGTTCTGTAACAAAACTATCCCCCTTCCCCATTTTAGTTGCCTGTTAATAGGTGGAATCCGGATGATATGTACAAGGAGGTAAGCAGAAATAAGGGTCTTTAGGTGTGCGGGGCAAGTTGCTCTATTTGTCCGTCGTCTGGGACCGGTGTTGCTACTCTCGAGGCGTTTCCTTCGCTTCTAGCATCTGTGCCAGCTGCCATTAGTTCCCCCACACGATCTTCCCAAGCCCTGGCCCGTTCCATTTTGCCTGTTCCCCTGCTGGCCTCTCAGAGTTGTAGTCACCCTTCCGCCCCCGCCCATCATCCTAGCTCTCTCCTCCAAGTGGTGAATCTTGGTCCGCCTGGGGCTTTCCAGTTCTTGGCTATTTCTCGTTTAGCTAATATATAAGCAAGGTCTTGAAACTTCCCTGTCACTCTATTTCTGGCTGTTTGAGGGAACCACCCTAAGAGGAAATGTTCTGGGGTCTGTGGGAGTTCTTTATCAATCAGGTCACTAATTTTCTGTCTGATTTGGTCCCAGAATGGTAGCAGTGTGGGACAGCTCCAGAACATATGGAGTATGTGCGCCTCCCTTTCCCCGCACTTGGGACAAGTTGCGGAGTCCACACCAAAATATCTTCGAATGGGAACTGGCGTAAAGTATACCCTATGCAGCACATAGTAGTTAATTATCTTGAAGCGTGCATTCTGAGACACTTTCAGGGTGCGTTCTAGGATTTTGTCCCAGTCCTTCTCAGGTATTGGTTTATCAATGTCCTCCTCCCACTTTGTTCGCAAGCGCTCTAACAGCTGTTGCATGTCCTGCCATATTGCTTTATACAGACAGGACACCGTCTTGATCCGTCCTGCTGACAGTGCAACATATCTGCACCCCGCCAGCGCACTCGGATCAGCGTCCCCTGTCTTCCAGTGTGCCCTAATTCTACGTGTTAGGGCCCTGTGTTTTAGGAAATGACCCTCCGGCAGGTCATATGCGATTTGCAAGTGTGCAAAGGGAAGGAGCGCAGCATCACGGTGTAGGCACCCATCCCCTGGAGTCCTGCCTGCACCCAGTCCTCTAGCCCTGCCCAGTGTTCTCCCTTTGGAAGGTAGCGCAGCATCGGTAGTGGTATGTAAGGGGAGTAGGGAGTTGCAGCACCCACTTTCCTCAGGTATCTGGCCCAGCAGCGCAGTATCACCTTGGCCTCTGTCGTGTCCTCAGCTGAGGTATGACGCACCCGGAGGAGGACTCTCGCCAGCCCGGCCGTGTCTGGTGCTGTTGGACACCGCTCCCGACCCGGGTTCCGATCCGCCGCTAGCCACTGTATTAGCCAGTATAGTTGTGCTGCCAGGTAGTAGGACTCGAGGTCTGGCAGGGCTACTCCACCCTCAGCTGTGGAGCATTTCAGCGTTGCCAGCACCCCAGATAAATGATATAATTGTCGAGTCCAGCTCCTTGAACATTGCTCGCGGGATCCACACAGCAATGTTCCGAAGTAGTATAGTAAGCGCGACAGCGTCACCCTTTTCAGGACAGCCACCCTTCTAGCCACGGACAGCGGAAGTGTTCCCCAGAAGTCCATTGCTGCTTTTGCCACCCTCATAGCTCTTCCCACGTTACCGTCTAGTAAGTCTGCTGCCCTATGGTATATTTTGACTCCCAGGTACTGCAGGCAATTAGGCTCCCAGCGCAGATGTTCTAGCGTGAGTAGTGGGGGGTATCAGGTGCCAGTGGGTATAGGCTGGATTTTTACCAGTTAACCTTGAGGCCTGACATGGTGCCGAACCGATCTAGCATGCTGCGCGCGCCCCCAGCTCCCCATCCGTGTTGCGCAAAAATATGAGTAGGTCTTCTGCATAGTGCAATTTGATGTTGCCCTGTCACTGTTTCCAGGCCCCGGTAGTCCCGGCCGCTCCTGGCTCTGCTGGCCAGTTGTTCCATGGCCAGGGCAAACAGGAGCGGGGAGAGGGAGCATCCCTGCCTCGTGCCCCTCTCCACACTCTGCCTGGGCAAAATAAACCTCCCAGTACGTACACGTGCCGTAGGGGATGTGTAAAGTACCCGCACCCATGTCAGTAATCCCTCCCCCAGTCCCATCTTGGTTAAGACCTCGTACAAATATTGCCACTCCAAGCTGTTAAACGCCTTTTCGATATCTACTGCAAACACTGCCGCCACTTGCCTATCATACCCCTCTGAGTCCATTACTGCCAGGAGCCGCCGGATGTTTATGGCCATGTTCCGCCCCGGGATGAATCCTGCCTGGGCTGCGTGCAACAGTAGGGGCATGTGTGGCAGCAGACGCGTCACCAGGATTTTACTAAGGATCTTATAATCCATGTTTAACATGGATAGTGGTCTGTTGGCTCTATAGTCATGGGGTTCTTTCCCGGGTTTGGGTTTGGGGATAATAATGGCTTCTCTGGTACTTTCGGGTAGCTCTCCCAACTCTCGGGCCCCCTGGTACATTGCAGCCAGGTGAGGGGCAAGCTCCTCTGCATATGTTGCATATAATTCGGCCGGGAGGCCATCTGTGCCTGGGGTCTGGTTTCCTGCCATGCCCTTGATAGCGACCCGAATCTCCCGCTGGGTAATATCCACCCCGAGTAAGTCCGCCACTTCAGGGTTCAGAACCATTAGCGGCAGGTCATCCAGACATTCCCTAATGTCTACCATTTTGCTTATGCACGTTTTTGTGTAAAGGTTGGCATAGTATTGCACAAAGATCTCATTGATCCTGTCTTGCGTATAGTGTCTGGTCCCGTTCGTCTTCTATTTCCACTAGAGGAGCGCCCCTAGTTGTTGGCTTCATCAACCACGCCAACCTGGCCAGACCTGTCCCTTTCAGCATGTGTGCGCTCTAAATACTTCTTATAATCAAAGCTTCGAAGCCTCTTGGTTTGCCTCGCCACTTCCCCTAAGAGCGCCGTGTGGAGTTCTGGATGTCCCAGCCTCCTGCGCTCCATCTCTCTCAGTGCCAATTCTGCCTCCTCTACTTCACGTGTGAGGACGTGCCTAACTCCCGTGACCCGTGTTATACATTGGCCCCTCAAGACCACCTTGAACGCGTCCCACTCTACATTCCGTGACCCAGCCTTGCCTGTGTTATTTTGAAAGTAATGCGTTATTTCGCCTCTGATCTCCTCTCTGAAGACCTGGTCCTCCATGATGTCTGGGCGGAACCTCCATGTGGGGATTGCTGCTGGCGGGTGTGCCCATTGCAGTGACATGGCAGTGGGTTGTGGTCCGAGATGGTGCGCGCAAGGTACTCTGCGATGGTGACATGGCATTGGACATCTGTCGAACAGAGGAAGGTGTCTAGGCATGCGTGTACTTCGTGGACCGCTGAAAAGTAGGAGTAATCCGTCCCTTGTGGGCTCAAGGTACGCCACGCGTCTGTTAGCCCCCAGTTCTGTCTCCATGCTGTGAAGGCCTGGGAAGCGTACGTGGCCTCGGAGTGCTGCAATGAGGGATGGGACCTGTCCAGCTGCACATTGTCCAGACTATTGAAGTCGCACCCGGATATGACCGTACCCGCAAGGTATTGCGCTAGTCTGTGGTTCAGTGTCGTAAAGAAGGTAGGTTGATCCACGTTGGGGGTGTAGATGTTTACTAAGCTGATTTCCGGGCCCTCTAGTCACCCCTTTACTGCTATGTAGCGCCCTTCCGGGTCTACCACTGAGGATAGTAATTGGAACGGCACCCCAGCCTGGATCCATATTAACGCCCCTCTCCATAGGCCGAAAAGGTGGTGTAGTAGAGCTGCCCCCTCCATCTTTTGTGTAGTGCTTGCCCTTCCTTCTGTGTTAGTTGTGTTTCTTGCAGGAGGGCTATCTGGGCTCCCCTTCTTCTGATGTAAGAGAGTATATTGTGGCACTTTGACATGGTGTGCATCCCCCTTATGTTCCACGCCATACATTCATCATGCTGTTTATCAGACATTGACATTGGATTTGATAAGTCGGCCGCTACCCAGGCTGAGCAACTCCCTCCCCTCGCCCTTCGCTCTCCTTTCCATAGTGTTCCTTATGGTATACAGTCAAAATATCGAGTTAAAAATATAGAATTGCATTAATATCGAGTAAAAAATATAGAATGGACTAAATATCGAATGGACAGAATATAGACAACAAAAATATCGAATGTAATGGACAAAATATCGGATGGACAGAATATAGACAACAAAAATCTCGATTTTGAGGTAAGTTAATATCGATTTACATAAATATAGAAAGTCAAAATATCGAAGTATATAATATAGATGTTAAATACATCGATTTTTTAATAATATCATATTTTTTAAAGTTGTTTTGTATGTTAGTATATGTGGGAAAAGTGGATATTTATTTTATAATTTATTTTAAGTAATGAATATTATAGTATTTCATTTTTAATTAATTTAATTCTGTAGCGGGTTGTGGGTTTATAGGGGAATAGGGTGGGAAGTAATTTAATTATAATTGATAAAATGTTTTAATTTATTTATTGGTATTTATTTTGAATTAATTTTGAATTAATTTTTATTTTGTAATTAATTAAATTATAATTGGTAAAAAAAAAATTAATTGATTAATTGATAATTATGTTAATTTTGTTAATTTATTTACAGTAGCAGGTTGTGGGTTTATAGGGGAATAGGGTGGGAAGTAATTTAATTATAATTTATTAAATGTTTTAATTTATTTATTGGTATTTATTTTGAATTAATTTTGAATTAATTTTTATTTTGTAATTAATTAAATTATAATTGGTAAAAAAGAAATTAATTGATTAATTGATAATTATGTTAATTTTGTTAATTTATTTACAGTAGCAGGTTGTGGGTTTATAGGGGAATAGGGTGGGAAGTAATTTAATTATAATTTATTAAATGTTTTAATTTATTTATCGGTATTTATCTTGAATTAATTGTTAATTAATTTTTAATTGGTAATTAATTAAATTATAATTGGTAATTAATTTTTATTAATTGATTATTTGATCATTATGTTAATTTTGTTAATTTATTTACTGTAGCGGGTTGTGGGTTTATAGGGGAATAGGGTGGGAAGTAATTTATTTGTTATTAATTAAATTGTTTAATTTATTTATTGGTATTTATTTTTAATTAATTGTTAATTATTTTTCAATTGCTAATTAATTAATTGTAAATTGCTAATTAACTTTTATTAATAGGTAATTAATTGATTAATTATTATATTATATTTAATTGGTAATAACTTTTAAATATTTTGTAATTGGTATTAATATTTTTTTTTTTTAAATTATTATATGAAGTATTTATTTTCCCTACTGTTGCACTCAGTGGAGTGGGAATAGTAAATTTTACCCCTACGCTATCCACCGTTTTCCCTACTGTTGCACTCTCTGGAGTGGGAATAGTAATTTTTACCCCTACGCTATCCAACGCTTTTCCTACTGTTGCACTCACGGGAGTGGGAATAGTTATTTTTACCCTTACACTATCCAACGACTTTCCCTACTGTTGCACTCTCTGGAGTGGGAATAGAAATGTTTACCCTTACGCTATCCAACGCTTTCCTTACTGTTGCACTCTCTGGAGTGGGAATAGTAATTTTACCCCTACGCTATCCAACGCTTTCCTTACTGTTGCACTCTCTGGAGTGGGAATAGTAATTTTTACCCCTACGCTATCCAACGCTTTCTTTACTGTTGCACTCTCTGGAGTGGGAATAGTAATGTTTACCCCTATGCTATCCAACGCTTTCCCTACTGTTGCACTCTCTGGAGTGGGAATAGTAATTTTTACCCTCCCGCTATCCAACGCTTTTCCTACTTTTGCACTCTCTGGAGTGGGAATAGTAATTTTACCCCTACGCTATCCAACGCTTTCCTTACTGTTGCACTCTCTGGAGTGGGAATAGTAATTTTTACCCCTACGCTATCCAACGCTTTCTTTACTGTTGCACTCTCTGGAGTGGGAATAGTAATGTTTACCCCTATGCTATCCAACGCTTTCCCTACTGTTGCACTCTCTGGAGTGGGAATAGTAATTTTTACCCTCCCGCTATCCAACGCTTTTCCTACTTCTGCACTCTCTGGAGTGGGAATAGTAATTTTTACCCTCCCGCTATCTAACGCTTTCCCTACTGTTGCACTCTCTGGAGTGGGAATAGTAATTTTACCCCTCCCGCTATCCAACGCTTTCCCTACTGTTGCACTCTCTGGCGTGGGAATAGTAATTTTCACCCTCCCGCTATCCAACGCTTTCCCTACTGTTGCACTCTCTGGAGTGGGAATAGCAATTTTTACTCCTACGCTATCCAACGCTTTCCCTACTGTTGCACTCTCTGGAGTGGGAATAGTAATTTTTACCCTCCCGCTATCCAACGCTTTTCCTACTTTTGCACTCTCTGGAGTGGGAATAGTAATTTTTACCCCTACGCTATCCAACACTTTCCCTACTGTTGCATTCTCTGGAGTGGGAATAGTAATTTTTACCCTCCCGCTATCCAACGCTTTCCCTACTGTTGCACTCACTGGAGTGGGAATAGTAATTTTTACCCCTACGCTATCCACGCTTTCCCTATTGTTGCACTCACTGGAGTGGTAATAGTAAATTTTACCCTTTCCGCTAACCTACGGTAAAAATATTGTACATTTTTTATTAATATTACGTTTATATATATATATATATGTATTAACGAACCAATTTTTTAACTTACAATATTTATTTATTAATTTTAAGTTTATTTAAGTATTTTAAGTATGTTTAAGGTAATTATATTTATTATTTATTCATTTTTAATTACTTTAAAGCATTTTAAAAAATTCGATATTTTGACCAAGTATATTTTTTACAAAGATATTTTTGATTCAATATTTTTGTACTTACCTGTTTGGAGATAGGAGTTCTATATTTTTGCATTCTATATTTTTTACTCGATATTCTTTTAGTTCTATATTTCTGACATCGATATTGTTTCAGTGATACGTTCCTTAGCGCATCTCAAGGTTATCCCCCCTTGGCAACAGTAAACATGTTTCCCAACTCCCACTGCTCAGGATAAGTAGGAAAACCCCTCCCATCCATACCAATAGTAAAGGTCTACAAGTAACTGCTTGCAGTTCAATCAGACAGTCTCCAGGGGTGGCCTCTCATCAGCGTTCCCTCAGTCTCTGCAGCCGCCATCTCCCACAAAGTCTTCGGTAAATCGCCCCTTAGCCACTGTAGTGTAGTTCCTATATTCCCAATAGGCTCTGCACATTGGAATAATATATTCAGCAGTTTAGACGTAGGACTGAGGTTAACTAGGTCTCTACTGACTATATTAGACTTAAGGTTTGCCAGGTAGCTCAGAGGTCACTAGAAACTTTCTCGAATGTTCAGGAAGAAATTAACGTTCCTGATTAGACAAGAAGGGATTAGCTTCCGACAACCATATAACATGACAACTTTGCTCCCCCAGAATAAGAGTGTATCTCTAGAGTCGTGTGAAAACAATAGACAGCTATTTCACTCAGTCAAATGTGCGTACTTAGGGGCAGATTTATGAAGGCCTTGCGCTGCCGGTGCTTCACTTTTAACATGGGAAAAAGTGATGCACCGGCGGCGCAAGGCCTTCATAAATCTGCCCCTTAGTTTCACCAGAATGCAGAGAAAAGAAAGACGGGCGTTTTCAATAAAAAGGTGTAATTTATTGAGCAGTCTTCTTCCTCATACAAGAGAAATGAATTGCCACAATTGCAATACTCATAGTAAAGTAAAGTGCGTACAGTAAAAGGAGGATTAAGAAATAATACTGTAAAAGCATTGATATGGTTTCTTAGCCATAAGATACTTTAAAATAGATAAAATATATACATACTTATATACATTGACTAACGTACTCAACTGGTGCTTCTAAATACGCCTATCCCTGTGTACCTGACCTAAGCCTAATACGTGGGAAGGAGTAAGTAATTAGCAGTTTAAGTTAAGTTTGTTTTTGCCAAGAATCTAACTCAAGAATTCTCTTTAAGGGTTTAGTCAGCTCCGTACCTGGGTAATAGAAAGCAGGAGGTCTTGTATCTCTCTCTCAGGACTCGATATCCCAGTAACCCGCAAAGGTATCTGGAAACCCCCGGAGCTGGATTTCTCGGCAGGAGAAAAGACAGCGTCTCTCCCAGTGCGTCAAAAGGGAGGGGCAGCGTCCGTGGGCTCTCGCATCAGCTGGGCTCTCGGGCAAGTAGATAGCTGCTCCCAAAACCACCACCGTGTGTTTGCTTAAGGCAACGTTGGTATATTTATACCTGTAAGGTGCCGGGTTTGATGTAAGGCTGGACATACGACGTCAATAAAGATGTCACTAAGAACTGCCCGTTCTTACAGTGCTTTACAGGAGTTCTAGGATGAAATAAAAACAAAGCAAGGGGGATTTCCCAGGTTGCTGGAGGTTTGGATTGTTTAGAGAACTCGTTGTGCTTTCTAGGGGGCCGGGGAAGTAGCCTTGCTTAATGTGACAGCATGTGCTACGACTGAATATGGATATGATTATTATGCCGTTGTATGGATTTTATTGATTATAACCGGACAAGGGCATAAAATAGGAATATCGATTTAGGCTCCTAGATAAAAACACAATACCACATTCCCCCTGTGTGCCCCTGTACCTTAATATAGATGTTGCAGTGTCTTGCGGCAATCTGGTATCATTTCTCATAGGCTCTCGCTCCCTGCCATTAGATGATGCCATCCGCCGGCTGCGGCGTAACATCAGGCAATGTCCGGCTGTGCGCTTCAAACTCCCTGGATCCAGTCTCCGAGCCTGTGTCTGCCCGTTCCTCACCACTTTCAGGAGGACCTGGGTTCTCAGTTCACCCACTGATCAGCGCCACCACCTGTATTGCGCTCCATCATTCTAGTTGTGCTTCCTCCTGTGGAGGTGCCAGGAACTCAGTCACGTTCTTCCGGTGTCTCGAGCGAGGTCCTTGCCGCCGTCCCCCCTTCGGATTCTGCTCTTGCACTGCTCCGCCACGTCGGTCTATCCAGTCAGATTCCTCCTGGGGAGTCCTGAAGAATTCGGTGCCCTCCGTTGTGGTCACCCTCAGCGTGGCCGGATACTGTGTCACTTATTTGTAGTCCAGCTGACGTAGTCTCTGTTTTACGTCTCGGTACCGTCCCCTTCTGCGCTGCACCTCGTGGGAGAAGTCTGGGAAGATGCGCACTATGGAGTTGTGCATTTGGATGTCACCCTTGAGCCGCGCCTGAGTTAGGATGTGATCTTGGTCCTTGTGGTGTAGGAGTTTTGCTATCACCACTTGGCCGGGACATGATGTGCTCTCTCTAGGGTGAAGAAGTTCGATAGGCCGGTCAGCGCCACTTCGTCCCTGTGCCATTTTTCAAGATAGTCCGCCATGTTGCGCCCTTCAATTTTCTCCGTCAGGCCCACTATTCGCAGGTTGCTTCTGCGCGATCGGTTTCCAGCGTCCTCTGCCCTTTCTTCCAGCGTCCGGACTTTGGCTTCCAGCACGGACATTCGGTTTTGCATGTCTGTGAACGCTGGGACAGCCTCAGCCAGTGTCCTTTCGTATGTTGTGACCCGGTCCACTAGTTTCTTATGGTCCTCCCAGAGCAATTCCATGTCCAGGCTGAGAGGATCAATGTTCCCTTCTAAGCGTTCTCTGGAGGTGGTGATAGCTTGCAGCGTAGGATCTGTTGGGTGGTCCATCCTCGCTGCTGACTTCTCGGCCTCATCTGGGGGTCTGCCTGTTGCAGGATCCTCCTTCTCCTTCCGTTTTAGAGGTTTACCCATGATGTCCTCCCGCCCCACGATGTTCCGGGCGCTACGCGTGCTCATGGGGTATCATCAGCCTCCGTAACGGGCGCAAACTGGGCTCTTTTTGCAGGCGTCCTCCCGGCAACCCCCAGAGCACGTCAGCCGTCCAAGTCCTCGGGGGCCTCCTTGCGTCTCTGTCCCTTGGAGTGCTCCTTCCCGGGTGTGTCAGTGCCTAGTGCAGTCCAGCCCCATTGCTCCTTTGCTACTTCCTTTCTTGGGGGCTGCTCTCAGGGCTTTCTGGGTCTACTCCCAATGTCACCTTTCCCACTCACTTCGGGGATCAGGTTAGTGCCCCTTGACGTCTCCCAGCCCCTCGCCTTTATGTGCGTGCACCCCCTGGATTGTGCAGGTGATGGGGTCAGTCTAATGCAGGGGGTCCCGCCTCCTCACCTTCAGGGCTCTTTTCCCTGTGCTCGTCCAAGCACCGGCAGCCCCGGCTGCGCATCCGTTGGTGCACTTCGTGGTGTCCCAGGGAGGCCCTCAGGCACCTCCGCCTGTGTGTCTGTGACTGGCAAGAGTGCACACACTCTTTCTGTGCTAGCGCCAAGTGATTTTGAGGCCAGAGGGGGGAATGCGTTAGTCCTTCTTGCTGGCCCCTTGTACTGCTTCCGTGACCTTCAGCGCCCTCTTGGCGCCACTGTCCAAGCCGTGCTCAGTGGCGCGCTCACGGCGTTCGCTCCTCAGCAGCCGTCCTCACTCAGCTGGATTTCCTAGGCCCTGCGTTGGATCCTGCATGAAGGCTGGAGGAAAGCGCCATAGGCCGTTGGTCGCGCTCCGGTGCCCTGCAAGCGCCGCCGTCCGGGCTTGCCGCCATTTTGCCCGTTCCTGGGCGATGCAAGCAATTAGTGTTCTCTCCCTCTGCCCCGCGGGGGATCCCACCAGCTAGTAGCTTTATGCCGGCGCCGGGCTTAAGAGTGGGCTCAGCAGTCCTTCGCCTGAGCCACTCGTGCCAGCGTGTTATGCGATGCCTGAGCTCATTAGAGCTCGATGGGCGCCGCCATCTTGGCTGTGCTCCCGGGCGCGCTCACCTTTTCCACCGATCCGGGCCATTGGAGAGGCTCGCTTCACCTCTGATCACTCCACTCTGTGCTGGCCGCTGTGGGGATGCCTCGTGGGGGTCCAGGCCCCTTGCAGGGTGTCAGCATGGCTGTGGATAGCGGCCGGCCGGCGGGAGCTCCCGAGTAGTGCTGCTCATTCCATCTGCGTCTGGTCACGCCCCATAAGCTTCCCTCATACAGTCAGAACCCATGGACATTGGGCAGTGTCGTGGATATAAAATGATGGATAGTCATGTAGGTATCTTGATGTTCCTTAATTCATATAATTAGGTAACAAGATGTAATGAAGATAACCCCACCAGGAACAGGATGGTCACTGCTCAGCCCACTCTCTTCAACTGTCATTCCACATACACACCAGGCACACTATCATTCTATTCACGCTGTCATCCAACATTCAACATTCTACACTGACATCACATTCATACAGGCTGAGCAGCTACAAGGAGATAATCCAATGTACAACAGGCAGCTCCAGTGCAAATGTTCTCACACACAGGAGAATTACAGCACAAGTAGCAGTAGAAATCCTGTGCCAGATTTACTAGCATTTTGGGTAGTGACTGCGTCACTTTTATGATGCAGCCATGACACTGAGCTATGCAAAGGAGTGATTTGTAAATAAATGTAACGCAACGCAGCGGCTTGCACTGCATTGCATTTCATTCTGGGAGGAATTCCATGGGTGGACAATTGGGCATTCCTATGCATCCACCCATTATTTCACGCTATCACAGATTTACAAAGGCTTGCAAACATGGGATTGTATGAAATCGCTACGCCTTCCAGGGGATGGCATAATGAGGAAAACAACATTTTTTGTCATCCATGTTATTTTCTGCATTCTGCAGCACACATAGAAAGAGGGAAATGTCAGGGAAAGTTTTTGTGCTCAAAGATGTCCTTTCTTGAACAAAAACAACTCTACTTGTAATGCAGGCACCCTCTACCTTGGTGCTTGGCTGCCTGAAGTGCGCCAGTGCTGTGAGAGCGCAGTAGTGAAGCATATCTTAGTAGATATGGCACATTTCTGCTCTCTCCCTTTCACAGCAATGGAGTACTGCATTGCATGAAAGGTTAGTAAAGCTGGCCTCCAGGGTTTCACAGCACTTACACTCACCCACCCACCAAGTACCAAATGAAGATCAGCACTGCAAGCTACGCAGAAGAGATGCAGTATGGGGCAGAAGCACTGCAAGCTTCCTTTACTTGAAGAGATTTGGTGCATCAAAAGACATCGTCAGGCAAGGTTTCACCACATTCATCGAACAGGTGCTGCAGAGCTGCTGACTTAAATTCAATTAAATTCACTTGGGGTAAAAAGCACTTCTTCAGAAGAGACCACAAATCAGTGATTGCTGAACACAATTTGACATGTTTAGAAAACTCAGCGCCGAAGCAGAACACTTGTACAAACTTAAAAATATTGTAACATATGCACCACCATTCTGGGGATTCGGCAGCTCAGGAGGAGTTCCAATAGAACAATTCTATGTAATTTAATAAAGATTAGCGTGAGTGCATGCGTTATGGCAGATTCAGCATCCCCACAGGGCCAACATAAGCCTTCTTCCTTCAGCCCATCAGCTGAAAGCAAGCATGGGTTCTCTTCCTGTAGTAAAGGCAATCTCAGTAATTCCAAACATGCAGATTAAAATGCAATAATGTAGGTTTTGGAGAGGAAGGTAACTTTCTTATTAAATTATTCTTTACTACATCTAAAACACTCTGGGGGAGATTTACTAAGACTTTACACCGCGCTTGCGCTGCTTTGCATTACTTAGCGCCAAGAGGTTATACCATGGGTGGAGCAAGGGCATTCCCATGAAACCACTCAAGGTTTCTGACGCTAAACCTTATTTACAAAATAAAGTAGACAGGGGTTAGCGTCAGAAAACTGCACCCTTTTGAAGTAGGTGCAAGGAAGGAGAAATGCTTTCATTTGTCTTTCCTTTTCTGACTTTATCCATGTGCTGCACTTTACAGCACACATGCAAAGAGGGAAAAGGGTTAAAGTCAGCCTGTGAACAGTAACCTGTCATAGACTCATGGAGACACCCTTGCACTATGGTGCAAAGGTGTCTGCGTGGCGCATGGCAGCTGATTTCACCGCCGGCGCAAGGGAAAGGGGATGAGGGTGCCATATTTCTCCTAAATATGGCACTCTTCTCCTCTCTCCTTTTCACGCAGCGCAGCACAGCACAGCATTTGTGGCTGCTGCACTGCGCTGTATTAGGAAGTGGTAAATCTGGTCCTCTGGTCTAATGAAATGGCCCTATAAGTAGACCCAGATATTAAGCATAGTTCAGGTCGAGCATGGCATGCCTTAATACTCCCTAATTACCCATCCACTCTTGAAGATTTTCGGAACCCTCATGGACCTACTAACATCCCAAGATCTCTGTTTTCACTCATATGAAGAGGGAACAGACCTATTTGCTCAGGAGAGCTTTGGATAGTGTCATAAAACAACCAGAGAGTTGCACATTGGAGGAGTGTCAAAAACTGAGGTTCGTCCTTTCAGGCTTCACCTTCTACCGAATGATCTTAGTCTTCGAACATTTCCCCCTAATTATTTTTGCTCACACACAAGAGCACTACATACATTAAAATAAACATCTACTTAGTTGCAAGGGTGCTATAGTGCTTCCTCAAATGCATGCAAGTTCCTGTTACGTTCAGAAGAATGCTCATGGACTGCAACTTGAAATGATGCCGATGCTTCCAATGCCTGGTTACCATACAGGCCAAACAAGGGGTTAACCCTCTATTCCTTGTATCCTGGGTACATCTAGTTTGGAAGCCGGACTGCCTCCTACGGACTTGTTTAATGAAAACTGCTCATTTTACACCAAGTTCAGAGACTGTGGCAGAAGAAAGGTCCATTTTCAAAAGTATGAATAAAAAAATTAACATCATTCAGTTACAATATAAAGAATGAGTGGATTAAGACTCTTTTTCAAAGCATATATTTGTCTTGGTAGTTTACATATGTTTAAGACAGCTTACGCTCCTATTGTATTAAGGTAAAGCCGATGGCCGAGTGCTGAAAATAGTGATGAATATAAGAAATAGTCATTCAAATCATCAACATGTCGATTGGGGCAAAATATGGTTTTCACCACAATTTTCCTTTTGCCCAAAACACATGAAAGATTATGGACTAGATGAATCACCACAGGCATTTGTATTCATTCATCTGGTCCATAATCCTCCACATGTTTTGGGCAAAAGACAGTCCTGAGCAAATATGATCACTGTTTGGACCCATTGATTTAGTGAGTATGCGAGTCTTCTTTCGAATTAATGTGATTGAAAGATAGATAGTTAAATAGATGAATTGACAGACAGACAGACTGACAGACAGACAGATAGACAACCAGACAGACAGACAGAAAGATAGATAGATAGATAGATAGATAGATAGATAGATAGATAGATAGATAGATAGATAGATAGATAGATAGATAGATAGATAGATAGATAGATAGATAGATAGATAGATAGATGTGCTAACACTAACACAAGATTTGTCACTATAGGCTCTCGTGTAGAAATTGCATAATAGTGTCTACTCCACTTCTGCAGAACTGCAAGATAACTAATCCAACAATGCCAGCATCCTATCACCCTCTATTATTGTTACTTTAATGTGCAATGTAGAATTCTAATACCTTGTGCATGATATTAATATATACATGTGTGTTAGACCTGTACCATTGGCGTGAGTCTCCCTTCCATTTTTCACTGATTGCCTCCTCTGTTTTTGATATGTTTTTGCTGGTTAGATGCTTTTGGCACTGTGCCACTACTATTCAGTGCCACAGTGCAAGTACTCCCTATGTTAAATTGATGTAATGGATTAGTGACTCCATGATTGGCTAATTTGATTTACTTGTCAGACCCTAGTACACTGCACCATGTGTGCCAGGGCCTGTAAATCAAATGCTGCTGGTGGGCTTGCAGCACTGGTTGTGCCACCTACAGGGGCAGCTTGTGAAGTATGTCTCAGGTCTGCCATTGCAGAGCCTGTGTGCAGTCTAGTACTGCCATGTTGAGTTGACAAGTGCACCCACTTGCCAGTCCCTAAACCTTCCCTTTTCTACATATCAGACACCCCTAAGGTAGGCCCTAGAGCAGGGTGCATTGTATGTAAAAGGTAGGTCATGCCCTGATGTGTGTGTCATGACCTGATAGTGAATTACAGCCTATTTCGTTTTTCACTATTGCAAGGCTACCTGTCCCCATAGGCCAGAATGGACAGTTTGATTATAACATCTTATAATCCTAACTGACCCAGGGAACATGGTAGAAATTCAAGTTTATTATGCCTGAACTCAAAATGATAAAATACATCTTTTAGTGAAGTTGTTTGTTTTTTTTGTTTAAATTTGTTTATTGGGTTTTAACCATCAAATATCATGACAATAGACCTCAATACATTACTACATTCGTAAATCATACAGGTAAAATGCATGTCTCATGACCAAAGGTTTCATTCCTCAATACGTCGGGAGCCTCGTGTGCCCAGTGTGCGATCTGATCCAGGAATATCATAATGCGTTGGAGAGGCTATAGTGTGTTACCTATCGGTAAATGACGGTGGGTGTGTCTAATACCTCACTGCCGCTCCTCTCGTGTCAGTATGCTCGGTCGGGTGTGGGTTACCACTGTAGGCATAGTAGGTTGGATTCGTAATGCAGGAGTGTCCCAAAATCTTCGAGAGCTATCATAGCTATATGTGTTCCCAATGCACAACCGTGTCCGGATTGTCTGCCGGTCCAACGTTCATCTATTCTCAACTGTGGGGGATTAACAACAGGGAAAGTAGGGTGTCTCGGGAGATTCTAGCTGCGACTCTACCGGATTTCTGTTGTCAGGTAAGTGTAGTTTCTCAATGAGGTGTGGGTGTATATCAGAAGACGCACGATAAGGGGAGTTGCCACACAGCCACTGCGGCGTCCGTGGCGTTGTCTAGGGGGGTTTCCAGGCCGGCCTGCAATCAGGCATGCTCTCAAGTGTATTGTGTCTCTCAGATGCTTCCCGTGGCTAGTGGGGCTGGAAGGGATAGCTGGGTCTGGGGTTGTTCATCTGTGGGGGGCTCGGGGGGGTCTGTTTCGTGAGTAAATGTATGTAGCAACTGTGCCCATTCTAAGGAGATAGGGTGTTTACGGGTCCCCTTCAGTTCTTCCTCCCTAAGAGTTTCTTCCTCTGCCTTCGCCTATTTTTTCACCGCGCCTATCCAGGCTGCTTCTGGTGGGCCCGTTGGAGCTCTCCAATGCATGGCTATCCCCCTCTTCGCTAGCAGGATAGCTAGGGACTTAAAACGGTATTGCACTTTCTCAGTGTTCTTCTTGCGGAATATCCCAAGAGCGCAAGCCTCCCAAGTTGATATATTTGTGACCCGGGTCGTGTCCCTCAGTGTCTGGTGTTCCCTGTCCCAATACCCCTGGATAGTGGGGCAATCCCAGAACATGTGTCTGAAGTCCGCGGTTAGTGAAGTTGGGTTTTAACGTTTTGTGTTTGAAAATACCACTTTTAGAAAGTAGGTATTGTCTTGCCTAACCATCCAGCCTGCCTCTGTTAGCTTGTGTATTGTATGTCTGGGTTTGTGTGTGACAGGGGTTGGGGAGCTCCAGGAGACAGGGTGAATCTGCTCAGGGCTGATATACCTATCTGCATGTAGTGTGGTGGGAGGAGTAGCACTTGGGCCTGAATAGGGCTGTGCCTGCCTTCCACAATGCTGGCTCCACCTCCTGTGGTGTGTCTGATGTCTCTGGCCCACACTGACAAAAGAAGAAGGTGTGCACTGGGAGAATGCACCCAGAACTGGTTTGGACTAGGTACAGGACCCTCTGCTTACAGAGAACAGAGAGAATAGTAGTATAAATATGGGGGCCCAGACCCTAAGACTTTAGATCACTTCTGGATCAACAAGACAAAACTTTGCCAAGGAGAAGAATCAAGGAAGCTGTAGGAGTTTGGACTGCCCCTCTCCCAGTGTGTTGTTTGGTGGGTTGGCCTGCAGTGGTGTGTTCACTGCCAAGGAAAGGAAAAGGAACATTTAAGGAACTTTCATCATCTTGCAAGGGCTTAAACTTGTGCTTGCCTTCTGCTGAAGTCTCAGGGCTACAAGACTTCACCACCAGCTCCTCTCTGAATTCCCTTGCTGGGAATTCTGTCTGCAGAAGCCTGCGTGTGTCTGGCAGCTGGAAGTGCGACTCAACGAGGAGAAGCATGTCACCACCTCAGAGGCCGCCTTCGAATCACCAGAGAAGCGTGTCTTCATCGCAGCTGTTTGCCGTTGCATCACCAGAGAAACGTGTCGCCAGCACAAGGGTCATCGTCGCATCTCCTGAGAAGCATGTTGCAGGGCATGTCGTGGCTCCAAAGTTACAGAGCGTGCCGCACGGCCGTCGGCCTTGCACGCATCATCTTCACGTCGC
Source organism: Lissotriton helveticus (assembly GCF_964261635.1). Classification (NCBI taxonomy): domain Eukaryota; kingdom Metazoa; phylum Chordata; class Amphibia; order Caudata; family Salamandridae; genus Lissotriton; species Lissotriton helveticus. The sequence goes on from NC_136057.1 coordinate 1,208,066,790, forward strand.
CGCATCGCATCAAGGGCGCCATCTTATCGTTTTGCACTGGATTGTTGCATCTCATCGAGGCGCCATCTTGCCGCATCGCAACCGGAACGCAGTACAAGAATCAACGCATCACCTCCTCTCTGGTAAGGAACAGACACATCCCCTACTCTGCGCAAGTATTGGGGCGTGACGCATCAACTCCCCCGAAGCAGGGAACCGACACACCACCCTCCCTGCGGACCTTTTGTTTGTTTTGAGTTACGCATCCAGGTACTTTTGTGAGAAGCGTGTCACATTTATCATCAACTTGAACTAAGTTAATTCTACCATCTTTAAGTCTATTTTGAGTACAGTATTATGGATTTACTGTTGTTTGTGGTCTTGTGTTAAGTCTATATAAAGAATACTTATTTTTATAAAACCTGTATGGTGTCCAGTTGTAGTGTTTCTGCTGTGTTACTGTATGTGTTCACGAATGCTTAACACACTGCCTCTGAGATAGGCCTGCTCGTGCCAAGCTACCAAGGGAGTGAGCAGGGGTTATCCAGGAATGTAATCTCCTTTCCCTGACTTAGAAGCAAGGGTCCCTATTTGGTCAAGGTGTATACCATTGCCAACTAGACACCCCCAGTTCTAACAATGTGCAACATAGTTCAATCTAAGAATCCTTCACAAAAACTGTTAGTATCAAGTAACAATCCCAGTCTTTAGAAAAGTTTAAATAACTGTTGAAGAAAATAATTCAATGTTTGAATTCATCAACAACAACAACTTTCAGAATACTTCTCTGTATTCTCAATGCCCGTCAATATGAGTCTTTAGGAAGCAATAGGGCTTGGCAAAGGTACTCTGACCCCTGTAGTGAGATCCTGGCTGGATCAACATTGAATCACAATTATGTAACAAAAGGCACTGTAACCCAGGAGGGATGTAACACCCAACAATCCAAGATGCCAGCCATGTCTCCAGGATATGCAAGACGTTCTTGCCTGCTTGGAGTCGTTGTTCCTTTCAGCATGCTTCTCATGTAGCGTGTTCACTGAGTAGCTTCAGTCTAATCAGTGGCTGCACTCCTTGATGACTACCAACCGTTTCTTCCTGAAAGTAATTAAGCGTGAGTGGGTTTGGAGTAACACTTCCTGGTGCTTGGGCCACACTGAAAGGTAAGCACTATCTCCAACACCTCCTCCTGACACCTGCTTGCAAGAAATCCAGTCACTCAGATGAAAGTGGACACTGCTCTTGTTTGCCTCTGTGGAACTTCCGGTGTAAGCTACACTCTGCTGGTGGTTCGTCCCAGCAACAGAAGAAGTGGTTGTCTGCCTAGAAAAATATAAGTAGATCGGTTGGAACTGGATATGCTCCTGTGAGCCTACAAATGGTGTTGTGGGAATCCTTCTGTAACTAGAAACCAAGAACTGGGATGCTTGTAAAATTCCTGAATTTTCTTCAAAGTAGCAATGGTGCCAAAACATTTACAGAATAACTGTGGCTTTAGAACATATTCACCCCTGCAGGGCACGGAGAGGGTGCCAACTCACCCATAAACACCAAACCATGGCAGCATCATTTTTACATGTTTTCCAAATTTTAGACATGACGTCTGAGGCTACAGTAGGGCCATTCATTTATTGAAAACGTCTGGATCACAGTGTGGCTACAGATTTCAGGCTTGTGGTCAGATTAGATGGAAGCCCCACACTTACTTGTGAATAATGAAAGATGCCTAATTCGCGTTAGGCTATTCTGTCCAAAATAAAAACTTCCAAAGAGTTTTTTTATGCTGTAGTAAAATGTATTCGTGTGTTTACAACTAAAGCCATAGCTGACACTTGTTATACTTGGGCAATTCCTATGCCATTCAAATTCCATACTTGCTGTAATCAACGTTTCACCTTCCAGAAAGACTTGTATGTCAAAATGTCAACACTTTCAGAGAGACAAGGCTTTTTCCTGTCTGCAGTCACTTGTGAGTTGGAGTTATAAAGGGGTGTGGCATAAACAACTCTTCCCCAAATATCACAGACTGAGTGGGCAAAGCGAGTGAGGGTTGACCTTTCCATAGGAATTATCTATTTCCAAGCAGTGACTGATTTTCATGCTGTAGCACCGACAATGAGCCCTATAGGTGACAATTACAACTGTTATGTTTTGGGCTCATAATCCGCCCCTGGCGTAAGGGGCGTGTAGTGTGGAAGTCATGTGACCGCCTATAATAAAGAAAGGCTCCGCACGCACGTACGCCATTCTGAGACGGGCGCACGGAGAGCCAACAAGTTATTTCCCGTGTCTGCATCCTTTATTCCTAGGGCCACGTGTCAGGCCTAGTGCCGATTAGCTGAGTTGGTCCAACGTGTCTGAACGACACAACAATTGGCGACGAGGGTGGCTGCTGGATCCTCGCTGGGTGAGAGTACCTGCCTCCTGCCCCGTGTGGCGGCCGCGAGCCTGTCCCTCGGCTCGTGGTGCTCGTGCCGTGCGTCGTACTCCACCTCCGCGCAAGCGCGCCTGGGAGGATGGCGACGATTCCGCCCATCGAACCCTTTGTGGTGGAGGGTGCGCCCTCAGCGCTCGCTCCCAAATGGAAGGAGTGGGTGGATAGACTACTAGTGTTCTTTGAAGCTACGAAGACGCACAAGGAACAGAAACGGGCCATGGTGTTACATCTCGGCGGCAAGGACATACACTCCATTGCTCGGACCCTCCCGGAGGCGACCCCCAGAACTCATCACACGCTGATTCATGCCCTCAATGCCCATTTTGAGCCCATGGCCAATCAAGATTATGAACGATTTGTGTTTAGACAAGCGCGCCAGCTGCCCGAGGAATCGCTGGACACATATCACACCAGGCTCAAGAGGTTGGCGCTCACGTGTGGGTTTCAAGATACCACTGAGGAAATTCGGGGGCAAATCATACAGGGATGTGCGTCGGCCAAATTAAGGGAACGGATTCTGGAGGAGTCTGGCAAGCCGCTGACGGACATCCTAACTCTTGGCCGCACGAAAGAACTCTCCAAAGCTAGGGCTGCGCACATGGAAGCTGCGTTGCAGGCATCGGTCAAAGTGGAACCGGTCAACAAGATACAGACACACACGCCCACCAAGTGGCCCAAGAGACCGCCCATTCAGGGTGGAGCGTCGGGACAGTCATGTGGATATTGTGGAGGCCCGCGACACCAGATGGCAGAATGCCCAGCACGGGGCAAGCGGTGTTCGGGATGTGGCCGGCAGAATCATTTTGAAAAGGTGTGCCGATCGAGGAACTTCCGTAAACCACGCCCCGCTGTGCAGGCCATAGTGGAGGGGGAACAGAGCCACAGTGACATGGATGATGACGAAGAAGAAGAACGGTCGGTGCACAAGGTGCACATGATTGGCACCGCTGCCCGCCGCACCAGGCCCCTGCCCCAATGCGCCATACAGGTAGCGGACCAAGATCTTATAGCCGTGGTGGACACGGGCGCATCCATAAACTTGATGAGTGTTTCCCTCTACAGGACCATGACCACGCCTCCAACACTGCGTCCCACCCCCATCACTGTCTTCGCGTATGGGCAAGACACCCCTCTCGAGATTAGAGGAAAGTTCAAAGCTGTAATCCGCCATGGGAACAAGACGATCAAAACCAATGTCTTCGTGTCAGAAGAAGGCCAAGGCATGCTGCTGAGTTGCAGAGCGGCGGAAGACCTGGGAGTGGTGACATTCGCTTTCGGGGTCCATGAGGAATCGGTCCAACATCTCCTCATGGAGTACCCGGACCTTTTCGAGGGCATTGGCAAGTTCAAAGGCCGAGAAATTCATCTGCACATTGACCCAACGGTGCAGCCGGTGGCTCTGCGACACCGCCGAATTGCGTTCCATCTACGGCCGCTGGTGGAAGAAGAACTGCACAAACTGGAAGCGGCAGGCATAATCGAAAAAGTTTCGGGTCCCACCCCATGGGTTTCGCCCATCGTGGTCACCCGGAAACCGAAGCAACCCGGAGCGGTCAGGATCTGCGTGGACATGCGCCTCCCGAATGCTGCCATAAAACGGGAGCGCCACATCACGCCCACCATAGATGACCTCATCGGAGAAATGGCAGGTGCCCGTTGGTTTTCCAAGCTGGACTTGCGGTCAGGGTACCACCAGTTGGTGTTGGACATGGAGTCGCGCAACATCACTACTTTCTCCACTCACATCGGCCTTCGAAGATACACTCGCCTCAGCTTCGGAATCTCCAGTGCAGCGGAGGTGTTCCAGAATGTCATCCAGGAGCTAATCGCTGGAATACCTGGAGTGATAAATGTCAGTGATGACATAATGATACATGCCCGCACCATCCCGGAGCACAATCAAAGGCTGGCCCAAGTGTTTCGGAGAATCAAAGACGCAGGACTAACGCTCCACCGAGAAAAGTGTGAATTCCTGCGGGACCTGCTAGGGTTTTTTGGTTACGTCTTCTCAGCCGAGGGTGTCAACCCGGACCCGGATAAGGTGAAGGACATTAAATATGCGCCACCCCCGCAGACCGTTACTGAAGTCCGGAGTTTCCTGGGCATGGTCAACTATTGTGGCCGGTTCATCAGAGACTTGGCTAACCTCACGCTCCCCCTGAGGGACCTCACCAAAGACTCCACTCCCTGGCACTGGGGACCTGAGCAAGAGAAAGCTTTCCGAGACATCAAAGAGTCTCTGTCCAACAACACCACTCTCGCTTTCTTTGATCCCCGCAACTTCACGCTCATTGCTGTGGACGCGGGGCCTGCTGGACTGGGAGCGGTTCTCCTGCAAAGGAAGAGAGACGACATCGACTGGACGCCTGTTGCTTTTGCGAGCAGATCTCTCACGGACACGGAACAGAGGTACTCGCAGATTGAGAAGGAAGCGATTGCCATTCATTGGGGGTGCCGACATTTTCACCTCTACATATATGGCAAGCCATTCACTGTGGTGACCGATCACAAACCCTTGCTGTCCCTGTTTGCGGGAACCTCATCCAAACCCCCGCCTCGCATAGAAAAGTGGCTGCTTCAACTGCAGGAGTACAACTGTACAATCGAGTATCAGCCCGGAGCCAAGAACCCGGCAGATTATCTGTCCCGACATCCCAGACCCGCCACGGCTGAGGAGATGGAGGAAGCTGAAGAAACAGAGGCCTATGTCAGGTGGGTGGTGGCGCGATCTTGCCCTCGTCCCATCTCTCTCAGCGACATTGTGAGTGTCACAGCGCAGGACGCCTGCCTCCAGAGGGCCAAAGAACTTGTTCACACGACTAACTGGAATCGGGCCAAGGAGGGGTGGAAGATGCTCACGCCCGAAGCTCAGAAAATAATGGAGAGTCTGTACCATGTCCGAGAGGAGCTCAATGAAGATGAGGCCGGATGTCTTCTCCGGGGGCATCGCTTGGTGATACCCTCAGCCCTCACTGATCAAGTCATACAGTTAGCGCACGTAGGTCACCAAGGCATGGTTAAAACCAAGGCACGCTTACGGACAAAGGTGTGGTTTCCTCTGATGGATGACATGGTGGAGCAGGTGGTGAGGGCATGCGCTGCGTGTCAGGTGATGGGGGAAGCCCCTCGGGAAGCCCCGATTGCCGTGGAACCTCGTCCACAACAGCCATGGGACAAGGTCAGCATGGACTTTGGCAGCCTCCCGGATGGGAACTACACGCTGGTCATGATTGATGACCATTCCAAGTATCCGGAAGTGGAAATAATAGCCAGCACCAGCGCAGAGTGTGTGATCCCGAAGATAGAGAAGATTATTGCCACCCATGGAGCTATGTGCGAAATCCGCACAGACAATGGACCCCCATTTCAAGGACAGGAACTGGCCACCTACCTGTCATCTCTGGGCATTCGGCATCGACGCATCACTCCTCGATGGCCACAAGCGAATGGGGAAGCGGAACGTTTCATGAGGACTCTTAATAAAGTGATTCGCATTGCTCATGACAAAGGACAGTCCGTGGAGATGGCCATTTTCACGTTTCTTCGCAGCTACCGACAAACCCCCCATTCAACTACTGGGATAGCCCCGGCGCATCTCCTGATGGGACGGATTGTACCAGACTCCATTCCTCACCACCCTCAATGGGCCCCTGCCCCCGTGAATGAAGAAATAATTGCCCGCAAGCGAGAGACTGCATTTGCTAAAATCAGCCACAAGAGAAGAGCCAGGGTGACACAATTCAGCAGAGGAGATGTGGTGCTTCTCCGTAACAGGGTGACGAGCGGAAAGTTTCGTTTGAATTATGAGAGAAGACCCTGGCGAGTGGTTGGTGTTAAAGGAACACGCCTCACTGTGGTCCGCGGAAGGGAGACTGTAACCAGGAATGTGTCGCACTTTAAACATTTCCATGGGGGTTTGAGCGCCTCGGATTCACCACCTCTGGTAATCGAAACTGAAACTGCCCAGGACTTGCCAGGCAGGGAGCCGACGCCCAGTCTCGAGATCACACAAAGTAACACTCCGAGGGTGGTGATCAAGGAAACAGAAGGCGGTGCGGAGGCCCAGGAAGGGGTGTCAGATCCGGAGGAGCCCGACTTGGAGGCGCCTGAGACCGGCTCCGCCCCAGAGACAGACTGTTCAAGCCAGAGGGGCGTGGATCAAAGGCTGAGACGTAACCCGACGCCTTCCTGTCGACTACGCGATTATCTCACGTAAGACTGTTCTATGTATCAGAGTTAAATACAATGTTCCGTAATGTGTCCTACGGGTTGGGAGCAGTTTTCGAAAGTGAATGTGAAGTCTATGAAGATTAGTACAATAGACTACCCCTCAAGACGGAAGGGTGCAGCTGTCTGAGAATTATTGTTTTGAGTTTTTCTTGTTTTAGGAGGAATGTTATGTTTTGGGCTCATAATCCGCCCCTGGCGTAAGGGGCGTGTAGTGTGGAAGTCATGTGACCGCCTATAATAAAGAAAGGCTCCGCACGCACGTACGCCATTCTGAGACGGGCGCACGGAGAGCCAACAAGTTATTTCCCGTGTCTGCATCCTTTATTCCTAGGGCCACGTGTCAGGCCTAGTGCCGATTAGCTGAGTTGGTCCAACGTGTCTGAACGACACAACAACAACAAGACGCTAATTTAGCACAGCAGATGGAAGTGGCTTCCTAAAGAGCACGAGTATGTGTTGTATGTAATGCAAGTGGCCAATATGTGGTTTGATGCACCTGCTACATTGTAACACCCCTGGAACATCTGTGGCTGAATTCACACATTAGCGAAGTACGTCTGAGTCCGTGGAAGGTCTTGAATGAACGAAGCGCATAAAGGAGTCACAGCTGTAAAATGTATTAATACTGCAGGGATAGCAGGTAGAGAGAAACCATGGTCATTGCAAACATGTCGACTCAATCTCCTAGCAGACGCCATGTATGCTTCAATAGGTCGGCAGCTGTGTCATGAAGGCCCATGGATGAACGGGGTAATTGTTTTTGGCTCAGCGTGCACACGAAGCCGCCTGAGTGTAGAGGGGAGGGGTTTGCTTAATCATAATGGAAAATGTGAGTGGTTCTCTTAAAGCCACAATCTCCTGAAATATAATCAAAGCACGCTGAATCAGTGCGTTGCTTTTCACAACAGCATTAGGAATATGTGGCCTAAGTACTGTTCGTTTTGTATAGGTCAGACTGACAGGTAGGGAAACAAAGCTGTGAAGGGGAGTGCAGTGACTTGCCCCACTGCGACCGGCGTGGAGGATCGTTCTAAGAGGCTAGGACCACTCTGCTGAGGGAAGAGATGCATGAGGGCACAAGGCGTGTGTTCCAATATACTAACCCATTACCATTACCCACTTTTGTTGCAACAGCACGTGACACTACATCACTTTTGCAGGAATATTTAGAAGAAAGTGAATCAGAATCACCACGGAAATGTACTGCCACATAAGAATGGAATGTGATGAGCTATAGCCACAACGAAAAAGGCAAGTGGTAAATTCAACTAAATTAAGAAAGAGATGGCACACAGTCAATGCACCTCCCCCCCCAGGGCACCCCCTGAAAGGGGGAAAAGGGGATGCCATGGAATCCCATGACATCAACCTATAGGTGGGTGCATTCTCTCACTGCACCTGCCTGCAGGGGGATCTCTGACACCCTTTGTGAAGCAGGCAGAGTGCCACCTGTGCTGAGAAAGATGGAGTGGCTTCTTCAAAGAGCCTCTCAGCCGTTTACCAATGTGCTGAACCTAGGACAGCATACATTTGCAGCTTATGCGGGGCAGCGCAGAGCAGCACATTATCTGTAAAAGGGCACATTATCTCTGTATGCACCAGGCGTAGGTAGGTAGGTAAGAGTACACCTACTGCAGTCAGGTGCACTGTACCCGATTTATACTTCAGCCCCAGATGCACAAGAACTGGGCGTGCCTGCTGCACATTGCAGTTATTTTTATTACAGCCTAAGAGCATCCCTTGTGACCTCTGAATCAAGTGCGCTGTTTGGACACAGCTCATCTCCTCTCATCACATCATTTGTATTTGATACTCTAATTAGGGAACATTACAAAATAAGCAGTGCACTCCTGTTAACCAGCTTACATTGATTTGCTCCAAGGTCAAATGAGGCAATAGTTGACCAAGAGTGAAGAATGGCTTCACTTTTATTTTTATTTTCCCTTTCTTTGAGTATTGAGATGGCAGGGCACATTCTGTAGTATATTATGTTATATGCATTTGAAAACGAGACCATCACCCATCAGGGTATCCTGGCAATGAGAAAGTATGTGTGCCTAGCCCTGCCCAGGGTAGATTGATTAATTGAAAAGCCAAGTCTTTAGGTTCTTAGAGAATTCAAGAACAGAGTGGGAGGTCGTTCTACACTTTAGGGGTGATTTTAAGAGAACACCCATCCTCCTGATCTGGTTCTGTGTATGCATGGGTTGTGTGCAAGCATGAGCCCTGTGAAGTGGAGGTCTCTGGGTAGGTGGTGGAAGGAGATGCTCTAGAAGGGGGTCTAAGTTGTGTAGTCCCTGAATATGTGTGTGAGGAGTTTGAAATGAGTGAGCTTGTGTATTGGGAGTCACTGGAGCTCCCCGAGGTGTGTTATGAAATGATGTGAGTTCTGTATGAGAGGTTGAGGATGAATGTGGCTGGTGGGTTCTATATGGTTTGAAGTCTTCTGGTGAGTTGCTTGGTAATATCGATGTAGAGGGTGTTTCCATAGTCCAACTTGCTGGTAACTAGGGGATGAGTGGTGGTTTCTCTGGTGTTGCTTGGGCACCACTTGAAGATTTTCCTCAGCATCTTCAGGGTCTGGAAGTAGGATGCAGTGATGGCATTGACTTCTGTGGTCATGTACAGTTTGCTGTTGACGAGGTTCCTGGCGTGCTGGGTGTGGGACTGAGTCTGGATGGCCTCCAGTTGGAGTGCCATGATGTGGTCTTTTTGCCGAAGATGACTACTTCTATCTTGTCGGTGTTGAGCTTAGGCAGTAGACTTCCATCCAGTTAGTGACTTCTGTCATGCAGGCGGTGGACTTGTTTCTTGTTTAGGAGTCTTGTCTGAGCGGGGGAGTATGAGTTGTGTGTCATTAGCATAGGAAAGGATGTTGATATTGTGTACCTGGATGACTTTGGCCAAGAGGATCATGCATGCGCTGACAAGGGTGGGGCTGAGTGATGAACCTTGAGGCAACCTACAGAGAAGTTTGAGGGCTTCTGAGGAGTAAGGTGCTAATCTGATGGCTTGTTTTCTATCTGTTAAGAAGGAGCAGATCCAGCGGAGAGTGGTACCTTGGATGGCAATCTCATGCAGGTGCCTGATGAGTTTGGGGTGTGCGATCATGTAAAATGGTGCAGAGAGGTCCAGGAGAAGGAAGACTGGCATGACTCCTCTGTCAAGGATCATTTAGCTATTGTCTGTGGTGGTGATGCGTGCTATCTCTGTAAAGTGGTTCGGCCCAAATCAGGACTGTGTGGTATTAAGGATCAAGGCCTCATGGTGCGAGGAGGTCCTCAAAGATGAAGCATGTCACCTCTGGTGAGAGAGGGAAACCGTCCTTTAAAGGGACGCTTTTCGGTTTTGGTGCTGATTATTTTAGCCTAACTTCTTTATCTAGACCAGAGGGCTCTTGTGTGTTTGATTGTGGGATGAAGTTGCCATAAATGGAGGATATTTTGTTATGGAAGAATTCTAAGATCTTGTAGCAAATGTCTTGAGAGGGAATGATTTTACTGCAGGAGGCAGGAGGCGCAATTAAATCTTTGATGATGGTGAAGATTTCCTTGCTATTGTTTGTGCCAACATCGATGGAGTCTACGAGAGCTGTACTTTTGGTGTTCCGTATCTGCTAGTGATAGCATATAAAAGCAGAAGATGCCTTTATCCCCTCCTATCTTGAATTGTTTTCCATTTGCACTCCAGTTGCCTGCAGTGTTGTTTTATTTGTGTAACAGCTGGCCTGTGGTCAACCATTGCACTTGGGTTGTGCTTGAGGGGAACCAGGATGTTGGCACATGCTTTGATCTGAGCACTGAGGTTCTTGATGGCCTTTGACAAGATGCTGGTGTGTTCAGGCCGTTGCACGGAGAGGGTGGAAGCCCAGTCTTCTTTTGTGATGCTTTTCAGCTGCGATGGGTTGGTCTGTGATGGTGCTGAACGAGTATGCTGAAACAGACGAGGGCATCATCTGTCCAGGTCATAGTTGCTGGTTTGTTGACTGTGATGTTGCTAATTGAGGAGAAATTAAATCCAGTAGATGTCCGGCTTTGTGGGTAAGATATATAACATGCTGTGTATGGCCAAGGTTTCTGAGGTTTTCTAGCAAGGCTGGGAAGTTTTGGTCAGTGCGGTCTCCTGCATTGCTATTTACAGTGTGGTTGACTTGAATCACAGAAATTGAGCAGAAGTAGCAAACCTCGGATAGCACAGGTGTGTACACTTAACAGAGAATGACCGTTGGAGAGCTGTGAGCCAGAAGACAGCAAAAGATGCCCTGGCACCCTCCACCTTTATAACTAAGCCACAGGGTGACTGGCCTGATATTGCTAACCCTGCAGCCCACTTTCTATCATTCACACATTAGTGTTTATTTGTGCGGAGCTTCCTGATAGTGTCGCAGGGATTCTGCTCCTACACATAACTGTGCACCGAGATCCAGGACCTCAGTGAATTGTGGTGTACCAAAAAACTCACCTCAGTGCCTAGAAACCCTAACCAGCTAGCATTAGTGTCACATTAGCTCTTCGTCCTATAGAAAAGGAACCAATGATTAGACAACCGAGGACATGCAACTTAGGTTATACTCAGGAATGGTGGGAACCAAGAACACTCTTTCGTTATACTCTCATACCAGTCCACAACAGGAGTAAAAAAGAGACACGGGTAAGCTTAAAATATTTATTTTAACGACGTGCTCTAAGATGCAGTATCTTTTCTCACATAAGCAGGCATATGATTAGAAATAATATGATCAGCATTGTTACAATTCCATAAAACACAAAGGGAGAAATCATATTACAATTATGATGAAAATAGGTCCTATAGCTCCTAGTGAATCACCCTCCCTAGCTAGGAACTATGTTTTATAAAATATAGAAGGTCTCTTAAGCTTGTATGGGGGACCCCATACCTCCAAGATCAGCAGGTGTGATTCACATCAGGAGCTGCAAAAGCTCTCTGTCTGTCTGGAAAAACGGGCTCCTTCCAAGTGTGTTAAATCATGCTTACAGTGTGATATTAAAGGCGCCAGAATCACGTTGGCTTGCAGCAGCATATATGTTATGGCTAGAACGTGAGCCAATCAGCTCGAACAAGGGCTACTTTGTTATGATGACCTTGTAGGCTTTAGAACTCAGTGTGCAGACTAGAGTCACAATGTAAGTCTAGGGATGCTGAAAACAAGCCCTTCTCATGTGAAGCATTTCACGCAGCCTAACTTACAACAACAATTATATGCAGTGTCGTGTGCAAAAGCGGCAAAAAAGTAAAATGGCTTTTAACTTCCAATACGCCTATGCTAACTTAATAATGTGCGCAACAAGGTCCTCCCCACACTACACCATCTCAGAGAACGGACAGTAGCGGGGCAATTTTTAGAACGCAGAGTTCAAGTTCGAATGAGACCGAAGCAAGTTCAAAATTTCGCCAAAGTGAGTAATTGGGAGTACAGTCCAAATTAGTAACCCCCCAATTTTTTTTTTAATCCAACAGGGATGTATAGTGTCAAAACACATGTAACTAGAAAAGTGATATCGTGAGAAAAAAAATAAAAGGAAATAATTTACCAGTCCATTACGTGTCTATGATGCAGAAAAAAGAATCATAACTTCAATCCAACAGCGCATAGGCACAGTACGTTGCAACCGCCTCCAATAGGAAGTCGTTGTTATCGTCAGTGAACATTTCAGCCATCCAATTCAGTAAAGGAAAAGAACATACATGTTCCTCAACAGCCAGAGCCTCTAGCACCATCAGAAGACAACTCTGGTGTTCTTCAAGATAACTGCGTGCCAGAAAGTCATTGGCTGCAGTCCATATGTTCCAATTGCCTAGGACCCCATGAGTTGCTGCACAGGCCATAATCCTGACTCCAGAACAGTCTAGTTCATGAGCAACTAAGGGACTCATTAGTAGATCATAATCCAGGTTAGGAGACACCGTGTTGCAGAGACACAAATCCAGGGCCCATTCAAATCTGCAATCCAGGCAGTGGAAAACTGGCTGCACGCATGTAAAGTATGAGAACCGGAAAGATAATTGCAAATTAGTGCTTCCAAGAATCTTGGTTTCATCCCATTTTGGGCACTCCACCTACATCCTTAGAGGTTTAAATAATTCAAGCAATACTTTTTATTGTTCTTTCATTAATTTATTCATTCATTCTATTTTATTGAAATTATTTGCATTCCATGGGTTTATTCTTCTTAGTACATTGCTTCTTCAAAAAAACACTTTTAGTACTTGATACACTCCAATGCATTTCGAGCATTTGTGCTCTTCATCAGAGAGTACAATCTACAAGTTAAATAATAATGCAGATAACAGGACTTATTCATTCTATCATCTGAATTTCTATCTTGTTAGGTGACATGTGTTTTGATATAGTGCTCATTATGCAGTCACATGGGTGTGAATGTAGTGACCGAAAAACGTGCTTTATGTGCTTGTGATTTTTCAAGGTGTTCAGGGTGTTAAAAAATATATAAAGTTACTCACGTTCAGTACCTGCTGTGTCTGCTTCACAAACTACTGTGAAAAGATTAATAACGGAATTTTTTTTAAAAAGTCAATGCTGGAAGAAAGGTGTTTGATGCGGTCATCCGTAATAACTAGAACACGCTAGTATTCAACGCGTGTCAACTTCTGTGGCATTAAATACCATCGCGCTCAGCGAAAGCCCTTTAATTCATGTCTAGAACTTACTTGTACGCCGTTTCCACAAAGCTTTTCTAAAGTCGGAGTTTTTGTCTGTGACCGGCAAATCCGTTCAGCGACGGAGTGTCGAAGGAGCTGTCAATGTTTGGGATAGTAAAAGTAAAAAGTAAAAACGGACTTAACGAGAGTGCATAGTGGTGGACATATTTGTTGTAGAATGGATAGGTGTCTTGAAGACAATATCAAATAAAGACTGAATGATTTAAATGAGTTAGCAGCGTGTCTTTGAAATAATACATTACATTGTGTCCATAACATGAATTATTTTAGATCGAATATTTACAGTAGGGATGTTGGCTTATTGCTAAGCAACTAACACAGTTCCTGCGAGCAAACATAAATTCCTGCTACTCAGAGGTAGCAGGCATATTCGATTCATTCATTGAGGCCGTAAGGTCTGTAAGACTACAATTTCATTATCCAATGGTTTTCTCTCCTCAGTAGGTGTTTATTGTTATCCCTGCCTTCTTTTCTGTCAATTGTCTCCAAAATCATGAATCTCAACTGAGATATGTTGTGCTTCTCTTCCATTAAGTGTGTCGCAACCGTTGACTTCGTATTCCTGGTTCTTATGTTCGACTTGTGTTCATTAATTCTTAGTCGTAACTTCCTCTCAGTTTTCCTCACGTACACTTTGCCGCAGGGGCACTTTAACAGGTAAACGACGTTGGTTGTTTCACATGTGGCCGTTACATGAAGCTTAATTTTGTAACCCTTCATAGGGTGATTGATGACTCCGCGTATGATGTTATTGCAATTTTGACAATTTAAGCATGGTTAAGTGCCGCTATGTAATTCATTTTGTGGGTCATTCTGTTTGAGTATTTCACCTATGTTTCTGGTTCTGGTGTAGGTGAATATTGGGGGTTGTATGAGTGCATTCTTGAAATCTGGCTCCATCGTCAATATTGGCCAATGTTTGTTGATGATTTTTTTAAAGGTTTTGCTGGATGTAGAAAATCTTGATACTACCACAGTTCAGGTATTTTCTTGTTTCTCAGTGGGATTTAGAGCTCTTTCACGGGAGGTTGATTGGCATTTAGCTTTGGCTTTTTCTACTGTCGATGGAGGGTACTCTCTGTCTATGAATCTTTCTGCCATCTCTGTAATCCTCTGGGTAGCCTTTCCCATGTTGGATACTATCCTTTTGATTCTCATCATCTGTGAGGTTGGTAAATGCGTTTTTAGGGATATTTGATGATGACTTGAGTAGTGAGGGACATTATTTTTATCAGTTTTTTTTCTGTAAATTTCTTTTTCCAGACCTTTCTCTGTTTTAGTAATTAATACATCTAAAAATGTGATTTGTTTTTCTGATGTTTCACTCGTGAATTGTAAATGTTCATTGAAAGTGTTCCAGGGTTCAATAGCGGTCTTAGCCTCCTCATTTGTTCCCTTCCACACATGAATATGTCATCAATGTCTCTGTGATACATTTTGATGTTGTGTTTCCATTCTTGGTTTAACAGAATATTTTCCTCTTCAATCTTTCCATTACCAGGTTAGCATACGAGGGCGCCATAAAATTGCCCATGGATGTACCGCTAAGTTGGATGTACCATTCCTCCTTCCATTGGAAATAGCTTTGATAAAGCATGAAATTAACTAACTCCATGATAAACGTTTGCACTGGTGTCTCCAGATCCATGTTGAGTAGTGTGTATTCAACAGCTTCTAGTACCATGTTATGAGGGATCGATGTGTAAGTGATTTTACATCAGCAGTACACAATATTATGTTTTCATTTTCTGGCCAACTTAGTTTTTGAAGTTTGAGTAGAAAATCCGTGGTGTCTTTTATGTACGATGTCATTTTTTTAACACTTGGCTGGAGATATTTATCGACAAACTGACCAATGGGTTTGTGAATACTTCCACATGTCGATACTATGGGTCTAAACGGTGGGTCTGTAACACTCCTGTGAATTTTTGGCACCATATAGAGTGCTGGACTCTTGGGGTTTTGTTTTAAGAGGAACGACCTCGTTTTCTCTTTTATTGTTCCAATCTCATATGCTTTGTCGACCATTGTTTTCGGTCATTTTGAGAATTCCTAAGTCGGATACATTTCCAATTTCATGTATGTGTTGCTGTCCATGATGTGTTCCCTCACCCGGTTTTCAAAATGGCCGGTGTTCAGTACCACTAGTGCTCCACCCTTACCTGCCTTTTGAAAGATTATATTGGTCACAGACAAAAACTCCGACTTTAGAAACGCTTTGTGGAGACGGCGTACAAGTAAGTTCTACACATCGCTGAGCGCGATGGTATAGAATGCCACAGAAGTTGATACGCGTTGAACACTAGCGTGTTCTAGTTATTACGGATGACCGCATCAAACACCTTTGTTCCAGCATTGACGTTTTTTAAAATTTCCGTTATTAATCTTTTCACAGTACTTTGTGAAGCACACACAGCAGGTACTGAGCGTGAGTAACTTTATATCTTTTTTAACACCCTGAACACCTTGAAAAATCACGAGCACATAAGGCACGTTTTTCGGTCACTACATTCACACCCATAGGACTACATAATGAGCACTATATCAAAGCGCATGTCATCTAACATGATAGAAATTCAGATAATAGAATGAATGAGTCCTGTTATCACAATGCATTATTATTTAACTTGTAGATTATACTCCCTGATGAAGAGCACAATGCATTGGAGTGTATCAAGTACTAAAAGTGTTTTTTTGAAGAAGCAATTTACTAAGAAGAATAAACCCATGGAATGCAAATAATTTCAATGAAATAGAATGAATAAATAAATTAATGAAAGAACAATAAAAAGTATTGCTTGAATTATTTAAACCTCTAAGGATGTAAGTGGATTGCCCAAAGGGGGATGCAACCAAGATTCTTGGAAGCACTAATTTGCAATTCAGTTTCAAGACGTTACTCTCAGGACGGAAACGTCACCTCAAGGAGTACCCAAAAAAGAAGTAAAATTATTACAGAAAGACCAAGGATAGTTCACCAAAAAACAGGTTGTGCACTAGCCATTTAATTTGAATACTCAACCAGAAAGATAAACCATATGCCACACTCAGAGTCACCAGAGGTAGTGATTCATAGTATTCTAGCATCCGGTTATGAAGCTGGAGCAGCCAGGGCAGACCGTCGTGGGGCACAGAATGTGCTACCATTTTGGAGTAAGCAAGTAGGCCGGCACCCAAAGCGAGAATTAACGGGAAACCGCCAAAGACGCTGGAAAAAATAAATGAAAAAAAGCTGCCATCACACCAAATATAGTTTGGAATGAAGTCACAAGGCCAGAACTTACTACTTTAAAAAAGTGTGCTAAGCCCGGTGTCGAGGAGGCATTAAAGATGGTGTGAATCAATGCACCAAAATGCAGGGGAAGATCTTTGTTTAATAAGGCATGTACCTCAGTACAAGTATTAGCCACGTGAAGGACGAATGTTTCACGCGCAAATGTAAGGGCAACTTTTTTTGGAGACAAAAGAGTCCTTATTCGACTTATCTTGTTGAACTCCGCTTTCAAGGTCGGAATGAAAGGCCAGATGGATACATCGAGCTTCCCATGCGGAGGAGGAAACAGCACAATTTTACAACAGACTACATGTTGGGAAACAGTCACTATGTAAGGAATTCCCGCCAGCATACCACAGCAATCTTCATTATTTAATAATAAATAAGTACCATTTGCTAACAACGTGAAAGTTGGTGTAATAGCCGGACCTGATGTACCTTTTAAAACGCACACTAAATTTGGATCTTCCTGGTTGCAAGAACCATGCAATTGTATATTCCTACAGACCAATGAGTGATCGGTGCATATGTGAAATCTTCACCTTTTAAATAAACTTCTTTTCCCTCCCTCAGGCACCTACAGGTGAACGGAAGAGACCAAACTTCATGGAGATATGCGCTACCCAGTGGTTCATACCTGCCTATGGCATAGTGTTTCATGCATGATTCAAATTGAAACAGCGGAAAAGGTAGCGTTATTAACCCATGGATAAGCCAAACAGCTGATTTGGTTTCGGCAACAGAAAATGGTGAGGGTTCCAACTTTTCAATATGCAACAGTGAAAACGTGGCATCTTTCATTGACATAAATTGTTATTTGACAGTCAGATTAAATGGCAAAAATAACTAAGAAGTGTTCATGTAGTCCCAAGGCACTTTCCCAGCCTTTAACGTTTGTAAAGTCCATGCAAACTGCAAATAGAACGCAATTGATTTTGACCATGGTACAAAACTGAGACTTCATCTTGCACAATATCAACAACAGAAGAAACAATATTATCTAATGTGTAAATGCGGGAAGAGAGTGTGTTATTGCTATTATCTACAACTGCAAGCACTTTTTCTAAATTAGCTTGGTCAATAGCACGTAACCTAGAAGCAGCTTCAATTTGGGACAACTTCCAAACTTCGTTATAAACTGCATAGATCCATCTTTTGGACCTGCCTTTCGCAGGACCTCTGACAAAGTCATTCAAGTCAACGGCATCAGTCAATTTAAACAAATGGAGTTTCACTGACGCTAAGGTGGAGTGTTTGAGCCAGGACTGACACAGCTTGCCAACACAATAGGTATTGACCGAATGGTCAGTCTCAAAACGTGGGTCCAATCTAACTTGTGTATAGCCAGCGGCTAAACCCAGAAAGCGATGCTGGCATGGTTCTGCACTTTTGTGTCATAACAGCCAGCCTGTGGGATCCAAACTGGAAATGTTAAAGGACGAATTCTGTAACAGAGGTTGTAAATCACTAAGGGGCCTACTGGTATGATTATTCCAATTGGAGTATTCTCCCAAATCTGGAATAGAGGGAGCATTTAATTTTTTAGACATAGCCAATTCAAAGTATGTGGTCTGTGAAATACTCGAATTCAGAAACAACATATAGTTCGAGATGAGACATGCACAATGCAAAGCCTCCATGCCTTGCACTTGCCAATGTTTAGAACCCCAAACAGATTTAAGATCAATGGTATTTTTCCACAATTCATAGCCCCCTATGGCCAATTGGTCCATAAAGGACTTTGAATACAATCATTTAGTGTGGGTAAGTCTAACCTTGGAATATGACTTTTCATTCATCTTAAAATAAAATGCCTCAGGTTTGGATTGAATAAACTCAGTACAATATGAAAACAATTTCAAAAAAGTTTTGGAGCTGCCTGCAATAGGAGCGGGGCAATGTTCCCACTGTGTGTAATTAACCACATTTCTAATTTTGTTTGCTTTGTGCAGGAAGTGATTTCCATAGTGTTGAAAACAAAACAAATCACCATAATTAGCAGAATATAAGTACAACTCTTCAGCATCAAAGGCAGCATAATATTTCAAATCAGAAAATAGAGCCTCTACGGCTTGGATGTCCCCCTCATCAGAGCAAATATTTTGTTTCACCACACCCCCCATTGAAACACAAAGTACATTAGGGACATTAATAACCTCTGTGGGTCCGTGGATTTGAAATTTTACAGCATCCCATGCTATCCCATCCAGGACAGGCCAAGCAGTGATATTCACAAAAGTCTGGTCCCTCTTCATTCTGTGTGAAGAGGAGTGGGGTGCCAAAGTTCCATAAATTAGCCTAATTGTAGTTCTTTCTTTAACATAGTGTCCATTCACAAGATGGAAAAAATACAGTACAAATCCAATAGACATGAACAAAAAAATGGAAAAAAGCACCAGCCAAATGTAAGTCCATGGGGGAATGAAAAAATGTTTTTAAACCAAACAGCAAAAATCGAAACTTTTAAAGGGGACTTTGATGTAGTAGATTTAGTGTCAATGAAAAACATGATTGATTGGCCACACAGGTCTCTAAATCAGGCATTGATAAGTCTGTTGGATAAGTATACTATGTAACATCAAGAGGATTACCAGCCGGTGGATTAAAAAAAGGATTCATAAATGAAGTCATCTCGATGGCAACATCAGGTCCGGCAGCAGGTGTCAGAGCCAAAACAGGAGCCAAAACAGAGTTTCGTACCATAGCCGGACAAGAGACCGCAGGTGTCATACTAAGAAGAATCGGCCAATCTGTGTAGTTTGACATTGTCAATACAGATGTACCTGTTTTCCTTTCGGCCAGGAAGTGGAGGTAAAATGACTGTTCTTGTACCCTGCATGCCAAGCATGGGAAGGAGAGCTCGATATGAGGGACCAAACTCCTTATTGTCAGCGACCTTTTCTCAGACCAGTTCACCAACTCGGGGTAACCAGCCAAATACCGGAATCTGCAACGCAGCATCAGATGTGGAGGGCAAATGTTCCTTTGCAAGACTGTCTCTGGTCTTTTGTAGGTTCTGTAAAATATTAAAATGTTCATCTACGTCAAAGGATGCAGCCGATGCTGCCATGTCTAGACCCCAAGGTCCGGAACGAATATTTTGATACCAAAGAGCATTTCGTATGGGGTCCACCCACCCAGAGACCTTCTAGGGAGATTATTAAGTGCACGTTGAACGCTATTGAGGTGGGCTAGCCAGTTCCGGCCTGTACCTAATACTCTATCTGTCAAGGATTGCTTTAAGTCACAGTTCATCCGCTCCACAACACTATTGCCCTCAGGCCGATATGGAGACGAAAATTTGACTTGGACACCCAATGAACGCACGGCATCCTTGTATACCTTAGAGGCAAATGCTGGACCCTGGTCTGAATGGAAGGTACCACAAGCAAAAATTTCCACAAAGACACTTAAATCCCTTACGACAGTTCGAGAATCAGCACTCCTTTCTGGCCACAACCACACAAAGCGTGTGAACAAATCAACTGCAACTAAGATTTAGTTATATGCAGTATCAGAAGAGAAAGGACCGCAGTGATCTAAATAAACACACACAAGTGGTTTATTAGATATGTACACCTGCATCTGGGCGGTTGTGAAGCAGTAGAAGGTTTAATCTGCTGGCATATGTCAAAATGAAGGACATAATCACGCGTTTGTTTGTACAATCCCCGCCACCAGTAACGCTGTTGTAGGAGAGAAACAGTAGCTGACACGCCGGCATGCGCTGAGGCCATCTCCTCGTGTGCCGCTGTAATCAAAGTCTGCCTGCGGTCCGCGTTGGGAATCAACCTGTCACCAATGTCGTAAATTCTCACATAAGGAACTTTATCAGTACTTAAATGATAAGAATATTTGGAAGGGAAACCTTTCGGCTAATTACCTCCCTTCTCTGTTGCGGCAAAAACTGCCAAGATGTCATCAATCTTAGTTTTGGAACGTGTAACTGCTGCTACTGAATATGCTGCAACAGCTGTCTTGGCGGCTTCATCGTCAAGACTATTGCCAACAGCGTGAACGCCTACATGCTGGTGACCAAGAGTATGAATTACAAACATGAGTGAGAGTTGTTCTTTAAGCTCAGCCACTCAAACCCAGATCATTTTATGTTTAATTGTGCGATCTTTGGAGTCACAATAGTCATTTTGAGTCCAAAAGGATAAATTGTCATTATATGATTGAACACAGTAGTAAGAGTCACTTACAATAAGAGTAGTCACACTAGGATCTGCGTACTCCAATGCAAGCATCAGAGCACGAAGCTCTGCCAATTGGGCGATACAGTCCCCTAATGTCTGTGTATGCACAACATCAGACTTAAATTCACCATCCACGGTAGTACCGACCACTATTGCGCAGGCCGAAAAATATGCGTGCTTTGAATCCGTAGCCGCTTGCGCACTACCGTCAGTGTAAATTATACAATGGAAATCCTCAAGTGGCCACATGGTCAGAGGAGCAGGATGAATGAATTCATACTGCAAAAACTCCTGAGTCTGCAGAGAGGAATCAAAAATGAACGTGAAATCCGGAGATGTCAAGGATGTATCCCATTGTATCCACCGTGAGTGCAAAGCTTTTGAATTCGGTACACTGGCTTTCATCACTGCCTCCAAGGCAGGATACGGAGAAACAGCCAAATTAGTTTTCCCTGCGACAGTGCACGTTCCTTAAGAATTGCCATTTGCACTGCTGTCAAAACTTTTTCCACAGTGGAAAACCGCAACTCAGCCGAAGTGTACAAGTGTGACTTGTAAGCGATAGGAACTGTGTCGCCCTCATTAAAAGTGAGGTATGTGAAATCCACCGCCCGGTACAATTCTTATCACCAGGTTGGTGTGGTTATCATGGGTCAACAAGAATTTAGATTCAAGTAGCTCAGCCTGCAAAGATTGCAAGATGGCTGAATGTGCGGGCAGCCAGCAAGATTTGGAGAAAGTAGGTTGTATCAAAGTGTAAAGAGGCTTGATACGCTGGGCATAATTGGGAATGTAAGTACGCCTGAAATTCAGTGTTGGCGGAGCGCGCAGCTGTGCGCATTTCTCCAGGAAGTGAGGAGCCAAGTCTCGACCTTCATTGTTGCGCTCGTAGACCAGGAACAACACTGTGTACTCTGCAATATGAGATTTTGCAAAGTTGAATTTATAGCCAAAATCCGCAAAATGGCAAATTATGCGGTCAATACGGCACAGATGCGGCCATAATTCGTCATCTGTGAGATAGATGTCATCCACATAGGAACATGCATCTGCGTCGAGTCCCTCCAAAAACGAGACAATGCGGGCGGCAAAGACGCCTGGACTGTTTTTGTAGCCTATAGCCAAATGACGAAATTGGCGTGGTTTGCCACTACTAGTAAAAGGTGTCCATTGACTACTAATAGGGGGCAAATTGTGGGCAAAAAACCCGTTGGATAAGTCAAGTGTGATCTTAAACCTTTTGTGCACGAGACTATCCACTAGAGCAGAACTGTGAGTATTCTGCACCGTGCACGTGCGACAATGGGAGCTTAAGTGGTGGTAATCCAATACCAAACGGTACAAAACATCTGGTTTGGTCACAGGAAAAAGAGGGTTATTCATTGGAGACACACACATTTCCATTACATCTTGATATTCCAATTGTTCACGGATCCCAGCCACGGGAGGTTTCGCTTCACGTCGCATGGGGTATTGGGGTTAAGGCTGTGGCATAGACCGTAAGGGAATCTCATGCCTGAGGGAAAATATGTCCCACCCACAGGGAGTACAGTACAAAGCCGGCGCTAGCGCCTTAGCTCAATCTTCTGCAAAATGCATGGCCTGCTCCATCAGCACTGTGTGTGCGAAACTAGGGAGGATTACCTCTTCCGCTTGATGAGCTGCCAAAACAAAAGGTGGGGGCCAATTGACTTCTGCCAACAAAATGTCATAGGTGGTAGTAAGATATTCCCAAAATACCCCTTTGATGGTACGTTGTATGTCACCTTCAATTAAAAGGACAATTTCAAAAAGTCTTTCAGGGGGTGCCACCCTAGTGTCAGCTATCTCAACCACAACAAATTTGTCAGTCGTTGTCACCTTCAGTAGTGGACGCAGGTCCTCTCGCACTATGGTAATCTCCGCCGCGCTGTCCAACAGCGTCAGCGCCCATGTCAGATTCCGAAGCTGCGTTCTCACTATCTGTGGCATATCTCGCTGTTACAGCACCAACTTTATCCTTCTGAAACTGGGGTCTCTGAGGTGGAGAGTCGACCTTCTTGCCTTTACCGTCAGTCTTGTGGGGTGGGTCTTGCTTCGCAACCCTCCCCCTGCCGCCATCTCCTCCACCGGTGGGTGAGACCGATGAATCCTGCAAAGAGAGAGGAGAACGTTGTTCAGGTGACTTAATCGTAGCGCAGTTGCGCAATTCATAAGTGCGCTCAGTAAACACAGGTATTGGCGAGGCAGAACCGGACCCCTGTTTCTGTTGCTTTTTCCCCTGTTTTTTATTTTTAGTCCAAGTCCCTTTTAGACCTGAGGGGTGATCATCTTTGTTAGACTTTGCCCCATGTGTTTGCTTTTGCCCTGTCTTGGCAAAAGGCTTAACACCCAAACTTTTACGGCCAATGGTCTTCTAAGCCGCTCTGATAATTCTGGATAACTGACGGGGTTTCTCTGCACCGGGGACATTGCGCAAAGCATTCGACACCTGGAAGTTTACCGCATCACCCTTAACGTTAGCAAGGACTAGATCGGAAACTACATCAAACACTCCAACGAGTCTCATTCCCAATTCAACAGCCGCCTCCAATCCGTGCTCATCCTGAACACGCTTAATGACGGAGGGAAGGACAGGCATTGACGGGGTGCCGAAGCATCTCGTATAGACTGCCGCAAAAATCATACCCCATGTGGTACAGTCAGTCACTTCAGCTACTAAGTCTTTCTGCAAACTAATCATCAGAATCCTGTGTTTCTCCACAGGAGTCGTGTTGGGAAAAACTGCCTCCAGTTGGTCAAATTTCTCGGCAAGCCAAAAAGGCATTTCATCCTTATCTTGGGGATGCTTGCCCATAACCGCATTAACCATAACGGGACTAAGCTTTAACCCGTTAGGCCCAACTGGATGAGCCGCAACACCAGGACCCCAAGTCCAAGTTGCGGGAAATATAATGAACCAAAGCCATTATAACCGCTACTGCAGAGGTATAAAGGGGCCTCCACTCAAGTAAGGGACATTCCCATGCACGTGGGTGTGGGGTAAATCCATCCGAAACAGGCCAAGAAGTGCCTGGAATAGACAAAGGACCCAATCTAATTGTCATTAGAGGGTGGGGAAGGGCGCCATCAAACCAAACGCGGTGCTGCCAAGCAGAAATTGGAACCTCTAGTGTCCTATTAGGAGTGTACTCCGCAGCCACGGCAGTGGGAGTGTATGTATGAAACGCATTAGTATGCGCATTAACTGCCGGAAATGTAACCCATGAGTATAAAAGCTCAAACGGGTAAGCTGCGTCTGCACTCACAACAAAAACGACTGCCATGCCTTCCACGGCAACGTTGAAACCCTGCAGATGATTGCGAACAGCCAATCTACTGTGCTGTGGGATATCAACGGCTATATAAAAAGAGAATTCCTTTCTGTGTATTAACTTTTTGAGTGGCCTATAGACCTACGCACAAAAATCAACTCTTGGTGACACAGGTAATTATAATTGTTCGACACTGAAATTAATTCTACCTCTCAAATGTATTTTTCGTAAAAAAAATTTTTAGATTAAAAACATTTCATAATTCACATGTTATACAGCATTCTACCTCATGTACTCTGGTGCAAGTTCCACATTACCTATAGCATTGCCTATTACAATACACAACTCAGAGTAAATGTTACACAAACTAAATACATTTCAACATAAATCACAATACACTAAATGACATATTAATAATCGGAGTTTAAAACCAGTGGAAAGGACTTCTTTCAACTGGTTTTAAACGCCGATTATATTAAATGTCATTTAGTGTATTGTGATTTATGTTGAAATGTATTTAGTTTGTGTAACATTTACTCTGAGTTGTGTATTGTAATAGGCAATGCTATAGGTAAAGTGGAACTTGCACCAGAGTACATGAGGTAAAATGCTGTATAACATGTGAATTATGAAATGTTTTTAATCTAAATACATTTTTTACGAAAAATAAATTTGAGAGGTAGAACTAATTTCAGTGTCGAACAATTATATTTACCTGTGTCACCGAGAGTTGATTTTTGTGCGTAGGTCTATAGGCCACTCAAAAAGTTAATACACAGAAAGGAATTCTCTTTTTATATTGTTTATACTCAGTCCTTTCTGGTCTCTGGGAAACTCTCTTTTTTGAAAAGGATATCAACGGCTGCCATAAGGACACAGAAAGAAAACAGTACTATACAAACTAATGTAGCACAAATGGGTAGTAATTCAAATAGAAAACCGTTTTTATATTATCAAGCTTGAAAAGACCTATGTAACTATAGGTAGGTTTATCTGTCACCATTGTCAACTGGAAACAATAGTGAGGGGGTCGTGGACTGATATAAGCACTACTCGAGAGTCTCACAATAATACCAGAATGCTAGGTGCGCCATGTCACAGGGATTCTGCTCCTACACAGAACTGTGCACAGAGACCCAGGACCTCAGTGAATTGTGGTGTACCAAAAAACTCACCTCAGTGCCTAGAAACCCTAACTGGCTAGCATCAGTGTCACATTAGCTCTTCGTCCTATAGCAAAGCAACCAATGATTAGACAGCCCAGAACATGCGACTTAGGTAATACTCAGGAATGGGGGGAAGCAAGAACACTCTTTCGTTATACTCTCGTACCAGTCCACTATAGTAGTAATAAACGAGACACGGGTAAGGTTAAAATATTTATTTTAATGACATGCTCTAATATGCAGTATCTTTGCTAACATAAGCAGGCATATGATTAGAAAAAATATGATCAGCATTGTTACAATTCCATAAAACACAGAGGGAGAAATCATATTACAATGATGGGGGAAATAGGTCCTATAGGCCCTAGTGAATCACCCTCCCTACCTAGGAACTATGTTTTATTAAATATAGAAGGTCTCTTAGGCTTGTTTAGGGGACCCCATACCTCCAAGATCAGCAGGTGTGAATCACATCAGGATCTGCAAAAGCTCTCTGTCTGTCTGGAAAAACTGGCTTTTTCCAAGTGTGCAAAATCATGCCGACAGTGTGATATTAAAGGCGCCAGAATCTTGTTTCTTTGCAGCTGCATATATGTTATAGCTAGAACGTGAGCCGATCAGCTCGAACAATAGCTACTTTGTTATGATGACCTTGTAGGCGTTAGAACTCAGTTTGCAGACTAGAGTCACGATGTAAGTCTAGGGATGCTGAAAACAAGCCCTTCTCATGTGAAGCATTTCACACAGTCTAACTTACAACAACAATTATATGCAGTGTCGTGTGCAAAAGCGGCAAAAGGTAAAATGGCTTTTAAACCTCTAATAAGCCTATGCTAACTTAACAATGTGCGCAGCAAGGCCCAGCCCACACAGTGATGATGACCAAGTGCTTTATCAGAAACATGGATACTGCCCCCCCTATTCTCTCAAGGTGGGCCTTAAGGTGAACATGACTACCAAAGCCTGGGTGCTTGGACAGCACTGTAATGCATGAGGATCATAGCGTTACTGTTACTCAGGGGTTGTACAGCAGGAGGTAACACTTTCACTCAATGTCACTATGGAACCCAGCCCAGCCAAGAAATAAAGAAAAGCCATTGTTTGATTTACAACTTGGGACAAAAGGAACAAGTATGAATAATGAGCACAATGTACCAGATACTGGAAAGATTATGGCTGTCATCAGGTGCTGAAGCACAGTCTTCAGTGACAAACTGCCACTTCTCAGGGCGTGTTTATTCAGCTTCGACAAAATGTATTTTTGACATAAGTGGGATTCCATGTAAAGTCTGATTAGGGTTTCATATATTTAGTAAACTATTTGTTTTCTCTTATGCTATTTGTGTGTTTGATTTTTGCAAGTGAGAAACTCATTTGAGTAGAAAATATCACATAGACTACCACAATGAACAGGTATTTTGCTGTATTTTGTACCTAAGGCCATACAATGAACAATATAATTTTCATGCAGATGACTGCTTAATACATAGAGCTGGTGATTTGCATTTCACTTGAAAAGGGTGATAGCTTGCATACAATTTTTACAGACATGCACCAATATGTTGATGATATGCAGCTTAACTTGAAAGTTTTCCTTGCTTCAGACATCAAGCTTCGCAAGCACTGCCTGCAAATCATGCAACCCTCTATGTCTAGAGCCTACCTGAAGCTCAAAACAACCAAACCGTAATTCATGTTATTTGCCAAGAAAAACAAACAAACAAAAAACAGTAGAAACTTGCCTCAATGTCATGAACCTTGATGTCTTGGAATCCCAGCTTTCGTTGAATGCCAAGTCACTTTGATTCACCCTGGACACCGACCTTAAGGAACTCATTGCCAAATGAACGGGTCTGGTAGCAGCTCTTTCTTCTAAGGAACGTGAAACCGTTATAGTAAACAACTGCAGAACTGATGCTCAAGCCCTTGTACTCTTGCATCTGGATGGTGGTAACTCTCTCCTCCGTGGCCTCCCAGACTCTACAATGTTAGAAGTTGGGTTGTAGGTTGACTTGGGTATGACCGCTAGTCAAACAGCAACTACAGTCCTAATCAGTTTAAGAAGCAGGCAAACCCTAAATTAACATGTGCTCAACCTTTGGTAGCTTGGCACAGAGCCTTCAGGCTTAACTTAGAGGCAATGTGTAAAGTATTTGTGCAACACTTCAAACAGTAAAACAGTGAAAGCACCATACAAAAAGATTTCACACTAGGTTAGACCGTTAGAGCTTAACTTTCATAAATAAAACAAGACCAAAGAAACAAAAATAAACTACAAAATAGTGCTTAGAAGCCTTAAGCACCAAACAAGCATATCTGGTTGTGCTGAACCGAGTCAAATCCAAAAGTCCAGGCCAACTGCATTAGAGCATGGTTTCGATACAGTGCCACTGAAGTTTTACATCTCAAGTTTTGTGCCAGGAGTCCCGTTTGCAGGGAGACTTTCGCTGGGAGAAAGGAGAGTGTCGCTGGTGGTGGTCGGCGTGGCACAAAGAGCAGGTCGGGGTTTGCAAACAGGCAGTCTGTAACCTCACAGTGATGATCCATGCCATTGGGTGATGCTTGCTTTGTGAAGAGACAAATTTGCAGCAGCTCACACTGATTTATTTTGTGAGCTACGCATATCCAGAGCAAACATGCCCATGTGTGCTTGCGAAGAACCCAAAAGCTTAACTTTAGTGCTAAAAGACAACTTCCAAGCACAAGGACCTGAGAGGTGCCTCTTGGGGGTCAGGGGCTTGTTCAAGATAGGTCCAGGAGCTGTATGGAGCTTGTTGTGTCCCTGAGGCTCAGATCAAAAGGCCAGCAGACTCGCCCTTTGAGGCCCTCTGGGGTCCTGCGTTCAAGATGTGTTCCAGGTCCAGTTTTCCTTTCCGGGCAGCAGGTCAGAACAGCAAGGTAGCAGCTCCTTTGAAGGGCAGTCCAGCAGGGTGACAGTCCATTCAGTAGCAGAGCAGTTCTTTGTCCTGGCAGGGTATCCACAGGTGCAGAAGTGTACTCAAGTGGTGGTGCCAGAGGTCCAGCAATCATCCCCAGTTGTGCCTTTGAAGTGGGGAGACTTGAAAGAGAGGTCTTTGAAGTGCACAGAGGTTCTCTCTTCTTGCCCTGTCTCCTGACACACTACATGTAAGTATACAGTCCGTTGTGTGGGGACAAGACACAGTCTATTCAGGTGTAAGTGAGGCTAGGTCCAGCTCCTCCCTCCCATCCTGCAAGGATCTCCCATCAAGTCAAACCTAAGCTCCCATTTTGTGTGGCTGTCTTGCGGAAATACACAAAGCCCAGCTGTCACCCTCCCTAGACGTGTATCAGAGGAAGGTAGCAGGAACCAAAGGGCCAAATTAGGAAAATGTCAAATTTCTAAAAGTGGCTTTTTCAGAATTGTAATTTAAAATCCGACTACATCATTAGTTGTGATATTAAATTGTGAGTCCAGAGATACCAAACTTGAAAAGTCTATCTCTTCCCAATGGGGAATTAAAATTAAAAAATGTAAGAAGGTAATCCAAATGTTATCCAATAGGAAAGATAGGCCTTGCAGTAGTGAAACATGAATTTGAGAGTTTTTTACTATTAGGAAATGTAAAACTTAAAAGTATATACCCTGCCTTTTAAATACATTGCATCCTGCACTGTGAGTTGTCCAGGGACTACCTCAGGGGTGACGTGTATAAAAAGGCAAGACTTGAGCCGGGTAAGAGGTTTATCTTGCCAGGTTGAAATGGCAATGTAAACTGCCCACACTGGCTCTGCAATGGCAGGCCTGAGACATTGTGAGAGGGCTACTTTAGTGGGTGGCACAATACGTGCTACAGGCCCACTAGTAGCATTTAATTTACAGGCCCTGGGCACAGGAAGTGCACTCTATTTGGGACTTATAAGTAAATTAAACATCCAAATTGGGGATTAGCCAATATTACCATCTGTAGGGGAGAAAGCACAAGCACTTTCGAACTGGTTAGCAGTTGTAAAGTGCTCAGAGTCCTAATGGCCAACAAAAACAGATTCAGCAAAAAGTGGAGGTGGAAGGCCAAATGTGTGGGGTGACCCTGCAGAGAGGATCATTTACAAGCAGTCTATCCTTATCCGCAATCAACATATCCCAGCACTTTTTATATAGAGCCTGAGGAACAGTCTTAGTCGGCATGGCTCGTGGGTGGGGGGCGGGTGCAGGGGGTCACGTGAGTAGTGGGGTCGTGGGGGCAGTGGCGCGGGCTAATTAACAAATAAAAATAATTTAAACGTACCTTGATGCCGGGTCCCACGTCTTCTCGGCTCCAGCTCTCCTACTTCCAACAGGAACAGGAAGCTGGCCGCCAGGCTTCCTCCCCTAAGCCAATCACAATGCTGCAAGCAGCATTGTGATTGGTCGGGATGGCACCCAGCTAGGGGATTATGGGGTGGTCATGTTCTCCATACAGGCTGCAATGCAGCCTGCATGGAGAAGGGAAGAGGGCGCATGACAAGGTTTGGGTGGCCCAAGAGAGCCGAACAAACAGTCTTTGCACACTCAGGCTTGCGCACACCAATCCTCCCCTTCCCTGCTCCGCATGAGCAGAGCAGCCCTGTCCACCATCCTGCCCGCAATGCAAACATAAAATGGTAATAAGTAATAGTTATTACTATTTTATATTTCTGCTTCTCGCACTGCAAGAAAGAAGCAGGCGACTCTCCTCCGCCATATCGGAGAAGCCGCCCCTGCTGAAGAAATATGAATACATCACCCCGATCTTATTGAAACTCCATTGGCTTTCCTTGGTTGTCCACTCCATCTACTAAACCATCTGCATCATCTCAAAGCCATCTCAATGAGCACCTCTGCTTACCTTTCAGAAAAGCTTAACCTTTCCTGTGGTTCTCAGTACACCTGCACTCAGGACGCAATCATACAGCAGACTGAGAAGTGTAAAAAAGATAGAACAGGGAAGCAGTCCATTTCCACCTCTGCATCTCAGATCTAAAACAATACCTCTGTATTCACTAGCACTGCCTCAAGAGTGCTCCAAATTAGTTTAAAGTTAGATTCATACTGAGAGACCTGTTAGCCTTAGGGTGGTCTTCCCCCAAACATTTTACCTTCCTCTCTCCAATTTTTCTGAAATTAGTTGTTGTTGGCCTAGGACTCTATGCACCTTACCACTGCTAACTAGTACTAAGGTGCTTGAGCTCACTCCCCTAAACACGGTACTTGACATACTCATAATTGGCATATTTAGTTTACTTGTAAACCCCTTGTAGAGTGGTACACCATATACTCAGGGCCTGTATATGAAATGCTACTGGTGGGCCTGCAGCGCTTGTTGTGCCACCCATTTAAGTAGCCACTTAAAACATGTCCCAGGCCTACCATTGCAGCTTGAATGCAGTTTTAAACTGCCAATTCAACTTGGCAATATCACCTTCACAGACCTTAACCTCCTGTTTTATTGCATATACATCAACCCTAAGGTAGGCCCTTGGTAGTCCATAAGGCAGGGTGCTGTGTAATTAAACTGCTGGACATGTACTTTTACGACCTACATGTCCTAGTAGTGAAAAACTCCTTAATTTGTTTTCATGACTCTGAAGCCTACCTGTCTCATAGGATAACATTGGTCTGCCTTATTAATTAAGTAAACTTTAATTGGGGACAGGTAAGCATTTCATGTTTGGTATCTATGAAATTTTAATAAAAAATTATCTTTAATGGTAAAGTTGGATTTAAAATTTCAATTTTGAAAATGGTACTTTAAAAAAATTGCCATTTTCCTGCCCTTGCTATTTGGTGCCTGAAACCTGTCCTAGATCAAATGATTGGGTATACTTGGCAGTTCAACTTTGTTTATTCCTCCCAGACAGCCACACAATAGAGGGAATAATTGTACCTGAATGGGCCATCAAGTTGCAGGATGGGGGAGCGGAGCTGGGCACGGCCGCACTTGCAACAGAATAGTCTGTGCTTGGTCTTCACCCAAAGGACTTGTCACCCCTGGATTGTTCATGCAGCCGGCTTGGAGACAGGGCAGGAAATTCCAGGCACTTCAAAGGGCAACTTCTAGAAATGTCTCCCACTTCAAAGAAAGTACCAGGTATAATAAAGGGACCCTCAGACCGACTCTCCAGTTCACTTTCTGGACCTGTGAAAGGTCTCTAAGAGGACTGCACGCTGCTGTGGCCTTCTATGTACTCCCTAAAGCCTGTTTTGGCTGCACCTGGAAGGACTGCTTCGCTGCCTGATGCCTGCCTTTAACCCTCAGAGGCTTGCTCTGCTACTTGAGCCTTGCTCCATCACTTGAACCAGGGGTTTCCATAATGTATTTATTTATTTATTCAGTGTTTTCTATAGCGTGAACAAGACCCAAAATGTGGGTGTCAAAGCGCTTTAATTACAACCACCTTCAAACTCAGCAGATATACAATTCTTTAACGTCAAGTACATTTATACGTATTCCAATAAAATTGGCATATGCTTACCCTTGCACAAACCACACAAACTGAAGAATACAATAAATAACTAGATTACAGTAAAACATGCCATATCATAATTTAATTTCAAATAAGACCACTGCTGAGATCCTAGATATACACACTGGTTATAGTATTGCTTGTCTAATCAAATATACGTGTGGAGTGCATAGATGACAACATCCCTGTTGACAGTCAAAGGGACTTACTGAATCCAGCCTGGCTGAATATAGCCTTTAGAGCTCAATCAAAGAAAGTAAACTGGTTCGTGCAATGACCAGTTTCTTTGTTCTGCGATTAGCAGGACTTTAACCCTGCTTACAGTAGCCTACTTGAACAGCTGGATGTAGAGGATCGACGGGTTGATGATTCCAAGGGCTAGAACAGAGGAGAGGTTGGAACCAACCTGTTTGTCTACCCAGCCAAGGTGCATCGCCTGGCTTTGTGGCTGCTCCCTCTACATTCTTCTCCGCAGCAGAAAATCCTGTTCAGCTGTCCATTGCCCAAGGAGTATCCGACCTCCTGGAACTCTCTTTGGCTACCACCTCTTGCCTCATCCTGCTGAATATTTTTGACTTTCAAAACAGAGACTAAGTCAGATTGTAGAAATCTTCACTGTGACTTCTATCCAGCGGCTCCCGGAGGATGTATCCATCTCGGTTACAGCCTGCAGCCTTGCCCTGCTGAACTTTACCTTCTCAGAACTTTTTTAAGCAAAATTTCTTGTGAGTCCGAAGATATGTGCTGCCTGAGGCCAATCCACTTCTTATATCTGAACCATGATCCATTTCTGCCAGCAATATTTTTGGATTGTGACCCAGTGTTGCGCGACTAGATGCCCCAGTTGGCGCTTTGATCTTTTAGGCATTAGTTTTTACCTTAAGCTTTAAAAATTTATAATTACGGTTCTACTGGGTTTTTGTCATTTTGGTGTCAAATAATTTATAAAAATGTACTCTAGCTTTCTAATAAGTGTGGGATTTTGCTTGTGTTGTGACAACCCAATTTCTCACATGCACCTCTTTGAATACCACTGCATCATACGGCATGAATTGCGACCTCTCCTACCACTCATTGACTTTATGCGTGTCTTTGACCTCCGTTGCCACTTAGCTAATTTTGCTCTGTAGAAATACCACATGTATAGACATAAATACATACATGCATACATACAACCACCTGAGCATAATTAACATAATAGTAGTATTTGTTATGAAAACAACACCTATTATATCTGTGAAAAAATTATACTAGTCAGAGCTTAATTTGT
Organism: Lissotriton helveticus; assembly: GCF_964261635.1. Taxonomy (NCBI): domain Eukaryota; kingdom Metazoa; phylum Chordata; class Amphibia; order Caudata; family Salamandridae; genus Lissotriton; species Lissotriton helveticus. Next base: position 1,208,099,784 of record NC_136057.1, read on the forward strand.
AAATGAGTGCCAATGCCCAAATCTCTACTCAGAAGCCCGCGGCCGGTGCTATTAAATGCCGGAGCGGTCAATACCAAGGCTGTGTTGTTTATCTCACGATTGCAGGATCCTGCATTCTTTCTTTTTTCGTCTTTCTCTTTTATAAACTTTGTGCTTTGTGTATTTTCCCTTTATGTCTCTCAGGAAATGTCGGAAGCAGAATAAAAGGTGCTGATCCCTAAAAATGAGTGCTGGTCGCTACCACCTTCTCAAAGTAAGCACTGATGCTAGTGTTTATCTCTCAGTCAACAGCTCGAAAGAAACTTACACCTTTCTAAAACATTTTTTGCCTTTCCAATAGAATAGCCATGAAGGCGGGTTTCCAATGCTTTACTATAGCACTTCTTTTTGTTTTCTTTATACTGTTCGATTTCTTGTTCCAATTGTTTGTGACACCTTTTTTTCAAACTAGCTTGGTAGGGACCTTTGAAGTGTTTTATTTATTTTCTATATTTTTCTTTGGCTAACTATTGCGCATCCAAATTCAAGAAATGCTCCATGACAAATTGCTCCGCATTTACAAAGGACTTTCAGATGTTGAGTGCTAGAAACCGAGAAACTGACAGGGCTTTTTGATGTACGATTTTGCAAAAATGGAGGAAATCTTTTCCATCTCTCGGCTACAAATTGTCCAAAAAATTCAGAATCACGTGCTATCAACTTTGCAACTTGTATCACAAAGAGATGAATGTTGCTATTCAAGTGAGTTAATGCAATACAATTAAAGGAATACATAACTCATGTTAATGTTTTGAAAGTGTATGAAATAACCCACTTGGTAACAAATCTTGCAACGTTGTATCACAATTGTGTTAAACACTTGAATAATTAATTGTGCATGCTATGATTGCTATCTAACTGGATTCATCCAGCTTACTTATTTATAAATCAAAATAATCATTGAGGTAATATTTACTTTTTAATTTTGTAAAGGCTATTTTAAAGATAAATAATAGAAAATATATACCTGGTATATTATGTTTTACATTTTCCAGTAAGAAGGGAACCATTTGTCTTATTTATGACACGTATTGCATTTAAAATAATGTTAACAAAAGACAGCTCTTCGTTTTATGGGTAGACGGGTAAAAATAAAAGGAAACACATCATTCTCTATAGTCACATAGCTTTTTTACAGAGACACACTGGTGACATTTTTGTCACATCAATTTGAAGTTTCTAATGGGAGGAGCTGATAAAAAAGCCAACAGCATAAACCGTCATCAAGTCTGACAGTTTGTTATTACTGAGATGTAGGCTTGAATTCTCATCTCAAGTTTCTATTGTCGAATAGAGAGGCACTGATATAAGGTCACTTATTTTATTTTTGTATGTCATTTTTTCGAAAGAAAAAATGTCTCTGCCTCTTTAATGCAACGGCTTATTGCTAAAGCAATGATTTACTGAAAATATGCTGATTTTCATTGTCCAAATAAAATAGAGTTGTCTTTGCCTACAAAAGATTAGAAAAATGGAAATGTCTTTTATCTTGCTGACTTGTCACAATGCTGTTTACACCCAAGGTCCCATTATAATGTTTATCACTGAGAGCCAAAAGATGGTACTGTAGTGGTGTTTAACGGTATTCGACGGATGCAAGTCATGCCAGAGGTGAATTATAAACAATGAAGCATTGATTACACATACCCTGGAAAATCCCAACCCCTGCTCAAACTCTTGTTTGCTCTGGGGTCGTAATTATGAATTGCCAAGAATTTATAGATTGCATTTCCCAATAAATGTCAGCAGGTCAAACCTGCTGAAATTTACCAGAAACAATGCCCAGTTAACACCAGGACATGAACCTTTTTTGTGGTAAGCAACAAAAGCCTCATAATAAGCTCCATTTTCACAAGCAATACTTGTGATTGGTGTAATGTATTCCATATGATGTATTCCAAACCCAGAGGTTATTAGATGTGATAAATGCCACCTATCCCACTTGCATACACATAATCAGGCCAGCGAATGTAAATAATTCACATTTAGTATCATTTTAAGTACATTTAGCATTGTAGTTTGCTGAAAAAATTGCATGGCCATGACCTTGTTGGGCTAAGGCTGGACATCATCTTGTAGGGATTGTAAAAAATCCAACACAACACGTCAATAAAGCCCCACAAGTCTAACATTTGTTTGATGCAAAAATAGCCAGCAGCACAGCAAATAATCAATTGACAATTTACCTTTACAGAACACCTAGTAAGGATGGGTCAATTGGAGCCTTATGCTAAAATACATAAATTCATATAAGCTTATATATGTATGTCTCAATTCAAGACTATGGAACCTAATCATGACAGCAGCTTGTTACTTTCATCAACAACGTAGCTAATGAGCATGTGGCAGGATCTTCTATTGAGGAAACATAAGACCCCCCTGAGGAGGAGAAGCTATCACTCATGAATACAATACTATTTGCCCCAAATCCCACTTCTAGTTGCCAACACTAAAAATACGTACATGCTTTCCAGAAATGTCCAAATGTAGCACTCTAAATAAAATGGCTTCTGGGCCTATTAGTAATATAAAACTTAGCAAGCATAATTGTGGCTAAAGGACACTCTCACTCAATAAGAAACAGCATCCATATTTGATTATAAAATATATCTGTGAGGTAAGCATTGCATTGCAGGGGCATACATTATAGTTAGCTCAGGTATCTACAACTACTGAATTTTAAGGCTTTCGTACAAGTAAAATCTGAGTTTAACTATAACGTCCCTGTTACCTTCGGTTTTTTCTGTGAATTTTAAGGTTTTTTTAATTAATTATTTCAACTATAACTTACCCTATTCTTTGCTTTATTTTCTGAGAATTTCTGAGGTTTTGCAATGTTATTTCCTAACTATAACGTCCCTGCAATGTTTGTTTTTTGGTAAACTTCAAATAATTGTTGATTTTATTTCCTAACTGTACCTTTGAGAGTGTGTGTGTATAAATTGCTGTATAAGTCAATGAGTGGGTATGTGAGTGGCTGTATGGGTCTGTGAGTGGGTGTGTTAGTGGTTTTGTGGGCGTGAGTGGTTGTATGGGTTTGTGAGTGGTTGTGTGAGTGACTGTATGGGTCTGTGAGTGGAAGTGAGTGGCTGTATGGGTTGTTGATTGGGGCTGTATGTGCTGTATGAATGTGTGAGTGGGTGTGTGAGTGGTTTTGTTGGTGTGTGAATGCTAGTATGGGAGTGTGAGTTGCATACTATTAAGGTGGAATGGGGGCGCCAAATGAGTGATGCCTCCAGGTGATTCTGTACTTTTGCATTCTCGTAGTCATTTAAAGGGATAAAACATATGTCAGTTACTACAGATTGAACTCTGACAATCAACCATGTATTTGTCTTTACCAAGGATTTCAGATTGTTTTTCAATTTGAAATTGCCAAGAAAACACACTTGCCTTGCCTTTGCCAAGCCATGTAAGTTAGGATAATTTATCCTTTATAGAAGTGGAGCTTCAACTGGGGCACCTGCTATGTTTATATTTGTAAGTGCTTCCCGCTGAGGTTTAATTTCTGTGAAATGAGATTCAGGGTCAAAAAGGAACCTCACTTGTCCATTTACCCAGAGTCCATAGTTTTGAGGGAAATGTCTACCCATCTGGAGTAGTTTCTACTGGTTAATTAGCAAGTGCTACCTTTTTGGGTAAATGCCAGGTATGTATTCTACACTACAGCTGCATAATGGATCACAAAGAAATGTCTCCAGCGACTTTCTCTATGTTTTGGTAATCTGATTATTCCTCGTGTGTCTTCATCCAGAAATCTGTGATAAAATGAATCCTCCTATCGAAAAGACAATGAGACTACAAAGAGGTGAATCTCTACCAAACAAGGGTACTTTCTCCTAACTATATGAAGCAAGTGCTTCTTGATTGATTGATTGATTGAAGGCTTTATTTCGATATAAAAATATCATAAAAGCATAATACAATGAATTAAAAAAGCAATATTAAACAAGCACATACTATATACACAGTTAAAACACTGTACAAGCAATTAAGACAAGCATTAAATTGACAAAGAAAGCCTTTTCGAACGAATTAACCAAGACCATTTAAGGAACTTGGACATACCGCAGGCAAACAAAGTACGTGTGTCAGACATTAAAATGCGTAACGCCACATTATGCTGCCGAGTGCCTAACTGACTACATAGTGGTTTGAGCCAGCACCGCCTCGGCGCTAGATAAGCTGGACATTCGAAGAAAATGTGGGCAACTGATTCAACTCGTGTTAGGCATGTCGCACAGAAAGGAGATCGCTGGTGGGAAGTTTTCCAGCGGGCAGTCAGTTCGCTTACAGGTAACGTCCCTATTCTAAATTTAAAATACAGAGCGCGGTCTGTGGGGTTAGATATAATGTCGAGATACGGTTCGTAAGCCACCACATCCTTGATCATCATGAAGTCAGTAGTGGATTTACAATGTTTTGAATCAGTGGAGATTTTACAGGAGATCCAGTTCCAATACAGCTTCTTTAGGACGGCTTTAGGAGGGGCGGTCCTGGATTCCCATGCATCACCAATGCCTAGATCCTCTAACAACCGTTTCACATCCCTCAACCACTTGATCTTGGACCAGCCCTCCATTAGCATAACCTCTAACAAAGCATCTGCGTATGAGGCCAGCTCGGGCACACGCCACAGGCGCGCCCAAAGTAGCAAGGGGCGTATTTGGGCTTGGTCCTTAATCGATCTACATCCCTGATCCATTAATACGGGTACTGTTGGGGTGCTCTGCGGGAGGGCCATCAATTCTTTCAGAAATTTGCTCTCTGATCTAGCTAGTACTTCAAGGTTACACGTGCCCCACAGTTCCGCCCCATACAAAGCAGCACTAACCCCTCTAGCTTTATAGATCTCCATGACTGGGGCAATGGGCTTAGTTGTAGAGGAGCGTTGCTCCTTGAGGAGAGCACCACCCACCCTTTTATGTCCAAGTAACATCTTTTGCGAATTCCAGTGCATTGAAACTGTGAGGCGGATGCCTAAATAATCAAATTCGGCCACCCTCTCCAGGGGCACGGAATTCAGCAACGGGGGACGGCCCAATTTTTTGGGTGGGTTCAAAACCAAGTATTTGGTTTTAGCTGTATTAATAATCAGGCCCCTCTGTGAGCAGAACTCCTGAAAGCTATTTAAGAGGCTCTGCAAGCCCATGGGGGTCTTGGAAATAAGGAGAGTGTCGTCAGCGAAAAGTAATGTGGGGATGCGCTTGCCCGCCAGGGACGGTGCATCTGCAGGGTTACTAAGCAGATGCTCAACCACTCCGTTCACATAAAGAGAGAACAGAGTGGGAGCAAGCACACATCCCTGGCGGACGCTCCTTTCCACTGGGATCCTGTCAGTTTTCTCGCCGTGCATGCCCCACCGCACCTGTGCAAAGTTGTCAGCGTGGAGCCTCACCAGTAGGGACAGGATGTACGGGGGCAACCCCATCTCAGACAAGACCCTCCACAGCCCCTCCCTCGGTACTAGGTCAAAGGCAGTCTTCAGGTCTATAAAAGCCAGATAAAGACTGCCTTTGCCCAGCACCACCACCTTCAAATAGAGAAGGACCAGTCTGAAGGCCTGTTCTATAGTTCCACTACCAGGGCGAAAGCCGGCTTGGTAGTCCGATAGAATGGTATTATCGTCTACCCACTGGAGCACCCTCCCCAGGATCACTTTCTTCGCCACCTTTTGTGTTGAGTCAATAAGGCTTATAGGCCTACAGTTGGCGGGGTCGTCCCGACACCCCTTTTTGAATATAGGGACGACCTCCGCCCCTTTCCAAGATTCAGGGACAGGTGCACCATTGTTAATAGCATTTAACAGAAACGAGACCAACCTCTTTGTGGTTAGCGCGCAACAGATCACCCGGTAGCCCATCAGGTCCAGCAGCTTTGAGGGGCACCAGGGATTTTATTACGCTCTCGACTTCTCTTGGGGTGAAGAGATCTCCCAATATGTCCCCCTGGGATTCGTCTGGGTGGGAGCTACTGTTAAGGATTGTCTGGGTATTTATCTCATCGGTGGTGTAGAGGGAGAGAAAGTGGTTGTACCAGGTGTGGGCTGGGATGTTACATGTAATTAAAGTGCTGTCTGGCCTATTCCTAGTTCTAATTAGATTCCAGAACCCTCTGGAATCTCTTTCCACACTTGCTGCCTTGAGATCAGACCAATACCTGTCCTCCCACTCTTTCTTGGCTGCATTAATAGTCTGAGTGTACGCTTTCCTGGCAGACCTAATCTCTAACAGGGATTTACTTTTAACAGCAGCAATCAAAGCAGATTTTTCCCCCCTGCATTTTTTAGTGAACCAGCCTGGTTGATTCTTCGGTCTCTTATATTTCCCCATCGGAGAATCTCTGCTAGGGAGTAGGAAGCAATTACCCAGGGCAATGGTTAAATTGCAGAAAAGGGCTGTCACTTCGCTAGGTGTTTGAATGGACGAGTCCAGTTTGGACTGAGCTGTTGCTAGGAGGGCTCCTATGTCTAGCATTTTTACCCTCATCCATAGCGACCCTGCACCACTTCAGGCACCTCCCGCAATTGGAGGATCGTACTACTGAAGTAGAAACTGGAGTTGGGGGCATGCACGCACCCAATTCCCTAGACCAAAAAGAGAGCAAGGTCAAAGAGAGGGGATTGTGGTCGCTGTCGACTGTTGATAAAACCTCCATATCCCGCACAGAGCTCCATAGCTTAACGTTGAGGAGAATATAATCTATCCTCGATGTATGATACGGCCTTTTATAGGTGTGGGCTCCCAAGGGATCTGAGGGCGTCCTCCCGTTCACTGCTCTCAGGCCAAATTCCAGGGTCAACAAATTAAGTTGTATGGCCCGTTGGGACCACCTCCTGATGGGTGGGATGGTTAATGAGGGTATTCCACTCCTGGCATCTTCATCGGCAAAGCCCAGGATGTCCTCCGTCGCAAGGGGCTCAAACGTACAGTTAAAGTCCCCTGCGACCAGGACATGAGATCTAGCCAGGCACTGACTAAGAAGATTCTCCAAGCCTGAGACAGTGGGTGACTGCAGACCTCCTTTCGACCCCCTAGCATAGATATTAATAATGTCCAGGGTAAACCCTCTCTGAGGCCCCTTGAGAGAGATTCTGAGTAGGTCAGGGGAATTGGTCGCGTGCTGCACGACTTGGCACCCAAGCGAGACGTCAACCCATATGAGAAGGCCGCCAGAAAGGCGTCCCTTCCCTGTGGAGGAGGGAACTGCAGGTATAAAAAACGATGAGTACCCCACTTTATGGCAGGGTTCCCTGCTCCACGTTTCTTGAAAAATGCAGATTGAGTGAGCCTCCGCAAGGGTATTCCAATCAGGTAGGTCCAGCTTCCTAGAGATACCCGCAACGTTCCAGCTGAGAATCCTAAATACTGGATCCGCCACAGCCGGGACCGTGCGGGACTCAGACCTAGGTGTACCCACCTGCCCAGAAGAAATTAGTGGTGAGCCCTCCCTCACAAACATCCCGATGTTAGTAACAGCAAAACTAGGTGCCAAATCTAATGACGACCCAGAGCATAGGGGAGAGGAATTGGAGGGACTACCTGAATCAGGCTGCAGTGAAGGATTGGTACTAAATGTACCTGGGACACGGGTCATGGGAGCAGCTACTGGGCTCAATCGAGAGAGGGTGTCCCTGGAGCAAGTATCAGTTCAGTAACCAAACGCCCTCCTATGGTTCCCCGACCATACAATTGGTGGATAGGACAGAGGGTAATGGTAATACTCCGGGAAAAAGGAGTCCAGCCTCCCACCCCACCCTTGATGGCTGACATTTGATATGCCTAACGGTCTAGCATAAAAGTAGCTCAAGTCTACTACTCCAATACCCTCCCCTCCTAGGCCTACCTGCTGGTTGCAGATAAATGGAGCAACCCTGGCATCCTTAAAATTCACCACCACACAGCCCCCCTGGAATTGCTTGTGACCGTTTCCTACCCACCCTACCCTCCTAACATTAAGTATCCGGCCATCCAGCTCGCTAGGGAGAGGTCTATTAGTTCTTAACCAGTGCATGGATTTATTTATAAGCGCCTGGTAAGGTTCTTGCTGGTCAGCCTTCAATGGCGGAACATTTGTAAGGACAGCAACATAGGGTGACAATCCGGTGGAAGGTTTACGGGGGGAGTCTAACAGCCTCAAAGGGGGGCTGAGAGGACTGCTGAGCGGTAGGTACAGGTTTAGAGCTGTTACTACTAGGTTGCTCTGGGAAACCTTTAGGGTCCTCCCTAGACCGCGGTACTTTCGCCCGCGAGTTTTTGGGCCCCATTTGGTTTGTAGCTATTGGGGCAGGACTGGCAGGCTGTTGCCCCGTAGCCTTCGGGACACTGTTGCTGGGTAACAGCATACCGGTAGAGGAAGAAAAAGGGCCAACCCGTGCTGCAGCCTGCTGCGCAGACCCAGAAGTGCAAGCCATTGTGGGGGTAGGCTGAGGTGGTACAACCTCAGGGGCTAGAGCATCTACATGAGTTCTGACCTGATCACAATCTCTCAGGATGTTCTTAGCCTGTAATTTCAACAGAGATTTGAGAGAGAAAAAATTGTCCAGGGATGACTGCTCAAATCTGTCTAGTCGGTCTGCAATATCGTTAACCCTTTGTAATACAGGGAAGATCAGAGACCTTACCAACTTCTCAATCTGCTCTATCGGAGGAGAGGACGAGGGAAATCCAGTGGCAGAAGTGCTCACTGCTAGACCCTCCGGATGTGAGGCTGGGATGGGCTGGTCAAGGGTCATACTGTTTTCTGCAGATGGGATCAAGGGATATGCCCTCACCTTCCCCGACGCCACAAGTTCCTCACCACCACTAGTATATTTATCTTTGAGATTTTTAGAGCGTTTGGCCGGCCCACCCCTTGCCCTATTAGTAAGTCTTTTCCTTTTAAGGGCAAGATTTCTAGGACCCCTACCACCCACCACTCTCCCTTTAGAGTGTGAGGTGCTGGCGGCATTAGGTTCTTGGGGGTGGACCTTTTCAGCCATGGAAACCGCGAGCGGCACAGAGGGGGGAAGAGGCTCTGGCGGCTCAGAGGGAACAGGAAGCTCTAATCTTGAGATGACTACCCCATTCAGCCTATCCAGGCTAGCCCTGATGGCACATATACTATCGCGATCAGTGGACGGAGGCACTCCTATACCACGCACAGTGTTGTTTGCTGGAGATGTTACCAGTGCTAGGGCCCCTAGGGAAGAACGCTTGTGAGTAAGAGGTTCGAGTGACAATCTGCGTTCAGTGAAAGCAATTTCCTTCTCTAGCACAGAGAAGGCTCGGGTTATAAAGTTGTCCAGGGTCCCATTTACACTCCCCCCCCCACCTTCCTACCCTTTCCAGATCTGGTTGTCATGGGCATGGACAACGAGATAGCCTAGATAGAACAATAGTCCCCCAGCAATAACAATGGATTAAAGGAAGGCAAAACAGTACTTGAAATTCAAAGTAGTCGGAATGTTAGGGGGATGGCCCAGCCCGGCCTGCTCCGGCCTGTGACGGTCCCGCCTTTGTCCCGGGCTTCTCCCGGGACGCTCCCGCGCGCTCCCGCACGCTCCCGCACAGTGGAGATCTGTGTCTAATATGTAGGGCGTGTAAGGACCAGTGGGCGTGGCTCGCAGGGAACGCTGGACCAGGTGGTGTAGATCAGGCAGGGACTCTTGGGAGATTGAGTCCCTGCTGCGTTTCTGTCCGCCCCTCTGGAGTCCCCCTGGCGTTGTTTGCTGCCACCACAATCCGCCTGGTGCCTCTAGCCCAGGTAAGGCAGTAGTTCCTCCAAGTGTATGGCACAGCGGCACCTGCGCAGCGGCACCCGCGAAGCGGGTGCGGCAAGTCATAGCGCGGGTGCGCAGACTACTCCTCATGAGCAAGGGCTCCTTTTCTCCAACACAAATTTACAGAGATTCCCCAAGTGCTTCTTTGTTTGGTGAAATGTCATCACAATCTTGGGGATCAAGAATGAGGCATCATTTTCTTTCAGATATGCCCAGAACGTTTTTCTTTCTTTTTTTTTATATTCATAAATTTGTTGCAATATGTATATTCCGCTACCACGGTTAATCGCGAAATCGGCGTGATTTTTAGAAAGTTTAAAAAATATCTATGCACATATTGTAATTAATTTTTGTGATCAGTAGTTTACTAATATAACATTTAAAATGAGATTTTCATAAGAAATGTCATTCTTTTATTTGATTTCCCATAATTGTGAATACGTCCATGTCCGGAAACACGTTGGTGTTTGTGAATATCACATGACTATGGAATAAAGGGATTTCATTGGACAAAATACTTTTCATTATTCTAGAAAGAAAGTCCCCACCCAGTTTTCTTTTGTTCAGACTTCCAGTGCTGATATTGGAGATTCTTATTTCAGCACCTACACTTTTCTTCAAAGTTCATTTTGGAGATTTTTTGGAACATTTTCCAAAGGAAATGGCATCTGTTGGCAGTGCAGTCAGCAGCCACACCCTGTGGAAGACCATTCTTTGGTGCAGGTACCCCCGGCAAAGCGGCAATCAATTGCATGAGAGTTTTTCACCATCCCCTCCGGGGAGAAGAAAGTTGCAGCAAAGCATGTCAATTGGTCTAGATGTCACAAAACCCTCTTCAGGAGTATGTTAAAGAAGTATTTATGTGGCACAACAAGTATGGTGACCCTTCTAAAGACGTATCACTCCAAACAGTTGGCCAGAGTTCAGAAGGAGTGCACTGCAGGAGATCCATCCACTTCAAGTGCAACACCAACCATTCCTGGTGAACCTAAACCATCTGAGGTTGAGCAACATCTCCCCAAGAAGTCACCTGAACTGGAGAGAAATTGGACATTTTGTTTGGACTGCAAGAAAGTCCTCACTGTTGGCGAACAATCTGTTAATGCAGTTAAAGCAGAAGTCCACAAGTGATATATATTCTTTTTCATTGAATGACACTTGTATCCCCAGTTGTGAGTGTTGGTGTTAAAACCTTTTCCAGTTGCCATTGTTTCGTTAAAATAGAAAAGACAAAAATAGAAAATGTTTAAAAAACTCACAAAGAAATGTCTGAAAAATCAGTTAAAAAAGTATAAACTGTATGTGTTTGTATGTATTAGAAATAACATGAGTGAGTTCCTGGGTGAGTGGGTGCATGAGTTAGTGGTTGAGTGAGTGACTTTAAGGGTGAGTGAGTGGGTATGTCAGTGGCTCTATGGATGCATCAGTGGGTGTGTCAATGTTTGTATGAGTGAGCAAATGCATGTCTAAGTAGCTGAATGAGTGAGTGGATATGCGAGTAGATGTATGGCTGAGTGAAAGGGTATGAGTGATTGTCTCAGAGAGTGATTGGGTGTGTTTGAGGGTATATGAGTGAGTAACTGCATATGTTACTAGCTGTATGAGTGAATGAGTGGGTGTGTGAGTTGCTGTACAGGTGAGTGAGTTGATATGAGAGTAGGTGTAAGAGTGAGTGAGTAGGTGTATGAGTGAGTGAGTGGTTGTGTGAGTCACTGTAAATGATGAAAAAGAGGCTACATGGATAGTTGTATGGATGAGTAAATGGGTGCAAGACTGTCTGTATGGGTAAATAAGTGGGTGTATGAATCAGTGTGCAAGGGGCTGTATTTGTGTGTGAATTGGTGTGTAAGTGGCTGTATAAGTAAGTGAGGGGTTACATGAGTGGCTGTGTGGGTGAGTGATCGGCTGCATGTAGTTCATGAATGGGTGTGTGAGTGGCTGCATCAGTAAGCGAGTGGGTACATGAATGGCTGTTTAGGTGAGTGACTGGATGTGTGAGTGGGTTTATGTGTCTATGAATGGGTGTGTGAGTTGCTCAATGCATGAGTAAGTGTTTGCATCAGTGGCTGTAAATGGTGAATGAGATTGTACATGAGTGGGCGCATGGATGAGTCAGTGGGTGCATTAGTGTCTGTATGAGTGAGTGAGTGGCTATGTTTGTAGCTATATTGGTCAGTGACTGTGTCACTGGTTTCATGTGATAGTGACTGGATGTGTTAGTGATTGTATGGGTGGGGTGACTGAGTGGATATATAAGTAGCTGTATGGACAGTGAGTGAGTGTCTGTAGCTGTATGGGTGCATGATTGGGTTTGTCAGTGGGTATATGGGAGAGTAAATGGGTGTTTTAGTGATTCCATGGGTGAGTGAGTGGGTGTATCAGTGTCTATATGGGTGAGTGAGTGTGTGTGTTAGTAGCTAAGCAAGTGAGTGAGTCTCTGGGCATCTGTATAGGTAAGTGAGTGCAATAGTAGGAGAGCTGATGTGTTACTGACTGCATGGGTGAGTGAGCAGGTGTGTGAGTGCCTTTATGGGTGAATGACTGGGTGTGTATGGATGTCTCAGTGGTTGTATGAGAGTCTCCCTTGGTGTAAAGTTTCACAATAGAAGTTTCTTAAACTATACAGAAAGAAGTATTTAAGAAATTACTTTACTGCAATAGATAATGTCATTCATCCGTTTAAAAAGAAAAAGAACAAGAACATAAATATGTTAGTATTACCTTTCACAAAATTCCACAATAAACTGTTAGTTTCTGCAATCCATAAGCTCATACTATAAACAAAACAGTAGTTATTTCTTATGCTGTAATCGAATTTCACATTATAGTAAAGCATTTCTTTTTCCCTTTTTTACTGTTCTTAGCATTTGTACCTGTACACCATAAACAATGTACAGTTTAAAGATTCATCCTTAAACAGTGGGCAAAAAATAATTGCAAAGACTGTAGAAAAAACCCTCAGTTCACAGTTCGGCACCTGATCTTTTCTTCTTCTAAACTCATGTTGGTGTTTATTTTTCTTATTTCCATATAAAATGGCTTCTAGTGGTAGTGAGGACCAGCCCCCACACCCTGTTGAACACAGTTCTTCGGAGGAGGAATCCCTGGAAAAGCAGCAAACAATTGCATGGGAGTTTTTCACCATCCTCTCCAGAGAAAAGAAAAAGGTGGCAAAGCATGTCAAGTGCTCTTTATGTGACAAGACCATCTCCAGGGGTACTTCTAAGAAATATTCATGTGGCACAAAGAGTATGGTGAAACATCTGAAGACGTACCACTCCAAGCAATGTTGAAAAAGAAAAATAACATCACTATAAGTTAGTATTACATTCACAAAATTCCAGAAACAAAAAAGTACATATTGCTTATGCTGTTTTAGTATATCACATTATATTAAAACATTTCATTTTCCCTTTTTTTCGGATCTCAACTTTTTAGTTGTATACCATAAACATTGTCCTACCTTTTAAGCACATAGCACCCTTCCCTATGGCCTTAGGTGTCACTTACAGGTAAGACAATGGAAGTTTGAAGCTTGGCATGGAGTTTTAAATGTCAATTCGACCTTGCAGTAGCAGGACCAACACATATTTTAGGTCTACTTGTCGATGTGGGTGATTAAGAGTATCCCTAGTTCAGTACATGTCTAAATAAGTACATCAGTCCCTCTCTGGGTGTGTCAGTGGATGTGTAAGTGACTATGTTGCTATAAGACTAGCTGTCTTAGTATCTCTATGGGGCTCTATATGTGTATGTAACTGGCTGTGTGGATTGGTTACTTCTGTATTAGTGAGCGCTGGGTTATAGAACTGTGTGTTCAACTGGTTCTGTTGCAGCTGCATATATACGTGTTGTATGGGCCTGTGACTGAATGTGCAAGTGCCTCTGTCTGTGTCTGACTGGGTGGGTGAGTGGTTTTATGCTTTTGTGAATACATATGCGAGTTGCAGTATAGGTGGGACACTAAGGAATTTATTTACAAGGAAGTTGCACAGCCAATGCTTCATAATGTTTGACGCATTAACGGCACGGTCAGTACTCAACATTTACAAGGTGATTTATCTACAGTGATGCATTACTTTTGGAACACCTGCATCAAAATGTACCTGCTTTTGAACCGGGGGCATCATGTAAGTAGTAATATATGGAAGGTAAGGTTGCATTGTAATTTCCATTGAAAACCCAACACATTGATATTTATGAGATTTTTTAAAAGTGACTCATTGCCAGCAGGTGTGGTACAGAAGCTCAAAAGCATCACAAATCATGTGTCTTGAAAACCCATGTGTAGGAAATAAAGCATTACATTTTGTATATGAAGAGAAGCCAGACAGAACAGTGCGGCAAGCACAACTACACCATTTAGGGGCTGATTTTGCAGCTGGGAGTTGCAATGAGATGACTACCACCCAAACCCTTCATCTATCCCTCCCTCCACCACTACCACAACATCCCTTGCTTCTACCATGCTGTCATAAGGACGTCGCTAACAGACACGCCCCGGGTTTCTATGTGCGGCGAATGTCGCTTTGAAGTCTCAATTAGCTTCTATCCTATCACTGGCAATTATCAGGCCGGTATAACTGAACCCAGTTTGGATAGAACCTTGGAGCATCAGCTACACTTGTTCTAGTCTTCTTGTGAAGTAACTCTTTATTCCCAATATCTAACGGACCTTGCTCTACCATGAGCTTCAAGTACGTGCACTAGGATTCATCTCAAATGTACTTCTTGGACAAACGCGCTATCGGATACGCCTTTCTTAAAATACTACACTGCCCTGAAGAAGCCCGTGTTTGGGAGAAACACGTTGGCTGGTTATATCTTGTGAAGCACAACAGAGAATAAAGACATCCTAAATTCATTCATCTGCAATTGCTTGTTTTTACGTGTTCGTGTGTGCCTAAGTGTCTGCTTTCTATATATTGCCTCTCATCCTACCAAATTATCTTAATTATTTTTGTGATCTACAAGCAGAAGATCATTTGAGGTCGGCAATAGCATATACCATTGTGACTAGTTTGGTGGTGCAGTCACCTATGACCCGGCTGCTTCCAAACTCTTATTTCCTAACACAAAAGCAGTGCAGAAAAAAGGAGCATGTTTATCAGCTGGGGACTTCCCTCATTGATTTCAGGGAGTATGAGGTCATCCACTACTACCGACTTAGGAGGGAGTCCATCGTCCAACTGTTATACTAGATTGCGCCAAGGCTCCAGCCACCAACTCTCAGGGCCACCAACATCCTTTCTCAGGTGAAGCTCATGGCTGTCCTCTACCTGTTGGCATCAGGTTCATTCCAGATTACAACTGCCAGAGTGGCAGGAATCTCCAAGCCATCTTTCTCAGCTTTCCTACCCTCTGTCCTGATGCCATGCTCAGCCTAACACTCAACTACCCGAACACACAACACCTGCAGCTGGTGGTCAAGCAAGGCTTCTATGCCATCAGCAGTTTCCCACATGTGCTGGGTGCCATGGACTGTAAACATGTGTAACTGGTCCCCCTGCAGCTACATCCCATCTCTATAGGAACTGGAAGCACACACACTCAATTAATGTCCAAGTCATTGGGCCCATCGGTCAAATACCCTGGGTGTGTGCATGATGCATACATCTTCAGGCACTCCATCATCACTGAGCGCTAACAGAATGGCACATATGGGACTCGCCTACTGGTTGGTAAGTACATCTGAAGTACGTGTCAGACCTAATAACTGTAAATAATCAATGACCCTATGGACAGATCTGTGTGTGTGCTACTTGAGATAGTGCATATGTAAGAGGGGTGGTTCTCATACTAGCATCATTCATCAGGGCACATGTGCAATGCCACCTGCAAGTCACAAGTGTCAAAACGTGCTAAGCCACTGCATGTGTCTATCAATAGTGGCAAGAACATGAGCAATGCAAAGCTTGGACAAATGCCATAGTGCAATATTGTGGCAAGGAAGGGCTGCCGTGGCTCTTGTCTTTGTGTCCAAATGTAACCTGCACCACATGTACTCACCACATTACACTTCCGAATGGAAGCTAACAATTTGAAAGCTCTGACATTGCTAGGTAGTCTAGCAACTACATCAGTGGTTCCACAAAGACACTTCTATGTGTCCGTGTGAAACAGGTTCATACTGGTACAGCTGACTCATGGATGACAACAAACCCCAATTTGTGATCAACATACTCTCATTTACTGTGGCTATGGACAAACAAAGCAGCTATCACATTAAGCCACAACCCAAAGGTGTTTGGCCCAGTGTGGCACTGTCAAAAGTAGCAGGCCAAGCACATGTTTCAATCTGACACAGAGAACAGCAATAGACATGGAATTAAGTGTGCCAATCTTCATGTAACCAATTGCATAAAATAGTGGTTGTCATATATTAGAGTCATTCAGTACACATAACAGACATGTGGCTTGATCAATCATAATGACCATTGATTGAATTTTTCCCCCTTTGTCTTTTCAGCGGACCAATGATATGGTCTGCAGTCATGTGTCATGACCCCGTTTGCACATTCCCATACAGAGGAGGAGCGCATCTACACCAATACAGAAATGCACTGGGCAAGACTAAGGGTATTGCGAAGCAGACTTTTGTGGTACTGAAGACTTGCTTCTGCTGTTTGAACATGTCTGGGGGGGGGAGGATTGTTATACCCCCCCCCCTAAATGTTTGCAAAATTATCCTGGTTTGTTGTATATTGCACAACATCTGTGTGCGGACACATGTCCCATGGGACCAGTGTCATGAGGAGCAGGAAGCATCGGATGAGGATGAACATGATTACAGATGGGAAAATGTAGGCACAATTGCTGTTACTCTGCGATGGAACACCATTGTGCAGCACATTTTCGCAGAAGAATGATTCATTGTGATGGCCATACATCCAAATTGTTTTTAAAAAAAAGTGTACTAATGTAAATAAATAAATTAAAACTTACTTTGCGTAAACACTTTCATTTACCAGTCACTGTATGCATCAATACGCTCACATCAGTAAGGCAGACAGATAGTACGATCCTACAGTGTGGGCATCATCTTGTATGACAATATAGATATAATTTGCATAGGAGTGCAATATCAGTAAATACCAAATGCCTATATGCAGACACCTGCATCACGGCAAGCATAATATAAACTGTAATACATATTGATTATGTCATGATATGCACATTTGACAATATGTTTGTGGATTTTCTAACAATATGTTGCCTGTCCCCAACATGAACGCACTAACTCACACAAATGCGCATTGTTAACACACACATGTGACACATTCCAAGTCTCCATGCATGTCAGCAAAGTTAAAGTGATCCCTGGGAGTGTTTACCTGTAACAATCAATACATTGTACCACACACAAGCGACGTGTTGCATCAGTAAAAACAATCACATTGCTCATTTTTCCAGCGAGGCATTAGACAAAAACTATGCTTTAGTAGGAAACGTGACGCTTTTGTAGGAAACGTAACACTTTAGGGAACAAGACGTTTTAGTAATAAAGGTAACGCTTTAGTAGGAAACGTGATACTTTAGTAGGAAATGCGACGCTTTAGGGAACGATGCGCTTTAGTTCTAAAGGTAATGCTTTAGTAGGAAAGGTGAAGCTTTAGTAGGAAACGTGATGCTTTAGGGATCGAGATGTTTTAGTAGTAAAGTAGTAAAGGTGACGCTTTAGTAGGAAACATGACAAACATAGGAGATGATGGACGGAGCGCTGACTTTTTTTTGACACTCACCCCAAGTCACAGATCTGCGTTGAATCCATCATCGTTCTTTAGCTCCCTTCGCCACCCCAGTTCAGACACAGCTATATGCAAATCAGTCTTGACCCTGTGCCTCATGGGAACAGTCCAGCTGAACTGCCAAGCCATGTTTTCTCTGGACCGGAGACAAGCATCCTGGGCCCAGTTTTGGGGTAACAGCACTCATCAGCCACGCTAGCTTGAATCCAGTGGCAAAGCGAGCAAGGGACCGCTGTTTGGACATACCCTGCCAACTTAGGGCGCACAAAGGAAACACAAGGAGATGATGGACGGAGTGCTGAAACTTTTCAGACACTCACCCCCAATCACATATCTAGGTTGAATCCATCATCGTTCTTTAGCTCACTAAGCCACCCCAGTTCAAACACAGAAGGGGCCGGACTGGCTACTGGGCTTTCCTTAATAAACAATGAAATGCAAAACAAATGTTTTAAAAGGTAGTCTTTAAAGCTATTTGTTTTGCATTGCTCATTTGGAAGCGCCTGCAGCTCCCCAGCAACAAAATTGTCCCTTCTGCAGTGCACCTGGGCCCCACCCTGCCACCCCAGCAAAAAACGCCTGGTAGCCAGTCCGGCCCTGAACATTGCTCTATGCAAATCAGTCTTGACCCTGTGCCTCATGAGAACAGTCCAGCCCGAACTGCCAAGTCATGTCTTCCCTGGACTGGAAACAAGCATCCTAGGACTGGTTTCGGGCTAACAGCCCTCATCAGCCAAGCTAGCTTGAATCCAGTGGCAAAGTAAGCAAGGGAGCCACATCTGGGCATACCCTGTCAACTTAGGGTGAACAAAGCAAACACAAGGAGATGATGGATGGAGCACTGAAACTTTTCAGACACTCACCCCTAGTCACAGATCTGGGTTGAATCCATCATCGTTCTTTAGCTCACTTCACCACCCCAGTTCAGACACAGCTATATGCAAATCAGTCTTGACCCTGTGTCCCATGGGAACAGTCAATCCCGATCTGCCAAGCCATGTCTTCCCTGGACTGGATACAATCATCCTGTGACCGGTTTCGGGCTAACAGCCCTCATCAGCCAGGGAAGCTTGAATCCAGTGGCAAAGTGGGCAAAGGACCCAGATCTGGGCTTACCCTGCTAATGTAGCGTGAACAAAGCAAACACAAGGAGATGATGGACTTAGCGCTGAAACTTTTCAGACACTCACCCCCGTCACAGATCTGGGTTGAAACATGACGCTTTAGTAGGAAACATGACGCATTAGTAGGAAAAGTGACTCATCCAGTCCGTAAATGATGCAATAGCTCAGCCATGCTGCAAACCAGGTGTGACGTTCCTTTCACTCTCACTTACAGTCTGTTTGTCTGTGCTGACTGGTGAAGGTGTTTAGCATGAGCTCTAGTAATTTGGTGTGTTATTTGATCTAGTTGATGTCTTTGCTATCCCTGTAGTGTAAGTAAACTGTCATTTGTGTTTTGTAATTGTATTTTGTAAAGTTTTTCCCACAGTATTGTCGGGTGTCTGTCCATTCAGGGGTTAGAAGTTTTTGGGGAATGGGGAAGGGATAGTTTTTGTGTTTTGTAATTGTATTTTGTAACGTTTTTCCCACAGTATTGTCGGGTGTTTGTCCATTCAAGGGTTAGAAGTTTTTGGGGAATGGGGAAGGGATAGTTTTTGTGTTTTTTGTGTTTAGGGTGACTAGTGTGGGTAGGGAGATGTAGGCAGGGGCAGTTTCAAGAACTTGTCAGAGGAGGAGTTTTCTGGCCTGCTGTAGCTGGTGGTGCAATACCTGCCAAACAGGATAGGCAATAGAAGTAGGGTGAACAAAGGCTACCCTACACATGAGAGGTGGGAGCATTGGGAAAAGGTGCAATTCCAAATGAGTCAGATCTTACATTTCCAGCAGAGCATCTACCAACTGAAGCACCAATGGTCCGATTGCAGCGGGGAGGCAGATATCCTCGCGCACCTGGGGATTGAAGATGGTGGGCCTACTGGTAAGTCCCTATATTCCATAAGCTTGCAGCTGTGTGGTTTTCATACAATCTTTAGAAGGGTTTTCTTCAAGAAGGCCCAGATACGTGTATGGGTCATTATGGCATGTTATGGGTCAACTCAGTTAACACGTTCCGTGCTCATGACAAGCTCAGCTAGTCATGAGGCACAGTCACTCTGTGCTCATGACGAGCCGTTGCGCCGTGCCCACGCGGGGATAATTCCCCTGCTGTGCTGGGCGTTCCATTGGAACGGGCGTGGTTGTGATGAGCTCAGCTCGTCATGAGCACAGCGCCACCGTAATGCGTGACGAGCCAAGCTCGTCATGAGCACCGCGGCCCTTCACGTGCTCCCCTGCCCCAGCACAGAGGGGTTATTAGCCCCGCGGGGAAGGGGTTAAATAAACAGAACATCCTACAGGGGCCTTTTTACAGGGGCATTACAATAGCCAAAACATACCATGCAGTGCAGGGGAGGCCCATAGGTGCTGTGGTACCAATCTGGCACTGTGCAGGGCATATTATCACCCGGCCCACTAGGTCATTATTGACTCCAAATTGTGGGGGCCACCCGCCATGTATGTTGCAGGATAGCGCATTCACATGTCATCAGGCCACAGGTTGCACAGGGTGTTTGGTTTACCCCCAAAATGGTCACACATATCTGTATACAATGAAATATTTTAATAATTTCCGTATGAGCCAATTTGTTGCAGTTAGTGCATAGATCCATAGTTCATACCAATGACTTAGGCCCTCATTGTGATGTAGAGCCGACTGCCACAAACAGCCCATCAGTGGCAGTCCTCCCGACATACGGGTCATCGGTCCGACCACCAAATTACGATGCAGGTGGTCGGACCATTGGTAGATGGGGACAGACCGCCACCTCCGACAGGATCTACTGATCCAAATGGGGAGGCAGTTGGAATTGTGATCCTAAATGGAGGCAGTGCCTTGCTCAGGCATCGCTGTCAGGAGAACACTGCATCTTTCCGACTGCCTGTTCTTGGCAGTTTGAACACCTTGAAAAGGCAGCCTCAAAGTGACTTTAGTGGCCCCAAGCAGGGACCCCTTCCCCGTGGGCCACTGTAATGGGACCCTGGGGAGCACATGCAGTGCCCTACATACATTCATGTACCTATGTGCCAGGAACCACATTGTGGGTGCCTGGCACATGGTTCATGAATGTGCACAAAGTGCTCAATAACACTGCAGTTTGTGGTGCAGCCCTTTTCCAGACCCACAACACAAGCAGCATGTTGTGAAGCACTACTCGTCCGCCAGCATAGTGGGCACATTGTCATTGGTCAGTGGGACTGTCAACATCTTGTTGGGCAGTGCCCTGCCCGCAGCTGTGGCAGTCGGATGCTTGTCCAACTGCCATTGCAATCAGGCCCTCACTTGGGTTCACCTCATAGCCTGTGATGTATTCCTATAGGTTCTGTATCGATCCCCCTATTCCTGACCCTATTCTGGTTAACAAATTAACTAGCAGCCATCCCATGATGCAGAAACCGTTATCTGATTACGCCAGACCACGGCACAGGAGCGCGTTATCTGATTAGGTCATAACGCTTGCCATCTAATTAGGCAAGCAATATTCCTCCAGCCCCTGATAAGGCATACGGAGTTCTCAAAACAAATCAAACCTATGACAACCTGGGAAAATCCCTGCGGCCATTGTTTTGATTTCTCAAAGAACTTCAGTAAAAGAATGTGCTAACGACCAGCTCGTATGACATCCTTATTGACGTATCTATGTCCATCCTTACGTCAATCTCGGCACCTTACAGGTATAAATATTACCGATATTGCCTTAAGCAAACACACGCGGTGGTGACGAGATCTGAGCAGCGAGACTTGCCGAAGCCCAGCAGAGAGCGAAGCCACCGGCGCTGCCCCGCCTTCCTGACGTGCTGAGAACGAGACGCTGCTTTCTCCTGCCGAGAAATCCAGCTCCGGCGCTTCCGAGCAGCCCTCGCAGGCAGCTTGGAATATCGAGACCTCAGACGAGAGATACTATCCCTCAACCATCCTAGATCTCAGGTACAGAGCTGAATAACCCCCTACAGAGAATTCTTGAGTCAGTCACTTGGCAAGACAAACTTAACTCAAACTGCTACTTTCTACTCCAGCCCACGTATTAGGCTTAGGTCAGGTACACCGGGGTAGGCGTGGTTAGAAGCACCAGTTGAGTACGATTAGTCGAATGTATATGTGTATGTATATATTTTATCCATTTTAAATAGCATATGGCTTAGAAACCATATCAATGTTTTTACAGTATTATTTTATAATCCTGCTTTTATTGTATGCACTTTACTTAACCATAAGTATTGCGATAATATCGATCCATTTCTCTTGTACGAGAAAAGAGACTGATCAATAAATAACATCTTTTATTGAACACGCCCGTCTCATCCTTTTCTCTACAATCTGGTGAAACTAAGAATGCACGTACTGACTGAGTAAAATAAGTTGTCTTTTGTTTTCACACGACACACGAAGTTGTCATGTTCTATGGTTGTCAGAAACTACATCCCTTCTTGTCTATCCAGGGAGGTTCAACTCCTCCTTGCCTATTCGAGAAAGTTTCTAGTGAACTCTGAGCTAGCTGGCAAACCCAAAACTTTAAGTCTAATATCGACAGTAGAAGACCTAGTTAACGTCTGGTCTAGGTCTATACTATTGGAGGTATTATTCCAATGCGCAGAGCCTATTGGGATAATAGGAACTACACTACATGGCGCCCAACGTGTTTGGATAGGCGATAAAACTAACGCAAGACTTTAGAGTAACTCAGTCGTGCTCTTTCACTCAGACCCCTTTTTCCCATAATACTCCAAAGACGTCTGGAGTGGGTGAGAGGTAAAATCCGCCAAACCTCGCAGGAGGGAACTCCTATGTATGGTTCTTGGTTCAATCAACGTTGAAGGATACACTGTTCCAAAATATTGTGCATCTAATCTTTGTTTCCACAAGAAACCTGATCTGCAAACAAACAGAATAACCTTCCTGACAGTAAAATGCCAGAAAGTGATGATGAAAGAGAGAGAGCTAGAGTAGCAGCTGAACTAACAGAAGCTGATAATACTATGCAAGAAGCAGACCCGGATATAAAACTCATCCCGGTCAACATAAGAAGATCTATAACGTTAAAACTTATAGAAAATGGACTGACACCAAGAGGTGGTACAGTCATATTCGTAATTGAGGCACACGAATATCGGCAGACAGAGGTATTCTATTCATGGATAAACTTTCCAGCAGCAAATGCTGTAACAAAGGAGTTCCACTATTATAAAATAGAGGAACCTCCGGATACCTACACTCCTTTCGAGGAAGTGGAAGTACCACTCAAATTCCAAGAGCACCTGCTCTTGTTTAATGGCGCCCTAAAACATAATAATCACATCACCAGGCTCGGTCCACTAGGTAGACCAGGAGCAACATGGCCGGTCCTAGCCGGATACACACCACATTCAGACATCGAAAGAATGTCTGCAGCAGATGTTTTAGTACAACTAAAACAACTAATTAAAATATATAGACAACTAGTCCAATATGTCATGCGGACTTCAACCATCCAACCTGTAGTTAAAATTCCACAGCTGACCCCACATCAGGGGAACACAAATAAAATTACACCACAGAACATACAGTCCTGCCTAGGTAAAGTACCAGCTAAACGGGAACAAATACCATTCTGGTTAGCACAAAAAATCACCCAAATAGAGGCGGTGTTTCCAGACACCACCCCTGTGGATAAACACAGGATTCTGACTATCTGTCTTCCAATGGGAATCGCACCACACGTGGAGGACTGTGACACTTGGGGTACAGTCTTTGCTTCCATTTACACAAAAACACATGGTGTACCATCCATGTCGGTAATACCAGATGTGCTAAAACAAATTCAAGACGAATACGGTCCAGAACCCGCTTTAACTCTCGGTATGAAATTACTAAAAGACTTCAAGCAGGTCTCGGCAATATTACTAGCCAACATAAAAGGAGAAGCAGCGAATGTGGCGATCCGCCAGAGGTTAAAAGAGACAGATATAGCTGACCAACCAGCTGAAATTGCCAGAATTATAGAAAAATCCTATGAAGAACTAGGTAGAGATAGTTTGGGTGGAATACCAGTAAAGCCCCAACTAATTGAAAGTCCTGAAAAAATATTTATTAAAAATAATCTAAACAGTCAAAAGAAGAACTGGGATGGAAACAAACAATCCAATCCAAAAGAAAAGAGATTCCAGTCCAGAGGAAGGTCTCCTCGGCGGAGAGAAAGATCTCCGGACCAAGGACCCAAGTCTCCCCAAAGGGAGCCCTCTGTGAAAAAATACAACCTTAGAAATAGGGATAACATAAAGAAACCGGATAGATATCAAGATTTTGATACACGTCCCTCTCAATCTTTTCAGACTTCCTCGCAGAAATCGGAAAGAAGAGGACGATCGGAACCCAGGGAAGGGCACGTCAAGTCCAAAGACAAAGAACCTGCTCATCCAAATAAAAAATTACAGTTTCCAAAAAAGAAGGTAGCCAGTATTAAAGTATTCAACAATGCCGAGAATACTGAGGACACAGCTGAAAAACGGAGAGTGGGCTCAGACAATGCTAGACAGCGCAGCAGAAGTGAGCATAGCACGCAAAGTCCTTATGAATCATCTGGAGACAGTGGACACGAATGAATACATTCAGGTGGAAACTGCAGACACCAGAGTTAGCAAACCTCACAAAATATATGAAATAACTTTACGTATAGAAGGGGATAAGACTAGGAAAATAAGGGGCCTTTTTTGGGATAATCTCTCCAAGGGCTATGACATCCTTCTAGCTGAAAAAGACTGGCCACCAGAGTTCGTCAGGGAGTGCCCACATGGCGAAGAAATAATTATGCCTGCCTTCTCAAATCATATTCCAATTCATAAAAAATATACACTTGCAAGAAAGTGGGCAGTAGCTCAAGCTCCTGCTTTATATAAAAATCATGTAGGATGGGATGAGGAGTCTCCTCCTCACAAAATCCAGTTAAAATCACAACCTACTGCACAAAGGCAGTATCCAATCAAGCAAGAAGCTAAAAAACAGGTAAAAGAAATTCTAGATCAACTAGAATACCAGGGGGTGATTGAAACTTGCACCTCACAAATGAACAACCCTTTGTTTCCTGTCTCCAAACCAGACAATTCATATCGTCTAGTTTTGGATTACAGACACCTTAACTCATGTTGCAAAACTTTTGCAGTACAAAACTCGCATAGTGCTGCACTAATGAATAACATAGTGCGCAAAAAATATAAAACAACATTAGACATCTCTAATGGATTCTTTTGTCAAAATATAGCACCAGAGAGCAGATACTTGTCAGCGTTCTCAATAAATGGCGCTCAAAAAGAATTCTGTCGGTTACCCCAGGGGTACAAGAACAGCCCAGGATTATTCTCAGCGAGAGTAACAGAGTTACTACAAACATATGATGACGAAGCATTATCGTATGTCGACGACATATACCTAACAGACGATGACTTGGATACTCACTTGAAGAGAGTGAACACCATAATACTTGGGTTCGCGGCAGAGGGTTACAAATTCAACTTTAAAAAATCTAGAATTGCCCATCTAACAGTCCTGTTCTTAGGATATGAATTATCAAGTGAAGGCAAAAGCCTGGCTGACAATTTCCTAGAGAAATGTGCCGTACTCCAAGCACCTAGAACACTAAAAAACCTACAGTCAATTCTAGGCTTCCTAAATTTCGGAAGAACATACATTGCAAATTACGCAGAAAGGGTCAAACCCCTTTATGATCTAATAAAACCAGATTTAAAAAAAAACAATTGGACTCAAATACACACAGAAATTCTGAGATCCCTACAAACAGATATGTTAATTAAAACAAAATTAGAAACACGTGATAACACACGCAACCTTGTGATTCGAGTCATCCCAGGAAGATGCGGATTCACATACCTGACCTCTAATGAGGGAGAAAAGGTACCAATTGCATTCAAATCACACTTGTACACAGAAGCTGAAAAGAAATTCAGCATTAAAGAAAACAATGTTCATGCAGTTCAAACCGCAATAGCTAGAGAAAAAGATAAAGCTGACGGTAGACACATCACAGTCAGAACAGCAGAATCAGCCTTTGAGGCATTAACAACCTCGTGTAATTTACCAACAACAGCATTGAATCCGGAATGGATACAATGGGTGAATTCCATTACAATGGACAAAGTAAAATACTACTTTGATCTGGAACTAAAGGAACTAAAATATCTAGAATATGAAAGAACATTCCCTCTGCCAATCGACATTCTGCCATTACGACAGTACGCTTGTGTAATCTATACAGACGGGCATGCTCAACCATCCGTTTGGGGAGAACAAGCATACAACCCCACATGTGAGATTACAAAAGAAGTGTGGCGCGGAGGTATACTAAGACCTCTATTAACAAAAACACACTCAGTAGAAACTAATTCAGAACAACAGACTGAAATAATAGCATTGAAAATGGCGCTAGATAATGCAGATCGCGAATTCCCGACACTCATAGTGTCCGATTCGTATTACTGCGTCAAATCATATAACAGCGATTTACAGAAATGGATTCAAAACGGTTACAAAGATGACACAGGTGCAACAATAAAGCAAAAACTGCTTTGGGAACAAATAGTTCTGTTAAAAAAAGAACTACCAAAGACTCACGTGATACACTCACTGAGTCATCAGCGTGATGGCGTTCACGTTGCAGGGAATTCATTGGCTGAGAAAGCCACAGCGGTAGCAACTAAATCGGCTTCCGTAGCTAGGAAAAAGCGTGCAGTAAAATACATTGACGGTGAAACAATGCTGGCGGTGAAAACGTCATCAAAAGGCGACTGCTCAGCGTTACCGATCAGTTACCCACTCGAATATACATACATAATCGATGCGAACTCCGTTCCTTTTGCTCGAATCCCTGGAGTGGGGGATAGAGTAATTCCAAACAAGGACAGGAGAACTTTGTTAATAGCAGACGCACATATGGGCGAGGGTCTCAGACACCTCAAACTAAAAGATTCTCTGGAAGAACTACAATCAGTGTACTGGTGGCCAGGCATGAGCCTGCATCATCACATTTTTGTAAAAAAATGCCCGGGCTGCGACAGAGATCGCAGCGGCGAGAGGAACGGGGTAATACCATGGCGTTTCACTCAATAAGGGCTAAACAATAATCAGTGAAACAAGTGTAAATAATGCGTCCCATTAACAAACAAAGACTAGTTTCCACTTATAATGTAGACCCCAGCACTCGGCTGACGTCGGGACTGTTATACAAAGATTTGCGAGTCTAAATGGCATATACGCTAGGAGCATGCTACGTTTGACCAATGTTTTCACTTTAGCCCTCAAGCTTGTGGGGAAGCACGGCCAAATGAGCATAGCGAAGCGGGATTCTTCTCACTTCCTTCCTGAGGGATACGGGATGGTGTAAAGAAAAAACCAAGGCATAAAGCAATCTATAACAGCAAAGGTATTAGGTTCGGGAGCTGGGTGGGTCAAACATCTAATAAGTGTCCAACGTAGTCTAAACAACTTGCCAAGAAATTCTCTGAGGGGATTCAGTCCGTACGAATTACTGTTTGGGACTAGGATGCTAGTCTTAGATCTTGACAGTCAGACTTCAGTGGTGAAAGAAAAAAGCTTTGATATCAAAGATCGTTTGGCTATTTTACAGGACTTAAACGAAACAAGAAAAGACCTGAGCAACATAAAGTTGAAACAGCAGCCAACAACCACTGAAGAACCACCACCTGTCCCAGCAAGACCTGTCTGGATTCCAAAAATCGGGGATCTAGTCAGAGAAAAGATCGCGGTAAAGAAGGAATTTGGGCCTTCTTACAGAAAAGCAGTTCCTGTCTTGTCCATCAACGGGACGAGATCAGTTTTACTACCGCCACTTGCTGGTAAAAAGGAGAACCGAGTTGTATCCATCGACCTGGTAAAACCACAATCATGTGGCCGATAACAAACAGTAGGCCAAGTGGACTCCCGATAAGTAGTAGAACACCGAGGTTTGCTACAAGTACAGAGGTGCTAACTAAAAGGCTAATCACATTCGAAACGCCTACAGAACAACAACAAGGACTATGCAACAATGCAATGGAACTCACACCTCTGAAAACCCAAATAAAAACGTTTAGTAGAGACACACCAACCTACAATGAAGTAACAAATGATTATGCAAGAAACAGTAATCCTGAAACAATTGGAACAATTGATAGAACAGCATCCGGCTACTTCATCAACTTTGATGATTCTTCTGAAGATCTAAGTGAATCAAAGACACAGCCATCAACAAAAACTTTTAAAGACAAAGCTAAGGAACTTTTGAAACAACTGAAAGAAACCTATCTGATTTCTCCATGGATTGAATTTTGGGTGTCCTTTGGTGTATTTATCCTGATACTTTGGCTCATCATGATCCTATGTTTGGGACGCTTCATTGAGGGAAAATATGCAAAAATGGACACAGCAAGCCAGAAAATCAACTTGATCCTCAAGCCACACACGTCTTCACACGTCGAGAAAAGAGAACTTTCTTCAGTCAACTTCACAGCCAATCCTATACCGGGTGGGGTAGCATGGGACAATACTGACTATGAAATCTATGGTCCGGTTGAAATCCTCAAATATCCACACCAAATCAAGATCTCGTTGAGTGACTTTGTAAAACCAAACTCATTTGCTGATGATTGGGACTTTGAAAGTATTAATGACATGATGTCTGACCTAGTGATGTCTGCTAAATTTACCAAACATGATTATTTGCAGGGTTCATCTAATTATGACAGTATGTACTGCTACAACCACTATGGTAACCATTTTTTACATAAATCAGCACAACCTAGAAATGTTTTAAATTATAATCAATGGGAACATTGTGCAACCCCTCCAAAAGGAAGCTCAAGAACCTTTTATGACAAATAATTCATATTTTTCAGGGTTCAATACAAGTAAAGCTGAAACATTTTATTTCAAATTGTCAAATAGGACAGGAACAAAAACCATGCTTACAAACATGAAATTGATATATTCTGACTCATTTTTTGAACAAATGAATACATTTGGTTTTGATTATTGGGACAAAAATGTTGAAGTAAAAAGTGTTTGGGGTACAAAAGAATGGCAAGTACAAGGTATAGAATCATTGTTTAGAGCCTGCATGATCCCAGAACAAATTATATTCTTGAATGAAACTATTCAACAAACTACCTGTCTTGGATTAGCCAAAATCAAAGACTTAAATAAACCGTCTATTCCAAAACCAACAATGAACAGCAATAACTCTGCAGATGAAGAGATAGACGTAAACTTTGTATTAAACCAAAACAGAACAAATCCTGATTGGAAACAATGGTTGATCTGGCCCACAGATACTAATAACTGTCAAGACAGATTCCTGAACAAAACACAGGGGTTCACATTGACCAGGCCAGACCCTAGATATTCCCAAAGACAACACCCAGGGATAATCACCACCTACAGTGTGGGCAAACTCTGCCTTCAATGGCTACAAACTTCCACACTGACAGAGATTAAGCAACACCTAACTTTACTTACTGATGGTGCTGACTTGCGTGATTTCATTATGGGACCGCGCAAACAGCGTCAAAAACGCTTCATAGCAGCCTCTATATATGCAGCTTACAACGAGGCCTGGAAGATAACTCAAATTGAGACAGCAGAAAGTATACGGGAAATTGACCGTATTAATTTGGAAAAATCGCTTTCTGTAGTGGACAATGGGTTAATGACTCTGTCCTCCAGAATCTTTTCATTGGACAGCATTGTGTCATCAGCAATCGACATAATATCGCAAGACTTACTGTTGTTACAACACGGTCAGTCTCAATTGCGTTCTATTGTACAGCTTGGCTGGACGTTACAAAATCTGCGTTCAGGCTATGTTCCTTGGCGTTTAATCAACACAACGTCACTATTCAATATCTTTAACCTTACTGATAAACAAATCAGTATGGCACAGAAGGGTGCTGATTATACAATCCTGAGCATTAAGAAACTCGAGAGATTACCATTGACAATGTCAGAACGACCTGTCATTGAATGGATAATACATGGGATAATTAATATTCCGATATCTACTTTCAGGTTTCAATACTGCCAAAAATATATACAGGCTGGCATGTACGAAAAATTGGGTAAAGGGTACATTAAGACAACATGGAACTTGCCCTATTCACATGCATGTGTCAGTAATAAAGGACAGAAAGTGTTTCTTAGTGGCAATAATTGTGCGAGGTCACTAAGCGGTACACTTCTGTGTAATGGAATTAGTTTGCATGGAGCCTGTGAAGGGAATTCAAATAACCTTTCATGTCACCAGCTAGGCACACCTGCAACAGAGATAGAACCATTCTTTAAAAGACTCTATAACGGGAGTTACATTCTAATTGTGGATCGCAGATGTTGTAGTCTACTGCCCGGGGTTCCTTATCTCGTTAGTACGACTGCGAAGGTCATGTGCTGTGGACGCTTATTGTTCCCCAGCTCCTTTCCAGACAGGGAGGCAAGGGCATGGCCTAACTTGAAAATTACTTCTATTCGAGTTGATACTTTAAGCAGAATGAAAACAGTGCTTCTTCAGACGCCGACCAGGCTCACGTCATCAAAAGAAACGTATGATCTCCTAGTCGCAAGGACGACTGCAGAGATTCACTCATTATTATCAACTAATTCCCCCATACATTTCGCAGAAATCCTGAATGAAATCTTAAATATTTCTGATACCAGTGGAGTCTCAAATGTATTTAAGACAGTATTTTCGATGGCATTAACACCATTCAAAGCCATACTGGGTATTTTTCCAGACTTCGTCCATTCGATTTTTGGAGGAGTTCCCCTCATTTTGGGACTAATTGCAGGAATCCTATTCTTAGTCCTTATATTTCGTTATGGCAAACCATGTCACAGACAAAACACCCGCGACAAGGGAAGAAACAATCCGAGCCATTGGATACCGGGACCCGATATCAAAAATCCTGGGGCTAACCCGGCTTAGAGACCTGAACATGACTTGGTTTCTTTCATTTCGGTCGATATGGCAAAGATGTGTTTTACCTGTATTAAGGTGCATGCTGTGCGGAGAAGAATGCGTGTTGGACACCTGTCTGACGCTACAATCGGATGCGCCAATGGATGCAGAAACATTGTTGGGTCCGGTAAAGGCTCATGCATTGTGCTGCCCTCAACGGCTGCCAATCCTGATGACGGCATTCGTGGAAACTTCACCACTACGATTAAGGGGTAGTGAAGATCAAGATGAAAGCAGCATCGATCAGGTACAACCTTCTGTCAGCAATACTACTCAAAACGTCAATGGAGACAATCATGCACATGAATGCATGGTTACATCCTTTTCCGAGTTAGTGGAACTCTCACAGGAAGCTGTTGACAGGCTTTTTCAGCAGTCTCAATGATATGATGTTCTCACCAGAGCAGAAATAATGACTCTTGAACAAGCTAGCACACGGCGTTCCCGACACCTTGAATTTGGCCTTCAACTTTAATAATAAAGTAGCAAGATCAACTTTTCCTCCAGTCCACGGACAGCAATTTTTTTAGCAGCCCCAAAATATTTTTTTACATTTTACGGGACACTTTTTCTTCTGCTTAAAGTAAGAACTATTCTTAGAGAACTAATTTCTATTTTTAGAAACTTCATAGACATTAGCTGCCCGCTGGTATGTTCATAAATATTTTTGAACTGTGATGAAGTGGTCTCGAACTTTTCTTCTGTATTAAGAGCCATTTCATGTGTAATTCTAATATTCAATTACTAATAATGTATACATATGCGTGATTATTTTAGCATTATTCTACTGCTTGAGTGCATATAGTACATATGACTATTTTTTTCCCGTATGTTACATAATTTCAAAATGCATTATGTGTATTTTGGGGTGGTAAGGTATACACGATACTCTACAGTATGTTTTACTGTGCCTAGATTCGTAAATATGGCCATAGTTAGCGTGGAGTGGGTGTGATGTATTCCTATAAGTTCTGTATCGATCCCCCTATTCCTGACCCTATTCTGGTTAACAAATTAACTAGCAGCCATCCCATGATGCAGAAACCGTTATCTGATTACGCCAGACCACGGCACAGGAGCGCGTTATCTGATTAGGTCATAACGCTTGCCATCTAATTAGGCAAGCAATATTCCTCCAGCCCCTGATAAGGCATACGGAGTTCTCAAAACAAATCAAACCTATGACAACCTGGGAAAATCCCTGCGGCCATTGTTTTGATTTCTCAAAGAACTTCAGTAAAAGAATGTGCTAACGACCAGCTTGTATGACATCCTTATTGACGTATCTATGTCCATCCTTACGTCAATCTCGGCACCTTACAGGTATAAATATTACCGATATTGCCTTAAGCAAACACACGCGGTGGTGACGAGATCGGAGCAGCGAGACTTGCCGAAGCCCAGCAGAGAGCGAAGCCACCGGTGCTGCCCCGCCTTCCTGACGCGCTGAGAACGAGACGCTGCTTTCTCCTGCCGAGAAATCCAGCTCCGGCGCTTCCGAGCAGCCCTCGCAGGCAGCTTGGAATATCGAGACCTCAGACGAGAGATACTATCCCTCAACCATCCTAGATCTCAGGTACAGAGCTGAATAACCCCTTACAGAGAATTCTTGAGTCAGTCACTTGGCAAGACAAACTTAACTCAAACTGCTACTTTCTACTCCAGCCCACGTATTAGGCTTAGGTCAGGTACACCGGGGTAGGCGTGGTTAGAAGCACCAGTTGAGTACGATTAGTCGAATGTATATGTGTATGTATATATTTTATCCATTTTAAATAGCATATGGCTTAGAAACCATATCAATGTTTTTACAGTATTATTTTATAATCCTGCTTTTATTGTATGCACTTTACTTAACCATAAGTATTGCGATAATATCGATCCATTTCTCTTGTACGAGAAAAGAGACTGATCAATAAATAACATCTTTTATTGAACACGCCCGTCGCATCCTTTTCTCTACAATCTGGTGAAACTAAGAATGCACGTACTGACTGAGTAAAATAAGTTGTCTTTTGTTTTCACACGACTCTAGAGATACACTCTTGATTAGGGGAGAGCAAAGTTGTCATGTTCTATGGTTGTCAGAAACGACATCCCTTCTTGTCTATCCAGGGAGGTTCAACTCCTCCTTGCCTATTCGAGAAAGTTTCTAGTGAACTCTGAGCTAGCTGACAAACCCAAAACTTTAAGTCTAATATCGACAGTAGAAGACCTAGTTAACGTCTGGTCTAGGTATATACTATTGGAGGTATTATTCCAATGCGCAGAGCCTATTGGGATAATAGGAACTACACGCGGGGATAATTCCCCTGCTGTGCTGGGCGTTCCATTGGAACGGGCGTGGTTGTGATGAGCTCAGCTCGTCATGAGCACAGCGCCACCGTAATGCGTGACGAGCCAAGCTCGTCATGAGCACCGCGGCCCTTCACGTGCTCCCCTGCCCCAGCACAGAGGGGTTATTAGCCCCGCGGGGAAGGGGTTAAATAAACAGAACATCCTACAGGGGCCTTTTTACAGGGGCATTACAATAGCCAAAACATACCATGCAGTGCAGGGGAGGCCCATAGGTGCTGTGGTACCAATCTGGCACTGTGCAGGGTATATTATCACCCGGCCCACTAGGTCATTATTGACTCCAAATTGTGGGGGCCACCCGCCATGTATGTTGCAGGATAGCGCATTCACATGTCATCAGGCCACAGGTTGCACA
Source organism: Lissotriton helveticus (assembly GCF_964261635.1). Lineage (NCBI taxonomy): Eukaryota > Metazoa > Chordata > Amphibia > Caudata > Salamandridae > Lissotriton > Lissotriton helveticus. Next base: position 1,208,133,134 of record NC_136057.1, read on the forward strand.
GGGTGTTTGGTTTACCCCCAAAATGGTCACACATATCTGTATACAATGAAATATTTTAATAATTTTCCGTATGAGCCAATTTGTTGCAGTTAGTGCATAGATCCATAGTTCATACCAATGACTTAGGCCCTCATTGTGAAGTAGAGCCGACTGCCACAAACAGCCCATCAGTGGCAGTCCTCCCGACATACGGGTCATCGGTCCGACCACCAAATTACGATGCAGGTGGTCGGACCATTGGTAGATGGGGACAGACCGCCACCTCCGACAGGATCTACTGATCCAAATGGGGAGGCAGTTGGAATTGTGATCCTAAATGGAGGCAGTGCCTTGCTCAGGCATCGCTGTCAGGAGAACACTGCATCTTTCCGACTGCCTGTTCTTGGCAGTTTGAACACCTTGAAAAGGCAGCCTCAAAGTGACTTTAGTGGCCCCAAGCAGGGACCCCTTCCCCGTGGGCCACTGTAATGGGACCCTGGGGAGCACATGCAGTGCCCTACATACATTCATGTACCTATGTGCCAGGAACCACATTGTGGGTGCCTGGCACATGGTTCATGAATGTGCACAAAGTGCTCAATAACACTGCAGTTTGTGGTGCAGCCCTTTTCCAGACCCACAACACAAGCAGCATGTTGTGAAGCACTACTCGTCCGCCAGCATAGTGGGCACATTGTCATTAGTCAGTGGGACTGTCAACATCTTGTTGGGCAGTCCCCTGCCCGCAGCTGTGGCAGTCGGATGCTTGTCCAACTGCCATTGCAATCAGGCCCTCACTTGGGTTCACCTCATAGCCTACATTCATCATGATATGGGGCCTCATGGGTACCTGCGCATCCCTGAGAGTACAGCATATCGGTGAAATGTTTGCTCGGGCGATAGAGGAGCAATTGCCAAAATGGCATGATGGTCTAAAAAGGATGTTGTCATGAAACTCTATGTGCACATAGAATTGAATGGATGAACTTCAATCTGCCTGTCTGATGCACATTGATAGTGTATGCGTGCACATAGCAATGCATGGTCAATGTTGTGTGGCAGGTCCACACGGGCCATGGTGATTCATACCCCAGTACAGACTGATTAGGTATGAGTTGATGTGGGACATACATACCAATGCAGTTATATGCCTGACTTATGTCCTCATATACCCAATGTCCTATAATAGACATGCATCCATACCTATGTGTTAAATATTTCGCTGTTGATAGGTGGGGATATGGTTGGGTAGATTATTAAGTGGGTGGGGGGTTAATGTTTAGTATGTGTATATAAAAACACACAAAAATACAACATTTAAAAAAAATAGAAAATATATATTCAATATATATTACCTACTGGCGGTCGCCAGTAGGTATATATAGTTAGGATTTTTTCTCTATGGGATTTTTGAAAATTCTATGTCTAATAACTTTGGCGTTTGTGGACGGAATTGGCTGAAAGTTTCAGGAAAATGGAACATTCTGTTTCTGAGCAGCCCCTGAAAATTTGGGGGGGGGTTCGTCAAGGGGGGGCCGAGAAAAAAGGGGGGTCCCAAAACGTGTTTTTAACATTGAGTTTTCCATAGGGCGGTTGGCCTCACTTTTAGCCCGAACGGCTGAATGGATTTGCACGAAACTTGGCAAAATTGTAGGGACTGGTAGCCCGATGTGCCTTTGCTAGGTCTCAATATATGTGCTCCAGTGGATTTTGAGAAATTAACGTTCCAAAAAAGATATATATCTGTAACAGCGGACCGGGCAGCGCTCCAGTTCGCGTACTTTTCGCGTTACGGAGCTTTGTGAAGCGAAGCTGATTGGTTCTCCGGCGTCTGTAAACATTCCAAACAGTCCGTAGCGGCCGCCATCTTGTCTCTCGGTAGGATCGAGAGACGAGAGGAGGCCAAAGCGAAGGGGCAAATGACCATAAGGGGGCATAGTAGATCCTCCCTGACCCCCTAGGTTTGATGTGGAGGTTTTAAAAGGGCCCCTCGGGGCAAAAAAAAATAAAATAATAATAATCGAACGGCTGAATGGATTTGCACGAAACTTGGCAAAATTGTAGGGACTGGTAGCCCGATGTGCCTTTGCTAGGTCTCAATATATGTGCTCCAGTGGATTTTGAGAAATTAACGTTCAAAAAAAGATATATATCTGTAACAGCGCTCCGCTTCGCGTACTTTTCGCGTTACGGAGCTTTGCGAAGCTGATTGGTTCTCCGGCGTCTGTAAACATTCCAAACAGTCCGTAGCGGCCGCCATCTTGTCTCTCGGTAGGATCGAGAGTCAAGAGGAGGCCAAAGCGAAGGGGCAAATGACCATAAGGGGGCAAAGTAGATCCTCCTTGACCTGTTAGGTTTGATGTGGGGGTTTTAAAAGGGCCCCCCGCGGGGCAAAAAAAAAAATAATAATAATAATCGAACGGCTGAATGGATTTGCACGAAACTTGGCAAAATTGTAGGGACTGGTAGCCCGATGTGCCTTTGCTAGGTCTCAATATATGTGCTCCAGTGGATTTTGAGAAAATAACGTTCAAAAAAAGATATATATCTGTAACAGCGCTCCGCTTCGCGGAGATAACATTATCTCCCTATTACCTAGCTGTTGCTAACACCAGTTAGCGACCGCTAGTAGGAGATAGCGACCATCTTGGGCTCCACTTTGCATGTCAGTGATATTTATCACTAATGACATGCAAAGTGGGCATGTCAAGATGTTAGCGACTGGAAACAGTCGCTAACATCGCTATCTTCTATTACCAACTTTTGGAGATATTCGTGCTAAGCGCGAATATCTCTAAAAAGTAACACCTGCCCTGAGCAGTTCTTAGCCATGTTATCCAATGGGAGGTGGATAACATGGCTAAGAGCATTAGCTCGGTAATGCATGAATATCGCTGACTTTTCAGCGATATTAATGCATTGCGGTAGTTTTTCATCGCATTTGCGATAAACCTTGATAATAGCAAGGTTTATCTGCGATAATTTCTGACGATGCTTAGCGGTAAAAAATTCGTTGCTAAGCATCGTTAGGGATAAATATCGCTTAACTTTGGTAATATGCCCGAACGTCTGTTAACGTTCGATTCGAAGGAAATCAGGAAGTGTTGAAAAACATTGTCTGCGCCATCTTGCCTTTTTTCAAATGCCACACTTTTGTCGTGCACGGCAGCCATTTTAGATGCCTTGACCAGACCCACTCTCTGTACGCTGTCGATCCTTAGCATGGCTCCCCACCCTCGCAAGCATCTCCCCCAGGCACTGGTCACCCCCGCTCTCTGTCTTATGCATGGGTAATAAACCTCCCCCCATCTGCGCTGCTCTTCCCTGAGAATCACACCCTGTGCCCACCCGACACCTCCCTTTCGCCCTATTCACTACCGCACCCTCTGACACTCCTTTTCCTCTGTGTCCAATTGTCCAGGCCGGTCCTAGGCTATCAGCTAGCCCTGCAGATGTAGTTTATGGCCCCAGCTGTAAAGAATCACCCCTCTTCAAAGGAGTTATAGTAGATCAAGGCCCACACCCGATGAGATCCGTCACAGCACACGCGTTCCTACTATCTGAAAACCATCCTGTATTGTGATTGGGGAGGGGACCGAGCCTGAAGCGGAAGATTCCAGGGATGACTCTTTGTACATCAAAGTTTTTACAATTATGTGTCACATTAAAAATATATAGCACTCCAACAAAGTAGTAAGATTATAAAACTTTAATAACTTATAAATATATACAACAAAACAAAAACAGTAAAAACATTTAAACATTTTTAGGGAAAATGAAGGAAGTAGCGGTCGGCTGTGCGAATAGTCCCAACGTAGCACAACGTCCAGATTTCTGGACGGCACCCAGGTGATGTTGCCTGGGTGCCGCACTGATTTCGGTATCCGGCGTGGGGCGTCGCGGGGGGTGGGTCATCAGTAGCGGTCTGTTGTGCGGATAGTTCCAAGGCAGCAGAACGATGGCACCAAGGTGATGTCCAGTAAGTTGCCGCCCTCCGAATAATGGCGTGGGGCGCCCCAGGGGGGGGGGGAGGCGGCGTGAACGGGCCTCTCCAGGTGGAGTTTCGTCTGCTGTAGTGGGGCGCCCCTTTACCGTTTCAGTTGCCATTCCGTCCGCTTTTGGTCCACTGTGTCAAAAGCCGCAATTCAGCTGAGTTGCGCCCACTCTTGCGGTGCAGCGATAGGCGGCTGTCACAGGACTCTCAAAATGGCGGCAGGCTCTTTCCTTTTTGGGCCTGGTCCACTGAAATGGCCCTGGGACACCTTGGAAATCGCACGCTTGTCTGCTAGGTCTTGGACCCCATTCTCGAAAGCGTCCCCTCCGCCTTGAGGATTCAACAAAAGTTTTGGGGGCCCCCGACTCCTGCAGGCTTCTGGTGGGGAGCGGCTGCCATGATTGCTCGCGGAATGACCACGACGGAGCCACGAGATGGTGGTGCTTTCATGTTGACGCCAGCTTCAGTCTGAAATATCCAGAAACAAGGTGGGGCTTTCATCGTTTGGGGAAAAAAAAAGTTTTCATCCAATGAAAAGTGTTGTTTTTAGGTCATATGATCAAGCCTTCCATCATTAGGAAACCAAAAGTAAAATGAACCAATGAAAAGTTTTATAAACAAGTCACATGACCTGTTATGCGGCATAGGGTATAAAATGCGGAGAAAATACGTTGGCACGTGAGGCGGCGTCAGTAGCGGAACAATGTGCGAATAGGCCGAAGGCAGCACAACGCGCCAAGATCCGGATGGCACCGAGGTGGTGTCTAGTAAGTTGCCGCACTGGTGTGGCCATCCTACAATGCTGAAAGTCGGCGTGGGGTGCCCCGTTGGCCTGTGAGATGGCGTCAGTAGCGGACCGATGTGCGAATGGGGCCAAAGGCAGCGCAACAATATTTTCTGAATAGAAGACACTACAAGGCGCTGAGATGCGAAGATCCGGATGGCACCGAGGTGGTGTCTAGTAAGTTGCCGCACTGGTGTGGCCATCCTACAATGGTAAAAGTCGGCGTGGGGCGCCCCGTTGGCCTGTGAGATGGCGTCAGTAGCGGACCGATGTGCGAATGGGGCCAAAGGCAGCGCAACAATATTTTCCGAATAGAAGACACCACTAGGCGCTGAGATGCCAAGATCCGGATGGCACCGAGTTAGTGTCTAGGTTGCCGCACTGGTGTGGCCATCCTACAATGCTGAAAGTCGGCATGGGGCGCCCCGTTGGCCTGTGAGATGGTGTCAGTAGCGGACCGATGTGCGAATGGGGTCAAAGGCAGCGCAACAATAGTTTCCGAATAGAAGACACCACTAGGCGCTGAGATGCCAAGATCCGGATGGCACCGAGGTGGTGTCTAGTAAGTTGCCGCACTGGTGTGGCCATCCTACAATGCTGAAAGTCGGCGTGGGGCGCCCCGTTGGCCTGTGAGATGGCGTCAGTAGCGGACCGATGTGCGAATGGGGCCAAAGGCAGCGCAACAATATTTTCTGAATAGAAGACACCACAAGGCGCTGAGATGCCAAGATCCGGATGGCACCGAGGTGGTGTCTAGCAAGTTGCCGCACTGGTGTGGCCATCCTACAATGCTGAAAGTCGGCGTGGGGCGCCCCGTTGGCCTGTGAGATGCCGTCAGTAGCGGACCGATGTGCGAATGGGGCCAAAGGCAGCGCAACAATATTTTCTGAATAGAAGACACCACAAGGCGCTGAGATGCCAAGATCCGGATGGCACCGAGGTGGTGTCTAGCAAGTTGCCGCACTGGTGTGGCCATCCTACAATGCTAAAAGTCGGCGTGGGGCGCCCCGTTGGCCTGTGAGGTGGCGTCAGTAGCGGACCGATGTGCGAATGGGGCCAAAGGCAGCGCAACAATATTTTGTGAATAGAAGACACCACAAGGCGCTGAGATTCGGTTAGCACCGAGGTGGTGTCTAGCAAGCTATGCAGCTGAGTTGCGTGCGCACTTGCGGCGAATAGGTCGAAGGCAGCACAACAATGTTTTCTGAATAGGAGACACCACAAGGCGCTGAGATTCGGTTACCACCGAGGTGGTGTCTAGCAAGTTGCTGCACTGGTGTGGCCATCCTACAATACTGCTCCGAATAACGGCGTGGGGTGCCCGAAGGGGGGGGGGAGGCAGCGTGAACGGGCCTTCCCAGGTGGAGGCTCGTCTGCTGTAGTGGGGCGCCCCTTTACCGTTTCAGTTGCCATTCAGCTGAGTTTCGGCCGCTCTTGATGCTACAGCGACAGGCGGCTGCAACAGGACTCTCAAAATGGCGGCCTGTTCTTTGGATTTGGGCCTGGTCCACTAAAATGGCCCTGGGACACCTTAGAACTCGGACGCTTGAATTTTTTTTCCTTTCCTCTACATGCAAAAAAAGGTAAATGCCCGGTACGTTACACGCTTCATCTGCCACGATGTACTCTCCAGAGGAACCGAAAATAAATATAGTTATGGTAACTATACCATGCATCGTCATATGGAGAGGTGGCACCGATTAATTATAGTGCTGCATAAAAGAGAGATTTGGAGAAGAACCCCCGACCTGGCAGTACATTCATCAAAGAAGTGGCACTGACAGCATCAGAGGCAAGGGAAACGGTCCCAAATATTTAGAAGAACTTTGGAAAGATTAAAATGACATGTTTAGATTGTGGCAAATTAATTTCATGTGGACAGATGAGTGTTACTCTAATAAATACAGCATATGAACATCATCATAGTCGATGGTTGGTAGAGACATTTTGACTATATCCTGGACCTGCCCGTCCTCGCCCAAAATGGCGCCGGAATAAATGGGACTCGTAACTCCTTGTTGTGTACTTGTTGTAAAACTTTGATATCACGAGATACGTATGCAGTTTTGAAGCACATGGCAGGCGGGGACGAGAATAGATTGAATATTTCGACATCTCTATTGATATTAAGTTGTGATGTGTTATTGATTACTGTACTATTGAAAGTTCGAATTAACGTCACCCATGGTACTTGCCCGCAAATGTATATCTAGATAATTTTATTGTAACTGGCCCTGTCGTATTTTAATTATAAAATGTCCGTCCACCGATTCCGCAACTGTTAGACACCTTAGTTCTTGCAACCTAATGGCCCGCCCGTAACGTTTCTCTACAGTGTAAATGTCTCCTCATCATATACGATTACAGTTTGCTCCGTGGCCGGCGCACGTGGTTATAGGCCCGTATTTGTATACTGACATTTTCACAATAAAGGTTTTTAAAAGAAAACATGGTAGTAGTATTTACATTGGTAAAGTTTTTAATAATAGTCACTGTTTTAGAATCAGTAAAAGGCAAGTGAAATAAAGCAGACCAATTACATGAAGGGTAAAAGGTATAATACGCAGGAACGCAGTAAAGATAAATGGTCAAGGGCTGTTGTGTTTTCTACTCCTGCAACATAAAGTGATCGATAAGAATCTCATATTCAAGCGTATCGGCGACTAAGACAGCAGGTCGACCCTCTTTTGCTCAACGGCTCTGTCATGGGACGAAGAAACGCCCTTTTTCTCGAAAAAAGAATATATTTTACTTGCAGGACAGTTGTAAATTTTCCGGGAAAGTACATTAGCCTGGAACATTATAACATATATGTTTAAGAAAAAATAATGTTCGGAAGTAATAAAAAGCGTAATTTTAGGTCATATGACCAAGCCTTTCATCATTAGAATAAGAAAAGTAAAATGAACCAATGAAAAGTTTTATCAACAAGTCACATGACCTGTTATGCTTACGTTACGCGCTGCGCGTCGCGCCCCGGATCACTTCCGGATGCGCTAACGCGGCGCGTCATATGACGCATTACGCGACAACGCAGGTCCAGAATATAGTCGAAATGTCTCCACCAACCAGCGGTCGGAACACAACCCTTTTCAGCAGGCTAAATAGTTCTGTTAAATGACAACAGAACGGACAGGCAAGAAGAACCATCAGTCAAAGAGGGGAGGGCTAGTTCTTCTCTACCGGGTTACGTTGGGGCGCTACCGGAACTGATCGAATTGGTAGTCTACAGTGTTTCTGGATGTTTCAGACTGAAGCTGGGGTTAGCATGAGAGCACCACCATTTCGTAGCTCCGTCGTGGCCATTCCGCGAGCAATCATGTCAGCCGCTCTTTATCGTTATTTTGGGCGGGGTGGGTGGCGGAGTCGAGCTGTATTGCAGCCATCATGGTGTGGAGTTTAGTTCATCTCACTAGTTTCGTATTTGTCATGAGGGGTTGTTCCTAATGTTTCTATTTTAGCGAGGTCAAAAAGAGATCCCATTAGTGGCCTACTGATTTTGCTCGATTCCTTATGTTTTTTTACACGATTTTTCGTTATCTGCAAAGACTAAACAGAGTATTGCGACTCTGTGTTTGTTTGTAAATAGAGAATGAACCAAAGAGAACCAATTCTAAAACAGTAAATGCTTGGATAACAATCAATCAAATGGAGAGAGAAGCAGGCACGACGTATTACAACGGGGGCAAAGGCCTGCGTTAACTACCTTTCACTATCTGCAAAGAGAGAGTACTCCTAATAGAAATGAGGGGGGGGGCAGCATTCAAAGCAGATCAGTGTGCATAAACACGAAAATGTTTTTACTTACCACGTATTTGACATTCGACAGCTTATGATATTTGCTATTAAAAAACCATTGAAATTCACTGAAAAAACCATAGGTTATAGACCATATATAGTTAGGAATTAGCATTTACAAAACCTTAAAAATTCACTGAAAAAACCATAGGTTATAGACCATATATAGTTAGGAATTAGCATTTACAAAACCTTGAAAATTCACTGAAAAAACCATAGGTTATAGACCATATATAGTTAGGAATTAGCATTTAAAAAACCTTATTTTACTCACACAAAACCATTGAAATTCCATATATAGTTAGTTGCACTAACTATATATCGCGCACCCGCAATCCACTGCTGATGATGTCACATATTACATCATTCATGACATGGTCAGTGACATCACTGATGACATCACTGATGACATCTCAAATGACATCACTGATGACATCTCACTTGACATCAATGATCACATCACTGATGATATCATTCATGTGATAATACAATGCATCTCCTCACACTCTAATATAACCTCCGTTACACCCAGTGTTAAATAGAGAGTATAATTTTTGAAACCATTGACACACCAATACTAGTTACTACATACGCACTCACTGATTCCTATGTCTACACACACATTCACTCATACGATCATTCATACATACAATCACTCATCTTTACAACACTATCATATGCACTCATACACCTATACAGACACTCACACTCTGCCACTCATCCATGGAGTTACTCACACACCTAGTCAGTCCTGAAAAGAATCAATCACACTTCCATTTTCTCATCTATACAGTTAAACACAGAACACCTTACATTTTTTAAACATATACTAACACATACTTACTCTCTTATAGAATCACTGATACAAGTACACATTGATCTGCACAGAGTCACACACCTCCCAGCCAGCCATACACACACTCAGTCTCCCATACAAATACTTGTGCAACCAATCAATAACCCATATAGCTACTTATATAGCTACTGATCAACACATGCAGCAGCTTGCACAACAACAGACATACTGATGCACACTTTCAGACAGTTTAGTCACTAACCCGTGCATTCAGTAAGACGCATTTAATCACTCCCTCATACAGTCAATCACACACCTACTAAAACCCTTATTCAGACACTTATACATCCACTCATTCTTCAATATGTAAAACATATTTAAACTTTACAGAAACACATAATCACTGGATGTTGTCATCAGTGATGTCATCAGTGATGTCACTGACCATGTCATGAATGATGTAATATGTGACATCATCAGCAGTGGATTGCGGGTGCGCGATATATAGTTAGTGCAACTAACTATATATGGAATTTCAATGGTTTTGTGTGAGTAAAATAAGGTTTTTTAAATGCTAATTCCTAACTATATATGGTCTATAACCTATGGTTTTTTTTACGTGAATTTTCAAGGTTTTGTAAATGCTAATTCCTAACTATATATGGTCTATAACCTATGGTTTTTTCAGTGAATTTTCAAGGTTTTGTAAATGCTAATTCCTAACTATATATGGTCTATAACCTATGGTTTTTTCAGTGAATATGTATATATATATATGTGTAGGCTTTAATGGTTAAGTAGTTTGTGTATAGGCGTAGTCTATGTTGGTTTCACGTGCAAATGTCTATTAAGGGGGGTTGATGTTTAAGCTGTCTCTTGTGGTATATGTGTAGAGTAGGATAAGTTAAGGTGAGGTTGGTTAGGTTTGTTTTATGCTAGGATAGTGGAAAGAAATTTAGCATAGGTTAGTCTAGGCATTGTTTAGATAGGAATAGTTAGTATAGGTTATTTATTTTTAGATGTGAAGAATTTTTATGGTGTGTTAAATAAATATTTTTTTGCACTTTCATAGCTGCCCACTTATTAACTATGTGGCAGTTGTCATATCTACTTAGGTTGGGTTAAGTACATGCTGCAGGAATTCCTGCCAGCGGTATTATACATGTGTTACTAGGTGGAGCACCTAAAGAATAGATGATGTCAAGTTTGCAATGGAGTCACTTAAGAGATCTTCCAACGTGATTTTTCACCAAAAGTGGCACTTTTGCAGTGAATGGGCACATAGCCCAAAACAGGTCTTAACCTACTATGTGTGTAAGTGATGCTACATGTTTTGTACGGATGATTATGTCAACCTATTGTGACAGATCAAGGATGTGTTGAGTGCCACACTGCTGCCAGCCACTTAAACACTCTTCCTTGCACCGTTTTGTTGTCTCTTTGCTGTTTTTTGCTGGCTAGTATGTATGGTAGTACCCACCACATGGGCAGACACTTAATTCAGTCTTTCCGTTGACTGATTGCTGATTGTAGCACTTCATGCATGTGACTTTGGGTAACTACTTTCTAGTTTAGATGCACTTAAGATCACATACACGATTTTGCTTGGCCTGTGCAGATTTACCCCTGGGTTTTGAAACATAACTCACTTTATATAGTAAGTAGTGTCTTTAGGGAGAGCACATCCACCATGGTCTACTTAGTCCAATCATGAACGGACATACAACACACTCGTTTCGGTAATTAACATGTGAACCAAGCAGCAAGTGGCAGTCCTCGCGGCAACAACCCCAACATAGTTTGTGAGCTAATGAATGTCCAGACAGAGTCCATTGGGGACACATGTCATGAGACATGTGAAGTAGAGGAAAGATTCAGTGAGGAGGAGGAACAATTTGGCATTGAGGAATATAGACCACATTTATAGTCTACAAATGGGTAAGATCAAAAGGTGGGAAACCAAATAGAGGACAGTACCAGTTGAGAAGTACACTTGCATGGCATAAGCATAGGTTAAAAGGGAAACTGGCCATGTGGCACAGAGAAATGCTACCGGCCAGCTTTTTGGTGGAAAGAGATGAAGTCCACATCTTCATCCTCTGATGTGTGTGGTGCGTCCCGTGTAGGTGCCAGAGGCAACAGAGACACACACACACATCAGGAGCTGATGATGTGGATACCCTGTCCCCAGCAGCATTTTTCAGCACCAACAAGTAAGGCAGCACAGCACTAAGAAGGGCCTGCTAGATTGCCAGCACAGCAACAATGTTCCAGTACAAGTCACCCATTGTTTCTACGTGTGCTTCCACTCCATGGACTCCAGCATGTTGTGGATCACCCCAGCTGGTTGGAAAACTCACTGGTGCCACTTTGGCATGGCATTTGCTCATGCCCCTGCCTCATGACTTCAGCAATGTTAGCCAGGGACCGATCCCAGGCATGAAGCGGAGGATAGATTTCGCTCGGCCCTCCGACTCGCGCTTGTGTTAGACTCCTTGGTCCGTGTTGCAAGACGGGTCGTGTGGGTACATACTCCCTCTAGGGTACCCATCATGGTTTCCATCCACGCCGCGCCGCATCTGTCAGCTCCAGGTAGACTCCTACTGCACAGCATTGGAATTCAACTTGGCCATTCTCCGAGTCCAGGGCTGGGGGTGGGCTGGCTGGTGGTGTTTGATGGGTGATAGGCAGATCCTCCGAAGAACAAGTGACGCTGTCAGACCTTCTTGCAGCCGGAGACGGTGTCTGAATGGAGTAAATGATTTGCTGGAGGGTGTCTTGGTCGAGTGTTTGTAGACTGTCAACATCAGCAGGATCCTGATCCTGGGCAGGCAGCTGGTCATGAATTGTTGGTACATCCTTTGCAATAAAATAGATGTATGTTGATAGTAACATGAGAAATGTGCTTGACAATCAGAATTCCTGCTAATTCACTTTCAGGTCAACATTGATGCTTAGGACATCTGTTCCTCATAGATTTAGAGGATAAGGTACACTGTAGTTGGCATTCAGATGGCAGTATCTCTGCATTATTCACACAACCACTGTGTGACAAGGCTGACTTGTTGTGTCATGACACATATTGCAACACAGTTACAAAGCTTGCTGGGCCTGCCATTCCTGCACATGTGATATGAGGAAAGGTCCACATCTGCCTTGGTGATTTGTTTTGTTTTTCATGATGCCTATACCGATTATGTTTTGATGTATTGACACCACTACTGTGCATATTGCACCTAGTCCCCAGGGTACCTGCATTCCCTGTAACCAGTGCTCTGCCCACAGCTCCTGTGAAGGTAATGTAGTTTTGGTCATAAATGTGATTGGATCCTGCTTCTGCCTTCTACACAGTACACCATGACACTCTGCCTTAATGTGCTGTCTTGCATACTCATTGTGCTATCATGTGGCCGAGGATTGAGTTTTCACACATGTCCTACACAGCTTCCAACCTTGCTATACTGCCGGAATGTGTGAGGGCATGCACTTACCATGGGTTTTGTATTTGTGTATACTCATGTGAAACTAGGTAAAGTGTTAGCACTGACGCTCTGCCCATTTCATCACTGCCAGAGTTGGTTATCTATAAAGGATCACACATCATTTGACTCAAGACCTCTCACTTGTATGTATACATGCCTCCTCTGTGAATCCTGATTTTGGCCCAGGGACTCAACTTACTGCCACACACTGATGGAACCCAAATAATACATTAACACTCATGTGCCAACAATACCAACAATATGCATGACCATATCCAATGGACTGACATGGCTGGCTGTTTTTAAGGGCTATGGGTAAAGCTGTAACCCACATAGTAGTAGTACTGCAATTGGTGACATGTACCTACCCAGGTTTCCCATACAACTGGGTCCATTCACCTCTCCAGCCATCCCTGACTCCAGTCCTTTGTGGTGGCAAAATAGCTAATCTTATACCTTGACGGATCCATGTTTCCCATCCTCCGAATTTGACGTATGTGGCATGGTGAGACAATTTGCCTTCTGAGTCCCTCCAGCCACATGCTGCATCTTCACCCAGGGCCACATCACATGTAGGATGTAGTCCCACAATGGTCTAATCTCTGTCATCTCTTCCCAGCTGTGACACAAGTGTGACACTGTCAGTGTGCACGTGTCTTTGTTAGGCTACCTTGCAGTACACATATCCCTTCTCACCGCTTTGCTCCCCATTCAGACACAGTGGCAGTCCAACATGCTCAGCCAGCACCAATAAAGCACTGAACTGCCAGGGGCCCACCAAGGCCACACACCATCTTTTGTTTCAACACACAAGGTCCTCTGGTTTGCATCACTTACATTCACCCCCACACCCATTCTGATGTAGTTCATGACAGGACATCGACTGCTCCCATGGCAGCTGACACATGTGAAAAAAAGCCAAAAGTACTTTATTCCTAAGAAATATAATATTATGTGAAATATTACACACATTTCGAGTTCATAAAAGGAAATAGCAGAAAAAGAACACAATGTTAGTAGTTTAAAACAACAATGCAATATTGTATCCTTCAGCACAACGTGTAGATTATATAATTTTAACTATATAAACATTAAACAAATAAATGTTCCCAACCCAATTCATTCTATAATCCAAGCCTCACATATATTTAAAATCTTTCACTAAAAATAATCAGTATAAAAACAATTCCTTCCTTCCTAAATAGCATGGTAAAGTGCAATGTGAGTTTAACCAATATCATCAAGTCATTTGCTCACCCCAATCGGGATTTTAAGATGCAATATGCATAGCAGCTTTTCACAACCTTCCTATTTGGGTATCCACTATTTTACTTAACATCACCTTGCTGAGTGTAATTACATCCATCCAGACCTAGATCTCCAACCCTATGGGGAAGATAATGCCAGTTGAGACTTTAGGATTTTACATAAATACTGACCTACAGCTATAGCTTCTTCTCGGAATTTAAGGCTGTAAATTGGCTCTAGCCCGCATCCCGTATTTTTTAAACACAGGTCAGAGGTTCTTCTTTCTTGCCTCCATGAATAATACACAATCCACTAGTAAATGGCTCACTGAATATTTCCTCTCTCTCTCTTACAAGGGCACTGACTATTGTTCTTAGCAACCTCCGTTTTTAATCCTTTAATGCATATTAGAACTGAGGGTCTCTATTTGCCAGAGAAATGTACCTTTGTCCAAGTAGGGGCCATAGCTTCTAGTCAGGGTAAGGGAGATACACATTTTTGATAACCCCTGAGCACCCTCTTGGTAGATTTGCACAAGCAGAAAGGGTTATCCCAAGGGCAATGTGTAAAGTATTTGTACTCAAAACACACAGTAACACAGTGATAACACCACAAATAGACACCACACCAGTTTAGAAAAATAAAGTATCTTTATCTAAACTCAACTAGACCAAAACTAAATAAATCCAACATGCATGTAGTAAAATAGCTCTTCAAAATAATAATTCCAAGAATAAAGCTTGGAGAAAACAAATATCTCCACCTGGAGTTATTACGACTTTGTGACAGCAATAAATCCAAAGTATGGTGCCAACCGTGAGGTGTGTAGCATTGGGCACGGAGTCACACGGACCCCCAAACAAACAGTAACTTCAGATAACAAAGTCTATGCAGGTGAGGCGTCAGTGCCGAGGTCAAGATCGGCTCCGTGGCTGCCATGTGGGAGGCAAGGCATCATGTTACGCGAGCAGGCGATGTGTCCAATCCAGGACACGGGAAATCAGCTGTGTCAGTGGTGAGGCATCCATACCGGTGCGAATTCAGCGAGTTTGTGGAGTTACCCTCTGTGGTTATCGGTGCCACGATAACAGGATGCAGGCGCTGGCGATGATGGAGTCGGTGTTAGCGCTGGTGTTGGGAATTGCTAATAACTGCACGCATCTGCAGGCTTTGGCGCTGCGGTGCAGGCTGGGCGGTGCATCCTTACTTCACGAGCGGTGCCCCTGGCCTCGGTACAGGTTGTGGCATCATAGTGGATTCGCTGACAGCATCAGAGACAGGTTTACTTGCCTCTCTGGAACAGGCACCTCCTGGCAGGTCAGAACACTCAGCAATAGAGTTCAGGGGAGCTGGGGGTGAAGTTTTTGTGTCACTGGAACTTCAGAACAGGATGCCAGCACACATAGACACTTGGAGATTCTTTTTCAAGCAGGTTTACAACAAAGTTCCAGTCATTGTCCTTTCCTTTGTCCTTTCCTTGGCAGATACAGCCCCTGCAGGCCAACCCCACACAGCACACAGCAAAGGGACATTACTCGTCCAGCTCTTCACCGTGGCAAAGGTTCCTATTGATTCCCGAAGTGATCTAAAGTTTTGGAGTTTAAGGTCCACTACTTATACCCCATTTTATCTTCGTTCTTCTTTGTCAAAGGTCTCTGAGCTCTGTCAAAACTAGTTCTGTCCACACTGGTGCAGTATGACCACAGGGTGTGGAGGCAGCATTATGAGAGGGAGACAGGCCCTATTCAGGTGCAAGGAAAACTCCTCCCACTACTCTAAATGAAGCCAAGCCCCATTCAGCTCAGCTCTGAGTCATCCAGCATGGGCCAGGCAAACCTCAATATCCCTAGTGGCTGTCTACATTGAATGCACATCCTTGGCTCCTGTCACTCCATACCCTGACAGTCAATTTTAGAAACAGGCACAGAGGCACACAGAATGGTTTAACAAGAAAATGCCTAGTTTCTTAAAGTAGTATAAAACCCACACGGTTGGTGTGCCACTGTTTTTTAGCTCACTGCACCGTCCCAGTTCAGAACCTGGCTACATGCAAATTAGCCTGTCCCTGGCACAGTGCATCATGGGAACAGGGCAGACCAAACTACCAAAACAATTCTTTACTGGAAAGGAAACAAGCTTCCGGGGACCGGTTTCTGGCATTGCAGCCGTCTTCGGCCCGGCTTGCTTGAATCCTGATGGTGCAGTGAGCAAGGGACTCATGTCTGAGCATACCCTTCCACTCCTATAGTGGCCAAAACGATTCAGAAAAGGGGGTGGAGATGGACAGAGCATCTGAATTAAGCAGAACACTCATACCCAGTCAAAAGATCAGGGCTTGATCCATCACGGTTTTTGCAGTGCAGTGAGCTAAAAAACGGTGATGGATCAAGCCCTGATCTCTTGACTGGGTATGAGTGTTCTGCTTAATGCAGATGCTCTGTCCATCACCACCCACTTTTCTGAATCATTTTGGCCCCTATAGGAGTGGAAGGGTATGCTCAGACATGAGTCCCTTGCTCACTGCACCATCAGGATTCAAGCAAGCCGGGCCGAAGACTGCTGCAATGCCAGAAACCGGTCCCCGGAAGCTTGTTTCCTTTCCAGTAAAGAATTGGCTTGGTAGTTTGGTCTGCCCTGTTCCCATGATGCACTGGGCCAGGGACAGACTCATTTGCATGTAGCCAGGTTCTGAACTGGGATGGTGCAGTGATGTGGGATGAATCGTTTTGGCCACTATAGGCACTAGCGAGACAGCAGTTTATCGAAAAAATCATCATTGAATACCCAACTGCAGTGCCGTTATTGTATGTTGTATATAAACTGCTGTCTCGCTAGTGCCTATTGCATATAACTGTGTGTATTCTTTGTGTTCACTGTACATATTTACATGACTCTCACCCATACTGTTTTCAATATTTTAGTGCTATAGACGGTCACCTGAGGAAGGCCATTTGGCCGAAACGCGCGTAGTGAACTACCCCGCCGCATTGCCTCCATCATCTGTATTGTCTAGTGCCAATTGTTTGTATGTTTTGTGATTTTAAGAGCTTAACTATATGAATTGTTAATTACTTTACAAGAACAAAGAAGTAGTTAAAAGATATAGGTTAAGAAAATGTTATAATCAGATATGAAACCATTTTTTGAATAATAAAATTGAATAATCAACTTACCATCTGGGTGGCGAGTCTTTATATTGTTGGACGATAATATCCCATATTCTTATTGTGGTTCTTCTACATGGAATTCACCTTTCACTTAGCTATAGACTGTTTTCTAAATAATGGATATGGGAATATTAAATCTAAAAATTCTTCAAATAGTGGAGAGTGCTTATGAGCCATGAACATAATAGTTGCAGGGCCATTGGGGGTATTCATAACAGATTGGTCATTTACATAAGCCCAATACCTATATTTAAGTAGTTTAATATCAGATTTTAAAATAGAGTTGTGCTCATCCAACAAGTTCTGCATACCCAGTTTGGAAAACCATCCAGAAACAGATTTAACCCAAGGATTTTCCCTAGCTCCTTGAAGGTTGATTACCTCTACTAGAGAGTCTTTAAAGACTATAAGTTCTGGTGTAGACCATGGTCAGATCCAATATATTAAAGTTTTCAAAATGGCCTGGTGAGCAACTCGTTCTATTCGAACATCAAGATACATGGGGATTAATAGGGTACTAGATGGTAAACCTAATAGCCTTCTAAAAAAGCTGTTCTTGCCAATGGTTAACAACTGTAAATTACCATAACCCCATATCTCTGCCCCATAAAGAGCGGCACCCTGAGCTGTTGTTCAGTAAACTTCCACAGCAGGGGAAATAACACTCGAGTTTGTTTAATTGTAAAACCTTAAAATGGCATTGGATCTGTGTTCAGTAATTAGTTTTGATTTCTCCAATTGGTTTGCCCTTCCTAAATTGTCTTTAAGTCTGACCCCCAAATAATCAAAACAATGTACTATGCCAAGGGCCTCGCCCCCGGCATGAATACTACAACTTCCTTTTTTCTTCTTTCCAATAACCATGAACTTAGTTTATTTCATATTCAGTTCCAAGCCTCTCAAATTACAAAATTTAAAAAATGTATCAATTAAATTTGGAGGCCCATCGGAGATTTAGATATGAGGAGGGAATCGTCAACAAAAAGTAAAATAGGTATCTATTTATTATTTAGAATTGGAGAATCATTTTTACAATGTTCTAGGGTGCCCACAGCATCATTATTATATAGAGAAAATAGGGTGGGCGCTAGCACACAGCCCTTGCGAACTCCTCGCTCTATGGGAATATGATCCGTCAATTCTCCATTTGGACCCCAGCGGACCTGTGCAAAATTATTTGCATGTAATTTACTTATTAAATGCAATAGGTTGGCCGGAGCACCCATGTTTATCAGGGCTTGCCAAAGGGCCAATCGTGGTATAAGATCAAACGCTGCTCTAAGAGCAATAAATGCCACGTAAAGTTGTTCTTTCTGAAGTAAAACATATCTCCAATATAAAACAATACATCTAAAAATTTGATCTATTGTACTAATTCTTGGCCTAAAACCTGCCTGGAGAGGAGATAACATCTCTTGTGTATCAACACAATCCAAAAGTCTCATCAGAATTTGTTTCAAAAAAATCTTTTGGGCATTATCAATAAGGCTGATAGGCCTATAATTAGATGGCTCCCCCCAGATCACCTTTTTATGTATAGCTATAATTTCTGCTCCAAGCCATGAGTCGGGTACATTTTCCCCAGCAGCAATAGCATTACGTAACATATTAAGGTAGGAGGACCATATCAAAGGTTTAGATTTATATAAGTCCCAGGGTATTTTATCTGGTCCAGGGGCTTTAGCAGATTTCTGCAAAATCAATCGCTCTAATTGTTTCGCCTAAGCTAAAGACGATAGGAGGAGTGGGATCTAGTATAGGCAATACATTTAGAAAGCTAGTGCTATCAGGGACATGGGAGTCACCAGAAGCATAAAGCATTGTAAAATGAGATATCCATTTATCCGGGGAAATATTATATTGATGTAAATTAGGGTTTTCTGACTTAGTTTGGGTAACAAGGCGCCAAAAAAGTCTAATGTCATTCTTTTTCCCGGCATCCAAAATATCTTACCATAAGTTATTATTCCAATTTCTCTTGGCTTTAATCAAGATTGATTTGTAGTGAGATCTTGCTGCAGTGTATTTGTCAATGGGGAGAGATATGCTAATGGAGCCATTCATCCGTTTATTTGTCTCCCACCAAGTCTTGAATGTACATCTTTAAAGTAAGAGGGGGATTGAGATACCACTGGGGGCCACTAGAAGCAATTAAAAACAAAGCTTCCTCTACTTTTAAAAGGCCTTGAATGATGTGAAGTATTAGAGTCCAGTCAGATAAGAATCTTCTGTGTCATGGAAACTGCATCAGCCGAGACTAGAGCACAGGAGACAGGTGAAGCATGGGGTGTGAAGCCCTTATAGTGCAAAGCATATTACAGCACTTGGATTCAGGAAAGGAGACATCTAGAATTTAAGTAAATGGTCCATTTAAACTTTATTTGTTTTTCAGTCCCTGTGCTTTTATTGGACTGAAAAACAACTGCATCAGTGTCTCTTTTGAACTTCATGTGTTGTTTGTCCCCATTGTCCCTCCCCCTTGTCCCCTGTGTCTTCCTGCCTCCAGAATCTTGTGGGGATAAATCCCCTGCCTACCTAACAGTTCCTATGCTGATGCAACTGACATATGGCATTTGCGACAATGAGTGACCATGTCTTGCAGTTTTGGTGAGCCAGTGTGGATGGTAACCATCAGGTCCCACAGATGGTCCAGCTGCAAATGATAATGCGCCACGTTCTCTCTCTCTTATCACCCTGTTAAAAGTCCTTGTATGTATGTTTTTCAGGTGTTTCCAAATAGAGGATGTGCTTTGAGAGTACTTCTTCACCATACCACTTAACAGATTTTTGCTGCAATAAATGTATCTGACACATTTTGGAAGAAATGTATTTTCAAACATCTGAGAAATTCTTTGGAGGTGGTAGCTGTGTGAAAAGTAGACAGGTTTCAGGATGGTGTAGCTAAGGGTGTCCCTACATGTAAGTTGTGCCGTAAGCTGAACTGTGATGCTATGTGAGTACAAAAAGGGGTAGGCCCTTGAAAACTCAGGACCTGGGTCCGTGAAACAGTACAAAATAGGGTTGGTCCGAGTTAGAAAGTATTCAAACAGTATTTAGAAAGCCAGTTATTTGGTTGAACACACAATCAACGACTTCAATGTAATTTCCTTTAAAGTGCGTTATTCACAGAATTAAACTATTCGTTTCAACTTCATTGGCATTTATTCATGCAAAGTTTCAGTCAAATTGCAGCCAAAAGTTCATTTTGAAGAGATAATAAACATTACCATGTAATTGTAACATCATTACATTCATTAATTCAAACAAGTGCTCTCGGTGAAGAGGGGAGGGGTGAGTGAAGTGAGGGGGACACGGTAAAGGTGTAGTGACATCTTTATAGCATCATGTTGCAATTGAAAAAACCTTTACAATCAGATTAGTAAGCAAAGGTTCCCAAAGTTCATCACACATAGAAAGCGAGAAACAATCTCATATTTGAATCCTATGGTGTGAGGAGAAGAAGGCGTAGTTCTACGTTTCGACCCCTGATTACGCTAAAGGGTTGCTTCAAGCCTCATGTTGGGGTCTTCATCAGGAAGGACGGAGAGCCTATGGGGCAAGGTAAAAACTTATTTTAATGACTATAGGTGATTGTGCGTTTAAAAGTGGTGAAAGCGGGGATGTGGTAGTACCTACATCAGAGGACGGTCGGCATCTGTACCGTCTTAGAAGGGGCCATGACACAGCTCCCAAGGTTATCTGAAACACATTAGCACTAAACATCAGGGCGCTAGTATTGGAAAAAATTGCCAGGGGTAAGAGGACGCTTAGGTCGGGACTTACTTGTGAGACGTGCTCAATAGCATAGTACCGGAGTGCGCTGTGGGATCATTCCTCACGCCCGGGAGAATCAAGTGCTTCTTACTGTGGGGACAGAAAAGTTGCACGCTGGAGTTTATGATTGCGGGCATAAGTGCTAGGCTTTTTTCGCGAAGAGAATTAGGCTATGGGTGATCAATCCAAACCAAGAAGAGACTACAAGAAGCTAAGGATTACTGCATTACCTTAAAAACGGGACCTCAGTGGGTAGGTTACCGCTACAACGGCGAACTGCATCCGTGTGTACTCGCGGTGCAGCCGCTGGATGCCCGTAATGGAGAAAGGGGCTCGACGTCACCGACCAATCAGAGAGTCGGAAAGGCGTGTGCGCTCCAAAGCTCAGGGAGCGTCTAAGATAAATACAGTTTTGAGTTTGGATGGCAGGGGGGGACTCTAAAGTTACCATATGCCGTTTATGCGCATGGAAGGCGGCCGAGGCTAGAGGTGGGCTCCGGAGTAGCTACGTGGTAGGTTAGACTGTGATATCGAATTAAGCCACAATTGCGCCAGAGGTACAAATGACAGTAATCACAAGGCAGTCATAATTGCACAACAATATAAAAACAGTTATATACGGATGGTCATGGCAGCAGGCATCAATTGATCAGTTTGGAATTGTAGGCATTAAACTATAGCAAAATGAATGTGAAAGACAATAAATAATGTAACTACAATACTCAAATTTTGCCCAGAAGGGCGCTTTCTGCACAGAGAGGGGGGGGGGGGGGTTTGAGAAGGAAACAGGCTCTATACTGATATTCCATGTTCATTCTGGACACAGTCCAGCCATCTGGGAGAAATTGGCGTCGAGTTCATTCAATCCTCTCCTTATGGTCTGAAATTTCTGCATCCACTTACATTCTCTGGTGTTGAGGATAGAGGTCAGATTGCCCCCCCGTGGTCCCAGAGAGACTTTTTCAATTACTAGCCAACGTAGCGATTCTGGTGTATGGTTTTTTTCTTGGAAATGTTCAACCAGGGGTGCCCCCGTCGTGGAGCACCGGATTCTGCTGCAGTGCTGGAATATGCGATTTTTGACTTTTTGTATGGTTTGTCCCACATACATGAGGTCACACGGGCACAGAATTGCATAGATAACCCCGCTAGAGTTGCAATTTGTCAGAGACTTGAGATTGATTGTGAAATTGTTATATTGTATTTGTTTGGTCTCCCAGCACATCGGACATGCTTTGCACGAAGTACATTTGAAATGTCCAACAATTTCAGGTAACTTCCATAGGCTCTGGATCGTTGGTGCCTGTGGAGTCTCCAGCAGTGATCGTACCACCATGTCTCTGACGTTTCTGGCCTTTTTGAAGGCGTGCATGGGGGGTTCAGGGACTTCGAGAATGTCAGCTACCAGGCCCCAATGTTTGTTGACACTTTTTCTTATAATGTTACTCTGAGTACAGAACGTGGTAACGCATATCATGCGTTCATGTGAGGATGTTCGCTTCTTGGGTTCAAGTAGGGTTGATCGGTCCTGGAACCAGGCTCTCTTGCGGGATCGCTTCACTAGACGTTTAGGATAGCCCCTGTCTATCAGGCGATTGATGAGTTCATCTGATTCCTTAAAGAAATCTTCTTTGAGAGAGCAATTTCTGCGAAGGCGCAAAAACTGTCCGAAGGGTAGGTTGTCCCTCAGTCCCCTCGTGTGGTGGCTAGAGTAACGTAGGAGGGAGTTTCTCTCAAATGGTTTGCGGAAGAGGGTGGTATATAAGTATCCATCTTTCTCCTTGATGCTAATGTCTAGGAAGTCAATCGACTCTTTATCCATATGCATCATGAATTTGATGTCTTGAGATTGGTTGTTAAGCCAAAGTAGAAAAGCATGGCGGTTGTCTTCATCACCAGTCCATACCATGAGAACATCGTCGATGTAACGATGCCAAGTTGTGATCATCTCCCTATGTGGGTTGTGTGGTGAGAGGATGCAGTCTTGTTCGAATTCTGACATATAAAGGATAGCCAGGTCCGGGGCGAAGGCAGCGCCCATGGCTACTCCTTTACTCTGTATGTAGTAATTGTTCTGGAAAATGAAAAAGTTCTTGGTCATTGCAATTTCCAGCAATTCAGTCAGAAATTCCGTGGGTACCGGCATAGGTTGTTCCCGTCTATTGAGTATTCTCCTCATGCACTCCAAAGCTGGTCTCTGTGGGATGCTGGTATAAAGTGAGACGATGTCCATAGTGACCAGGATTTGGTTCTGTTTGTCAAATGTTTTCTGGTCGATGAGATTGATGACTTGCATAGTGTCTCTTAAGTACGTTGGAGTGGTTTCTGCTATTGGCTTCAAGAATGCATCAATATACTTACAGAGTGGTTCTATCAATGAGCCACAACCAGATATGATGGGTCGCCCTGGTGGTTTGCTGGGGTTCTTGTGTACTTTAGGTAGCACGTATATAGTGGGTGTCCTTGGTTGATCAACGTTGAGGTACTCGAACTCTTTCTTGGACAGGAATCCCATTTCCAAGGCTTTTGTTGTAATAGTTACAATGTCTTTACGTACTTCTCTGGTGGGATCCCTTGTCGTCGGTCTGTAGCTGACACCGTCAGTAAGTTGGGATAGAATCTCAGCTTTATAGTCATCCACATCCAGTATAACTATTGAGCCACCCTTGTCCGCTGGCTTTATTACCACAGACTTGTTGTTTCTCAGAGCTTCCAGTGCGCTCCTCTCCCCACCGCTGATGTTCTGTTTCACATATTGTTTTTTGTTGATGGTTTTGAAGACATCCCTCATGACTACACTTTCATAGGTTAGTATCTCATGGGATACTGATGCCATTGAGGGCATAAAGGTAGACGGTGGTCGCAGATTTGTAAAAGCAGTCAAGGCTGGAGTGGGTTTATTTTTAAAGAAGAATTTCAGCCTTAGTTTCCTGAAGAACCTTGTAAGTTCAGTTTGTATGTTGAACTTGTTTCTAACTCGGACCAACCCTATTTTGAACTGTGATGCTAGTCATTGTTTGCGTTGTGTCTGTCAGAACGTAAGATGTTGGACACATCTCCTGGTGGATTGCTTTGACATGTGTCCGCTTTAATCTCACCTAGGAGGAGACCAAATGTGCATCATCCCTTCACAGTGCTGGCAGACATGGAGGCTGAGGTCATACAGAAATTCAGTCTGGATCGAGACACCCTCCAAGACCTATGTGCTATGTTGGAGCCCCACCTGCAACCTCGCTGGACATATCCGGATGCATTCACACCAATGTCTAAGGTGATGGCTGCCCTGCATTTCTTTAGCTTCTGGATCTTTCCAGTACACGGTGTCCAGCGCAGGTGGGATGTCACAACCTATGTTCAGCATGGTGCTACGTGATGTACTGTCCGCTATGATGATCTACAAGGACAGATATATCAATTTTCCCAGGAGGCATGAGTTGGCGGCTGTGAAGGGAGATTTTTATGCACTTGGGCATATCCCCAATGTTGTTGGTGCCATTGACTACACACATGTTGGCCTGGTTCCACCACAGGCACATGAGCACATCTACAGGAACAGGAAGCATTTCCATTCCATCACTGTGCAAGTTGTGTGCCAGGCGGATATGATCATCTCACATGTCTGTGCCAAATTCCCAGGCTCGACCCATGACTCGTACATCATGCGTAACAGCATTGTGCCCCGACTGATGGATAATCTGCTTCCGGAGCATGCATGAATTTTGGGTGAGAACGAAGAGTCCACTAGAGTGCTGTGTGTATGACATGCTTTCCTCTGCCACAGTTACATTACAAAGTTGCTCTGTGTATCTCACACCTAGGTGATTCAGCATATCCCAACCTTCCTTCATTGCTGAGCCCACTGCGGAATCCCAAGACCCTGGGTGAAGTCTGCTACAATGATGCCCATGAGAGGACACATCGTGTGGTGGAGCGTCCTATAGGTCTCCTGAAGTCACGTTTCCATTGCCTGGACAAGACCGGAGGTGCACTGATGTACTTGCCCAAGAAGGTGTGTCAGATTGTAGTTGCATGCTGTATGCTCCACAACCTGGCCTTCGCAAGGAGATCCACCTGCTTCTGGATGCTTATGAGCAGCCAAGGCCGCTGCCTGCAAACCAACCCATGTCCAGTGACGAGGATAGTGGAGAGGAGGAAGGTGTTGACCTGCGTCAACAGCTCATCAACCGCTATTTCACCTGAAGGTAAGTGACAATGTACAACTGAGCCATTGCCTGCTGATGTTGTTGGCAAGGTGTATGTGACTGCAGCCTATTGTTGACTCAGTGATGGCTGCCAATGTTTCTGGGACAGGGTAGTTTGTCAAATTTCCAGGATGTTTATGTTGGTACTGTTGCTCATTGTGTGCATATTGGAGTACCTTCATGACAAGTGTTGTGTAATGGCTGTGATGCCAACACCTGACTAGTGAATAATGTTCTGTTGCGTTTTCCTAGGTCCCGTCAGCCTCTGCTCGCCTACATATATTCCATACTCCAGGTACATTGTAATCATGGTGAAGACTGCACATCCTGGAATAAACATGGTGCAGACACAACAACATGGGTGGGTGTGTAAGGAGTGTTTATTTACAATAGGGTCATGTGTCAGGGGGTGAATATTTAAAATAAGGTGATTGGTGAGGCGGTGAGTTGTCAGAGATGGTACATGAGACAATTGAGTAGTCACCACATTGATGTGGTGACCCAGTCCAACAGACGGATGCCATTCACAAGGCAGTGTTTGGGAAGGACAGTCTAAAAAGTGAATGCAGTAGTGAAGAGGGTTGTCATCATGGCTGGCTCTGTGACTGGCTCTTGGCAGCTGATTTTCCATGGGAACCTCCCTGGGTTTTCTTGGGTCGGCCCTTTGATCGTTTGGCAGGGGGGCCTCTGCTGCAGGGCCAGTGGGGTCTGAGGAATGGCCACAGGGAAGGATAGTGAACTGTCATCCTGCGATCCACCAGAGGGAGGTGGAGGTGTTGTTTGTGGCGCAGGCCTGTCCCTCAGTACTGCCACTAGCTGGCCCAAGATGAGCACATGCGGGTGTCATGGACCTCATCAGCAGAAGGAGCTCATGTGAATCTTCCTCAGCCCGGCCCGTTCGTCCCTGGGCCTGTTCATAGGCGCCAAGGACTCTGTTGATGTTGTCCAGGGCTTCGGTCCAGTGTCGGGTTGTCTGTGACTGACCCTTGCCCTCCCACCTGCCCTGCCGCCACGGACCTGTTGCCTCACCACTGTTGGCACCTGCATCCTCTCCCTGCCATCCTCAGTTGTTGGTGGGTGGTGGTCATCCTCTGTGGCAGGGAGAGTGTTGCAGGCAACACTGATGGTGGTGGAGGCCGCACAGACCATTACAGCAGCAGTCTGCGTAGATGTTGGTGCAGATGTGGTAGAGGGACAATCGGGTCTTGGGACCTGTTGCACCCTGGCACACCAGATGGGCCGGCTGCGAGCTCCACGCCCGAGAGTTCCAGTGAGTCCTCATCCGAGAGTCCATGTTTCAGGGGGAGGGGGGGGGTCTGGCTCTTTTGGCAGCTGTTGTTGTCCTCTGCAGTCAGTTCTTGGTCAACAGTTGGACAGAGGGGAAATGGTCATTGAAGGGCACCCCTCTAGCTTGGTGTGAGATGTATCTTATTCACAGGATATACACCACATAGTTTACTAGTATCACATTGTTTATCTGCACACTACTGTGCATCCTGACATGATGTGGAGGTACATGCATTACTTGTCCATGGTGTGACATGTCAGTACATACCATGCGGCACATGCATATTTTGTGATTACAAGGACATGTTGTCATTTAACGACCAGCGCCACAACGACTTTATAAGTGGCATCTTTGTTGCTTACTCTGCCTGGCAGACATTTCATCTGAGCATGAACTAGCCATTGTTATCTCAAGCATACCTTTGTCATGTCATGTGCATTGCTTTATTTGTACTACAGATCATGCCTGCTTTGTTTTTCATATGGTCATTGATGCTCTGCCCACATGGCACTTACACATGGCATTCAGTGCTTTGCATGCTTGTGCACAGAATTAGTGATTCACACTTTGGATGGTGTGACAGTTACATTTGCTTAGCTGTCTGCACACTGTAAGTGGCAATTGGATCTGTGTGAATTGTTGTGGGATGAGAGGGCTGGTGTTGTCATATGGCACCATGTTTTTTTAGAGGAATGGCTGGGTGCATGACCTGTTCTGTTGTCAAATTTAGGTTTGAATTGTGACACATCTGTGTGTGTGTGGTGGAGGGCTCCATACTGCTCAGGGGTGGGACAAGAGAGCATGAGGTGACTACCTACCTGTTAGCTTGAAGTGAACAATGCAATGACTGCCACATGCTTCTGCGTGAGAGGGAGTGCTCCATCCTGCTCAGGGTGGGACAGGGGGCATGGTGGGAGTAGTAGTGCAGGCCTCCCACCCACAAACAGCCCTTCTTGTGAACATGGCTACCTACCTGTTTGGTGAAGGTGAACAATGCAATTGCTGCCACATGCTTCTGGGTGGGAGGGAATGCCCTATCCTGCTCAGGGGTGGGACGGGGGGATGGTGGGAGTAGTAGTGTAGGCCTCCTACCCCCAAACTGCCCTCCTTGTGAAAATGGCTATCTACCTGTTAGGTGAAGATGAACAATACAATGACTGCCACATGCTTCTGGGTGGGAGGGAGTGCTCCATCCTGCTCGGGTGGGACAGGGGGCATGGTGAGAGGAGTAGTGCACGCCTCCCACCCCCAAACAGCCCTCTTTGTGAAAATGGCTACCTACCTGTTAGGTGAAGACGAACAATGCAATGGCTGCCACATGATTCTGGGTTGGAGGGAGTGCTCCATCCTGCTCAGGGCTGGGACGGGGGATGGTGGGAGTAGTAGTGCAGGCCTCCTACCCCCAAACTGCCCTCCTTGTGAAAATGGCTATCTACCTATTAGGTGAAGATGAACAATACAATGACTGCCACATGCTTCTGGGTGGGAGGGAGTGCTCCATCCTGCTCGGGTGGGACAGGGGGCATGGTGAGAGGAGTAGTGCACGCCTCCCACCCCCAAACAGCCCTCCTTGCGAAAATGGCTACCTACCTGTTAGGTGAAGGTGAACAATGCATTGGCTGGCACATGCTTCTGGGTTGGAGGGAGTGCTCCATCCTGCTCAGGGTGGGACAGGGAGCATGGTGGGAGTAGTAGTGCAGGCCTCCCACCCTCAAACAGCCCTCCTTGTGATAATGGCTACCTACCTGTTAGGTGAAGGTGAACAATGCAATGGCTTCCACATGCTTCTGGGTGGGAGGGAGTGTTCCATCCTGCTCAGCTGGGGAACAAGGGGGCATGGTGGGAGTAGTATTGCAGGACTCTCACCCCCAAACAGCACAACATGGGAAGATGGCTACCTACCTGTTAGATAAGGGTGAACAATGCAATGGTTGCCACAGGCTTCTGGGTGGGTGGGGAGTGTTTCATCTTGCTCAGCTGGGGAACAAGGGAGCATGGTGCGAGTAGTATTGCAGGCCTCCCACCCCAAAACAGCACAACCTGGGAAGATGGCTACCTACCTGTTAGATGAGGGTGAACAATGCAATGGTTGCCACAGGTTTCTGGGTGGGTGGGGAGTGCTTCTTCTTGCTCAGCTGGGGAACAAGGGAGCATGGTGCGAGTAGTATTGCAGGACTCCCACCCCCAACAGCACAACCTGGGAAGATGGCTATCTACCTGTTAGATAAGGGTGAACAATGCAATGGCTGCCACAAGCTTCTGGGTGGGTGGGGAGTGCTTCATCTTGCTCAGCTGGGGAACAAGGGAGCATGGTGCGAGTAGTATTGCAGGCCTCCCACCCCCAAACAGCACAACCTGGGAAGATGGCTACCTACCTGTTAGATGTAGGTGAACAATGCAATGGCTGCCACATGCTTCTGGGTGGGTGGGGAGTGCTCCATCTTGCTCAGCTGGGGAACAAGAGAGCATGGTGAGACTAGTGTTGCAGGCCTCCCACCCCCAAACAGCCCTCCTTATGAAAATGGCTACCTACATGTTAGGTGAAGGTGAACAATGCAATGGCTGCCACATGCTTCTGGGTAGGAGGGAATGCTCCATCCTGCTCATGGATGGGACAGGGGGCATGGTCGGAGTAGTAGTGCAGGCCTCCCACCCCAAACAGCTGTCCATGGCAAGATGACTACCTACCTGTTAGATGATGGTGAACAATGCAATGGCTGTCAAAGGCTTCTGGGTGGGAGTGAGTGCTCCATCCTGCTCAGCTGGGGAACAATGGGGGCATGATTGGAGAAGTATTGCAGGCCTCCCACCCCAAACAGCCCTCCTTGTGAAAATGGCAACCTACCTGTTAGATGAAGGTGAACATTGCAATGGCTGCCACATGCTTCTGGGGGGTACTACATCCTGCTCAGATGTGGTACCGGGGTGCCGGTTGGGAGTTGTAGTGCAGGCCTCCCACCCCCAAACTGCCTTCCCTAGGAAGATGGCTACCTACCTGTTAGATGAAGGTAAACAATTCAATGGCTGACACTTTCTTTTGGGGGAGGGAGTGCTCCACCCTGATCAGGGGTGGGACAGGGCTGCATGGGGTGAGTTGTAGTGCTGGCTGCCTGTACACATGCAACCCTGGGAATTTTGCAGGCTACCTTTGGGGTGATTTAGATGGAGTGGATGTTACATCTGTGAGACCTGTGTTGGGTATTGTGGTGCATATGAATGTACTTGGACTTAGGGGGTGTAGCTTTGTAGTTGTGCAAGACAGTACATGGCAGTGTAATGGTTTACATTTCTTTGTCCTTACCAGCCTGCACGCACCCGGCTATCCCTGTGAGACTCTCTGGATGCAGTATGGCAAGCACCTTCTCCTCCCATGAAGTGAATGCTTTTGGTGGGATGGGAGGGCCACCGCCAGTCCTCTGAGCCAGCTCATGGTTCTTCTTCCTCTTTTCTTTCACAACCCTCTTCAGGTTATGCCACCGCTTCATGATTTCATTTCTGGAGCGTGGGGTGGTCCCTACTGCATTGACCTTGTCGACTATCCTTGCCCACATTTGTGCTCTTGTGACTAATGGTGTCTGTTGGACTAGGCTACCAAAAACGTGTGGTTCTACTCTGATTATCTCATCTACCATGACTGACAACTCACTCTTTGTGACTTTGGGCATTTTCTATGGTGCCATGGTGTGTGATGTGCTAATGTTTTGGGGTGTAGTGTGAGAGTGGTGGGGGTGGTGTAGGTGGAGTTTGTGTGTGGTGTGCTCGTGTGATGTGTGCAGGTTAGCCTCTCCTTTGTCCTCTGGTGTTGAGCCCTTCAGTTGTGGAGTATTGCAAAGGATTCTGGTCAGGGAAGCGGCTGGTTTTATGCTCCGCTATGTGAGTAAGTCAAGATGGGGTATTCCCGTCAGGTATGTTGTGTGGGTTGTCCTGGGAATGGTACTTTTTGAATTTGCCATGGGGGTGTGTCTTAGGGATGTGTTTGGTGTTTTGGGGGCAAGGATAGTTTGCTGTGTGCACTTGGTGGCCTTCTTGTTATTTTTTTCTGTTGACCGCCATTTTTTTCATGGAGGGTCCGCAGTGATGGTTATGCTACAGGCCTTCGGTCAGGTCACCCATTCATCCCTGTTTGAGACCGTGGTGGTCTTATACAGCGGTTGGATTTTTTTGGTGGCTGATCCTAATTGGACAGCCAGTTTTGCTGCGGGACAGGTGGATGGTTGATTTCCGCTACCATGGTGGTCGGGGTGGTTTTCCGACCACCATCATAATATACCCCTAAGCTCTGACTGTTATAGCCCATAGCCAGTGATTACTAAACAATTTTTGCAAATGGTCCAAAATGCTTCAGTTAGACTTGTTATTACAAATCCTGAACTGTTTGGTATCTCAGGGACTCAAAGAATTGAACCAGCTTCCTGTTCAACAAGCAGATCCCGTTAAAAGCCTTGACCTTGGCTTTCAGAACATTTTATCTTAAAGGTCCTAGGACCCAAAGGACCTTGATATGCTCTGATTCAAACTTGCTAGCAATCCCTTCTTTCAGGCTTAAAACAAGAGGAGGAACATATTTTGCTGTGTTTGGTGCTAAAGCCTGGAACCAGCTTCCCAGATCACTGAGATTCATGGAGATTGAATCTGCTTTTAAAAATGTCTGAAAACCTGTCTCTTTACCTTACCTGATAAGGTATGTAAATGGCTGACTGAATGATTTTAGTTTTGGTTCAACCCTGGTCTGTGAATGTTCATGTTCTTTTTACCAGTAGGTTTAGTAAATTGGTCTGGTATCTTAAACAGCACTAGGATGCTCTGTTCTGAGTGACAGTGCGCTTTATAAATACCTACCTTGTTTGGGTAGAAATAAATTCTTATTAGTAAAGTGAAAGCTAACCACTGTGTTACCTTGTAAATCCTGAGTTTGTGCTTCTCCAGACCAAGCACTCTTAAAGAAGGCCTACCAGTGTGGATGACGGGTCTTACTTACAAGCTCCATTGCGCCGCCAGTGCGTCACTTTTAATATGGGGAAAAAGTGATGTACAGTGGCGCAAGGGGGTTTTAAATAAGCCCAGACATGTGAATCCTGTATCATGTAGTCCCCTTTGTCTTATGTAACATTTTCAATAGACTTATTTACACATGTATGAGTCATTGGGGCCCATTAGCATGTCGGGCAGATCGCCACCGCCCGCATGGCATTGCGGTGGTGATCCGCCCGACATTTATGCCTGCCTGCATGCCAATTCCCCCGCCATATTACTATGGCGGGGGGACCCGGCATACGGAAAGACCGTCTGCCGGTTTGCCGCTGGTAGGCAATCCGCCCGATTGCCTACCGGGCGGAAAAACAGTTAATATGGTGGCGGTGTCAGGTAGACACTGCCATCCATATTATGATGCATGCGGGATGTTGCCTTTCCGTGGCGGCAATGCCACCACGGAATGGCAGGCGGTTCTCGCCATTGGGGGCCCGTAGCGGGCCCCCAGGGATTCTGGGGGATGGGGGTGCACATGGGGGGTACCTTCCATGCACAACATGGCAGGCATCGCGCGGTGCCTCTAGACCAAAAAAGGAAGGTACGCAGTTCCCCAGGTTAAAAGGGAAAGGGACGGATAAATCAAAGTGAGTGGAAGGCAAACAGGAGGGGAGTCCTCCTTGTTGGAACTAGAGGCCTCACACACCCAGCAAGCTAGGTGTTATGCTTCATCATATGGGCTCGCTCCTCGTCGGGTCGGTGGTGCAATACCCTTCGGGCACCCATAAAGGGGTTCTTTAGCGGAGATCTTTTGTTCCTGCCGTATGGTGCCGTGAATGTGAGGGCCCTAGTGGAGGGGTGGTGGTTTAGTTCGTGTGTGTAGATGTGCGTTAGTGGTTAAAAAAGGTTGGGTTGAGGTGAAAAGGATTGAGAGAGAAAGGTTGTCTATAAAAGCTCTAACAAATGGATGAATAGAAGTGTGTAAGTGCCTTGAGGCCTATATTTAGACTATATTGGTGCAAGCACTCTATTTCAAGTACTCAAAAGGCCCATCGGTTCACCCAATCACCCATCGGTTCACACAATCACCCAATCAACCTCAAAGCAGCTTTCGGAGAAGGAAAATGCGACATGCACTTACAGTGCAAGAGGGCCTATAGCACCTTCAATACACCTTGTTAAACACAAAAACTACCTTGAAAATAGAAGAGAAGTTGGACATGGATGGCTGAGCCATTAGATAAAATAATTCATAGAACCAGATGACAGAATATAACTTTTTTCCATTAAAGATTCTGTTTAAATAGTATCTTATGAATGGTTTCAAGGCACTAAGAACATAAAAAAAAACTTAACATGTATATTCTATCATAAATATTTATGTTACAGCTGCAAGGGAAAGTGCTACAGAAATGCCAAAATAATAATACAATGTAATGGTGTTGCTCATTTATATTTTAAAGGAAACTTGCATGACCTCTCCTTTGTAGTAGTTAAGTGTGTGACAAGGTACCGCTGCAGTCTATTTGGCAATGGGGAGAGATATGCTAATGGAGCCATTCATCCGTTTATTTGTCCCCCACCAAGTCTTGAATTTACATCTTTCAAGTAAGCGGGGTAGTGAGAGACCACTGGGGGCCACAAGAAGCAATTAAAAAAACAAAGCCTCCTCTACTTTTGAATGATGTAAAGTATTAGAGTCCAGTCAGATAAGAATATTCTGTATCATGAAAACTGCATCAGCCGGGACTAGAGCACAGGAGACAGGTGAAGCATGGGGTGTGAAGCCCTTTTCGTGCAAAGCATATTACAGCACTTGGATTCAGGAAAGGAGACATCTAGAATTTAAGTCAACAGCCCATTTAAACTTTATTTGTTTTTCAGTCCCTGTGCTTTTATTGGACTGAAAAACGACTGCATCAGTGTCTCTTTTTGAACTTCAGGGTTGTTTGTCCCCCTTGTCCCTCCCCCATTGTCCCCTGTGTCTTCCTGCCTCCAGAATCTTGTGGGGATAAATCCCCTGCCTACCTTACAGTTCCTATTCTGATGCAACTGACATATGGCATTTGCGACAATGAGTGACAATGTCTTGCCGTTTTGGTGAACCAGTGTGGATGGTAACCATAAGGTCCCACAGATGGTCCAGCTGCAGATGATAATGCACCACCTTCTCTATCTGTTATCACCCTGTTATACGTCCTTGTATGTATGTTTTTTAGGTGTTTCCAAATACAGGATGTGTTTTGTGAATACGTCTTCACCATACCACTTGACAGATTTTTCCTGCAATACTTGTATCTGACACATTTTGGAAGAAATGTATTTTCTTCTGAAGGGATGGAGAAATATTTTCAAACATCTGAGAAATTCTTTGGAGGTGGTAAGTCTTCTTCTTCGTCCTGCTCTTTCCCTTCTCTTCTCCCTTCAGCAGAAGACATCTTAACTTTCAAACTCTCTTCTTTTGAAGGAAAGCCAGATAAATGATGGAGCTGTCATTTTTAGTCTATCTCCAGAGAGATGGTGAAACCCAAATAACTGATTTAGGGCGTGGTTTGCAATTTGGATGGGTGGAGACTTACTGTATCCAATGAGAAGTTGAGGTTTGGGTATGCTCCTGGAATTGCAGTGGATTTGTGGTGGCATTGCAGCAGATCTGCTGATCCATGAAATTAATATAAAAAAGAGAAAGACATGCTGTATTGCATTTATAGAATGTTTGCAAAAGTTTGCTTACGTTGATTTGTTAATTGTTAGTTTTTAAATGTATAATAAGAATAAATGTGTTAATAAAATGTATTTATAAACTTATAAAAATGTATATTACTAAACATAGAAATTCACTGAAAATACACAAAGGTTATAGGGACGTTATAGTTAGGTTCAGAATTTACCCATATGAAACTATAGAATTTTAGCAGTTATAGTTACCTGAGTTAGCTATAACTTAAAACCCCCACAATGCACTGTTTCTGACCTCCCATATTACATCACTCATGACATGATCAAACATCTCAAATGACATCACTGATGACTTCATCCAGCAAAGTAAACTCCAACATACTTCATAAAATACCATTTACATTTTAATAAGAAGATGATACGGGTGAGAGATGTACAGCACAGAGCCCACTGTAACATTATCAACTACTACACTCACTTATCACAGACATTTCTTAGTGGACAGTCATGTCTCTTCTGAAACTCCACTTTAAACACTGTTCAAGCCCTTATGTGTTCTCATGGTTTGCAGGATGTTTGGGGGAGCAAACTACCTTTCAATGACGGCTATACATATTTTTCTAATCCAGCCCAGAGATATACAAAATTGGATTATTTTTTTATTTCTTCATCTGAACTATCAAAGGTTGGAATTACAAAACTCCCCAGATTAGTTTCGGATCCCAATCCTTTAATATTATCTTATGATTGTGGTAGTATGGAAAGGAAAATAATTCCCTGGTCTTTTGAGAAGAAATTACTTACAGATAAAAGGTTTACAGATCACCTTAAAAAATTGACTATTGAATTTTTTGCAGCAAACAGATATAGCACTTCTAGAAACATGGTATGGGAAACATTTAAGGCGGCCTTGAGGGGGAGACCATCAGCTGCTCTGTAAGGCTTAGAAGAGAAGATCGGGAACAGGTGGATGCCTTATTATTGAAGCTTGGGAAAGCGGAAGAACAGCATGTAAGGGATATAGCCACTGGAGGGGAGAGCGACGAAAGTCAAAATATACTCTTAGCAGTGAAAGCCGCACTTCAAAAGGAGGTAACCCATAAAGCTATAGGGGAGTTCCAGACCGCCAGGGCTAAGAGATACGAAACCGGGGAGCAAGCAGGGAGAGCTCTCGCCCTCCGACTAAAGCAGGTAAAGGCTAAGAACGTAATTGCCCATATTGAAGAAGATGAGAATGAGTACACTGAAGTTAAAGACATAATTAGGGTTTTTGAAAACTTTTACCAAAGGCTTTATGAATATGAAATACCAGGTAGAAAACCGGCGGAGGAATGGCGAGATAGAGGCCCCGATTGGATGAATTAACTAAAGAAGATCTAGATCAAGACATTTCATCTAAAGAGGTCAAAGAAGCTTTGCGGGAACTAGCCCCAGGAAAGGCGTCAGGCCCAGACGGGATCCCCCTGGAAGTCTACAAAGCTATTGAAGCCGAAATTTCACCACTTTTAGTAGATCTATTTAACGGGGTTTTGTATTCAGGGGTGGTTCCGAACTCCTGGAAAGAAACAAATATAATAATTTTTCATAAGAAGGGGAACCGACGGAAAAACCAGGATCTTACCGCCCTATAACCCTGATAAACTCAGATATAAAACTATATTAAAAAATTTGGGCCAAAAGATTGAGCAGGGTCATTGGCGGTCTCGTATCCCCATGGCAGCATGGGTTTGTCCCTGGTCGTGGTACCACGGACCATATAAATAGGGCAATAGCATTGTTTGACGCCCAGGCTGCCACGGGGGGTGAGATTGCCATGATCCTGCTCGATGCAGAGAAGGCCTTTCATCGCGTCGCCTGGAGCTTTCTCTGGGATGTCTTGGCCGGGAGAGGTTTTGACCCTAGAATTATTGATTATTGGAGCTCTCTGGGCAATGTACGTTGATCCTGTAGTAAGGGTAATGGTCATGGGCTAGAAATCGGGGGTAATTAATATCAAGAGAGGGACACGTCAGGGCTGCCCTTGCTCCCCTATTCTTTTTGCCCTGTACATCGACCCTCTTATGCAGGAGATATTGGCAAACCCTGAGATAACTCCGATGATTTGTAATGGCTATTCTAATAAAATTTTTGCTTACGCCGATGATCTTGCTGTGATCACCACCAATCCACAGCAGGCTCTTCCTATCTTGGAGCAGATGGCTAAAGTTTTTGGCTCGGAATCGGGTTACTTACTAAACGAATCTAAAACGCAGATCATCTGCTCTAAGAACATTATTAAATCTGATTATCGATTTGTGGATTCTGCCATGTATTTAGGAGTTAAGATCAACGCTTAGGTGGAAAAAATAGTTGAGGAGAATTACCCCCCACTTATAAAGGTTATTGAAAAAGAACTTAAGAGAATTGATGTGCTGCATCTCTCTTTAATAGGAAGGGTGAAGACCCTAAAAATGCTAATGTTTCCCAGAGTGCTGTATCTGTTTCGTGCCATCCCACTCGTAATAGAGGATAAAATAATGAAAAATCTAGAATCCACCTTTATAAGATTTGTTTGGCAATACGGCAGGAAAAGACGGTCTACCAACCTCATGTCCCTTCTTAGGGAAAAGGGTGGGCTGGCCCTCCCGAACTTAAGATTATATCATTGGACCTGCCTCCTGATTCAAATGTCTATCCTGGTTCAATCCGATTTTGATATCGGGCTCGAGGCTCAAGACGGACAGGGCCCGCCACCGATCTTTAGAATGTTGTTGGGTGGCAAGGCACCTAGTCTTTTGCTTTGTGAGATTGAATGGCGATTTTACAAAAAAGCACGTTTAAAGACTCTATCTCCCGCTTGGCTAGTCTGGAAATCTATCTTGAGATTTTTTAATGTTCCAAAATTGAACCCTTACTTACTCTTGTGTAACCCTAAAAATTTTTCCCCAACTTAGAACAGATAGAAACTTTCAGGCTTCGAAAGGAATGGGGATCATTACCTTGGGAGATATCTTGGAGGGCGATAAGATATTGGGGTTCGAGATATTGCAAGATAGATTTGGCATCCCTGGGAGCCATTGGCTCCTATATGGCCAAATATCTCGTACTATGGCGGCTTTAAGACCAAGGGTGCCGTCATCTGTCCACTTCCCTTTGGTTCAGATATTAGCAAGAGGCTGTAAGAAGATCAAGACTGTATATAATTGCTTAGCTGAGAGAATTCAGGATGACATTGAGAAGATGGAATCTAACTGGGCCTTAAAATTGGGAGATTCAGACGTCGATCAAGACCTGGCCCTCTTACTGAATAAACAGGGGGCATATTACCAAGCAATAGCGATAATTATCGCTATTGCTTGGTTAGAGACAACATTTTACCGCTGAGCTGCGGCCATTTTTATCGCAGATAAACCTTGGTATTACCAAGGTTTATCGCAAATGCGATTAAAAACGGCCGCAATGCATGAATATCGCTGAAAAGTCAGCGATATTCATGCATTACCAAGCTAATGCTCTTAGCCATGTTATCCATCTCCCATTGGATAACATGGCTAAGAACTGCTCAGGGCAGGTGTTAGCTTTTGGAGATATTCGCGCTTAGCGCGAATATCTCCAAAAGTTGGTAATAGGAGATAGCGATGTTAGCGACTGTTTCCAGTCGCTAACATCTTGGCACGCCCACTTTGCATGTCATTAGTGATAAATATCACTGACATGCAAAGTGGGGCCCAAGATGGTCGCTATCTTCTACTAGCTGTCGCTAACTGGTGTTAGCGACAGCTAGGTAATAGGGAGATAATTTTATCTCCGCTTTCTTGGCTTTTAAAGCCAAAAAAGCGGAGTTAAGCCCCCTTGATAATATGCCCCCAGGTTTTTAGAGCCTCCAATCTTCGGGCACAACATTTTAAAACAATATTTAATCTGTACCATACACCGGCTAAGCTATGTGCCTGGGGATTAAGGGAAAATGATAACTGCCCCAGATGCAACGAAGGCCAAGCAGATATTGTGCATATGTTCTCGCAATGCAATCGGTTGGATCCTATCTAGAGAGAGATAATGAAATTATGGATTCTGCCATGTATTTAGGAGTTAAGATCAATGCTTAGGTGGAAAAAATAGTTGAGTAGAATTACCCCCCACTTATAAAGGTTATTGAAAAAGAACTTAAGAGAATTGTTGTGCTGCATCTCTCTTTAATAGGAAGGGTGAAGACCCTAAAAATGCTAATGTTTCCCAGAGTGCTGTATCTGTTTCGTGCCATCCCACTCGTAATAGAGGATAAAATAATGAAAAATCTAGAATCCACCTTTATAAGATTTGTTTGGCAATACAGCAGGAAAAGACGGTCTACCAACCTCATGTCCCTTCCTAGGGAAAAGGGTGGGCTGGCCCTCCCGAATTTAAGATTATATCATTGGACCTGCCTCCTGATTCAAATGTCTATCCTGGTTCAATCCGATTTTGATATCGGGCTCGAGGCTCAAGACGGACAGGGCCCGCCACCGATCTTTAGAATGCTGTTGGGTGGCAAGGCACCTGGTCTTTTGCTTTGTGAGATTGAACGGCGATTTTACAAAAAAGCACGTTTAAAGACTCTATCTCCCGCTTGGCTAGTCTGGAAATCTATCTTGAGATTTTTTAATGTTCCAAAATTGAACCCTTACTTACATATGTTCTCGCAATGCAATCGGTTGGATCCTATCTAGAGAGAGATAATTAAATTTTGGGAGGGGCTGCTAGGTCTTGTCATCGATCTATCCCCTACATTGATGTTACTCGGTACAGATTCAAAGCTAAGTCTGGGGAAGGATGAAGAGGCATTAGTTTTTATATCAGTTGCCGTACTCCGGATCCTGATTTCTGCAGGGTGGAAGGACGTTGTTGCCCCGTCCTTTCAGATGTGGCTCTCCAGATTGTTGGGGGTTCATAATATTGAGTCTTTGTCTTTATGAATTTAAAGTGTTCTGAATTTAATTATGGTACCTCTGGCCACCCAGTTGTTGTGACGTAATGCTCCTTTTATTCTCCCCCCGCTCAGAACTTTTATTGTTGAATATTTATTGCAGATTACTTGTAATTATATGAACTTGTTGTGTGAGCTATTAACATTCTGTAATATTGAATTCTTTATGTCCTTTTATTGTACCTCAATCCCAATAAAAATATATATAAAAAAAAAAGAAAATACCCAAAGGTTATAGGGACGTTATAGTTCGGCTCAGAATTTACCCATATGAAACCATAGAATGTTAGCAGTTATAGTTACCTGAGTTAGCTATAAACCCCCACAATGCACTGTTTCTGACCTCCCATATTACATCACTCATGACATGATCAAACATCTCAAATGACATCACTGATTACATCATCCAGCAAAGTAAACTCCAACATACTTCATAAAATACCATTTACATTTTAATAAGAAGATGATACGGGTGAGAGATGTACAGCACAGAGCCCACTGTAACATTATCAACTACTACACTCACTTATCACAGACATTTCTTAGTGGATAGTCCTGTCTCTTCTGAAACTCCACTTTAAACACTAATGACCAAAGTAAAACGTCCAACTGAATAGACTAGCCTATTTCAAACCTCAACAGCCACCTTTCGTGAACCTGGATAGAGTTTTTTGTGCGAATGCCAGATTTACACAACCCACTACAACATACAACCAGTAAAGAGGTCTTAGAGGACAAGCCACTGTGCCACAAAACACTAGTAAAATATATTTACTCTAACATTGAAGAACATGGGTATATATGATTATGATTTGACAACTCTCACTGTTTTGTTAGGAAGAAAAATTCTGAACAATTCAAAAGTAAAGAGCCTCATCACTTCCTTCTTGATATTCTCATTGCCACTTTACTCATCATTCTCGGAAACAGCAAGCATAAACGTACTGTTGGTGCTTTTACTTTTGCCAAAACATTATATGATGCACATTATTAATTGTATTGACATATATAAGACAACCACAATAAAAATGATTGCAATAATTGATTTAAATAGTCTCATTCCCATGGTCTGAAGATTACCACCAGCAATGCCCAGATGTTGCCGGGACTTAGATCTAGCCCACTCAGTATCTCGTGTAGGGTTTGGGCCTTTTCTTTAATGGCATCTATCTGCTTATGTATTCTTAGGGAAGTGTTAGGAAGATGAGTGTAATCTTAAGTACCTACAAAAGTGCAACCACCCACCCCATTGGCTGGCAAAATATAATGTAAAGCCATTTTGTTCTAAATTAGCATCTTGACAGGCCATATAGTTGCTCTGTCCCCTGTCCCTAGTCCATAAGCTTTTGCAGTAGATTAATCAATTTCTTTTAAAATCTTTGAATATCTTAGTACTTCATTGAAAGCAGTCATCATCCTGTATATATTGCAAGGCAGACAAAAACATAATATCAGTTTTCAAACAGCTCACCAACCCCTCCTTTGCTATAAAGGATGATTCATAAAGGGTTTCATATCAGGAATAATTTGTCCTGGATAGCAAGCCTCAGTTCAGTCTCAGTCCAACCAAGGTAGGCACGTGACCCACATATGAAATATGCATGCCCTCCTTACTGGTGACACTTATGAAACAATAGTCTTTGTGGGGAACGGTAATCAAAGGGAGGACATTTGAATGGAATATTCTTTAATGTTAAGTCACTGGAGACATTTGCTTTTGTGTGCTAGCAAATAAATCCTCGCTCATTCATTGCAAG
This sequence comes from Lissotriton helveticus, assembly GCF_964261635.1. NCBI lineage: Eukaryota > Metazoa > Chordata > Amphibia > Caudata > Salamandridae > Lissotriton > Lissotriton helveticus. Next base: position 1,208,173,995 of record NC_136057.1, read on the forward strand.
ATGATTCATATCTGGCATGTTCTGATTCAAAGGACTGTTAAACTTTTCACTTTTCAGCACCTGGTTAGGAAGTGGGGGAGATGCTAGCATATTCTGGCAATTGGTGTCTATTGGAAATGAGCATCATTTGCATGGTATTCCCCCAGATTTTTTGCTTACTTCTGTTGAGGCTCACTGACTCTGAATATCGACCACCAAAATATTCCCATACACAAATGTCGAGTTTTTAATATTGATGTAAAAAATATCGACATCCTATATTTATTATTGTAAGTACAAAAGTATAGTTGTACAAAATATCGATTTAATATGTATATAAAAAATAATATTAAATATATAAAAAATAAAATTAACTTTATAAAAATACATTAGATTTCATATACAGTTTAATAAATATAACAAACAAATTGAATACAAATAAATTAAACATTCGGATATAAAATGTAATATATATTACCTACTGGCGGTCGCGAGTAGGTATATATAGTTAGGATTTTTTCTCTATGGGTTTTTTGAAAATTCTATGTCTGATAACTTTGGCGTTTGTGGACGGAATTGGCTGAAATTTTCAGGAAAATGGCACATTTTGTTTCTGAGCAGCCCTTGAAAATTTGGGGGGGTTCGTCCAGTGGGGGCCGAGAAAAAAGGGGGGTCCCAAAACATGTTTTTAACATTGAGTTTTCCATAGGGCGGTTGGCCTCACTTTTAGCCCGAACGGCTGAATGGATTTGCACGAAACTTGGCAAAATTGTAGGGACTGGTAGCCCGATGTGCCTTTTGTAGGTCTCAATATATGTGCTCCAGTGGATTTTGAGAAATTAACGTTTAAAAAAAGATATATATCTGTAACAGCGGACCGGGCAGCGGCCCAGGACGCGTACTTTTCGCGCAACGGAGCTTTGTGAAGCGAAGCTGATTGGTTCTCTGGCGTCTGTCAACATTCCAAACAGTCCGTAGCGGCCGCCATCTTGTCTCTCGGTAGGATCGAGAGACAAGAGGAGGCCAAAGCGAAGGGGCAAATGACCATAAGGGGGAATAGTAGATCCTCGCTGACCCCCTAGGTTTGATGTGGAGGTTTTAAAAGGGCCCCGCGGGGCAAAAAAAAAAAATAATAATAATAATCGAACGGCTGAATGGATTTGCACGAAACTTGGCAAAATTGTAGGGACTGGTAGCCCGATGTGCCTTTGCTAGGTCTCAATATATGTGCTCCAGTGGATTTTGAGAAATTAACGTTCAAAAAAAGATATATATCTGTGACAGCGCTCCGCCTCGCGTAACGGAGGTTTGCGAAGCGGATTGGTCATTCTGTCACTGGGCTATAGTTGGGCTACATCTGGCTGATATTTGGGCTACATTTGTTTTTTTGTGTGTCTGGCGGCCATCTTTGGGCTACATTGGGCTACATTGGGCTTCATTGGGCTACATTGGGCTACATTTGGGCTCCAACATATATATAGGCCAATGTAGCCCAATATATATTTTTCAAAGTTAATTTTTGTAAAAACCACTGGAGCATATATCTTGAGACATAGCAAAGGCACATCGGGCTACCAGTCCCTACAATTTTGCCAAGTTTCGTGCAAATCCATTCAGCCGTTCGAGCTAAAAGTGAGTCCAACCGCCCTATGGAAATGAAGGAAATGAATGGGTAATTTGTAATTAGCAAATAGCTAATCGCAAACTAGGAATGGTAAAGAATCGCTATTTATTCCTTAAAGTTCGCTATTTAGGAAATGCAAAAAACTTTGATGATACATATGGCGGTTCATCTCTAACAAGATAAGAAGCATAGGGATACATTTATGATGACTGGCGCATCACCAGGGATGTGTTAGTCATTCTGTGCCGCTGTTCCGTCACCTATGGTGTGCTGCATTTACAATGCGGCGCATCATGGGGCAAAAACAGCACAGATGCGTGATGTATCTGTGCCGTAAAGGTGGCGCATTGCTGGAGTTGTATCGCAAGTGTGATGAAGCTCCAGCAAGGGTCGGGGGTGCCCCTGTCGCAGGGTTTCTGTTCTCACACAGAACTGTGGACAGAGGATTGGAACCTCGGCGAATTAGGGTGTCCCAAAACTCACGTTAGTAATCAAAAACTCCTTAGCAAGCTAGGTACAGTGTCACATTGGATATAACAAACTCTCAATGTTTAGACAATCCAGAATATGAACTTATAGTACCTCAGGATACGTGGAACTCATGAACAGTCGGTCGTTATATATTTCTTAGAAACCAGAACATGGAGTTAAGAAGAACACATGTGTATTTGAAATGTTTATTTACTAATGCCGTCTTCTGAGGCGTAGTATCTTAGATTATACAAGTACACATATTATCAGTAGCAAAATTACCAGCATAGTCAGTAGTACATAAAAAGCGAATGGTGACAGTATGTTAACATGCTGTAAATGAATAAGAGTTAGCAACACTTATAAGCAGCCGCGGGCCGTGGAGGGAGTTACGGTGAGGCAGGGAGGCGGGGAGGGGGAGAAGCAGGGTGGAGAATACAAGTACACATATTATCAGTAGCAAAATTACCAGCATAGTTACTAGTACATAAAAAGCGAATGGTGACAGTATGTTAACATGCTGTAAATGAATAAGAGTTAGCAACACTTATAAGCAGCCGCGGGCCGTGGAGGGAGTTAGGGTGGGGCAGGGAGGCGGGGAGGGGGAGGGGCAAGGTAGAGAGGGCTCCACCCTGCTTCTCCCCCTCCCCGCCTCCCTGCCTCACCGTAACTCCCTCCACGGCCCGCGGCTGCTTATATCTCACCCTCCCTAATACACATATTATATTATTTGCTAAGAAGGTCTCTTTGTGTTGGTTTAGGGCGTGCCCATACTTTAGTGTCTTAGATTTGAAGGAATCACATCAGCATACACCAGCTCTCTCTTCATGTGAACCGCATCAACTGTTGTGTATGTGTGTTCGGCAAAGCAATATAAAACCCGCCTCATGCCCAGAATTGGCAGAAGTTGCACTTATGTTATGAGTATGAAGTCGTGGAGATCAGACCTCATAACAATTCTGTATCGTGTTGTTCTTGAAACTTTAGCACTCGCTGTACAGATATAGTTTAACAAGCAAAGCAGATAGTAGAGCAACAACATATTATTCTCATGTAAACCACGATGAACTACTAGGTGGAAAGCTAAAGCAACAACTAAGTGTCGTGTGCAGAAGTTGCAAAAAAGGAAAAATGGCGTTTAAACCGGTAATGAGCCCATGCTAACTTAACACGGTGTAAAGATATCCAGGACCTAGATGACACCTCCCCATGATCCGGAAACGAACTGAATAAGATAATAGAAGTGCCATCTCATGAGAGCAGATTGCAAGTTTATATGTGGACGGTCCGCAAGGTAAAGCATTAAAAACTAGGAAAATTTAATGCTAAAGAAAAATAAAACAGCCAAGTACTTTATCGAGTCTTAAGCCAATAGGCAAGGTAAATAATAAAAACTTGACAAATAAGTCAATGAATTGTCAATGAAATGCTAGTACTCAGCATATCAAACATGAAAAAGGTCTATGACATAACTGTGTATGCAAAATAAGCTGCAACAGCCTCCAATAGGAAGTCACCGTCTTCATCCGAAAACAGTTCAGCCATCCAATTTAAAAGCGGAAAAGAACATACGTGCTCTCCCAGCACCGGATCCTCTATCACCATCAGAGGACAGCTCGGTGGGTTTTCAAGAAAGCTCTGTTCCAAGAAAGACTGTGCTGCCGCCAGTAAATTCCAGGGACCAAGTAGTCCATGCATCAATGCCACAGCCATAATCCTTTCGCCAGGACAAACCAACTCGTGAGTAATGATAGGAGTCATCAGCTGATTAAAGTCGACGTCAGGAGAAACCGGTCCGCAGAGACACAAATCAATGGCCCAATCGAAATCACAGGTCAGGCAGTGAAATACAGGCTGGACACAGGTGAAGTAGGAGAATCGAAAAGATAATCCATATGCCGTGCTTAATATCGCCAACGGCATTGTGCCATAATATTCTAGCATGCGATTGCGGAACAGTGTCAGCAGCTGCAGGGTGGGAGGTTGCATAGGAGGGACATCCATATTTAAAAATGTAAAAAAGCACAAGAGCGTCCGCTGGTAATGCAAGTAAAAATGCCAATCCACGAACCAGAGTGGAGAAAATAGAATGAAAGGAAGCAGGGATGACTCCAAAGATTTTCTCAAATGAAGTCACGAGACCACTGGTAACAACTTTAAAAAAGTGCGCCAGGGTCTTTGTGGAGGATGCGTTAAAGATAGTCGGAACCATCTTGCTGAAATTGAAAGGCAAATCTGAATTAAAAGTATTCCTTTTATCGTAACAGTAAGTGAACGGGTTATTTGCTGCAGAAATGTTCTATTTCCTCCCACACATGAACATAGGGAGTTTTCAATCTGGCCACAAATACCAACCTTGGGACAGATTTCAACGGCATGGCAAGAATAAGAGCTCTTTTGTCTCAGAGAGAGGTGGCCTTGAGTTCGGCCCGTGAAACTTTCGTGCTTCACATAGAGAACACCCGTACAGAGGTGCAGACCCTTTTCAATTAACTCAGAACAATCTTCATTATTGAGCATCAAATAACTACCATTTTCCAACAACTTGAACGTGGGGATGATAGCAGGAACTGGCGTGCCTTGCAACACGCAAGCCATATTTGGTCGGTGTTTGTTGCATGAACCGTGTAACTGTATGTGCCTACACATTAGTGAATGATCTGGCGTCTCAGTGCATTCCTCTCCATTCAGATAAACTTCTTGATCATCTTTGAAACATCTGTATGTGTATGGAAGCGACCAGACCTCATGAAGAAAAGCACTACCTAAAGGTTCATAACGACCTATTGGTATATATTTCATACAATTTGAAAACTTATATAAAGCAAAAGGCAGCGTTATTAAACCGTGGATAAGGCACGTTGCCAAAAAACCCGCAATCCTCTGCTGATGATGTCACTGAGCATGTCATGAATGATGTAATATGTGACATCATCAGCAGTGGATTACGGGTAATAGTATCTCTAGTTTACTCCCCTATAGCTGTCTTTCTTTTAACATAAGTGTCTGTTTCCTTCCCTTATACTTACTGTTTTTGGTTCGCTTCCGGTTCGCGTACCGGCGAGCGAACTGGGAAGCGAACTAAGAGAAATAGAGGTTGGCACAGTTCCAAATATTGTACCAATTTTTTAATAACGGGGAGGTAGTTCTGAAAAGAACTTTTTTTTTATTGTTTTTGTTGTTTTATATTTTTTTTATTATTTTTCGGAACTTTTTTTACTTTTTTTTTACTTTTTTTGAATTTTTCTGAACAGTTTTATATTTTTTTGGGTTTTTCTTGGAGGGGGCAATGAAAACGATTCATTGTAAAGGGCTCAACAGGAGCAACAAAACAAAAAAAGAAGTATTTATTATTTTGGGCGTTTCGTACAAACTTGCATATGATAGTCAATAGCTCTGTTGATCAGAGTGATGCTTCTTTCTCCGTAGGAAATGAATCCATCGCAAAATACGCAGATGTGTTTTACTTCACCAAATTTCATTTGTATATTTGGCACCATCTCCCTGCCCTCTGGTCCCGTTACTTCCGGTACAACAGATCTTCTGGCCATAATAGGGAGATTATCTAGGTCGTTCCGAAACTGTGCAGCACTGTAGTTGTTAGGATGCCACCTAGTCATATGGCGATGCATTGTGTAGTTTCCGAAACTGTATTTTTTCTCGGTTCCTCTGGACAGTCTATCTTGACATATAAGGCAAGTTACGTATCTTGCATTTACTTTTTTCTGACCTTTGGGAATTTTAAAAAATTGCCAAATGAAGTTTTCTTTCCGGTGAGACGTCTTGGGCTGCTCAGGCAAAAACTGCCTCTCTTCGTGCTCGTCGTCCTGTTCCTCTTCTTCCTCTTCTTGTTGAATTATAACTTGAGCAGGTGGTCCACTCTTCCTTGGATGTGGTGGAGGTGGTGGGGAAGCACCAGCTGAAGCTACTAAAGAAGCCATTGCTCAGTGATCACAAAGGGTCTTTCTCTCACAATGATGAAAGTCAGAGTGAGGAAAGAAGGAGGGATTTTCATCATTTGGGAAAAACAAGAGTTCTCAACCAATCAAAAGTGTTCATTTTAGATAATATGACCTAGTCTTACATCATTAGGAAACCAAAAGTGAAATGAACCAATGAAAAGTGTTATTACCAAGTCACATGACTTGCTGTGTTTACGTTAAGCGCTTTGCAGGGCCTCACGGTTTGCTTCCAGAAACCTGCGCTTTGCGACTCGCTTCGCGTACCAGTTCGCTAACGTAGCACGTCATATGACGTATCACGCGACAACGTGGAACGTCATGCGGACGGGAGGCGTCACGATGTTGTTTTCTAACGCGGCACTCGCGGTCTATTTCGCGGCATCAAGGTCAGCTAACGGGAAGCTTCCCGATTCGCGAAGCGGGAACGTAGAAAAAAAAATATTTAAAAAAAAAATTATTCATAAACATATAAAATATATTTTTGGATTTAAAGAAGAATACATTTTACAGCTACAGATATTAGCTGTTAAAAAACCAATGAAATTCACAGAAAAAACCATAGGTTATAGACCATATATAGTTAGGAATTAGCATTTACAAAACCTTGAAAATTCACTGAAAAAACCATAGGTTATAGACCATATATAGTTAGGAATTAGCATTTAGAAAACCTTATTTTACTCACACAAAACCATTGAAATTCCATATATAGTTAGTTGCACTAACTATATATCGCGCACCCGCAATCCACTGCTGATGATGTCACATATTACATCATTCATGACATGGTCAGTGACATCACTGATGACATCACTGATGACATCTCAAATGACATCACTGATGATATCTCATTTGACATCAATGGTCACATCAATGATGATATCATTAATGTGACAATACAATGCATCTCCTCACACTTTAATATAACCTCTGTTACACCCAGTGTTAAATACAGAGTATAATTTTTGAAACCATTGACACACCAATACTAGTTACTACATACGCACTCACTGATTCCTACGTCTACACACACATTCACTCATTCACCCATACAATCATTCATACATACAATCACTCATCTTTACAACACTATCATATGCACTCATACACCTATACAGACACTCACACTCTGCCACTCATCCATGGAGTTACTCACACACCTAGTCAGTCCTGTAAAGAATCAATCACAGTTCCATTTTCTAATCTACACAGTTAAACATAGAGTACCTTACATTTTCAAACATATACTAACACATACTTACTCTCTTATAGAATCACTGATACAAGTACACATTGATCTGCACAGAGTCACACACCTCCCAGCCAGCCATACACACACTCAGTCTCCCATACAAATACTTGTGCAACCAATCAATAACCCATATAGCTACTTATATAGCTACTGATCAACACATGCAGCAGCTTGCACAACAACAGACATGCTGATGCACACTTTCAGACAGTTTAGTCACTAACCCGTGCATTTAGTAAGACGCATTTAATCACTCACTCATACAGTCAATCACGCACCTACTAAAACCTTCATTCAGACACTTATACATCCACTCATTCTTCAATATGTAAAACATATTTAAACTTTACAGAAACACATAATCACTGGATGTTGTCATCAGTGATGTCATTTGAGATGTCATCAGTGATGTCATCAGTGATGTCATCAGTGATGTCACTGACCATGTCATGAATGATGTAATATGTGACATCATCAGCAGTGGATTGCGGGTGCGCGATATATAGTTAGTGCAACTAACTATATATGGAATTTCAATGGTTTTGTGTGAGTAAAATAAGGTTTTCTAAATGCTAATTCCTAACTATATATGGTCTATAACCTATGGTTTTTTCAGTGAATATATATATATATATTTACTTTAAAACAATTAATAAACTATTTATTCTAATTTATTTTATAAATGTATTTATAAAATGTATAAATATATATATATACATATATATTGCGTGTATATATATTCACTGAAAAAACCATAGGTTATAGACCATATATAGTTAGGAATTAGCATTTAAAAAACCTTATTTTACTCACACAAAACCATTGAAATTCCATATATAGTTAGTTGCACTAACTATATATCGCGCACCTGCAATCCACTGCTGATGATGTCACATATTACATCATTCATGACATGGTCAGTGACATCACTGATGACATCACTGATGACATCTCAAATGACATCACTGATGACATCACTGATGACATCTCATTTGACATCATTCTTGTGCTAATACGATAAACCTCTTCAGACTCTAATATAACCTTAGATGCACTCAGTGTATACAGACACTCACACACTGTCACTCATCCATGGAGTTACTCACACACCTAGTCAGTCATGCAAAGAAACAATCTCACCTCCATTTCTTCAACTATACAGTTATACACACCTTACTTATTCAAACATATACTAACACATATTTACTCTCTTATACAATCCCTGATACAAGTTCACAATGATCCATACAACCACTCACACATTCAGTGGCTCTCATGCACAGTTATTTATATATGCCAACTCTCACATGTACTGTGTTTTACATATGTACTTACTATGACATGTAGCATTGAGATATCCATTCACTCATCAATACACTCATGCACACAGTCAACTGCCCATGTAGCTGTTTCCACATGCACTCTTGAACTCATACACCTAGTGAATCAACTGCTCACACATCTATGCACAGAGTCACACACCTCCCAGCCACCCCCACACAAACTCAATCTCCCATACAAATACTTGGGCAACCAATCAATAACACATATAGCCTCTCGTATAGCTAATGATCAACACATGCAGCAGTTTACATCACAACAGACATAATGATGCACAAATTAAGACAGTTTAGTCACTAACCCATGCATTCAGTGAGACACATTTAATCACTCACTCATACAGTCAGTCACGCACCTACTAAATCCTTCATCCAGACACTTATACATCCACTCATTCTTCAATATGTAAGACATATTTTAACTTTACAGAAACATACAGTCACTGGATGTTGTCATCAGTGATGTCATCAGTGATGTCATTTGAGATGTCATCAGTGATGTCATCAGTGATGTCACTGACCATGTCATGAATGATGTAATATGTGACATCATCAGCAGTGGATTGCAGGTGCGCGATATATAGTTAGTGCAACTAACTATATATGGAATTTCAATGGTTTTGTGTGAGTAAAATAAGGTTTTTTAAATGCTAATTCCTAACTATATATGGTCTATAACCTATGGTTTTTTCAGTGAATTTTCAAGGTTTTGTAAATGCTAATTCCTAACTATATATGGTCTATAACCTATGGTTTTTTCAGTGAATTTCAATGGTTTTTTAATAGCAAATATCATAAGCTGTCGAATGTCAAGTACGTGGTAAGTGAAAACATTTTCGTGTTTATGCACACTGATCTGCTTTGAATGGTGCCCCCCCCCCTCATTTCTATTAGGAGTACTCTCTCTTTGCAGATAGTGAAAGGTAGTTAACGCAGGTCTTTGCCCCCATTGTAATCCGTCGTGCCTGCTTCTCTCTCCATTTGATTCATTGTTATCCAAGTATTTACTGTTTTAGAATTAGTTCTCTTTGGTTCATTCTCTATTTACAAACAAACACAGAGTCGCAATACTCTGTTTAGTCTTTGCAGATAACGAAAAATCGTGTAAAAAAAAAGAAAAAGAATCGAGCAAAATCAGTAGGCCACTAATGGGATCTCTTTTTGACCTCGCAAAAATAGAAACATTAGGAACAACCCCTCATGACAAATACAAAACTAGTGAGATGAACTGAACTCCACACAATGATGGCTGCAAAACAGCTCGGCTCCGCCACCCACCCCGCCCAAAATAACGATAAAGAACGGCTGCCATGATTGGTTGCGGAATGACCACGACGGAGCTACGAAATGGTGCTGCTCTCATGCTAACCCCAGCTTCAGTCTGAAACATCCAGAAACACTGTAGACTACCAATTCGATCAGTTCCGGTAGCGCCCCAATGTAACCCGGTAGAGAAGAACTAGCCCTCCCCTCTTTGACTGATGGTTCTTGTTGCCTGTCCCTTCTGTTGTCATTTAACAGAACTATTTAGCCTGCTGAAAGGGGTTGTGTTCCGACCGCTGGTTGGTGGAGACATTTTGACTATATTCTGTACCTGCGTTGTCGCGTAATGCGTCATATGACGCGCCGCGTTAGCGCATCCGGAAGTCATCCGGGGCGCGCAGCGCGTAACGTAAGCATAACAAGTCATGTGACTTGTTAATAAAACTTTTCATTGGTTCATTTTACTTTTCTTATTGTAATGATGAAAGGCTTGATCATATGACCTAAAAATTACGCTTTTCATTACTTCCGAACATTATTTTTTCTTAAATATATGTTATAATGTTCCAGGCTAATGTACTTTCCCGGAAATTTTACAACTGTCCTGCAAGTAAAATATATTCTTTTTTCGAGAAAAAGAGCGTTTCTTCGTCCCATGACGGAGCCGTTGAGCAAAAGAGGGTCGACCTGCTGTCTTAGTCGCCGATACGCCTGAATATGAGATTCTTATCGATCACTTTATGTTGCAGGAATAGAAAACACAACAGCCCTTGACCATTTATCTTTACTGCGTTCCTTCGTATTATACCTTTTACCCTTCATGTAATTGGTCTGCTTTATTTCACTTGCCTTTTAATGATTCTAAAACAGTGACTATTATTAAAAACTTTACCAATGTATATACTACTACCATGTTTTCTTTTAAAAACCTTTATTGTGAAAATTTCATTATACAAATACGAGCCTATAACCACGTGGGCCGGCCACGGAGCAAACTGTAATCGTATATGATGAATAGACATTTACACTGTAGAGGAACGTAACGGGCGGGCCATTAGGTTGCAAGAACTAAGGTGTCTAACAGTTACGGAATCGGTGGACGTACATTTTATAATTAAAATACGACAGGGCCAGTTACAATAAAATTATCTAGATATACATTTGCGGGCAAGTACCATGGGTGACGTTAATTCGAACTTTCAACAGTACAGTAATCAATAACACATCAGAACTTAATATCAATAGGGATGTCGAAATATTCAATCAATTCTCGTCCCCGCCCGCCATGTGCTTCAAAACTGCATACGTATCTCGTGATTTCAAGGTTCTGCAACCAGTACACAACAAGGAGTTACGAGTCCCATTTATTCTGGCGCCATTTTGGGCGAGGACGGGCAGGTCCAGGATATAGTCAAAATGTCTCTACCAACCATCGACTATGATGATGTTCATATGCTGTATTTATTAGAGTAACACTCAGATGTCCACATGAAATAAATTTGCCACAATCTAAACATGTCATTTTAATCTTTCCAAAGTTCTTCTAAATATTTGGGACCGTTTCCCTTGCCTCTGAAGCTCTCAGTGCCACTTCTTTGATGAATATACTAGCAGGTCAGGGGTTCTCCTCCAAATCTCTCTTTTATGCAGCACTATAATTAATTGTTGCCACCTCTCCATATGACGATGCATGGTATAGTTACCACAACTATATTTTTTTTCGGTTCCTCTAGAGAGTTCATCGTGGCAGATGAAGCGTGTAACGTACCGGGCATTTACCTTTTTTTGCATGTACAGGAAAGGAAAAAAAAATCGAGCGTCCGAGTTCTAAGGTGTCCCAGGGCCATTTTAGTGGACCAGGCCCAAATCCAAAGAACAGGCCGCCATTTTGAGAGTCCTGTTGCAGCCGCCTGTCGCTGTAGCATCAAGAGCAGCCGAAACTCAGCTGAATGGCAACTGAAACGGTAAAGGGGCGCCCCACTACAGCAGACGAGCCAGGCCCAAATCCAAAGAACTGCTATCTCACAGGCTAATGGGGCGACCCACGCCGAGTTTCAGCATTGTAGGATGACCACACAAGTACAGCAACTTGCTAGACATCACCTCGGTGCCATCCGGATCTCGGCGCCCCACTGCAGATGAAGTGCCTCTCAACTATGAAACCACCACGGTGACATCCGGATCTTGGCGCGTTGTGCTGCCTTCGGCCTATTCGCACATCGGTCCGCTACTGACGCCATCTCACAGGCTAATGGGGTGACCCACGCCGAGTTTCAGCATTGTAGGATGACCACAGCAACTTGCTAGACATCACCTCAGTGCCATCCGAATCTTGGCATCTCAACGCCTAGTGGTATCTTCCATACAAAAAATATTGTTACGCTGCCTTTGGCCCCATTCGCACACCAGTCCGCAACTTAGACATCACCTCGGTGCCATCCGGATCTTGGCATCTCAGCGCCTTGTGGTGTCAGTCAGAAAATATTGTTGTGCTGCCTTCGGCCTATTCGCAAATCCAAAGAACTGCTATCTCACAGGCTAATGGGGCGACCCACGCCGAGTTTCAGCATTGTAGGATGACCACACAAGTACAGCAACTTGCTAGACATCACCTCGGTGCCATCCGGATCTCGGCGCCCCACTGCAGATGAAGTGCCTCTCAACTATGAAACCACCACGGTGACATCCGGATCTTGGCGCGTTGTGCTGCCTTCGGCCTATTCGCACATCGGTCCGCTACTGACGCCATCTCACAGGCTAATGGGGTGACCCACGCCGAGTTTCAGCATTGTAGGATGACCACACCAACTTGCTAGACATCACCTCAGTGCCATCCGAATCTTGGCATCTCAACGCCTAGTGGTATCTTCCATACAAAAAATATTGTTACGCTGCCTTTGGCCCCATTCGCACACCAGTCCGCAACTTAGACATCACCTCGGTGCCATCCGGATCTTGGCATCTCAGCGCCTTGTGGTGTCAGTCAGAAAATATTGTTGTGCTGCCTTCGGCCTATTCGCACATCGGTCCGCTACTGACGCCATCTCACAGGCCAACGGGGCGCCCCACGCCGACTTTCAGCATTGTAGGATGGCCACACCAGTACCACAACTTGCAAGACACCACCTCGGTGCCATCCGGATCTTGGCATCTCAGCGCCTTGTGGTCTCTTCTACACCGGAAATATAGTAGAAAATATTGTTGCGCTGCCTTTAGCCCCATTCACACATCAGTCCGCTACTGACACCATCTCACAGGCCAACGGGGCGCCCCACGCCGACTTTCAACATTGTAGGATGGCCACAGAAGTGCGACAACTTACTAGACACCACCTCGGTGCCATCCGGATCTTGGCGCGTTGTGCTGCCTTCGGCCTATTCGCACATCGGTCCGCTACTGACGCAAACTCACAGGCCAACGGGGCGCCCCACGCCGACTTTCAGCATTGTAGGATGGCCACACCAGTGCGGCAACTTCCTACACACCACCTCGGTGCCATCCGGATCTTCGCGCGTAGTGAAGCTGCAGCAGCTGCAAATAAGCTTCAGACAGTGTTACAACCGCTGCTCAGAACTCTCAACTATGACACCACCTCGATGCCATCCGGATCTTGGCGCGTTGTGTTGCCTTCGGCCTATTCGCACATCGGTCCGCTACTGACACCGCCTCACGTGCCAACGTATTTTCTCCACATTTTATACCCTATGCCGCATAACAGGTCATGTGACTTCTTTATAAAACTTTTCATTGGTTCATTTTACTTTTGGTTTCCTAATGATGGAAGGCTTGATCATATGACCTAAAAACAACACTTTTCATTGGATGAAAACTTTTTTTTCCCCCCAAACGATGAAAGCCCCACCTTGTTTCTGGATGTTTCAGACTGAAGCTGGCGTCACCATGAGAGCACCACCATCTCGTAGCTCCGTCGTGGTCATTCCGCGAGCAATCATGGCAGCCGCTCCCCACCAGAAGCCTGCAGGAGTCGGGGCCCCCAAAACTTTTGATGAATTCTCAAGGCGGAGGGGACGCTTTCGAGAATGGGGTCCAAGACCTAGCAGACAAGCGTCCGATTTCCAAGGTGTCCCAGGGCCATTTCAGTGGACCAGGCCCAAAAAGGAAACAGCCTGCCGCCATTTTGAGAGTCCTGTGGCAGCCGCCTATCGCTGCACCGCAAGAGTGGGCGCAACTCAGCTGAATGGCGGATTTTGACACAGTGGACCAAAAGCGGACGGAATGGCAACTGAAACGGTAAAGGGGCGCCCCACTACAACAGATGACACTCCACCTGGAGAGGCCCGTTCACGCCGCCTCCCCCGGGGCGCCCCACGCCGTTATTCGGAGCAGCATTGTAGGATACCAAAACCAGTGCGGCAACTTACTGGACATCACCTTGGTGCCATCGTTCTGCTGCCTTGGAACTATTCGCACAACAGTTTGCTACTGATGACCCACCCCCCGCGACGCCCCACGCCGTTATTTGCTGGGTGGCAACTTACTAGACATCACTTTTGTGTCATCTAGATTTCGGCGCGTTCTGCTGCCTTGGAACTATTCGCACAACAGTTTGCTACTGATCACCCACCCCCCGCGACGCCCCACGCCGGAAATCTGGACGTTGTGCTGCGTTGGGACTATTCGCACAGCCGACCGCTACTTCGTTGTTTTTCTCTAAAAATGTTTATATGTTATTACTATTTTTGTTTTCTTGTATATATTTATAAATTATTAAAGTTTTATAATCTTACTACTTTGTCGGAGTGCTATATATTTTTAATGTGACACATAATTGTAAAAACTTTGATGTACAAAGAGTCATCCCTGGAATCTTCCGCTTCACGCTCGGTCCCCTCCCCAATCACAATACAGGATGGTTTTCAGATAATAGCAACGCTTCTGCTGTGACGGATCTCATCGAGTGTGGGCCTTGATCTACTATAACTCCTTTGAAGACGGGTGATTCTTTACAGCTGTGGCCATAAACTACATCTGCAGGGCTAGCTGATAGCCTAGGACCGGCCTGGACAATCGGACACAGAGGAAAAGGAGTGTCAGAGGGTGCGGTAGTGAATAGGGCGAAAGGGAGGTGTCGGGCGGGCACAGGGTGTGATTCTCAGGGAAGAACAGCGCAGATGGGGGGAGGTTTATTACCCATGCATAAAACAGAGAGCGGGGGTGACCACTGCCTGGGGGAGATGCTTGCGAGGGTGGGGAGCCATGGTAAGGATCGACAGCGTTCACAGAGTGGATCTGGTCAAGGCATCTAAAATGGCTGCCGTGCACGACAAAAGTGTGGCATTTGAAAAAAGACAAGATGGCGCACACAATGTTTTTCAACAATTCCTGATTTCCTTCGAATCGAACGTTAACAGACGTTGGGGCATATTACCAAAGTTAAGCGATATTTATCCCTAACGATGCATTGCAAAGATTTTTTTACCGTCAGAAATTATCGCAGATAAACCTTGCTATTATCAAGGTTTATCGCAAATACGATAAAAAACGAGCGCAATGCATTAATGTCGCTGAAAACTCCGCGATATTCATGCATTACCGAGCTAATGCTCTTAGCCATGTTATCCACCTCCCATTGGATAACATGGCTAAGAACTGCTCAGGGCAGCTGTTACTTTTTGGAGATATTCGCGCTTATCTCGAATATTTCCAAAAGTTGATAATAGGAGATAGCGATGTTAGCGACTGTTTCCAGTCGCTAACATCTTGGCATGCCCACTTTGCATGTCATTAGTGATAAATATCACTCACATGCAAAGTGGGACCCAAGATGGTCGCTATCTCCTACTAGCCGTCGCTAACTGGTGTTAGCAACAGCTAGGTAATACACATATAATTTTATCTCCGCGAAGCGGAGCGCTGTTACAGATATATATCTTGTTTTTGAACGTTAATTTCTCAAAATGCACTGAAGCACATATATTGAGACATAGCAAAGGCACATCGGGCTACCAGTCCCTAATATTTTACCAAGTTTCGTGCAAATCCATTCAGCCGTTCGATTATTATTATTATTATTTTTTTTTGCCCCGCGGGGCCCTTTTAAAACCTCCACATCAAACCTAGGGGGTCAGCGAGGATCTACTATGCCCCCTTATGGTCATCAGCCGTTCGATTATTATTATTATTTTTTTTTTTGCCCCGCGGGGCCCTTTTAAAACCTCCACATCAAACCTAGGGGGTCAGCGAGGATCTACTATGCCCCCTTATGGTCATTTGCCCCTTCGCTTTGGCCTCCTCTTGTCTCTCGATCCTACCGAGCGACAAGATGGCGGCCGCTACGTACTGTTTGGAATGTTTACAGACACCGGAGAGCCAATCAGCTTCGCTTCGCAAAGCTCCGTAACGCGAAAAGTACGCGAAGCGGTGCGCTGTTACAGATATATATCTTTTTTTGAACGTTAATTTCTCAAAATCCACTGAAGCACATATATTGAGACCTAGCAAAGGCACATCGGGCTACCAGTCCCTACAATTTTGCCAAGTTTCGTGCAAATCCATTCAGCCGTTCGATTATTATTATTATTATTTTTTTTTGCCCCGCGGGGCCCTTTTAAAACCTCCACATCAAACCTAGGGGGTCAGCGAGGATCTACTATGCCCCCTTATAGTTATTTCCCCCTTTGTTTTGACCTCCTCTTGTCTCTCGATCCTACCGAGAGACAAGATGGCGGCCGCTACGGACTGTTTGGAATGTTGACAGACGCCGGAGAACCAATCAGCTTCGCTTCACAAAGCTCCGTTGCGCGAAAAGTACGCGTCCTGGGCCGCTGCCCAGTCCGCTGTTACAGATATATATCTTTTTTTAAACGTTAATTTCTCAAAATCCACTGGAGCACATATATTGAGACCTACAAAAGGCACATCGGGCTACCAGTCCCTACAATTTTGCCAAGTTTCGTGCAAATCCATTCAGCCGTTCGGGCTAAAAGTGAGGCCAACCGCCCTATGGAAAACTCAATGTTAAAAACACGTTTTGGGACCCCCCTTTTTTCTCGACCCCCCCTGGACGAAACCCCCCCCAATTTTCAGGGGCTGCTCAGAAACAAAATGTGCCATTTTCCTGAAAATTTCAGCCAATTCCGTCCACAAACGCCAAAGTTATTAGACATAGAATTTTCAAAAAACCCATAGAGAAAAAATCCTAACTATATATACCTACTGGCGACCGCCAGTAGGTAATATATACATATATGTATATATATATATATATATATATATATATATATATATATATATATATATATATACACCAATAACATAAAATCTAATAAACAAAACATTATATTATAAATGAAATCATTAAACTATTAAAAGTGTTTAAAATGTAATGTTCAACTTCAGTGAATGCATCAGTAGATAAAGTGATGGACAGTGGAGGGGTACAAATTACTATTCCCATTCCAGTGAGTGCAACAGTAGAGAAAGTGCTGGATAGCGGAGGGGTAAAAATTACTATTCCCACTCCAGTGTGTGCAACAGTAGGGAAAGTGCTGGATAGCAGAGGGGTAAAAATGACTATTTCCACTCCAGTGAGTGCAACAGTAGGAAAAGTGCTGGATAGTAGAGGTGTAAAAATGACTATTCCCACTCCAAAGAATGCAATAGTAGCGAATGTGTTGGGTAGCGGAGGGGTAAAAATTACTATTCCCACTCCAGTGAGTGCAACAGTAGGTAAAGTGCTGGAGACCATAGTAAGAACAATACTATTCACATTGAAACACTTACAAAAATATATATTAAAACATCAAAAAGATAATAAAAGTGTATAATCAATATTTTAAAAACGAAAATTAAATGTTTAAAACATATAAAAAGAACAGATATAACAATAGTAATTACATATAACAAAAACTTACAAATACTATATACAGTAAAATAATGAATACATTTACCAATAAATATTTATTTTAAAATACTAAATATTTACAACAAAAACATTAATGACAAAATAAATGTATTTTTTTAATATACTTTCCTATAACACCACACCAATAATAAAACACTTCACATTTCTTACTTAAATGTATTGATATATTTTACATTATTAATAAACAATTCTTACTAATAAAAGGTATAAACATTAACTACTACACACACTTTAACACTAAAATTTGCACAACTCAAACTAATTTAAACTATCAAATAATAAAACACATTTAAAACTTATCTTAAAATTACAATCAATACCTAATAACAAATAATAATTACATTATTAAAATGTATTTAATACCCACCCTTTACCCCTTTTAAAAATAAATATAACAAACAAATATTTAAAAATGACAGAAAATATGTATCTATTAATCACCATTAACAACTATATAATAATTATACACAAATTACTTCAAACCATTTACACCTATAAACACCACAACATCTATTTAAAATTAATTACACAATTACCATAATCAATTAATTAATTAAAATTAATTAACAACCAATTATTAATTCATAAAATAAAAATAAATAACTTCCAACCATTTAACCTAAAAACACAACAAACCAAAAATTAATTACACAATTACCATAATTAATTAACAATTAATTATTTAAAATTGATCAACAACGAATTATTAAATTATAAATTAAAAATAAATAACTTCCAACCATTTACACCTACAAACACCACAACACACACCTAAGATTAATTAGACAATTTCCATAATTAATTTACAATTAATTAATGAACAACCAAGTATTAATTCATAAATTAAAATGAAATTACTTCCCTCCATTTATACCTACAAACAACACAACACACACCTACAAACTTTACATAATTACCATAATTAATAAATAATTAATTAATAAAAAATCATTAACAACCAAATATTAATTAATTAATAATACATTAATTTATACATTTGAGGTAGCCAGATCAGAGGACCTCTTTCTGTCTCACATTCATCCTGCAAGGCTATTATTCACATAAGGCATAAGGCAAGGCTGAGGACGATGGCAGCAACACCACACTCCCATTAGAGTTTCCACTACACTGTTTTTCCTACTTGCGCAATGCAGCACAGCAAATTAGTTTCAATAAAGACCTTTGTAAATGTGACATTTTTATGGGTGGATATTCAGTCATGCTCGAGGTATCTCAGCAGTGGAACCTATTATCACCTGGGATTACCTTGTGCTTTGAAAGAGAATGAAGACATGGCTGTTTACTCTTTAGAACTATAATTTGCAATGACATCTATGCCTCTGTTCATGTGACAAGAACCCCATAGGCCATTTCGAAGGGGATAATGTGCTTTACAAAAAAGATTGGCTACAAAATCTACGGGCCTGATTACGAGGGCTTCAGTCCATCAGACTACCAAAACCACCTGGGACCACCTCAACCAATGGGTATCATTGATCTCATGGTGGTGGTGCGGCAGTCAGAAGCCTTAGTATCCTAGTGGTGCCACTGCTGCACTGTCAAGAATATTAGGAGTTTCCTCACTGCCACAGTTTTCCTAGCGGTGAGGCCACCACGAAAACTGTAACTGCAAACACAACAATGATGGACAGAATGTGGATCAATGTCACACATTCTCCCCAGTCCAAAGATCTGGGCCCAAATCCATCGTTTTTCCACTCCACACCACCCTGGGTTAGACAATGGCGATATGCAAATCAGCGCTGACCCTGTGCCCCATGGGAACAGTCCAGTCCGAACTACAAAAGCCATGTCCTTCCCAGAACGGAAACAAGCATCCGAGGACCGGCCCGGTTTCGAGGTAACACCTCTCTTCAGCCCGGCTAGCTTGATTCCAGTGGTGTGGAGTGCCTGGGACTCACGTCTGAGCATCCCCAGTACACTTGGAGCGGTAACTGCAAACACAACAATGATGGACAGAATGTGGATCAATGTCACACATTCTCCCCAGTCCAAAGATCTGGGCCCAAATCCATCGTTTTTCCACTCCACACCACCCTGGGTTAGACAATGGCGATATGCAAATCAGCGCTGACCCTGTGCCCCATGGGAACAGTCCAGTCCGAACTACAAAAGCCATGTCCTTCCCAGAACGGAAACAAGCATCCGAGGACCGGCCCGGTTTCGAGGTAACACCTCTCTTCAGCCCGGCTAGCTTGATTCCAGTGGTGTGGAGTGCCTGGGACTCACGTCTGAGCATCCCCAGTACACTTGGAGCGGTAACTGCAAACACAACAATGATTGACAGAATGTGGATCAATGTCACACATTCTCCCCAGTCCAAAGATCTGGGCCCAAATCCATCGTTTTTCCACTCCACACCACCCTGGGTTAGACAATGGCGATATGCAAATCAGCGCTGACCCTGTGCCCCATGGGAACAGTCCAGTCCGAACTACAAAAGCCATGTCCTTCCCAGAACGGAAACAAGCATCCGAGGACCGGCCCGGTTTCGAGGTAACACCTCTCTTCAGCCCGGCTAGCTTGATTCCAGTGGTGTGGAGTGCCTGGGACTCACGTCTGAGCATCCCCAGTACACTTGGAGCGGTAACTGCAAACACAACAATGATGGACAGAATGTGGATCAATGTCACACATTCTCCCCAGTCCAAAGATCTGGGCCCAAATCCATCGTTTTTCCACTCCACACCACCCTGGGTTAGACAATGGCGATATGCAAATCACCGCTGACCCTGTGCTGTTGTAGTTCGGACTGGACTGTTCCCATGGGGCAACAGGGTCAGAGCTGATTTGCATAAAGCCATTATCTGACCCAGGGTGGTGTGGAGTGCAAAAAAACGATGGATTTGGGCCCAGATCTTTTGACTGGGGGAGTGTGTGACATTGATCCACATTCAGTCCATCACTTGTTGTTTTTTGCAATTGCCGCCCTAAGTGCGCTGGGGATGCCCAGACGTGGGTCCCAGGCATTCCACACCACTTGGAGTCAAGCTAGCCGGGCTGAAGAGAGGTGTTACCTCGAAACCGGTCCGGTCCTCGGATGCTTGATTCCGGTCTGGGAAAGATATGGCTGTTGTAGTTCGGACTGGACTGTTCCCATGGGGCAACAGGGTCAGAGCTGATTTGCATAAAGCCATTATCTGACCCAGGGTGGTGTGGAGTGCAAAAAAACGATGGATTTGGGCCCAGATCTTTTGACTGGGGGAGTGTGTGACATTGATCCACATTCAGTCCATCACTTGTTGTTTTTTGCAATTGCCGCCCTAAGTGCGCTGGGGATGCCCAGACGTGGGTCCCAGGCATTCCACACCACTTGGAGTCAAGCTAGCCGGGCTGAAGAGAGGTGTTACCTCGAAACCGGTCCGGTCCTCGGATGCTTGATTCCGGTCTGGGAAAGATATGGCTGTTGTAGTTCGGACTGGACTGTTCCCATGGGGCAACAGGGTCAGAGCTGATTTGCATAAAGCCATTATCTGACCCAGGGTGGTGTGGAGTGCAAAAAAACGATGGATTTGGGCCCAGATCTTTTGACTGGGGGAGTGTGTGACATTGATCCACATTCAGTCCATCACTTGTTGTTTTTTGCAATTGCCGCCCTAAGTGCGCTGGGGATGCCCAGACGTGGGTCCCAGGCATTCCACACCACTTGGAGTCAAGCTAGCCGGGCTGAAGAGAGGTGTTACCTCGAAACCGGTCCGGTCCTCGGATGCTTGATTCCGGTCTGGGAAAGATATGGCTGTTGTAGTTCGGACTGGACTGTTCCCATGGGGCAACAGGGTCAGAGCTGATTTGCATAAAGCCATTATCTGACCCAGGGTGGTGTGGAGTGCAAAAAAACGATGGATTTGGGCCCAGATCTTTTGACTGGGGGAGTGTGTGACATTGATCCACATTCAGTCCATCACTTGTTGTTTTTTGCAACCACGAAAACTGTGGCAGTGAGGAAACAAAGGGGACCATGTGCTTTGGGCCATGGGGTGCCTGCTGGGGAGCACATGTTTTGTCCCCCTGTGTGCAGTCACCCCCATTCCTGCACGGCATAGCCTTTCAGTCCATGAAGAGGAACGGGCTTTGGCACTCCCATTGAGGTGCCTTTTTAATAGGCACTGTGTGGGAACGCCAAAGGACTGACCGCCAGACTACAAGATTGCTCATAATCTGGCAGGCAGCTGGCGGTTGATTTTGGCAGTTTTGGAGCTGGGCGCTGGTGTGGCTGCCCGCTCCAAGACCACCAAACTCGTAATCAGACCCTAAGTGTTTGTTTCACAAACATGTCTTCCATGAGTAATTGGGACTTTATCCTTAAAATTCAGGACACAGTCACACTTCTTCATCAGATGACCTTTCTGTAATTTAAAATCATATTTCTCACTTTATTACTGTAGCTTTTCCTTAGATAGCCGACAGGTTAGCATTGAGACTTTTTTAATAATCTGGAATAATCTTTTGTCTATACCCTGTTTTTAGCTCCAGTACTACACCAATTTCCTAACCTCAAATTATGGAGATTTACAGATTTTCAGTTACAGATGACTGGATGCAGTATTATTTGCAGTTCAAATGGTGACCTGGCAAGTATGACCTCAATCATCTTCACTTCCATTACCACTACGTGCTAGTGTAAAGCATTCTATAACTGTAAAAAAACAGACTTTTTCTCTCTAGAATGTTTATTTCATATTTTTTATATCCTAAACAGAATATATTTGTAATGTTGGCCGATGACCATTAAAAATCACAATTATAGAACATAAGAGCAAACTAAGATGCCATCAAGGAACCATGGGTGAACATAAACATTATAAACAGCATAAAATCTTGTCCAGTAAATAGGTAAATGGCTGACAAAGGAGTCTGTGGCGAACTACTGTGCTGATATTATAGCATTAAATTCACACTCATCTTCCATGGCACACTAGAACCCTGTGAGCAACAAGGTCCATGCAGGTAGGATGTAGTTCAAAATGTTTTATTGTAGTAAGTTACAGGTTCTGTAGATCAGCCCCACCAGGAGCAGCCAGCCTGCTGCTCAGCCCATTCTCTACTGTGACTTCTACTCACAGGCTACCAACATTCCGAAGCGCATCATTACTCCAACATTCCATGCAGTACACAGCACAAGCACACTGGCTGAACAGGAGGTGTAAATGGCATAACATTAACAAAGGTAGGATACCACACATGTGTCTACCTCAAGGCCATTCTTTCCTGCTAGAGCCAACTTTATAGCAAAGGAGAATGCGCCATCTTAAATATTTCCCAAAGAGGTGAGTTCTTTACACTCTTGTGATGCTAGGACTATATTATTTTGAAGTCGAAAGCTCTACCGAGGGAGTTAATAATACCAAGGGGCCGATTACGATGGCAGGCGGACTTGAGTCCGGCCGCCATCTTCCCGGGATCGGGACCGCCCGCCTGCAATGTGGCAGTCCGACACCGCTAATTATGATGTGACCGCCACCGCAGCGGTTGCATCTGGCAATTTAACATTGCGGCGGGTGCTGCTGACTGCAGCACCCGTCGCAATGGTGAATGGCCGTGTTGTGATTTTCCCTGCACAACGTGACAGGCACCGGGTGGTGCCAGCCACCTTGTGCATGGAAATGTATGGAGGTACCATGGGTAACCCCCAGTGCACAACTGCCCCCCCACAGAGGAGGCCCGTATCGGGCCCCCCGAAGCCAGCCTCTGCCAGTCTTTCCATGGCGGTTCCACCTGCCAGGTATTCTGCCAGGCAAAATGCCTGTGGTGGAAGCATGGCGGGCCATCCTAATGTGGTGGGGAGAAATTGGAGGCAGATGGCAGAGGGACCGCCACCGACGGGTCGGCTGTGGTGGTCCCTCCGCGATTGTAATGAGCCCCAAGATTCCTAAAAACCTAGGACTTGGGATATCACAGACATTAGTCTAGATCCCTTCTGCTTGGCCTATTGGGTGGCAAGAGCTCTCTTAAAGCTATAAATAGATACTTTTACGTTTTTCCCTCCACCTCTGAAATGTTGGCCTGGATAAGGAACTTCCCAAAGAACAAGCAGCCAGTGCAAAGAAGAACAACAACCTGGAGATTTTGGCTGCTAAAAGCAGTCAAAGTCTCTGTATGAAAGCCCACAGAGAATGGATAATTGTCAGAAGAATTAACAATTATCTGTATATTTCCTTATTTCTCAGTGTACCTTCAGGGTTCAACTCCCACCCGAATGTTACTGGTACCCCCACGTGTTCTTTAATTGTTACTTCATAAAACGTGTCAAGCATAAAACTTCATAAACAACATGTGAATTTTTCACATTGGTGGCATTATTCAGATGCTCTTCCTGCTTAGAAGAGGAAGTTAGAATGTGAGTATATTTTTCATGCAATCTGTTTTTCTTTCAGGAAAACAGGTTGCTTTTTTTCTAAATTCTTTATTTTATAGCAATCACAGACATGGTGGTCTGTTGAACTCAGCAGGCCACCATCCCTGTAATGGCTGTGATTCAGAGTTGGTTACAATTTGAAAACTATCTAAATACTATTCATGAGGTAGATCGAACTGCAACACACAAGGAATTAGTCATTTGTGTACCGACTTATTAGTACATAGATCAGTTCGCAAATTACCACACTGGTCACAAAACTACTGGTTGAAAATTGACATGTAAGCAAATCTGTATTAGATTTTTTAGAAATGCATATTATCATTAGTGTGTTTTGCGAAGAATAATTAAACATACTCCTGGGGATAAAGAGAAAAGCAAATATACAAAATATAAGACATGCCATTGTGAAGGAGAAAAAATACTAAGGGGCAGATTTACTACTTCTGGCACATCTCTGCTAATCAGCAGGGATGCGAAAGAAGAGTTGCGATGCATCTGCCCACTCGTGCGCCACCACTGATGCGCTGCATTTACAATGCGGCGCATCGTGGCGCATGGATGGGCAGATGCGTGTCGCATCCCCCGTCAGAAAGGCGGCGCATTGCTGGAGTTGCGTCGCAAGCGTGACTCAGCTCCATCAAGTTTAGGGGGTGCCCTATCCGTAACATGCTGCGTCAATCCTTTCGTCTGCTTCAAGCAGGCGCATGGTTTTGAAGCAGCATGGCCTTAAAAGTGACTGAATGAAATCTTGTAGATTTCACTGAGCCACTGTTAGGAGGCGTTCCTGTGCCAGAACGCCCCCCCAGCGCCAGAACGCCTACATGTGGCGCAGGGCTTTACAACATGACGCATCTCCCAGATGCATCACGTTGTAATTACCCCACAGCATGGCGCTGGCTTTGCATCGCCACTGTGTCACAAAAGTGAATCAACTGCGGTGTAAAAGAGGCCCAGGGGTCTTGTAAATCTGCCGCTCATTGTTCCCTGCACCCCTACACATCTAAACACTTTTCTGTGTAGTTTAAAAATACTGTTTTTTCAGATTACATTATTGGGCGAAGAACTGTTGCAACTTTGAAAAATAGTCAAACTTTTCTATTGAATTTCATGACATGTGCAAAAGTGAAATGCAGAAACTTCTCATACGGTTACATAATGAGTGAGAAAGGCCTTGTATGTCACACAAGGCCAGCGGGACATGGTTGCAAACGCAGATGCACATATGCTCAGTGTTTCAAGTAAGGATACTATCAAAAGACAGATGGGCCGGTTAGTCAGGTCAATATATGTGTTCATAACAGTTCAACGGGAAATATGCTTAAATGTTGATAGCTATCACAGATTCACAAAGAAAACGACCAAAGACACCTCACAGAGAACACACAAACATGGACAGAAAACAGATACTGAGGTAAGAGTCTAGCAGATGGGGCTTCAGAAGACAAGGTCAATTCGGAAAGTGATAGATTGAAAGTCTATGTTGTGGAGAAATAAATGCAGGTATATCAGGAGACAGAAAGAGAGTCCGTATGTTTGGTGAAGGCAGACACAACGTAGTAGGAGGCAAAATGTATCAATGTAGTCAAATGAGTCCCACGATCTGTGATGGAGAGAAACACCCCACTGGAGGATGAGACACACCACACAAGAAAATATATAAATCCTGAGGAGGTGTGAATAGTGCGAGACAGTGTAGGATAACTTAGTGTAGGAAAACTTGGTGCAAGACTATGTGGCCAGAAAATGCCTGCATTTTCTCTTCTCCTCTGGTTAGCAGGATGGCCCATTGACAGGGCATGGCAAGAGGTATACTCTGATGCATCTGGTTAGAGATCATGATGAATCAAAATGGGCATCCTATAATCCATAGCCATACATAAATAAATGCAGATAGGCAGAAATAAACTATAATGACTCAGTGAGTAATTTTGACAGATGGGGTCAGTAGGATCACTAACGTTGTCTCTGTTCACCGAATGCATGCTGTATGTGTATAGCTTAATGGTTATAGAAGGAAGGAATGTTCATTCTAGGGGCCTCATTTGCAGTAAAGTGCCGCAGCGCGGCACCACAAGCCCTTTGGCTGCGCCACGCTATGGCACTTTCAAAGCACAGGGATGCAACACATTTACAATAACATGTTGCATCCCTGTGCTTTCCCCTGTGCTGGTGCACAATTGTCTGCCATGCGCTGGCGCGCGACCATGTTGCAAGCATGCCTGCATCACAGGGACTATTGTTTATGTGCAGGAAGGGACACCTTCCAAATGACATTTGTCAGCTTCTATATGTGCTGCGTTAGCACACAAAGAACTTGCAAAACCTCATTTGTTTAAAGATTGCTTATGTGCAGGAAGGGACACCTTCCTGCACATAAATATTCACCAGAGGTGATTTCCTTGTTCTATGTGTGCTGCAGAATTCACATTTAGAAAGAGAAAAAAACAGCAGAGAAATGAATAACTTTCTCCTCGTTGCGCCTCCCTACGCCTCCCTTGGGGAGGCGTAGCATTCAGACGCATTTCCAGTTTTACAATTTCTCATAAATCTGAAAATGTGTCAGGTTCCATGGGTGTTGCTTGGGAACCTAAACAGCAACACACATTCACGCAAAGTGCTGCATGTAAAGTGGCTGCATTTACAAAGCCAGGCAATCCGTGTAAATATTGGGCAGGAAAATGTGCCACTGGTGCGTCACAAAAAGTGAAGCACCTGCGGCTCAAGGGGCTTGTAAATAAGGCCCTAGATCTCCTAGTTGCAATATCTCATTGTTTCTTTAGGTCCTAATCCCCAGACTGGGCTTATGACAGAGCGATAATCAGGATAATAATAACTTGTTTTTCATACAATAATAATGTATTTCCCATGCACTGCTTCATGTCAGTTCTAAGGGGTAAAATAGCAGGTTTCTTATTATTCCCTGGCCCGGAAAGGCCCTGTGCCATCATAAGAAGGATACCAGGCTAAGGGTATACCCCAAATCAATAATGCAGAATGGTGGGATTGTGAGCTTACGGTATGTATGTGTGACTAATGGCACATCCAAGGGAAGAGGTTGATGGCAAGGAGACTATGGCCATCTGTCACTAAGAGGATATGCCTGGGAGCACAAGGAAGTTACAAGGTAACCCCTGAACAAGTCAATGATACTGGATTCCTCCTTGACACAGGGCATTCAATTACCGATGACTGTGAAGAAATCTTTCTTCAGGAACAGAATCGTCCTTGTCATCTCACAAGGGCGAGGGACTCAATGTTCCTCGGCCTCTGTCTTCTAGCTAGAGTAATATTGGACTGTTACACACGGTCGGCACAAGCTATACTACGGACTGCAAATGATATCAAAACAAAGGATTTTCTACTGTGAATCAAAGTCAAAATCAAAGTAGAAGGAGAAAGTAGGAACAAACCCTGGGGAAGCACAACTTTAACCTCATCCTCTAACCTGCACAAGTCCTGAAGACTGTCATTTCCCAGGGTAATCAGTGGTGTACACCAATAAATGCCTTGGGTCAGTGCTGCTACTAGCCCAGCTGCACATGGTGTTAGAGTGGAGGAAGGAAGTGCTCAGTAGTCCCCCTTCATAACATGCTCTGCATTCATTGTTGAAGTGATTTGCATACTCCTAACACTCATTCACTTGGCTTCTGGCTTGATTGATATCATCATAGCCCAATTCCGTCCCCTTATATCATTAAATAAAAATAGTGTTAAAGCAGAGTCGATATCATCCATAGCAACCACCTTGTTACTTCAAAGGACCCATCTCGCCCAAGCCAATCAAAAAGCATGCATCTCCTTATAACACTGTTAGGCCCCTTCATCTTCTAGCTCCCTAAAAGACCCATAGGAAATTGCTGTAAACTTCTCTATAGATTATTATGACTTGTTAACAGAAGTTATAGTTCCAAAGGACAACAATAGTAATTATTGATTGAACTTTAACCTGTGCTTCAACTAAAGACAGCCAACCACTAGACATGTCTATCCTATCTGAATCAATTGGGAAAGCAGACATATGTTATTTCTGCAAATGGATATAGGCATTTATACGCCTGTAGCAGCTTGCTGTAGAGCTCAACAAACATTATGTTGATAATGCATTTTAAATTTAATCAATGGTCTACACACCTGTATAAAGATAGCTTAATGTTAAAGAGCCCTGCTACCGATGTTTGTACCAGTCAATACAGCCTCTATACCCAATTTATAGGCCCCTATATCGAGAGGCCTGTAAAAGAGCAAGGTGCCCTGTAACTACTGGTGTTACTAAAGGACAAGGGAACCCACTAAGTAAGCAAGGACCTGGGGTGTCAGTTAAGCAAAGGACAATGGTCCTTGACAGGGAAGAATAGTGCTTACAATGATTATAGGCCACAATATGCACTATAATGAACAGATAGTTCAGCCGGACTATAGAATTTATTCAATAGGAAAATACTTTAAATCCAACAAACAACAATAAGGCAGTAGGACACAGTCCTGTATCCACAGTGCTGCACAAACAGTACAAAATACACTTAACTAGGGTATTTCAGGCATTAACAGAAACAGGAGCAAAAAGGTGACTTAATAATATAATTGCTTCACATATGTGGAAAAAACATGATTTTTGGCACATCATAGTGAACTGGTGTTTAAACACATATTTAGTCGACGGCGTTTCGATCCAATCTTTAATAATGGATCATCATCAGGACATTTGGTTGATTGCCTGAATTAAAAGCCTGCAATAACAGGAAGGAAGGGGAGGGAACATATAAGGATTAATTAATCCACTGTCATACTCAAAAAAATAGAGTTCCAAGGCATTCACATACCATGCTTGGGGTGCTGTCGGTCAGCCCAGTGAAGAGTGTCAGGCAACCTGTGCCACACATCCACGACGCTTTAGTGATCAAAACATGCTTTGATGGTAATATGTGTGGTGAAAACACGTCTACCTTATCAGTGCCTAAAGCATGCTACGATGGTGCTACCAATTATGTGGAGAATGAACGGCTAATCGGGTGACTGGTAAAGCTATACAAAAAGGATGTAATTACATAGGCATGGAGGCACTTCAGATACGAACGTTGTCTGATTCACAGTTGAGGAACCAGGGAGAGTCGAGTAAACAGGAAGGTGTGGCTGGCCGGAGGGTAGTCGTATAGTGCCTATGAATAATGAGTCCACAGTTAAGACGGGGCTAGCTTATGTAACTACCGGGAGACTAGAGATATAGAGTCAGAATGGCTTACCTTATATTCTAAGTGTGCGCATAGCCTGAGACAATTAGTCCACAGCGTAAGCGGATGATAGGGAGGCTGTGATTAACCTGTGGGGAGAGGACAATTGTCATATGTGAATTGGCAAGGCTCCTACGCAACCGGTAATTTTGAGCGAGCTACTAGGAGGGCACGCTTACCTCAACCTGCGAGGTTACACCATGCAATATTAGTAAAAGCAGGAAGTGTAGGCACAGGGCGCTGCCGCTGAAATTGCGATGATCGATATGACATGCGGTTAAAAGCGTAATTCCGGGTGAATATCTAAGAAAGGGATAATTATTAATTTAATGTTCGTCCCAGGGTGCATAGAACGGGCGGTTGTGACCTCTTGGCAATTCAAATTGCTTACCTAGGGACTCGAGGGATCCGAGCCCTTTGTTACGGAGCGCGATAGCTGTAGTCAAGCTCCTGTGAAGAGATAGTATCACTATATAAACTCCACATGAGGCCATACTGGGCAAATAAACCAAGGGAGGAAAAGGGGAAGAACCCGATTACCTAAGGTTCACAATGGAACGCGCAGGAACATCCCGGTGCACATTCGCGCAGTGGAACGCCAAGGTGTGGGCGTGCTTGGTAGAAGTCAAGTGCGCCGGCCATATTAGTGTGGGGAAGTGGCGCAGTGTGGCGGCCATGTTGGTGGGGGTAAGAACCAATTTGTGGTGGACATATTGGAGTGGTTAATAAAATTAAAAACCAATCGCAAGCATGGTCGTGGGAAAGTGACAAGATTGATTAAATAAAGTGCAATTCACTAGGGGCATGCAAGTGACTTGAATAACATTATAAACACAGTAAGTCGTGAGCTACAATTTACGCAAGCCAGTGGTAGTTTTTTCATTATCACAGAAGTGAAGTCCAACCAATACTTCAGAGACCAAGCAACTAATATTCTAATAATCACAGGAGTGAGGTCCAGTCCTCACTGCGATTCAGTCCACTTCTTATACTATCAAAAAGTAGGATCATTTTTAGTTCTTCTTTGTTAATCAAGAGTCCAATTTCGCCTCCACGCGGTGGCACCTTCACGGATTTAAGGACAGTCCATTGCAAATCATTGTCTGTATGTCCTTTGTCGGTAAAGTGATCCACCAATGGGGCGTTTGGCGTTTTACACCGAACGCGACTGCGGTGTTGGCAAATCCTTGTCTTGATTTTTTGTCTTGTTTGTCCCACGTAGAATAATTTGCAGGGGCATTGAATCAAATAAATCACATCACTACTATTACAGTTAGTAAAATGTTTACAATAGATAGTGACTTTATCAAATACAAACGATTTTCCTTCAATGGTAAAATCACATACGTTGCATGAACCGCATTTAACATGTCCCACTAGTGGTGTTTGCGTCCAAAGGGAGTCTATTGTGCTCAGAGTAGGAGGACTGGGAAGAGCAGCCCTAACCAAGTGATCTTTAAGATTAGAACTTTTTTTGAAGGCAAACGGGGGCGGTCATAGTAAAGAGCACCTGCATTTAAGGTAGGCCAGTGCCTAAGTATGCTTTTTTTCAATTCATTAGAGACAGGTGAAAACGTTGTTACACAAGCTAGTCTGGTATTGGACTCTTTTTCTTTAGGACAAAGAAGTGCCTCCCTTGGGCAATACCAGGCACGTTTAGCTGCTATCCTTACGAGCCTATTGGGGTAACCTCTCTGTTTTAGTTTTTCTGATAGTACAGCAGCTTCCCTAAAATAGTCTTCTTTGGCGAAACAATTCCTTCTGATACGGAGAAATTGGGAATGGGGCAAAGAATCCCTAAGGGCTCTGGGGTGGTTACTGTTATAGGCTAGCAGAGTGTTCCTCTCTGTTGGTTTTCGATGTAACCTTGTGTGTAAGTAACCATCAAGATGATATATATTTAAGTCCAAAAAGGGAATAGATTTGGTGCCAATGGAACTGGTGAACGTGAGCCCACAGCAATTGTTATTCAGCCAGTGGATAAACAGAGTTAGGTTCCCTTCATCGCTGTTCCAAATTAAAAAAATATCATCGATATATCGCTTCCAGATGGAGATACCTGATGAAAAGGGATTGGAAGGTGTTAGGATGGAGTTCGTCTCTATCTGGTCCATGAATAGTATAGCCAGATTTGGAGCAAAAATAGCCCCCATAGCAGTCCCTTTAACTTGTTGAAAATACTGTTGGTCGAAGGAGAAAAAATTCCTGGTCAAACAGATTTCCAACAGTTGGAGTATGAAGACTGTCGGGACACGGTGAGGTCTAGGTCTGGTGTCAAGGATGTCACGTATGACCAAAAGGGCAGCTGTTTGAGGGATATTTGTGTACAAAGACTCTATGTCCATTGTGCACAAAAGCTGGTCGCCTATAGTAAAGGGTGTTTCTTCAATAAAATTAACCATGGCCATGCTATCCCTAACATAACATTGGGTTTCAGGTACGAAGTCCTTGATGAAAAAGTTGACATATTTCCCCAAAGGTTCAAGGATCGAACCACATCCAGATATAATTGGACGTCCTGGTGGGGCAATAATGCTCTTGTGTATTTTAGGGAGGGTGTAAATCACAGGCACATAGAGATGTGTATACTGCAGAAATTCTGAGACAACTATCTAACACTGACCACTACATGAGACTTCCAACTAATCCCACTAAAGAACTACAGACCATCATTTTGACAGTAACTACCGAGGTCCTAGAATTAGGGATCATTAATCAAAAAGAGTTCCAGTTTTTGAATATTAAATCACCACGAATGCCTGTGATTTACACCCTCCCTAAAATACACAAGAGAATTATTGCCCCACCAGGACGTCCAATTATATCTGGATGTGGTTCGATCCTTGAACCTTTGGGGAAATATGTCAACTTTTTCATCAAGGACTTCGTACCTGAAACCCAATGTTATGTTAGGGATAGCATGGCCATGGTTAATTTTATTGAAGAAACACCCTTTACTATAGGCGACCAGCTTTTGTGCACAATGGACATAGAGTCCTTGTACACAAATATCCCTCAAACAGCTGCCCTTTTGGTCATACGTGACATCCTTGACACCAGACCTAGACCTCACCGTGTCCCGACAGTCTTCATACTCCAACTGTTGGAAATCTGTTTGACCAGGAATTTTTTCTCCTTCGACCAACAGTATTTTCAACAAGTTAAAGGGACTGCTATGGGGGCTATTTTTGCTCCAAATCTGGCTATACTATTCATGGACCAGATAGAGACGAACTCCATCCTAACACCTTCCAATCCCTTTTCATCAGGTATCTCCATCTGGAAGCGATATATCGATGATATTTTTTTAATTTGGAGCAGCGATGAAGGGAACCCAACTCTGTTTATCCACTGGCTGAATAACAATTGCTGTGGGCTCACGTTCACCAGTTCCATTGGCACCAAATCTATTCCCTTTTTGGACTTAAATATATATCATCTTGATGGTCACTTACACACAAGGTTACATCGAAAACCAACAGAGAGGAACACTCTGCTAGCCTATAACAGTAACCACCCCAGAGCCCTTAGGGATTCTTTGCCCCATTCCCAATTTCTCCGTATCAGAAGGAATTGTTTCGCCAAAGAAGACTATTTTAGGGAAGCTGCTGTACTATCAGAAAAACTAAAACAGAGAGGTTACCCCAATAGGCTCGTAAGGATAGCAGCTAAACGTGCCTGGTATTGCCCAAGGGAGGCACTTCTTTGTCCTAAAGAAAAAGAGTCCAATACCAGACTGGCCTGTGTAACAACGTTTTCACCTGTCCCTAATGAATTGAAAAAAAGCATACTTAGGCATTGGCCTACCTTAAATGCAGGTGCTCTTTACTATGACCACCCCCTGTTTGCCTTCAAAAAAAGTTCTAATCTTAAAGATCACTTGGTTAGGGCTGCTCTTCCCAGTCCTCCTACTCTGAGCACAATAGACTCCCTTTGGACGCAAACACCACTAGTGGGACATGTTAAATGCGGTTCATGCAACGTATGTGATTTTACCATTGAAGGAAAATCGTTTGTATTTGATAAAGTCACTATCCATTGTAAACATTTTACTAACTGTAATAGTAGTGATGTGATTTATTTGATTCAATGCCCCTGCAAATTATTCTACGTGGGACAAACAAGACAAAAAATCAAGACAAGGATTTGCCAACACCGCAGTCGCGTTCGGTGTAAAACGCCAAACGCCCCATTGGTGGATCACTTCACCGACAAAGGACATACAGACAATGATTTGCAATGGACTGTCCTTAAATCCGTGAAGGTGCCACCGCGTGGAGGCGACATTGGACTCTTGCTTAACAAAGAAGAACTTAAAATGATCCTACTTTTTGATAGTATAAGAAGTGGACTGAATCGCAGTGAGGACTGGACCTCACTCCTGTGATTATTAGAATATTAGTTGCTTGGTCTCTGAAGTATTGGTTGGACTTCACTTCTGTGATAATGAAAAAACTACCATTGGCTTGCGTAAATTGTAGCTCACGACTTACTGTGTTTATAATGTTATTCAAGTCACTTGCATGCCCCTAGTGAATTGCACTTTATTTAATCAATCTTGTCACTTTCCCATGACCATGCTTGCGATTGGTTTTTAATTTTATTAACCACTCCAATATGTCCACCACAAATTGGTTCTTACCCCCACCAACATGGCCTCCACACTGCACCACTTCCCCACACTAATATGGCCGGCGCACTTGACTTCTACTAAGCACGCCCACACCTTGGCGTTCCACGGCGCGAATGTGCACCGGGATGTTCCTGCGCGTTCCATTGTGAACCTTAGGTAAGCGGGTTCTTCCCCTTTTCCTCCCTTGGTTTAATTGCCCAGTATGGCCTCATGTGGAGTTTATATAGTGATACTATCTCTTCACAGGAGCTTGACTACAGCTATCGCGCTCCGTAGCAAAGGGCTCGGATCCCTCGAGTCCCTAGGTAAGCAATTTGAATTGCCAAGAGGTCACAACCGCCCGTTCTATGCACCCTGGGACGAAAATTAAATTAATAATTATCCCTTTCTTAGATATTCACCCGGAATTACGCTTTTAACCGCATGTCATATCGATCATCGCAATTTCAGCGGCAGCGCCCTGTGCCTACACTTCCTGCTTTTACTAATATTGCGAGGTGTCACCGCAGGTTGAGGTAAGCGTGCCCTCCTAGTAGCTCGCTCAAAATTACCGGTTGCGTAGGAGCCTTGCCAATTCACATATGACAATTGTCCGCTCCCCACAGGTTAATCACAGCCTCCCTATCATCCACTTACGCTGTGGACTAATTGTCTCAGGCTATGCGCACACTTAGAATATAAGGTAAGCCATTCTGACTCTATATCTCTAGTCTCCCGGTAGTTACATAAGCTAGCCCCGTCTTAACTGTGGACTCATTATTCATAGGCACTATACGACTACCCTCCGGCCAGCCACACCTTCCTGTTTACTCGACTCTCCCTGGTTCCTCAACTGTGAATCAGACAACGTTCGTATCTGAAGTGCCTCCATGCCTATGTAATTACATCCTTTTTGTATAGCTTTACCAGTCACCCGATTAGCCGTTCATTCTCCACATAATTGGTAGCACCATCGTAGCATGCTTTAGGCACTGATAAGGTAGACGTGTTTTCACTACACATATTACCATCAAAGCATGTTTTGATCACTAAAGCGTCGTGGATGTGTGGCACAGGTTGCCTGACACTCTTCACTGGGCTGACCGACAGCACCCCAAGCATGGTATGTGAATGCCTTGGAACTCTATTTTTTTGAGTATGACAGTGGATTAATTAATCCTTATATGTTCCCTCCCCTTCCTTCCTGTTATTGCAGGCTTTTAATTCAGGCAATCAACCAAATGTCCTGATGATGATCCATTATTAAAGATTGGATCGAAACGCCGTCGACTA
Organism: Lissotriton helveticus; assembly: GCF_964261635.1. Lineage (NCBI taxonomy): Eukaryota > Metazoa > Chordata > Amphibia > Caudata > Salamandridae > Lissotriton > Lissotriton helveticus. The sequence goes on from NC_136057.1 coordinate 1,208,209,283, forward strand.
AATATGTGTTTAAACACCAGTTCACTATGATGTGCCAAAAATCATGTGTTTTCCACATATGTGAAGCAATTATACTATTAAGTCACCTTTTTGCTCCTGTTTCTGTTAATGCCTGAAATACCCTAGTTAAGTGTATTTTGTACTGTTTGTGCAGCACTGTGGATACAGGACTGTGTCCTACTGCCTTATTGTTGTTTGTTGGATTTAAAGTATTTTCCTATTGAATAAATTCTATAGTCCGGCTGGACTATCTGTTCATTATAGTGCATATTGTGGCCTATAATCATTGTAAGCACTATTCTTCCCTGTCTGTAACTACTGGTATCACCAGAAGCAAAAGTTTTGTAATCAGGACATTCCACGCACTGTCAGTAGAAAATTCCTAAATTGTCCCCAGAAAGTCACCCTAGCAAAGGCTTTTTTACAGTCCACATTGGACTTTGGTAATTCTGCTTGCCTCGGGCTACCTAAAAAATTTTTTTTGCTACATTACAAAAACTCCCAAACGCCATAATCATATTATTTTTTAATTCCTGCAAGATGGATAGTGTCCATGGTACACTGCTTATCATTCGCTAAGTGCACACAATTCAAAGCGGCTTTTATGATTGCTAAGATCAACATGGAGCTTTTTTTTCTGAAGATAACATTCATAAAATACACCCCGACTGACCTCTTTGGTCTTAATTGCCGGCCTTGTACCCCAAAACTCAAATATAAGAAATTTGGTGGAAGAGCTTTTCGAGCGGTTGTTGGTTGTAGAATCAGCTTCCACCGACCCTTCATGCGGAGTCATCACTAATTAGACTTGGGGAAAAAATATAAATATGACTGTATGTGCTTTAACTACCATCAGTTTGCTTTTTAGGGCTCCTCACACCTGGCATCATGTCAGGTGGGCATGGGGGTTTCCTATTGCCTTTCACCTTTCGGCCTAACCTATTGTCCATTTGCAGCGAGAGATTCCTAAACAGTGTAAAGCACCTTAGAAATACCCATAAATAAATAAACAAAAAATAAAGGAAGAAGTAAGGGAAAAGCAGAAAAACAAGCATTAGAATTTTGCAGCAGAAGGCCTGTACTGGCCATTCTTGGTCCTTCGCCGGTCCATTGTCTTCAATCTTGTTCACAACAGAACTGTGCAATATGTTAATTTTGAATTCAATACATTCTAGTGAAAGAAAATGACAGGGTAACAGTGTAGATGAAGGTATACTTAAGATTTGTGACGCCATTTACAAAACATATTTGCAACATTTGTGATGCAAAAGTTACACCAAAGAATGAATTTAACTCGAGTTCCACCTCTTAGGGGTATTTACAAACCCTTTGCTCTCATACAGGTGTTACTTCCTCCTTTCCAAAGAGGTTGGCATCAGTGTAATGGATTTAACTTTTGAAATTATTTTTATTTTCCGATTTCCATCACATGATTCTCCTTCCTCCAGGCCTCTACATGCCAAAACGAGAGTAATTGTTGAGCTTTCATACTTTTCTGTGACACTTACACTTGGATCTTTTCGGTGTAACATACATTTGCAATTGTTGGTGAATACTCACTAATGTACATCTGATTAATTGTTGATCATCTTTGCCTGGGATGTCTTTGACTACTCGTCTGTGGCACAAGGAAGAAGGCTGAAAGAAAAAGATACTGTTGCGGTTCCGCCTGCTCAGCCCATGCACCGCAGGAACGAAGTGAAGTATGCACCAATCCCCTCTTCCTGCCCATATGACACCTCACAGACACACACAACTATAAGGATGCCAATGAACCTGAAAAGAGGGTGGTATTAAGGTGACACCAAGTCTTCCACCCTTGTTGTAGATAAAAAGACACTGCTCCCGTCTCCTCGCCTCCGCACCTATGTACACAGACAGAAGGGAATACAATTCACCAAAAGCATGTTAACCAAAGTATTCCCTGACCCCCAATAACAATAAACATTTCCTGCCACCACAATCACCACAGCCAGCTTACCTATGAAAAATGCAGGCTTTGCCTCGATGAGACACTGGACAGCAGCTGATAATGAGTCAAATTCAACTCCAGGGACTCAGTATAAAAACTTGAAATAGTATAATGTGTCACCCATTCAGTATTCGATAATATCAGGGGAAAAAGGATAAAATGCCCGCAAAAGCAGGAGCACACCAGAAAAAAACCCTTTTGAAAGTGGTTTTTGTAAGGGCAGATGAACAAACCCCAGCCAAGGGAAAGGATAGATCACCGGCTCTCGGCACTCGCGGAATGACCCGAAAAACGGGTCACTTCCGCATAAGGAGGTGGTGCGGTACAAAGTAGAGGACACGTCACGAAGCAGAGCCCCGCGATGACTAACGTGACCTCCGAATTCACCGCAATTACAGAAACCCACTCTCGAGTGCGGTAGTCGTTAGGAGCCCCTAACGACCAAAACAAGAGTGCCGAAAAACGGACTGGGAGAACGAAACAAGGGACAAGGGAAGAACTCCCTAACTAACTAAGAGGGAATCAGGGGCAATATAAACAAGAAGGGAAGGGAAGGAAAACAGGACTAAGGAAGGGGCAAAAATACTCCAAGGGGAATTGCTAAATCCAGTCCTCACGAGCCCGTGAGGACAACTTGCCAAACAGCCAAGGAGTAAGCAAATTCAGCACAACAGCCAGGAACCAGGAACCTACACAGGAAGCAATTACTAGCAGGCAAATAAAGGTAGGACAGGCTTTTAACCACTTCCTCGATGGTCATGTGATGGCAGGCCATGAACACCAAAAAAGGACTACCCCAGCCCTCGCATCCTAACAGTACCCCCCCCCAATGACCCTCCCCACAGGGCGGGGTTTAGCGGGATGCCTCCTATGAAACATACGGACCAAGCGTGGTGCATGCACTCCTGCAGCTGGCTCCCAAGTCCTGTCCTCCGGGGCATATCCCTTCCAATCAACCAGGTAACATAAGTGACCCCCCCTACGCCTTGAGTCTAAGATAACTTGCACCTCAAACTCAACCTCCCCATCGATGACCAAAGGTGGGGGCGGGGGCAACACCCGTGCCGAAGGTACATATGGCTTCAATAAGGACGTATGAAAGACAGGATGGATCTTATAATCCTGGGGTAACTGAAGCTTCATGGCTACCGGATTAACCACCTGTAGAACTGGAAAAGGGCCCACGAACCTGGGTTGTAATTTACGGGAACCCTGCATCCTCAAATTACGAGAGGCCAACCACACCATATCACCCACCTTATACAATGGGGCTGGGGCCCGATGTCTATCAGCCTGCCTCTTCATCTCCACCTTGGCTTCCAACAGCCTCACTCGCGCCAAACCCCATATGTCACTCAACTTCGTACACATATCATCAATGGCCGGCACATGCACAGTGGGTTGAATGGCTATAGTACAAACAACAAACAATTATTTAAGGGTTCAAGGGAAGTATTTAAAGACCCGGGCACAGTTATAACCCCCCACAAAACAAGTACTAAGAAACAACAAATAACTGTGGGTCTAATGATACGTTCAGAACATGCTATGTATAGCTGGCTATGTGTCTGCTGCTACTGTTTAAGTAGAGGACAGACTGGACAATCAACCACTGTGAAAAATGTCCATCAGTTACTCATTTTTGGGGCTCCCAGTACATCATTTGGTCTACTCCACAGTAGTATGACCACCACTCTATCCCCATAGATATATATCGGAGAAATATAGTGGTGGATGAAATGTCTGGTAGGTTTTTTTTAAAATTTTTTGTGAGTAACGGAAAGCAGTGCATAAAAAATAAGTGCAAAGGGGAAAATATAAGTATAAGATTAGATAGTGCATACAAACATTACTTTATTCTCAGGTCATGCACCTCCAATGTTAAAAACAATAGTGCAAAAAAGTCAGATGATTCAAACAAATAACTTCTGACTGGGCTATCTGGTCGACATGTTTCTGCGGGTAAAGGTCAAAAATTATACCAACCGCTTCCTCAGGACCCATAAACTTAATTGCTACTGCATAACGTGATAATGTGTGAAAACAACAGGACATTTGTGAACAGAAAAAAGTGTCACCTGTACACTTCCATTTTCCTCCTATGAAAGTCCGGTTGAAATAAAGCCAGCATGTCAACATGTAATGAAATATAAACAATAATAACACCTTCATTAGTAAGGGCTATACAAGCGATATTGCTATCATCATATCAATACTGTATCTGGGTCAAATGACCCTAGTATGAATCACATTGTATCTAGAATCAATGCCTCACCTTAATTTGTAAGGGGAATTGCCTCACCTCACCTGGCAAACAGCTCAGGAAAATGAAGCCCCGCTCTAAAAATGCAGAAAATGTATACAAAGATCAATATTAAAAAACCTGTGTCGGGTCAAAGCAGAGACAAACCAGTGGGATGCTCGGTGGGCAAGCCACTGGGGGTCAATTGTGTTATCATTCCAAAGATTAGTTCCAAACTAATGGGCCACATGGTTAATTACAATGGTGTCAGGCATCAGATGTTAAAAATAGCCAGTAATTAAATCTTGCTATTGTTCCTAGATGTCTGCCCTTTGCCTGTTGAGCCAGTTTGACAGAGAGATAATGAGATAAAGCGCATCCATGCATAGCTTATGGGCATTAAGGTCTGCCGTCTGCGGCCAGAAGATAGAAAAATATGCTTATCTGGACGCGCGCTGTGAATCACAGGACGCGTTCAGGCGCTGAATCTCACCGCGCTTGGTATAAAACCGCTCGTCATAGTCTGAGCCCAAGTGTAACATGAAGAAGCGCTTACGCTCGGATTCAATAAAGAGCGTCTAGTCCATACCACTAATGAGTTAAATATAGCCCCTCCTGCGCCCTCACCTCTCCGTCGGTACTTCAAACAGTCAGCCGAGCTGTTTGGGGAGGTGCCGACGGGGGGGAGCGAACATTACCTTATTGGTTCTGGGCCGGTGACGAGTGTCACGTGGACGGCACCAGAAACTACCCGATTAGATGGGAAATGTAGTCATAACGCCTCACGCATGCGTGCTCTGGCACGCAGCAGAAGAAACTACACACGCTCATGGGGAATGTAGTTTATATACGACAACCACTCACGTTGTGATTATGGAACTACAAAAGGATGGTAAATGTAGTTCAGGACCACCGCGAATACACGAGTCAGTGTATTTACTAGCATTTTAGCGCGTGTGGAATGTATACGTGCTCAAGGGGATACTGAAGCTGCCCAAACCCATACCTGAACTATAAATGTTGCTGGAGGATGTAGTCTAAAAGCCTCTGGCGCGCAGCAGTTGACAACTACACAAACAGAGGGGGAAAGTAATTTATTGCAAGACTACCAAGTGCAATGTAATTGTAGATCTACAAACAGGCGGGAAATGTAGTTAGGGACCACCGCCAATACGCGGGTCAGTGTATATAATATAATTACAATTGGTTTAGCAGCGCGTATCAAATATCTAAGCGCTCAAGATGATGCTAATCATAAACGGAAGGAATGTCATCAGTACTTCCTTGGCGGAAGACTATAGTGTCCCAAGTCTCACAACGAGAACACTCAGGAGTCAGATAACTGCATGACACTGTCCCAGTGGGAAGGAGTCAGTGCGCAGATAATGTAGGTTCATGGCTTATTACTTAAACCTCAGGATTCCAGCAGGAGGCCAGTCAGTCAAATGCCTTCACAGTCAAACCAGTATTCATGTGGTAACAATAGGGGAGCATTGCTACAGTGTCATCCATGGGATGTCTTCATTAAGCCCGCCTTTGTCGCAGTTAAGCTTATACACCCATTTCTGCTCGATCTTGAACAAGTGTCTTGATATATCTGTGATATGCATGGGAATATTGGGTTGTTCCAGAACGGTCCATTCGAAGTCCGTAGGCTTGTGCCCCACTTGGATGAAATGATTGGTCAGTCTGGTCGATTGTTTTTTACATCTTATCGTACTCTTATGTTCAGAGATCCTTGTTCTAATCTTCCGAGTAGTCATGCCGACATATCTCAGTGAGCATGGACAAGTGATAAGGTAGATGAGATTGCTGCTATTGCAGTTTGTGAACCGCTTTTGTTCCCACTCACGGTTCGTTCCTATGTCGATCGTGGAGGAGTGTCTTGTCTGTGGGCACGCAGCGCAATTGCCACACGGGTGATGTCCTGTCACAGGCGGCAGATCCCAAATTGTCCCAACTCGGTGGATTTCTTTGGGTGGAGGTCTGGTGTGTACCAGCTTGTCCCTTAAACTAGCTGCTCTTTTAAAAGCAAATAGTGGTTGAGGTAACGAGTCTTTACCAGTGTTCAAGATCCTCCAATGCTTTCGTACTATCCGTTGGATTGCATTGGATCTTGTACTGAAAGTATTTACAAAAGTCATCCTTTCGTTCTTGACCTTGGGAACCGGTGGTTCCAGTAGAGCTTCCCTGTTATTATTAGCCGCTCTCTTCATCGAGCGTTTGATCAGTCTCTTAGGGTAACTACGTGCAGTCAGCTTCAGCGCCAGGTCAGCTGAATGTTTTATGGAATCCTCTTTAGTTGTACAGTTCCGCTGTACTCGCAGAAACTGTCCGTAAGGTAGATTATCGCGTAGCGATTTCGGATGGCAACTGGTATATTGCAGTAAGGAATTGCGAGCCATCGGCTTTCTATATAATTCCGATTTCAAACCCTGTGGTGTTGCAGTGATCAAAAGATCTAAAAACGCCAATGATTGTTGGCTGCTTTCCAATGTGAAGCGTAGATATCTGTTCTGGTCATTCAACCACCTGTGGAACGCGTGGAGTGAGGACTCATCTCCCCGCCAAATCACCAAGATGTCGTCAATATATCTCTTCCACGAACATATTGATGTTGAAAAAGGGTTCTCATTGTTCAAGACACAGTCTTGTTCGAACTTGTGCATATAGAGATTCGCCAAGGACGGAGCAAAAACGCTGCCCATACTTGTCCCGGACGTCTGTAAGTAGCACTGGCCCTCAAATTCAAAAAAGTTCTCCTTCATGGCTATTGTAGCCAAATCCATGATCAGGGAGATGGGTGTCATAGAGTCCCACGTTTGTTCACCCAGTAGCATCTCTATCGCCTCAAGTGTTTCATTCTGAGGGATAGAGGTATAGAGTGACTCGACGTCAAAGGATACCAGGTGGTCTGTCAAATTGTTGAATTCGAGGTCTGGTAGCAGTCTGAGTAGGTCCTTGGTATCTTGAAGGTAGGTGGGCATCAACTTCACCATGGGCCTCAGAAATACGTCCACAAAGGTAGACAGGGGTTCTAATATGGACCCGATCCCTGAAATGATAGGTCTTCCAGGTGGTGGTCTCCTAGCCTTATGTATCTTAGGCAGGATATAAAAGTACGGTTTAACCGGATGTTGAGTCGTCAAGTAGGCCGCTTCTTTGGTTGTTATCCAGCCTTCTGCCAGCGCCTCTTCAACAATGTGCCCAATGGTTGTCTTAAGTCTTTGTGTGGGGTCTTCAGTCAATAGCTGGTATGAACTTGTGTCTCCCAATTGGCGTAGACACTCCTCCCTATAGGTGGTTGTGTCCAGGAGGACTGTGGCTCCACCCTTATCGGCTGATTTAATCGTGATTGAGCGATCATTAGCCAGGTCTTTAAGGGCGTGCTGTTCCAGTTTGGAGATGTTCATAAATGGACTGTGCGGCTGTTTGAAGAGTTCTTCTACATCATGCTGTACGGCTTCCTCAAAGGTGACTACTTTAGCTGGAACCATTGCTGTTTGAGGGCTAAAGGTTGATGGATTTTTAAGTCCCGTATTTACAGGGACAATCTCTGTTTCTTCAGCCTTAGCGGAAAAAAAGAAATGTAGTCTAACCTTCCGGAAAAATTTAGACATCTCAATTTGAGTCAAAAAGGGGTCTCCTGCATTAGTACCCACAAAGCCAAGTCCTCGATTCAGTACTTTCTCTTCTAGTGGGGTTAGGTTACGCGAGCTGAGATTCACTACGAGGCTGGTCCCGTGCTCTGACCCGCTTGTTCCTGGGGGACCTGCTTGCCGCTCCGGAGTCCCATTGCTTGTTGAGGGACATTCCATTGGACCTGACCTTGTCCTTGTCCTTGTGCTGTCCGGCGTCTTCCGCGGGACCTCCCCCGGCCAAACCCTAAAAAAGGCATGTTCTGGCCTGGATAGTATGGTACGGGTCCAAACGGTCCCATCTGTTGCGGGACCTGGGGGGGCCCTTGCATCCAAGGATTAGGTGGCCACCAGGGGTTAAACTGGCCCTGATTGTAATTCTGTCCCCCTCTTTGTTTCCACTGGCCTCTCCCTCTTGGTTTGGTTGCTGAGTTGCTTTGATTGGAAGAGTCAGAATCAGTTGAATTGTCAGATGAAGATGTCCCATATGTGGAGCCTCCTGTTCTCCCATTACGATTGAATGGTGTCGGAACGTAGTTGGCACTGGTATAAGGATAAATTTTCTCCTTAGAGAACTTCTCTAGATCCTTCTTGCATTTCTCTAATTTGGAAAATAAGATGTTGTCTTTGAAATCCTTATTAGATTTATTGTTTTCATCCAGTTGTTTGGTGAAAAGTTTCCCAGTTATGGTTGTTGAAAAAGGGTCACCGAGGCTTTTTCTAGATGACCCTGACTTTCTTAGAGACTGGTACCTCATTGCGTGGAAATGCACGAGGGACTGGCTGGTCCTAATAATCAAGACTGCAAAAAAAGCTGCAGATAAAATAATGATCGAGATCCAACTGCTCGAAGGCCAAATCAAAACAACCATAACTGGGAAACTTTTCACCAAACAACTGGATGAAAACAATAAATCTAATAAGGATTTCAAAGACAACATCTTATTTTCCAAATTAGAGAAATGCAAGAAGGATCTAGAGAAGTTCTCTAAGGAGAAAATTTATCCTTATACCAGTGCCAACTACGTTCCGACACCATTCAATCGTAATGGGAGAACAGGAGGCTCCACATATGGGACATCTTCATCTGACAATTCAACTGATTCTGACTCTTCCAATCAAAGCAACTCAGCAACCAAACCAAGAGGGAGAGGCCAGTGGAAACAAAGAGGGGGACAGAATTACAATCAGGGCCAGTTTAACCCCTGGTGGCCACCTAATCCTTGGATGCAAGGGCCCCCCCAGGTCCCGCAACAGATGGGACCGTTTGGACCCGTACCATACTATCCAGGCCAGAACATGCCTTTTTTAGGGTTTGGCCGGGGGAGGTCCCGCGGAAGACGCCGGACAGCACAAGGACAAGGACAAGGTCAGGTCCAATGGAATGTCCCTCAACAAGCAATGGGACTCCGGAGCGGCAAGCAGGTCCCCCAGGAACAAGCGGGTCAGAGCACGGGACCAGCCTCGTAGTGAATCTCAGCTCGCGTAACCTAACCCCACTAGAAGAGAAAGTACTGAATCGAGGACTTGGCTTTGTGGGTACTAATGCAGGAGACCCCTTTTTGACTCAAATTGAGATGTCTAAATTTTTCCGGAAGGTTAGACTACATTTCTTTTTTTCCGCTAAGGCTGAAGAAACAGAGATTGTCCCTGTAAATACGGGACTTAAAAATCCATCAACCTTTAGCCCTCAAACAGCAATGGTTCCAGCTAAAGTAGTCACCTTTGAGGAAGCCGTACAGCATGATGTAGAAGAACTCTTCAAACAGCCGCACAGTCCATTTATGAACATCTCCAAACTGGAACAGCACGCCCTTAAAGACCTGGCTAATGATCGCTCAATCACGATTAAATCAGCCGATAAGGGTGGAGCCATAGTCCTCCTGGACACAACCACCTATAGGGAGGAGTGTCTACGCCAATTGGGAGACACAAGTTCATACCAGCTATTGACTGAAGACCCCACACAAAGACTTAAGACAACCATTGGGCACATTGTTGAAGAGGCGCTGGCAGAAGGCTGGATAACAACCAAAGAAGCGGCCTACTTGACGACTCAACATCCGGTTAAACCGTACTTTTATATCCTGCCTAAGATACATAAGGCTAGGAGACCACCACCTGGAAGACCTATCATTTCAGGGATCGGGTCCATATTAGAACCCCTGTCTACCTTTGTGGACGTATTTCTGAGGCCCATGGTGAAGTTGATGCCCACCTACCTTCAAGATACCAAGGACCTACTCAGACTGCTACCAGACCTCGAATTCAACAATTTGACAGACCACCTGGTATCCTTTGACGTCGAGTCACTCTATACCTCTATCCCTCAGAATGAAACACTTGAGGCGATAGAGATGCTACTGGGTGAACAAACGTGGGACTCTATGACACCCATCTCCCTGATCATGGATTTGGCTACAATAGCCATGAAGGAGAACTTTTTTGAATTTGAGGGCCAGTGCTACTTACAGACGTCCGGGACAAGTATGGGCAGCGTTTTTGCTCCGTCCTTGGCGAATCTCTATATGCACAAGTTCGAACAAGACTGTGTCTTGAACAATGAGAACCCTTTTTCAACATCAATATGTTCGTGGAAGAGATATATTGACGACATCTTGGTGATTTGGCGGGGAGATGAGTCCTCACTCCACGCGTTCCACAGGTGGTTGAATGACCAGAACAGATATCTACGCTTCACATTGGAAAGCAGCCAACAATCATTGGCGTTTTTAGATCTTTTGATCACTGCAACACCACAGGGTTTGAAATCGGAATTATATAGAAAGCCGATGGCTCGCAATTCCTTACTGCAATATACCAGTTGCCATCCGAAATCGCTACGCGATAATCTACCTTACGGACAGTTTCTGCGAGTACAGCGGAACTGTACAACTAAAGAGGATTCCATAAAACATTCAGCTGACCTGGCGCTGAAGCTGACTGCACGTAGTTACCCTAAGAGACTGATCAAACGCTCGATGAAGAGAGCGGCTAATAATAACAGGGAAGCTCTACTGGAACCACCGGTTCCCAAGGTCAAGAACGAAAGGATGACTTTTGTAAATACTTTCAGTACAAGATCCAATGCAATCCAACGGATAGTACGAAAGCATTGGAGGATCTTGAACACTGGTAAAGACTCGTTACCTCAACCACTATTTGCTTTTAAAAGAGCAGCTAGTTTAAGGGACAAGCTGGTACACACCAGACCTCCACCCAAAGAAATCCACCGAGTTGGGACAATTTGGGATCTGCCGCCTGTGACAGGACATCACCCGTGTGGCAATTGCGCTGCGTGCCCACAGACAAGACACTCCTCCACGATCGACATAGGAACGAACCGTGAGTGGGAACAAAAGCGGTTCACAAACTGCAATAGCAGCAATCTCATCTACCTTATCACTTGTCCATGCTCACTGAGATATGTCGGCATGACTACTCGGAAGATTAGAACAAGGATCTCTGAACATAAGAGTACGATAAGATGTAAAAAACAATCGACCAGACTGACCAATCATTTCATCCAAGTGGGGCACAAGCCTACGGACTTCGAATGGACCGTTCTGGAACAACCCAATATTCCCATGCATATCACAGATATATCAAGACACTTGTTCAAGATCGAGCAGAAATGGGTGTATAAGCTTAACTGCGACAAAGGCGGGCTTAATGAAGACATCCCATGGATGACACTGTAGCAATGCTCCCCTATTGTTACCACATGAATACTGGTTTGACTGTGAAGGCATTTGACTGACTGGCCTCCTGCTGGAATCCTGAGGTTTAAGTAATAAGCCATGAACCTACATTATCTGCGCACTGACTCCTTCCCACTGGGACAGTGTCATGCAGTTATCTGACTCCTGAGTGTTCTCGTTGTGAGACTTGGGACACTATAGTCTTCCGCCAAGGAAGTACTGATGACATTCCTTCCGTTTATGATTAGCATCATCTTGAGCGCTTAGATATTTGATACGCGCTGCTAAACCAATTGTAATTATATTATATACACTGACCCGCGTATTGGCGGTGGTCCCTAACTACATTTCCCGCCTGTTTGTAGATCTACAATTACATTGCACTTGGTAGTCTTGCAATAAATTACTTTCCCCCTCTGTTTGTGTAGTTGTCAACTGCTGCGCGCCAGAGGCTTTTAGACTACATCCTCCAGCAACATTTATAGTTCAGGTATGGGTTTGGGCAGCTTCAGTATCCCCTTGAGCACGTATACATTCCACACGCGCTAAAATGCTAGTAAATACACTGACTCGTGTATTCGCGGTGGTCCTGAACTACATTTACCATCCTTTTGTAGTTCCATAATCACAACGTGAGTGGTTGTCGTATATAAACTACATTCCCCATGAGCGTGTGTAGTTTCTTCTGCTGCGTGCCAGAGCACGCATGCGTGAGGCGTTATGACTACATTTCCCATCTAATCGGGTAGTTTCTGGTGCCGTCCACGTGACACTCGTCACCGGCCCAGAACCAATAAGGTAATGTTCGCTCCCCCCCGTCGGCACCTCCCCAAACAGCTCGGCTGACTGTTTGAAGTACCGACGGAGAGGTGAGGGCGCAGGAGGGGCTATATTTAACTCATTAGTGGTATGGACTAGACGCTCTTTATTGAATCCGAGCGTAAGCGCTTCTTCATGTTACACTTGGGCTCAGACTATGACGAGCGGTTTTATACCAAGCGCGGTGAGATTCAGCGCCTGAACGCGTCCTGTGATTCACAGCGCGCGTCCAGATAAGCATATTTTTCTATCTTCTGGCCGCAGACGGCAGACCTTAATGCCCATAAGCTATGCATGGATGCGCTTTATCTCATTATCTCTCTGTCAAACTGGCTCAACAGGCAAAGGGCAGACATCTAGGAACAATAGCAAGATTTAATTACTGGCTATTTTTAACATCTGATGCCTGACACCATTGTAATTAACCATGTGGCCCATTAGTTTGGAACTAATCTTTGGAATGATAACACAATTGACCCCCAGTGGCTTGCCCACCGAGCATCCCACTGGTTTGTCTCTGCTTTGACCCGACACAGGTTTTTTAATATTGATCTTTGTATACATTTTCTGCATTTTTAGAGCGGGGCTTCATTTTCCTGAGCTGTTTGCCAGGTGAGGTGAGGCAATTCCCCTTACAAATTAAGGTGAGGCATTGATTCTAGATACAATGTGATTCATACTAGGGTCATTTGACCCAGATACAGTATTGATATGATGATAGCAATATCGCTTGTATAGCCCTTACTAATGAAGGTGTTATTATTGTTTATATTTCATTACATGTTGACATGCTGGCTTTATTTCAACCGGACTTTCATAGGAGGAAAATGGAAGTGTACAGGTGACACTTTTTTCTGTTCACAAATGTCCTGTTGTTTTCACACATTATCACGTTATGCAGTAGCAATTAAGTTTATGGGTCCTGAGGAAGCGGTTGGTATAATTTTTGACCTTTACCCGCAGAAACATGTCGACCAGATAGCCCAGTCAGAAGTTATTTGTTTGAATCATCTGACTTTTTTGCACTATTGTTTTTAACATTGGAGGTGCATGACCTGAGAATAAAGTAATGTTTGTATGCACTATCTAATCTTATACTTATATTTTCCCCTTTGCACTTATTTTTTATGCACTGCTTTCCGTTACTCACAAAAAATTTTAAAAAAAACCTACCAGACATTTCATCCACCACTATATTTCTCCGATATATATCTATGGGGATAGAGTGGTGGTCATACTACTGTGGAGTAGACCAAATGATGTACTGGGAGCCCCAAAAATGAGTAACTGATGGACATTTTTCACAGTGGTTGATTGTCCAGTCTGTCCTCTACTTAAACAGTAGCAGCAGACACATAGCCAGCTATACATAGCATGTTCTGAACGTATCATTAGACCCACAGTTATTTGTTGTTTCTTAGTACTTGAATGGCTATAGCCCTAGGATGATACCGCAAGGAGCAATAGAAGGGTGTCATACCCAATGCTGAGTGCAAGCTGTTATTATATGCAAACTCCGCAATGGGCAGAGCAGTCAGCCAATCGCAAGACAAAGAAGACACCAGACACCTCAAATACTGCTCCATGGTCTGATTGGTGCGCTCGGTTTGGCCATCCGACTGAGGATGATACGCCAAAGACAACGGTATCTCAGTCTTCAGCACCAAACAGAGCTCAGTCCAAAAGTGAGACACGAACTGGGTCCCCCTATCAGAAACGATGACCGACGGCAAGCCATGTATCCTCACTATCGCGGACATAAACACCAACGCCATTTCCTTGGCTGTAGGGATCTTGGGCAATGGAACGAAGTGCGCCATTTTAGTGAATAGATCAACCACCACCATTATGGCGGTAAACCCACTCACCAACGGTAAATCGGTCACAAAATCCATGCTTATGGTAGGCCAAGGGGAAGGAGGAACTTCCAAGGGCTGCAAAAGACCCGAGGGTTTACAATGTGATGGTTTGTTAATGGCACAAATAGGACAAGCTGTCACATGGTTCTGGATAACCTTTGCCATTGACTCCCACCAAAACCATCTCATGCACAATTCCTTTGTTTTCCCCATTCCAGGATGTGCCACCAATGCAGAGGAATGGCACCACTCCAACACCTCTTCCCTCAAGACGGGTGGGATAAACAACCTACCCTCATGATATAACAGTCCGTCCCGAAGGATGACCAGGGGCAATGACCTCCACGGATCCATATCCATCTGACCCAATCGCTCCCTTACCAGATCAGGGAAATCGCCAGATGTTACAGCCCCAATGATCCTTCGACCATCGATCATTGGCCTGATGTCACCCAAGGTATCCATATCCCCAGGACCAACATGTATCCGGGATAGGGCGTCAGACTTGATCTGCTGTGCAGCGGGTCTATATGTAATGACAAAGTCATACTCATTAAAAAACAGAACCCACCGCATCTGACGAGGTGTTAAAGCCCTGGCAGATCTGAAAAACCCCAAATTTTTATGGTCGGTGTAAATGGTGATAACATGTCGTGCACCCCATAGATAGTGACGCCATTCTTCGAAGGCCAGCTTCACCGCTAATAATTCCCTCTCCGCCACCGTATAATTACGTTCTGCTGGTAACAATGTTTTGGAAAAGAAGGCGATGGGGTGCATCTCTCCAGTGTCTTCATCTCGTTAAGACAACACCCCACCCACCGCACACATGGAAGCGTCTGTTTCTACAAAGAACGGCAGGGCAGAATCAGGGTGCACCAACACAGGTGCTGTTGTAAAATGTTCGAGCAACCGTCGGAAAGCCTCCTGAGCCTCAACAGACCATACAAAAGGAACCCCCTTCCGCAGTAAACGGGTCATTGGAGCCACCACCTCGGAAAAGTGGGATATAAACCGCCGATAAAAGTTGGCGAAACCCAAGAGCACCTGGATTTGCTTCACAGTAGACGGTATAGGCCAGGATACAATTGCCTGGATCTTTTTAGGGTCCATTCGAACTCCCGCCGCCGAGATAATAAACCCCAAAAACTCCACCTCAGGGGTGCTGAACTGACACTTCTCCAATTTAGCATACAGATGGTTTTCCTGCAATTTCCTTAACACTTGTGTCACATGATCTTGATGTTCAACACCCGTTTCCGAATAAATGAGAATGTCATCCAGATAGACAATGACGGTTCTATCCAAATATTCCCTGAGGACCTCATTAATAAAAAACTGGAATGCCGCCGGCGCATTGCATAAACCGAACGGCATTACACAGTATTCGAACAGTCCCTGCTTGGTCTTAAAAGCAGTCTTCCACTCATCCCCGTGTCGCACCCGTATCAGATGGTAAGCCCCCCGCAAATCCAACTTGGTAAATACCTTGGCTTTGCGGAGCTGGTCCAATAACACAGGGATGAGTGGGAGAGGGTACCTGTTCTTTACTGTTGCCTTATTCAAGGCCCTATAGTCTACACAGGCCCTCAATGACCCCTCCTTCTTCGGAATAAAGAAGATCGCCGATGACACAGGCGAGGTGGAAGGACGGATATAACCCAATCTTAACATCTCCTCAATATACTCCTTGAGATGCTCCTCCTCAGGTTCAGCCAAGGCATAAATACGGCTACAAGGCAGCGGAACACCTGGCACCAGATCGATCTTACAGTCAAATGACCGATGCGGGGGAAGACCCTGAGCACATTCCTTGTCAAAAACCGCCTTAAACTCCGAATACTGTAAAGGGACAGAACTCACTTCAGTCACCGCACAAGACAAAGGACAGATCCGCTCCCTGGCCTCCACATAACAATGCTTCAAGCAATGGGCGGAATCCAACGTCACCAAGCGCTGTACCCAATCGATCCGTGGGTTGTGTTCTTGTAACCAAGGGACCCCTAATACCAAACCAAAAGAAGGTGCATCGATCAAATCAAAGACCACAGCTTCGGAATGCCCGTTCTCACACAACATCCGTAAGGGAACAGTCTGGCGAGTAATACATCCAGATGTCAATTCTGTCCCATCTATGGCTCTCACCGGTTCTGGCTGATCCTTAAGATGACATGAAATCCCTAGTTTTTCAGCCAACGATATATCAATAAAATTACCGGTTGCACCTGAGTCCAACAAGACTGATACTGGGACCCATTCAGACACAGAAAGCAATAGATGAGCATTGATGATAAAATGCCGTGGTGCCTGATCTACCGCTCCCAACACTTCATACGGTCTCCCTTGTTCCTTCTGTTGGCAAGTGCGTCCCTCTACTTGAACAAAAGCTACCTTCTTGCCATACCCCATCCCCGACGGTTTCACAGGACATTCCCTGGCAAAATGGCCTCCCTGTCCACAGTACAAACACAGGTTTAACTCCCTTCTCCTCTTCTTCTCTTCTGGAGTCAAAGGCCCACGCATCCCTCCTATCTCCATAGGTTCAGGCGCGGTTTTGCTATCCCCCACTGATTTTACCTCGGGCTTCACATAACCTCCCCGTGTGACCTGAAAACGACTACGTTCCCCGCGTCTCTCTGCCAAGCGATGATTCAACTTGACTACCAGGTCAATGAACGCTGCACAATCCCCAGGTGGGAAAGTCGCTGGCTGAATAACCGTTGCTTGACCCCTTTGATGCAGCTGTTCCCTAGCCCTCACGGCTACCAACTACTGCTTCAGACCCATATTCTCTTGACGTAAATCCTGCACCTGAGCCTGCAAGGCTGTCAAAGCCCCCATAACATCCTGTAGGGTGGGCATACCCGTCCCGCCACCCGAAGGATTCCCTGATTCTTCATTCATCTTCGTCCGGGCAGTGCGTAACCACTTGGGCTAGTAATTCTGTTGCGGTTCCGCCTGCTCAGCCCATGCACCGCAGGAACGAAGTGAAGTATGCACCAATCCCCTCTTCCTGCCCATATGACACCTCACAGACACACACAACTATAAGGATGCCAATGAACCTGAAAAGAGGGTGGTATTAAGGTGACACCAAGTCTTCCACCCTTGTTGTAGATAAAAAGACACTGCTCCCGTCTCCTCGCCTCCGCACCTATGTACACAGACAGAAGGGAATACAATTCACCAAAAGCATGTTAACCAAAGTATTCCCTGACCCCCAATAACAATAAACATGTCCTGCCACCACAATCACCACAGCCAGCTTACCTATGAAAAATGCAGGCTTTGCCTCGATGAGACACTGGACAGCAGCTGATAATGAGTCCAATTCAACTCCAGGGACTCAGTATAAAAACTTGAAATAGTATAATGTGTCACCCATTCAGTATTCGATAATATCAGGGGAAAAAGGATAAAATGCCCGCAAAAGCAGGAGCACACCAGAAAAAACCCCTTTTGAAAGTGGTTTTTGTAAGGGCAGATGAACAAACCCCAGCCAAGGGAAAGGATAGATCACCGGCTCTCGGCACTCGCGGAATGACCCGAAAAACGGGTCACTTCCGCATAAGGAGGTGGTGCGGTACAAAATAGAGGACACGTCACGAAGCAAAGCCCCGCGATGACTAACGTGACCTCCGACTTCACCGCAATTACAGAAACCCACTCTCGAGTGCGGTAGTCGTTAGGAGCCCCTAACGACCAAAACAAGAGTGCCGAAAAACGGACTGGGAGAACGAAACAAGGGACAAGGGAAGAACTCCCTAACTAACTAAGAGGGAATCAGGGGCAATATAAACAAGAAGGGAAGGGAAGGAAAACGGGACTAAGGAAGGGGCAAAAATACTCCAAGGGGAATTGCTAAATCCAGTCCTCACGAGCCCATGAGGACAACTTGCCAAACAGCCAAGGAGTAAGCAAATTCAGCACAACAGCCAGGAACCAGGAACCTACACAGGAAGCAATTACTAGCAGGGAAATAAAGGTAGGACAGGCTTTTAACCACTTCCTCGATGGTCATGTGATGGCAGGCCATGAACACCAAAAAAGGACTACCCCAGCCCTCGCATCCTAACAGATACATTCATGGAGAAGGGAATACATATTAGGGTATTAGTAGGAGTTGAATTACTAGGGCTTAGGTAGTGGTAACAGTAATTGGGTCGGGCAAAAGAAAATTATAGCGAAGATTAAGTGCAGATGGCGATATACAGGTTTTGAGGAACTATGGGATATGTAGGGATAGACTTTCTAGAATGTAGGCCAGCCGCTGTCGGTAGGGGGAGTACCTGCAGGGCGGTGACGTGGGGAGGGGGAGGGGCAGGGTGTGGGGGTACTAAACTATGGATTACAGAGTTTTACAGGTAAGTAAACATATAAATAAATAAAATGAATTTTGTTGCGTGCACTGCATCCCCAAATGCGATACAGTGCATGCAACAAAATTTGTTTTATTTATTTATATGTTTACTTACTTGTAAACCTCCGTAATCCATAGTTTACTACACTCCACCCTGCCCCTCCCCTCCCCACGTCGCCGCCCGGCACGTACTCCCACTACCGACCTCGGCTGATGTAGGCAAGGGCAGAGGTACATGGGTATAAGCAGAAATACTTGGTTATTGTCGGGGGACAATAAAGGGCCCAAGTAGTGGTGTCAGTATTAGGGTACAAGAAGGTTCTGAGGTAATTGTGTATAGGTTAAGGTAGAGGTACTAGGGTATAAGCAGGGTTAGAGGTGCTAGGAGAGGGACAGAGGAGCAAGGGAACAAGATGGAGCAGGGTAGGTGGGGTAAGTGTACAATGGTATAGGCTGAAGATGGAAAATTAGGTCAGAGGTAGAAGTAGTTTTCTAGAGTAATAAAGAGCTGAGAGCACTGCTAAAGTATATAAAACGTAGTTAAGGGAGTAGAAAAGGGACTGGACCGGGTGTAGGAAGAGTGATGAAGAGAGTAGGAAGGAAAAAAGAAAGTAGAAAGAGAAGGGGAAGAAGGGGATGTGGGGCATAATATCAGAACATACATATATATATAATGTAACAATATTAATAAAAATATGTGTTTTGATGTATATTGAAAAAAAATTACTATTATAAAAAGCCTAAATCTATTTAAAAAAAAAATATTTATGTATTTAAATGAAACATAAAAAATATTGAAACACAAAAGAAACAATTAAAAGAATCTATATATAAACAAATGATAGACAATAAATTAAACAAACAACTAATATTATTATATATTTTAACAATTTAAAAAATAAGTATGTAAATAAGAAAATAAAAAATACACTATACCCACTCCAATCTGTGCAACAGAAGAGAAAGCATCGTGACTCAAAGGGGTAAAATGTACTCTTCCCCCAGTCCGTGCAACAATTGGAAAAACGTTGAACTTCGGAGGGGTTGAATTTTCTATTTCTACTCCAGTCTGTGCAACAGTAGGGGAAGCATTGAACTTCAAAGGGGTTACATTCACTATTCTAACTACAGTCTCTGCAGCAGTAGGGAAAGTGTTGGGCTTCTGAGAGGTTAAATGTACTATTCCAACTGTGCAGTGGAAGGGAAAGCGTTGGACTTCGTGGGGGTTACATTTGCTATTCCCACTCCAGTCTGTGAAACAGTATACAAAACGTTGGACTTTGCAGAAGTATAATTTACTATTCTAACTCTGTAGGGAAAACATTGGACCTCGGAGAGGTTACATTCACTGTACCCACTCCAGTCCATGCAACAGTAGGGAAAGCATTGGAGTTTGGAGGCATAACATATACTATTTAAACTCTAGTCTGTGGAACTCCAGGGAAAGTGTTGGACTTTAAATGTGTTTAATGTATTATTCCAACTCCAATCTGTGCAACAGTAAGAAAAGTGTGGGACTCTGGAGGGGTTAAATGTACTATTCCCACTCCAGTCTGTGCAACAGTAGGGAAGGTGTGGGACTTCAGAAGAGTTACATTTAATATTCCCACTCCATTCTGTGCAACAGTAGGGACAGCGTTGGACATCCGAGAGGTCAAATTTACTATTCTGAGTTCAGTCTGTGAAACAGTAGGGAAAGTGTTGGACTTTTTTGAATGTGTTTACTATTCCAACTCTAATCTGTGCAACAGTAGGGAAAGAGTTGGACTTCGGGAGGGGTTACATTTATTATTCCCACTTTAGTCTGTGCAACAGTAGAGAAAGCGTGGACTTCAGAGGGGTTAAATGTACTATTCCCATTTCAGTCTGTACAACAGAAGGGAAAGCGTTGGACATTCGAGAGGTCATATTTACTATTCTGACTCCAGTCTGTGAAACAGTAGGGAAAGTGTTGGACTTTGGAGGGGTTACATTTATTATTCTCACTCCTATCTGTGCAAAAGTAAGGAAAGTGTTGGACTTTGGAGGGGTTAAATTGACTATTCCTATTTCAGTCTGTGCAACAGTATGGAAAGCATTGGACTTCAGGTAGATAACATGTACTATTCACATCTCAGCCTTTGCTACAGTACGGAAACTGTTGGACTACAGGTACGTAAAATTTACTATTCCAACTCCAGTCTGTGCAGCAGTAAGGAAAGTGTTGGACTTTGGAAGGGTTACGTTTACTATTCCCACACAAGCCTGTGCAACAGTAGGGAAGGTACTTCACAAAAAAAAATAACTTATTTTAATAACCATATTAGTTGAAAAGTAATATACAACTCTTAGTATAAAATGATATAATGAAAATTAAAAAATACAATTAAACAATTTACATGGTAATTATTATTTTTTTATAATTAATTTGAAATTATAAATACGTTATTAATTATTTAATTAAGTTCTCATACTTTACTCCTACAAAACTAGCAGCCCACACTTAAAATATAACTAAAATAAAGAAGTATAACACAATTAACATATTTAATAATCAATTAAATATTTATTGAGAAATTAATAAGTAATTGTTAATTAATTATATCCTTTAAAAAAAAAAAAAAATTCTTTGGTAATCCTCATATATCACAGATGGAACTCTTGATGGGAAACTGGCTCCTCCATGCACCACTGGCCATTCTGTACTGGCCCTTGTTAATTTCGACCAGATGCAATTTGGTTTGCCCTTACCCTCAAGTAGCCACTACTTTCCCCTCCATACTCCTCTTTTTGCCGATCTTTGGGCGCCCCATGCTACTTAGGAGATCGGGGAACCAGCAGGGCTCCAGACAAATCATTGGAATACCAATCATCGAGATTGCCATGCCGCCATGGCCGCCCAAACATTCGTCTCGCTTCTGGGATCACATGCCACATCTGATTTGCTCGTTATCATAATCTGCCTCAGGCAGTTAGCAAAGGTGGGGGGAGTTGGATCTTTCCACGCCCTGCAGATCTCACGCCTTGCTAACAGAATAATGTAGAATACAAATTTCGTGGGAAGATCATTAACCTGATAGTTCGTGACTAGCCCAGACATTATTGTAAACTTTGGGACTGATATAGACATTAAGAGGACCTCTTCTAGAAATTCCCTTACCTTGCTCCAATATTCCACTAATTCCGGGCAATCTACGAACATATGTACATCATCTGCCTTCAGAAGGCCACACCTTGGGCAGTTGTAGTCTATGTTTGAAAATTTGGCCAGTTTTTTGGGAGTTATATAAACCCTGTACATAGTGTATATATGATTTCTTTTCAGCGCTGCAGGCTTGATGACGGCGTTTAACACCCTGAAAGAGTCATGCCAGAAATCCATGAAGGACCCGCTGGCCGGGGTAAAAGCGTTGCACCACAATTTGCTGATTTCAGCCTCCGTAACATCCTCACCCTCTAACAATGCCGAATACCAAAAAGATATTTGGCTCTTCCACTTACCCCTTCAAATTTGGGGTTGGGGGGATTGTTTTCTCCGGGTGTCACAGGTCTCGTTGCCACCAGCCTGATAGCTGATAATATTTAAACCGTGTCAGAGATCCCCTAGTTAGATTCGACAATATATCCCAACTTAAAAGTTGGCCATCTCCCTGCAAGTCTCCCCAACTCTCCATCCCTGCCTGCTTCAATGGTAAGGATAATTGATCATTTAAACAGGCTGGAAGTCCTGGTGAGTCCCATATAGGTGCCTGCGGCGCATAATAAGAAATATTTAGTTTGTTCCTTACGAATACCCAATTTTTCAAAGCTGACATCAAGATCTTCAACCTCACTTTTAAAAAAAATGTTGGGTCCCCAAACTTATAAAGGAAAAAAGTTAATCCCTGAGGTACATCTTTTAACAAGGCAGAGAATAGCAAGCCCATCGAAGATTCGTCCAGACGGCCCGCCATGGTTCTAAAATGCTTAAAATGAAAAGCATGGCAATACAACAGTAGGTCAGGGAGGACTAGCCCTCCTGTCTTGAGACCTCTTCTTAGTTTTTTCAACGCTATTCGAGGGCCTTTGGCATTCCAAATAAATGAACCCAATTTTCCTTGGAGTTTTTTAATTAAGGGTACTGGAAAAGATAAAGGGATAGCATTAAATAAAAAAGTAATTTTAGGAAGGACTATCATCTTCAGGAGATTCACTCTCCCGTAGATATTTAAAGGTAGAGAGGACCAGCGTTGTAACAGAGCGATTGTGTCTTTCATGACCCTTTCTAGATTGGTTTTGGGGATTTCTTCGATCTTATTGACCAGATGGATTCCCAAGTACCTCATTTTATTCTTTTTCCCCATCGAGCTAATCTGCTGATTCCATTCCATTATTTCCGTTTTTTCAGCATTAATAGAATACCCTGAAATATTACCAAACCCCTTAGCAAGATCTAATAGTCTGGGTATTGCTACATCAGGATTTGTAGTATACATTAGCAAATCATCAGCATACAATGCCAGTTTCAACTCCATATCCGCGATCTTAAAGGGTTTAATTATTGGATCCGCTCTTAACAGACAAACAAAAGGCTCTATATACAAATCGAACAAAAGGGGGGATAAGGGACATCCCTGTCGTGTGCCTTGGGAAATAAAAAACTGCTCAGTCAGGGAACCATTTACTAGAACCTTCGCTGTCGGGGCTGAGTATAGGAGCTTAATGGCCGTTATGTAGCCCATCGGAAAGCCAAATTTTTCCATCGCCATCCAAAGGTAGTCCCAGTCCACCTGGTCAAAAGCCTTTGCGGCGTCAACTGCTACTATGGTCAGGGGCTGCTTCGTTTCTTGAGCAACATCCATCGCTGCCACAACTTGAAATGTCAACTCGTTGAGCTGCCTATCCGGGATGAAGCCCCTTTGGTCACAGTGTACAACCGATTTTACAACCTTTGCTAATCTCGTTGCCAACACCCCCAAAAATATCTTATAGTCCACGTTTAATAGTGAAATGGACCTATAGGACTCTATCCTACTCGGGTCCTTATTTGGCTTCAACAGTAATGTGACCGTCGCCTCCGCCCATGACCTAGGGACCTGCCCCCCCTGAGTAAGATTTCGTTAAACAATAGAGTCAGAACCCCTATAATCTGCTCTAGAACGATCTTGAACAGTTCGACCGGCAGCCCATCAGGACCTGCGGCTTTGCCCTTAGCCATTTTCACCAACTGAGCCCTGACTTCCCCTTCCTTGATTTCTGAACTGAGATAAGACCTGTCTGAATCCGACAACTCAGGGAGCTGTACATTTGCAAACCACGATTCCGCTTGATGCCTACCCAGAGAGGGGTTAGTTCCGTATAAAGACTGCATGTATCTCTTTGCTTCTTCCCTGATGAGGTCATCCTCATTGTTTTTTTCCCCTGTGCTTGTTAACACCAAACTGTCTATCTGGTTTCTAGTTCTGTCCGCTCTGGCCTTCCAAGCTAGGAGACGCCCACACTTCTCACCATAGGCAAACTGTTGTAGATTACTTGTGTCCCACTTTTCCTTCAGAGCCTTATCCATCCCCGCTTGAAATTCTGCTCGCAGACCATCCAGTTCCCTCTGGAGAAGTGGCCTATTATCCGACTCCTCGGCCGATGCCTTCTGCAACTCCAGTTCCTTAAGCTTGATTCTCAGAATCCAGGCTTCTCTTTGCTCTTTCCTCAGACTGTTCCTCCTGATCATCAGGGTTGTTAGTAAACCTCGGGAAAAGGCTTTATATGTTTCCCACACGATTTGTTTACTTGCCGATCCAGTATTAACCCTAAAGAACTCTTCAGACTGGGTCACTAGGTCCTGTCTGACCCCTTCTTCCAGTAACAATGTCCGGTCCAATGTCCATCTCCTTTGTTGTTTTTCTTGTTTCAAATTGACCACCATTTCCACCATTGAATGGTCTGACAGAATTGCCGGAACATATGATATGGAGTCAACTGCTGATGAGAGATTATTATCTAGCAGGAAAAAATCTATCCGAGAATGATGCCCGTACCTTCTGCTGTAGAAAGAATAATCTCTTCCCCCCGGGTTTTTAAGTCTCCAAATATCTATCAGGTTAAAACCCCTCATAAGGTTCTTCAGTTCATGACTTGTTTTTTTTGGGAGGGGAAATCTCACTCTTGATGTTCTATCTAGTTCTCTATCGAATATCAAGTTGAAATCTCCCCCTAAAATTATGGGGCCCGTTGTCTCTATTAAGTTGGTTTTAAGTTTCAGCAGAGCCCCCGGAGCATCTAAATTCGGGCCATAGTAGACTGCACAAACAAAAGGGGTACTTCCTACAATCAAGGAAGTTATCAACCATCTGCCTGAGTTATCTGTTTCATGTTTAATTAGCCTGATCCCCATGCCTGCTCTAATGATTATGGCCACCCCCCGTGTACTGCCGCATTGGCCCGAGGAGACAGCATCCTGGACCCATCTACATCTCCCAAAGATTTGATTACATTCTTCCCTTTCCAGATGCGTCTCCTCCAGTAGACAGATATGTGCCCCTGATCTAAACAGAAAATCAATAACCCTTCTTGCTTTCTTCCTATCCCTTAACCCATTAACATTCCAGCTTATTAGTTTTATACTACCTATCGTATTGGCCATAATTCTCTATAATCACTCTATGTATTCTAAGCCGGTTCCCTACCTGTGTGTGATTTAATTTCAAACATATATGAGGATTACATTTTTTTCTTTTTCCCCCTGCTCCCCACCCTCCCACCCCCCTCCCCTGAGGAACCCCCCCTTTACTCCTACGGCGATCCTGTCGCCAGTCGGGAGCTCACCAGACCCCTGGATGGTGACCCTTGTGGTTTGTTTGACTTTGTAAATGCGACAAAAGCTAAAAAAAAACAAAAAAAAACAAAACAGAAAGAGGTCATTCATATATATATATATATATTTTTTTACTCTCTTCTTTCCCCTTTCTCCCTTTTCTTCCTTTACCCCTTTTTTCATATCTCTTCTTCTCCCCTTTCTAGTTACATTTTTCCTTTATGTATATATATATATATATATATTTTTTTTTGTCCCCTTCTTTTTCTTTTGCCCTTTTTTTTTCTTTTTTCCTTTCTTTCTTTCTTTCCCCTTCCCCCTTCCTTCTTTTTTTTTTTCTTTTCCCCTTTTCCCCTTTTTCTTCCCTTTCACTCTCGATTAACTACTTACACCCATTAACCCCCCACACACCCCATTGTTCACCGTGGTACGTGTATTACTTAAATTCTCTACTATATTTCTTGCTGATTATGATCTCTGCCCCCCCGGGGTTTCCTACGTCTTACTGCATTTTACCAATTAATATCTCTTACTGAGGCGTATTCTCTCGCATCAAAGTGAGAAAGGAGTCAACATCTTGGGCTGAGTTAAAGTTGGATGTCTTGTTTTTCCAAACCACTCTCAAAAAAGCAGGGAACTTCATCTGCACCTGTGCCCCTAAACTCCTAAGTTCAGGCATTCGGCTCCCCAACTCCCACTGCCTCTGTGCTGTTACCTTCCCCACATCAGATCGGATCAAATAGTTAGCTGATCCGAATTGTAGAGATTTTTCCTGCAGAGCTCTACTCAGGATTAATTCCTTGACCGAAAAGGACAGAAAATTCACCAGAATTTTTCTTGGACCTGACCTCCCTTGACGCTGCCGAAAAGGATCTCTGTGGGCTCTTTGTATCTCGCCCTCAAGGTCTATATCTGGACTATCCTTAAGGACACCCTCTCTAAGGATTTTACAAATGAGGGCCTTGACATCCCCATTTTCCGTCCCTTCTGGTATTTTCAAGAATTTCAAATTGTTCCTTCTAGAGTGAATTTCGAGTCTTTCCACGTCCATCTGTAGAGCCCTATTTTGTGCTCTTAGAGTCTCAATGTCCCTATCATGTCTTTTTGAAGCCCCCGTTAACAGTCTAACTTCTTCCTCAAGCACCTCTGTGCGTTTGCTTACATCCACCAATTTTTGTTCTAAGCTTGCACACTGGTCATGAATGATTTTTTGGTTCGCCTCAGATGTATCAAATTTCTGATCAAGTTTTGTCAAAAGATCCTCTCTGAGACTTAATAGGAGAGCCCCAACCTGTGACAAACCTGCATCGGGGGTTGTTGACAATGTTCTTACAGGAGGCAAGGGACTAGCTTGAGCTACTTGCGATGACTTCTGTCCTGTCCCCTCTATTCTATCTTCTTCTACTTGCGCTAGCTCTTCCTCCAACTTCTCCTGACTTACGTTATCCTCTAACTCTGCCAACACCGTATAACTATTTTTGAGAGGAACTGTGAAGGAGACACCTGGTATAATGGGAGAAGTATGATCATATTGACTGCAGACACTCGGTGCGGCTGCACCTTTCGGGTCTTCTGATGGAGGGTGACTGAGCGAGCCAGGGGAGCCGGAGGGGCTGGGGAGAAGAGTACTCAGGGTATCAACTGTATTGGCTGTTAGCCCCAACCCGGGTAGTTTCTTACTCCCCCCCCCTGTTGAGATATCAACCACCTTCTCCATAATTTTTAAATAGGCCTTTAAGGAAGGGGTGGGCTTTGGCTTTGTCCCGTGTGCCTTCAGGGGCTTCTGCCTTTGCTTGTTCACTTCCCCCGGGATATTACCCCTCCTGTCCCTCCTTCTTTCTATCGGGGAGATCGGGATTGGGATGGCTCCTGCCTTAGCAATGCAAGGGACCTCGACTCCTGTCTTCTGTAGTGCGAGTCTCGACCTCAGCTGATATCTATTCCTGGACGGTGGGACGGGGGGGTGCGTTGAAAGGCTCCTTACTCCTTCCCCTATCTTTATTTATAGTCTTACTCTTATCCTCCTACCCGACAAGGCTCTCCGAAAGAACAACTATCTCTCCCTCTTGCCGAGGATATGTGTGTGAGTTCACTGAGGCAGGGCTTGCTCCTAAGTCCATGCCCTTGTCCCATAACAAACTCTGCAACTCACATAATGTCCCCCCACTGCACAGTTTTAGCACAACAATACCCCTCGAGTTCTTTAACACTTGATCCCCCTCCTTGCCCCCCTCCTTAGATAGTGCGCGGAAGAGAAAATTGTTAAATAGAGGCGAACTGAGGCTTACTCTTGTCAGCAACCGCCTAGCATGCCCCCAAGCACAAGCCCAGTCACCTGGACCCCGCACTGTACCGCCAGAACACCTCCTCTCCTTCGACGGTACGATGCCTGCTCCTGTTGCTTCACCGGCTACCTTTCCGGCTTCCTTTTCCACCATGAATCTGGGCTCGGGTAAGGGAAGGAGCCTGTACACACTCATACCACACCGCCTGAGAGTGTTTTGCGACTACCTCACCCGCCGGCTTCCTTCGCGTCCCGACACCGTCACCGTCTCTCCTGGGTCCTAGTGCCGGGTGTGCTCAGAAGGGGTGCGGACGCCGCCACTTGCTCGTTTCTCCGTAAGTGAAGGGTAGAAAGAAAACAAAAGGAATGCCTCATCAGAAAAACCGCCTCATAACGAACCACTAAATCGTCCGCTCTGTCCTCACCGTTTTAGAGCTTCTATCGCTGCCTTCTCTTCGGGGAAAACCACCTCCCGGTCTGGAGCTCCCACGGCAGACGTCAGCCTGCCGCCATGTTCCTCCACGTTAATTAATTATATCCTAAATAACTTCCCACCCAATACCCCTACAGTCCCAACAGCCAACACCTAAAATATAACTTGAAAATATAATATTTACACAATTTAAATAATTATCAACCAGTTACATAATTAATAATAGATTAATTATTCACCAATTATCACTTAACCCCTTCGCTGCGACGGCAATTCCGCCGCAGCGCCAAGGGGGTGGGGCGGCTGCATGGCGCTCGCGTACTCGTCACGGAACCGCTCCGTCACGAGACGCGGTTGCGCTGTGCTTATGACGGAGCGGTTCCGTCACGGTCCCGCCCGCTCTTAAGAACGCTCAGCGCAGGCGCTCCGAGCGGGCCGTGACGGAACTGCTCCGTCATCAGCACAGCGCGGCCGTGTCTGATGACGGAGCGGTTCCGTCACCAGCATGGGAGGGGTTAATTAGATTCCCCATAAAAGTACTAAGCTGGAACCTTGCGGGTATTTATTGGAAACTGGGCTCGCCAGAATGGAATGACCTGATTGAGGCACATAAAATTTGCCTGTTCCAAGAGACTTGGAGTGTTGAACCGCTTCACCAGGTTGGTTTTGTAACTTACTTTGTGCCCGCTGTGAAAGCCATACAAGGAAAGGGTCCTCCCTCTGGAGGGCTTCTTATCTGGGTGGGCATTTCCCTTAACTGCCTTATTACATCTATATTTACAAAGGGGGTGGTGATGGACAGAGTATTCTGAATTAAGCAGAACACTCCTACCCAGTCCACAGATCAGGGCTTGATCCATCACCGTTTTTTAGCTCACTGCACCATTACATCTAAGCATGTTAACAGCCCAGATATACTAGCAATTGTACTGAGAAACCCTAACAGGGGCTTATCCCTTGCCTTGTACAATGTCTATGCCAGAGGAACTAAAAATGGGTCGACGTCCCTAGTAATATCTACCCTTGAAATACAATTAAGAGACCACGCGGAAGGTGATTATACCCTAATAGCGGGCGATTTTAATTGTACATATGAACCACTCCCTATGGAGGATAGTTCAGACCTAAGCGAGGATGATAGCAGATGGGGCATTCCAGTACTATCTATTGCCCTGATAAAAAGATGGACACGAACTGCAGTTCAACTAAATGCTCTAACACTGGAGTTCGGCTTAAGAGCCACGAACGGCCGTACAGTTTCTGATCGCTTAGGTGCTCCCACTTTCAACAGGGTTGATCAAACCTCGAGAATTGACTATATCCTGTTGGACTTAAAGCTTTGGGGACTGGTCAAGGATATGGTTGTCCAACCCACCGTGGAGAGCGATCATAACTCGCTCTCCTTATCTTTATACAATCCCTGGCTTAGCAAAATAATCGCTCCCCTCCCCAAACACCCTCATAAAATCACTGTTGCATCCTGTGGACGACGTCTTAAGTGGAACAAAATCGCCACTGACGCTGCTAAACTTTCTACCATTAAGGGATTACTTCAGGCTTCTCAGACCGAATTAGATGCTACCATTCTGGCCCATTCAGCTGAAATGGCGACGTCTATCTTTGAGGAAGCTGTTAAGTCTATAGGAGATGTATTCCAGGGTAAGGGGTTCGTAGGGGGCAATCCACTTCAGTGCAATCCCAAGGGAAAGCACGACTGGTATACCCCAGCATGTAGACGGGCAAAGTCACTTCTAATAGAGGCTGTTAAAGGGAAATCCCAACCCTTGATACAGTTAGCCAGGAAAGAGTATAGGTTCACGCTGTCACATGCAAAAAGAGAGTGTGAAGAGGAGTACTGGCGTACTCTTAAAGAGGCTAGCTCTAAGAGGGACTCAAAATGTTTCTGGGACACAATAAGAGCCAGAAACAGACCCGACTCTGATCTGATAATTTGCAATATCCCTTGTCAGGTGTGGGTTAACCATTTCTCAAAGTTATACACTGCTGCTGATCTATGGGCAGGGAATTTACCTGAAATTGATTTAGACTGGGCGTCCCTTCATGAAAGTTCTGACTTCACAATAAAAGAAGTGGAGTATGCCATAAGTTCTATCAGGCCACAAAAAGCTGCTGGACCGGATGGCATACCGGGAGACTTGCTGAGATCTGATATTCAGAAGTGGGGAAAATTCATCTACTGCCTCCTTGTTGCCATCTGTAGGGGTGCACCGATTCCCACATCATGGAAAGGGGCGGAGGTTGTCCCCATTTATAAAAAAAGGCGCCAGAGATGATCCATCTAATTATAGGCCAATTAGTCTGTTGGATATCAGTCAAAAAGTAGTTGGCAAAGTCCTATTGGTCAGAATATTGGACTGGATAGACCAAAATAATATCCTCTCCGATTACCAGGCAGGGTTCCGTGTGGGCACTGGTACAATCGAGCAAGCCTTTAGGCTAATGATGATATATTGGAAGGTGGTGGTTATAGGCATGGGCAGTCTTTATCTCGCCTTTATCGATTTAAAGACTGCCTTTGACCTTGTACCGAGGGCAACCCTATGGGGTGTTTTGGCAGACATGGGGTTGCCGCACTACATCCTCTCATTGCTTATAAGGCTTCATGAAAATAGTTATGCCCAGATAAGGTGGGGCCCAGATGGTGAAAAAACCAGTAGCATCCCGGTAGAGAGGGGGGTCCGCCAGGGATGTGTCCTGGCTCCCACCCTTTTTTCCCTTTACATCAATGGGGTGGTTGAGCACCTTCGGAGACACCCTTCAGATGAACCATCCCTGGCTGGAGAGCACATACCAACCCTTCTCTTCGCGGATGATACGCTTTTGATGTCGAAAACCCCGATTGGCCTCCAAAGACTTCTGAACAATTTTCAGTCCTTTTGCCTTGAACGGGGTTTGATTATTAATACCGAAAAGACGAAGTACCTTGTCCTGAATCCCCCCAAAAAAACAATTTGTCCTCCTACTTTGAATGGAGAACCCTTGGGGAAAGTAGAAGTTTTTGACTATCTAGGCATACGGTTGTCTCACAAAATGCAATGGGCCTCTCATTTGGATAAAATGTTGCTAACCCACAAACGTATAACTGGAGCTTTACTGAAAGAACAACGCTCTTGTGTTTTTAGACCTATATTTACTGTTCTCGAAATCTACGCAGCCAAAGGGGTCAGCTCTGCTCTTTATGGGGCTGAGTTATGGGGCTCAGATATTACCAATGAGTTGCCAAGATCTGAGAGGAAATTTTGCAGAGCAATTATGTCCCTCCCTCAAGGTACGCCTATGGTCCCACTAATGTTGGACTTAGGTTGTCGCCCAATTGAAGAAAAAGCAAAACTTTGCCCACTGCTGTTGTGGGCCCGCCTGTGGCGTGTACAGGAACTTGGTAAATATGCACAAGGCCTTTCAGAAATTATGTCACTTCCTGGATGGCAGAAAATTAAATGGTTGAGAGACATGAAAATTTTGTTATCCAATATGGGTTTAAAAGAAGCATGGCTGAACAGAACCTCTCCACCTAAAGAAACTCTAAAAACCTTGTACTGGAATTGGATAGCGTCAAAAAGGGACACTAATGTCTGCTTGGGCAGATTAACGGAAGATTTCCTGAATTTTAAGGACTTGCCAGTGCGAGAATTGTACTTGGACATAATTGAGAAACCTTTTGACAGGGCCCTATATTTTAAATTTAGAGCAGGTACTCTTCCTTTGTATGCCTTTTCATCAAGGTGGAAACCACCCGTACAAACCACAAAGTATTGCCCAATGTGCACAGGCAGACCAGAGACAGTGGCGCATTTCTTATTTGAATGCGGAGAGTATACCTTGCCACGGAAGAAATGGCTTAAACATCTATGTCGCCAGCTGGGCACTAGGCATCATGCGGAGGCTATACGCATACTCAGGTCTGATTGCTGTACCTTATATGCTTGCACTCTTGCAAATTTTTTATCATGGGCTTGGTCTATTAGATCCAAGAGGCTTAAATCAATTGTTTAATCTGTTTTTTAAAACTAACTGTATGTTAAATCCTTTGTGTCTTGACTATTTTGCCATTTTTTTTTATCATTATGAAATTGTGTATTTTAAAAGCTTTTATGATAACTTTTATCGAAATAAAGCCTTC
The DNA here is from genome assembly GCF_964261635.1 of Lissotriton helveticus. Classification (NCBI taxonomy): domain Eukaryota; kingdom Metazoa; phylum Chordata; class Amphibia; order Caudata; family Salamandridae; genus Lissotriton; species Lissotriton helveticus. Next base: position 1,208,241,501 of record NC_136057.1, read on the forward strand.
TTGACTTGATTCCCCATACCACTACAAACCCAACAACCAGCACCTAAAATATGACTTAAAAAGTATAATTATTACATAATTTACAAGATTAATTATCCATTAGATAATTGATACTAAAGAAAACATTTATTATTATTAATGAAATATTCTTAATTAAGTTCACACCCTGTAGCCTACAAACATCACAACCTGCTAGGACACTATAAATTACTATTAACAATTACATTAAATATCATAAATACCTTAATATTACAAACTATATTTAAAAATATTGTCAAGTATTAGACAAACCATATTTAAGATATAAAATTATTAAATGAACTAATACACAGAAAGATAATTTAAAAAGCATTATTCTTATCAGCTATATTATTGAAAATTATATTAAATAGACAAATATTCTTGGAAACTATATTACTTACTGAAAAAATCAACATTCTTATCAATGATATCTCTGCATCACAATATTTATGTGGCACAATATTAAATTCTCAATATTTGTGTGTCTCAATATTTATAATTCGATGATTCGTCCAAATATTGGAACAAGAATGATACACATGGAGGGGAAAGCCAGGAAATATGGGGAGAGTACACTGCCTTAAAACAGAAAGAAAGGATCTAAGAATCTTGAAAAAAAAAAGAAATTATCTATTTAAATCAAGAGTATCCAGTAAGGTTGACATAATATCCAGAACAGTTATCCTCTAACAATTCAATCTTCCAAATTACAAACAACCCAGGAAATTACTTTGAAAAAGGTACTTCTTTCATCCATATGGATGAGGTGTGTTTCCATAAGGCAAGGTAATAGATATTGGGTGATGGTGTTGGTCCCACATTACTAAAAACTACAAAAGGCAGAAAACTCCTTGTTTTAAGTTGGAAAACAAAGTTTTTTTCTGCAGTATGACAAGTTTTCATATCCTTGCTGTATGCATACAATGGACAAATTCAAATTCTAGATAAAGTCTTAATTTGTGTTTTTTTCCTCAGTGACTGTCATTGTTCAAAAATCATTGGTTTGCCTCAGGCCAAACCTTAAAATAGCAACTCACTTTGGTGATATTAATGGTAAAGAATGTCTTCAAAGAATTGAGTGCCACCCGCATTGGTGCCATTGACGTAACTTTGAACGTAATCTCTAATTACAGGTTGTATTGCTGATCAGGTTTTAATTTTCTACATGCCCTTCCGCAGGTGAAACGCATGGTGGCCGCTGCTGGTGTAGGGGCAGATCCCCTACATATAAGCAGTAGCTACATTCTCTGATCATTTGTAATGAACAGATAGGAACTCTACGCATAGCTACTGCTGGCCATTGCATGACCCAGAGACATTTGGAGCCCATTCCGGAACTACTTGCGAGTGACTCATGCTCACAGCGATGATACAGGAGGAGAATGAACAGGAATTCCAAGACAGACTGCAATAATGGTGGCCAGCCCTGTGCAAACTGTCATTGGCAGTGGAACAATTATCGGGGATAGAAAGACTCGATCCCATGCTGCCGGCCAGACTCATCTCTTGTGTGGGTGTGGAGGGGGGAAAGGAGTGGGGTTGCACTCTACCTCCCTGGGATTCATCGACCACTGTTCTACGAATTGTTTGTTAGCTCCAGTACGTCTCTTGGCAGGTAGAGAGAATTCTAATCATGTCTGCATGATGTACTTTCATGCTTTACTGTTTGTAAAATGAAAAATTAACTAAAAAAAGTTTTTGTTTTCTGCAAATCTCACTTCAAACTTTTATTTGCAAATTCACTGAGAAGTACTGTAGGCTTTTGTGAGATAATATCTTAGCCCCAGACTTACTAACGCTTGGTACCTTTGAAAAGTGTTGTGGTGGGATTCAGCTTTCAATGCAAAACATGATTTGCTCTGGAAATTTGCCTAAAGTAATGCAATGTTGTGGTATGCACTACTACGTTGCACTACTTTTCATCAAAGGGACGTACGTTGGGTGGTACATGGCATTCCCATACAACCACCTGTGGATTTTGATGCAAATCCCTTTCTAAAACATTTGGTGACAGTGTTTTGTACCAAAATATATGCCTCCTCGAGGCAAGCTGAACATTGACGTACACTGTATAGCACACATACAGATTTGGAAAAAAGTATTAAAGCATAGTGTTTGTGCTGGAAGGCTCCCCTTCCAGTGCAAACCAATGCTTGAAAAACGCACAGACTGTTGTACTATGGTGCAAGAGTGTGTGGATTGGAGTATAGCAGTCTAAAGTGCACCATCGCTGGGAGAGCGAAAAGCACTGCCATATCTCAGTAGATGTGGTAATGTTTTTCTGTCCTAGTTTGAAGCAACCCATCTATTGTTGCTGCACTGCTTTGTGCCAAAACATAGTAAATCTGCCCCAAAGTCACTTACAACGTTGGTTTTCACTCAGTGGGTGGAAACGCGTAGCCTGGACTAGTGCCAGGGAAATTTATGAAAAGCATCAATAAGGCTCCAAGGATGGTCCAAATGTTGGTGAAAATGGCAGTGCAAAATTGAACTGTGTAATTCATACAATCGGGACTCCATATTCCATGTCCAATTACGCTCCTTAAGAAACATATGTTATAACCAAACTCTCCGAAAAATATCAACATTTAAAAACCCCATTTCGTAAAAGGTGAACTGGCGGTTAACCTTGAGCAGAAAGACTATAAATTACCATGAAGTGGCTGTTTACTGAAGAGCTTTATTGACAGGGGAATTAGCTGTAGAGTCTACTAGGCATAATATTTTAAAGGCTTGATTTTGAAGGACATTATGGTCTGGGAAACTTTTTTTTACAGTCTTCAGGCAGTAAAATATATCATATTCTGTATTCTCGTGATTTATTAGCTCCATCTGTCAGTCCATGTGCTGAAACATGTTATTGCTTTTTTTATTTTTATTTGCAGTCTTTCGTTTCAAGCGCCAAGGCTATAAACTGTTTGAGCGTCTTAATTCACTGCTGCTGAAAGGCACACACATTCTTGTTCTCTTGAAGGAATAGTGAATAGGCATCAAATTTGTCTTATTTTAATATGCCAAATAACTTGTCCTGACATAGAAATGGGATGTAATGGAAAGATCCTTGGATTTCTGGTTGGAATGATTAATCCGAAGTAGAATTCATTTTCATCCACAATAGTAACCGATTCATTTTTGTATTATACTGACATTTCAAAAAGCTACAGAATAACGGTGTTACAGTTGCTCGGTTTAAAGATTTGCAATTTACTGTATTTGAAAGGATGAAGTCCTAGAGGCCCATTAGGATTGCGGGCGGACTTCCATCCGCCCGCCACCCTAGCGGTGCTGGAACCGGCCGCCAGTGGTGCGGCGGTCCCGCACCGACGATTAGGATGCCACCGCCACGGTGGTGGTGGCATCCTCCATTCCCAGCACTGTGGCGGGCGGTGCTCACAGCACCGCACTCAACAATGCTGGGAATGCACTGTGTGCATTGACATGCACAAGGTGACAGGCACCGTGAGGTGCCTGCCACCATGTCCATGACAATGCAGGGTGTACCCCACATGTGCACCCACCCACCCCCAATACCCTGATGGCCCGCAATGGGCCCCGGTACGCGAATTCCGCATGCCTTTGTTCCTGCTCCCATGCTAATATGGATGGCGGTGTCTAGCAGATACGCCACCATATTAAACTCAACTTGTCGACCGGGCGGAAAAGCGGCGGACAGTCTTCCCATCCGCCGCAGTACCCCAGCCATACTAATATGGTGGGGGAAATGGGTGGCGGGCGAGGAAGGATGTAGGGTGGCTCACCACCGCCATGCGGGTGGTAGCGATACGCCCTACATCCTAATGAACCTACAAGTTTGCCTCACTGTGATTGGAACGTGCACCTGCAGATCACGAAAGATGACAAGGGCGGACTTTACTCACAGCTATTTTGGCCCTTATAGACATAACATGGTGGAAGAACGTACACTCGTGGATTCTGCTTCACGTGAGGCGACTTTGCCATGATTGTGCATTTTCAGTGGCTCCATGCTGTAAATCAGGCTCCTTGTCCCATTGCAGGGGTGTAACCTCTTCTACTCAGGTTTTCTCTTGTTTAATGACCTCTCTGTAACACTGTGTATGCCATCACTGTGCATTGACATTCCTTTCTCAATTTGAACCCATGACTATCTCCTGATGATGGAAGCAGTTCAGTAGATATGAAGTTGAGGACAAGGTAACTAAGCATCTGTGTGCATGACAGTCCACACACATGCTTTATACATTTTTTTAAATAGACCACAGGAAACGTCTATGTCTATCACAAAACAGCATATAACTAGTCCCTCCGCCTAACCCTCTTCCACTTCTCGTTTCCTGTCCTTTCTTGTTGCGGCCGACGTGGTCTGATAAGTTACGCTTTTTGTTTTTAGAAACATTTCCGTGGAATATAGTTGTCAGAACTGGGTGTTCTGGTTGGCCGAGGTATGTGCACTGTCCAAGCAGGAACCACCACTCTAGTCAGGGTAAGCTTGATGGGCACTAAAGGACTCTGGTAACTTGGCACAGAGCAGTCAGGCTTATCTAAAGAGGCAATGTGTAAAATATGTGTGCAACAGACACACAAACTCAGTAACACAATAAAAACACCACAAAAATATTCCACAAAGAGATAGAAAAACAGATACTTTTATTAGTAAAACAAGACAAAAAAAGACAAAAACCCAATAAATAGAACCAAAGTTATGAATTTTTTAAGATTCAATCAAAATTTAGTGCTTAGATACAAATAGTTCTTAGGGGTTACTTTAGGATATCAAAATTATTTATTAATATACTTATTTGATACACTGGTGTACCTTCTTCAGCTTTTATTCCACAGCTCTGCTCATCTACCACCCTAACCTTATTAAAACAGTAACACTCTATAGTGGTTATGACTACATGCCACATTCTATATTGTATATGACATCACTATATCTTCCCCCTTCTTAAAAAAATAAAATAAAAAACAACAAAAATAACACTGTTCAATGAGTCTGTGTGACTTCCCGAGTGTTCTCACAATGATTCTCTTTTGTACTTTGTTGTTCTTGATTTGGAGTACTACACTTTTTGAAATGTGCTTAGTTTCTTACTACTGTTTTGTTTTTAATTTGAGCAGTAATCTGTAGTATGTTCTTTTGTCTTTTCTCAAGACATTTATTCTATCAGTTTTGTTATCTTTTTTAATCACATCAGTGATGTTATGCTTTTTGATCATTTGTCCTTGTTCTGTGTTAGTGGTGAGTTTCTTAGCTTGCATTTCTGTTCGGACCATACAAAGAATTGTTTGTAAGTCATGTGATTTTTCTAGTAATTTTAATTTTTATTCTACTGAATTACTTCCCTGAATAATTTTTAATCTGATCAATTCTTCATTACTTGTCAAATTCACAAAACATAACCAATTTCCTTAGTTTAGTCATAAACTTGTCAATGATTTCATTATCTTGTTGTCAGGCTATGTTGAAATTGTATCTCTCAAAGTGTAAGTTCCTTTATGGATCAAATCTTTCATTTAGACATTTCATAAGCCCTTTGCATGTATTCATGTCTGCATCAGGGAATATAAGAATTGAGGGTCTCATTATGATGAGACTCGGATGAAGGCTTTCCGAGTCCCACCATGGGTGTGACTTTTGACCGGCGCATTACAATGCAGGCAGTCGAAAGTAAAACCGGCCAGTCACTCCAGCTGGATACCGATGGGCTCAAGGAGCCAGTTGGCCAGTTGAAGTCCTGACCGTAATACCAATGGACGGCATTTCCGCTGTCGCAATTACAATGGTGGTTTCCTACATGCTTCCCAGGTAGTGTTTATGACATGGAAAGCCTGTCAGAAAGGGACTTTGGGGGACCCTAGCAAACTCCCTGCAGCCTCCGGTTGGGCGCCAGGGGTGGGGGGGGGCACCTATGGGATTCTCCCATTTCTCTATGGGAAGCTTGTGCTATGACTGGTTTACAGCCGCAGCACAAGCTCACACAGAGAAATGGGATATGTGAGTGCATTGTAATGCTGCTTGGGGACTGACGACCAGAGGTTGGTTGGTCCTGATTCAGCGACAGTGTCGGGCTGATGGGAGTCTGCCCGACATCGTAATAATGCCCTGAATCTTCTACTTCATCACCTACTAGGTTCAGTAAAAAGGGCCTTGGCAGTGGTGGTCTGCGCATGGTGGGCTTGGCTGTCTGCCACTGTATTATGAGATGGGTGGATCGGTTTTGCGAAGATCACAGCTGAACCACCAAGACCGCCAGCAGACCGCTGGGTTAACGGGCGGGGAAAGGCAGCCACCATAGGGCAGTAAAGGGGAGCTGCACCAACGTCTGTATTATGAGTTGCCATATTATAAGTTTCACAAGTGGACCACGGATGTCTGACCACCTTCTTTTAGGTGGCGGCGACGATTAATTTGGGGTACATATTCACCTCTTTCTTCTTCCAGGCAGATTCTAATGTGAATCCCTTTCTCTGGGTTCCCCCTTCACAGCAGGATCTTTGCGGTGAGCATTACAACCCTGTTTGCATTGATTTTCTGGTGAATCTTTTCGAACCATGTACCAATTACTTGGACTGCATACATATGTGCTGAACCGTGGTAATGGGAATATGGTATTTTTTGCACATACATCATGCATATGAGTGCATCCAACACATCTGCACAGTTGAAATGCACACACAGGCATCAATATATTACTTACTACCACTGCAAGATCCCTCGCCTCCACACTGCCGGCCCCGTGGTCAACACCTAATATGGCAGTCTTTGGACTGCCAGCGCCGTGGGCTGCTGGCAGGGGCAAACGTGTCTTATGGTAGTCGGACCACCAAACTCGTAGTAAAGCCCTACATTTTTTACTTGGTCATCAGTGTATTTCTTACATATGGCTTTCAAAAAATTTAAATCTCCTTAAGTTAAAAGGTAAATGTCTCCTTAAAATCATACTAGAAACTTTTTCTTCATCATAACATATATATCTTTCATTTGTGTTTACTGTTGTACTTGTTGAACTTTCCCCTTCTTACAAAATGTTTATTAATATTCCAAATAGTCTTAATATTTTCTTTAATAGTATTTAATAGCTCTTTAGCTATTTAATAGTAATCCAGTATTTTAGTAATTATTGTGTTTCTTTGAATTTCTGATCTATATTAACTTTTTGCCTGAGTTAAAAATGGTTTCCAGGTCTTTTGTATTGATGTCTGTTTTGTTGGCCTGACTCAAAGATGGCTGACAAGATTGCATTAGAATTTGCCTGTTTCCAAGATTGCCACTGAGTGGGACAAATCTCATGAGATCTTTAAGGCGCATGATCTATTATGCAGTTGTATTAAAATCCCGGAGGGTGCATGAATTGGTGAGTGCTTTCACTTTAATTTATATAATGTCAATATTTCACTGCAATACTTGCTAATGGTAAGATTACTGTGGAGAATGCACTAATACAAATTTTTGTTGAAGGCGGTTGACACATGATGCTTAATATGAGTTGCTGCTAACTACGCTTGACATTTGTTGGCTTTATAGAAATGCACTCTTACCAGTATAGTAGTTTGCACTTCGCAGGTTCAATCGGTGCTCGTCACCAATCTATGGCAACGCAAAGCCTGCGTTATGATTTCAAATATATTTATTTGATACACTGGAGTAGCTTTGTCAGCTTATGTTCAACAGCTCTGCTCATCCAACAACCTAACCTTTTTCAAACAGCAACATTCTATATATGGTTATGACTACATACCAAATTCTATATTCTACATGACATCACTACACAGGGTAAATTCAAAGTTCAGGACAACCGCGATGGAGAGCAGGCCAGCTACAGGACACATTCGGGTCCCACTGTAAAAGTACCTTGGTTGGAGGAAGTGTCGACGTGATGCATCTGTTCTGATCCATGCAGATGATGAGGGCTTCATTGACGAACGCCTTTAAAATGCAGACGCTGCATAGTTGTTGAGCTGTACTGTCCTTCATCGTCGACTGGTGCAGTCCGTTGAAGCAATGTCGTTTATCAGCGGGAAACATCCTTTACAATGCAACTTTTACCACGCAGTGCCTTTACGACGCAACTATTACAACGCAAACCATTACAACGCATTGCGCTGGGGGGGGCGCTCTAGGATAGGGAATACGTTTAATTTACTATCCAACACCTTCCCTAGTGTCCTGGAGTTGGAATAGTAAATTAAACTATTCACTATCCAGCACCCCAAAGCGCTTTGCGTTGTAAAGGTTTGCGTTGTAAAAACCGCGTTGTAAAGGCATGCGATGTAAAAGCATGCGTTGTAATGTCATACATCCTTATCAGCTCCTGCATTGAAGAACAAGTTGTCGCTGCATCGATTTTGATGGTCCTGCACAGCAGAAGCTCACTTTCAAGAACCCAGGATGGCATTGGTACCACTTGGAAGGGGAGGACTCACAGATGAAAGAGTCCAGGTGATGTTGCAGAGATGTATAAAGAATTTGATGGCCCTGAACTTCAGAACGGGGGCAACCCAGCAAGCCCTTGGAGTCACTCTGGGTTCAAATGAGATGGGTCCAGTCCTTGTCATGTGCAGGGCAGAGATCAGCAGGCAGCAGAGCAGCACAGCAAAACAGAAAAGCAGTTCTTCCAGAGCACCATTCAAGCAGAGTGGCAATCCTTGTATCAAAGCAGTCTTTAATCCTGGCAGAGTCTTGGTAGGGTCAAAGCCCCAGTACATATACCTAGATGTATTTTCCAAGTGGGGGAACTTCAAAGTAGGCTCTTGAAGTGCACAGGTCCCCCTTTCTTTCCAACCCTGACTCCAGACTATCAGTAGTGAGTAATCAGTCCTTTGTGTGGGAAACAGGACACTGCCTATTCAGGTGTGTCAGCTAAACCCTCTCTTCCTGCCCACAAAGAGCTATCCGAATGCAGATGAGTCCTCTGTCACACCCACACTTCCTGTGTTTGTGGCTGTCTAGAGAGAATGCACAAAGTGTAGCAGTCACCCACCCCAGACGAGTATTGGAGACAAGCTGCAAGGCACACAGAGCAGTAAGAGCAGAGAAAATCAGGGAGGTAGGCAAAGTGCTTCCTAGCAAAATATGCATGTGCCATTGGTTCAAATGCATCCTCATTTGGCAAAGTTGAAGGCAAGGTATTTTCCTGACTGCAAAAAATAAGGAAACATTATTCCATAAAAGCAGAGCATTTTGCCTGCAACAAGAACAAGGATTTAAGACAAACAACCGCCTAAGTTCCACATTTTTGCAGCAACTTCCCGACTGGTCGAAACGATGAGTGCTACATTCAGCACTCCCATGGGAACATTTTATTTTGTAACTCCAGACACTTGCTCTCAAGGATAATGGAATGGAGGGAAAAAAATATACCATACAATCAGAGATGAACAAGGGAAAAATATTTAGAAAACCCATAAATTGGTATGGGAGTCATTGAGGAAAGGCAGTAGAGTATGGTTATTTAGTAGATTCTCTCATCAAGAGCCTTTTGTTCTTGTACACATTGTTTAGTTGTTTTACTTGACTTTTATGATTGTATGCAAAATCCGAAAAAGTGATCTGATGATGAGGATGAGTATAGTAATGAAGCGTAGCCCCATGAGGAGCAAACTCTTGCCAAAATAAATCAGCAACAAAGAAAGGTGGAATAGTAAAGAGGTTCTGTAGCCAATGACCCTGCACTGCTTTGGGCTGGATTCTAGCTACAAAAGTACCACATGCATACTTACTTAATTGGTAACAGGCTGCATTTTAAAATAGATTCGGTTTTATTTTGCAAGTAGAATTATAGTTTTGCAACTCAGAACATGGGGAAATATATAATTTTACTACATTAGCCCTCATTCCTGCAGGTCTCGTAATTTGGCGATTATACAACACATGGTAACATCTGCTCCTCTGGGTAGTAGTATTTATGGGATACAGACAGTATCTCAGAAATACCAGGGCATTTGAAAGAGGTCCTGCTCCTCACAGATACCCAAACATCCACCTTGTAAACAGTCATGCCTTCTCTCCCAAAACCAATTATGGTACGTTCACTTCATCTTCCAGTGATATTTTTTAATCAAATTTTGGAAATAAAACAATCTGTTTAGTGATAAAATAAGACTTGGTTCTGATTTGACTGAATACATAACATGCAATATCGTAAGGTTAACATGTCACCCATGAGAGGGGTTGATTTATTTTTACATTTGTGGAAAGGCGGGATTTTACCTCTAGAGTCTGCTTACCATTCTCCAGAATCCCGTCACAGGTCGACTAGACCTTTTTACCTGTCATAGAGTGAATTAGGCAATCTTTTCATGCGAAAATAAACAAATTTTAGAAATCCCAATGGCTTCCCCCAAGAACCACTGACCAAAACTAAGTTTGAAGGTTTATTACATAACCAAAAATAACTGAAGGTACAAACACCTCAGCAGGAGGTTCAAAAGATAAACAGGCACTAATACAAACATAATCCTACGGAAAAGTCTCAAGCGACTGATGAATAATACGAGGATCAATTCCAGAATCATCAGACTGAACAGAATCGCTATAACCTGAGTTCTGGTACTCATCAGGATAATAGACATAAATTCAGGTTAGTCTGTCCCTACCCTAGACTGAGTGACATCCCTACTCAACGATAGCCCAAACTAACCAAAAGGTGTCAGCCGTGGTGACTTCCCAAAGAAGTTCGCCCACATTTTCTCTCAACTAGAGACTCCTTCTTTACAGCTAAGCTCCTTGACCATCCAACCGCTCTCTCTAGCTCCTCAGCCCATCTACTCTGCCTCTCCCCTCGGGGCGCTGTCCCTAATACGAAAACCCCACAATGTGAATGACACGCCTTCAGGTACGCCCCTCTCGGAGGTGTTAACTTCAAAACTTTCCAGTATGGCTCTTGTCCATCTTTATCCATGCAGACGTCCTTGGGTCCCAGACTCTTCATCGCTTCTAGTTGCTTCTTCAAATTCCTGGTCTACTCCTCCATGTCTGAGTCTAGCATTTCTAACTCTCTTACACAATGGGCCCTTCTACTCTACAATCTACTTGGTGATGCACCTGCAAAGGAATACATATAATTCGGCTCACATTCCACTAACGTTGCAACATTTTCTAAAAGCATCTTTAAAACATCTCTACAGTTAATGTGTTAAGCAAAACTTTCGAACAGGCCTGCATCAATTCTATGAACTAGGCCTCAGCTTGATTTAAAGGCCTAACATTTTACATTAGCAATCCCTTGTTTCACTAGGCCTCCAACCTTAACAGCAAATACATTTTCTACTTTAAGCTAATTGTCAAATATAAAGGCACAGCTAATTTCAATAAGCAGATCTAAATGCACAATAGTGCTCGATTAAACGCACTTCTCATTAATGAAAGATTTCATTTTAACGACATCTCTAGGTTATACAGCAAGTGTGGATGTAATTCATAACCGTGGCTCTTCAGATTTCTAATACCAGTTACTCTAGTTCTCCATCCCACATTACATCTAAGCATGATTAAAGTCCTCTATATATACGGGTGCTGACTACTTGTACATATGATGCACCCCTACAAATTTCACTGTAAATGGCGCTCTCTCAGTTCCCCCCTTTGATGACCTGTGTCATCACCACCCTCACATCATCCTCAGGGTAAGAACCAACTAAACCGAGCTTGTGGCCATTTTCCCTCGCTTGAGCATTTCCAACGCTCTCAAGCTGCGGTATTGACTGTCCTGCAGCCTCTCCATTTGCATCTCCTGCGCTCTCATTGATCTCGCCAGTCTATTGGACTTGTACCACTTGTACAATCTTACCAAACCCCACAATCCAATCACACATGCCACTGCTATGATAAGGGGTTTCAGTACAAACCCAAGGAAACTCTTTCCCAAATTGGCAAACCAGTTTCCAACTTTCCCAAATCCTTTACCAACCGTTTCCCACGCATTCTCTTGTGTCAAGTCCTCAATTTCATAATGGATTGCAGTAATGTTGCTTATATATTTCTCCAGATCCTTAGAGTTGTCTGGTATATAAGTGCAACATTCTTGAACCTTCAAACGTTTACAGACCCCGCCCTCTTTCGCTAGAATGACGTCTAGGGCAAGACGGTTCTGTAAAACCATTGTCCTGATCGACAACATCTCACCCTCAACCAGCACTAATGACTTAGCTGTATTCATTGACAATTCATCCACTACAGTTGCCAACCGCCGTATCTTCACGTCATTCAAAATGACGCCCAACATAGGTATCGCTGCTCCAAACACATCTCCCACAATTGCTCCAGCACTTTCCCCTCGCATTCCCCTCCTTTGAGGCCCTCCCTCTAAGAGTGCAAATGTATGATAAATCTTGGGAAAGATAATTGCTAGATAGCAAGTTCCATACCACTTCTCTGGCAACCTCACATACGCATTCCTCCCGCAAACAAAATATACAGTAGGAATCACTTGCACCACGCTCTTCAGGAAATCTTTGGTGTAATATTCCAATGTGAAGGTGTGTTCACACGTAGTATGACCCACATACACATTTTCATAATACGTCTGTGGTCTGTGAAGACACAACTTCCCTTTCTGCACTTCATCCAGAGCTATTGGACCATAACTCCCTCTTGACTTATGCTGCTTCTCTTCCTCCGTCCAATCTACCTTGCCTTGCCCCTAATCTCGCAACTGCAAGTTGTGTCGGTGTGCATACGGGGTGTCTAGCTCTTGTGTGGGAATGAAAAAATATCCAAGTCTGTCCTCTGACTTATAATAATCCCATTTATTCAGGTGCTTGTAATTCGGGACTTCTGGCAACACAGCATCATAATTCGAAAAGAAATATTCAAAATGATTTCGCCCATAAAGTATACTAATCAGCAAACTACAGGATATTCCATAGGTCAAAGGAAGGTGATGGTATCTAATACCTTCATCTACAGAAGCTGGCAATTGCATACACACATAACAGTCCTTCGCATCCATCGCATCAATGTATTCATACAACAACTTTGCATACGCATTCTGCCCAAAATTTCCTTTTGACAGGTCTGTATGCAGCCTATGGCTTTCTGCAGCCAGCAAGGCTTTCTCTCTTCGCTCTCGGTCTTCCTTCTGACTAGGGGTGGTAGGTGTCGGTGTCCCCCCAGCCTTCTCTACCTGTTCGTGTGGTGCAAAATAGGAAACTAAAACTACTATAGCTATAAGAAGTATCACTCCTCCTAAAAGAGTGCCTACTATGCACTTGGCTCTACGATTCGGGTTTCCAGGCGCCATGGTCTCAGCACAAAGAAGTTCCTTCTCGGAAAGTACCCAAAAGTCTCTTTCTTTGCTATTTGAGTCTCTCGAACCACCTCGGAAAGCAGAAATCCCCGTTTTCAGTTCTTCTTTTGTTTCAACAATAGACAGCCCTAACCCTTCTCCGTCCTCTGTGGAAAGTCCCTACATTTGTTCTTCTTCCACTCGGCTCTAGGTTAAGTTCAACAGCTATTTACAAGGTCTTTTCAAAGTCTTTTCAAAGTTCTTAATAATCTATGATTATACTTGCTCCGATCGCTTGCAACACATAGTCCAAAAGTTCCATGTGGAGCACAACTGCGTCATAAGATGGTGTATCGGACCAAATGGAGGAAAAATCAGTCTATCCCGGAGTAAATCACGTATCTTGCTTAGGAGAGGGGAGTTAGGAATAGTGAGTGTTAGTACGCCTTCAATTTCAAGTCCAGGTACCAACAGTACCACTTCCAGCTTAACATTTGGGATCGTACTGGTCACCGCCACTGACCTCACCCTCCCGGACCTCAGTACACCTGGCATTTGTGAAAGGGTAGGTCCACTCTGGAGTGGTGTATCTTCGGCAAGGTACTCTCACCCTCCTTGACCTGCTCGGACCCCTTTGCTCAGCTCCTTGTTCTCCCTCTTCCGGATCTGATTCTTCGGACACAGGGGCAAGATCTATTTCGGAAGCCAATCTCACATTCATTCGCCTCCGTCTCTCGGGCCAATGAGCCTCTGCACTTCTTGCCCTTCTGGTTCTCGTTTGCACACCCTGTTAGTCTCCACTGTCAACCTACTCTGCGCTCAGATCACCTTCTCCGCCACTTCCTCCTTCTGAGGCAGATTCAGTGTCACTTTCGTCTTGGCCGTTTCCTGCCGGATCAGGGGAGTCCCCAACTTCCACCGGCACCCCCACAGCTTGACTTGTCCCCTCTGATGAATCCTCTTCTTCGTTATTATTTTCATCTACGAGAGGAGCTGTTCCCTCCAAGGGTGCTGGGACTCGTCGGGTGTGAGAAGCATGGACCCAATTTGGCAATCCGCCACACTTCACAGCAGTAGTAGTGACTAGAATCACTTGGAAAGGTCCTCTCCAACGTACATCCAGGCAGCTCTTCCGCACGTGCTTCCGCACTAGGACCCAGTCACCAGGGCACAGGTCGTGACAAAGGTCGCTAGAAGCCGGGATTTCAGCAGCCTGCACCTGAAGAGACACAGAACGTATGACATCAGAAAGTCCCCTGCAGTAATCAAGAATCAGGTCATCTGTGATATTCAGCAAAGCAGTTGTGGGAATAGATGGCAGCCTCATAGCCCTCCCCATCAGCACTTCATGAGGTGAGAGCCCTGTCCTCCTGTCTGGGGTACTACGCATACTCATTAGTACCAACGGCAATGCATCGGGCCACTTCAGAGATGTGGATGAGCACACTTTTGCCATTCGGGCCTTTATCGTTCCATTGATCTGCTCCACTATGCCAGAAGCCTCTGGACGGTAGCTACAATGCAGTCACTGGTCAATGTTCAGGGCAGAGCAGAGCATCTTCACAACCTCGCTATTAAAGTGCTTTCCTCTGTCCGATTCCAAGGAGGTCGGAACCCCGAATCGTGGCACTAGCTCCCTCAACAATAGTTTTGCTACTGTGAGTGTATCGCACCTACGAGTGGGATATGCCTCAACCCATCTAGAGAACACACACACAATCACCAAGACATACCTGAGGCGATTGCACCTCGGCATCTCAATGAAATCTATTTGCATCCTATAGAAAGGTCCGCCGGACCTCCCAATGTGACTCAATGTAACAGGTGCTCTTTTCCCAACATTCAGCTGTTGACAGGTTACACATCTCTGACATACTGCTTCCGCAGCCTGTCTAAATTTCGGATTGTACCACGTTTGTCTGAACACACGCATCATTGCATCCCTTCCCAGATGCACAGGACCATGTATCTGTCGTGCCATCGCGCTCACCAGCACATTCGGCAACACAGCTCGTCCATCAGCCGAAACCCACATGTCCAAATCTCCCTTGACACAACCAGCCGATTCCCACACCCTTCTTTCATAATCTGACGCTTGTCCCTGTATGTCTCTCAACTCTTTCCATGTGTCTGCCACCTCAAGCATCATGCTTAGTTCGGTTCTTTCCCTTGGTCCTTCAATAGTTTGTTCAGTAAAGGAGTATCCCTGCTCCGCACAGTATCGTGCGACTTCATCAGCATAACGATTCCCCATTGTCACAAAATCTGTGCCTCTAGTATGGGCGGTGCATTTTACCACGGCTATCTCTGCAGGACCTTGCAAGGCCTCCAGCAATAACCTGATAAATTCGCCATTCCTGATTGGGGAGCCCGATGATGTCATGTAGCCCCTTTGAGACCACAATTGACCGAAGTCATGAACCACCCCAAATCCATATTGGCTGTCAGTGAATATGGTGATCCGAATCCCGTTGGCTGCCAAACAGGCACGCGTCAACGCAATTATCTCAGCCACCTGCGCGGAGTGTACTCCTTCCAGGCAAGCTGCTTCAATTATTCCAGAAATAGTACAGACAGCAAACGCTGCTCTCAACTGACCAGTATTGTCTCTTACACATGAGCCATCCACGAAGTAAATTTCATCAGGGTCTGTCAATGGCTCATCAACAATATCCGGTCTAGGTTTGGTGCATAGTTCAGTCACGTCAAGACAATCATGGTCTTCCCAATCATCTTCTATATCATTTGGTAATGGCAACAAAGTAGCAGGATTCAAGACAGAGCACCTCCTGAGAGTCACATTCTCCGCAGCAAGTATAACCTGCTCGTAGCGTGTGAGTCTGTTGTTGGTCAAATGCTGCGTCTTGGTCCTGGTCATCAACAATTCCACAGAATGAGGTACATGCACTGTCAGTGGATATCCCATCACGATACTTTCACATCTTTCAATGCTGACACCCGTTGCGGCAACGGATTTGAGACATCCGGGCAACGCTGAGGCTACTGGATCTAAGGTAGCCGAGAAGTATGCAACTGGTCTACGGACTCCTCCATGGTCTTTCACTAAGACTGCCAATGCACACCCCTCTCTCTCGCAGCAGAACAATGCAAATGATTTGGTGTAATCGGGCATTCCCAGAGCTGGAGCGCGACACAGATCCTCTCGCAGCTCGAGAAAGGCCATCATACAATCTGTGTCCCATGGTACCGGATCACTCACGTCCTTGTGCGTCAGTTTCTGCAATGGTTTCGCCTTCAGGGAAAAGTTAGTAATCCACTGTCGGCAGTAGCCAACCATACCTAGGAACATCCTAACCTCTCTTTGAGTCGAGGGCACAGTCATTCTCATGATAGTCTCAATCCTGTCAGGTGACACTTTTCT
The DNA here is from genome assembly GCF_964261635.1 of Lissotriton helveticus. NCBI lineage: Eukaryota > Metazoa > Chordata > Amphibia > Caudata > Salamandridae > Lissotriton > Lissotriton helveticus. The sequence continues at coordinate 1,208,258,112 of NC_136057.1, forward strand.
CTTTCCCTTCTCTATTCTGTGACCCAGATACTGCACTTCTTGCAGGCAGTACTGTAACTTGCTGGGGGACACCTTGTGTCCATTCTCTCCCAAGTGGTTCAACAAGGCAATGGTGTCAATCCTGCAAGCATCTTCTGTGTCTGACGCAACAAGGAGGTCGTCTATATACTGCACAAGAACAGAGTTCTGCGGCAGTACCAGACTCTCAAGATTCCTTTTCAGCAACTGATTAAAGATCGATGGGCTCTCTGTATACCCTTGGGGGATACGACACCATGTTAAGACACGACTCTCTATTTTGAACGCGAAAAGAAATTGGCTGTCCTCGTGCAATGGGATGGAAAAGAAAGCCTGACACAAATCAATCACAGAAAACCATTCAGCTTGGAACGGTATCTGAAACAATATCACTGATGGATTCGGTACCACTGGACAGCATGGAACAACTATGTTGTTAACCTTTCGTAAATCCTGCACAATCCTGAACTTCCCACTTGGCTTCTGCAGCCCCATTATCGGAGAGTTACAGGGACTGCCCATAACCTCCTTTAGAATTCCCTGCCTAATCATGGACTCAATCACAGGTTTTATCCCTGCAACTGTTTCCGGGGTCAACTTGTACTGGGGTGTTCTTGGGAATTCGGCATTCGGCCTCACTTGAATTCTGACTGGCTCTACTCCTTTAATAAATCCGATTTCCTCCCCCGTGAAGTCCCACACCTGCGGTGAGACTGAATCTCTCAGGTCCCAAGGGAGTTCCTCCACCGTCAAAGCAGGGTACAATTCAATACACACATGCGTATTTGCAACTTTAAAGTCAGCATCGTCATCATTAGTCTGGAGCTCCACTCCCTTTGGGGTACAATAGATGGTGCAATTGAGTTTACACAAAAGGTCTCTTCCTAACAGGCACACGGGACTGGAATCACACACTACGAACTGGTGTCTATCTCTGAAACTTCTGATCTTCACCGGGACTGGCTCAGTCAGGGGGTTTGTCATTCTTCTGTTTGCTACTCCTACAACTTGTATGGTCTGTCCTGAAAGGGGTAAGTTGGGGGACTACCGCAGACCGCATAGTGGAGCGAGAGGCACCAGTGTCAACCAGAAAGGTGGTGGGATGACCATCTACATCTGCCTCCACAAACGGTCCTCTCTGATCTACCTCCAGTACTGCTCCAAGAGTACAGCCCTCCTCCCCATCCACGTACCGTCCGGTCACTGGGTCAAATTGGTAACACTCGTCCCCTTCCACTATGAAAGGCATCTGCTTGTATACCTTATTCCCTGTTGAAATCTTCGGTGGCTGGGGAACCGGAGCCCTAGGGGCTGACGTCCCCCCTTTCGTCATCTGGAATTTGGTCACTGTCACCTTCCGTACCGGAGGGGCTTGTACTTCCTCCTCCTCCTCCTCCTGTACCTGATTGTCTGGGTTATGGGGGCACTCGCGTCTCCAATGCCCGACCTCATGACATTGATGACACTTGGTCGTCTTTTTCAGGGTGGCTATATCTATCCTTGGTCTCGGACCTTCCTCGTTGTCCCTCTTCTGTCCCCCTGATTTCCTTCCCAAGGTGCCATTGCCTGACTGACCCTGTCCTCCCGATTGCATCTGTACTAACATCAGTTTGTCCTTTAGCTTCCTTGTCTTCGAGTCTATCTCGTCACTGCAATACCTCGCATACCTCAAGATCTCATCCAGAGGCTTGTTTTGCCAACAGATTAAATGTTGCTGTATCATTAGACAGATATCAGGCCTCAATCCCAGGACAAACTTGGACACGAACTGTCCCATGTCCTTTGGGTCCATCACATCTAACCCACTGTACTGCTTAAAAATCTGCAATAGCCTCTCGTAATATTCATGCACTGTTTCCTTTGGTTCCTGCCTAGTCCGATCTATTTTCACCCAATCAATGTCCTGTGGAGGTACCTTGGTCTTTAGCCACGTGATCGCTTGCTCATACTTTGCCATCACCCTAGGTGACGGTTCATTTGTGGCAGCATCTCGCTCTGGCTCCGCTGTGGGCCATTCAACACTGACCTTGCATGCTATTCACAAATCACCTGGAACCACAATGTCAAACAGCGTGTTCAAATCAATCCACAGCACCTTTGAGATTTTAACGAACCTCTCTACCTGCTTGTACCATTCCACTGGACTCTCACGCAACTTGGGAAATGTGTTCGTAAAGGCAGCCAGATCTCCCCTACTCCAGGGTACATGTACATATCCTCCATGACCCACCTCCCGCAAGGGGTACGCTTCTGTATGCATCAACCCTCCTCCCGGGGGTGTCTCAATAACACTCCGTCTAACGCTCTTTCTTTTTGACCACCTTTCCTCCCATTTCTCCAGCGGGGACCACGTTCGGATTCCCACAATCAGTTCCCTAATGTGAGTTTTTAATCCGATCACCCTCTTTTCTTCTAGATCTTGATCTGAATACTGTAACCTGTGGCCACTCTGCAGTGCTTTTGTTTTCGTCAAGTCTACATTATACTTATTTGCTAATTCAGAGAGTTTCTCATGAGCTGTCCTAGCCCTCCGTGTAACATCCTTCGCTACAAACAATAGCTCATCTGGTTCGTAGAGTTCGATCCTTTCTAGTGGCAATGTACCTTCCACTATCTCTTCCACTTCAGTTTTTAGTCTCAGCACATCTATCCTTCTTGCTTTTATCGCAGCCCTCAATGTACCTTGGCTAGAGGTCCCATTAGAGTCCCTCCCGCCACAGTCCTGACTCTCTCGTTTTTTTTCTTCAGGTGTGTTAGGGGGAACCCGTCTGTGTTCCCAACCTTCTCGGTCCCACTCCTGTCTACCGTCTCTGGAGGTGTGGTGGGATGCCCCCCTATTCTCCACACTTCCGCGTTCCCATTCCTGCCTGCTTTCACTAGGCACACAGTGAGACTCCATCCTATTCTCTTGGTTCCCAGACCCAAACACATTCCTCGATCTATCACTCTGAGTGTCCACAATAGTTTCCCAAGTTCTCAAATCTGGCCTTAATTCTCTCATCGACCTCGGCCTCGGTCCCCTCAGATCCATTGGTCCCCTCCAACCCCCCTGCTCTTCCGAGGAGTCTGCCGATGCCACCAAAGGAGTGCTTCTTTCTACAGGCTTTGGCAACTGCCTCCACCCTTCTGTCCCATTACTCCTGTCCTCCCTGGCACATCTCTCACTCCCCATTTGCAGCGGACTCTCGTCTTGCTTCTGTTCTGGGTTGTACACTGATACTATGGGACCTATGGTAACAGGTACCGTAAGAGCATCTGGCAATTTCTGTGAGTGGACACCCTCTTCCACCCGAACCTTTTGTACTGTGAATCTTCCCACTACTCTCGTCACTGGGGAGGGTGGAGGTGCCTTTTCTCCCTTCTCTGGGCAAAACTTGTCCCCTGAGGTACTCAAACCACTCACCATTTGAGCCCCACCATCCCCATCAGAGACTTCCCAGTTCTTTGCTGGTGTTTGCGTTCCCTCCAACTCAGGATTGTATGGAGGTGGTCTCTCTGACAACAGTCTCTCTATCAGGCTGTCGTCTGTCTCACTGTCCTCATCCTCCGTACTGTTCCTCTGTGCATCCCCTGTCTTTTCCAGCAACGGGTACAACCTATCCCCTTCTATGGTCTGTACCCTCCATCTCTTGGCCAATGCATCCCATCTCGCATCTTGGACCGCCCTAACTGATCGTTTCACTCTTTCTTGTCTCCTATCTCTGTTCCGTTCATGGGCTACCCTGAACCATGCATTTAGTGCTTCAAACTGTGTTGGTCTGGGCAAAGGTCGCAACACAGCCATAATCGCTTTCAGCTGATACAACACCTCTAGTCTAAACGTTCCATATTTAGGAAATGTCAATTCTTCGTTTCCGTCTGTCATCTTACACCAGGTACTAAGCCACAATATGGTGTGTAACCCAACATTCGTTGCCATATAATAAGCTGGAGTATCCTCGGGTGGAGCCTCCTCCCCACCCCGAGGTTCTATCCTATTCTTGCCCTTGAAACATTTCCGCAACACTTTAAAACATTTCATGATGAAAATCCACAACGTTTCCTTGTTTACAGCACTCGTTTACTTCCTGATGACAATCTACCAATCCCAGCGCGGCTTCACACTAACCGCCCTATCCCAGCGCGGCTCCACGCTCGCCGACCAATCCCAGCGCGGCTCTTTCTGACGTCACTCTCCTCCGTTTCGCAGCAGTTCCCCTCCTCTCTCCGTTCGTCTCGCGGTCTCTCATGCGTCCTAATCATACACTGGAATTGATTACTTCCGACCAAGCAACCACTTCCCTGACTGTACGGCCACAGTCTAACTGTAATTGTCACCAAACTGGCAAATGTCTGTCCGCGAACGACCGGACAATCGCCTCACTGATAGGTTACAAACTCACGGCAACTTCCGACCAGCGTCCGTTACCCACGCACTCACACATTCGTTCCCCCTATCTCGATCCTGCGGGCGATCCATGGTACCTCATGACCCCCTTAACAATGGTCGACAATTACTATGGGTGTTCGATACACCCGGACCACTTAAACTCCCCTCGAGCTTAAGATTTTCTCCGGTTGCACGCGCTCACAACCTGTTCTCTTTCATACTACAGGCACTCAACTCCGCAAGACAACACAACACAGCAACACAACATAACCGCAATCTAACAACGCATGACCCTTTTCATACTCACTCTCCTCCGACCTGCTGCTTTCTGCCGCACTGTCACTCTTTGTCAGTTTCCATGGAACGCCATCCGTCCGCAGCTTTCTGGACACTCTTCATTGTTTCTCTATGGGCCTCGGGGAAATCTCAACCTACTTCTAGATTACCCTTACTCCAGAAGATAAACCATCCTACTCTGCTTCCAACTGGAAAGGCGGGATTTTACCTCTAGAGTCTGCTTACCATTCTCCAGAATCCCGTCACAGGTCGACTAGACCTTTTTACCTGTCATAGAGTGAATTAGGCAATCTTTTCATGTGGAAATAAACAAATTTTAGAAATCCCAATGGCTTCCCCCAAGAACCACTGACCAAAACTAAGTTTGAAGGTTTATTACATAACCAAAAATAACTGAAGGTACAAACACCTCAGCAGGAGGCCTCCAACCTTAACAGCAAATACATTTTCTACTTTAAGCTAATTGTCAAATATAAAGGCACAGTTAATTTCAATAAGCAGATCTCAATGCACAATAGTGCTCGATTAAACGCACTTCTCATTAATGAAAGATTTCATTTTAACGACATCTCTAGGTTATACAGCAAGTGTGGATGTAATTCATAACCGTGGCTCTTCAGATTTCTAATACCAGTTACTCTAGTTCTCCATCCCACATTACATCTAAGCATGATTAAAGTCCTCTATATATACGGGTGCTGACTACTTGTACATATGATGCACCCCTACAAATTTCACTGTTAATGGCGCTCTCTGAGTTGTATAAACCTTTTTTTTAATAACATATTGTATTGAATTTTCCTGGTGCAGGATGGGCCGTGGCCCTCTGTATATATTTTGATGGCAAAATATATCAGGGGTACAGGTAAATACATGAAACTGCAACACCTGTAGAACCTGCAGACAAATCAACAAACACATGGCACAGGTAGTCCCAGTCCTTTATACATCTTTTTAGTTGATTATTTGAAGATAAGACCAAGACTGCTGGCAGATAAATGCCCATTTAAGTGTAGCTCGTGCAGTGAATGCAAATTGTGCGTCAATGGCATTGATTACAAGTTCAGGGCTCCAAACTGATCTCAGTGAGTTTACACGGGGATTGTAATTAAAAGAGAATCTTCCTCCCTCGCAATTGGTAAGGGTTACACGGATCACCTCAAACCGCAATCAGTTTGAAAAAAAATAACATTGCCAACAAATGTATTCATAGAGCATATCTTATCCGAATGCTAAATCAAGCCTTCACCAGCACCTCAGGCTTACACATACACATGTGTGCATGCATGTGCACCCATTCATATAATGTGCAGCAATACAGCAACGGTGAAAGATTGCCGGCTTGGGGAACAGAAGCATTTGCCTTTGTTCCCCATTTGCTAAATCGTCTGGGTATTGTGCAAGTGTGGGTAGACCCTGCTAAACTGAACATAAGATCTGCCATCTAATAAATTGACATCAAAAAGCCCTGTTATTTGCTCTTGTCAGCAGGGATTTAACACAGGCCCCAGCAGCCCCTGCGGCGCAGAAGGACCCCAACCCTTCAAAGGCCCAAGGTTATTAAATATCAGTGTGATATGATGGACTCAGGTACCCTCATCACATTCTGCAGGGCCCATCATTTTGTGTAATGTCATTCTTCTCTTTTTTTCAGATGAAGTCCGCTGCTGCATTAGAAGCAAAGCTCTCAAAGTCTCGAAAATTACCTCCAATGTATGCAAACCTTCAAAGTATTCTCAAAAGCAATTGACCACTAGTATCTTAAAATGCTTCTCCCCATAAGTCGGAACAGTCTCATTTCCTATGCTTAGATGGCCCTCAACATTTCTAATTCATCAACTTGTAAACAGCTCCTTTACCGAAAACGCTCGGAACTCCCCAAGGAGTTGATGTTTTTGAGCTTTCCCTTCAAACTCTTTTAACTGTCCTGCTTCACGAAACTCCAGCAAAATGCCTGCCTGAATGTCTCCCGACTGACTTGCGCCTGCGTTTTTTTTGTGAACAACACATACGGAAGTTATATTTAAAGGGGGTAATTCTTCCTTTATTTTTGTAGGTTTATTTTATTCTTTACTTAACATTAAAATGTCTACTAGAGCATGCAATTTTGCATTTCGCAGGTTTTGGCGTCCAATTTGTTATGGAAAATGTCGAATGTATGTTCTGCTCACGTGTGTGTCAGGTCGACATAGCAGTGGGCGGTAATTCGTCTGAGTAATGCATTATGGGTAATCCTTGACATTTCAGCGCAGAGCAAATTGTTCAGTCTCAATCAGGATGGCGGACGTGAAGCATTCTGGGACTCATTGCTTTTAACAGGCGATTACCTTTTGCAGCTCATCATTACTCTTGGAAGACGTGGGCATTAAAACTTCAGTGCTATAAAAAACAAAATGGTAATATTTTCTTACCTGATTGATGACTCTGTTGCTCACAGCCATCCCAGGAGGGGAAGCAGGCAACTTGACAGCAGTGTATTGTACAGGAAACAACAGAAGTGTGCTCAACACATCGCACGGGCGCGCTGCATCATGGGTTTTAAGAGCAATTGGAAGACAAAAAGTCAAGTACCGTATCATTTATAAATGCCAAAAGAAGGTTCTTTTCTGCAGACAGGGGGTAGTTTTAGCAGATCTAAGAATGAAGGAAGTTAATTTGAAAAATGATAGTCAGACCTCAACTTAAAAAAAAATCTGGGATCAGTCTGATGATGTAGCGCATTGAGACACCGATTCCCATCTGAGGCTGACAGGGGGAGAAAAAGTAATTTTAAATAGGGACTTCCATTAACATTACATTAGCTCAAGAAACAATGGGGCATATTATCAAGGGGGTTTATCTCCGCTTTTTTGGCTTTAAAAGTCAAGAAAGCGGAGATAAAATTATCTCCCTATTACCAAGCTGTCGCTAACACCAGTTAGTGACAGCTAATAGGAGATAGCGACCATCTTGGGCCCCGCTTTGCATGTCAGTGATATTTATCACTAATGACATGCAAAGTGGGCGTGCCAAGAAGTTAGCGACTGGAAACAGTCGCTAACATCGCTATCTCCTATTACCAACTTTTGGAGCTATTCGCGCTAAGCACGAATATCTCCAAAAGCTAACACCTGCCCTGAGCAGTTCTTCACCATGTTATCCAATGGGAGGTGGATAACATGGCTAAGAGCATTTGCTCGATAATGCATGAATATCGCTGACTTTTCAGCGATATTCATGCATTGCGGCCGTTTTTTATCGCATTTGCGATAAACCTTGCTAATAGCAAGGTTTATCTGCGATAAAAATCGCCGATTTGCGGCGATATTTTTTGTCTCTAAACAAGTTAGAGACAAAAATTATCGCTAGTTGTTGGTAATATGCCCCAATATCTTCCCTAACCCCAAAATAGATTATTAAAATGACGAGTACAGGACAAGCAGAAAACATCCTTTGAGGAGGCAATTTTTGGTTTTTTTGTTGCTTTCCTTACTGACATCTGGTAGGCACAAAACGAGAGATCTCACTATGCATTTAGCAGTGCTGTTTGCTGATGTTTGTCTCTAAGGCCGACAGCACCCTACTATGATCCGCAGACCAATGGGTGGTAAATGCAGTGGCATTATCCCCACATATACAAACAACGGGGGTAGGCATAACTTGCATGGGTCAGGCAACAAGGAATGTAGGTCTCTGCCAATGGTAACTTCCACCTTCTGTGGAAAATAGAGGTTGTCGGGATAAGGGGTTTCTGCCATGTTTAAGACATGTATGTGATAATCTACATTGTACTGGAATATATGACAAGTACGTAAAAAACTCAAGTGCGGGGGGCCATATGTTTTCTTAGGAGGCACTATTGGCAGCGAGTAGCATAAATAAAACACTGGACATGCATGTAAGGGAGGCTTAGGGGGATAGTCACAAGGACTCAACGTTATCCCCACCTTAACACATCAAAATTGGAGATAGATTTAACACCCCATTCACAAGCTGATGCAAACTGCAGAAATCGCCTGTATTCCTGAGATAACTGCCCCAAAATATATCTCCACAGTGGACACCACCAACTAACCCCAATGAGATGCAGAGTAGGCGTTCCCGTGCAAAAACACACATTAAAAAACCACAACACCACTTTTACAACGAACTGCCAGATCTGCAATGCAAAACAAAAACAGGCGATAAGCCGCGGTAGCAGCAGAAAATGAACACCTGCCAATTGCTGGTGTTAAGCAGGACGACTACCTGCAGCATAAAAGGGAGCCCAGGCAGGAGCCACGCCTGAAGACCCTGACCAACCGATTAAATGGCAGCGAATTTTAACACCCGTATGAGTCTCAGTACCACCCTGGCGAGCCACCATATTGACATGTCCAAGATGCACATTTACATGCCCTGTCATGCTATACATATTTTATTTGTTCTTCCTCGATGGCAGTTTCTTTATTATGTTATTGGTTTTGAAGTTTAGATAATACATGTCTTATTGGCGCATTCCTTTATCCTTTTTTTCTTTGCACAATCTCTCAGTGATATGCTGAAAATGGGCACACATTTACAGCTCCTGTGTACGCTAGTTCTATGCACTCCATGTAACGACTGATTGGTTTGAACTAGCCGTGTTTGCATATTGCACAGGCGTTATTATCTGTTGATTGGGAACTGCAGTGCAGCAGTGCTAACAGGAAGTAGCATGCAACGATTTACCAGGAGAGGCCTCCTGGAGAGGCATGTATGCATTACTGTGTATTGTAACTATATTCCTGTAACAAATCGCAGATACACACAGTATTCTTAATATGTCGATTTATATAGTCTGTATAATGCCTCAGATATTCCTAGATTGTTACGCAATTTATGAAAAAGCAATAAAGATATTTAAAAAAAAAAAAAAAACGCACAGTGCCAAAATAAATACAAACGTGTGGCCAGAAGAACGAGAAACAGTCACACAGCACCGAAGTAGTAACCAAAAACTTTATTGAAACACAACACAAAACAGCAATACGGAAGACTCCTGTCGGGTCCGTCAGGGACAATCTCGACGTCACAGCCTGGAAAAGAAAGCACAAAATTAGGACGTGTGTCATGCTCACATCAATGAGCGAGACACAGAGAAACAGAGAAGGAAAGTGAGCCAGAGAGACAAAGAGAGGGAATGAAAGGAAGGGAAAGAGAGAGAGGGAAGGGAGAAAGAGTTAGGGAGAGAGAGTGAGAGAGAGAGAGGGAAGGGAGGGAGAGAGTGAGAGAGAGAGGGAAGGGATAGAGAGTGAGAGATAGAGAGGGAAGGGAGAGAGAGTGAGAGAGAGAGAGAGGGAAGGGAGAGAGAGAGAGAGAGAGAGTGAGGGAGAAGGAAATGAAGGGAGAGAGAGAGAGAGACACCACCGCCTCTGCACACACAGGCCCTACTTCTCACCTGCTGCCACTGCTGTGTCCATTAGTAGGCACGCCAAGTGCCCGTGCAAGCTCCAGGCCCCGGTCACGCCACCATGGCATGGTCCACATCATGCAGGCCCGCCCCGCGGCCCAGCAGGTCCCACTGAGTCCTGAGGCATCAATGGCGGAGACCACATCAGTGCACATGTCATCATCGCAGGCTGCACACCCGCTCAGCAATTACGTGTGCCACTAACCCTGTGCAACGCCAGTTAGGGCCAGGTGGTGGTAGGCCCGTGTTGGCCACAAGGCATCGGGTGCTACTAACCCTGTGCCACACCAGTCAGTGCCACAGGATGATAGGCCCGTGTCGGCCGCAAAGCCTCGGGTGCCACTAACCCTGTGCAACGCCAGTCAGCGCACCGTGGTGGTGGGCCCATGTTGGCCTCAAGGCCTCAGGTGCCACCAACACTGTGCGCAACAACTCATGGGCCCTTTATGATTGAGCACCATGGAGCGTCCATCATGCACTCACCACCAGGCAGAGGGGAATGTGACATTGTCGGCCCCTTATATTTGCGGGGTCACATGGCCTGTGACGCCTGTGTCGGATGGGTGTGGTGTGTGTGCAGACCTGCCCTCAGGGAGTGGCCGTGACATGCTGACAACTAGACCAGTGACCTACACACCACCAGCGAGTACGCCTGCAACAGGTAGCTATGTGGGCCCCCCCTTGGAGCGTAAGCAGAGTGGTCTGGCCTGGCATACGCTGGACCAGCGCAGGGCTTGCAACAATGACTCGGGGGCTCTGTGCGTGGTTCAGTCCATGTCTGGACATGGAAGTGACTAATGTGTGTGTCCCTGTTGTAGTGTCCTCGGCACCGGATCACAATAGGCAATGTAGCATACGGTGACTGGCATCCCACTGGATGAGCATCATTGACGTAAGGGAAATCACTGTCCCTACTTCCATCCACACATTCATTCAGGAATGATGACAGACATGACACAGCAGTGTGTTACTGGATGTTTATTGCACATCCAGTGGAGTTTTGCAGCTGGAGCGGTACAGGGCCATGCCAAGCACACCACACAATATGGGCCGTGGAGGGCCAGCCAGAGTCCATCTGGGGATGACAAGTACTGAGGAAGAGGAATGGTACAGTCTGCAGTCTGGTTGCTGTGTCAATGGTCATCAAAGAGGATATGGCTGTCCATGTCGCGGTCCAAGGTGAGTGCAGCGGAGTGTATCAGGGGTCAGTGGGAGGTCATGAGGCCATGTGCGGAACCAAGAAGAAACAGGCCAGGTGGCGGAAATGAATTCTACTGCCTCCTTCTGATAACAATCCCATCCATGTCCTTGTATGTGTGCTCTGCCCCACCTATGGGTGTTGCAGTACCGGCTGCGACACTGTGTGCCCCTGACACATCAGGGGCCAGAGGAGGATTGTTGGCCGCACTTTGTGGCCGTGGCACATCAGGTGCCGGAGTGGATACGCCTGCCGCACTGTGAGGCACTGACACACCAGGGGGCAGAGATGTGGATGGTGTGGAGGCAGCAGCATTCATCAGCGCCATGCCTTATGGCAGCAATGCCATGATGAGGATCTGTAGGGCATGGTAGATCCCAGCTAAATTTCGCTGATGTGCAGCGGTGGCTGCCATCCTTTCCGCCTCCATCCGCACCATGTCCTCCATGAGCCTCCGCATGTGTGCCAGCTCACAGCCGGAATCGATGGAGCCAGTCTGAGCGGACAGGTGTTCCTCTCTCCGCATCATGACTTCATCGATGTCAGTCAGGGCTCGTTGGAGACCATAGAGCGGGCTGTGGGTGTCCATTAGGGACTGGAGCTGGTCCCTGATGGGACCTAGACACCCATGGATGACGTCCAGTGTGGTAGCCATGAGGTCAAACCCCACCCACACCCGCTCAGCCGTTTCTCTCTGGCCCTCCAGCACGCAACGTTGGAAGGACATGGTTTGTTCCTGGGGGTCTTTGGAGAGTGCCAGGGCTATGGGTGCCTCCTGCCGGGTGCTTTGGGTAGTGGGTGGGGTCTTCTCGATGCAGCTGGGCTTCCCTGATCCTAGAGGTGAGTTGCGGATGATGTCCATGATGTGTTGGAGGGCTTGAGTGCCGATGCTGGCGGTGTCCTCGTCATCAGTGAAGAGTGGCTGGGACTGCTGCTCAGGAGGTGTTAACGGTGCCTTTGCAAGGTGAAGGGGAGATAGTGTATTACAATGTGTCCACATGTATGTAGCCTCATGGTACATGTTGACATTCAGACTGCATGGCATTGTACATTGTGACAGTGTGTAGATCAGGGCCATGACCCAGGGTCATTGTGGGTGTGCAACGTGCTCTGCTTGATAATGCATATGTGCCATTGTGGTCCTCTCCACCCTCCTCCCGAGTTCCTGGTGTCACTCACCCTGCTGCAGTTGTGTTGTGTCCTGTTGAGCTGTGTTTTCACAAAGACAAGGTAACCCGAAAGGTATGCCATAGGGACCTTGGGCAGTATCAATTTACAAAAAACAGTGGTCCCTACATGTGGACAAGATAACATACAAAAAACAATAATCATACACCTGATAAGTAGTATGTCTTTTGTCCAGCCGGACAAGAAAATGTATTTGAAATGTTCTGGTTGATAAAGTGAATTTTAAGAACCAAAAAAGATAACAAGTGGGCACAGCTGTGACCCACAACAATCAAGACAAAACAACAAAGAAATGGCCAAAAGGGCAAAGCGAAAATCTGTCTGTATACTTGTGGTCAGTGCTACAGACTCAATCTCTTAAACATAACCATACCATTGCATCAAATAATATAGCATTATCATATTGCATATGGGGTTTTTTAGTCGACTAATGTAGGGACCACTGTTTCTTGTAAAGTGTCCTGTTGAGCAGCAACCTGTCCCCCGACTCCGACCACAGTCTCCACACTGATGACTGTCGACCCTGGTTGGCTGCGAGTTTCTCCTTGATATTTTGCTTGATATCATTCCATCGCCTCTTGGCCTCATCCATTGACCTCCTGTGCTCTCCAACGGCATTCACCTTGTCCGCGATGTTCCTACATATCCCATTTTTGATTTCCAATGACACGTTGGAGGTGACAAACAGTTGTTGATGGTGTTCCATCACCTCCGTAATCAGGATCCTGTTTTCCTGTGGACTGAACTTCGTCTTCTTCTTTTTCTTGTCCTTGCCCTTCCCTGTCCCCGAGGTACTAGGCTGGTCATCCGGGGTGCTTGTGGGGTTGCGTTCGTCCTCTGCGCCTGTTCCGGCTGCCTCCATGGTGCTTGGTAGTTGGTAGTTGGTCAGTTTGTGTTTGGGTGTTTTTTCTACTTTTATAGTGATTTTTCCCACATGCAATGTGTGTGTTGCAGGCCTGGCGCTGCTTATCGCTGATTTCCTCATCGTGCTTTGGGCCATCACATGTTTTTTCGCGATGAGGTTTGTGTTTTTATCACCGTCAAGGTGGTTGTATCACGTACATTGGCCGCGGTTTCGGCAGACTATCGCATGCTACCGCCTTGTTATGAATTCCACGTTAACACAGGGTTATTTTCCTGCGATCGGCTGCGATGTGTGAAGGTGCGTTGGCATTTTTTGGTGATGTTTAGCACACGTTCTTGTAAATATACCCCTTAGTGCCTTATGCACTTTTGCGGGGTACCCTCAACTGCATACCCCCATGTGACATGTAAAGTGAATGACTGACTGCACTGTTGTGCTGAGGAGGGAACATTAGCCTGATAGGACTATTACCCTGTTGTGATATGATAGTTCTTGAAATTCCACACTGTGACCCTTTCTAGCCCATGGTGAATAGCTTACTATGCAAAGGTGTGCATACCGTGTGTGAGCTACTGTAGTAGAAAGCAATTTGTGACCAGCGAGCTATCAAAATAGGCATACAAAAGAAGAAGATACTGAAGCAGAGATTAACTAAGTGGAGTGACTGATTAAAACCTTTGGAGAATACCTGGGAGCCTGCAATCCCTCTATAAAAGCTAGTTTCTGAATTCCATATTACGGTTGAGATGTGAAGTATCTGGTAGCTGTTCTACTGTATTAACCCATTACAGCTGTGTTGTGATGTCACATTGCCTCCTGCTAGAGCCTTCAGCCAAGATGAATGACAGGTCACAGAATATAATTACAGCTTCATTTTAAACACCGAAGATGAGAGGTGACTTTTCATTCTTCTTATCTACTTTTCTAAATTTAACAGGGATCATCAGAATGGAGCTATTTGTGACAATATGTTTTTGCACATTATTATTTATAACAGGAAGTTAGATTCTCTCTCAATGTTTCTATACATTCTGAGCTACTGCATTTTTTTTATCTGTTTAACATTAAACTGATTTAACTCTCTTCTTAAATCAAATTACTAACTGCCTTTTGATGTGTTTAATTTAACACTACATATTCCGGTATTATTGTTCTTGTCTGTAGTCATACCATCTTTTTCATTTAAAAGAGGAAGACCCCAAGGGTTTAAGCAGTTTGTGAGAAGGCTGGTGTTGTGATAATATGTTATAAGAATTGAAATACACTCTATTGTATGTTATTGTCACCTCTGTTTTCCATGACCATATAAGGGACACTTGATGACCTTATGAAGGGACCCCTTGATGACTAGCCATGCCCTTATAACATGCAGCAGAACATATTTTATCCCATGTATAAAGAAAACTCTATCATTCCTGCTTTCTGATACACTCTGACAAATCATGATATATACAAAATAATAGTAAAATAGATGGTTGGTAACCAATAGACGATGGAATCTGACACACACACACATACACACACACACATTTGTATATAAATTAAACTAGAATTTATATAACACTAGCTTACCCGTTGCGCGTTGCTGCGATCTCCCAAGAAAGGAAATTAAAGGAAACTCATTTTGATAACATTCAATTTACATTGTGTCATTTTTATTGAAACTTATTCATTTTAATATGGAAACATTTCAAAGTGTTGTTGTAATTCTATTTATTTATTCGAGTGCTTGTGGATACACGATTTTTTGTTTTTCCGTCTGGTGCGTACATCAGTATTCGAAAGATTATGAGGGCCCTGGGGGGATGATATTTTAAAAAAAAATTATGCTAGAAACCTTCGCGGGAGTGTACTCAACACAACTTCCCAAAGTTTCCTGGCGATCGGATGAATGCTGTTTTAATTCTATTTATTTATTCGAGTGCTTGTGGATAACAGATTTTTTGTTTTTCTGTCTTGTGCGTACATCAGTATTCGAAAGATTATGAGGGCCCTCCGGGGGCCGATTTTTAAAAAATGATTATGTCAGAAACCTTTGCGGGAGTGTACTCAACAACTTCCCAAAGTTTCCTGGCGATCGGATGAATGCTGTTTTAATTCAATTTATTTATTCGAGTGCTTGTGTATACACACTTTTTTGTTTTTCCGTCTTGTGCGTACATCAGTATTCGAAAGATTATGAGGGCCCTGGGGGGCCGATATTTAAAAAAAATGTATGCCATAAACCTTTGCGGGAGTGTACTCAACAACTTCCCAAAGTTTCATGGCGATCGGATGAATGGTGTTTTAATTCTTTTTATTTATTCAAGTGCTTGTGGGTACACAATTTGTTGTTTTTCCGCCTGATGCATACATCAGTATTCAAAAGATTATTGAGGACCCTGGGGGGCCGATATTTTAAAAAAATGTATGCCAGATGCCTTTGCGGGAGTGGACTCAACAACTTCCCAAAGTTTCATGGCGATCGGATGAATGGTGTAGTAATGCATAAAGGACAAACAGACAGACAGACATACATTCGTTTTTATATATATAGATTTAAGACATGCCTGCTTATAAAAATAATATAATGGGTATGACATGCACAGCAATAACAAACACATCTACTCTCTGGTATACTCAGACATCTAGAGGAAACTCTATCACTCTTACTCTCTGGTGCCCTCTGACATATGATATATAAAATATTAGTTAAATAGATGGTAACCAATAGATGGTGGCAATTCACACACACACACACACACACACACACACACACACATACACACACAATTTGTATATCAATTAATCTAGAATGTATCCGACATTTACTTTAAGACATGCCTGTTTATAAAACGAATATAATGGGGTATGACATGCACAGCAATAACAAGTACATCTACTCTCTGTTATACTTTGACCAATAAAGGTTTTAAAAATAATATGCATGTAGTTGTAAACATGCTCAAGTAGCTAGGTGTACATTATTAGTGGCTGCTTAGGACCAACCAATAAAAATGAGGTGTTGATGCGGGGAGAAGGGGGAGGAACCGCTGTCATGAGCCCTTTTAATTGCTCCAGGACTTGATGCCAGTTGGCAGCAAGGGAGCAATATACTATTGGAAATGTGATGATTTTGAAAGGTAACAAATATCAAATGCACCTGAAAAACTACTCAATTGAACATCATGTACTTACAGTAAGGTGGACTGTATTTCTGTCAGTGAAATGCCAAACACGTGAAAACAATTGTCATCAAACAGCATTCTCAGTTGTTAGACATTATAAATATCTATTCATAAATATACATTTTATTTATTGTGTTTTTAGAAAACATGTTTAGCAATACATATGTATTTTTCTGATCTTACCTTCTCTAGGCCACCCCCCCCCTTAGAAGAGAAAGCTCTGGTGGGCATTTTCCAGGCAAGTGCTGTAGCAAGGGGTTCATAAGCACCACTGCATCCACTCTTCCAAAAAGGTCAGAGGACCTTCAGTGGGGGGAACTGCCTCACCGCACTGAAAAACTTGTAAGATCCAACCAAAGAAGGAGTTGCTGACCCCCATGATGCTGAAGGCCATAGAGCCGCGACAAGGGCTGAAGTGTATTGAGCTTTGATAATTTCCATGTTGTTAATAATCTTTCTTTACACGTAGCAGCTTCTACACTCATGTCAGAAATGTAACTCTGGGAATTATGGTTTTGAGTTAGAGTTTTTGCAAAGGTTACTCCATCTCAATCATCATGCATATCCTAGCTATATTATTCAAAGTGGCATAGGATCTATTGGATTAATAAAAGAAATGTTGTGACATCTGACATGTTTGTGAGGGACTCACAGTTATAAATGTTTGTGAAATCGGTAAATAGTATGTAGTATCTTGGTATTCTCTATGCTGTCTTTCTCTACCTCTAATAGAATGTTCATGTGATACATCTATCAGAATGTTGGTGATCTGCCTGTGAGTTTACAGTTGGCTGGGCTGAGCACCATGATGGATGCTCCTGGTGGGGTCTGTCTATCTTACTTGGAATAAACTATCATAAAACAATATGATTACGTGGACTTCTCATCATTACATAGTAGCATATCAAATCATATGAAATGAAGAGTCATACTTTGAAATAATTATTGCCAAATATTTTAAATCCAATTTTACTGTTTGCTAGATATGTTATTCTGTAACAACGTGAACAATCACAAATCCACTGCACCACACATGTATTACGATTCGATGCAAAAGGGATATGCATCACATTAGGATGCAGTTCTAGACTGTAGAAAAATAAATCTGTCCTACAATCATTGAAGTCATAGAACTGATAGGTCAGGTGGCCAACTGCCAACTCAAGCCATGTGCTCCTAGCCACCTTAGAGCCAGTGTGCGAGATTATGGCAGAATGGTGGCACAGTGGTGCAAACCACTGTGCCACCGCTTCGCCAAAACTTGCGTTGCTTGCCCGCCAGATTACAACTTTTTCACAAGTCCATGCCGTGCACTATGTGCATGCACAGGGGGGCACATGGTATGCCCCCTGTGTGCATCCACATATGTCTGGAGCCGCCATGAAAATCATGAAAATCCTGGTGAGAGGAAACTCATAATATGCTTGGCCGGACGTGGAAGTCCCGCCAAGAATATTGCGGCCTCTGACTGCTGCTCCTACGCCAGGGTATGGCAGTCACCTGACAGAGCCGGTGGTCTTAGTGTGGTCCGATTGCTCGTGTCATAATGGGGAGGTCGGACTGCTGGAGCAGCGGTGGCTGGATCCACCACTGCAGTGCCACCACAAGTCTGGCGGTTCAAGAACCGCCAGACTTGTAATCTGGACCTTAGTGTATGCCATAATATGTGCAGCAGTCCACATGTGACATTTTTCTTTCCATGTCATCTTTGAAACAGATACCCAACATACTATGGTCTTCGAACAAACTAAAATATGAAATACAGTTTTAGACAGACTGGTTTTCTCTAGTTAGGGCGGACCCTCAATATCACTAAATATAGGACAGAGCAGACAGGCAAATTTGAAGACAAATAAAAAAAAAAAAGGGTTTTTTAATAACAAAATACGACCTTTTTGATGCTATATTTATAGTAAACTTTACAAAATTATATCTCTAGTTCTAATTTTGGGATTTTTTTTCATTTGGTCTTATTTTGTAATTTTAATTGAATCTATTTTTACAAATTAGTTTTGGATTTTTTTAGATTATACTTTTGTCTTTAGTACAATTTTGATGCTGCATAAATACTTTACACATTGCCTTATCTTAAGCCTAGTGACCATATTTTTCAGGACATTGACCTAATAATAATTTAATGACTTTGTGGGTTCACCATCATAGGATCTTTTTTTTTCAGGTTGGTGGGTTTGCAACTAAAAAGTATCATTCAATTTTGGATAATGCTACAAGTGACTTTTAACTTCCCAGTCTTGCATTTTCAAAACCACATCTGCACCTTTTATTCCCGGTACTCACATTTCTACCCCTACCATCATTACAGTCCACATTCAAACACCTGGCCCGTTCCACATCACCCCCCACTGTCACATCCCAACACCATCCCTACACTTCTCACCAACATTCTACTGCGCCGACCCCATCCCAAACCTAAAACCGTCCCATTTCAGCAAACTCTCTCATTCTCAAGAACTTTCCAAGTCCCCAAAACCCTCTCATACCACTGATCCCTTCCCTGCGCCTACATCCACTCATCTCCCCAAACTATCCCCTGCTCCTACATTCTCCCATACCCCTAAGCCCACCCCGGCAACTGCAATCACACATTTTCCCAAACTTTTCCCTGCTCCTACATCATCCCATACCCATAAGCCCTCCCTGGCACCTACATCTACCCATCCCCCAAAACTTCCACATCTCCTACAGCCCCCATATCCCTAAACCGTCCTCTGCATCTACTGAAACCATTTAATTGTCCTATATCCTACCATCCACAAAACCGTCCCATCCACCTAAATCAAAACATACTCTAAATCTCCCATGCTATACACCACATGCTCCACACTCTCCCATTCACCTAAATCCACGCATAAGCCCAAAACACCTCCATACCCCTCAAGCTCCCCTTTCACCCAAACTGCCCCATTCCCTTTCCCATTCCCCTAAGTCTGCAATACCACCTGGTCCTTTCCAACCTAACAAATCTGTAAAATTCCACTTCTTCTAGGGAATAGCATAAGCTCCATCAATGTGGAGAGCCCCCTGAGGAGGTTAAGGCTGGAGACATATGTGAAATGAATCTTGGACTGTGAAAAAACACTGTTTACTCAGCCCTTTGCCTGGGTATATATTGTGTTTACTAAAAGTCAAAAAAATTCCTATATGGTTACCAATACACCCTTTTCTGACTTGTTAGCCCAGATTAATTTCCTTCTTTTGATCACTCTTTTATTAGGTTTATGATCTCTTTGCACTTCACCCATTCTACACAGGAGTAAAGGGGATATTCTCCCTGTGAGAATATGTCCCTTTTTGCATGTTCAACCACATATTTTGGAGATTTGTATTGGTGTTTTCCACACTATGCACAATAGG
Source organism: Lissotriton helveticus (assembly GCF_964261635.1). Lineage (NCBI taxonomy): Eukaryota > Metazoa > Chordata > Amphibia > Caudata > Salamandridae > Lissotriton > Lissotriton helveticus. The sequence goes on from NC_136057.1 coordinate 1,208,277,999, forward strand.
GCACTGCGGTCCAGTGTCTGTGGTTTGTCCCCTAAAACAGAGAGAAATTGTCTAAAACCTGACTGTCATATTTTACTTTCTTATAATGACATAGTGTATTGGGTATAATCTACACAGATGGCATAGGAAGTAAGATTTCGCATGTGGACTGCAGTATGTATTGTGTACTCAACTAGGGTGACTAGGAATACATGGCTCCAGGACTACCAGTGTAGCCTGAATGCTGCAGTTTAAACATTCAGTTCCACTTGTTAAAATTACTCTTTCGAAAGAACAAAATCAATAATTTGACATATTGAAAAGTCACTTCTAAGTAGGTTTTATAGACAACAATCTATAGTTTTGAAAAGTACTTTTTAGAAAAGTAACTTTTTCCTGCCAAAATTAATTGAGTTTAATTTGCATTAACTCTACAGCAACTCCCAGGATCTACTTGGCCTGCAGAAGTTGTGAATGAGGTTTGAAAATTCTACCAGGAGCTACACAGTAGGACACAGTTATTGAGAGTTCAACCTTAATGGGAAGGAATGACTCCTTTGAGTTCAGGAGAAGGGTGGGGCCTCCCATCCTGTGAGCACAATGATGTTAAATCCTGCCACACTTGAAAGGGATCAAACAGGATGCCAGGAGAATTCCTGTGTATCCCTATCTAGTGCTGAGAGATCCTGCTTTAGTCTTACCAAACAATGTCTTTTAGTTTGTTTTGGGTTCACGGCCTACTTCAATCTGGATTTTAGTATTACTCCTCTGTGCAGAATGATGATTTCCATAGTACTCTCCTCTATACTCCTCTAGCCTTCAGAGCCCAGGTTTACAGTAGATGAAGACTTTGGCCATCTTGGCATTACCCAGGTACCGCTAAAGCAAACAGGAACAACTGAAAAGTATGTAGGGTTGTTCCCAGGAACGTTTATCTCACTAATTATATAAGAGCCAGGAGTCAACCGTAAGCACTAGTTGGAGCCAGGCATAACTGTGGCATCTCCTCAAAACACATTCTGGACCTGCACCTGTGAAAAAGAGAAAAGGACTAGGCCTGCTATCTGTGACCTGAGAGGAGCCCTGAAGACGTGGACCTGCTCACCCATTTACCCAATAAGAGGATCACTTTCCGACTGCTAACCCACGCACACAAATCACTCTACGACATCGGACCAGAATGCCTCAACTCACGACTGTCCTTCTACACCCCCTCCCGCCAACTACGTTCTTCCAGCCAAGCCCTCGCCACGGTACCTCGCATCAACAAGACCACCATGGGAGGCAGATCCTTCTCATACCTAGCTGCTAAAACATGGAACTCACTCCCCGCTTACCTTCGCCTTACCCAGAACCACCTAGCATTCAGAAAGCAACTTAAAACGTGGATATTTGACAAGTAATCCCCCTCCCCTTTCTAAGCGCCTTGAGACCCTCTGGGTATGTAGTGCGCTATATAAATCTCTCTGACTTGACTTGACTTGACTGACCCAGGACAAAGAAATGAACTGAAAGTGTCAGGTGAATGACCTCAAGTGTGAGTACAGGGACATAAAATAGGTAATCCTTTTTTCTGACAGGACTAGTTGACCAGTTGCAATTGGTTCTGGAGAAAGCCTTGCTAGTAATCTCTGCTAGAGTAAGCCCTGGCTTATAAGTGTTGCATCTAAGGTCTAGGAGTCTTTGATGTGACCAACATGAGCTGTTCAAGGAAGCCTGAAAAGTTGAAAGCAATTTATTTGCAATTTTTTTAACTTCTATACTTTCACCAGTACCAGTCAAATTGTTGTATCCAACCGGAGGTCATCACAGTCGGCCTGAAATGGTGCCTGTGTCCCGGTCTAACACTTCAATAGACTATCATTGGTGTACTCAGTTGTTTGGCAATGTTTAAATTAAAATATTGAAAAAAATTTGGTTTCTCTTTTAGTATCATTTTAATATATACGTAAACAGTTAGTTATAATTTTAAACTTTCCAATTTGATGTATAGATTGCCTGAAGTTAAGGTTGTCTGCTATGTGTTCTAACCACAAAGGATAAAAAAAAAAAATATATATATATATATATATATATATATCAATGCTCGAAGGTGTCCACCTTTGAGTAGCACGCGAACAGCAGCTTGGTTTATGTATAGGTGAGGATGGGGATCCACTCGTAGACGCCGCTCCGTACGGGATCTGCCTGACGCATTTCGAAGCTCCATATGCTTCTCTTCAGGGGCTTTCACGGAAGCGGTGTGCGCAACCGCCGACCCACTTCTCCATTTTATATATAACACACCCACCGATGGGAAGCTCAAATGTGACTGTGCACTCTGGGAAGTGTGGTCCGGGAAGCACACAATCAAGTCCTGTATGGACTCCACAAGTGGGCCCGTTCTCGATTCCAAGTACGACTGCTGCTTCACTTTAGTGACCCCCAGGGTACCGGGGTGGTGCATACTCTGCGGCTGGACGGCCGCGTATAAATTAATGCTCGAAACGCGTCGGGTAGATCCCGTACGGAGCGGCATCTACGAGTGGTTCCCCGTCCTCACCTATACATAAACCAAGCTGCTGTTCACGTGCTACTCAAAGGTGGACACCTTCGAGCATTGATATATATATATATATATATATATATATATATATATATGACGCCCAAATGGCAGTGTCGAAACACTAGCACCGCCTTTCCCTCGCCTCTCTCAATGGCAGTCCGCGGCGAGGCAGGCAAGCCCCAAATATCCAAAACACACGCTGTACACCACTCCTTAGGAACAGCAGCCACGGACACCAAAGAGACTTTTCCAGCAGTCAAAATTGAATTGCGAAACTTGCCAAAATCGGAAAGAAACTCTACCCGTTTCGGGACTTGCTCCCTTGTTCATGATTGATGCGCGTTTCGGGACTTGCTCCCTTGTTCACGAGTGCCGTAGGTTAGGTAACAATACAGTTAAATAAACATGTGACTTCAAACATTTAGTAGAGGATGAAGAAAGACTACTGCTGAAGTGGAGTTAACTCACTCATATTTACAAATCAGTTGCTGTAATTAATAAATTCCCAGCTCAATTTAAACTATACAATTTCTTGTTCGGCATTGACCATAATAATCCAATAATTATAGTGGCATGATGAGAAAACATTCAAAAGACAATCGCGTCTTTTCATAGTGTGTCAAAATCTATAGAAGTTCTTAGCGTTGAAATATCGAAGCACCATAATCCCATGCAGTATACTGATACCGTTATTTAAACATTCTGAATGGCATAACTCAAACATTTCGCTTCAGTGAGCGGGCCGTAACTTACATGCCATTTGCTTGAGACCTCTGCTTTAGCGATTTCAACCAACTTTATTGATACTGCTGTCTTCTAACTACATGTAGCTGACTGCCACTATCGCTAAGAAAATACTTCAGTAGGTGAACAAGGGAGCAAGTCCCAAAACACGTAGAGTATTTTGCCGATCAATGATGTCATTAGTGATGTCACTGACCATGTCATGAGTGATGTAATATGTGATGTCATCAGCAGTGCATTGCGGCATAGCGAGTTATAGTTAGCTGAACTAACTGTAACGGGGAAATTTCAATGGTTTTGTACGAGTGAAATGTCCAACTAACTATAACGCCCCTGAAACCTATGGTTTTTTAAGTGAATTTCTAAGGTTTTTTAAATGCTAATTCCTAACTATAGCGTGCCTGAAACCTATGGGTTTTTTCAGTGAATTTCTAAGGTGTTTAAAATGCTAGTTTCTACCAATGCCTACAGAGGTAAGACATGTGAAGAAAGAAGAAAAATCACAGAAAGAAGCAAAAGAAATGCATAAAGTAGCAACAGAGGTCCTCAAAGATGAAGAAAAGTGTAGGAAGAAGGAAGACGTGCAGAAAGAACAAACAGAGGAGCAGAAAGAGGTCTTGTTGCAAAATCATCCTGTACCCTCAACATTTTCAGATGGGTACTGGTGGTAACTGACTCTGACTAACCAGTCCTAGAGCCAGTGCTATGCTAAAAGACACTTAGAATACAGTTAAAACACCTACATACACTAGGGAACACTATGCGTCAGGGTACCCCTGTGATTACCATGGCCTCCTCTGTAAGCCCCTAGTACACAATAGGGCAGGAGGATTAAAACTACCTCTTAAAATGTGCCACAGGCGCCTTTGCATACTGGAGAAGGGAGGGGGACCTGAGGTGACATGTGTGCAAACACACCCTGTGGCCTTGTTAATTTGGGGGATAAAGTCCCCTTGAACCCTGAGTTTCCCTTGGGTCCAACTAGCGCACCCGGTATCTCCAGGTAGCGTCACAGAGCTGCGTTGCACAGAGGTGTAAAAAGGGGCGTGGCCTCGGACCACCTCTCTGCAACGCAGCGCAGTAGCGCTTACTGGAAGCACCTGGTGGGCTGGTTGGCCCCCAGGGGCCCTCAGGATTTCAGGAGAATTATTTCCCCAACTTAAAATGCGCCACAGGACGTGTTTGCACACGTCACTTCAGGCTCCATCCCCTCCCTTCACCACTGTGTAAAGGCACCCGGTGGCCATTTTAATTTGGGAGATTAAGTCCCCTTGAATCCTGAGGGTCCCTAGGGTCCAACTAGCCCACTAGGTACCCCCAGTAAGCGCCACAGAGCTGCGTTGCACACCGGTGTAAAAAAGGGCCACGGCCTGAACCACGTCTCTGCAAAGCAGTGCAGTGGCGGTTACTGGAACCTCCTGGTGGGCTAGTTGCCCCCCAGGGGCCCTCAGGATTGTAAGGGAATTATTTCCCCAACTTAAAACATGGCACAGGGCATGTTTGCACACTTCACCTCAGGCCTGTCCCCTCCCTTCACCACTGTGTAAACACGCCCTGTGGCCATTTTAAGTTGGGAGATTAAGGGCCAGATGTAGGTAATCCAGATTTACTGATTCTAAAATACTGAATTTTACCGATTCAGTATTTTAGAATCGGTAAATGGGATGTAGGTATTCTTTCGGTGAGTATTATCGAATCGGTAAGATTCGCTAAATACTGAATCGGTATTTACCGATTCGGTAATTCCCATTCATTCCTGTGCGCCTGGAGGACCATATGAATGAATGGGAATTACCGATTCGGTAAATACTGATTCGGTAAAAGGGGGCACACATTGAAGGGGGGCAGGGTGTCACTTTGACACCCTGTTGCACCCCTGAATTGTGTATGGGTGCACATGTGGCACACATACATGCCCTAAGGGCATGTATGTCTGACACATGGCACTGTAATAATTAGCAAGAAATTGCTTCTTTTGGGGTTTTCGATATTTACCACCAACTTGTAGTTGGTGGTAAATAACAAATCCTAAAATGGGAGAAGTACTCATTTGAGTGCTCCCTACATTAAGGATTCAGTAATTTACCGAATCGGTATTTAAGAATTCGGGAATTTACCGATTCCTTAAATTACCGATTCGGTAAAATACCAAATCCTTAAATTAGGCCCCTACATCTGAAAAGCCTAATACCGCTTGGTAACGGCCGAAATTCGGTCATTTCGGCCGTTACCGACCAGTATTAGGCTTCCTACATCTGGCCAACTAGCCCACTAGGTACCTCCAGTAAGCGCCGTTGCAGAGAGGTGAAAAAAGCGGAACGGCCTGGACCACCTCTCTGCAACGCAGCGCAATGGCACTTACTGGAAGCACCTGGTGGGCTAGTTTGCCCCCAGGGGCTTTCAGAATTGTAGGGGAATTATTTCCCCAACTTAAAACATGCCACAGAGCGTGTTTGCACATGTCACCTCAGGCCCCGTCCTCTCCCTTCGCCACTGTGTAAACGTGCCCTGTGGCCGTTTTAAGTTGGGAGATTAAGTCCCCTTAAATCCTGAGGGTCCCTAGGCTCAAACTAGCCCACTAGGTACCTCCAGTAAGCGCCACAGAGCGGCATTGTACAGAGGTGTTAATAGGGGCATGGGCTCCGAAGATCTCTGCAACGCAGCTCCCTGGTGCATACTGGAGATACCTGGTGGGCTAGTTAGTCCTCAGGGACCCTCAGTATTGAAGAGTGTTAGACCTGGCACCTTGGCGTGAGTCTCCCTTCCACTTTTTGCTGATGTGCCTCAGATGTTTTGCTGGTGTAAACTTAACTACTCAGGGCACTGCGCCACGGCCAATCCGTGTCACAGTACAAGTGCTCTCAATGTAAAGTGTACCTGTAATTGATTTCCATGATTGGCACATTTGATTTACTGTCAGCCCCCAGTAAAGTGCACCAGGAGTGCCAAATACAAATACTGCTGGTGGGCCTGCAGCGCTGGTTGTGCCACCCACAGAAGCAGCCTTTTAAAATATGTCTAAGGTCTGCCATTGCAGAACCTGCGTGCAGTCTGGTACTGTCATGCTGGCTGGGCAAGTGTACACACTTGCCAGCCTCTAAACCTTCCCTTTACTTCATGTGAGTCACCCCCATGGTAGGCCCAAGGGCAGGGTGCATTGTAAGCATAAGGTAGGACAAGCTCTGATGTGTGTGGCATGTCCTAATAGTGAATTACAGCCATTTTCGTTTTTCACTATTGTAAGGCTACCTGTTCTCATAGGCTAGAATGGGCTGCTGGAATTATTACAGTCTATAATCCCAGCAGGCTCAGGGAACATGGTAGAAGGTCAAGTTTAGTATGCCTGAACTCAGAATAATAAAATACTTCTTTTAGTAAAGTTTATTTTAATATCCTGTGTTTGCAAATGCTACCTTTAGAAAGTTAGCTTTTGCTTGCTAACCATTTCAGCCCGCCTCTGCTCTTATGTGTATCTGCTGTCTGTTTTCTGTGAGTGGCAGTGCTGGGGATGACAGGTGGTGAATAGAGGGATTACACCAGGATGAGTGGGGGGAGTGTCCCTTGACTCTGAATAGGGCTGTGCTCTGCCACCACAATGCTGGCTCCGCCCACTGGGGAGCGACTGATGACTCTGCCCTGCACCTGGTCCAGGAAGAGGGAAGACTGTCAACAGAGTGCTCCTGAAAGTACTTGTCATCACAATGCTGGCTCAACCTCCTGCGGAGCGTCTGATGCGCCTGCCCTGCTCCCTGAAAGGAGAGACCAGAGTTTGCCAAACGAAGTGCTCCAGAGCTGAAATGAACTATGCAAAGCCCCCCCTGTCCTGCCAAGACAAAAGAAACTGTGTATAAAAGTAGGAGCTCTGCTCCTAACAAATCAGATCCTGTTTTACCACAACAAACCTCAGCCCAACTAGAAGGACCAAGAAGAAACTGAAGGACTGGCCTGTAGTGGTGCCTTGCTGAGGAAGGAGAGGAAAAGACCAGAGAGGACTCTGCTTTATTGTGCTTTAAACTATCTCCAAGGGCTTGATTGAGCTTGCCCCCTGAACTGAACCCCAGGACCAGCGGGTTCATTGTGCCTTCGCTCGTCCTTCAACCGAGCTGTGTGTTTCCTTCCCGCCGGAGCAGAGTCCGGGGCACCCTCGCCCTCTCCTAGGGCTGTGACACCCAGGAGCCTGGCAGCCCTTTTCCACTGAGAGCCCCGCTCTTGCCGAGTCGGTCTCTATCCGTCGGGCCGGGCCGCCTGCTCCCCTGTCACCTGCCTGTTACTTGGAGCGCGTAGTGTGCTCCCTCGCCCCTCCCGCCGGAATTCTGCCTTGGATCGTGATCTACGGCCCGGGCGGCCGCCCGTATGCTGAAACGTACCCGGCCGCCCCGCTTTGCCCTCCAACTCTGGAAACAGGCCGCGCCGCCCCCTAAAACGACCCCCAGTACAGTCTGTACTGGAGGCCCTGGGCCGCGCCTGCCAGCCGGAAACCGCCCGCCATTAAGGATCCGAAGGTACTCTTGCCCGTCGGTGCGTACTCGGAGAGTACGACTCGTCCCCACCTGAGACGCCGCGTGAACTTGAGCGCCATACTGGCAATAGTCAAACAAAGGTACTGTAATCTACAAGCTTGTCTCCAAGGGACTCGGGGTCCGCACCGTTCTGATTTCCCCGTAAGCCCTGTTCGCATCGACCGTCCCCGCACCATACGCCTCTTACGCAAGGCGCGTGGCAGTTGAAACCCCTTGGTGTACGCTAGCAGGGTACGCCTCACACAGAAGTGTAACAAAGCGCGCACCATCGCAAACCCCTAGCGGCGTACGCTTCACACTGAACGCCGCGCCTGGGACAAACGTGTCCGCGAGGCGCGTAAGTATTGGCAAGACGGCTTCCTGATCCCGGGGGCAGCGTACAGGAGCACTACGAAACGTCAGTAGTGCAAAACACTGCCAGAATAGAACAGAGGTTGTAATTTACCGTTTATGGAAGCAACTTAAACCACGTTAAGAACTTTAAGAGAACACTTGCCGCTTTTACATCCTGTGGCCTCATTGATAAACGTTATATGGCCTTGTGATAACTCTGCATAACTAAGTATTTTTATATAAAGTCTACGTATTTTTGATACAAATTCTACGCCTGGTGTCCATTTGTGGTGGGTCATTGTATTTACTGTATGCGGTCATTAATGCTTAACTGACTTAGCGCCCTGAGGATTAGCCTTGACTGCTCGCGCCACACAACCTAAAGGGTGAGCAGGGGTTATTCTTAAGGGGTAGTTCCCTTGCCCTGACTGGAGGAGAGGGTCCCTGGTTGTCACAAGTGCATTATGCTCCTTAGCACACGTTTAGTATTGAGGTTACAACAATATACATGTGTTTCCACCATACATCATTCATACAGTCATAAAGAAATTCAGTTCCTTGTATTCAGGGTTGTTGGTGTGGTTTATTTCTGGAGACGTCACAGCCGACACGTGTTTCGTCGTTGAGGGAATTTAACCCACGACTTTCTCAAGGCTATTCTCCGAAATATTGTTGTTCTTTTGTTGAGGTGATAATTCCAACCCTCAGTGGGGTTCAGCTTGGGGACTTTATTCGTGGTTAGCACATTCGTAGTAACCGGAGTATCGGTTATTAGTTCAGGCAGCTTCTCGCCGTAGAGTTCGGGTGTAGAATTCTGTCCCCGCTGCAGTATCTTTCGTGCAGTCGTAATTTGATAAAACGTTGATTTTGAATTAAGAATGGTGAACATTCCTTTGTGGTGCCAGAACCTAGTCTAGTACCACTAGCCGAGCTCAAGTTGTCACAAGTGCATACCTGTGCCAATCAGAGACCCCTAAATCTAACATTGTTGGCAGCGAAAGGATTTTCGAATTTGCATTTATGATTTATGTACAGTGAATTATTGATCACCACATAGTGGGAGCAGACCTAAAACGCAGCCACAGATTTATTGTCCTTTTTAAAAAAAAAATTGCTGAGAGATCTCCAATCAGTGAAGTCATACCTGGCTCACTCCCTGCTGGAAGGGCACCCTCAGTAATCTCTGGGATTGATGATGTAGATTGGGAAGACCAGGGACTGGAGGGTTACACAGTCGAGCAGCTGAAAGGCTACTGCAAGAAGTTCAGAGTTGCCCATTCTGGATGCACCAGGAAAATCCAAATCATCAAGGCGCTGAGGGCCTGGAAGGAGTCAAGGGATCCACAGAATGCGGCGGTAGTGGACACACCAGATAGCATTGTTGATGTGTGCAGAGTCCTGTCGCCAGAGGAGCTGGCAGACAGGGAAGCGACCAGGGCACATGAAGTGGAGATGGCGAAATTGAATGGACAAATGGAAATGGAGAAACAAAGATTGGCAATTGAGGAGAAGAAACTCCAAATGGATCATGACATGAGATTGAAGGAGTTGGAGCTGAAAGCTCAAAGTTTGGGAACAGCTCCCTCTGGTGGCAGCACAGCACCGGTGCAGGTAGAGTCAAGGGTGTACATGCCTAAAGATGTGGTGAAGGAATACTTTAAGGGGGATGACATAGGGCAGTGGTTCAAGGCCTATGAGATAGCCATGTCCTTCCACCGGCTTCCTGAGAGAGATTGGGGAGCAGGGTTGTGGGGGCAGTTCCTTAGCAAAGGGCGGGACACACTGCTAGATCTACCCTCTGAAATGTACAATTCTTATTCCCACATGAAAGATGCCTTAATGAACAGGTTTGGGTTAACCCCTGAGATGTATAGACAGAGATTTAGGGGTTGTACTAAGATTCCTGGGGGCATGGGAGCACTTGTCCAGTAATTGTTTTCCTGAGCTGTGCCAGCACCTAATTGATAGCAAGCTGCCCAACCCGAGGAAGCTTGCTGAGTAGGCGGACCGCTGGCTCAGCACCAGGGTCCACAAGGATCCAGTAGGAGACACAGCCAAGGGTGGGCATGGTCCGCAGCAGAAGAGTGGGGGGGACAGGGGTAAACAGAATGGGTTCCAAAAAGGCCCCCAAAGTAATCCCCAAGCGAACCAAGGGAAAGGTTCTCAACCTCCCCACCCCCGAAACAGACCGGGGCCCGACAGGTAGACCTGTTCAGAGAGGGACGATCACCTGCTTCAGGTGTGGTGACCTGGGTCATATATTGCCACTGACCCTAAGTGCCGCCTGTTTGGAAAACCTGCACCCACTGGTGCTCCGCCCCGGCAAATCGCTAGTGCTAATTTCGGGGAGGAAGTAGCAGTCCAAGGGGGTGGGGATCCTGTTCAGATGACCCTAGTCTCTTTAGGAGACAGTGAGATGGTCCCAGAGACCTACTTACCCTCCTACACTAAGAAATATGGGCAAGTAGTGACCGTCAATGGAAAGAAAGTAGAGGCTCTTAGAGACACAGTAGCCAGTGTGACTGCAGTCCGGCAGCACCTGGTGTCTCAAGAGCAGGTTGTACTACTGCAGGGTTGTCAATGCTGACAACTCAGAGAGCCGTTGTCCAATGGCTCAGGTTCCTTTTGAGTGTGGGGGGGGGGTCTCTGGTACTCTGCAGGTTGCTGTGAGAACTGCCATGCCTGTAGACTGTTCGCTAGGGAATGACTTGGAGAGCTCCCCTTGGGAAAAAGTGGAGAAGACGGCTCACCTGCGGATGGTGGGTCTACACGACTGGGCATGTGTGACCACCCGGTCAATGGCAGCCAGTAGGAGTGTTGAAGAGGTCCTGGAGCCTGAGGGAGAGGCCCAGGAAACGGCCTTAGAGGGAGGGCGCAGGGGGCACGGGAGACCGGCCACTGAATTTCCCATGGCCCAGGAAGAAGCAGACCTTGAGGGGGATGCCCTGGAGCCTAACGCGGAACAGATAACCGAACTGGGGTACCTGCCTGAGCTGACCCATTGGCAGCAAGAAGGAGGCCCCTCCGGGGAGGAATTCTGCAAGGTGCATAGAGAATGCCCCTCTCTCGTGGGTGTGCGGTAGGAGGCTGCAGACCAGGCCAATTGAGACTGACCTCCTGTATTCAGAGCCTAAGGTTGCTGAACCTGGGTCAGCCCGTGCGCTGGTGGTACCCCAGAAGTTCAAAGCCTTCCTACTGGGGCTGGCTCATGACGTTCCCTTAGCAGGACATTTGGGGCAGGACAAGACCTTTGAAAGGCTTGTCACCCACTTTGTTTGGCCCCAAATGCGCAAGAGCTCAGATGTTCATTGCAGGACCTGTCAGACTTTCCAGGCAAGTGGTAAGAGTGGGAGGAAGCAAAAGGCTCCTCTCCAACCCTTCCCCGTGGTCAGTACCCCATTCCAGCGAGTGGGCATTGACATATTGGGGCCTCTGGACCCCAAGACAGCCATGGGCAACAGGTTCATCCTGGTCTTGGTGGACCATGCCACCCGGTACCCTGAAGCCATCCCTCTGAGGACAGTGACAGCCCCCGTGGTGAGACGGGCACTGATAGGAATTTTCTCTCGAGTGGGATTCCCTCTAGAGGTGGTGTCTGACAGGGACACCAATTTCATATCCAAGTATATGAAATCCCTTTGGCAAGAGTGTGGTGTAACTACAAGTTCACCACCCCATACCACCCCCAAGGAAATGGGTTGGTTGAGAAATTCAACCGAACCCTAAAAGGCATGATTATGGGCCTGGAAGGACCCATGAGGCGTAAGTGGGACGTCTTCTTACCATGCCTTCTATATGCATACCGTGAGGTGGCACAGAAGTCTCTAGGGTTCAGCCCCTTTGAGCTTCTGTATGGCCACCCGGTCAGAGGACCTCTGAGTCTGGTTAAGGAAGGCTGGGAGCAATCTCCCAGGAAACCTCCCCAAAATGTATACAGTTACATGCTGGCCTTCAGAAACCAGACCAGGCAATTCAGGCAACTTGCTGAGGCAAATCTGGAAGCCAGCCAGGAAGAGATGAAGCGGTGGTATGACCAGAATGCCACTCTGGTAGAGCTTCAGCCTGGACAAAAGGTGTGGGTCTTGGCCCCAGTGGAGCCTTGTGCACTTCAAGATAAGTGGACAGGTCCATTTGAGGTTGTGGAGCGCAAGAGTCCTGTCACCTACTTGGTGGACTTGCAGTCTCCCAGGAACCCTTTGAGGGTCCTACATGTTAACCGCCTTAAGCCCCACTTGGAAAGGTCCGAAGTAGGCATGCTCTTGGAAACTGATGATGGGATGGAGGAGGAGACTGAGCCTCTTCGTGACCTCTTGGTAGCCTCAGAGCGAGATGGGTCAGTGGATGGAGTTAACCTCTCACTCACTCTGAAGCCTGAGCAACAGGATGACCGCCGCCAATTGCTGGGGCAGTTTCCAAATCTGTTCTCCCTGGATCCTGGTATCACAGATTGGCGCGTCCATCATGTGGATACAGGAGACAGCTTGCCTGTAAAGCACAAAGCTTACAGAGTGACTGACAGGGTCAGAGCCTGCATCAAGGAGGAGGTCTCAAAGATGCTTGCTCTTGGGGTGGCTGAGTCCTCCAGCAGTCCTTGGGCCAGCCCAGTGGTCTTGGTCCCAAAGGCTGCAGCGCTGGGAGCCACACCTGAACTCTGGTTCTGTGTGGACTACAGAGGACTCAATTCACTCAACAAGACTGACGCGCACCCCATCCCCAGAGCTGATGAGCTCATCGATCGGTTAGGGGCTGCCCGGTTCCTCAGCACGTTTGATTTAACGTCTGGGATGTGGCATATCGCCTTGACTGACGGGGCCAAAGAGAGGTCAGCATTCTCCACACCAGATGGGCATTTCCAGTTCCGGGTTATGCCATTTAGGATGAAGAATGCCACTGCCACCTTCCAGAGATTGGTCAACCAGGTGTTGGCTGGACTGGCTGAGTTCAGCGCCGCCTACCTGGATGACATTGCAGTGTTCAGCAGCACATGGGAAAAACACTTGCAACACCTCTGGGAAGTGTTGATGGCACTGCACAAGGCAGGCCTCATGATCAAGGCAAGCAAGGGTCAGATCGTGCAGGGTTCAGTGGTGTACTTGGGACACCAAGTGGAGAGCGGCAAGGTGGCGCCCCTACTACCCAAGATTGAAACCATCCTGGCTTGGGAACCCCCCAAGACCCAAACTGCAGTGATAGCCTTCCTGGGTCTCACAGGGTACTACAGGAGGTTTGTCACGGGGTATGGCAGCATTGTTGCCCCCTTGACAGAGCTGACTTCTAAGAAGCAGCCCAGGAAAGTAATCTGAACTGACACCTGTCAGAAGGCTTTTGACACCCTGTTCTCAAAGCCCAGAATGGGCTGTTGGAATTATTACACTCTATAATCCCAGCAGGCTCAGGGAACATGGTAGAAGGTCAAGTTTAGTATGCCTGAACTCAGAATAATAAAATACTTCTTTTAGTAAAGTTTATTTTAATATCCTGTGTTTGCAAATGCTACTTTTAGAAAGTTAGCTTTTGCTTGCTAACCATTTCAGCCCGCCTCTGCTCTTATGTGTATCTGCTGTCTGTTTTCTGTGAGTGACAATGCTGGGGATGACAGGTGGTGAATAGAGGGATTACACCAGGATGAGTGGGGGGAGTGTCCCTTGACTCTGAATAGGGCTGTGCTCTGCCACCACAATGCTGGCTCCGCCCACTGGGGAGCGACTGATGACTCTGCCCTGCACCTGGTCCAGGAAGAGGGAAGACTGTCAACAGAGTGCTCCTGAAAGTACTTGTCATCACAATGCTGGCTCCACCTCCTGCGGAGCGTCTGATGCGCCTGCCCTGCTCCCTGAAAGGAGAGACCAGAGATTGCCAAACGAAGTGCTCCAGAGCTGAAATGAACTATGCAAAGCCCCCCCTGTCCTGCCAAGACAAAAGAAACTGTGTATAAAAGTAGGAGCTCTGCTCCTAACAAATCAGATCCTGTTTTACCACAACAAACCTCAGCCCAACTAGAAGGACCAAGAAGAAACTGAAGGACTGGCCTGCAGTGGTGCCTTGCTGAGGAAGGAGAGGAAAAGACCAGAGAGGACTCTGCTTTATTGTGCTTTAAACTATCTCCAAGGGCTTGATTGAGCTTGCCCCCTGGACTGAACCCCAGGACCAGTGGGTTAATTGTGCCTTCGCTCGTCTTTCAACCGAGCCGTGTGTTTCCTTCCCGCCGGAGCTGAGCCCGGTGCGCCCTTGCCCCCTCCTAAGGACGTGACACCCAGGAGCCTGGCCGCCTTTGCCCGCTGAGAGCCCCGCTCTTGCCGAGTCGCTCTCTACCCATCGGGCCGGACCGCCTGCTCCCCTGTCACCTGCCTGTTACTTGGAGCGCGTCGTGTGCTCCCTCGCCCCTCCTGCCAGAATTCTGCCTTGGAGCGCAATCTACGCCCCAGACGGCCGCCCGCACGCTGAAACATACCCAGCCGCCCCGCTTTGCCCTCCAACTCTGGAAACAGGCCGCGCCGCCCCCTAAAACGACCCCCAGTACGGTCCGTACTGGAGGCCCTGGGCCACGCCTGCCTGCCGGAAACCGCCAGCCGTTGAGGATCCGAGAGTACGCTTGCCCGTCGGCACGTACTCGGAGAGTATGACTCGTCCCCGCCTGAGACGCCGTGTGAACTTGAGAGCCATACTGGCAACAGTCAAACAAAGGTACTGTAATCTACAAGCTTGTCCCCAACGGACTGGGGGTCCGCACCGTTCTGATTTCCCTGTAAGCCCTGTTCACATCGACCGTCCCCGCACCATACGCCTCCTACGCAAGGCACGTGGCAGTTGAAACCCCTTGGTGTACGCTAGCAGGGTACGCCTCGCACAGAAGTGTAACAAGGCTCGCATCTTTGCAAACCGCTAGCGGCGTACGCTTCGCACTGAACGCCGCGCCTGGGACAAACGTGTCCGTGAGGTGCATAAGGATTGGCAAGATGGCTTCCTGATCCCTGGGGGAAGCGTACAGGAGCGCTACGAAGTGCCAGTAGTGCAGAACACTGCCAGAATAGAACAGAGCTTGTGATTTACCATTTATGGAAGCAACTTAAACCACGTTAAGAACTTTAAGAGAACACTTACCGCTTTTACATCTTGTGGCCTCATTGATAAACCTTATATGATCTTGTGATAACTCTGCATAACTAAGTATTTTTATATAAAGTCTACATATTTTTGATACAAATTCTACACCTGGTGTCCATTTGTGGTGGGTCATTGTATTTACTGTATGTGGTCATAAATGCTTAACTGACTTAGGGCCCTGAGGATTAGCCTTGACTGCTCGCGCCATGCTACCTAAAGGGTGAGCAGGGGTTATTCTTAAGGGGTAGTTCCCTTGCCCTGACTGGAGGAGAGGGTCCCTGGTTGTCACAAGTGCATACCTGTGCCAACCAGAGACCTCCAAATCTAACAAAGAGGAATTAATTTCCCAACGTACAACTCGCGGGGGCGATCTGCCCACCATCCGTACCTAAAAGACCCCCGCCATATTAGGATGGCTGGGGGTCCTCGGCGGACGGAAACACCGTCCGCCTCTTTTCCGCCGGTCGACATGTCGACTGGGCGGAAAACATGTATAATATGGTGGCAGTGTCTGCAAGACACCACCATCCATATTAAGATGATGGCTGCGATTGGCCTTTCCATGGCGGCGATGCCGCCATGGAAAGTCAGGTGTTCTTCTGTGTTGCAGGCCCCCAGGGTGTTGGGGGGGTGGAGGGTGCACTTGGGGAGTACCCATGGAACCTCCCCGACATTTGCATGCACAAGGTGTCAGGCACCGCGCGATGCCTGTCACATTGTGCATTCAAATGCACAACATACAGTTTTTACATTGTGGTGGGGGCTGCTTGCAGCACCGCCCGCCGCAATATAAAATATGCGGGATGAACCTGCCAGTATGGCGGATGCATCATAATAGGCACTGTGGGACCGCCACACCTCTGGCCGGCGGCCCCGCATATCTTTACGGTGGCGGGTGGAAAACGTCTGCCTACATTCGAAATGGTGCCGTAGGACTGGGAATAATAAAGAAAAGAAATGCTAAAGAAAAATATTTACACATTGAAGCTACACAATAGAGTAAATAAAAAAACGAATCAATTTAATTCGGTCTTAGATTATCCCTTTGTATATGTACTGCTGGTGGTGGTGAATATTGTTTTTAATAGTCATATTCATACCACAGTAGCATAAGTCATTAGTAGTTTGTTCGTTGCTAACAGGATTTATCCAAGAGCTCCTGTAAATTTAAAGTGCTTAATCGATTATTAAAGTGCATGCTGCTAAGCATGTAAACATGTACTAGAAGTGGAGATTATCCAAGGAACAAACTATCAGTGCAAAAGTTTGCTAAAGTGCACTATTGACAAGATCTTAAAATGCTATTGCAAAAGTCTAAGAACATGAAGAATAATACCCAAAATGTCGTAAATGAATAAAAATGGTGTCTAGTTCATGTCTTATATTCTCAACACTTATCTGAAACCACCAACTTGAATGTAAAACGGAAGTTAACTAAAGAAAACGGTTTCTGATAGTTACCAAAATATATTATACCAACAGAAAGCACCGAAATATAAAATAAAAGATTATTAAAGGTCCAGAATTCCAAAAATATATACAAATAGTAAATATTTTATGAAGTACACTATAAATAAGTTGAAAACCCCAATATCAAAAACAGAGGAACAGTTCTTGCCAATCAACCCCATATTGTCATTCCAATCAGGTATGGGAACTGGTATACCTAAGAAGTTGTAGAAGATGGTTAGATTCAGAAGTAACAACATTTCTAAAAACTAATTGTTCAAATAGTTAAAATATGCTTATATAATTCTGCATCCATATTCAATCTGTTGGGGGTCTCCATTCCCAATTGTAGGATTCTTCTCGACGTAACTCTAGTTCTAGGTTTTCCCCTCGTTGTTTACCCTGCACATGTTGGATGCCAAAATACTTCACATTTTCTACATTACCATCATGTGTTTCCCATATATGTCTAGACATGGCATACTGGTAGTCCTTGTTCGTTATGGTTCTCAAATGTTGTAGTATACAGAGCTTGAGTTTGTTGATTGTACTACCTACATACTTTATCCCACATTGGCATTTAAGGACATAAACCACTGATTCGGTTTCACTGGTGATTTTTTCTTTTATTTTATTCACCTTCCCGATATGGTCTTGCATTCTGTTTTATTTATGCCATATCTACAAGCTTTACACTTTGCACATTTGAAAAAAACACTGGTTGGAACTGAGAGCCATGTAATCATGTAATTTTGGGCATTGGTTGGTATCATGTAAGTACTTGTTAGGAGATCCCACAATGATGGTGCTTTACTGTAAGTGATATTCTGTGTTGTGGGAAGTGTTTTTTTAAGTCTTCATCCATAAGTAGAATCTTCCAAATGTCTTAGAGTATCTCTCTCACCTTCCTACGTGATGTATTATATTCAGTTGTGAATCTAACATCTTGGTTTTTGTTTACTTCCTCCATATTTGGTGCCTCTTTCGACCTTAGCAATATTTCCAGTTTTTTCATACTAGTTCCTTTATGGGCATCCTGTAGGACTCTTTCTGGGTAGCCTCTTGTTTGAAATCTTTTGTACATTTCTTTTGCTGGTTGTTTAAAGTAAGAGTCTTCTGAGCAGCACCTTCTTGTCCTTAAGATCCCCCCATATGGGACACTCCATTTCAAAGGTAAAGGGTGTCCACTGTTGGCATGACATAGACTGTTAGTGCTGGTCGTTTTCTGTACATTTTTGTGCAAATCCTGCACTTGCAAATAATATCTATTGTTAAACAAAGAGACATTGTAGTTAAGACATAAATCAATCATATCGACAAACATATCTGATTGTTCTAACAGGGAGATTGAACTGGTTCGCAGATAGTATTTGCAAGCCTTGATTCCATCTTGCTGGTGTATCGAGGTGTACAGTGATACCACATCTACAGTTGCCATATAGTAGTTAGATTTCCGTGGGAGTTTATTTATTCCATTCAGGAAGTCTTGTGAGTCTTGTAAGTCTGAAGGAAGGTTCATAACATATGGAAAATGG
This sequence comes from Lissotriton helveticus, assembly GCF_964261635.1. NCBI lineage: Eukaryota > Metazoa > Chordata > Amphibia > Caudata > Salamandridae > Lissotriton > Lissotriton helveticus. The sequence goes on from NC_136057.1 coordinate 1,208,296,208, forward strand.
AATACATCATTGAATCCAGAGGTATCATCCCAATGAAATACCAACGTCTGGAGGCTTAAAGCAAGGGTGCGTACTTGCCCCATTACTATTTAACCTGTTCCTAGCAGACTTGATGGGGATATTGAATTATATCAATGCTCATCCACCAAAGCTCGCAGATAAACATATATCAAACCTCCTATACGCAGACGATGTTGTCCTCTTAAGTAATACAAAAGTGGGACTACAACGCCTAATAGTGCGATTAACTGAGTATGCAAAAGAAAACAGGATGGTAATAAATGAATCAAAAACCAAAGTAATGGTGATTACAAAAAATGCAGAAGGAAATACAAATCAAAATGGTTTCTGGGAAAGAAGCAATTAGACCAAGTAGAAACCTACAGATATTTGGGTGTCATATTTAATGATAACGGAAACTTCTTTCAACAGAAACTTGAAATCCATAGGAAATCAAATACCCTGACAGCAGCATTTAGGACCATTCAAAAATCCATAGCGACTTAACCTACCGATCGTTCCTAAAAGTGATTTCTGCTAAACTGCTTCCCTCCTTAACCTATGGTAGTGAGGCTTTAAATGGAAAAGATGCAGTTATTATCAACAATGCTACTTCAAAAATGTTTAAAATCCTTTTCCATTTGCCCACTAACGCATTACAAGCACAAGTCAGACTGGAATTTGGCCAAAATAACCAGCTGTATGCTCGAAAGGGTGAAGCAATTAAAGTCTGGTACAGAATAAAAAATGACCAAGACAACTTAATGTCTCAGTTAATTTGGAGAGAAATTAGCGGCAATAGTAAATCACCCGCTTGGAAATATTTGGACGTGGCCTTGGAATAATTTGAACTTAGGCCAATTTGGGATTCTGCTATAACTCAGGCATCATTTAAGAAAACTGTCAACAAAATAACGGACCTTATATCATTGATAAGCGACAAAGCCACCCTTTCAAACAAAAAACATGCATGGCCTATAATAAACGGCTATTCAAAAAATATGGCACAGCAATACCTGAACACACCATGGTCGCTGAAAAGCAAGCAAATCTTTATTAAAGCACATTTTGGTGTTTTGCCAGGACTATGCCATCTACCACCTTGGAAAAAGCACGAAAAGTACACGGTCTGTCGGCTGTGCAAATCTGGCAAGGAGAACATTATCCACCTATTGTGTCTTTGCTCTGAACTGAGAAATGAAAGAGTAACTGTGCAAAGAGACTATTTAATGTAAGAGGGGTAAGAACCTGTAGACAGGCATTGATTTTATGTCTCTCCCCTGATGATATATCTATGAACTCTGCGCTGGTAAAATTTCTAATGAAAGTGTGGAAAAGATTAGAACTCCAGGAAACAGAAAATTAATAATTATTTTACTTTCTTCCTTTTAAATTTTTCACTGATTTTAATTTTTCTCACCTCATTTTAACAATTTTTTAATAATAAGAACTTAATAAGATGTATCGAATTTTAAGAATTATCACTATTCACAATGTATATAATGGACTATTGAATGAATTTTGTTTTATTGTAAGATTTTAATTAATCAAACATTAAAGGATATCTATCTATCAGAGGTATTATCCAACAAGGCACCACTTGAGCTCCCTATTGGTGTGCCTGGTGGGTTATTTAGGTCTTTGTGCACTTTGGGCAGAAAGTAAATAATTGGCATGATTGGGTGTGCTGTCTTAAGATAGTTATACTCTTCCATATCCAAAAGACCCCTTCTCTGCCAATCAGTAAGTTTTTTTTTTAAAAATGGTCCATATGTTCTTTAATTGGATTCTCATGGAGTCTTATATAATGTTTTTTGTTACCTAACTGTCTGTTGGCTTCTGCCAAATATTTTTGCACACTCAGGATTAAGATGTTGCCTCCCTTGTCGCTGGGTTTGATAATGATAATCTTACCACTTTGCAGATCTCTAAGAGCTTCTCATTCTTTGCTGGTTAGCTTAGTTTTTGTGCTTTGATTTGTTCTAGCCAGCTGTCCAGTCTCCAAAGGTACCATTTCCTTTGGTTCATTTGTTACAATTTCATAAAATGAATCAATTTTGTTTGCAGTAGGTAGTTGGGGACAGAATTTTGATTTTGGTTTGCATCCACTATTTTATTTCATATCTTAGGAATTTCTAGATATTCACATGGGTCCTTTTCTTTTAGGAATTCAATTGGTGTGACTCCTAATCCAGAAGCTTCTAATTTGAGACTCGTCAAAGATCTCAACGTTGTCATATTATTTGTTGCAATTATAAATAGTGGTTGATTTGACTTGTCTTTTTACTCCATTCCTTTCTCTTTTGAGTGTAATTTTTTTTAGCTTCAATTTCCTTGTGAATTTATAGAAATCGATTCTCATGACAGCAAAACCAAATCTAGCATTAGGACACAAACGTAACCCCATGTTTAGAAGAGTCCTGTGGTTTTCAGTGATGATTTTCTGTGAGAGGTAGATAATTAAATTGTTGCCTTTTCTTTAACTGACACTTTTTGTTTAGCATTCCTCTTCCTCTTTTGGCCCCACCCCTTTGATCTTCTTGTTTTGTAGGATCTTTTCAAGCTGTGTTAATTTTCACCTTACCTTTTGTCTGGTCGTCATTTGATAATGTCTCATTTCGCCAGAAAAATATAACCGGGGGAGTGATGTCGTAGGTTCTTTGTCCCCCAAACTAGCTTTTGAGCTTTCAACACTAGAGGCTGCTGATGTTGGGCTAGTTGCATTAATAGTTGCGGTTTGTTTCGCATATAGGTAATCAAATCTTCTGGCAAATGTATATATTCGACCTGCAGCATAGTCCCTTTTATCTCCATTAAATATTTTTGCTTTCTTCTGCTCTACTTCCTCCTCATGTTGTTCTAGTTTCTTTTCCATTTTCAACAGGATATGTTTGACGTCCTCTCTCTACTGCATGGTTTCTAGGACCTCTTCTAATTCTTTGATCCTGGTGACGGCTTTCGTCAGTTTCCTCTCTGCATGTGTGATCAAATTGCGCATTTGTTTGTTGGAACATTCTGTTTTTTCATCCTGCCATTGTTTGGACAGATCTGGATCAAGATCACTCAGAGTTGGGAGCATAAACATACGCAGTCTTCCACAGTCTAGGTAATTTTTTTAAGTTGTCATCTCCCACCATTGATTTATTTCTGTTATTCTCATTTGCTCAAATACTTTCACTGATTTTAAGGGGGATGTATCTATTGTCCTTAAGTCTCCTTATTTACTTGGTCCTTGCCAAATAGTTGCTTCGCCTTCAGTTCTCTCTTGGCACGTCTGTCAAGCATTGTCCTTAATGTTGTTTAGAATTATCCTTGATATCACTTAATATTAATGTTTCACTCTCTCTGTTATGTTGGCCAATATTTTGTTAAAAACAAGTTCTTTTTTATTCTCAGTTGTCTTATTAATCATTAGTCACAAGTTATTTTGTTTTGAGTATTTCCTCCAATTCCCTTAGTGTCCTCCTCAGACTAATATCCTTTTCGATGTTTATTTAACATCTTTGTAGCAAATTGTAACCATCAGCACTGCACTCGATAAAGTTATTTTTAAAGTTGTTGCAGTTCTCTGATTCACAGCAAGGGATGCTGAAAAACCTGGCCTGGATAATGTCCGTGAATTCTTTCCGATTCACACATTAGACTTGAGAATGCTGGCCATATATACTTTGTTTACGTCTTTTCGTTGTCCCCTCCCTCCCTCTTACTCTTCCTTGGGGAGGGGGGTGATCCTTTGCTTAGCAGTTCCAGATAGAGCCCCATACCTTGGAGGAGCAGGCACATGTTGAGTAAGTCGCTCTAATTGTCGTTTTGGCGAGGATTTAAATATATATTTTTTCCACCAGTTCCGGTGTGGAGGCTCAGCAACCATGATTACGTCAATGGAAAGCTAACTCTAAATACAACTGTCGGAGGTATGGCTTAGATTTGAACAAAGAAGCAATGGGGGAGAATGAACCACTTGTCCTGTGTTACCAGGGTCTAGGGAAACGTGGGGCGGTCCATCTTAGTAAAAAACCCTCATATGCAAACACAAGCATAAGGCGGTATATCTTGATTCCCCGCCGTTCAGTTTATTTATTTATTTATTTTAAGGGTTTTGTAACGCGCTCTGTTACTCGGAAGTATCCTGGCGCGGTAGGCAGAGGATAAGGCGTGCAGAGGGGGAGAGAGGAAGCTAAAAGGCTACTTTAAATAGATGAGCTTTAAGGTTTTTCTTAAAGATGGCAACATTCTGGGAAGAGCGGAGCGAAAGAGGAAGGGTGTTCCAAGCTCTAGCCGCCAGAACAGATATAGACTGACCTCTCAGCCTGGCATATCTAAATCTGGGGATGGCCATCCTGCATTGGTTAGCAGATCGCAAGGCACGGTTAGGGATGTACAGGGAAAAGCGTTCTCTTAAATATTGAGAACCAAGCTCATGGGTAGCCCTAAAGGAAAGAACAAGAGCCTTAAACAGAATACGTTGCGTCACTGGGAGCCAATGCAGGCTATGCAGGTGGGGGCAGACGCTCGACCTCCTAGGGATGTTGAACAGGAGTCTAGCGACCGCGTTCTGCACCACCTGCAGCCTTTTGATCAAATAGGCAGGGATGCCAATGAACAACGCATTCGCATAATCTAACCTGGAGAGAATGAGCGCCCGCGATACTGTCTCTCTAGCATCTCTCGGGAGCAAAGGGAAGAATCTTTTCAGGGTTTTTAGGGTGCCAAAACAGACACCAGTAAGTCTTCTGATATGGTCTTCAAATTTGAGATTATCCCCAAACCAGACTCCCAAATTCCTAGCTGGGCCACCCATGGATTTTGGACAGGGGATGTCACGATGCCAGAGAAGGGTTCTAAAATTATCTGGAAAGGCTCCGTAGAAGAGGACCTCCGATTGTCAGTGTCCCAACAGCATTAGCATTGGGTCTTTTCCTTAGTATGTTATGCTGACCTCCACATGGAGGAAGACCAACTGGTGTTGCAGTAGTGGCCAGAAATGAAAAGGCAAGAAAGGGGTGTGTTTTGTGCTCAAGTGAATGAAAAAATTAAAATTCCTTATACCAAGACTCCCGTATTTTATTCTACAAATCATAGGTGTAGGAAATTAAAAACAGGAAAGTGCGTCTGTAGGCCTAACTATTAGCCTTACGCACTGTAGAATACGATCAACATGTTTGAGCCTTCTGGTTACTGTAGAGGCTTTCGTCAGGACCAATATTTTAAAAGCCTATTGTGGCTCTTAATTATGAAAAAGTGGGCTACTCACCACTTTTGTATTTTGTACGAAGATAAATTGTATCTGTACCTGTAAGGAAAAGAAAAGGTATATGCAGTGATGTCAACATGCAGTTGTTTCAACATGTGTCAGTGTGGCTGTTGCGGGCACATTTTTACTGCTTTTATCAAAAACTAGTTTATTCTGCTAACATAGTGTGCAATTCCATGCTAATTTGCTGCAAGGAAGAGATGGTTTTTGTTATTTCATGGCAGGATGAGAAGGTATTTAAATGATGAACATAAGGACTTTAAAAACATAAAAAAAAATTAAAAAGGCCTGGTGATGTCGATGGTCAATTGTTTTATTAAGTAGCTCTGTTAGTATGTGTATATAGGGTTCAGAGTCTCGATGCGCCATCGTGTTAAGTTACAATTATGTGAGAGAAAAGCACTTGTTTAACGTATATGAGACTAATGTTATCGTGATTATGCCTTGTACTCGACTATTTTGGGGACGGTGCCTTCATATCCGTCTCGTAGTGTTAATAGTCTGTCCATATTGTTTAGTATACGGCATTGTCTAAACAAAGGGTAATTACTTCTCATTCTTGAAAGGGCATCGAGCGCTATGTTGTTGGAGTTCGTAAATACATGCAATCTTGGTGCAATCGTGGTATATCGGTTGTGGTCTATATGGTACCTCACTAGATAAATCAGTGGTTTCGGAGTGTTGGTGAGATACCAGAGACCGCCCGTTATAGACATGCTTAATTTATCAAATGCGAGCACTGACATGTGGCGTCTTTACCTTAAGACTGCGGGGCTTTCGGCTCCATCGAAGAGCGGGGCCAGATCGGCAGACCTGTTGCTGTTGTTCAGAAAGACAGGCGTAAGGGCCTCAAAGGGGGGCAGTGGTTACTTACAGTTCTGGTTGTAAAGCGGGCCACCATTGTTCGTCTTACCGGTGCTGCTGCCACTCTGACTTGTGCTGGCTCTCGTTCTTTGGGTGACACGCACCCATGTTAGACTGGTTATATGCATCTTACAGTTAACACAGAAGAGAGACTATTTGACGGGTGTTCGTTGGCATTGTTAATTAATAAATATGGATGATTAATAATCTGTGACTTAATTTAATTAATTAATACACGCTGTCGTAATGTTCCTATTTAGATTCATTGAGGGAACAGATTTATGTAGAGAGGTCATTGGAGCTCAAATGAAAAAAGGGTTCTGCTGTAGTTATTGGAAATCGATAAAAAAAATAATTTTTGAGGGAACAGTTAGTTGATCAGGTATCATCATGTACTTTTAGTATTCTGCCAAGTTCACTATTACTCTAGGTAACGTTATACAAGGGGAATGTGAATGAGCTTGTCATATGCTCTGTGATATTTATTGTCAGCTATTATCTTGCAGTGGCATTTATGCGAGGGAGTGCCAGGTGCTGTTGTCGTTCATACCTTCCTTGTCTGTTTTCAAACGATGGACCCAGTATTGCACTTTTTCGTATAGAACCCGTTCTGTGTTGTGATGTTTGTTGGTAAGGGTCTCTAGGACTACCGAGTTGATGTCTTCAATGGAGTGGTTGACCTCTATGAAGTGTCTGCTCATCTTTGTAGTGGCCTTTTTGCACTGGATATTGCTCCTGTGTTCGATGATGCGTTGTTTGATCTGGCGGCAGGTCATCCCTATATATTTAAGGTCGCACGGGCAGACAATCATATACACCACATGGGTGGTGTTGCAGTTAATGTGGCTGTGTAATTCCCACTTCAGATTTGGGAGGAGTTGTAGACTCTTGGTCACTTGTGTCAGTTTGCATACCTAGCAGCCTCCACATGGGTAATGTCTTTATATAGGGTTTAGGTTCCATGTTGTCAAAATGGTGTTGGTTGTCTTTATTGTTCGGGGTCTTGTATGTACAAGCATGTCTTTTAGATTTTTAGTTCTTTTATGCGCAGACCGTGGTTTTGGCCATTTCAGTATGTGAGGTAAGAATTCTCCAATTCTTGTTGATGATTTTCTTCACTGTGTTTGAGACAGTGTTATACGTGGTTACGCAGGTGAGTGAGTCTACTGGATCCTCACGAGTCGTAGTTTGTAGTAAGTTCTCTCTAGGCTGGTTACGTGCTCTTTTCTGACATCTTTTTACAGTTCTCATAGGGTAGTCTCTTTTCAAAAGTCTGTTTTCTAGACCTTGAGCTTGTTGTTTATAGTCTCTAAGGTTGCTGCATTTTCGTTTTATTCGAAGAAACTGGCTGTAAGGTAAGTTATCCTTCAATGGTCGAGGGTGAAAGCTGTTGTATGAGAGTATGCTATTGCGAGCTGTGGGCTTATAGAAGGTTTTCATGTGTAAATGGCCTTCCTGTACAAAGATGGAGATGTCAAGAAAATCTAGGTTGTTCTTGTGGGCACTATAGGTGAATTTCAGGCAATCATCCCTCATGTTGATCCACGTCATGAAATTAGTGTTTCCAGGTTGTTGTTCCAGATCATGATGATGTCATCAATGTAGCGTCTCCACAATTTGATGCCATCTTGGTATGGATTGTCTGGGGTATGTAAGTGGTCATGTTCAAAAGCACTCACATACAACCCTGCTACGCTTGGAGCAAATGTGCTGCCCATAGATGTACCATGGCATTGTCCGAACATGGTCCCTTCATATTCGAAATAGTTCTCAGTGAGGGCCATTTTGCAGCATTCTAATACAAAATATCGCGGTGTTCTGTGCTCCCAGGTACCTGAGAACAGGATGTCTTCCAAAGTGTCTAGAGTTTTATGCTGGGGGAGGCTCGTATATAAGCTCTCCACATCTAATCCTACTAGGAACATGGTGTCTTCGTCATAGGTTAGTCCATCTAGTAGGTTCAGGAGGTCATGTGTGTCCTTCAGATATGCTGGTGTTCTTTGCACTAATGGTCTCAGCAATTGGTCTGCGAATTGTGACAGTGGTTCTAGGACAGCGCCAAATCCGGACACTATTGGGCGTCCTGGTGGTGGGTGTTTGTTCTTGTGGGTTTTGGGTAAAGAGTAGAAATATGGTACTCTTGGTGATTTTGTTCTTAGGAAGTCAGCCTCGTGTTTCGAGATCCATTGATTCGTTTCTGCCTCTACTACCATGAGTTCAATGGTTCGCTGTAGTCTTGTGGTAGAATCAGTGATTCGTTTTTTAAAGAATTTTTGGTCGGATAGGAGTGTGGTGCATTGTTTGTTGTATCCATCTTTTGTTAGAAGGACAATTGCTCCTCCTTTGTCCGCCGTTTTATGATCAGGTTTTGATTGTTACGAAGTTCCTCCATCTCTCTTTTTTTGAGGTTAGTCATGTTCATGAATGGTTTCTTGGGAGTGTTTTTCAGGTCTTCAACTTCTTGCATTATGGCTTGCTCGAACGCTTGTATTTCTATTGGCACAAGGTGATTAGGTGGGCAGAAAGTCGACTTTGGTCTCAAATTTGTGTCACTCGTAGTTGCTTCTTTTTCTTTCCCTTCAAAAAAAGCTTTGAGTTTTATTTTCCTACAGAATTCACCTATCTCGCATTTCACTTTGAAGATGTCAAGGGGGGAAGTTGGGACAAAGACTAATCCTTTACTTGAGACTTTTTCTTGTTCTGTTGTCAGTGAGACACCTGCGAGGTTGACTACCAGTGATTCATCGAACTGGTTCCTGGTTGTTCATTGGTCATGCTTCGTGTGGACATCCGTTTTTCTTGTTTGTTCCAGGTTACCCCTTTTCTTCTCCCTCTCTGTTGTCCTGGGCCTCTTCCTAAAAAAGGAGGTGGTGGTTGCGTGGTCATCATATGGCTCATTGGGGAAGGACCTTGGAAGTAAGGGTTGTACCAGCCAGGGTAATTAGGCATTGGTGGTTGGTAATTGTGTGGTGGATAATTGAAGTATCTCGGGGTTTGCCAGGAATTAGGTCTACGACATTGGTTGCACCTGTTTTGGCCTCTTCCTCTCCTAGGGGTGGTGCCATCGTCACTACTCCAGTCGGAGTTGTTATTAGAGCTGTCTGCGGAAGAGTTATCATCCTCTCTATAATCCTGAGGTGCATAGTCCTCTCTCGAATAGGGGTGCATTTTCTCCATTGAGCTCCGCGGCTCCTGCACCTCCTGCAGCCCCTTCTCCTCCTCGCGTCGTGCTACGTGTGTCCTTCTCCATTCAGTCAGCGCACTCACAATCATGTGCATAGATACATAACCTTAGTCTATCATAATACCAGTGAAGTACACAATCTGGGAGGCAAACATGCAGATGTTGCCTACTCTGCAGGGTAACTAGATGTGTCTCTACTTTGCTGAATATGCTTTGTTGGCTTTTAGGCCTCTGTGCACTTTTTCACTATTATCCTGTGATAAGTGTTTGTGCTCTCCCTGAAAACATGGAAAACATGATAAAATTGGCCTACACTGAATTGCCACTTTTAAGTTACTTATAGCACATATTAAATGGTACTACCTGTACCCAACACCTGTACTATAAATGTGACTAGTGGGCAGCAACGCTCATTGTGCCACCCACTAAAGTAACTCTGGAACACAAATCCTAGGTCTGCCACTACAGTCTGTATTGCAGTTTTAAACTGATATTACATTAACATAAATATGTTACCAGGCCTAAACAATCCTTTTTAATACTTATAAGTCACACCTGAGATAGGTCCTAAGGGTTCATAGAGTAGGGTGCATGCTATTTAAAAAATTAAGACATATGTACTTAAGTTTTACATGCCCTGGACGAGAAAAAGTCTTAAAGTTGATTTTCACTGCAGTAAGGCTATATCTCCCATCGACTAACACTGGGCTTCATTACAAATTAATAAGAAATGATTTCTGTCTGGGAACAGATAGAGAAATTCTGTTTACACTGAAACAAATTGTAATTCAAAATCCTAATACGTGACAAAGTCAGAGTTAAAGTTACTATTCTGAAAGTGCCACTTGTAGAAAGTTCATGTTTTTCTGCCCAAATCAACTGTACCTTTCTGCCAGAGATCTGGGTCACATGACTGTGAATTGCTCTCCAGTTGTGGGCTGTATATTATTTCACGACATTGAGACAAACAAGGCCTATGTTTGAAATGAGAGGGTTTTTCTGACAGGATGGCTGGTGAGAAGTAGTGGCCTGCTATGATTACACTTCAAAGTACCCTCTCAGCAGTACACACAAATGACCTTAATACCTGGCATGCCCTTGTCCTTGTGACCTCTATACAGCTTGGAGTCAAATCCTGGGGCATGGGTAGAACTGACCAGAAAAAGTTTTGGGAGTAGGCCAGTGAATTCCCCCATGCAAAGGCTGGGTATTAAAGTGTGACCTTCAGAACCTCTCAGCAGAACACTCCTGGACCATTGGAAGACTCAGAAGAAGGACTGCAGTACTGTCAGAAGAAGGAAGATTTCACCAGCTTGCCTTGAACCCATGGTCCAACAAAATTATTCCAAAGGTCAATTGGCCGACCTCCTGTTTGAGCTAAAGGGAAGCAACAAGCTCTCGGACCTATTGCCGTCATTGGAGTGTACTCCACCTGATGAAAAGGTGAAGATACAGAAGTTTGGGCTCCTTGCAACACAAAATGACCTCTTCATGCCAAGGTTTGACTGCCCATGTCGACTGCAAATGCATAGCTCCAGCGGGGTCTGCTCTTCGTGCCGACAGAGACCATCTGCAACTATCACCAATACAAGTCTTCAGAGAAACCTGCACTTCAACTAGACAGCGACAACCTGCGAGAAAGTCTGTGGATGCACAGGTAGGAAGAATTCTCAGACAGGGCATCACTACTTTCAATACTTTATTGGCTCATTTGTTTACAGGAGTAGGTATGATGAACAGAGGTATACTACAGATGTGCCTCATGAGCTCATGGATAGGGGTATATCTAAAGGATAATTGGGTACCATAAATGTTAAAACAGGGAACATATTTCAGATTGGATGGCTTAAGCTGGATCAAAAATGATATGATATGACTGTTCTGGTGCTCTTAATCAAACCACATGCAAAGTCACCTGTGATTTTATTGTTTTTTTAAACTATATTTTTATTTAAGCTTTTCTTTTCATCTTGTTACTTTCATGTTACAGACCATAGATTACAATCATCATATACATGCACGTGGGGAGAAATAACTCACTTCAAATCAGACTATAAATACCTCTGTTATTAACTCCACAACATGTGATTGTTTTTAATAATCGAATAAAGCTTTGAAATTTGATTTGAACTCCACAACATGTGGAAATAATCACTGCGGCAGAGCCGTTTATCTGCAGTTATCTAGCCTTTAAGTGTGCTCTTTATCATAACAATACTTGCACATATTTTACTTTAATATTTGTGAGTTTAAGGTGGACGCTCGTCGGGGGCATTGTATAGTAAGATTTTGCACTAAGTCTAGTTGAATTTGCCATGATTCTAGGGGCAGATGTACGACCCATTTTTGCATGTGCAAACGGGTTAGCGACCCGTTTGCACATGCAAAAACTAATAGGGCCATGTACAAACCCTATTTAGACAGTCGCGAATTATTGGCAACTCACTGAATGGGATTTGGGACCTGCAATTAGAAAAGGGCGTTCCAAGGGCGTCCCTTCCTAATTGCAACTCGCTACCCTCGCGCAAGAATTTTGCAACCGCAATTGCGTTCACAAAACACTCGCAATCTACCGCCCTCTTCAAGAGGGTGGTAATGCACCTGCAAATGCGAAGGGTTACCCAGGGGACCCCTTCCGCTTTGTAAATGCAGAGGAAAATATTTTTTAGGGGGAGGCAGTGGTCCCAGGAACCACTACCTGCCATTAAAAAATTCAATGAAAACGTTTCATTTTTTTTTTATTGCATCAAATTTTCCTTTAAGGAAAACGGCTGCATTGGAAAAAAAACTCCCTTATTTAAAAGCATTCCCAGGCATGGAGGTCTGCTGAGCCCAGCAGGTCACCATACCTGGGAGGGCCAGCCATTCCCAATGGGGTCGCAAATTGCGAGTGCCTCATGAAAATTCGTGAGGTATGCAATTTGCGACCCCATTGGGAATCGCAAACAGTGTCTGAGACACTGTTGTACAGTGTGATTTGTGACTCGCAAATTGCAACTCGCAATTTCTCGCAATGTGCGAATCGCAAATCACAATGGTCATACATCTGGCTTAGTCCACTGCAGAGTTCTAATCTCGCCTTGTTCATTTACAGTTATCTCCTGTAGGGACACAGGGGCTCAGCCAGTGTATAGCTAGGCGCCTTCGGGCTAGCAAGCTGTGATTTTATTGTTGATGCAATTTGCGACTTGGTTTGTGGTGTTTTGTGTGAGGTATTGGGGAGGTAAGATTTTCTAGCAACCATAACTCTTGAGAATTTTGAATTGTGGGTTTTGTTTTGTAACCTTAATGCCCTTGCATCTAATTTACTTTTAGGAATTTATGGAGATCTGCCCGTGAATGTATGTCCATGTGACCATGTGTTATCCTGCCGGATGCATTTCCGTGCTAAGGAGCATCAAAAAATATTTACATATCTGGAAAGTCTACTCCACCTGCTTTTATTGATATACTTATTCAATACACTTAATTGTGGTCTAGCAAGTGCGTCCTGGACTTCAATGCGTGCTAGCAAAATGGGTACTCAACCAGTGCACGGGTGTTAAAAGACAGCCATAATTGGAGTGCTGAGAACCTCTGGGCCAGGGGCCACTGCACCTGCTGCACTATTGATGGCTCCACCCCTGCACGTAATTTGGTGATATACATTCTGTGGCAGAATAGAGAAATGAAAAATATAGAGATACCCCATGAATAATGGAAGGCATCGTTGGAAAGTCTATAGAACGATGGAACAGCTACACACCAGATGCTAAGCGGTTTACACACAGATAGTCAAAAGTACACAAGCTGGATAAAAAGAAGAAATAGCATTCAATGGATCTTCCACTGACAATAACTGTGACTACATTCAAAATCTAACCAGGCGCTCTGTAATCAATGTGCAGTGCTGTTGCTTAATATTAAAGCGATGGATCATGTTTAAGCCCCACGGGGCCTCAAAGTGATGGTCTCCTGTGTGCAGAAATGCCTAGCTACCTTAAGAATTTGTAAAGCAATCAGTTGTGACACCAAGGTCTGGGATGAACTACTTGTTTGAATTTATAGCCTGCTGTGTGCAGTTATTACTCTATATAGAATAAAATATGGACTGTCAGCTTGAGTGCTGGTTTTGGTGGTTCAATATTATGTATACACAGTTGGGTTAGTGAAACCTAGCAGGGAACGTGATGCATAAGTCATGAGGAACTGTAACCAAGAGTAAAAAATAAAATGCAAATGTTTTAAAACAAAGAGTTAGGTAGGGTATGAAAGCATGTTCACTATAGTATTAGAAAGCGATTGAAATGTAATATTACAGTAGTTTTTTACTGGTAATGAATTACGGTATTTGTATTTGTTATTTATTGTACTTGTTCTTTTTAAAACACATCACACATTGAAATACGTGACATGCTATCCGAGACTGCAATCTGTCCAAGAAACCATGGGGCATATAACCAAGCAATAGCGATAATTATCGCTATGCATGGTTAGCGGCTAAAATTATATCGCCGTGCTCCGACGATTTTTACCGCAGAGATACCTTGATATTATCAAGGTTTATCTCAAAAGCGGTAATAATCCTGCGAAATGCATGAATATCGCTGAAAAATCAGCGATATTCATGCATTATCGTGACAATGCTCTTAGCCATGTTATCCACCCTCCATTGGATAACATGGCTAAGAACTGCTCTGGGCAGGCGTTATCTTTTGGAGATATTCGCGCTTAGCGCGAATATTTCCAAAAGTAAGGCTTTGTTGATCATTGGAGATAGCGATATTAGCGACTGTTTCCAGTCGCTAACATCTTGGCATGCCCACTTTGCATGTCATTAGCGATAAATATCGCTGACATGCAAAGTGGGCCCCAAGATGATCGCTATCTCCTACTAGCTGTCGGTAACTGGTGTTAGAGACAGCTAGGTAATAGGGCAATAAAATTATCGCCGTTTTAGCGGGAAAAAGTCCCGCTAAGGAAGGCTGCGATAATGGCCCTTGGTAATATGCCCCCATGTTTTCAATTATTTTGCTACAGACGGCTTCTGACATCAGAATGTGCCTGCAGTAAAAAAAAAACAGGCACATCTAGTTGCTTGGAATGCGCGGACTACTTACTTGTAATCTTCATTTCACTGATTACCAAACACAGGGAATCGAGATGCAAGATTACGAAGAAGGGATGGCTGTGAAAACTGTGGCCGGAAAGGGTAATCAGACTAATGGACATTACTGGCAAGTAACCCGTGCATTACCTCCTCAAACTTTCTTTTTTCATTGGGACTTGCATTATGAGGATTTACCAGAGTGGAAATAGCGACTGGATTTCTGAAAATAATTACACTACTGCTGAATTATATAATACATCTAATGAATCTGAAAGGTCCAGAAGATAGTTTTCTTCTCAGCTGAGTATCTGTGGCTAGAGTCTGAGATGTAAATTCTGATTGTTTGTTGAGGTGGGCCTTGGTAAAAGCATTGTCACTTTGACCACAACCACTTGGCCCTTCAAAAAACAGGATAACCGAAATAAGTGCCACTTACACTGACCTGATTGGGTACTTAAAGTTGCCCCCCACTTGGTCTCACTTGCATCTGAATTACTGGGGAAAGGAAGCAAAGAGGAGCTCTCTTTCAAAATTTTAGGGGGGAGCCACCAATAAAGATCTTCTCCAATCATGTTGGGGTTTGGACGTGGAAGACTGAGATTGTGAGATTACAGAGATGAATGCATCAATAGATTTTGAACCAATGGTTTCAAACTGTGGTGAGCTCGTGGCACTATGAATTCACATGTAGCCTGCATAGGAAATACAAAAAGAGAACCTAATAGATGGAAGATTCCATTTGATTCCCCCATACTAGGACATACCACATGGCCTTAGACTCGAAGACATTCCTTGGCCATTATAGCCTCCTGAGCCAGAAGACTCACATAGTATGGTTGTTTTTAATTGAAGAAAACACACAGATCCAAAATCGGTTTGAGAGCAGGGCACTATGAACTCCAATTCTTGAGTGAGTGTGAGTTGGGATTTCATGTAATTAAGGATCTACCCATGTTTGACCAACGGTAGACAGATTCTGACTGATGGAAGGAAATGTATCAGCCAGTCTTCTTTCTACACAGGCATGGACAAGCAGCCTCCTGTTGTGAAGAAGGGTCACCAATGGTGCTAACGGTTTTGTGAAAACCCCTGGAGCAGATGTGTAGGCTGAAAGGAAGAGGCCGAATTTGCCAATGAATCTCTCCCAAAAAACTCTGAAAAACCTTTGATAAAGTTAAATGTCCTGAAGATGTAAGGCCATTATGCAGTCTTCCAGAGAAAGTAGGAGGATTGATGATACACTGTAGAGTATGCATTTAAAGTACACCTTTTCTATGAAAAGATTCTGGGGCCAATTAGGAAGAACCTCCTTAAAATTATCGCTGTTTTAGCGGCAGGAAACTGCCGCTAAAGCGGCGATAATGGGCTTGCTAATATGCGTTATAGAATTCCAATAGAAGCCCAGGTTGGATGTGCAGGACATCTAACCTGGGCTTCTATTGGAATTCTATAACGCATATTAGCAAGCCCATTATCGCCGTTTTCGATAATTTTAACGACGTTCTTGCTAATATGCCCCTCTGTTTCCTGAATTGTATAAGGAGTTTAAACTTTTTGAGGCTGTGTTCACCAGGAAGACATGGGAATTAAATCATCGACTGAACACAGTCAGAGGAACATGAATTATTGCCTTCCCCAGTGCCAATTCCATAATTCGTTGGTTTCGGACCTTTTCCTTGGCAGATTCTTGTGGGAAGGCTGTGAGAATTCAACCAGAATCTCATTACAGCTCTTTGAATTTCAGAAAAAACAACGCACATCCAATGCCAATGGATCCATGATAAATTCTTCTCAGAAGAAACATTGGACACTTGGCAAAAGTGGAAGCTTTCTGGATCTCACAAGTAACTTCAGAAATAAACGTACCTTATATTTCTGTGACTAACAATAAATCACTGCAATTAAGCTGTGTAGTGTAGTTCCTATCTTCCCAATAGGCTCTGCGCATTGGAATAATACCTACAGCAGTAAAGGCCTAGGCCAGACGTTAACTAGGTCTACTACTGTCGATACTAGACTTAAAGTTTTGGGTTTGCCAGCTTAGCTCAGAGTTCACTAGAAACTTTCTCGAATGTTCAAGGAGGAATTAACTTCCCTGATTAGACAAGAAGGGATTTAGTTTCTGACAACCATAGAACATGACAACTTTGCTCTCCCCTAATCAAGAGTCAATCTCGAGAGTCGTGTGAACAAAAAGCAAATTATTTTACTCAGTCAGTACGTGCATTCTTAGTCTCATCAGAATGTAGAGAAAAGGAAGAGACGGGCGTGTTCAATAAAAAGGTGTTATTTATTGATCAGTCTCTTTTCTCATACAAGAGAAATGGATCGATATTATTGCAATACTTATAACTAAGTAAAGTGCATACATTAAAAGCAATAGTATAAAATAATACTGTAAAAACATTGATATGGTTTCTAAGCCATAAGATGTTTTAAAATGAATAAAATATATTATATACACATATACATTTGACTAAACGTACTCAACTGGTGTTTCTAGATACGCCTACCCCGTGTACCTGACCTAAGTCTAATACGTGGGCGGGAATAGATAGTTACAGTTTAAGTTAAGTTTGTTGTTGCCAAGTGAATAACTAAAGAATTCTCTGTGAGGGGTTATTCAGTTCTGTACCTGGAATTTAGGATGAATGAGGAATGGTATCTCTCTCTCTGGTCTCGATATTCCAGGCTGCCTGCGAGGGCTACCCGGAAACGCCGGTGCTGGATTCTCGGCAGGAGAAAGCAGCGCGTCTCTCAGCGCGTCAGAAAGGCGGGGCTGCGCCAGCGGGGTCTGCTCTGCTCTTCGCTTCGGCAAGTATGGCTGCTCCGTCTCGTCACCACGCGTGTGTTTGCATATGGCAAGATCGGTAATATTTATACCTTTAAGGTGCCGAGATTGACGTAAGGATGGACATAGATACGTCAATAAAGATGTCATACGACTTGCTCGTTAGCACATTCTTTCACTAAAGTTCTCGGTGAAATCAAAACAATGGCCGCAGGGTTTTGCCCAGGTTGTCATAGGTTTGATTTGTTATGAGAACTCCGTATGCCTTATCAGGGGCTGGAGGAATATCGCTTGTCTAATTAGATCGCAAGTGTTATGACCTAATCAGATAACACGTTCCTGTGCCGTAGTGTGACTGCGTCAGATAACGGTATCTGCATCATGGGGGTTTTCTGCCTCATGGGCTGACTGCTAGTTAACTTGTTGGTTTGTTTAACTAGAATAGGGTCAGGAATAGGGGGATCGATTCAGGACCTATAGGAATACATGACACCCACTCCACGCTAACTATGGACATATTTACTAATCTTGGCATAGTATAACATAGTACAACATGCTATAGAGTAGTGTGTATACCTTACCACCCCAAAATACATAAATGCATTTTGAAATTTTCAAATATACTGAAAAAAAATTTGCAGACATATATATATGGTATGCACTCAAGCTGTAGAAAAATGCCAAAGTAATCGCATTTGTATACATTATTGCTTATTTGGTATATGAGAATTACACATGAAATGGTTTCTTACAGAAAAAAGTTTCGAGACCATTCCATCACAGAATAAAATATCTTTATGAACAAGCCAGCGGGCAGCTAATGTCTATAAGCTATCTAAAATTTAGAAACCTTAGTTCTCTAAGAATAGTTCTTACTTTAAGCAGAAGATAGTGTCCCGAAAAATATGCAAAAATATTTGGGGCTGCTGGAAAAACTGCTGTCCGTGAACTGGAGCGAAAATGTTCATGTGACTTTATTTTTAAAGTTGAAGGCCGAATTCAGGGAACGCCGTGTGCGAGCTTGCTCAAAAGTCTCTATTTCTGTTCGGGTGAGAACATCATATCATTTAGGCTTTCGAAAAAACTGTCAACAGCTTCCTGGGAAAGTTCTACTAACTCGGAAATAGGTGTAATCATGCATTCTTGTGCATGATTGTCTCCATTGACATTCTGATTTGCATTACTGACAGAAGGTCGTACCTGTTCGATGCTGCTTTCATCTTGAACTTCACTACCCATCAATCGTAGTGGTGAAGCTTCCACGAATGCCGTCATCAGGATTGGTAGCCTTTGAGGGCAGCACAAAGCATGAACCTTGATCGGGCTCAACAATGTTTCTGCATCCATCGGCGCATCCGATTGTAGCGTCAGACAGGTGTCTAACACGCATTCTTCTCCGCATAGCAGACACCTCAATACAGGTAAAACACATCTTTGCCACATTGGTCGAAATGATAGAAACCAAGTCATGTTCAGGTCTCTAAGCCGGGAGAGTCCCAGGATTTTTGATATCCGGTCCCGGTATCCAATGGCTAGGATTGTTTCTTCTCTTGTCGCCAGAGTTTTGTCTGTGACATGGGTTGCCATAACGAAAAATAAGGACTAAGAATAGGATTCCTGCAATTAGTCCCAAGATCAGGGGAAGTCCGCCAAAAATCGAATGGACGAAATCTGGAAAAATACCCAGTATGGCTTTGAATGGTGTTAATGCCATCGAAAATACTGTCTTAAATACCTTTGAGACCCCATTGGTATCAGAAATATTTAAGATTTCATTCAGGATTTCCGCGAAATGTACGGGGGAATTAGTTGATAATAATGTATGTATCTCTGCAGTCGTCCTTGCGACTTGTAGATCATACGTTTCTTTTGATGACGAGAGCCTGGTAGGCGTCTGAAGAAGGACTGTTTTCATTCTGCTTAAAGTATCTATTCGAATAGAAGTAATTTTCAAATCGGGCCATGCCCTTGCCTCCCTGTCTGGGAAGGAGCTGGGGAACAATGTGCGTCCACAGCACTTGACCTTCGCAGTAGTAGTTACTAGATAAGGAGTCCCGGGCATAAGACTACAACATCTGCGGTCTACAATAAGAATGTAACTCCCATTATAGAGTCTTTGAAAGAATGGTTCTATTTCTGTTGCAGGTGCGCCTTGCTGGTGACATGAAAGGTTGTATGAATTCCCTTCACAGGCTCCATGCAAACTAATTCCGTTACACAGAAGTGTGCCACTCAGTGACATCGCACAATTGTTGCCACTAAGAAACACTTTCTGTCCTTTATTACTGACACATGCATGTGAATAGGGCAGGTTCCATGTTGTTTTAAGGTACCCCTTTCCCAATTTCTCATACATGCCAGCCTGTATATATTTTTGGCAGTATTGAAACCTGAAGGTTGAGATTGGAATATTTATTATCCCATGTATTATCCATTCATTGACAGGTCGTTCTGACATTGTCATTGGTAATCTTTCTAGTTTTTCAATGCTCAAGATTGTATAATCAGCACCCTTTTGCGCCATACTGATTTGTCTATCAGTAAGGTTAAAGATTTGGAATAGTGACGTTGTGTTGATTAAACGCCAAGGCACATAGCCTGAACGCAGATTTTGTAACGTCCAGCCAAGCTGTACAATAGAACGCAATTGTGACTGACCGTGTTGTAATAGCAGTAAGTCTTGCGATAATATATCGATTGCTGATGACACAATGCTGTCCAAAGAAAAAATTCTGGAGGACAGAGTCATTAACCCATTGTCCACTACAGAAAGTGATTTTTCCAAATTAATACGGTCAATTTCCCGTATTCTCTCTGCTGTTTCAATTTGAGTAACCTTCCAGGCCTCATTGTATGCTGCATATACAGAGGCTGCTATGAAACGCTTTTGACGCTCTTTGCGTGGTCCCAAAGTGAAATCACGCAAGTCAGCACCATCTGTTCTAAAGTTAGGTGTTGCTTAATTTCTGCCAGTGTGGAAGTTTGTAGCCATTGAAGGCATAATTTGCCCACACTGTAGGTGGTTATTATCCCTGGGTGATGTCTTTGAGGATATCTAGGGTCTGGCCTGGTCATTTTGAACCCCTGTGTTTTGTTCAGGAATCTGTCTTGACAGTTATTAGTATCTGTGGGCCAGATCAACCAATGTTTCCAATCAGGATGTGTTCTGTTTTGGTTTAATATATGGTTTACGTCTATCTCTTCATCTGTATCAGAGTTATTGCTAAACTTTATTGGCTTTGGAATAGACGGTTTATTTAAATCTTTGATTTTGGCTAAGCCAAGACAGGTGGTCTGTTGAACAGTGTCATTTAAAAATATCATTTGTTCTGGGATCATGCAGGCTCTAAACAAAGCTTCTATACCCTGTACTTGCCATTCTTTTGTACCCCAAACACTTTTCAATTCAACATTTTTGTCCCAATAATCAAATCCAAAAGTATTCATTTGTTCAAAAAATGAGTCTGAATATAACAATTTTGTGTTGGTTATCATGGTTTTGGTTCCTGTCTTGTTTGACATTTTAAAATAAAATGTTTCAGCATTACTTATGTTAAAACCTGAAAAATATGAATATTTGTCGTAAACGGTTCTTGAGCTCCCTTTTGGAGGTGTTGCACAATGTTCCCATTGATTATAATTTAAAACATTTCTAGGTTGTGCAGATCTATGTAAAAAGTGGTTACCATAGTGGTTATAGCAATACATACTGTCATAATTTGTAGAACCCTGCAAATAATCATGTTTGGTAAATTTAGCAGACATTACTAAGTCAGACATCATATTATTAATGCTTTCGAAGTCCCAATCATCAGCAAATGAGTTTGGTTTTGCAAAGTCACTCAATGAGATCTTAATTTGGTGTGGATATTTCAGGATCTCGACCGGACCATAAATTTCATAGTCAGTGTTGTCCCAAGCTACCCCACCAGGTATCGGATTGGCTGTGAAGTTGGCTGAAGAAAGTTCTCTTTTCTCGACGTGTGAAGATGTGTGTGGTTTGAGGATCAAGTTGATTTTCTGACTTGCTGTGTCCATTTTAGCATATTTTCCCTCAATGAAGCGTCCCAAAGTAAGTACCATGATGAGCCAAAGTATGAGGATAAATGCACCAAAACCCACCCAAAATTCAATCCATGGAGAAATCAGATATGTTTCTTTCAGTTGTCTCAAAAGTTCCTTAGCTTTGTCTTTAAAGGTTTTTGATGATGGCTGTGTCTTTGATTCGCTGAAGCCCTCAGAGGAATCATCGAAGTTAATGAAGTAGCCGGATGCAGTTCTGTCAATTGTTCCAATTGGTTCAGGATTTCTGTTTCTTGCATTTTCACTTGGTACTTCATTATAGATTGGTGTGTTTCTGCTAAATGTTTTTATTTGGGTATTCAGAGGTCTTAGTTCTATTGCATTGTTGCATAGTCCTTGTTGTTCTTCTGTAGGCGTTTCGAATGTGATGAGCCTCTTCGTTAGGACCTCTGTACTGGTAGCAAACCTTGGTGTTCTGCTACTTATTGGGAGTCCACTTGGCCTACTGTTTGTTATCGGCCACATGTTGTGGTTTTACCAGGTCGATGGATACAACTCGGTTCTCCTTTTTACCAGCAAGTGGCGTAGTACAACTGATCTTGTCCCGTTGACAGACAAGACAGGAACTGCTTTTCTGTAAGAAGGCCCAAATTCCTTCTTTACCGCGATCTTTTCCCTGATTAGATCCCTGACTTTTGGAATCCAGACAGGTCTTGCTGGGACAGGTGGTGGTTCTTCAGTGGTTGTTGGCTGTTGTTTCAACTTTATGTTGCTCAGGTCTTTTCTTGTTTTGTTTAAGTCCTGCAAAATAGCCAAACGGTCTTTGATATCAAAGGTTTTTTCTTTCACCACTGAAGTCTGACTATCAATGTCAGAGATCATCATCCTAGTTCCAAATAATAATTCGTACGCACTGAATCCCTTCAGAGAATTTCTTGGCAAGTTATTGAGACTACGTTGGACACTTATTAGATGTTTGACCCACCCAGCTCCCGAACCTAATATCCTTTCCGCTATAGATTGCTTTATGCCTTGGTTTTTTCTTTACACCGTCCCGTACCCTCAGGAAGGAAGTGAGAAGATTCCCGCTGGACTATGCTCATTTGGCCATGTTTCCCCCCAGGCTGGAGGGCTTGAGTGAAAACAATAGTCAAACGTAGCATGCGCTTAGCGTATATGCCATTTAGACCCGCAAATCTTTGTATAACAGTCCGGACGTCAGCCGAGTGCTGGTGATCTACATTATAAGTGGAACTAGCCTGTATATGTTAATCGCAACCCTTCCTTTTTACTCCTGATTTTTCCTGGAGTAGAACGACGAGGTATTAAACTGTTTCTCTCCCCACTGCGATCTCTGTTGCAGTTTGGGCAGTTTTTTACAAACATGGTATGACGCAGGCTCATGCCTGGCCACCAGTACCTTGATTGTAATTCTTCCAGATAATCTTTTAGTTTAAGGTGTCTGAGACCCTCGCCCATATGTGCGTCTGCGATTAACAAGTTTCTCCTGTCCATGTTTGGAATCACCCTATCCCCCACTCCAAGGATTCGAGCAAAAGGGACGGAGTTTGCATCGATTATGTATGTATAATTTAGTGGATAGTTGATCGGTAACGCTGAGCAGTCGCCTTTTGATGACGTTTTCACCGCCAGCACTGTTTCACCGTCAATGTATTTTAATGTACGCTTTTTTCGAACTACGGGAGCCGATTTAGTGGCTGCCGCTGCGGCTGTTTCAGCCAATGAATTCCCTACAACGTGAACGCCATCACGCTGATGACTCAGTGAGTGAGTCACGTGAGTCTTTGGTAGTTCTTTTTGTAAAAGAGCTATTTGTTCCCAGAGCAGTTTCTGCTTTATTGGTGCATCTGTGTCATCTTTGTAACCGTTTTGAATCCATGTCTGCAAATCGCTGTTATATGATTTGACGCAGTAATATGAATCTGACACTATAAGTGTCGGGAATTCGCGATCCGCATTATCTAGCGCCATTTTTAAAGCTAATATTTCAGTTTGTTGTTCTGAATTACTTTCT
Source organism: Lissotriton helveticus (assembly GCF_964261635.1). NCBI lineage: Eukaryota > Metazoa > Chordata > Amphibia > Caudata > Salamandridae > Lissotriton > Lissotriton helveticus. The sequence continues at coordinate 1,208,319,448 of NC_136057.1, forward strand.
ACTGAGTGTGTCTTTGTTAATAGAGGTTTTAGTTTACCTCCGCTCCACACTTCTTTTGTAATCTCACATGTGGGGTTGTATGCTTGTTCTCCCCAAACGGAGGGTTGAGCATGTCCGTCTGTATAGATTACACAGGCGTAATGTCGTAAAGGCAGAATGTCGATTGGCAGAGGATATGTTTCTTCATATTCTAGATTTTTTAATTCCTCTAGTTCTGGATCAAAGTAGTAGTATACTTTGTCCGTTGTGATAGAATTCACCCATTGTATCCATTCCGGATTCAATGCTGTTGTTGGTAAATTCCACGGTGTTGTTAGTGCCTCAAAGGCTGATTTTGCTGTTCTGACTGTGATATGTCTACCGTCCGCTTGATCTTTCTCTCTAGCTATTGCGGTTTGAACTGCATGAACAATTTTTTCTTTGTTGCTGAATTTCTGTTCAGCTTCTGTGTACAAGTGTGATTTGAATGCAATTGGTACCTTTTCCCCCTCATTAGAGGTCAGGTATGTGAATCCGCATCTCCCTGGGATGACTCGAATCACAAGATTGCGTGTGTTATCACGTGTTTCTAATTTTGTTTTAATTAGCATGTCTGTTTGTAAGGATCTCAAAATTTCTGTGTGTATTTGAGTCCAATTGGATCTTTTAAAATCTGGTTTAATTAGATCATAAAGGGGTTTGACCCTTTCTGCGTAATTTGCAATGTATGTTCTTCCGAAATGTAGGAAGCCTAGAATCGACTGTAAGTTTTTTAGTGTTCTAGGTGCTTGGAGTACGGCACATTTCTCTAGGAAATTGTCAGCCAGGCTTTTGCCTTCGCTTGATAATTCATATCCTAAGAACAGGACTGTCAGATGGGCAATTCTTGATTTTTTAAAGTTGAATTTGTAACCCTCTGCAGCGAACCCAAGTATTATGGTGTTCACTCTTTTCAAGTGAGTCTCCAAGTCATCATCTGTTAAGTAAATGTCATCGACATAAGATAATGCTTCATCATCATATAGTTGAAGTAATTCTGTTACTCTCGATGAGAATACCCCCGGGCTGTTCTTGTACCCCTGGGCTAACCGACAGAATTGTTTTTGAGTGCCATTTACTGAAAATGCAGTTAAATATCTGCTCTCTGGTGCTATGTTTTGACAAAAGAATCCATTAGAGATGTCTAAGGTTGTTTTATATTTTTTGCGCACTATATTATTCATTAGTGCAGCACTGTGTGAGTTTTGCACTGCAAAAGTTTTGCAACATGTGTTAAGGTGTCGGTAATCCAAAACTAGACGATATGAATTGTCTGGTTTGGAGACCGGAAACAAAGGATTGTTCATTTGTGAGGTGCAAGTTTCAATCACCCCCTGGTATTCTAGCTGATCTAGTATTTCATTTACCTGTTTTTTAGCTTCTTGCTTAATTGGGTACTGCCTTTGTGCAGTAGGTTGTGATTTTAACTGGATTTTGTGAGGAGGAGAATCCTCATCCCATCCTACATGATTTTTATATAAAGCAGGTGCTAGAGCCACTGCCCACTTTCTAGCAAGTGTGTATTTTTTATGAATTGGAATTTGATTTGAGAAGGCAGGCATAATTACTTCTTCGCCATGAGGGCACTCCCTGACAAACTCTGGTGGCCAGTCTTTTTCAGCTAGAAGGATGTCATAGCCCTTGGAGAGGTTATCCCAAAATAGACCCCTTACTTTCCTAGTCTTATCTCCCTCTATACGTAATGTTATCTCGTATATCTTGTGAGGTTTGCTAACCCTGGTGTCTGCAGTTTCCACTTGAAGATATTCATTCGTGTCAACTGTCTCCAGATGATTCATAAGGACTTTGCGAGCTATGCTCACTTCTGCTGCGCTGTCTAGCATTGTCTGAGCCCACTCTCCGTTTTTCAGTTGTGTCCTCAGTATTCTCGGCATTGTTAACTACCTTGATACTGGCTACCTTCTTTTTTGGAAATTGTAATTTCTTTTTTAGTTGAACAGGTTCCTTGTCTTTGGACTTGGCGTGCTCTTCTCTTTGTTCTGATCGTCCTCTTTTTTCTGATTTCAGCGAGGAAGTCTGAAAAGATTGAGAGGGACGCGTATCAATGTCTTGATATCTATCAGGTTTTTTTATATTATCCCTATTTCTAAGGTTATATCTTTTCCCAGAGGGGTCACTCTGGGGTGACCTGTGTCTTTGGTTCGGAGATTTCTCCCTTCGCCTAGGAGACCTTCCTCTGGACTGGAATTTCTTTTCTTTAGGACTGGATTGTTTGTTTCCATCCCAGTTCTTTTTTGGTGAATTATTATTAAAAAATATTTTTTCTGGACTTTCAGTCAGTTGTGGTTTTACTGGTATTCCACCTAAACTGTCCCTACCTAGTTCCTCATAGGATTTTTCTATGATTCTGGCAATTTCAGCTGGTTGGTCTGCTATATCTGTCTCTTTTAACCTCTGGCGGATCGCCACGTTGGCTGCTTCACCTTTTATGTTGGCTAATAATATAGCCGAGACCTGCTTGAAGTCTTTCAGTAATTTCATACCAAGAGTTAAAGCAGGTTCTGGACCGTATTCGTCTTGAATTTGTTTTAGCACATCTGGTATCACCGAAATGGATGGAACACCGTGCGTTTTTGTGTAGATGGAAGCAAAGACTGTACCCCAAGTGTCACAGTCCTCTATGTGTGTGCGATTCCCATTGGGAGACAGATAGTCAGAATCCTGTGTTTTTCTAGCGGGGTGGTGTCAGGAAACACCGCCTCTATTTGGGTAATTTTCTGTGCCAACCAGAATGGTATTTGTTCCCGTTTAGCCGGTACTTTACCTAGGCAGGATTGGATGTTCTGTGGTGTAATTTTATTTGTGTTCCCCTGGTGAGGGGTCAGCTGTGGAAGTTTAATCGCTGGCTGAATTGTTGAAGTCCGCATCACATACTGAACTAATTGTCTATGAATTTTTATTAATTGTTTTAGCTGTGTTAACAGCTCTGCTGCAGACATCCCATTGATGTCTGGATGTGGTGTGTATCCGGCTAGGACCGGCCACGTTGCTCCTGGTCTACCTAAAGGACCGAGCCTGGTGATGTGATTATTATGTTTTAGGGCGCCATCAAATAAGAGCAAATGCTCTTGAAATTTGAGTGGTACTTCCACCTCCTCGAAAGGAGTGTACTCATTAGGAGGTTCCTCTATTTTGTAATAGTGGAAGTACTTTGTTACAGCATTTGCTGCTGGAAAATGTATCCATGAATAATATACCTCTGTCTGCCGATATTCGTGTGCCTCAATTACGAATATGAATGTGCCACCTCTAGGTGTCAGTCCATTTTCTATAAGTTTCAAGGTTATAGATTTCCTTTTGATGACCGGGATGAGTATTATATCCGGGTCTGCATTTTGTAGTGCAGTATCAGCTTCTGCTATGTCAGCTGCTAATCTAACTGCCTCTCTTTCTTCTTCATTTTCTGACATTTTACTGTCCTGAAGGTTATTTTGTTTGTTTGCAGATCAGGTTTCTTATGGAAACAAAGATTAGATGCACAATATTTTGGAACTGTTTATCCTTCAACGTTGACTATACCAAGAACCATACATAGGAGTTCCCTCCTGCGAGGTCTGGCGGATATAACCTTTCACCCACTCCAGACGTCTTTGGAGTATTTGGGAAAAGGGGTCTGAGTGAGAAAGCACGACTGAGTTACTCTAAATGTCTTACGTTAGTTTTATCGCCCTTTCCAAACGCGTTGGGCGCCATGTAGTGTAGTTCCTATCTTCCCAATAGGCTCTGCGCATTGGAATAATACCTACAGCAGTAAAGGCCTAGGCCAGACGTTAACTAGGTCTACTACTGTCGATACTAGACTTAAAGTTTTGGGTTTGCCAGCTTAGCTCAGAGTTCACTAGAAACTTTCTCGAATGTTCAAGGAGGAATTAACTTCCCTGATTAGAAAAGAAGGGATTTAGTTTCTGACAACCATAGAACATGACAACTTTGCTCTCCCCTAATCAAGAGTCAATCTCGAGAGTCGTGTGAACAAAAGGCAAATTATTTTACTCAGTCAGTACGTGCATTCTTAGTCTCATCAGAATGTAGAGAAAAGGAAGAGACGGGCGTGTTCAATAAAAAGGTGTTATTTATTGATCAGTCTCTTTTCTCATACAAGAGAAATGGATCGATATTATTGCAATACTTATAGCTAAGTAAAGTGCATACATTAAAAGCAATAGTATAAAATAATACTGTAAAAACATTGATATGGTTTCTAAGCCATAAGATGTTTTAAAATGAATAAAATATATTATATACACATATACATTTGACTAAACGTACTCAACTGGTGTTTCTAGATACGCCTACCCCGTGTACCTGACCTAAGTCTAATACGTGGGCGGGAATAGATAGTTACAGTTTAAGTTAAGTTTGTTGTTGCCAAGTGAATAACTAAAGAATTCTCTGTGAGGGGTTATTCAGTTCTGTACCTGGAATTTAGGATGAATGAGGAATGGTATCTCTCTCTCTGGTCTCGATATTCCAGGCTGCCTGCGAGGGCTACCCGGAAACGCCGGTGCTGGATTCTCGGCAGGAGAAAGCAGCGCGTCTCTCAGCGCGTCAGAAAGGCGGGGCTGCGCCAGCGGGGTCTGCTCTGCTCTTCGCTTCGGCAAGTATGGCTGCTCCGTCTCGTCACCACGCGTGTGTTTGCATATGGCAAGATCGGTAATATTTATACCTTTAAGGTGCCGAGATTGACGTAAGGATGGACATAGATACGTCAATAAAGATGTCATACGACTTGCTCGTTAGCACATTCTTTCACTAAAGTTCTCGGTGAAATCAAAACAATGGCCGCAGGGTTTTGCCCAGGTTGTCATAGGTTTGATTTGTTATGAGAACTCCGTATGCCTTATCAGGGGCTGGAGGAATATCGCTTGTCTAATTAGATCGCAAGTGTTATGACCTAATCAGATAACACGTTCCTGTGCCGTAGTGTGACTGCGTCAGATAACGGTATCTGCATCATGGGGGTTTTCTGCCTCATGGGCTGACTGCTAGTTAACTTGTTGGTTTGTTTAACTAGAATAGGGTCAGGAATAGGGGGATCGATTCAGGACCTATAGGAATACATGACAGCTGCTCCTGGTTTGAAGATGCTGCCGACTGGAAGTGTTTGACCAAGTATAAAGGCACAGAAGGCATGAATGATAAATAGCTCTAATGGCAAGTTTCAACCCTGAAAACTCTTCTTCATCCCCACCTCTACTCTGTGACCTATCACATCAAATTCTGATACCTCCTCAGAAATAAGTGAATCATTTCCTAAAATTGGGTTCCAACTCACTCATAGGTAGTGGCTAATAATGGATACAAGTCCGTGAGTCAGCCTTTTCAAGATTCCTTCATTCCCTTAGTATCAGCTCACAGATCTCACAGTTGCTAGGAAGACAGGGAGGAGTATTACATTGAAGCTTCTGAAACATACTTGAACTGGTGCTTGTTAGGTCTTCTTTAGGCTGTCTGAATGGTGATGTTTTGTATTCCAAAAGAATATGTGGTTCATGTGTAGGACACAGAGTTGGCACACCCATGCTTATCCATTAGTTGAGTCTACCTTGAGAATGAAACATTACTGGTGCTGTTTTGGGTAAAACATGATTTCAAAGCTGCCATGCTTTTACAGGTGGGTGTCTCTAAATTGTGTAAACCCAAACGGCTGGCAATACTGTGGCCTATATAGGGAAGGTGGCTCTGACAGGTGCCTGGAACCCAGACTAATGAGACCAGGCTCAGGCTTTCCCACAGGCTTCCACACAAGCAACAGTGACCTCTCAATGGGGCTTCTTTGAGGGTCATGAGGGCTCTTCCTAGTCTGGATCCACCTCCCCACAGGGTATAGTGAATAAAGGTGGCTTTTCCAGTGACTGGAGCCATGGCTCTGGTGACCAGGCACCAGGTGTCTGTTCAGGCATCATCAAACTCTTACTGGGGTTTATATGCACTGGTTGGCACAGAGAAGCTGGTGCCTGGAGCCCTGATGTCGAATAACAGACCATAGAAGCTTCGCTGAGCTGGACTGTGGTCTTGTCTGAGCTCGATGTCTCAGAGGAGCACAAGACTGCTCCCTCATCTGACAGCACCCTGTCATGGATAGGGAAGGGAGCTCTGGCTGGAGCCTATATCCATGGTCCATGGGGGCTGGCACCTGACACCGACACAGTCTTCACTGCCCTCTCACTGGGGCTTGTTTGAACAGGTCACAACCAGTCCCCGCCAGCCCAGGGATGCAATCCACCTTTCTGGAAAAAAGACCAGGTAATCTTAGATCCTTTATGACCCCATAACCCTATAGGCATACCTGGTTAACCATTTTGCCTTGACTATTAAGCCTCTACAAAGTATGGGTCTATGGTACCCCAGAGGAGCTACGAATTGGACATAGTATGCCAAATGACCCTCTGGCCATCCGGCCCACTAGCCACCAACAAGATAGTTCTGGTCAACTGCCGGCCAGATGGCCTTTCTAGTCACTGACCAGATAGTCAGGACAGCCACCAGCACATAGCCCAGGCCCACTGGAGCCACTGACCATAATACCCAGGTCAACTGGAGCTCCTGTTCATAAGGCCAATGCCCTAGTGCCACCGATTGGCTTTCCTGAGCCTGTGCCAACTAGGGCCATCTGGTCATCATGTTGATCTGCACAGGTTGTGTGCCCTTCACCCTGCATCTGGTGGCTTCATGTGGGAGAGGGAGTTCCCCACACAATATACCACATGGCACAGAGTGGCAGCTTAACTTTTGTCAGACCCCTCCCCACCAATGGCAGAGTTACACTGGTGTGGGCACCCACAGAATTAAAAGCTTGGCTCAAAGGATGATTTTCGATTGATTACAGAAAAGTAGCTGCTCTGCTGCTTATCACCCATAAGCTGGATTGAGATCATCTACAAAATATTTAGTGCCAAGTGACCCGTAAACATGCAATGCAATAGAGGCAATGTTATGTTATGTTAAGTGATTTTCTATAGCGCATGGCTGCCCCAGCAAAGGGGCGTCCCGGCGCTGCAAGAGATCGAATAACACACACAGCAGGGAAGGTCGTAACAAACGTCATGGAACCAATAGACTACACTGAAGGGAAGAGGAAAGTTTTAATGGCTTTCTTGAAGGCGAGCTGGCCGCCCATACCTCGAATATGTACAGGCACGAATTCCATAACTTAGCGGCCAGACAGCGAAACGAGCGCCCTCCTACACGGCATAGTTTAACCTGAGGGACAATCACCAAGTGTTGCCCCAATGAGCGCAGATGCCGAGGGGGGACATAAGGGATCAAGAAGTCTCTCAGTATCGCTGGGCTGGCAGTTTTCAAGATCTTGAAGGATGGACATAATGATTTAAAATGGATCCGCTTCTCCATCGGAAGCCAGTGTAGCCCTTGAATAGTAGCCCCCACAGGACAGGAGCGAAGAAGACCCACCAGTATTCTAGCTGCAGAGTTTTGAACTCATTGCAGCTGAAGTATCTCCGCTTTATTGGCCCCTAAAAGCAGGGAGCTTGCATAATCCAAACGCGATAGTATAGTTGTCTGCACAATCAGCTGTCGTACTGACGGGTCAAAAAATTTCAGAAGAGGTTTCAGACCTCGTAACAGACCGACACAAGTAGCAGCAACTTTCTTTGTGTGGGTCTGGAAACTAAGAGTAGAGTCCATCCAGACACCCAAATTCTTTACCACTGTCTTGGGCATGGGCATGACTCCAAGGAGAGACGGCCCCAATGTTCATTCCAGAGAGTAACATTTTTGCCAACCAACAGAACCTCTGTTTTGCTTGCATTTAATTGCAAACAGTTATTGGCCATCCATTCGCCCACTGCCGTCATCCCATCTCTAAATCTGGTGGCCGTTGTAGAGGGCCCCTCAGCTAAGGTGACAACAAGCTGCGTTTCGTCAGCATACGAGACCATAATAATGTCCCGCTGTTTAGCGACAGCAGCTAGAGGCTGGATATAAAGATTGAACAACGACGGGCTCAATGCTGAGCCCTGCGGGACCCCCTGCCCGATGGAGTGGGACTGGGAGAGGAATGGGGGGGCGGACATTCGGAAAGATCTCTGTCAAGAAAGATCTGAACCATTCTAGGGCCGACCCAGTGACCGCCGCTACCTCTAAACGATGGAGAAGGATACCATGTGACACCGTATCAAAGGCAGCGCTGAGATCTTACAGAAATAGCGCTGCACTTTGACCGGCATCAAGGATTGACCGGAGATGTTCAGTGGTAGCCAACAGAGCCGTTTCCGTGCTATAGCCTGGTCGGAAATCATTCTGCGATGGGTCCAGGATCTTATTGGAGCTCAAGAACTGAGACAACACATTATTAACATGGGCTTCTGCGATCTTGGCCACCCAGGGGAGAAGAGATATAGGTCTAAAATTCTTGGGTTTGGAATTGTCTAGCGTGGGCTTCTTAATAATAGGTGACACCAAAGCCATTTTCCATGAAACCGGAACAGTAGCAGTAGCAAAGGATGAATTAAGTATTTGACAAAGCGGCTCCCGGGAGCGACTCAGTAAATTGAGACGGTCTCAGAGGATCAGAGGGTGAGCCTGATTTAATTCTACCACTTAGTCTGGTAAATTCCTCCTCGGAGATGTCCGTAATTGCCGATAAGGTCGAACGAGGCCCATCGTTAGAGGGCGAGGGGATGGGATGAAAAGAAGTGTGTGGAAAGGATTGATAGATCATTTGAACTTTTCCACAAAGAATGTCGCAAGCTCATCACACTGCTGCGCGGACACTATACTAGGCATAGCCGCTTTTTTACTCCTAAGATCTTTAAAGATTTTTAAAATGCATTTAGCTGGATTAGAACTTGACCTTATTTCATTTGCATAAAAGGCCGCGCGAACAGAACAGATAGATCTGTGATAGAGCTCGATTTGAGCGAGATAGTTTAATTTTTTCTCACATGCATAGTCCCTTCTCCAGTCACGTTCGGCTTTCTTACAAGCTTTCCTAAGAATTCTCAGTGAATCATTATACCAGGGACTGGTGTTAGAGGTGCGCCCCTTGATCCATCTTGCAGGAATGAAGGTGTCCAAACCCTTTATGTCACAAAACGCATTGTAGCCCACCTCGGTATCCGACAAATCTCCCAGGGGGTTGGCAATAAGAAAGGCATGAAGATCTTCTAGCCTCAGTTTACGCCATGGACGTCTAAAGACCTGGTTGCCTGTGTCTAACTTAAAAGTTTCTATGACCGATAGCGACAGTTCTATCAAGGAATGATCGGTTCATCCCATGCGTTTAGGCATTTCGATCTTCATGGATTGTATGTTGGAAAAAATAGGGTCTAGTAGATGCCCGGCTATATGCGTGGGACAAGACACTAGTTGCGCCAACTGTAAAGCATCCAGGTCAGCTAATAGACTGCAGATGGCATTATCATGAGTGAGATCAAAATGGAGATTAAGGTCTCCCAAGATAGTAAAATTAGCAGATCCTACAACAAGTGTGCTAACAGTCTCCAGAAAGGCATCTTTGAACTTAGAAGCCAACCCTGGAGGGCGGTAGACCAAAAGTCCAGAGAGGGTCAGATGTGGGCCTATAGATACCCAAAAGCGGGCGCATTCACAGCCCGCAATGTCTTCCTTAATGAGCAAGCAGGAATAATGAGATTTATAAATTACCGCAATACCCCCTCCCCTGGAGTCCCTATTTATAGTACAGATGGAATAACCCGAGGGGAGAGCGAGATTAGATACTGCTGTCATATCATCCCTCAACCAAGTTTCACAAATAAAAAATATGTCCGGGCTCTCCTCTGAAACGAGGTCATAGACTTCCATATAGTGTTTAACCAATGACCTCACATTCAGTTGAAATATTTTAAGCTGGACTTGAGGATGCTTGTCAACTACTAACCGAGAGAGGCTAGGGGCAGGAATGCTAAAGCTACATGCTGGACATTTCAACTCTGTAGCCCCCACGGTACGTGGTGGCTTACCGCATACCCTAGACCCTGGGTTCAGTGCCAGAAGGTCCTCCCTGCCGTAGCATAACGGCCCAGTCTGCTTCCGCCCAGGGGTCCTGGCGAGAGGCGACGTACAGGCGGACGGACGCAGACGGGCTTGACTTTGGAGCGCCTTCGGCGTGCCCACTGCGCGTCCTTTCTGATGGAACCATTTTAAGCCTCCCTGTGTCCAACAACTAGCACGCTATCGGCTCCGCTACCTCTAAGATGGCGGCAGTTTGCGGCGGCGGTCCCGAGTGTTCCCAGCGTCCCTGTTCAGTGCCTAGTCGACTGAGAACGTAGGTAAGTGATAGCAACACAAGTAATGTCAGAGATCTGCAAAATCAAAAAGCAATTAAGCAGAACACACAATTTTTAAAAGAAAAGGCTCCCGGCTTCTGCCTCAGGAGTCACGACCTGGTGTGGCAAACGTGAGCGCAAACACAGAGGGGCGTCTTTTAAGCATCCCTGTGTCCAACAACTAGCACACTACCCGCTCCGCTACCTCTAAGATGGCGGCAGTTTGCAGCGGCAGTCCAGAGTGTGCCCAGCGTCCCTGCTCAGTGCCTAGTCGACTGAGAAGTTAGGTAAGTGATAGCAACACAAGTAATGTCAGAGATGTGCAAAATTAAAAAGCAATTAAGCAGAACACACAATTTTTAAAAGAAAAGGCTCCCGGCTTCTGCCTCAGGAGTCACGAGCTGGTGTGGCAAAGGTGAGCGCAAACACAGAGGGGCATCTTTTAAGCCTCCCTGTGTCCAACAACTGGCTCGCTACCCGCTCCGCTACCTCTAAGATGGCGACGGTTTGTGGCGGCGGTCCCAAGTGTTCCCAGCGTCCCTGCTCAGTGCCTAGTCGACTGAGAAGGTAGGTAAGTGATAGCAACACAAGTAATGTCAGAGATGTGCAAAATTAAAAAGCAATTAAGCACAACACACAATTTTTAAAAGAAAAGGCTCCCGGCTTCCGCCTCAGGAGTCACGAGCTGGTGTGGCAATGGTAGCAGCCCACTTCATTCTGTGCTCTAGTCCCTAAGCGAATAGCAGTATGCACTGCCCCAGAGACCCACTATCCTAGGGTAAAATTAACTTGTCACCTGACAGTCTAAATCGAGCTCACATTCCTTCTTAGTAGGCTAACATCCAGTGAATGGTGAATTCAACTACACAATGATAGGAAGAGACAAAATCAAAAGGATCAAAAGCGATGTCTGTATGAACGAGCGATGTGACTATGAACATTTGGCTGCCACAAGAAACGTATCCTTGTGCTAACTTTTCTGACACCTCCAGCTTGAAAACCAAAAAGTCAAACAGATCACATGTTTTCATACTGAAAATTGAGCTCAAGCAAGCGATTGCCCTTCTGTTCAGTATGAAGTTTCTGTTTTTTATGAAGTTGCCTCAGTATAGCTGTTTTATCTTTTGATGGATGTATCGCCCCTGTAAAACTCTGTTCTGCCATTGACTAGTAGTTGTACCAGGAGGCTACAATGCATTTGGAGAATTGTAAGAGCTCAATGAAGCTCTCCTGTTGCCTCACTGTGTATGTGAGAAAACATTAAAAGTAGTGATCTGAGGAGTTCTTATTTATTCTACACATTTCATGAAGGGCCACATGGGACTGAGTAATGAGGTACCTGGGAACAAGAAAGGGTTACCCCATTTTCACCTTGGTCTTCTGCCACCACACCACAGCCAAGGGGAGCTAGGACTAGATTTTTCCACATTGAAAGTGAACCATAGCTGTGCTACTTGGCTTCCCACCCCTTCTCAGGCTCCAGTGGAGAAGAGTGAGGTTTACCACCAATATCGATGCAACTCGTGCAATGACTGGTTGGCAGTTTGCGTGAAAGCCTGAGCATCTGGCAGCAGTTCTCATCCCTCCCCATAAAGATAAAAGTGACATGTTCTTGACTGCTGGGATTCACATCCAGAAGCTTCAGGGGAGCCCTCCTCATTTGCTCTAAACCAGTAAGGCCAGAATCAAGAGCACAGGGTTGAAGCTTTATGGCCTCGGCCCTGGTACCCGCAAAGAACTTCTGGGAGAAGACCTCTCAGCCAACTTTTCCCAGAGTCGAACCCTAGTGTGTTGGTTGAGTATTCAATGGGGAGAACTGCCCTTGCCCAGTCCTTATCAAACTGCCCACACTTTTTCAACAAGGGCTTGCGGGGTGCCAGGTAATGTTGCCATGTTCTGACTGGGATCCAGCCAAGGTCAGGCTTGCACTATCCTTCATGCTGGTGCAAGCCTGACCCTGCATCAGCCTTTAATGATCTTTCCGTAGATTCACCTATCATAGCCTTGTTATGAATTTTACCTCCTCTAGTTAGTTACATTTGATCATCTCCGTGCTGCTCTAACATAGCCATTACAGACCCTGAGGAGGCTCTTCGATGTACCTCATTAAAAAGTCCAATTGGTAGTAGTGATGGGTGGTGTTTACAAGGGACAGGGACCTAATTAATGTGAGCTTATGACCTGCACTCAATGTGAATATCTCATTCATGTTAAATAAGTGGAATCCTCACTCCCTAGCATGAAAGGGGTTCAATGGAATAGCAGTACCTTTTAGAGAAAGGTAAAAACACGCACTGATCTATTCAGTGTAATGCATGTGCAGCTCTGGACATCAAAGGAATCACAGACCTGTTATTCTCACCTCGCATGGCTGAATGGCACTTGTCCTTAACACTGACCACTGGGGGCATGTAAAGAGTTGACATGCATAAGTCTCATTTGTTACAGGAATGAACTAGATAATTTGCTCCATCAGAACAGCCATGTACCACCCATCACAGAACTGAGAAAGAACTATTATTCTATTAATCCTTTCCTCGTTAGGGACTGGTGAGATTTCCTGTGTTGAGTCACATTAAGCCACAGGCTCCACTCTGGTGGTTCCTTTCTGTCAATTTCTTTATTTTTCAACATTGTAAGCATACTTCATCTGTAACCCAAACAATTTCTTAGAAACTCATTGGCAGGTGATGGGAATAGCGCAGCTGGATCAGGATTCATCCATTTTTATGGTCGAAGCTACAACGGCATCTGATCATCTTTAGACCACTGACTTTTGTTGCTGTTTAAAGAAAACATTCTTGGATGGTTTCTTCTTGAACCACTTCAAGAATTTCATCTCTATCAGCACAGTATGAATGTCCCCTACCATCTTTACTAGTCATACCCCAGTTCCAAAAAAAGGAAATAGAACCAGAGCCCCATTCCTTTGTTTCTAACTGTATTCAACGCTCAAATGTATTCAAAGTAAATGGTTCAGACTCTCCGGATAAACAGTCAACAACATCAAGGTGGCACCAAGAGGCAGGGGCTGGGACAGACATTAGCTTGTCTCACTGAAGACTGGAAGCTTAATCACCAGATCAAAATACAACCTTTTTAACTACACAACTGTAATATATGCTTTTGGAGATTAAATTACCATGGCTACTGGCAGTAGACTTGCCCTGCAATGGATTATCATTAAATAACTGGAAGTGTGCTCATTACAATTACTGGGCCCCAAATGAGTTCTGTATTTTTCCCACTACCTTCCTTGGTTGGGAGTAGGTAGTCAAAGTTAAAAAATAATTTCTTTCCAAGAAATACATTTTTACACAAAAGTAACACATTTCCCAATTTAGTAGTATAAATAACTTAACATCTCATACAATCAGTGTTACACTAATACTGCTCAAAGATACATTAGTTAAACCAATAAATAGCTTCAGTTTATAAGGGATAGAGTAATATAAACATTTAATTTCCTTTCACTAAAACTCTATAAAAAATAAACCTCCCAAAATCACCCATCCATTAAAAAACATTTTAGAAATCATTTTACTCAATAAAAACATTATAATGTGCAATATGTATAGCAGCTTGTCACAACCACAAGAACACTAAGGGTAGGAAAACCTAATACAAGATGTTATAACTTTACACAAATATTGGCCAGTAGAAATGGCTACATACTGCTATCTAAGGCCACATATCAAATTTAGACCCATTTCTCTTGACTGTATCCCATACGCTTTAAAAACAGGTTAAAGAATCTTCTTCCTTCCCCCGGAAGAAATACACAGTCCATCAATAAGTGACCACTGAGTATTTACTACCTCGCTTACAAGGACATTGAGCATGATTTTCTGCTATTTCTGTTTTTAGCCCCTGTAAAGGCCAACCGGGGTTTACACCTATACTCAGTCGCAGAATGAAATTTCTTAAAAACGTATCTGGAATTTTGTACAAATATGGAAACATTTCGATACTCTCCTGCGAAGCTAGGAAAGGAATAGCTGAATCATACCCTTATGATAATATATGTCCTCCCTCCAACTGGTTTTAATAGCCCATTGCCAAGGAGGGCCCTTTATTTGGCTGATTTGCACAGTTTGCATGTCTGGAACTCCCAGTCGCTTCAACATTATGATCACAGGATTCCTCTTTCGGAGAGAACTGACAATATTTCAGGTAAAATTAGTACAGACAGCTTCTCAACAGTGGCCTCCTTTTTATTTGAAAAAAAAAAACCGTAAGGCTCTGGCTTCCGCCAAAGCACTCCAGGCTACATATCTCAGCTTCTGCCTTACGGCTTGAATAATCACATTTTTAGGTAGATCGAGAAGCAACTTCAAAGACCTACCTTCTAGGCCTTCCCATGAGATCCATCTATCCATTGCCAGGACCTCTGCTCGGTAAGGAGCCTGGGGATTAATTTGCTCTGAATAAATTTACTTAATGGTTCAAAGGTGAAGCTGCCATATTTACGATCAAATATTTTCAGGCCATTCACTACTGCTGATAGTACAAGTCTCCAGGAAGCCACATGCTTGTCCCATCTCAAATCATCAGAGAATATCATACCAGATACTTATACTCTCCTACCTGCTCCAGCCGCACATCATCTAAAAATCAAGTGAATTTATTTTTATTTCTTGAGAAAAACAGTATCTTTATCTTGTCAACATTTATCGTTAATTTGTTTTCAAGACAATAAGAATTCAGGGCATTTAATTTCTGGCAGAGCCCTATAGGCTTTAGACCCATTACCACCAAATAATCTGCATACATGAAGCAACTGATGTGCCCACCCCATATTTTTGGAAAATAACTATGAGTACTACTTAATGTCAAGGGAAGAACTGCAATGAACAAACTAAACAGCAGGGGTGCAACACACACCCTGCCATAAATCATTCACTACTGGACTTATCCTTGATAGGCTGCTGCGCCCGCCTAGGTTGACTTGGACCCAATTATCTCTATGAAGCTTCATCACAAGATCGAACAAGGCTTTAGATGTATGCCACTGCTGAAGTTTGCACCACAGTGTTTCTCTGTCCACCCTGTCAAAAGCCGCTCGGAAGTCAATGAAGCAGCAGCAAAGGCCACCCACTGATTCCATTGACTTCCTTGTGACTCCCCACAGTGTGAAACAATGGTTCATTGTTGAGTGCTTTGGTCAGAAGCCTCTTTGCTTGGGAGTAGGTCATTTGCCCGCTTCTTCTTTCCTTGGATGTGGTAGCCAGTTTCATGCTGTCTATAGAAAATCAAACCCTGATTTGCGGTTGCCCATGTTCACATCTGTAGGTAGATTTAAGAGGAATAAAATGTCCCATCTGAGTGAATTGCCACTAATAGTGTGCACATCCATTTAAAGGAAGTAACACTACAATGAAGCACATGAGAACTTGTCAGACATCACCAGGAAAACCCAATAGTCTGCAAGGTCTCTGTACTGTTATGAGTTCCGATCCCAATTCAATGCATTTTATGGTGCAGTCTTCTCCGATATTCGAAAAGGTCTTACAACTGCTTGTAGCAAGCTAGCTTATCCATTTAATTGTTTAAGCAAGCATTCTCCACTTGCAGGAGATTCAACTGTTTCCACCTCTTGTCTCAACAGAACTGAATCTGAATGTGACCTTACAATGATAAATTGTGAGAACTCCACTGTGAGTTTGCTACCTTCTGAGAAAGTCAGTGGGGATCCACAATATTTCCTATAATTTTCTGCCCATTGTAGTTTGCATTTCAGTACATGTCTTTGGCAATTTTCAACTAATTGAACTGCTAAAATACTTTAATATTTAACTAAAGACGCACTGGTATGGGCAACTCCATTAATTTTAAACAAGAGTTCCGGCCTACTCCAGTAAGATATAATAATTGAACAGTTTAAGGCTGTTTTCAGTTGAAGGCAGACTACTAAAGCGGCTCATGCTAGACTCCTATCTCTTGAACAAGAGTCTGAAAATATAATTTCAAATATCAGTTTATTTAGCCACTTGAAATCAGATGCAGTGTGGAGGCATGAATCTTTGGCTGCCTCGCTTTACCATGGGCTTCAAGATTAATTAAATGACACTTTGTGATTGATAGCGAATCTTCCCATTATTATGAATGCAATAATTGACCTAGTCCTTCAAATTCATCACCAACAAAACGAGACAAAAGAAGAAAAGAGAAAAGCATAGTCTCAAAGGGCATCTAGCATTATATTAGAACCTCCTCAGCTGCCACCCTGGAATAGCCTATCCAAATAGGTAACTGTTGGACTTGGGCCTTTTTGGCAGGTTCGCCCCTAGACTTTTTGCCTTTAGCCTCTGGCATAGTAGTAGTGATTTTAGGCCTCTGCACACGTTTAGCACTGTGGCCCAGTGTAAAGTGCTTGCGCACTCTGAGTGCGTTTGCTGAGTGGCCTGCCCTCCCATAGGAATGCATGGGGGATATGTGTGTCCATGGTAGTTCCTGATATGATGGGATGCAGGGTCAAGTTTAGTATGTGCAAACTTGTGAGAATAAATGCTGTGCAATGGTGTGTGCAGATTTATTGTGTCTAGTGGCGAAGTGCCACTTTTAGAAGTTATTCCATCAACGGTACCAGAGCTGATTTGTCAAAGATGCAATGAAACATTCATTTCTCAAGAATTTTTATTTTTCAAGCTTTTGCTTATTTTTCAATAGATACATGAAAATACAAACAGATAATACATGACATAAATTCCATACAAGCATAATTAGGTTAAATTCTTCATCCCTAACACAACTTCTCATAAAATACACCACAAACATACCAGCTTTTCTTTCATCCAATAATTCATTCCTGAAACATACCCAGCTCAACACACTCAAAAGATTCATCAGTGGGCCACTATTCGCCAATTGTTCGACCCACCCAAGAGCAGTGCGCGTGTAGCCTCCTACACAGAGTAGTCTATCAACAGTTGAACAGAAAACAATCAATATAATTATATCAGTGCAAAAAACATTTTGGACAGCAACTTAATTGTACAAAAATCAAATTGGCTACACATTGTGTAAGGTTGACGCGTTCGAACCCTATTAGTTAGCAGGGTTCTCCTCAGGACCAACACAATCTAAAAAAGAAAGAAAAAGACATACTCTTACTATTCTGATCTTTTACACCACCAAATACAAAGCGGTATGCCAACACCTCACCTGTGCATCAGCTTCCTACCTTGCTCCAAAGCGAGATAGACTGTTCTACCCCTTGTCTATCCTAAGTGTCTCTAAAAAATCAAATCAAAAAAGAGAAAATCATAAGTAACTTGTACCCCGTCAGAGCTAAGTCAAACATTGCATTCCCTGCAAAGATAGTTGGATGGGCTTACTTTGTGAGCTCCTCAATCCTTGTAAATAATCTCCAAATCTTCATATCCATGTATCTATGGGAAATATGTAAGATTATTCTGTTAACTTAGCAGCCTTAAAAAGCTTCCGCACCAAAAAATACTGTACTTGCCTCCAGACATGCCTTAATGGACTGACAGCTTGGGGCCAACAATAAATGAATGGATGCAGCCCTTGTGGCCATTCCCCGCAGTGGTGAAACCCTGCAAAAAGAGTGGGTCAAAGTAAATTATTGGCGCTCAATTTTTCACCATCACGTTGTATTAAAAGACGCTTGTGTGGCTTGCTGCCCCTTTAGTGTACATTGCGTTATGTGGCAAGAACATAAACACGTCCTCACTGAAGATCCTAAATATAAAAAGGGATACAGCTGCATAGAGACCAAGTGCAGCAGAGACCTAATGGTCCTAACTGTGGAGACAGCACATCGGCTCTCCCTTAATCAATTGGAAGAAATTTCAGAGCTAGAGGCGGAAATCAAAAATAATCAACTAATCACTGATCCAAAAACTCTCCTTGAAAAAGTCGAGAAGGAAATCCTGGAATTTAAAGACTACACTGTAAATCAGAAGAGCAACCAATTTGAAAAGGACAATAATATTTTTTCCCTGGAAAAAACGTCTATCCATTTCTTCACTCGGATTTTTACACTCGGACTGATTTGCGAAGGTTCCTTACGGAATTTCAGGGAAGGGCAAAAAATAAATTCCTTACATTTTTGGATACCTCTTCGTCATCAAAGGGGGAAACAGACATGAGAGAGAACAACGTGGTAATATTAATAGAAGAGGCAATCATCAACAACAACAGCAAAATCCTCCTCCTTTTTTAGGAAGAGGCCAACAACGACAAAGGGGACGGAATCGGTACAACAACCAACCATGGGAGATGACCACCAGGAGACAGTACTACAAGAATTAAGACTGCCTCCTATTTTCAATTTGTCTTACCGTGTGTTGACCGACGCAGAGAAGTCTGTGCTTGAAAAGGGACTTTCTTTTCTCCCGTCAAGACCGATAGACTTTGTAAAACTGAAACTAGAAACTTTGGAGCTTTGTCGAAAAATCCATCTCAAAACATTTTTTGCCAATGAATTGCCTATGAACAACCTGGAAGTCACAGGGTTTAGGAAAAAGTCGTTGTTCTGTCCTCCTTCGAATAAAATCCCTAAAGAGGTATTGACATTTGAAAGGACGGTCCTCTCAGCTATCACTGAGATGGAAAAACATAGGCAATATGTAAAATACAACATTTCTAAAGTTCAAAAGGAAGCTATTGTTTGCTTAAAAAATGACACATCAGTAGTCATTAAGCTAGCGGATAAAGGTGGTTCAGTGGTCCTGTGGGGTATTGAAGAGTACAAATCTGAAGTCTTTAAACAACTAGGCGATGTCAACTGTTACAGAAAAATTGCAAAAAATCTGACTTGTGAACTGCAAGGGCAACGTTTTGAGATCCTGCAAAATGGATTTGATCAAGGTTTCATAGAAACCAAGGAATTTGCGTTCCTTCAAAATAAATGTCCTGGGGTACCTGTTTTTACGCCCTTCCTAAGGTCCATAAAGATGAGGCTAAACCACCGGGCAGACCGATAGTTTCTGGATGTGACTCTTTAATTGAGCCTATTTCAAAATATATAGACCATTTCCTGAAACCATTTGTGATTAACATCCCAACACATCTTCAGGGCACTACAGCCTTTATCAACTGGATCGCAATTATTGAGTTTGACGAGTCGTGCAATTTTATGGTCACCCTTGACGTAGTGTCTTTGTACACTCAGATCCCCCAGGACCAAACGATAGAGGTGCTGACACACTTCTTGGAAACAAGGACCAGACCAACTAGGGTCCCAACCAGCTTTATTATGGAATTGGCCCAAATTTGCTTTACAACAAAACTATTTTAGTTTTGGCAGTGATTTTTTCTTCCAAGTAAAGAGAGTAGCCATGGGCTGTCCATTTGCGCCAGAACTAGCGGTGCTATATATGGGGCTCTACGAAGAAAAGTTCATCTATAATAATAATCTATTCCAACATTGCATCTCCAACTAGATGCGCTATATAGATGATGTCTTCCTAGTGTGGTCAGGTACCCTGGAGCAACTTGGGGAGTTCAATGGATGGCTTAATACAAGAACAAGGGACATTAAATTCAGCCGGACCTCCTCTCAACATTGAATCACCTTCTTGGATGTGGAAGTTTACCCCTCGGATGGAAAATTGGCAACTACTCTATTCAGAAAGCCCACAGATAGAAATAAGGCTTTGCATTTCAACAGCAACCACCCCAGGAGTTTAAAGCAAAACCTGCCCTTTGGGAAGTTTCTAAGAATATGGCACAATTGTTCTTTTAAGGATGAATATTGGCTTCATGCGAACAAATTAGCGGACCGATTGTTGGAAAGAGGTAACCCGAAAAAACTAATGAAAAATGCTATAAAACGGGTGTGGTGGATTTCACGTGAGACATTGCTTGAAAAAAGAAATAAACTGCACATGGATAGACTTGTTTGTGTTTCTACATACTGCCCGAACTCCAATCAATTAAAAAAGATCATTAATCAAAACTGGCACTTAATAAAAGATCTGGACAAAGCGTTGGTTCAAGCTCCCCTTTTTCGCGTTAAAAAAAATAGAAAAGTATTGCGAATCATATCGTTAGGGCTGAGCTTCCAAAACCACTTAAATCCCCATTAAGAGGCTATGTTGGATTGCCACCGGTGGTCGGGCATCACAAATGTTGGTCCTGTACCTGTTGTGATCAAACATTGGAAGGATCAGTTTTCTCCTATGAGGGAATTCATCGGAAGCACGAAACATTTACTAACTGTAAATCTTAAGATGTGGTTACGAGATTATGTGCCCGTGCCCCAAATTGTACGTGGGAAAAACAAGCCAAGAGATCTGCCAGAGAGTGACACAGTACAAATCAAGGATTAAAAGGAATGTCGAAAATGCCCCTTTAGTCAACCACTGGAAGACAAAAGAACACGTGGTAGGTGATCTTAAGTGGACTGTGATTTCTAAGTTTGAAGTGGATCTGCGAGGAGGGGATAATGAATTAGTCTATTCCAACGTTAGGCGATGCTCATCCTGAAATTCAATATGGCAGTGAACGGACTTAATAACATTTCGGAAATCTTGAAACTCTGATACCAACTAGATGATGGTACACTGCCTTGCCCTGTATTTGACAAATCTGTATATGCAATATATGGTTGATTAATCTTGGTCACTGAGTGAGGGTGTGACCTCTTCTGGTCTATTTAGATGAAATTTGTAACCTGTAACCTGGCAACACTTTGCCAGGGGTCATGTTGACCATCATGCATGAGGATGTGTCTACAGAGCAGATCCAGACTAAGTTCTCAGCTCCCCACACTTCCTCCCACAATGTGCATATGCATCAATGAGAAGGACGCAGGTGCCCTCCCATTTTACCCATGCCCGAATTCCATTTCCTGCTTTTCCCTTTTAAAAGTATTAGTGATGAGGACAACCAACTAGGGCAATTATGCTTTGTGACAATGTGAAGATTCGAAGAGGTGGGTCATTCCCATATAGTTCCTCCACTCAAGCCCAGGAGAGTGTTTTTACTATAGCGCACCAGCATTGGACTGCCTTCATTGGCAGCATTTGGTCGCGGATGCAAGTTTGGCAAACATGATATTTTGTGGACGTTGCTGATCAAAGGAAATTCCTAAGGACCATGGTACGTTCATATTGGCTACAATAGGTGGGATACTATCTCAATTGACAGCGCATAGACGATACGCCACAATTATGCGTGAACAGGCGTAAGGTATTATGGACGCCCCGGTGCTGTGACGCACTACCCAGCAAAGCTCTGAGTGC
Organism: Lissotriton helveticus; assembly: GCF_964261635.1. Taxonomy (NCBI): domain Eukaryota; kingdom Metazoa; phylum Chordata; class Amphibia; order Caudata; family Salamandridae; genus Lissotriton; species Lissotriton helveticus. The sequence continues at coordinate 1,208,340,950 of NC_136057.1, forward strand.
GATTGAAGTGTAAGGCGAGCTCTTAAAGTCTGTACTTACAAGTAACAATAAAGTCAACAGTAACGGGATAACTAAACTACAATACCCAGCATTCCACTCCCCATAATCCTGTGCAGGACACTCACTTGTGTGTAGCAATTGTTTGCTTGTTTAACAATAAAGTTGTCGACAATGTGAGCTCTTTAACTACAAGTCCCGGCTGTCCATTACCAACAAGCTTTTGCAGGACTCTCGTGCCGAACGACCCTGGGCAGAGAAACAAAATATGCCATATTAGGACTTTGATGAACCAAATCTTTACGGTGGGCAAGGTCAGTTTAGACAATGCCTCCGTGTTTACTTGTGAGGTATGGAGGGCCGGATGATAAGAGCGGCAGAATTGGGATTGAGTAAATGGCAATATAGCACCGGGAATGCCTTGGTGAACACCGCCATGAGTCATATATGTGTTCTGCAACTTTGGCTATAGGAGAGGACGTGTTTATGTTCTTGCCACATAACGCAATGTACACTAAAGGGGCAGCAAGCCACACAAGCGTCTTTTAATACAACGTGATGGTGAAAAAATTGAAGTTGGGCTTCTAAAGGAGCGCCAATAATTTACTTCGACCCTCTCTTATTGCAGGGTTTCACCACTGCGGGGAATGGCCGCGAGGGCTGCATCCATTCATTTATTGTTGGCCCCACGCTGTCAGTCTATGAAGGTATGTCTGAACACAAGTAAATTATTTTTTGGTGCAGAAGTTTTTTAAGGCTGCTGAGTTAACAGAATCACCTTACATATTTTCCATAGGTACATGGATATGAAGATTTGGAGATTATTTACAAGGATTGAGGAGCTCACAAAGTAAACCCATCCAACCATCTTTGCAGGGAATGCAATGTTTGACTTAGGTTGCTTATGATTTTCTCTTTTTCGATTTGTTAGAGACACTTAGGATAGAAAAGGAATAGAACAGTCTATCACGCTTTGGAGCAAGGTAGGAAGCTGATGCACAGGTGAGGTGTTGGCATACCGCTTTGTATTTGGTGGTGTAAAGATCAGAATAGTAAGAGTATGTCTTTTTCTTTCTTTTTTAGATTGTGTTGGTTCTGAGGAGAACCCTGCTAACTAATAGGGTTCGAAACGTGTCGACCTTACGCAATGTGTAGTCAATTTGATTTTTTGTACAATTAAGTTGCTGTCCAAAATGTTTCTTGCACTGATATAATTATATTGATTATTTTCTGGTGATTGTTTTCAGTTCAACTGTTGATAGACTACTCTGTGTAGGAGGCTACACGCGTACTGCTCTTGGGTAGGTCGAACAATTGGGGGATAGTGGCCCACTGATGAATCTTTTGAGTGTGTTGAGCTGGGTATGTTTCAGGAATGAATGATTGGATGAAAGAAAAGCTGGTATGTTTGTGGTGTCTTTTATGAGAAGTTGTATTAGGGATGAAGAATTTAACCTAATTGTGCTTATATTGTATTTATGTTATGTATTATCTGTTTGTATTTTCATGTATCTATTGAAAAATAAGCAAAAGCTTGAAAAATAAAAATTCTTGAGAAATGAACGTTTCATTGCACCTTTGACAAATCAACTCTGGTACCGTTGATGGAATAACTTCTAAAAGTGGCACTTCACCACTAGACACAATATATCTGCACACACCATTGCACAACATTTATTCTCACGAGTTTGCACATACTAAACTTGACCCTGCACTCCCATCATATCAGGAACTACCATGAACACACATATCCCCCATGCATTCCTATGGGAGGGCAGGCCACTCAGCACACGCACTCAGAGTGCGCACGCACTTTACACTGGGCCACAATGCTAAAAGTGTGAAGAATTTAACCTTTTGCTTGTATGGTATTTATGTCATGTATTATCTGTTTGTATTTTCATATATCTATTGAAAAATAAGCAAAAGCTTGAAAAATAAAAATTCTTGAGAAATGAATGTTTCATGGCACCTTTGACAAATCAGCTCTGGTACGGTTGATGGAATAATTCACAAGTGAGTTTCAGTACTGGCATCTGTTTTGGTTTATTTGATATTGATTCAGCTTTACTGAGTAGAGTCAAGGCCCTTTGTGGATCCTTGACTTTTTGAAGTCGGCATTTCTGTGTTCCGTGAGAGGTGAATTGCCTGTCTGGCTTGTGAGTAACAGGGGTTGGCTGGTGTTGTTGGCTCCAGGAGCCAGGAGGAATCTACAGGTGGTGAATAGGGAGATCTGCATGTAGATGGAAGGGAGGAGTTGCACCTGGGACCTGAATAGGGATTTGCCTTCCCTCCACAATGCTGGCTCCACCTCCTGTGGTGCATCTGATGACCCTGGCCTGTCTTGTGAAAGGGAGAGAGGAGCTGGGCAAAACAAAGTGCTCCTGAACCAGTTGTATCTGGTTCTCCCCTTGCCTGCACCTTTGAGACAAAGGATTTAGTTGTATAAGAAGGGGCTGTGACCCCATGTAAAATGTTCTAGTTCTTGGACTTGAATCTACCAGGGGCGTGCTGCTGCTGGGGCCCGGGGGAAGGCTTTCCTCCCTGGGCTCTGCCCTGCCCCTGGATGCCTGGAGGACTTCTCAGGACCCTTCTGCTTTGCTTAAATTATTCCCAGGACCTTGGAAAGACTTTGGTTTCCTTTTTATCCTTGAGCTTTATGCTCTTTTGCGCCCTTGGAGCGCTGTGCTTATTCTTCTTGATGGCTCTTTAAGAGGGAATTCCCAGTGTAGGGATTCTCCCGTGATGATGGCAGCGGCGGGTGCCCACCCCACTTATTTTGAGTTCCTTAAGCAGGTGCCCACCCTGCATTATGGCCGCTTGACTTTTATTTAATAGTGCGCAGGTGCCCACCCTGCGTCTTCGTTTTAATTTCATAATTACTGCGGGTGCCCACCCAGCTTTGTAAAGTCTAGCGCGGGTGCGCACTCCGCTTTTACATTTATTTTTACTCTTGAGGGAGTCTACCCTCGTTTTTTCACCCAGAAAGATCACCGCCGCAGCACCGAGGCCGAGTTTGAGCAGAGGAAGTGGAGCTGCTGACGACATCCTGGTGCCGCGCTGGGATTGGCTCCAGCCAGCAGAGATTCCTGCAGCATCACTGGTGTGGAGCTCAGGAATTGGCTTCCCCTGGAGGGCTTCCCCACGCTCTAAACCAGGAAGCCATGCACCAAGGAGGAAGTGCTTTGTATCGGTGAGGCTCCCCTAGCGGAGGGAGAGCCCTGCAGGCGCCAACAAGTACCGCTCGGAGGTGGAGGGGGCTCGAGGCACATTGCCGGTGCCTGCCCCCAACGCATGTACTGAGGAGACCACGACTGGTAGGAGCCCGCATCAGAACCGGTGAGTCAGGGCTCTATGGGGCTGTGCGCATCAAGGCACGGCATCAGTGCTACGCTCCAACTTGGGGCATATTTGTTTCAGAGCCATGCTGGATTCCCTGAGCGGCCCCCGCCTGGTAGGGGGCTGCCCCGACATTGGGGGCTATGTTATTAGTAGAGCCCCAGAGCGGGCCCCACACCAACATACCATATTTAGAGCGCCTATTTCCCAGAGCCTAGATGGCTCCAAACATTTAGCGATAACTCTTTGCTCAGGCACACAGGGGCCCCTGGTTTATTAAGGGGCATCATTATTTTCAGAGCCCCGTGGCTCTAACAAAGGGGGCACATTTGTTTAAAGGGCCACTGAGAGCCCATGCCGCACTTTCCCTACTTCCCAGCTGCCCAGCAAGTAGTGGGCAGCTGCACCATTTAGGTTTTTCATGTTAGGAGACATGTGTTTGAACCCAGGAGTGAGACGCACTCCTTTGCCCCCATCTCTGCCTGTACAGCAGCGCAGCACTTAGTGCCAGAGGCTACGTTTAGGCCCTTCATTTAAGATTCCCAACTACCCAGCAAGTAGTGGGTAGCTGCAACGTTTAGGTTTGCGCCAGTGCGCACCCTTGACTGTCGCTGCATTGGCAGCACGCCCTGACTTTGGATAGAGGGCATTTGAGCCCCTTAGAGATGGTTAGTTGGCTCTGGGGATTATTAGGTTTATAGGGCGCAAGGCCCTAGTGTGGGTTATATAGGTGCTAGGAAATGTAATGTTTATAGTATGTGTTATGCACCTTGATTTATGCTGATAGATGTGCTTTCATGATGATCATGTTTTACCTACTGTCTTATGTTTTATTTGGTTCTCTACTGTGGTCTAGGTTTGATGTATTCCCTACTGCAGGTCATGCTATTAAGTTTATTTCATGATGCAAGTTATGTTTAGGAGATTATGGTCTACCAGATTTTAGCTTATGAGGTTGGCGCAGAATAGAGTTCTCGCTTTATGTGATACTGTGCCTGTTATGATTTATGTTACAGGTTGACGCTGAGTATAGTGTCTGCCAGTGATTACTGGCTGTGTTATAAGTTCCTGATATATTCTTACTTTTACAATTTTAACCAAGTGACAATTCTGACAGTGGCCCACGTGGCTCTGTCCTGTGTAAATAATCCCCTGTAAATATTGCCTGTGCTAGTTGGCACAGTGTATATTGTGTGATTACCATCTAATGTGTTTTATTATAATACAAAGGCTATTTTTATATATAACCTTGTGTGGAGTTCCTTTTGTGGTGTGCCTAGTATGTTGTTACTGTGTGTGTTGTGCAAATGTTTTACACATCGCCACCAAGATAAGCCTAACTGCTCATGCCAAGCTACCAAGGGGGTGAGCAGGGGTTATCTTTGGCGTGTAACTCCCTTTCCCTGACTAGAGTGGTGGTCTCTGCCTGGCTTTGGCGCAAGCCTTAGCCAACCAGAGATCCCCATTTCTAACAGTAACATACGAAAAGGCCTTACAAATAATGAAAAGGACAGAAGACGGAAGATGCATGTGTGTATGTACTGCAGCCAAACTGAGCATTTTCTAAGGAATTGTCCATGGGAAATGTGCAAGTATGGTCTTAATCAGAAGACCAAGATCAGGTGAAGGAATTGTCTGCAGAGAGCAGGGCTCAGTTCTTGCTGATAGTGACTCTGGCAACTCCTTCAGGCCCATTGGAATACCAGGCCTTGTTATACTCAAGAACAGCTGATTGTTTCATGGATATTAATGTTGCTGATGTGTGTCAGATCCCAACACAGCCTAAAGGCACACAGAACCCATTAAAGGGATTGATGGACCCCTGCTAATGGCCGAGGAAGAATGCAGGGAGACAAAAGACGTAATAATGGTCAACAACATGGGGTATTGGGAAACAATCCCAAATCGCCCATTGATTAACTGGATGACATCTCCGGTGCAATTCTGCTCTCAACAGTGCAAACATGTTTTCTTTCTCAAAGACATTCCTGTCTCAATGCATCCTTTGTTGAAATGATCTGTATTACAGACAGTGGAGAATATGGATCAGATTCTTAAGATTACTCTGATTTTAGAGATGTGTTCCACCAAAAAAGGGAGCGGATACATTAGAAGAGAATATGATTGGTTCATGCGCCTAATCCCTGATGCCAAGATTCCAAGTGGTCACATTTATCTGTTAACAATAAAAGAGGGTGAACATCTGAAAAAACAAACTATTGGGAGCCTGGAAGATTTAGACATTCTCTTTTGCTTGCTGGAGTTCCTATTTTGTTTGTCCTGAGGGCTGATGGAGATGTCAGACCATGTGCAGAATGCAAAGAAATAGAAAGCACAGTGAAGAGACATGTTGTGTTCAATCTGTGGGTTTCAGTCCACCCAAGGCTTACCTTCTGCTTGCTCCATCATTGCTCTAATTTTCTTTGTCCCATTTGTCCATGGCATGCATGCGTCATGCCTCTTCTTCTATTTAGCCCACCCCCAGATTATGTACCATGTACTTGTGTCCATCATTTGCTCCTGTTTTAGGAGCTACTTTTTCCTTTGTGTTTGAGCACTTCTCACAAGTGTTCAGTTTTCACTCGCTTCGTACCCCTTCTCCTGCTGCTTCTTTCCTCTTTCCACCAGCCTCATCCATATCACCCTCACATCCAAATGGCTTATTTGTCTTGTTTTGATTCGACAGCTGGTGTAGCTTGCTCAGAAGGCTTTGGGAGGATTTAGGTTTCAGTTAATAAACAAAATGAACATTGGCAGCTTTGGAACAATGTCCATTTTGGCAGCATAGCTTTGTTATTTATTATGGAACTGTTAACACACTCCTTTCCATTTAAGCTGTCCCTAAGCAGTTTTTTGTGCAAAATGAATAGTAGCAGGGTAACCCTACCACACCTGCACACAATACATACTGTTAGAACTAGCAACCTTGGCTTGGTTTCCGCTGACTGTTGCCTTCTGACCTCCTGTTTTGCTGACTTCACTTTTGCTGGCTATAGGATTCTGAGCACTTTACCACTGCTAACCAGTGCTAAAATGCATATTTTCTGTACTCTAATCATGGTAACATTAGCCTATCCACAATCAGCATATTTAATTTACTTATAAGTCTCTAGTAGACTGCACTAAATGTGCCCAGAGCCTGTACATTAAATGTTACTGGTGGGCCTGCAGTACCGATTGTGCCACCTACTCTGTAGCCCTTTAAACATGGCTCAGGCCTGCCACTGCAGAGTCTGTATGTGCAGTTTAAACTGCCATTTTGACCTGGCAAATTCACCTACTTGACGCTTTCCTCTGTTCACAGAGGTGCGACTCCCTTATGCGCTCAAAGAGACAGTATATTAAGATAACTCCTCTCTCTTGAAGTGAGTTTATTCAGTTTTAAATTTGTATTCATTGTTTTGTTTTTCTTAAAATCCACCCTTTTTGTCAGGAGAAAGTTGGGTAGTAGGAATGTTGTAGATACCTGCATCTTCTGGACTTTTGTCTCTCAAAAATTCTCACAAAATATTGTGGGATCCACGTGAAACACACTACCCTGGACTCCCCTAGTTTTTACAGATATCTGGGTTTAATAAGTTTAACCCCCACTCTGCTATGACTCTATGATTCTGTACATCCAGAACCATAGAAATGTGCTTTTGCTGTCCTTGGGGATGGGGACGCATCGGTTATCGGGGTAGCTGAAAGACTATTTGGGCTCTAGGGGTTGAAATAGGCCCCAAAGTTAGGATGGACTACCCTTTCTCCCCATTGTTTCTTTAATAAATACCCTTGCATCAAGTGGGATTTTTTTCTCCCCAAGGCAGTTCGGAGGCAAACCCCACATCTCATACTGGAGGTCAGGCAGACTGTTTTGTGTCTTTTGAAGTGGGCTTATAAAGCAAGGCCTGAATGTGATGTCCTCACCCTCCTGTTTGCCCCACTGTAAAATCCTTGGTGTCTTTAAGACTTTCTACTCCCTGAGGTGAAAATTAATGGGCAAACATTCAATATGGGTAAACCTCCTATATGCTCATCCAGCGGTGAGGTAGGGATCAGAAACACTCTATTACCCCTCCTGTGTAGGGGGGTATGGACTAATGGCTGGGTGGGGAACCCCCTTCTTTTTTGGAGCCATTTTGAAATCTATAGTGTCCTGTGGGCTTTCTGCCACTCTCGGTGTCAAATTGGGAAAACCTCATATCTACCTTTCAGAATGGTTTAATGTACTATCCCCCACCCTGGGAGTCAGGTTGTGTCAAATCACCAAACTGCTTCCTAGGGAGGGGGCAAGGAATGTTTTGCCCCCTGTGCGGTGGTGCCATGGCACTATGCCAGGGCAGGCTCATCCCTTCAAAACATTTGGCTAAAAAATCCCTGTTGTATAGTGTGCTTTCTACACCCCGGGGGTAGATTTGGGGTAAACCCTCAATCTGCCTCACAGGAGTGCAGAAAGGCTGTGTTGCCCTTTTGCTAGGGGGAGCTTGAACTTACGTCAGAGTGGGCTGCCCCACCCCTTTCTTTAAAAAAAATAATGTCTAGTGAGCTTGCTATCTCCTTTGAAAACTCTATGGAAAGATTAGAGACAACCCCCAACATGTCTTGCAGTCTTTCAATATAGAAAGAATGTATTGCCACCTTTTGGGTGGGGGCATTATTCTATGTGATTGGGGCCATCCCCATCCCTTTCCCATTTTCGAAAACAAAAAGTCCCTGATGTCTAGTGGGATTTCTAAACCATAAAGGGGGCTTATTGGGGGCAAATCCCACAATCTGCTTCCCGGGGTGGGACTAAAAGACTGCACTAACCTTTTTGGGAGTGAGGGCATGGCCCTATGCCACAATGGGTCCACCCACCCCTACCTTTTTTACAGAGAAATATCCCTGCTGTCTTGTGGGCTCTCTACCCCTCCAGAGTGGCAGACTGGGGGTAAACCCCTTAAACGCTTCCCATGGTGGCAAAAGGACTGTATTACCCTTTTTGGGATGGGGGTGGGCCTTTACCACGGTGGAAGTCCCCACATCTACCAAATAATTTGCCTAAAAAATCCCTGCTGTCTACTATATACAATACTTAATTATGTCAATCCACTTACATGAATACTAGAAAATTATAGGTATGATATTTTTTATTTTTTGCTTCACTTCCATCACAGGTACGAAATTATGAAACATTTAAAAACACAACACATAATTCATATATAACGTTAGCATAAGTGAAGTTTGCAAGCATTGATTAAAGGCAGATATTTAGAGCTGGTCAGAGAAAAAGGATGAAGTTGCTACCTTTCCAAATTCATTGTCCTGATGATTGCCAGAGTGTGTGCCTTATTTATATGCTGGTTCACAACGTGGGAAGTAATCTGTAGAAACCATATTAACTTCAGTTTCATTTGTTGTTCAAATTTTTTTCTATTTGTAATTGCAGTAAACACCAGATAACAACTGGACATGAACTTCAGCACAAATCAAGATTCAGTATAATGTGTGCTCAGCCTTATTAGTGGCAGTGCTTGCCTTGATGCATTTCCTCTTAGTTTCGTATTTAGACCTCAGCATCAGACAGCTTTAGCTATCTTTTGTTGATGGCCTATTGTATGCAATCTAATACATAGGCCCTCATTACGAGTTGGCCTGGATGGAATTTCAATTACACAGGTGTAATTGTAGTAATTTCAATGCAGAATTACTGATAATTATGCGATTACTCCTTCTTGCGTATTTTGAGTAATTTGAGGGAAGAAATCCTAATGCAAAATCGCATTAAGTGAGTGGGTATGGTCACTCGCACTTGATTTTTGTGTTCTGCTGGATTTAGCACTGTTTCATAGCGCAAGTTGCATCCTCTCATGCATTTTGGAAGCAAGGTTGCATATTGCGCAAAGAAAACAGCACAAAATTTCAATAGTAAATTAGTGGAAATTGTACCCTAGAAGCACATTTAATGAGCACAAGTGGTTGCTCGCGTTCGATAATTGTCTTCTGTTCAATTTGGTGCTGTTTGGTAGCCCAAAATGCATCATTGTGCTCATTTTGGATGTGAGGGTGCATTTTTACACTAAGAAATAGCGCTAAATGCAGAATTACTCTTCTTGCGGAATCAAGCGGAATCTTGTGCAATTTGTACATAATCCTGCGTGATTACACTAGTCTAAATTACGCAAGTTATGTCCACCCCTAATTACGAGTTATCCATCTGGGAAGGCGGATATTATCACAACCGTTAAAATTTGATAATTCGATAATTGTGTTCTGTTTCATTTAGTGCTATTTGTTAGTGCAAAATGCATCATAATGGCCATTTGGATGTGAGTATGCATTTTTGCACTAAGAAATAGTACTAAATTCAGAAGTACTCTTCTTGCAAAATCAAACGTAATTTTGTGGAATTTTTAGGTAATCCCACATGATTACACTAGACTAAATTATGCAAGTTATGTCCACATCTAATTACGAGTTGTCCATATGGGAAGATGAATTTTATCACACCCTTTAAAATGTTAAACCAAGGGGTTCAGGATTTAAAAGAAACAATAAGGATTGGTTATTAGAAGTTACACCCTTTAAAATGAAGCATAATATCATTTTTGGGTGCTTAGCGCACCAAAATCCGCATTTGCCGGTATTTACTTTCCATTTTCCCCCAGTAAAATTTGGTAAGTTTCATCTGCTGATATTTACCTGGGCGAGATTGCACGGCATGTGATAACTTCCACAAAACTTGTCATTCTGAACTCTGGTTCTGATTAGGAGTTCAGTGGTTAATCAGACCGCCGAACCCGTGGTGGAGGAGCAGTGGCAGTCGGGGATCACCACACCAGTGGTCCTACTGCCGTTTTACGAGTACTGTGATAGGAACATGAGTAGACCACAGCACCCACCAGGGATCCATGATCCCTAGCACGGTATTCTTGAGGTAGCAGTTTGCTTGGTTTGGCGGTGCTGTTGCGGCAGGGCCCCCCAGTAGCTCATGGTACATGGGATACATACAGGGGGGGGCAGTTTCTGCACAGCATGAACTTAACATTCCATGCTGTGCAGGAACTTGCTTTGGCGTTCCCATTGAGGTGCTTTTTTGAAAGGCACCACTGTGGGAATGCCAAAGGACCACCTGCCAGAATACGAGGAAACGCATAATCTTGCAGGAGACCGGTGATCGAGGTTGGCAGTGCGGGACAGTGGCATGCCACCCAGCCCGCACCTCAAAACTCATAATCAGGCCCTCTGTCCACTCTGTAGCTTGCATGGGGATTGGAAAAGAATCACCCATTCATAATGAGGGTCCTTGCTTTTGATTGCATGTATTTCTTTATCTATCTTGGCTGTCTTTTCCTTATTCCATGATTTTCGTCCCCATTATTGTGTATGTCCTGCCCCTGGACCATTTCTTCTTTACATAAAGTGATTTGTTCAGCATTCAATTCATCATTTGTTCTTTTTGCATTTGTTGCCTTAAGTGGGAAGGGTAAGCCAAGACGTGTGTCCCGTGCTCACTGTGCCACTGGAGTCAAGCTAGCCTGACTGATATTGGGTGATGCCCCGAAATCAGTCCCATGATGCTTGTTTCTGGTCCTGGGAGGACCTGGTCTGGAAGTTCGGGCTGGACTGTTCCCATAGGGAGAAAGGTCAAGATGATTTGCATATACCTGGCTCCAAACTGGAGTGGTGTGGTGAGCAAAATAAATGATGGATTAAACCTAGATCTTTGACTGGGGGTGGATGTTTGATTTGTTCAGCATTCTGTCCATCATTTTCTTATGTTGTATCTGTTGCCCTAAGTGGGTAGGGTATGCCCAGATGTTGGTCCCGTGCTCACTGTGGCACTGGATTCAAGCTAGCCTGGCTGATGAGGGGTCCCAGAATGCTTGTTTCCGGTCCAGAGAAGACCTGACCTGTCAGTTCTGGCTAGACTGTTTCCATGGGTCATGACTGATTTGTATATGGCTGGGTCCAAACTGGGGTGGCGTGGTGAGCAAAAAAATGATGGATGAAACCCAGATCTGTGACAGGGGCTGGATGTTTGAATTCTTCAGCATTCCGTCCATGATGTGTTCTTTTTGCATCTCCCTGGCCAATGACATCTTAGAAAGAAAGCACTGACTTCCAGTTTTCCCACAATACGGCATTCATTTATAAAGCTTACGCTCCTTCCTCTGTGGAACTTCTGTGTTACCAGTAGTCATCACAGGGTCAGACTGACCTATGAGGCCCTTGGTGGCTGGTTTTGAAAGCCTAGGGCTGCCCCTGTTGACTCTGTCACTTTCCCCAGCTCCCCGAGGTTAATTTCAACAAGCACAGGAAGGCTTCCTCAGAGAGAGGAAGAGAAGATGAAATTAGATATAAGTGATCAGAGAGGGGAAAAGAGAGAGGCAAGAAGGAGAGTGAGAGAATCACTATGTGGAAAGAGAGATTGCACGAGGTGATGAAGGGAGCAGTGCTGGTTGGAGCATTGTCTCCAGGGATGCTTTTGATTCCCCAGTCTGGCTCGGATGATCTGAATAATTCTGGATTCTGAGGTGTCAAATACAATGTATTATGTGGGTGGGGGGATATTTTTTGGCTTAGACTTGTAATTACCCAGTAGGACTGACTTCCATCAGCCTTGAAGAAAGGAGCTGAACCAGTTCTGGGCTATGCCTCCTATCCATGCCTCGCTCAAGTGATACATGAGAATGTGGTGGGAGACATATTGAAAGCAGCAAATAGATCCCTAAGGATCCACAAAGCTGTATTTCCCCTATCCATAACAAGATGAAGGTCTTCAAGTGTGGCAGCTGGTGTAGCTTTTGTGCTGTGTGCTGCCTTGAAACCAGAATGTGAAGGATCAAAAGAATTATTCCTCTCAAAATAGTTTGAAATTTGAGCTTTAATTAAGCTCTTCAGAAGTGAAATAGGCCTGTAGTTGGAGAGCTATATGGATATGCAACATTCTATTTCAGCAGAGAAATGCACACAGATGTTTTTCCATTCTGAAGTTAGCTGCTCTTTAATATCTGGATAACAAGTTCCTCTAATTTGCACCTGATGGTTTCTCTCTAGACAAATCAATTATCTTCATTCTACATGGATGGAGGTGAGATGCAGATTTGGTTCTCCTAATCTGATTTTCAACCATTGTAGGATTTCGAAGAGCAAAGTTAAAAAACGTCACTTCTATTTCTGAAAGATGAGTCTGAACTTTGTGGTAAGTGTCAGCTGCATTATAAAATGGATGAAAAGTGGCACTGATTTTGTCACTTCAATTTTGTTTTGATGGGCAGATAATTAATCACCAAGTTCTTAGGAAGGGGGGCACATCAAAAGCAAGTTCTTTTGCTATGTAAAAAATGTGATCGATAAGGCGACAAATGCTAAAAGAAATGATGATGGACGGAATGCTGAATCAATCAAACATTCACCCCCAGTCCCTGATCTGGGATAAATCCATCTTTTTTGCATGCCACGCCATTCCAGTTTAAACCGAGCTATATGCAAACCCGCCTTGACCCGTTTCCCCATGGGAACAGTCCAGCCCGAACTACCAGGCCAGGTACTCCCTGGACCAGAAACAAGCATCTTAGGACCGGTTTTGGGTTTTAACCCCTCATAAGCCAGGATAGTTTGAATCTGGTGGTGTAGCGAGCATGGGACTCACGTCTGGGCATGCCCTTCCCACTTAATGCAACCAATGCAAAAAGAACAGATGATGGACAGATGGATTTAACCCAGATCTCTTGACTGGGGGTGAATGAATGATTAGTTCAGCCTTCTGTCCATCACTTGTTTGCGTAGCACTTTTTGCCCTAATTGGGATGGGTGTGCCCAGAAGTGGGTCCCTTGCTTACTGTGCCACTCGATTCAAGCTAGCCTTGCAGATGAGAGGTATTACCCTGAAACCAGTCCCAGGATGCTTGTTTCTGGTCCAGGGAGGACCTGACTTGGCAGTCTGGACTGGACTGTTCCCATGAGGAAAAGGGTCAAGACTTATTTAGATATGGCTGGGTCTAAGCTGGGGTGGCATGGTGAGCAAAAGAACGATGAATTTAACACAGATCTCTTGACTGGGGGTGAATGCATGATTTATTCAGCATTCCGTTCATCATTTGTTTGCGTACCAAAGTACAGTAGGGAAAACTATTCTTAGCGTTTAGTAATTTGATCTCACTGCTTTAATGGCAGTTTTATACCCTCTTGTGGTAAGTGTATATTTTTCTTTTTTGCTGGGGCAAAGTCTGTCCTTCATAACCTTTGTGGCTCTCTTGCACACTTTTTTTGGATAACTGTTTCCTAACTAACGCCTCCTTCTGACAGACCTTCATACTCTAACAGCTGGGCTTGAAAGTTGGTACTTCTGACTTTACACCAGGGCAACCCTATGTATATGGCTTTTCCAGAAACCTTTTTAGTTGCACTGTTGCTCCCCTACTCACACACTTGAACTGGGACACTTATTCTGACCTGATTTATTTCTTGAAATGATGCCAAAATTAATTAAGAGTATATGTGCCGCTTTGTGAGCGGGCCCCTTTAAGAGTAGCTGTGGACCAATGGCCATACAACAACCTAAAATCTCCTTTTCTTCAGAAGTGTCACCAGCCTCAGTCAAGAAAGTGGCCGCTCGCAAAACATAAGAATTCATTTTTATCAGGAAATAGGTGACATTATACCACAAGCTGTTGAGTGCAGGTCAATAATGCAGTTATTTACTACATTTGTTCACCATCAGAAAAAGGTGCACAGTTATTAGATGAGTACACAAAATTATTTCTAAACAAGAGGGCAAGGTCTACCTACCCTATTTCAGAATTAGTAGTGAACGCGATTTTCAGATCAGGAAAAGAACATTCCTTCCACTGAACATTCCCTCCATCATGTTGAACATTCTGCCACCTTGTCTCTGCAATGAAAGCCTTATCGAATCCAGATCAAGTTTAGAATAAGTTATCTTGCAGCCAGTGTGCTCCTAAATAGATTCGTGCTGTCTATGCCAGCTGGGCACAGGCGGCAGCTGAGCTCAGTGGAAATAGGGCACAGAGCGTGGTCTGTCCTCCTCGGGGACTCGAGGGGAGAGTACAGGAGTGGAGCTACCATTGGTGCAGCAGGCGCAGTGACGCCGGATCCCCAATCCCTCAGCGTCTAATCGAACCCTGGTAATTGCTGCATTTTACTACCAAAGCAGCTGTGAAAGGGGCAATTTCACGTTATTGCACCCGGACCCGTGGCACCCTTTCTACAACTCCAGGGAGTGTTGAGTCTCGCGCGAGGCCAAGGCTCTTGGCCTTCTTTATGGTAAAGTGATTATGGTCGGGAAGTGTATGACTGAAGAGGACGTTCTAAAAAACAAATAACAAAGGCCTTTTATATGGCGTTCATCACGAACGAAGTAGCTTCGTTCTGCTTTAATAAAAGCTGGTAAAAATGGCCAAATATAATGATGTTTATTGCACCAATCTTGGAAAACAGAGTCTATTTTACCACGGTTTGAAACTTTGGTCTACGTGTTACACTTGGATCACTGCACCACAGGGCTTAGCCCACTGAGCTACCTCAGAAGCTTTGGCAAAAACTGATTCTGCCTTAATATGAGAGCGAAAATCAGGTATGCTGTACTCCTTTATAGTGTTAAACGAAGCCCTAACGGTTTGCAGATTTCCAAATTCTTTCCCAGAATGTGTAATTAATAATTTACATCGTGCTGTATTGATCCGTACGTTCTGATTGCGTAATGTGTTCAAGATCGATTCGAATGCATCAATGGAGTTTCTCCCCCCCCCCCAAAAAAAAAAAATCTGGGATATATTTATACAATTAATTGGCCACCGCCTCTTTTTTTTTAATCTAACGTTGTCATAGAAATTCGAAATTACAGACATTCCTACGCATACAAGTTAAAAGGTATTCTGTGTCTCCTTTGTGCTTCATTCGCACCGCGGCAACCCTCACCACCGGCTCGGATGCCTCATCATTATTCCTATTTTCAAGGGCAAAGCTGTGACAGACAGGGCTTAATGTGTATCTTGGTAGAATTGGATTTGATCCTCGGGGCTGGGCCAGAGGGCCGCTTTGTTAGATGTGTTAGATTTGCTCTCTCCCACAAACAAAATTACCTCTTGGTGGCCTGCTTCCGCGCCGGCCGGCCGCCCGGCATCCCTCGCCTATCCCCTCCTCGTGATTTCAGTCACATCTAAATCTGTTTAAATTGTCGACATGATGATTTGTGGAGAGACAGAGATTAAGCTGGCAGGAGATTAACACAGTTGTCTATCTGCACAGGAATGATATACCTGCTGACAGTCAGGCATTCTTCAATTTACATAACTTACTTGGCGCGGAGGCTCTGCAGTTGTTATTTGGTTGCTCCTGTTGCTATCCGCAGTGCACACTCACCTGCGCCATGCATACGGAAACAGGTGCCGGCCAACATCCTGGGCCTGTGTGCCCGGAGCAATCACCTTCCCCGCCTCTTGCAAGAAGCTCCTTAGTATTAAGTTCAGGGTAATTTGTGACTATTAGTGTTTTGCTCTCTCAGTTGTGAAGTACTACTTGACCCTGAAGTGTGCGTTATTAAATCTCCACGCTATCTTCATTATTCTTGATTTGAAGCCATGCTCTCCTGACACATGTTTTGCTTCTCTCGCCGGTTACAGCACGTGCAGCCCTCAATCTTTCTTCCTATCTCCCGTTATAGTGATTGTTGAACCTGAGCTCTCAGACTTTGTCCAGTGTTGCACTGACTTTTCAACAAAGCTTCTCTTCCGGTCTAACCCCGGAGATAGGTTGAGAGCCCGGCCTCTCATCCAGTGCTTAATTTGTAAAAAAAAAAAACACATAAGTGCCAGAGCTCTCGTCAGCTTGCTACACACATTGCCCCTTCCATGCTGCCAATGACAGGACCAACGCAACTACTAACCATCACGATCCTAAAAGTGCGACTATATCAGGCCCCCATAGTCATTTTTAATGTATATACAATTAATAACCAACTCTTGTGGTCACCTCTACATAGCCAGACAGCGCTACCTTGTGGCAGACTGTCACAAACGCTGGTGCTGACAATTACGTGGAAACCACTGGCTCAAATTAAGCGTTGCTCTCATCTCCTCCCTTTCTGATACATATGCTGCAGAGTTTGGCCTCTCTTTTATTCTCATCAGGACAAGGGCTGCCACAGGGCCTGCCATTTCTTCCCCCCCTTGTAGTAGATGTGATACAGAGTCTGGCCTCCCTTCTCCCCCAGAAGTAGATGTGCTGCAGAGCCTGCCCCCTCTTCTCCCCTGGTAGTACATGTGCTGCAGAGCCTAGCTGTGAGAAGTTGGCCTGGTATATGATGTTCACTATTCTAGTGAGCACCTTGCACCAGTCCAAACAACCCTTATGGTGATGGTTGTAAAGTCAACCTTATAGACCAGCTATCCTAGTGGTAGCATGGACGAAGCAGTCTTAGGCTAACACTTCAGAGAGCATCTGAAGCCAATTGTTTTACCAATAATAATCCATTGAATACCAAGTGAAAGGACACCACACCAGGTATATATCAAATATATATGAATTTATTACTAACACAACCCCTCTGCACTCTATAGGAGGTCAGAGTTCGAGATACAGCACAAGTTACTCAAAAAGCATACTATAAGTTGCACAAATACAATTCTGCTCTAGGGGCCTCACGAACCATATACTAAAGACGTGGTACAAGAACCACTGCAGGAAAGGTGAAAAGGGCCTAGGGCCTAGAGAATCGCTGGGGCTACACAGGACTACCAAAGGATTGGGAGTAGGAGACACACAGGACGCGTGTGCAGTGTCTAAACACACGCAGGTTTCCATAGAAAGTCAATGGGAACGTAAAAGTCACAAAGTAATTGATTTAGGACACTTCCGGATGGACCACGGAAAAACCCTGTTAAACTAGGACACTTGGATAGTTACTACCCACGGGAGCATCGGAGAACTCGAGTTACCTCACTAGGGCAAAGAACCTCCTTAACTTAGCTACGGAGAATTGGGGCTCTGAGCTAGTGAATTATTCTGCCATCAAAAATGCAATCAAAAATCAAGTCCACATCTGCTCTCGCACATTGGATTTGGAGTCACTGGCAAAAAGAGGCCTCCACGAGTCCCGAAGTCTGCCGCATACAGTGCACAACTCGAAATTCCATCTGACGCAGGCTGTGGGCCGCCCAGCTCTACATAAGATTTTAGCTTACAGACTTCACCCCCTGCCTCTCAAAGAATTATACACCACCGAATGGGCAGGTTCAGCGACCAAGGAATGAAGGCTCTGTAAATATAAACGGGAGTCTCTGGCCCACCTCCTATTTTGCTGCCCGGCCCTGCGCACAGCTCGCAGCCTTTACCTTAGGCCTATCATCTTACAGCTGGGGACTCGCACCGCAAAGGAGGCGGTTCATCAATTATACACATTGAACTCAGTAAAACAGATGGCCACATTTGGCAAATTCATTCCACAAATTTGCACTAAGCTGATGGCCACCCCGAGCTAAAACGACTAGAGACTTGGCCGAGGTATGCTGGCTTGCAAGACTTTGGCCATTATTCCTCTCAGCTCACAAGTACACAGACTTTAATCACACAGACTTGCCTTAACACCTTCACTGCGGCGGCTATTCCGCCGCAGTGCTAAGGGTGTGGGGCGGCCGCGCGGCGGCCGCATGCTGGTGACGGAACCACTCCGTCACCAGCGTCGGTTGAGCTGTGCTCGTGACGGAGCGGTTCCGTCACGGCCCGCCCCGCTCAATAGAACCCTCAGCGCAGGCGCGTAATTCGCGCCGCGCACGAGCGTTCTATCGAGCTGGGCGGGCCATGACGGAACCGCTCCGTCATCAGCACAGCGCGACCGCGGCTGATGACGGAGCGGTTCCGTCATCAGCACCGAAGGGGTTAAAGAAGATGACTCCCCTGTTTTTTTTTTAACTTTTGTAATTTTTGTACCCTAGTTTTAATGTAATGGTTTTGAGTAACCAAACAATAAATATTCATTCATTCATTCATTACTTGAGTTACCTCACCCAGGGAAGCCGGGTGCATAGGTGTGAAGTAGTGTCGGGTTTCGTCGTCGAATCCAATGGAGAGCCGCAAGAAGATGCTGCAGGCGACCAGGAGGAAGATGTCCAGGTGGATCCAAGGGTGGATCGGAGTCGAGAAGAACCTGAAAGCAGAGGGGACAGAGTCTGGGTCACTAGCCAGTGACCGGTAAGGAACCAGGAAGGAACCAGGCGATGTCGAGATGCAATCATGTGAAGATGCAAAGCTTGTCTCTGCAGCCACGTGGACCAGGAGGTGTCGACGACAACCAGGAGCTGGATACGGAGTCCCATGAAGGATCTCACTGTTGGCGGTGTCGGCTTCTGGATTGGAGTCAACAAGCCTTGGCAAAGGCAACCCACGCAGGAAAGGAAGATCGGCTTCTGTTCAGACCAGCAAGGTCTGTGGAGCTTCCCCTTTATAGGAAAGCAGGGGCAAGCCCAGAACAACCAGATAAACAGTGTTGATTCAAGGTGATATCTTCAGGAGGGCCACTAGCCAACGGGCTAGCAACCTCAAAGACGCGTCAAGGAGAAATGCAGGCACAGGCCCCACCGGTACTCGTAGAGTGTGGAGGGCTGAGCTTCAGTGCACTTACTGCTCAGGGTGAGGGCTTCTCAAACCCCAATGCACAACTTCAAGGACACCTCAGAAGCTGCACAATTAGCAAAAAGCAGGTATTGCAGAATGTCCGGTCCCACGTCTCTCGTGTCCGCCACAGGTCTCAGCTTTGCTGTGGATGTGGGTCAGAGTCAGAAAAGTCTGGAAGTCCAGAGGCTGCATCGCTAGGTTGTCGGGATCCGGCTGGAGGTCGACGAAGCAAACTGGCAAGTTACTGGTGGTGCCTGTTTGCACAGGGTGGTCACTCCTTGACCACAAGGGAGATTTCTTCAGTCTTCTAGTTGCAGTAGAATGTCGAAGGTCCAGAGTTTCATTTCAGAGTTTCAGTTCAGGATAATCTAAAGTCTCTAGACTCAGCTCCAACCTATATACTGATTTGAGGGGCTGGATTACCTGCTAGGTCCCTCCTATGGGTGGGACCTGGGAAGGGGGTGGTTACACCCCTTTCCCTTTGTCTAGTTTTGCCCCAGAGCTGGGGCTGGAGTGCCCCAGCAACTGGTTTGAACCGGGCTATGCATGGGGCACCTTGTGTGCCCCAGGCAGTGTCTCATTTTATTCAACCCAACCTGCCCCAAACACAAGAGCCTGTCTGGGGAGGTGCTTGCACCTCCCAAGGCAGAAAACCTATTGTCCAGGCCTTCCCTGCCGGAGTTTCGTCGAGCAGCAGGAAGTCAGACTCGTGTCTGTGGCAGCGGCATCCATTTTGTGATGCTGAGGCTCTGTTTAACTTTAACCGGGTAAAGCTACAACTACATGTCTTCTCCCTCTAAAAGGGTGGAATGCTGCCCCCGCTGCCAGAACTGGTGGGGGGGGGGTAGTATTCCAAAGCGTATGACACCTTACACGACATGTTTTGATAAAGCCAAACCAAAGTTAGCATTAACCATGAGGATTATAATGCACTTAAGAGTATATGGTATGGCTATATCATAGAACAGCTATAAGGACATGGTTTCGAAAGCTGCAGACAGGCTCAGCTAATGCTAGAGCACCATCTCACATAAAACCAAGCACTCTGCCTCCAGGATTGTTAAGGCCTGCCATAGGAGTGACTTATAGGTATATATGTGTCTATATACAATGGTAGGTATAGGAATACTATACCTAAGCAAGGGGTGATTACACAACCTTGCCCCAGCTGACTGTTCAGCCAGTTGTGTCAATTTGGATGGCCAGCCAGGGGTGGCATAATACATGCTGCAGCCCCTGATAGGCCTTGGATGCACCTATGCCCTGGGTACCTATGGTACACTATACAGGGGCTCACAAAGGTGACCCAATACCCAATTGGATATGTACCTAAAGTACATGGTATGAACTTAGAGAGAGAACAGCTGGGCTGTGGGTCTGATTATCAGGCCCACAGCCACACTGGAGTCGAAAAACCAGTGGATCAGAGCAAAAAGTAGGGGTGAATATAGGAAGCAGACCCTACTCTCCTACACTATTCTCTCTCCTTCCCTGGTAGTACGTGTACTGCAGAGACTGGCCTCTCTTCTCCCCTGGTAGCACATGTGCTGCAGGGCCTGGCCTCTCTTCTCCCCTGGTGGTACATGTGCTGCAGAGCCTAGCCTCTCTCCTTCCCTGGTAGTACATGTGCTGCAGAGCCTGACCTCTTTTCTCCCCCGGTGGTACATGTGCTGCAAGGCCTAGCCTACCTTCTCCCCCGTTAGTACATGTGCTGCAGGACCTGGCCTCTCTTCTTTCCCGGTAGTACATGAGTTGCAGGGCTTGGCCTCTCTTCTCCTCTGGTAGTACATGTGCTGCAGAGCCTGGCCTCTCTTCTTTCCCGGTAGTACATGAGTTGCAGGGCCTAGCCTCTCTTCTCCTCTGGTAGTACATGTGCTGCAGGGCCTGGCCTCTCTTCTCTCCCGTTAGTAAACGTCCTGCAGGGCCCGGCCACTCTTCTCCTCGGGTAGTACACGTGCTGCAGGGCCTGGCCTCTCTTCTCCCCTAATAGTACACATGCTGCAGGTCCTGGCCTCTCTTCTCATCTGGCAGTATACGTACTGCTGCAGGGCCTGGCTGTAGGAGAGTAGGGTCTGCTTCCTATGGTCACCCCCTCTTTTTGCTTTTGCTTTACTGGTTTTCGACTTAGATGTGGCTGTGGGCCTGCTGATCAGACCCACAGCCCAGATGTACTCTCTCTAAATCTGCACCATGTACTCTAGGTACATACACAATTGGGAATTGGTTCACCTTATCAGCCCCTGTACAAGTGTACCATAGGTGCCCAGGGCATAGGTGTAACCAAGGCCTACCAGGGGCTGCAGCATGTATTATGCCACCCCTGGCTGGCCACTCAAATAGACACAACTGGCTGATCACTCAGCTGGGGCAAGGTCGTGTAATCACCCCTTGCTTAGGTATAGTATTCCTATATCTACCCTTATATATAGAGACACAGTAACCTATAAGTCACTCCAATGGCAGGCCTTAACAATCCTGGAGGCAGAGTGCTTGGTTTTATGTGAGATGGTGCTCTAGCATGAGCTGAGCCTGTCTGCAGCTTTCGGAACCATGTCCTTATAGCTGCTCTATGATATTGCCATACCCTATACTCTTAAGTGCCTTATTAACCTCGCGGTTAAATGCTAACTTTGGTTTGGCTTTATCCAAACATGTCGTGTAAGGTGTCATACGCTTTGGAATACTACCCCCTCGCCAATTCTGGCGACGGGGTTAGCATTCCACCCTTCTAGAGGGAGAAGACATGTTGTTGCTGACTATCCCGGTTAAAGTTAACCAGAACCCCAGCGTCACAAAATGGACGCTGCTGCCACCGACACAAGTCTGACCTCCTGCTGCTGGGAGTCCTTCCAGTCACGGAGGTTTGGACAATAGGTTTCCTGCCTGGAGAGGTGCGAGCACCACCCCAGACAGGACTTTGTGTATTGGGACAGGGAGGGCTGAATAGATTGAGACACTGCCTGGGGCACACTAGGTGCTCCATGCATACCCCAGTTCAAACTGGTTGCTGGGGCACTCAGCCCCAGCTCTGGCGCGAAACTGGACAAAGGAAAGGGGGTGTAACCACCCCCTTCCTGGTCCCACCCATAGGAGGGACCTAAAAAGTAATCCAGCCCCTTTTAGTTGTATAAAGATAGGAGCTGAGTCCTGAGATTTTAGATTAATCCTGAACCGAAACTTGACACAAAACTCTGGACCTTCGACATTCTGCTGAAGCTGAAGACTGAAGAATCTCCCTTGTGGCCAAGGAGTGACCACCCTGGGCAACCAGGCACCATCCAGCAAATCAATGGCTTGCTTTGTCGACGTTCCCGCTGGAACCCGAGCACAGAGCCTGACAAGACCCAGACTTCCAGACCTCTCTGACCCTCTCTTCACGCCTGCAGCATAGCTGAGATCCGTGGAGGCGACAAGACACGTGGGACCGGACATCTTTGAAAGCCTGCAACTTGCTAACTGTGCAGCTCCTGAGGCATCCTCGAAGCTGTGCACTGGGGACTGAGAAACCCCGAACCCGAGCTCCACCCGCACCGAAGATCAGCCCTCCACACTCCACGAGTTCTGCGTGGGGCCCTTCTGCTCGTGTTCTGCTCGATGCGTTGTCCGGTTGCTGGCCCGTTGGCTAGTAGCCTCTGTGACGACAATCCTTTTAAATCACATTGCTGGTCTGGTTGCTCCAGACTGGCCCTTGCCTTCCTGCAAAGGTGAGGCACCTCAGACCTTGCTGGTCTGCACCAGAAGCCTTCTTTGAATCCTGCGTGGATTGCCTGTGCCAAGGCTCGTTGACTCCAATACGGAAGTCGACCCCTTCATCTGCGAGAACCTTTGTGGGACAGCTCCTCTCCAGCACCTGGTCATCGTTGACGCCTCCTGATCCGCGTGGCTGAAGAGACAAGCTTCAAGATAGCACCTGATTGCTCCTCGACGTCGTCTGGTTCCTTCCTGGTTCCACCCGGGCACTGGCTAGTGACTCAGATTCTGTCCCCTCTGCTTTCATGTCCTCTTCATCTTAGATCCACCCTTGGATCCACCCGGACATCTTCCTCCTGGTCACCTGCAGCATCTTTCTTCTAAGGCTCCATAGGACTCAACGGCGAAACCCGACACATCTTCACACCTATGCACCCGCCGTCCGTGGGTGAGGTAACGCGAGTACTTCGGTGCTCCCAAGGGTATTGACTATCCAAGTGTCTAGGTTTTTAGTTGTTTCCTCCTAGCTAAACCAGAAGTGTCCTAAATCCTTCTAAATCTAACTTCTAAGTTCCCATTGACTTTGCATTGACTCACGAGTGTGTGTAAAGACACTGCATGCGCCGCCTGTGGGCCTCCTACTTCTAAACTAAGGTTCAGATAGTGTAGTCCCAGCGATTCCCTAGGCCCTCGGCCTTTCCTTTTCTCGTGACGTGGTACTTATACCACTTTCTTAATATATAGTTTGCTTCGCCCCTAGGGCCTAACCGTAAATTGTGCAACTTAACGTATTCTGACTAAGTATCTTGTTATGTGCTTTTGCCTCTGATCTCATAAAGAGTTCAGAGGAGTGTGTTAGTAAATAAATACATATATATAATATATATATCCTGTGTGGTGTCCTTTCATGTGATATTCAAGGGGTTACATATGGTGAAACAGCTGGCTGTACACGCCCTCAAGAGTCTTTTAGCCTAAGACTGTTCTGTCCACGCTACCACTAGGGGAGATGGTTTATAAGGTTGACTTACAACCATCACCATAAGGGTTGTTTGGACTGGTGCAAGGTGATCACTAGAATAGTGATCATCATATACCAGGCCAACTTCTCACATTGGTGTGCAGCGGTTGGGATTAGAGCTTGCTGTTGTTTTACCACTTGTAATCTTGAGATATCATTTGAAAGATCACATAGGTACCTATAGGTACATATAAAAACAAGTCTTAGTATACTTAAGTTCTACTGAACTTAGCTGTTGTAGAGCCTGGGCCTAGCACACCCTGACTACAACTCCTAGAAAGGTTATGTAGGAAAACAAATAGTGTAGGTAGGTGCAACACCACACCTCACTAGAAGCTATGTCTCAGACAGTGAACCCCAGTGGTTCTCTGCTTGCAGAAGTAGATCCCTTGAGGACTGCTTCAAGATATGAAGCCTTAGCCTTCCAAGAATTGAGACAAATGTGTACTTCTAGAAGGCTAAAACAGGGTTCAAACCCTACTCTCAGATTCCTGGTTGAGCTCTTAGAAGAATAGGATGCTCAACAGCCACCTAAGACAGATGATTCAGGTAGTGCAGATGAAGTCCTTCCCTCCTCAGATGATAATGCTGATACTATTGAACCAGAGGAAGAAGAGGGGGTAGAAGAGGAAGATTCTGATCTAGATACAAATAGCCAGGTCCCAGTCAGAAGACTTAGCCAGGCTAACCTAAGCATGCATGGGAGTCAGTATGGGCAGCCCCCAAGTGGGCTTAACCAGAGGCAGAGGAGAGGAAGATCCTACTCTAGGGAATCTCTCCAATCTCATGCTTCAAATGGCTCTCATGGCCCTGCTCAGAGAGCGATGACCTCCCATCAGAGAAGGGAACATGAGGTAAAAATGAGAGAGGCTGCTCTGAGGATTGAGAGGCAAGAACTTGAAGTTGCCTTGGCCAAAAAGAAGCTTGCTCATGCTAGAGAGCATAGAAAGAGTGGGTTAGAACCCACTGGTGGCAGCAATATCCCTAAGGATAAAGATAGGTCCTATGAGAATAGACACCTAAGCAAGATTGTGCCCCCCTACAAAGAAGGGGATGACATCCACAAATGGATAACTGCTTTGGAGAGGGCCTGCAAAGTACAGCAGGTACCCCAAAGTCAGTGGGCAGCAATCTTATGGCTCTCCTTTTCAGAAAAAGGTAGAGATAAGCTCCTCACAGTTAGTGATGGGGATGCTAAGAACTACTCTGTCCTGAAGAGTGCTATGATTGATGGGTTTGGCCTAACCACTGAACAATATAGGTTGTTGTTCAGGGATACCCAGAAGACACAGACTCAGGACTGGACTGATTTTGTTGATTGTGCCACTAAGGCTCTGGAAGGCTGGTTATTGGGAAGTCAAGTTAAGGACTATACAGGATTGTATAATTTGATCATGAGAGAGCAAATACTTAGCATCTGTCAAAACCAGTTATTGCATCAATACCTGCTTGACTCTGATCTGACCTCTCCCCAAGAATTGGGAAAGAAGGCAGACAAATGGGTCAGAACCAGGATTAAGCATAAAAACCAGAACCAGGGAGGTGATCAGAAAAAGGCAGACCAGAAGGGTAATGAGCAGAAACCAAAGACCAGAAGTCTTCACCAGGCCCCCAAAAGGCACAGGGGAGGGTGGCTCCAAAAAGAACAAACAGAAACAAGAAGGCCCAAAGAAGCCCTGGTGTGGATACTGTAAATCAGTCTCTCACTGGTTTAGTGAGTGCACCAAGAAGGGCACATCACCAACCACCATTGCCCCTAAGGCAACTGTTCCCCCTAGTCCAGCTGTTAGTGGTGGTTCCCAGCAAAAGGGTGTAGTAGGGTTGACCCTGGGAACTGAGGTGGACTCTGGCCTAGTCAGAGTACCAACTCATGCTGTTCTTGTCTGTGATGGGGACATAGCAATGTCCTCTACTGTAAGTCCCAGTAATCTGAGCAAGTACAGGCAGACACCTTTTATTAATGATAAGATGGCTCAGGCCTACAGGGACACACGTGCCAGTGTCACCATGGTGACACCTAACTTTGTGGACCCTGAACAGATCATACTAGGTGAGAAGTACCTAGTGACCAACGCTAGCAATGCCACTACCTCCCATAGTATGGCAGTTGTTAACTTCTCCTGGGGAGGGGTAACTGGCCTCAAAATAGTTGTTGTGAGTTCAGACCTTCCTGTAGAGTGTCTGTTAGGTAATGATCTTGAAACCTCAGTCTGGTCTGAGGTGGAGTATAGGACCCATGCAGAAATGCTGGGAATATCAGCACATGTCCTTGCTGTGACAAGGTCACAGGCCAAAAAGTGCTTACCTGAACAAGTGCTGGATCTTGGAACAATAGACCAGACACTACCCAAGAGAACATGCAAGAGGGTTAAGGCAGTGCCTTCCCCCTGCCTCAGGTTGAGGATCAGCCCTCCCAGGAGGATGATTCTGAGATCGAAGAGGGAACTGTCCTAGAAGAGCGTGAGCCTGATCAGGTTGAGTTTCTTGGGACATGGGGACCTTCAAGGGCAGATCTGAGGCAGGCACAATTAGACTGTTCCTCTCTTGAGCTGCTGAGGCTGCTGGGAATGCTCAAGGTACCCATTAAGTGTATTGGGATGATGGGCTCCTTTATTCAGAGGCTAGAGACCCCAAGCCTGGTGCTTCCAGGAGTTTGGTTATACCTCTGCAATTTAGGGTCTTCATTCTTACCTTGGCCCATGATATTCCCTTAGCAGGACACATGGGCCATAACAAGACTTGGGACAGGCTTGTCCCTCACTTTCACTGGCCCCATATGCCAGAAGATACCAAGGAGTTTTGTCACTCCTGTGTTACCTGCCAAGCCAGTGGCAAATCAGGTGGCACAACAAAGGCCCCCCCTCATACCACTACCTGTGGTGGGGGTACCATTTGAGAGAGTGGGGATAGACATTGTTGGACCAATGGACCCCCAAACAGCATCTGGGCACAGATTTATACTGGTGGTAGTGGATCATGCCACCAGGTATCCAGAAGCTATTCTCCTGAGGACCACAACAGCTCCTGTTGTGGCAAGGGCCCTACTTGGAGTTTTCTCCAGAGTGGGGTTTCCAAAGGAGGTTGTCTCTGACAGAGGTGCAAACTTCATGTCAGGATATCTAACTGCAATGTGGAAGGAGTGTGGTGTCAACTATAAGTTCACCACCCCCTATCACCCACAGTGCAATGGGCTTGTGGAGAGATTCAACATCACCCTCAAAGGGATGATAAAAGGGTTACCAGAAAAGCTGAGGCGAAGATGGGACATCCTTTTACCCTGCCTTCTGTTTGCTTACAGAGAGGTCCCACAAAAGGGGGTTGGCTACAGCCCTTTTGAGTTTTTGTTTGGGCATCCTGTAAGAGGACCCCTACGTCTTGTGAAGGAAGGATGGGAGTTACCTCTCAAAAAGCCTAAGCATGACATAGTGGACTATGTACTTGGTCTCCGCTCCAGGATGGCTGAGTATATGGAGAAGGCTTCTAAAAACCTTGAGGCTAGCCAAGAACTTCAGAAAGCTTGGCATGACCAAAAGGCTGTGCTGTCTGTGTACCAGCCAGGACAGAAAGTGTGGGTGTTGGAGCCAGTGGTCCCAGCAGCACTCCAGGACAAATGGTCTGGATCCCATACAATAGTTGAACAGAAGGGAGAAGTTACCTACTTGGTGGACCTTGGGACTCCCAGAAGCCCCCACAGGGTGCTTCATGTCAACAGACTCAAAGCATTTGTCGACAGGGCAGACATGGGCTTGCTCATGGCTACAGATGAGGGGCAGGAGGAATAGACTGACCCTCTCCCACACCTGCTTACTCAGAACCCTGATGATGGTTCAGTAGATGGTGTAGTCTTTGCTGACAGCCTCTCTGAACTTCAGCAACAGGACTGCAGACAAGTTCTTCAGTCCCTCATACATCTGTTTTCGCTGACCCCAAGTCAGACAAGCTGATGCACCCATGAGGTGGACACTGGTGACAGTCTGCCTGTCAAGAGTAAAATCTAGAGGCAACCAGACCATGTCAGGGACTGCATTAGGACAGAGGTCCAAAAGATGTTGGAACTGGGAGTTATTGAACCCTCAGAGAGCCCTTGGGCTAGTCCTGTGGTCCTGGTGCCAAAACCTCACACCCAAGATGGTAAGAGCGAGATGAGGTTTTGTGTGGACTACAGAGGTCTCAATGCTGTCACTAGGACAGATGCCCATCCCATCCCCAGGGAAGATGAGCTCATTGATAGATTGGCTTCTGCCAAGTTCTTGAGCACATTTGACCTGACAGCAGGCTACTGGCAAATCAGACTAGCTGAGGATGCAAAAGCCAAGACAGCATTTTCGGACCCAGGAGGACATTATCAATTTGTTGTAATGCCCTTTGGTTTGAAGAATGCACCTGCCACTTTCCAAAGGCTGGTGAATCAAGTTCTCACAGGACTGGATGACTATTGTGCGGCTTATCTAGATGAGTTTGCTCTTTAGCTCCACCTGAGAGGATCACCTGGTCCACCTGAGGAATGTTTTGGAAGCCCTTCAGAAGGTAGGCCTCACTATCAAGGCCACTAAGTGCCAGATAGGGCACAGCTAGGTTATGTACCTGGGCCACCTGGTAGGTGGGGGTCAGGTTCAACCACTGAAGAGCAAGATCCAGACCATTAGAGACTGGACTCCTCCAATCACCCAGAAACAGGTCAGAGCTTTCTTGGGCCTGTCTGGGTACTACAGGAAGTTTGTTAAAAACTATGGGTCCGTTGTGACACCACTGAATGATTTAATTTCCAAAAAGATGCCAAAGAAGGTTCAGTGGACAGTTAGCTGTCAAAGGCATTTGATGACCTGAAGCAGGCCATGTGTACTGCACCTATTCTGAAAAGTCCAGATTACTCCAAAGAGTTCATAGTCCAAACAGATGCTTCTGAGTTGGGTGTGGGAGCTGTACTTTCACAACTGAATATAGATGGTCAAGACCAGCCCATTGCTTTCATAAGCAGAAGGCTGATCCCTAGAGAGAAATGCTGGTCAGCTATAGAGAGGGAGGCCTTTGCTATGGTTTGGGCCCTGAAGAAGCTGAGGCCATACTTGTTTGGCACTCACTTCAAGATTCAGACCGACCACAAGCCCCTCCTATGGCTAAATCAGATGAAGGGTGAAAACCCCAAACTTCTTAGGTGGTCCATTTCCCTACAGCGGATGGACTTTACAGTGGAACATAGACCTGGGACAAACCATGCAAATGCAGATGGACTCTCCAGATATTTCCACTTAGAACATGAAGACTCAACTGGTCAAGGTTAGTTTAATGTCCCTAAGTTTGGGGGGGTGTTGTGTAGGAGAGTAGGGTCTGCTTCCTATGGTCACCCCCACTTTTTGCTTTTGCTTTACTGGTTTTCGACTTAGATGTGGCTGTGGGCCTGCTGATCAGTCCCACAGCCCAGATGCACTCTCTCTAAATCTACACCATGTACTCTAGGTACATACACAATTGGGAATTGTTTCACCTTATCAGCCCCTTTACAAGTGAGGTTTTGTAGGTGCCCAGGGCATAGGTGTAACCAAGGCCTACCAGGGGCTGCAGCATGTATTATGCCACCCCTGGCTGGCCACTCAAATAGACACAACTGACTGATCACTCAGCTGGGGCAAGGTCGTGTAATCACCCCTTGCTTAGGTATAGTATTCCTATATCTACCCTTATATCTAGACACAGTAACCTATAAGTCACTCCTATGGCAGGCCTTAACAATCCTGGAGGCAGAGTGCTTGGTTATGTGTGAGATGGTTCTCTAGCATGAGCTGAGCCTGTCTGCAGC
This sequence comes from Lissotriton helveticus, assembly GCF_964261635.1. Classification (NCBI taxonomy): domain Eukaryota; kingdom Metazoa; phylum Chordata; class Amphibia; order Caudata; family Salamandridae; genus Lissotriton; species Lissotriton helveticus. Next base: position 1,208,370,391 of record NC_136057.1, read on the forward strand.
TTTCGGAACCATGTCATTATAGCTGTTCTATAATATTGTCATACCATATAATCTTAAGTGCATTATGAACCTCGCGGTTAAATGCTAACTTTGGTTTGGCTTTATCCAAACATGTTGTGTAAGGTGTCATACGCTTTGGAATACTACCCCCTCGCCAATACTGTCGATGGGGGTAACATTCCACCCTTCTAGAGGGAGAAGACATGTTGTTGCTGACTATCCCGGTTAAAGTTAACCGAGCCCCAGCGTCACAAAATGGACGCTGCTGCCATCGACACAAGTCTGACCTCCTGCTGCTGGGAGTCCTTCCAATCACGGAGGTTTGGACAATAGGTTTCCTGCCCGGAGAGGTGCGAGCACCACCTCAGACAGGACTTTGTGTATTGGGACAAGGAGGGCTAAATAGATTGAGACACTGCCTGGGGCACACTAGGTGCTCCATGCATACCCCAGTTCAAACTGGTTGCTGGGGCACTCCAGCCCCAGCTCTGGCGCGAAACTGGACAAAGGAAAGGGGGTGTAACCACCCCCTTTCCTGGTCCCACCCATAGGAGGGACCTAGAAAGTAATCCAGCCCCTTTTAGTTGTATAAAGATAGGAGCTGAGTCCTGAGACTTTAGATTAATCCTGAACCAAAACTTGACACAAAACTCTGGACCTTCGACATTCTGCTGAAGCTGAAGACTGAAGAATCTCCCTTGTGGCCAAGGAGTGACCACCCTGGGCAACCAGGCACCATCCAGCAAATCAACAGCTTGCTTTGCCGTTGTTCCCGCCGGAACCCGAGCACAGAGCCTGACAAGACCCAGACTTCCAGACCTCTCTGACCCTCTCTTCACGCCTGCAGCATAGCTGAGATCCGTGGAGGTGACAAGACACGTGGGACCGGACATCTTTGAAAGCCTGCAACTTGCTAACTGTGCAACTCCTGAGGCATCCTCGAAGCTGTGCACTGGGGACAGAGAAACCCCGAACCCGAGCTCCACCTGCACCGGAGATCAGCCCTCCACACTCCACGAGTTCTGCGTGGGGCCCTTCTGCTTGTGTTTTGCTCGACGTGTTGTCCGGTTGCTGGCCCGTTGGCTAGTAGCCTCTGTGATGACAATCCTTTTGAATCACATCACTGGTCTGGTTGCTCCAGATTGGCCCTTGCCTCCCTGCAAAGGTGAGGCACCTCAGACCTTGCTGGTCTGCACCAGAAGCCTTCTTTGAATCCTGCGTGGGTTGCCTTTGCCAAGGCTCGTTGACTCCAATCCGGAAGTCAACCCCTCCATCTGCGAGAACCTTTGTGGCACAGCTCCTCTACAGCACCTGGTTGTCGTCGACGCCTGCTGGTCCACGTGGCTGAAGTGACAAGCTTCAAGACAGCACCTGATTGCTCCTCGACGTCGTCTGGTTCCTTCCTGGTTCCACCCGGTCACTGGCTAGTGACTCAGACTCTGTCCCCTCTGCTTTCAGGTCCTCTTCATCTTCGATCCACTCTTGGATCCCCCCGGACATCTTCCTCCTGGTCACCTGCAGCATCTTTCTTCAAAGGCTCCATAGGACTCAATGGCGAAACCCGACACATCTTCACACCTATGCACCCGCCGTCCGTGGGTGAGGTAACGTGAGTACGTCGGTGCTCCCAAGGGTATTGACTCTTCAAGTGTCTAGGTTTTTAGTTGTTTCCTCCTAGCTAAACCGGAAGTGTCCTAAATCCTTCTAAATCTAACTTCTAAGTTTCTATTGACTTTGCATTGACTCACGCGTGTGTGTAAAGACACTGCATGCGCCGCCTGTGGGCCTCCTACTTCTAAACTAAGGTTCAGATAGTGTAGCCCCAGCGATTCCCTAGGCCCTAGGCCTTTCCTTTTCTCGTGACGTGGTACTTATACCACTTTCTTAATATATGGTTTGCTTCGCCCCTAGGGCCTAACTGTAAATTGTGCAACTTAACGTATTCTGACTAAGTATCTTGTTATGTACTTTTGCCTCTGATCTCATAAACGGTTCAGAAGAGTGTGTTAGTAAATAAATACATATATATTTTATATATATCCTGTGTGGTGTCCTTTCATGTGATATTCAAGGGGTTACATATGGTAAAACAGCTGGCTTTACACGCCCTCAAGAGTTTTTTAGCCTAAGACTGTTCTGTCCACGCTACCACTAGGACAGCTGGTCTATAAGGTTGACTTACAACCATCACCATAAGGCTTGTTTGGACTGGTGCAAGGTGATCACTAGAATAGTGATCATCATATACCAGGCCAACTTCTCACACTGGCCTCTCTTCTTCCCGGTAGCACATGTGCTGCAGAGCCTGGCCTCTCTTTTCCCCTGGTAGTACATGCGTTGTAGGGCCTGGCCTCTCTTCTTCCCGGTAGTACATGTGTTGCAGGGCCTGGCCTCTCTTCTTCCCGGTAGTACATGTGCTGCAGGGCCTGGTCTCTCTTCTCCCCTGTAGTACATGTGTTGGAGGGCCTGGCGTCTCTTCTTCCCGGTAGTACATGTGCTGCAGGGCCTGGTCTCTCTTCTCCACCGGTAGTACATGTGCTGCCGAGCCTGGCCTCTCTTCTACCCCGGTAGTACACATCCTGCAGGGCCTGGCCACTCTTCTCCCCGGGTAGTACAGGTGCTGCAGTGCCTGGCCTCTCTTCTCCCCTAGTAGTACATGTGCTGCAGAGCCTGGCCTCTCTTCTCATCCGGCAGTACATGTGTTGCAGAGCCTGGCCTCTCTTCTCCCCAGTAGTACATGTGCTGCAGGGCCTGGTCTCTCTTCTCCCCGGTAGTACATGTGCTGCAGAGCCTGGCCTCTCTTCTTCCCGGTAGTACATATGCTGCAGAGCCTGGCCTCTCTTCTTCCCGGTAGTACATGTGCTGCAGGGCCTGGTCTCTCTTCTCCCCGGTAGTACATGTGCTGCAGAGCCTGGCCTCTCTTTTCCCCTGGTAGTACATGTGCTGTCGGGCCTGGCCTCTCTTCTCCCTGATAGTACACATGATGCAGGGCCTGGCCTATCTTATCCCCCAGTAGCAGATGTGATACAGAGTCTGGCCTCTCTTCTCCCTGATAGTACACGTGCTGCAGGGCCTGGCCTCTCGTCTCCCCTGGTAGTACATGTGCTGCAGGGCCTGGCCTCTCCTCTCCCCTGGTAGAACCTGTGCTGCAGGGTCTGGCCTCTCTTTCCCCTGGTAGTACATGTGCTGCAGGGCCTGGCCTCTCTTCTCCCCTGGAAGAATCTGTGTTGCAGGGCCGGGCCTCCCTTCTCCCCTGGTAGTACATGTGCTGCAGGCCCTGGCCTCTCTTCTCCCCCGGTAGTACATGTGCTGCAGGGCCTGGGCTATCTTCTTCCCCGGTAGTACATGTGCTGCAGGGCCTGGCCTATCTTCTCCCCTGATAGTACATGTGCTGCAGGGCCTGCCCTCTCGTCTCCCCTGGTAGTACATGTGCTGCAGGGCCTGGCCTCTCTTCTCCCCTTGGTAGTACTTGTGCTGCAGGGCCTGGCCTCTCTTCTCCCCTGGTAGAACTTGTGCTGCAGGGCCTCCCCTCTCTTCTCGCCTGGTAGTATGTTAAAACGGTAAAAGAAGCGTAGACCAGGTGAAGTAGGTAATATGATCTTTGCTTTATTCTTTAGATCTCTTCTTAGTTACAGGTGACCAGATGTAGTTAGATCCATAAGAGTGCCCCACCAGGAGCAGGCTCTCCACTGCTCAGCCCATCCACACTAACTGACATACTCATACAAACCAACACAATCAACATTCCATCTGATGTCATCACTGGCTGAGCAGCAGGGAGAGAACCACTGTAGGAAGAGTGTAATAAGTAAAAGTACATTACAACACATCCCCCGCTTTACAATGAAAGAAAACAAACAACACATGTGAAGATGATAAAACACACGTTCCGACAAAAGAGGATGCAATAATAAGAAAAAGTATACATCATCCCCATGCTAAAGTGATCACAACAACATATGCATGAAAGTTACCAAACATACAAATGAGGACAAACGAAGATGGATGAGAACTCAAATACTACACCCATCTCCCTTTTATAAAGATCACAAACAAAAAGAAAGCAAGTTAATTAAAACATACTTTAAAACCAGTGGAAACTATCCACAAAACTCATGTCCCAAACTATGGGCACAATCATGAGTAGCCAAGTGCACCACAAACTAAGGCACACAACAGTGGCAGAAGAGGGATCTACAACTCTCAACTGCACAACCAAAGAAAAAAAACAGGTCTACCCAAAAGAAATGGAAAGACACAGCCCAAACTAAGACAGGGTAATAAAACCCCAAAAACATTCAAAAACCAATACGGGTATCCCTTAACCTAAAGCAACCATTATAATGGTCAGCTTAAACTCAAAGCAAATGAATCACCAATTTAATGTGCGCAACCAAATAGCACAGTCCAAACACCTATTAAAGGCATTAACCATATACAGGGTTTAAAACCAAATAGGAGAAGATACACAAAAGGTAAACTTCCTAAGTGTGCACTCGTAACACACAGTCCGAAAAACACACTAGGTGCGTAACAATGATGCACAGTCCAAACATAAATCAAACCAGGGTATCCCTTAACCCAAAATACAGACAATATTCCCATTGGGAACCATAAATCCAGAACCAACAAATTATAGGTATCCCATAACCCAAAGACAATCTAGGGTATCCTCAAACCCATGACAACCCCACAATTACATGACTCCGGGGGACATACTTACCCAAAAATAAACTCATTTGGACTCCAAGCATGCCATGAAATAATAAATATGACCTCCCCAAAGATGAACACTCAGCGTAACATACATGAGTCCAGACTTCACACACAAACTTGAACTAAAACTCACACACAAAATAACATTTCAATGACCAGCATAAATAATATTATTAACATTCATGTGGTCCTATGAGCGATCTCTCACCCGAAGTCTTGAATCTGAATCCGTAGTCTGCTAGTATTAATATAAATCCATAGATGTCCAAAAAATCTACCAATAAGTCTGCTGAAAAACACCCCTTCCATTGGTAATTTGATAAACAGTACCTTTTCTTGTAATGTAGCATGAAGCATTATACATTTAAAAATCGTCACCCCACGTCTGCTCACACAGCTGATTGAGAGTGTTATGGCTTGCTTGCAGTCTGCCAGGAACGCGGTTGGAATATCCATGGTAATGACTCCAGAAGCGCTCCCACACAACTGTTCGTGCCAAAAGATAGCTGCGCCAAACCTTTAAAATGGTAGCACGCAGATTACGCTGTCCCGGGTGGCTACCGGCACGTTAACGCATCCTCGCGTGCATAATCAGCACAATACCCTCGAACCACCTCACATAGGATCAGACGTCATACTGAAGACACGCAGGCAAGGTAAGATGTGAGCGTGTGAAAACCGAACTTTCACAAAAGTTCAAACCTCGCACACTTCAACGGCTATTGCAATCACAATCCGGTTAATTAAAAACTTGTACCCAGCATGGCTCCAAATTGAATAACAGTCTTCCAAAATTGCTTAACACCATGTTACATGCTCCCCAAATGAATTATCGAAGTGAATTTCCAACACGGTACTATGAACTCTCTGTCAGGGGTCATAAGCAGTTGAGCTGTCGAAAGTGAAGTTCTTGTTCATTTTCCTTTGATCATGCTTTCTTTCATGCTGTCTGCTATCAAATAAACAAACACGGAATTAATGACCCACATTGAGCTCTGTTAACTTTCCAAAGGGTCGTATAGCAGTCATGTTTCAAAAGGGTGTCTAATTCAGAGCACTTCCCTTCTTGTAAATAGTGTCAAAAACGCTCGATTTTTACATCTTAAAAACGGTAGTTCAAGAGTCAAACTCTCATTCTACATAACGTAGTATACAGTCTTTTGATGTTACGCTTAAACAGGCATACATAGAGAACACGGTATAATCTGTTGGCAGGCAGGAAAAAGGAAAGTCCATCATGTACTGCCATAAAGTGATTGTAAGAATGTCATTTTGCAGCTTCAGGCAAACGCTCTAGCACGCAAGGGCAGTATTCCTCAAAGCTGTTATATGAAAGAATATAACATAGACTGTCAGTTCTTTTCCAAAACCAGCAAGGATACAGAAACTGGCACAATTCAGTTAAGGGCGACCGTTGGCAGGGTCACCGGTGGGGCAATTGTGTGCCTAGTTTCATCATATCCATAAGTCAATGTTTACTTACTTGGGTCTTTTAAGTCTCATAAATTTCCAAACAGAAGGAAACTTTTCTTACAATTCTTATTTCTTCAAAGCAGCTTCATTTACATCAGTCTTTAAAAGTTAATCCATCAAGGTAGCTCCATGGGTTCTTTGAATCGTCGCAAGTGTTAAAACGGTAAAAGAAGCGTAGACCAGGTGAAGTAGGTAATATGATCTTTGCTTTATTCTTTAGATCTCTTCTTAGTTACAGGTGACCAGATGTAGTTAGATCCATAAGAGTGCCCCACCAGGAGCAGGCTCTCCACTGCTCAGCCCATCCACACTAACTGACATACTCATACAAACCAACACAATCAACATTCCATCTGATGTCATCACTGGCTGAGCAGCAGGGAGAGAACCACTGTAGGAAGAGTGTAATAAGTCAAAGTACATTACAACACAGTACATGTGCTGCAGGGCCTGACCTCTCTTCTCCCCCGGTAGTACATGTGCTGCAGGGCCTGGCCTCTCTTCTCCCCCGGTAGTACATGTGCTGCAGGGCCTAGCCTCCCTTCACCCCCAGTAGTGGATGTGATACAGAGTCTGGGCTCTCTTCGCCCCCAGTAGTAGATGTGATGCAGAGTCCGGCATCTATTATCCCCGGTTGGCACATGTGCTGTAGAGTCAGGGTTCTCTTCTCTCCCTGGTTAACGGACCTCTTTTTCTCCAATATCCTTCAAAACATCTCCCTGCATGGTCTCTCTCTCTTTCCATTCATTCTGTCTCCTTATCTCTGTCTTCTTTCCTATCTCTATCCCTCTACTTTCCCCCCTCTCTTTCTCCCTCTATTGAAGCCTCCCTGTCCCTGCTGCAATTAACCTCAAGGAGCTGGAAAAATACAGAGGCACCAGGTCTGACCATTGGCTTTCAAAACTGGCCTCCAGGGGCTGCAGTCCACTGGGAAAATGTCCAAAGGAGCAAAACAAAAGGCCCCTCTGGCCCTGTACATCAGCTGCCTGTACACCGGCTGCCTCCATGGGCCCCCATACACTGTCATGGCCTGATTCACACACTGAACTTTGTAGTACTGTGGTAGTAGTACTACAAAACTTGCTACAAAGTGCTAATAACAAACTGAACCTTTGTCATAACTTACCCTGTTGAGTAAGTTTAATACTCTTCAGTATTCACAAACTGAACTTTTGTAGAAAACTACACTTTTGTATTAACTTACACTCTTGTAGTAAGTCCCAACCTCTAATATTTTCTATGGCAGGGAGTTAAAGTACTAGCTTTTGGCCATGTGTGGTTCAAGACTTACTTCAAAAGTGTGAGTTACTACAAAATTGTAAGTTACTAAAAATAAATGCTGTTTGTGAATATCAAAAAGTAGTAAACTTACAATCATGAGTATATTTACACTTATGAGTGAGTTAACTTTGTGAATCATGCCCTCTGTAATGCCTAATCTTTAATCTCCATGTGTACAATGCCTTTAGACCATGGCTTCTCGTCTGTCTTCTCTCTGGTATCACACTGGATAAACAGCCCAGCCATTGTTGGGCATTCTCACCTCATACTAAAGGCATGGCAGTGGGTGATTTAAATCTCAAAGGGGAAGAAATGTGTTCTGTTTTGATGTATCAAAGGAGGTGTTGGTGTGGTGACACCACTCTCTAAAACTGGGCACACTAACATGTCAAAGAGGAACAACATAATACATGCTATCATTACAGATCTGGGAGATATGAAAGTGCCATATGTAATTAATTGGGGGGTCTTACTGTACTGAAAGTCAGCAGCAGCTTTTGTAGGTAAGAGCGGTGGGTCGGTGGGGTCGGGTGGGGGGATTTCGACAGACGACCACAAGTGTGCATTAATTATTTATTTAATTTCCCCTTGTGGTTGTCTGTCGAAATCCCCCCCACTCGATTCCATCGCCCCACCGCTCATACCTGCACGAGCAGCGGCTGCTGAAAGTGCTAGGCAATCTTGGGCATCCACAATGGGTTGGGTGAAGGGGTTTAAGCCAAGAAGCTGCACTCCTCCTCAGAGAAGAATATTTCCAAGGAAGTGGTGTTAGACTGGTGCAGCTATCTGAAACATCCCTGGAGAGACTACTAAGGTATCCCTCCAATGGCATGGGTAGACTTCGAAGTATTATAATTCGAGATATACCTGGAATGTACCAAATAGAGTAAGAGCTGGAGAGAGGGGAAAGACATACACGAAAATGGTGTTTCAAAGGGCTAAAAGCGAAAAAAACATTGACAGTTCCCGTGCACCTCAAGAAAGGTTCAGCTTTAAATTTGCCGATTTTTTCTGGCTTTTTTTGGAAAAGGTCTGAGCGAGGAACATGGCGGTGGCAGGCTAATGGCTGTCGCGGAGCTCCCCGTGTGGAGGCACCGAGTGAGAGAGGTTTTGGATGTTTTCCCCTGCCGAGTAGTACTACGGTGAGAGCGGAATGTATTGTGACATAGAAAATCCATAATACGGTAAAATAAGCATCTTTTCAGCTTTTTCTCCCCGCTTTTTGATACCGCGAGTGTGAGGCGAGCAGCGGCAGCGGCGGCACTAGGACCTGGGGGAATGGTGGAATTGAGCCTGCACTTGGAGGACGGGGAGGAGCAGACTCATGTCTGGAGAGACGCTGCTGCACCTAAATCGGTATCGGAGACGGCAGCAGAGGCCGAGGCACTGGTGATTGTCTCCCAGGTTTCCCCGAACCGAGGAAGCAGATCAGTTGAGATAAGTCTGTGAACTGGGGCTTGGGTTTCAGAGTGTGCTGATCGGAAATGGGAAGTGTGGCAGCATTCAAAGGGAGCGCTATTGCACCACTTTAGAGGTCCTGTGTGCTGGGGGCATTTTTCCGCCATAAGATACTTAGCCTCTGTTAAAGGAAGTGGTCGCATGGAGGCAGCCTTGTTGACAGGAGCACCAGTATTGTTAAGCCAGTGTCAAGTAAGCCCAGCAGGAGTAGGCGGAGGCTCTCATGCCACAGCTCCAGTAAAAACAAACCCTGCAACTGTGTTTTCAGGGACCGGAGAGAAGGGACTCATTGAAATTAAGCAGTCTAAAAACAGGGGGGAGGTGGTAAGAAACAGGTATCAACTGAGGTCTAAACAAGAACTGAGGCAGCAGGGGGTCCGGGACCCAGTGGAATGGGGTGAAAAAGTGAGACCTGCACCACTTACACCACATAAAAGTAAGAGGAAGTGGTGCGCTAAGAAGGGGGACAGTAATAAAGCCCCCCAGCAGGGTCTGACTCAAAAAAGCACACCCTCTCTTAAAAGTTACTTCAAAGTCATGGAGAAAATGAATTCCGTGAAGGAGGGTGTAGGAGCAGAAGCTGACTTACAACTAACTCAGACCTCTTCTTTATCCGCCCTGGCCTTGGAGAACAGGTACTCCCCTATTGCGGAAACGCAAGCTGATGAGGTGCTAGAAGATCCAGCTGATCTGGCTCATCTGGGGACAGGCATGCTGACAAGTGGTTGTATTAGTGTGACAGAGAGAGCTCTAACTCATCAAGCTCATACAGTAGCGTCACAAAACCCCTCAAAGGGCTCAGAACTTAAAAACTCTACCATTATTTCGACAACAGAGGGCGCAAGACCATCTTACCCCTTATTAGGAGAGCACGTAGTTTCGGAAGCAATTTCTCAACCTCATGCCAGGCCTGAAATGGACACATCTCTTACCCCTGCCCCTGCCCACGAACTTGATAAAATTGGGCTTTTATTTCAATCATTGCGGGGGGATTTACTTGAGAAGTTTGAAATCTGCGAGTCAAATCAAAAAAGACTGCATGATAGGTTCGGTCTTTTGGAAGCCAAATTAGAAGGCATAGAGACTCGGACAACCACACTGGAAAATAAAGTCTCTACCCTCTCGGTCACTACTGCAGAAAGCTCCGCTGATCTTTGCACCTTAAAAAAGCAAAATCGGGCTTTAATGATGGACATGGAACGCCTGGAGACTCACTCACGGCGGAACAATCTCCGCATATTGAAGATACCCGAAGGGGAGGAAGTGGAGGACATTAAAGCCTTTGTCTGTAGACTCCTTAGGGAGGGTGTATTGAAAGATCGATTACACATAGACTTAGAGGCAGAGATCCAGAGGGTCCATAGAGATCCCTTCAGACTTCACCCGGACCGTAAGGCACCCAGAAAAATCTTGGTATATTTCCAGACGTACAGTTTTAAGGAGTTGATACTCAGCAGGTCCCTGGCTGCCGCCTCACTCCATTATCGGGCTAACCCGTATCAAATCAGGTCTGACATAGGAGGACGAACAGCCCAAAGACAATGGGAGCTGGGTTCAAGAGTGCCTGAGCTCAGATCATTAGGGGTGCGAGTGCAGATGAAGTTCCCTGCCACGTTAAAAATCATGTGGAACAACAAAATGCATACATGTAATCAGCCAGAAGAGGTGGATGAGTTGTTAATGAGCATGAGGGAGTAGTTTGGTTTGCTTGTGTGAAGTCTCTGCCTATCGTTCACAGCTCATTGGTCACTGCCTACATGAAAATGAACACTGTATACAAGGGATAATGAAGAGCTCTCTTTGCCTATGGTTAGGTGGTACAGCACTGAGCTTAACCCCTTCGATGCTGGTGACGGAACCGTTCCGTCATCAGTCACGGCTGAGCTGTGCTGATGACGGAACGGTTCCGTCACGACCGCGCCCTGTTCTGGAATGTCCAGCACAGGGCGCGGCTACGGCGCCGCACGGAAGCGGTTAAATAAAAAAACAAAAAAACACAAGGGGGTTCTTTCTGATGTAGAAAGAGGCGGGGAAAAATTGCTGTTAAAAAAACAACAAAAAAAACACATATAACATTAGTATTAGTACAAAGTATCACAAATAAAAAGGAGGAAAAAAAAACTAAACCACATACAGTAGCTAGAAGGGGAAGGGTTAGACAGGGTGCTGGAAGGCGGGGAGCTCCATAGGGGCTAGACAACGCCTGAGATGAAGGGAGGGTTCCTCAGGGGAGGGTGTGGGTGGGTTGGGGAGGGGAGGGGGAAAAAGAACAAAAAGTCCTCATTGGTCGTAGTAATGCAATATACATTGACTCAGATGTTACAGTCATCCAGGGGGGTTGGTGGACCCGGTTATGGCTGCAAATCTGCTCTTAAGTAGTAAAATCATCTCCTGGAACCTTAACGGTATAGGAAGTCAGAAGAAACAGCAAAGGGTGTGTGAATTTTTAAAGAACTTAGTGGCCAGTATATACTTGCTACAGGAGACTCATCTTGAGGCAGAAGCATGCATGAAGGTTTTTGGGAAACAACGTTGGGTACAGGAAGTGCTATGCTCTAGACAGAAGGGAATTTCCAGGGGGGTAGCAATAATCGTTAGGGCAAACAAGGGAATAAGGGTACAGAGCTGGGACACTGACCAGTCAGGGAGGTGGTTGGTGGCGGTCCTTCTGATTGCTAGTTCTCCCTATACATTCACAGTATACTACGGCCCGAATGAAGACAATGAAATCTTTCTTCAAAACCTTGAGAAGATATTAATCTTGGGTAAAGCACCTGTTATTCTCGGGGGTGATTTTAATCTTGTTTTTGATTGTCAACTGGATCGCACCTCCAGAGCAAAGTATGTTCCGCCTAAGAGGTCTCTTTTAGCCCTTAAGAATATAATAAGAGACTTCAACTTGCTGGATGCTTGGAGGGTCAAGAATGGAGACTTAAGAGAGTACTCTTTCTATAGTAAAATGTTTAGGCAATTCTCAAGAATAGATTTGTTCCTGGTAGACCATATACTTAAGTCTGTTTTGACTTCAGTTTCCCATACCCCAGTGGGCCTCTCAGACCACTCGGTTGTAGAACTAACTATTAACTTTAAGACTCTTGTGTATGAACGTAGATGGACTCTCGATAGAATCATTTTATTGGAGGGAAACATTGGAGCTAAAATTAAGAGCAGTATAGTGGAGTTCTTTTTATTCAATGCAGGTTCGACGACAGAACAAACTGTTTGGGAGTCATTCAAGGCTTTTATAAGATGCTTTTTGGGATACCAGATGAAACAAAAAAGAAAAAATCTAAAAGAATTAGAAGCTAAAGATCTGGACTTTATTGAGAGGAAAGAACAGGAATTGCAGCTGGCAGCTTTGGGAGAAAGAGATAAGATCCCGGTACTCGAAAAGGAGCTTATGGAGCTACAATTAAATTTCAAACCTAAAGCAGATAAGCAGATTCATGACAGGTGGGAAGCCAGCAAACTTAAGAACTTTGAGTGTGGGGAGAAATGTGGTGCACTTCTGGCGTGGAAAGCCAGATCCGATAGGACCAGGAACAACATCAATACCCTGTCCCAACGTAGCTCAGGAAAATTGTTGACTGACGATGAAGAGATCAGGGTCGAAGCTAGGGGATTTATGGAGGAGTTATATCAGGAGAACATAAGTAGGGGAACAGAGGATCTGGAGAAGTGATGGAGCCGGAGGACACTGCCTCAATTGAGTGAGGCTGATAAAAAGACTCTATCGGGTGAGATTACCGAAGGGGAGATTAGGGTGCAGTTAAAAAAGATGAGTAGGAGCAAGGCCCCAGGCCCCGATGGCATACCAACGGAGGTCTACAAGGACAATCTAGAAGAGATTCTTCCCCACCTGCGCTCTCTTTTTAACAACATATATCAGCAAGCGGGAGGTATTCCACCTTCACGGTCAGAGGCTACTATTACCTTAATAGCCAAACCCAATAAGGATCCTATGAAAATAGAGTCTTATAGACCTATCTCCCTTCTGAATTCCGATCTTAAAATATTTTCTGGAATTCTGGCTGGGAGATTAGCGAAAGTTATCAAAAATACTATCCACCCGGACCAGAGGGGCTTTGTGCCAGGTCGGCAGTTAAATGAGCTGACATTCCAGGCTATTGGAGCAATAGATTATGCAGAAGAAAGGGGACTGCCGTTGGCCATCGTGGCAATTGATGCCGCGAAGGCCTTTGATCAGGTCAATTGGCCGTTCCTTTGGGACACTCTGACTAGGTTCAGCTTTCCACTTCCCTTTATTCAAGGTGTTAAAAAATTGTACGGGAACCCACGGGCAAAAGTACTGATTAATGGCTGCCTGACTGATTGGTTTACGATTTCAAGGGGGACGAGACAGGGTTGTCCCCTGTCTCCTCTCCTTTTTGATCTTTATATCGAGCCCTTTGTTTCTTTGCTGAGATTGGTTCCAACAATTATTCCGTTTAAAATGGGAGGTCTGGAGCTTAAGACAGCATTATATGCGGATGACTTATTGCTTTATACCATCAATCCACTAGAGTCTATTCCGAAGTTATTTCAATTAGCGGAGGAATACGGTGTAGTCTCAGGATATAGTATCAACAAGAGCAAAACAGAAATAATGAGTTGGAACAGTCCTGTCCCTATACCAGGGGCCAAAAGCAAGATTAGGTACTGTCAGGAGACATGTTGTGGCTGCTGTGGGTAGTGTTAGAAGGGTTGGGCACGCGTGATTCCTAATTAAACCCAGAACTGTCAACATATGGCAGTATCTGTAAGTTAGTTGTCCTTCCTAAGATGGCCGCCAAAGTTGCCAGGTAGAGGGTTATGGTTGCCTGCTAGGCGGTTTAGTTTACGTGGAGCGCGCGAGCACGGTGAGCTGCGCACTTCAATTTTGAACTGTATCCTGAGAAGAAGTTTTGTCCGTTCCTCCGCGTTTATTTACATAGCGGGAGGAACGGAATTGAGAATTCAGAGGATAGCTCGTACGGAGATAAGAGAAGCCTCTCTTATCTCTTTTCTTGAAAAGAAGTCGTCAGAGTAACTTCTAGTCCGTGAAGTGAGGAACTGACTTTTTGGACAACTCGTCGAGCATTTAGGTATTGGCAGCTCGAGAGCAGCAGTGATATTTCAGTCAGAGGCAAAGCGGTGTGGTTTCCTGAAGCTTTAGCTGCCCCCGAACCTTGACTATCGTTTAGAAGTGGTTTAAGGCAGCGCCAAGACAGACGTTGGTTCTTGAGCCAGTTCAAAGACTTCACCCGCATCTCAGCCCGAAGGTATTGAACTCTTCGCAAGACCACCAGAACTAGAAACTGCCGACTATAAGACGTAAGGTACTGTCAACGGTGCTTAACCTCCCTTCGTTGCACTTTCCCTTGTTTCTTCCTTCTCTTCTTTCCTTCCTTAATCCTTTTTGCGCGCTACGGATTTTCAGCAGCTTGCACAGCTTATCCTTACGTCCAGCAGTAAAAGGCACAGGAGAGGTACAGACATTAGAAAAGCTTCCAACGGAGATTAATCAGGTAGGGTGGTTCTGAGGGAAGCATTCATAGTACCCTTCTACTGAATAGGAGAAAGTCTCTAATGTAGGTTGTTTCTCTTCAGACAGAATCTCCAAACTCCAAATTCATAAAATATAGAAGAGAGGTGAAGACTCTGCAGTGAGCTGGTAGGATAAAAGCCAAGTCTGAATATTGAATGTTTAAATGATGTAGTGAGTAGTGTTCTCAAAATCCCCTCCCCTCTCTTTATGTGCATTAGACACCCCCCTTAAGATGTCAGGAGTAACAGAAGAAGATTCCAGAATCTGACCGGGGTGCTAGCAACAGAGTCTCTCTTCTTTCTCACTCCACTTCCCCTTTTTTCCCCCTTGCTGGTCTAGTAGATAAATTCGCTGCGACACCAGTGAGTGGGAGTTTGGGATTAGCAGCGATTCGGCCTCTGCGAAGCATCTGGAGCCTTTGACAGATTGAAGTGCCCAAGAAGTTTGCTTCGCCTGGGCAGAATGGCTGAGGGATTTGATTTAAAGGCCTTGGGAGAGATGTTGGGGGGAATCCAGCAAGAGATAAGAGCAGTCCGAGAGGAAAATAAGATTTTGAAACAAGAGTTAGGGGCTTCCAGACAGGAGATTCAAGTTTTAGCTCAGAAGGTGGATGGGTTGGTCATGGGGAATCCAGCAGGTGGTTCCGCTTCCGCACATGTTCCTGCTCATAGTACAGACCCTAAGACTGTGGCTCAGGTCATTCATTCAGTCTCTCCTCTTATTCCTTTAGCGGCCCCAGAAAGGTTTCAGGGAGATCCTCAAAAGGCCCAGTTATTTTTGACCCAATGTTCTTTACATTTTATGTGTCGCCCAAACTTATTTCCTGATGCAAAATCAAAGGTAGCTTTTGTTCTTTCATATCTGGGCGGAGATGCGGCAAATTGGGCCATGCCTTTGGCTTCCCGAGATGATCCCTTTCTCTATGATTTTGTTCAGTTTGAGAGGGAGTTTTTGAGGATTTTTGACAGGAGACGGGTTTCTCAGGCCACTGACAATGAACTATTGGAGCTGCGTCAAGGATCAAAAGACTTGTTGACCTATCTCACTCAATTTAATAAGCTAATTATTGAGACCAATTGGCCCGAAGAGAAACGAGCAGCGTTGTTCTACAGAGGATTGTGGGATGAGCTCAAAGATATTTTGTCACAGATACCCAATCGACCTAAAGAATTATCTGCCTTAGTGGATCTTGTCTTAGAATTAGATTTTCGAAATTCTGAACGGAAAGGAGAAAAGAGGAAGGACTGGAGAATGAGTTTTCCTCGATTGGATAGAATGAATACGGACAGTGGAAAAGTAAGTAATGAAACAGAGCCAATGCAGATTGGAGCCGTCTGTGGCCCCTTGAGTAAAGAAGAAAAAGAGCAAAGACGGCAGAAGAAATTGTGCCTTTATTGTGGAAGCCCGGGGCATTTTGTAAGAGAATGTACCAAGCGCCCCAAGACTCCCATGAAGGGAAACGACTTCAGCCATCAGTAGACGGAGTCGCTCTGGTGGTCGAGGAAGTTAAGACGGCTCCTGAAGTTCATTTGATCATGAATACTTTGCAGTCTATGTCCCCACACATTGTACTTCATATGACTTTAAAATTTAGGGAACACGAGTTTCCTAGTGTGGCTTTTATGCTGGATTCTGGTGCAACCGGTAATTTTTGTGACTTAAAGTACGCTCAAAAGATGAGAATCCGGGCCATTCGGAAAGAGAAAAGTGAACCAGTACGTGCGGTGGACGGTACTAATTTGTCGTCTGGCCCAATTATAAGTCACACTGAATGTCTGGAGGTAATTCGAGCAGATGGGCATCGAGAAATTCTCCAATTTAACCTTATTGATGCTCCGCAATTTCAATTCATTCTAGAGCTGCCTTGGCTATCTCAGCATAATCCCACAATTGATTGGGAAAATCGGACGGTGAGGATGGAGTCTTCCTTTTGTCTGGAACATTGTTATCAGGATTTAGAGAAGAAGGAGGCTCCTTCGCTAGTCAATTTACTATCTTTTGGAGGACAGTCAATTGGAGTTATCAATTCTGTTGAGATTCCAGCGGAATATCAAGAGTTTCTAGGCGTCTTCAGTGAGGAGAAAGCTGATCTCCTACCCCCTCATCGCCCGTATGACTGTACTATTGAACTGGAACTTGGAGCAGTTCTTCCTTGCAGCAGGATCTATGCGTTGACCGAAGCAGAAAATCAACATTTGAAGGAGTATTTAGATCGCTACCTGGCTAATGGATTTATTAGACCTTCACAGTCTCTGGTGTCCTCTCCTTTGTTTTTTATACCCAAGAAGGAAGAAGGAAAATTAAGGACATGCATTGACTATCGCGCTTTAAATCAGGTAACCATCAAGAATCGTTACCCGTTACCTTTGATTTCGGTTCTCTTAGATCAGGTAAAGGAGGCACAGATCTTTACTAAGTTGGATTTACGAGGAGCCTATCATCTGGTCCGTATGAAAGAAGGACACCAATGGAAGACAGCTTTTCGCACTAAATTTGGCTTATTTGAATATAATGCGATGCCTTTTGGACTTTGCAACGCTCCAGCTGTGTTCCAACATTTTATCAATGATGTTATGGGAGATCTCCTTGATAAAATCGCATCATCTATCTGGATGATATATTGGTATTTTCTAAGGATCCCCAAGATCATCCCGAACACGTACGAAGAGTTTTGGAACGTTTACAACAACATCGTCTGTATGTTAAGTTGGAAAAGTGTGTCTTCAATACTACACAAGTTGAGTTCTTGGGTTTTATCTTGTCCCCCTCAGGTGTGGTCATGGATCCTACGAAGGTGCGTGCTGTGGAAGATTGGCCTTCACCTCATGACGTGAAGGAAATTCAAAGATTCCTGGGGTTTGCTAACTTCTATCGACGTTTCATCCAAGGATTCTCTCAACTCATTGTACCTATTACCCGTCTACTCAAGAAAGGAGTGAGATTTGAATGGACAACTGAGGCTGAGCAAGCTTTTTGTCTGCTAAAGAAAAGATTTACTTCTGCACCTATTCTCCTGCACGCTGACCCTTCTGAAACCTTTTACGTGGAAGCGGATGCTCCGGATCAGGCGATTGGAGGAGTACCTTCTCAAAGACATCGAAGCACGGGGCAACTTCATCCTGTGGCCTACCGCTCACGGAAGTTAAGTCCAGCAGAGTTAAACTATACAATAGCCGAAAAAGAATTATTAGCGGTGAAGGATTCTTTTGAGGATTGGAGACACTACCTGTTAGGGGCCAGACACACGGTTACGGTGTATTCTGATCATAAGAATTTGCAATTCCTCAAATCTGCTAAAACCTTGACGCCTCGACAGTTACGGTGGTCACTTTATTTTGCTGACTTCGACTTTGTGATCACCTACCGTCCTGGTCCCAAAAATGGAAAAGCGGATGCTTTGTCACGCATTGACACGCAAGAATGTGAACATCTTGTGGAATCTCAGCCTATCATTCCTGCCTCCAAGATAATTTGTACAATTGCCAATTGGCAATTTTCAAGAGGAAGTAGGGAAGAGCTTGTCCGTTGAAGAAATTCAGGATTGGGCAGCACAGGATAGTGATCGAAGAGTATGTCAGCAACTGCCGTATTACAAAGAAGCCTTGTATTTACCGACTACAGCTCTACAATTGAAGGCTCTTCAGAAATGTCACGACCATCCATTGGCTGGTCACAAAGGAATCGCTAAGACTTTGGATTTGGTACAGCGGTACTTTTGGTGGCCTGGGTTATCCTCTCATGTCAAAAATTATGTCTTATCCTGTGAGTTATGTGCTCGAAGTAAACCTAGCAGACAGGCGCCATCGGGGTTGTTACAACCTTTGCCCACTCCCACTCATCCCTGGCATACGATTTCTATGGATTTTATTGTGGAACTCCCTAAGAGTAAGGGTTATGATACCATTTTGGTTGTAGTGGACACCTTCACTAAGATGAGTCACTTCATTCCTTTGAAAGGCTCTCCTTCGGCCCCAGAGTTAGCCAGAGTGTTTGGAGAGCATATTGTCAAGATACATGGGATTCCAAGAGTAGTCGTCTCTGATAGGGGCCCTTAATTTGTGTCTCATTTTTGGAAGGCCTTTTTACAGGGGCTGGGGGTGGAGAGGAGATTGACCACTAGTTATCACCCCGAAGCAGATGGTCAGACAGAGCGCATAAATCAGGAACTGGAGCAATATTTGCGCTTGTTTCTGGTTGATGTGGGAGGTGATTGGTCAGACATGCTGTGGATGGCTGAATTCGCTAACAATAATGCGAAGAGTGTGTCTACTGGGTACTCTCCGTTTTATTTGAATTTTGGTCGTCATCCTAACCCATTTCTGATTAATGCTGATTCAGATGTTTCTGCAGTGGGGACTTTAATGAAAGACATGGATTCCTTACATAAATCAGCAGAGACCAATCTAGTCAGAGCTAAACAGTCGTACAAGAAAGGTGCAGATAAACATAGAAAACTAGCTCCACCATATCGAGCAGGAGAGCAGGTTTGGTTATCTTCAAGAAATTTACATTTGAAAGGTAACAGGAAATTTCAACCAAGATTTGTAGGTCCTTATGTCATTGATGAGGTATTGGGCCCAGTCACAGTCAGATTAAAATTGCCGGCCAAATTGGGTATTCACCCGGTATTCCATGTCTCTCTTCTAAAACCAATTGCTCCTAAGCTGCGATTGTCTAAGCCACCTGACCCTATACTGGTGTCAGGTCATCCGGAACATGTGGTGAAGGATATTTTGGACTCTAAGTTTCGAAGAGGGAAATTACACTATTTGGTGGACTGGAAGGGGTATGGTCCTGCAGATAGATCATGGGAGCCAGTAGAGAATATTCATGCCCCGTCCTTGATTAACAGATTTCATGCTCAGAAACCATCCAAGCCAGGACCGATGAATCGGTCGTTGAGAGGGGGTACTGTCAGGAGACATGTTGTGGCTGCTGTGGGTAGTGTTAGAAGGGTTGGGCACGCTCGATTCCTAATTAAACCCAGAACTGTCAACATATGGCAGTATCTGTAAGGTTAGTTGTCCTTCCTAAGATGGCCGCCAAAGTTGCCAGGTAGAGGGTTATGGTTGCCTGCTAGGCGGTTTAGTTTACGTGAAGCACGCGAGCTCGGTGAACTGTATCCTGAGAAGAAGTTTTGTCCGTTCCTCCGCGTTTATTTCCATAGCGGGAGGAACGGAATTGAGAATTCAGAGGATAGCTCGTACGGAGATAAGAGAAGCCTCTCTTATCTCTTTTCTTGAAAAGAAGTCGTCAGAGTAACTTCTAGTCCGTGAAGTGAGGAACGGACTTTTTGGACAAATCGTCGAGCATTTAGGTATTGGCAGCTCAAGAGCAGCAGTGATATTTCAGTCAGAGGCAGAGCGGTTTGGTTTCCTGAAGCTTTAGCTGCCCCGAACCTTGACTATCCTTTAGAAGTGGTTTAAGGCAGCGCCAAGACAGACGTTGGTTCTTGAGCCAGTTCAAAGACTTCACCCGCATCTCAGCCCGAAGGTATTGAACTCTTCGCAAGACCACCAGAACTAGAAACTGACGACTATAAGACGTAAGGTACTGTCAACGGTGCTTAACCTCCCTTCGTTGCGCTTTCCCTTGTTTCTTCCTTCCCTTCTTTCCTTCCTTAATCCTTTTTGCGCGCTACGGATTTTCAGCAGCTTGCACAGCTTATCCTTACGTCCAGCAGTAAAAGGCACAGGAGAGGTACAGACATTAGAAAAGCTTCCAACGGAGATTAAACAGGTAGGGTGGTTCTGAGGGAAGCATTCATAGTACCCTTCTACTGAATAGGAGAAAGTCTCTAATGTAGGTTGTTTCTCTTCAGGCAGAATCTCCAAACTCCAAATTCATAAAATATAGAAGAGAGGTGAAGACTCTGCAGTGAGCTGGTAGGATAAAAGCCAAGTCTGAATATTGAATGTTTAAATGATGTAGTGAGTAGTGTTCTCAAAATCCCCTCCCCTCTCTTTATGTGCATTAGACACCCCCCTTAAGATGTCAGGAGTAACAGAAGAAGATTCCAGAATCTGACCGGGGTGCTAGCAACAGAGTCTCTCTTCTTTCTCACTCCACTTCCCCTTTCCCCCCTTGCTGGTCTAGTAGATAAATTCGCTGCGACACCAGTGAGTGGGAGTTTGGGATTAGCAGCGATTCGGCCTCTGCGAAGCATCTGGAGCCTTTGACAGGTACTTGGGTATTTACCTTACGCAAAAGCTAATTGATGTCCCCAGAATAAGCTGGCAAATAGTGGTCAAAGAAATAAGTAAACTTTTACTCAGATGGGCTGGTCTACCTCTTAGTATATATGGTAGAGTCAATCTAATAAAAATGGTGGTATTGCCTAAAGTAACTTTTCTATTTAACAGTATCCCATTGACTTTCCACAATAAAGACATCTCCAGTCTCCAGGGCAAGATAGGCTCTTTTATCTGGGCTACTAAATCACCAAGAATAGCTTGGAAGAAGCTGAGAAGGGGTCTAAAAATAGGTGGCCTGGCCCTCCCTGATCTACTTTTGTACTGTTATGCGTTTCAGTTAAAAAAAATTTGACTCCTGGCTAACAAGTTGGACTCATCCTCGCACGGCCGTTTGTTCCAGGCGATGTTATCCGACCAACCACAGGGCCTTGAATTTTTTTTGTTCAAATTTGGTGCCCAGAAGTTCTACAAGAAGGTTCGTTTAAAAATCCTACTTACAGCACTTAAGTTGTGGCAAGTAGTTTGTAAAACATGGAGAATCCCCTATTATAATCCCCTAGCTCCAATCTGGGACTCCCCGGGAACACCTGAATGCTTATTAGATCGCTTATCGCTCCATTTGAGGGATGCTGGCCTTGTAAGATGGGGAGACCTGAATAATAATCTAGGGCTCCTTGATTGGACATCCTTATTTAACATAACAGGAGGGTCCCTTACAAGGTTCAAATACTACCAACTATCATCTTGGTGGGGAAGCCAACATTGGGAGCTGGAAGAAGAAGGAAATGGGTTTCTGGAACTAGCCAGCAGACAGGAAGGCTGGAAGGGGGAGGTCTCTTCCTGGTATACTTTACTAACTTGGGCAAAAGATCGGCAGGAGGAAGAAATCTCTAAACTTTGGGGCGACCTTCTGGCAGATAGCCTGGAAAGGAAACTGGAGGTTTGGACAGATTCATTTAAAATATCTCAAAACACAATAAAGCCTGCCAATCTTAGAAGGAACCATCTCTACACAGCACACAGGGTTTACTGGACCCCTTCAAAATTGACAAAAATCTCTGGTGAATCGTATTACTGTCCAAGATGTAAGCTTTTAGCAGCAGATGACCTACATATCTTTGCGGACTGCCCAGAAATTAAAAACTATTGGCAGCAGGTCTGTAGTTTTTTAGAAGATGTATTGTTGAGACCAGTAATTTGCAGCCCAAGATTGATTCTCTTTGGTCTGCCACACGAATACGACATCAGAGACAGTTTTTTTCAGTTTATATTTTATGTTATTGTCATTGCAAGGAGGGAGGTGTGTAGGGAATGGAAATCTTTGACCCCCCCAAGGTTCGCCGATTGCCTAAGAAACATCATGACTATAAGTAAATCAGATTTGTTGTGCGGTGGAGAGGGTGCGGCTAAGGTATGGGCTCCGTTGGTAAAATGGTCGGACAGATAAACGATGAAAAGTCCAATGATTATGCCAGGGGTTTGTGGTCTGGTCCTCCCAAGGGGCAAGGTCTACTGATATCGAAAACGGGAGTTGGACTAGTAGACAACCTACCTCTGGGTGATCTTTAACCGCTATGCATAAAATCCCAGGGCGCATAGTAATGATTTGTGCTGGCGGCTTGGAGAGATCCTATCTAGAGTCATAACATCTGGTGGCATATATGAGGACAAAAAAAAAAAAAGCTTTAAATTTGCCATTATCTGTGGCTCTGGATGCAGAAGATGCATTTCTCTCCTGGGAGGTTGAGACACCTAAAGACTTTGGAGGATGAGTTCTCTACTCTGCATCTCAGTTGTACTTCATACAGAGCCGAGCCCAGCCTCTTAGCTCTACGCATCTGTTAAACTATCTACAGAACTAGATGTCTCTTTGTCTATTCTTTGTTAATCTGTTTCCAAAGCCGGAGAATCCAAGTGTTTGCAAATGAGGTCATCTGATGATCTACATAGCATGGATTTGTAAATTTGCTCCATTCCAGCCAATAAAGAGATCAGGTTGGGTTAGAAATGAAAATGCAGAATTGACAATTATTTCACTTGCTTGCATTTGTGAATTCCTTATACTGGACTGACATGTTACATGGTCTGGGACTGCCGGCCACCCCCCGCCTTATCATGCAAACTACAGTAAACACTTATCAGTCAACAACAGAATTCTTTGGAAGGCAGGGGGTCACGCGACCCCCCGGACGTATTTATTAAAATATAAAAACAAATCAAAATTAAATAAAATAGCATTATTTACATAATTATTAAATGCAAAATTCAGACATTATATTTACAGCGAGTTAGACAGGTATGATGGGCTAACATTAACAAATGTCTAATACAGTGTGTTTCCGAACCAAATCTAACATCCTACATATCAATTTTGCATTTTAATAATTTCTGGTCCTACGACAAGGTCGTTAACCGGTGTCAGATCCTTTACCCAGCTACGCCCTCACTTCTGAGTGCGCATGCGCGACAAGGGCCCGGTTACCGGGAGAGTTCGGCCCTCTCCTGATTGCCCTCGTACGCTCCGTGAACTCCATTAACCAAAAAGGAGGGCCCTTACACTCGCGCCATTTGCTGACGTCAAAGTGTATGTGCGGGGTGGCTCCCAGCCCGAGGAAAGCGTGACTCCCTCCCCCGCACCCCAAGCAAGCGGATATCCTGCCCCTGAAGTTCTAGGAGAGACCATTGGCCCCTCCCCCTGGGCAGCCCAATTCCTTAATGGTGCCGTCCCCTAAGGACCTTAAATTGGTGCTCACCGATTATGACCTTACCGCCACAGGCCAGCATAGTTGCCCAACTATCTGCCCCCCCCCCAAATGCCTACACTGAAAGGTCATACCCTCCTAGCAAAACCTTCAACCCATGCCAGTATGTTCCTTATCAATAGGGCATTCCCTGACTCTGTCAAGTGGACCCCATCCCACAGGTAGAACTGTTCGCCCCAAATGCACCCATGAGGTATACTCTGTAGGTGAGGAGTTCGAAAAAGCTTGTCTATTTTATTGTTGACCCCCTTTACCAAGTGATTCAACGCCCTGACTGATTCCCCACCCCTCCATTGAAGCCTCGGTATCAACTGTGACCACACTATAGTGCAATCCGGTAACAGTATCGCCAGCCAACCTGCTGCTGAGATGATTTCTTCCAAAAGGACCCTTCTGCCCAAGTCGACTAAATGATTCCCCCCAGGTGCAGGATGACCACTGAGGGCGGTGAGGTGTGTCTTCTGAGTAACTCTGACATGTAGCCCCTAAGCTGATTAAGGTGGAGCCCCCCTCTGCCATGGAAGGAAACATTGAGAGCCCCGAACTCTGCCCTCCTTCTGCCCTCTCCTGCAAGGAAAATTGGTTTAGCACGTTTCACATAAGAATGACCGACTACCCATACTACAGGTGTCCTCCTTTTGTCTTCCTGCTGTTGTCGAGATGTTGATGATTGGCTCCGATGACTCTGAAGAAGTTTCCGCCCTGCGTCACAGGCCCGAGAAACTGTAAGATAAACATAGACAAAGCAGGCGTCAGGGGATGTCGACTGACCTTACAACATGTGCAACCGCACATAACGCTTATAGGCATTGGAAGACCATCTCCCAATCCTCTTCACACTCTTGCCATTCAAACCCCTCGCAGTGGCCTCAGTGGCTGCCCCTATCCAAACTCCTTGGGGTTTAAACCTGTCTTGGCAATACACATAGCTAAGACTCTTTGGAACTGAAACCTGGTCAGAGGGGTACCATCCGCATGCATTAGCAATGCTCCCCTCACCTGCTTGTTGCTTGATTAATGCTTCTACATGTGACACTGGGCAGCACGGGTTATTCGGTGCCCGGTGCAGTACTAAACTCACCCCCCTAGCCTCCTGATCAGTCTTGGATTTCCGGATGATGACCCACATTGTGTCACCCCGTATACTGGTATCTCTCAGCTGAATACCTCCTATTGTGTCAAGTTTGTTGTTAGCAACTAGTACGCCTACTCGGAAAGCCCCGTACAAGGCCAGGGAGAAAGCAGCCCTGAATAATATCACCTCTCCCGAAGAACTGCATGTGTTGGGCAGGGCGAGGAATAATGCTGTCACCCGTTCTAGACCAATCGGTCTTCTGCTATCGGCGGTATTTGCCTGTAGGCCCCGCCATCCCTTCGAGGCCTTTTGTACTATGAAGATGTCCGTAGGATCCCTGGTTCCCCTTGCTTGTGCGAAAAAGGAAACTGCTGCCTTATGTCTGCTGGCTGTCGCCGCTAAGCGCCCTTCCTTGTGTAATGTGTCCATGTACCCATTAAAACTAGCCTCCTGATCCCATCTGTCCTTCCAGTCATGACCCAAAATGTACAGTAAGACCTGAACGCCCCTTCGTAAGCTGTCCTGGTCCTGGGAGCTAGGCTGGCTGCCACAAGGCCATGTAGTTGGGGGCACCAATCTGCCAAAGTGTCGATGGGAAGTGAGCTGGGAAGGCCTCTGCAGCCGGTAGGTGTTCCCTGAATACCTGCATCTTAAAGCGAGAAAGGGCGTCAGCTGCATTATTCAAGACCCCTGGAACATGTTTGGCCCTGAAATGTACATTCAATTTCATGCAACTCAGCACAATCTCCTTTACCAGGCGCAGTATGTACTTACACCGCGCTGCCTGCTGATTGATGCATTCCACCACGGTCATGTTATCTGACCAGAAAATGACCGACCGATTAGCCAAATGCTCGGGCCATACCTTTAACGCAACCCAGATTGGGAACAGTTCCAGGAACCCAATGTTTGCTGTCAAACCGTTCTCATCCCACCAGTTGGGCCATCTTTGGGCCACCCACTTGTTGCCAAGTATGGCGCCAAACCCTACACTGCCGGCAGCGTCAGTCCATAGTCCCAACTCTGCTGAGGTCAGCGTGGGTGCACCCCACAGTACTCTGCCATTGAAATCCTCCAGGAATGCAATCCATATCCGCATGTCCTGGCGAACCTCGACTGACAGTCGTGTGTGATGGTGTTTGTCCTGCAGGCCTTCATGGCTTGCGCAATGGAGCGGGAAAATGGGCGTGCCATAGGTATGACCCTCAAGGCAAAATTTAACTGGCCCACTGTCTGTTGCAACTGTTGTAGAGTGACTTTCTTTTTCAGCAAACATAGTTCAAGGGTCGCCCTGAATCGCTCAATATTTTCTTTGGGTAACCTAAAACAGCCTTCCATGGAGTCCAATTCAATCCCCAAGAATTCCAGACATGTCAATGGCCCCACTGTTTTTTCCTGCGCGAGCTGGACCCCAAAAGCACGCATGAGCATGCAAAATTCCTGCAATGCCCTCGTGCACTCCTGTGTGCCCGCCAGACCCAGGAAAAGAAAATCATCCAGGTAATGCATGAAATACTGGTGGCCCGTAGCTTGTCTCAGGACCCACTCCAGGAAAGAGCTGAATGTTTCAAAATAAGCACAGGAGATAGAGCAACCCATGGGCATACACCTATCCATGTAGTATTTGCCTTCAAATGAAAAACCTAACAAGTGTTGGTCTGCTGGATGTACTGGAAGTAGTCTAAACGCTGACTCGATATCTGATTTCGCCATCAGTGCCCCAGGGCCCAGAACTCTCAACATTTCAACTGCCTGGTCAAAAGACGCATACTTCACACTACAAATGGACTCATCAATCGCATCATTCAATGATAAGCCCTTAGGTGCTGACAGATTGTGTATAAGCCTATATTCGCCTTTTTCTTTCTTTGGGACCACTCCTAAAGGCGAGCAAACAAAATCCTGTACAGGGATGTGGGGGAAAGGCCCCGCTACTCTACCTAAGTGCAGTTCTTTCTCTATTTTGTTTGCCACCACCCCGGGGTTATTCTTAACTGACAGTTGATTCTTACACTGCGGTGTCCCAGTGTAACCCCCAGCTGGAATCCGGAAACCGTGTGTGAAACCTTCTTGGAGCATCCTTGCGGCAGTATGGTTTGGGTATCTATTAAGCCATGGGATCATAGCATTCACGATAATAGGTGAATGCGCAATAAGGGGTAACCTCCGCTATTATGGTTTTCTCCTCCCTCTGTTACATGACGCACTACTTTTTGACCGGCATGCCATTTCTGGGTGGGAAGGATGGCCGCATATGTAACACGCGTGCCTGAATTTACAAGTGCCCGGTGCCCTGTTGCAGGTTCGCCTATTGAAATTCCAGCAAACTCCTTTCCCACCCGTATTACCTTGGACCTTATTGGCCATTTCCCCGCTTTGCGCTGGCCGAAAGGGCTGTTGAAAGGGCTGGTGAGCTTGGGGGAGTAGCCTTTGTTCCAGTTTGCGCTAGTACCTGCAGAGTGCCCCTTCTCAAACTGAGAATGCCAGGAAATAGAGTCAACTTTGTCCCAAGCTAAAGATATGTTAAACTCCCTCGCTTTCCTGAAAGCTATGTCATATTCTTTCCAGGCGTCACCCCCATGATTCTCATTAAACATTGTAATCCTGCTCTGATAGCAAGCCATCTCAGCTTGCATGCCGGGGTAACGTTCAGCGGTAACTGCACTAAACACTGAAAAAGCCCTGATCCAGTTGATGAGCGTCTCCTCTTCCCTAAATTTGTATAGCTGAGATCGCCATTCACTAGGCAACATCATCTCTTTCTGTGACTTGGCATATTCCTATTCCCTGTTATCAATCAATAATGAAAAAATATTAATATATTTATCTGCCCAAATCAATTCCTTCACACTTGGAGAAACATGTTGGGCCAAACTCTCACCCCTTTGTTTGGGCTGTACTATGGTCCGTTTAGGCCTTGCCGTCAGATGTGCCTGTGCCTCAACCTTCGCATCCAGCTCAGCGACAGTCCTACCCAACTTGTCCACCTTCCCCAATCTCTTGTCCATTGCTGATATTCTGCGCATCATTGTTTTAAACATTAATTCCATACGCGAATTCCCTGCACCCCGTCTGGCAGACATATTGCTCTTACACCTACACTACACAGTGCGTTCTGTTAGCAACCGGCACAATGTGCCCTGTACCTGCCCAAGTCGGAGGCTCACGAGCTGGCCGTAGGCACCACGCAACTGTGACCGCACACACCAGCTAGCCTGAAGTGTTTGGGCGAGCGAACTCTAGCTCTGCGGCCCGCCAGAAGCAGTGAAATGTTGGCCTGCCCGTGTCCTCAGAAACCGCCGTCCACTGTGAGCTCCTCAGCTACCTGGTCCACAGCGGCCCATGTCTTTTGCTCCTAAAGTGAGAAAAATTGTTAAAAACCCGACTTCAGGCTATTCAAAATTGGGGAATTTTTGTCCCAAACTGTGTCAATGCTCTCTAAATGCTTTTGATTGACATTATTTAGTCGCACCGCCTGATTTCAATGACTATTCATGCTCCCCAGTGACCCTTACTCAAACAAGGCTACCACGGGGATGTATCAAACGGTATACTAATGCAAAAGAAGCTGTTGTGCAAACAATACTGTGTAATAAACTTGGCCTGAATCAGAAGATATGCTAATGTAAAACCAAACTGTTGCAGAAAGAAAACACAGTTCACTTTTTCAGGTACAGTGAGATTAAGTGATTTGCCCAAAATCACGCTTTATAAACAATTGGGTACAATGCCTATTGGACTTGCATCAGCATACAGGAATAAAATGATAGAGAACACCTTAAATTATCAGGCACAGTGAGTTTAAGGTATTTGCCCTGAATCACACTTCCCCAACACCTATCCTTGTTTCAAATTCCTTTAACCTAACCTAGCTTCTTGTAGAGAGAGTCTAGATACGTATGCTGCTACCAACTACCTGAGCATGAGAGGGTATAAACATTCTTTTCCTTTGCATCAGTCTATTAAATTAAATTTCGGTACGATTTTATAAAAACCACCCGGGTCTCCCCTCCAGCTGCTGACCCAACCGACCCTGCTTCACACTACTCAGAGTTATTCCGACTTTGTGCAGTGCCTCCCGCATGTTCCGATGAGCCGTTCCTCTCTCCCCCGCTGCCCCAAAGGCCCGCACACTACCTCGCACCGCCTAATTAGGCAATCGGCTCTCCTGACCAGCGCTGGTCCCGTGCGTGTTCCGCTCGATCCTATCGCCGATGCTCAGCGCAGGGTCTGGCTCCCTCCTCGATGCGGTGACGTCTACCAGGCTCCACTGCTCTGCCGACGATCGTCCGAACCGCAGCACCTACAAGATAAAAACAAAGAGAAAATTACAAGCCCCACTGTGGGGCGAGGAGCGAGCCTGGGAAGCGCGGGGCACAAAGAGGACGCTTCCAGCGCTCCCCAGGCTCTTAAACCCCCCCTTGCCATGGGTCCCGCCCCCTTGACCCGGAAGCGTAAGATCGCCTCCGGGTCAACGGCGGGACCAATCAGGACGGATGAAGGGGAGCCGGGCACAGCCATGTGTGCGAGGGGGCAGAGCGGCCCCCCCTTTCCTGAAGGTGTTGTGGGACCTGGGTAAACACACAGAAGCGGAGCCCAATGTAGGACGAGGGCATCTTTCGCAGTTTAGGATAAATGTCTTGTAGGGAAGGAGGACATACCGCAAATCCAGAATCACAGGCTGAGGAATAATGACTCTTCTGCTACCCTTATCTTCGGATGACCATGATGATGGAACTCAGTTATTAGATCATTTGCACTAAGGTGTTAATTGTATAAATATCCCAGCACACATAATATTTGTGCTGGGTGTCAGGTGTGCTCCATAAACCGATCAACTCCTAAATGTTAAAATGAGGCACTATTGTGTGCAAATGTTTGTGCTCCACTTGTGTCTGCGTTACTATTGTCTTTATACTTTATGCAAGGGCTGGAAGTAAGTGCCTGTGCAAAAAGCAAACAGGTCAAGCTTGTGCTCTGATCTCAGCAGAAACAAATGCCATAATAATGCCATAATGGGTACCCCATCTTTGTATTAGTGCTGAATTCTCAATGACCCCATCGCTTGATGCACAGACTTGCCAGAAAGGAGCTAAGGTTTAAATTCATTGCCTTACCCACCCACCCCCTCCCAGTCAGATTTGCTTAATTCAGAAGCTTATTTAAATTGTTAATAGGTGAGCCTGTTAAGACTTGTATGGCAGGATATCGAATTTAGAAATATTATCTGGCACAAAAATTGTGTCCTAAATTACTGTTTCATTGGGTGTAGATTTTTTTCTATTAAATCCAAATGAGCAATACTTTCGTAAACAATATTTAGGACAAAGACTTTGTGTCGAGTGTTAGCCTGATAGCAATGTTTTGTTACTACGCCATGAAACACCCCAATCTAAGATGTGGTGTGCTGGTGCGCGGGTGGCCTTACGCATACTAGCTGGTTGCGGGCGCCGGCGCTGGACACAAGAAAGCACACACGTTAGTTGCCAGCCAGAAGTCCAGCGGGCGCTTCCTTTTATTTACTCCCCGCAGGCCACGCCTGGCTCGCAGATGACGTGTGGCGGTCCTGTTGTCAACAGGACCGCTAACCATTACATCCCTTTCCAACTCAGTCTTTTGAAAACAAACAGTTCAAACAAAATGTGTGGCGGGCACATGAGTTCGGGGGACCTGTGCACCGTGCAGCGGTGTTGGCCTTGTGTCATCAGCAAACAAAGTCTCGCAGGCGCTGGCTAGGACAAGGATTTAGTTGCAGGTTATACCCCTGGGGACAGCTTCACAGGTACGTGCTGTCGGCGTTGAACCCGATTGGAGGCAGGCCGGGGGATGGCGAGATGTAGCCTACTGGGTTCCCCTGCCTCCCTCGCTCCTTGGTCCTTCGCTAGGATCTTCTTGCACTGTGTAGACCAAATCACTTGGTTGACTCTCAAGGGATCCCGTTGGATGCACAGCTGGGATTTCCTTGAACCATGAGATGTTGTGTGACACTTCTTCTTTTCCTCTCTGTGCAGTTACCGTGGAGCCATTTTTCAGTGACTGTTCACGGTCCTGGGTCATAGTTCGTTCTGAATTTTCCTCCTGATCGACGGTCCTTGAGGAGGGCGGTGGTCCCTGTTCGGAAAGTCCCTGGTGTGGCATGGCGGCAGAGGCTCACTCGTTGATTTCAGCGAGTTCTTCAGCCTTGAGTCTCCTCAACCTCGAGAGGCGGATATGCCCATCCTGGACATGTGGGGAGAGAGCCCTCCTCGGGCTGTAGAGCATCAGCGACCAGGGGCTCCTCTGTGTGGTGCAGTGGAGAGTGCTCCGATACTCTCTTAGGAACTTGTGAAGCTTCTTCTCTGGGTCAGCCTGTTTAAACACTGCGATGCGGAACATTTTGTTTAACTTGCGCATAAAACGTTCAACATCACCATTTGGTTTGTGGCCATTGAGGCATAACTCGCCCGTGGTGTATCCCCGGCTGCCCAAGGAATGTGGTAAATTCTGCTCCGTGGAATAGTGGCCCATTGTGGCTGTGGATTTCATGTGGAAACCCAAACATGGCAAATACCTTCTCCAGGACACAGCCAATGTGGTTGAATGCAGTGGACACAACAGGCTCCACTATGGGGGTATTTCGAGAAAGCGTCTATAAGCACTAGGGTGTGTTTTCCTCTAGGGAAGCTGCCGAAGTCTATGCTCATCCTGGACCACGGGGCGTTGCATGCTTCTTCAGTAATCACTGGAATTGGTCTCTCTGGGGCACTCGTCAGTTGGCACGGTGGACAATGCCGGACAAACTTCTCGACCATTTCCTCCAGTTTGGGGAACCAGACTTTTTTTGTCATCCGTGCCTTCATCTTTGTTACTCCCTGATGACCTCCGTGAGCTAACTGGGTTGCGCTGTGTTTTAGTGCTTGCAGAGTCCTGGTATACACTGCTTTGGTGGCGGCAGCTTCGTTAATGATGTCCAGGGTCATGGTTTGGGGGCAAGCAGCCGTCAACACTAGTTGTATATAGTGTTCGGCATCTTCAGTGTCTTCCTGTGTCCCTTGTGGGATGGGGAGCCTTGACAGGAAATCAGCGGGGTTTTTGGCTCCCGGTCAGCGTACCACCTCCATATCGTATAGTTGTAGCTGAACTACCCATCGCTCAATTTGGAGGGGGAGGGTGAGGCGCAGTTCCTTTGAAGCGATGAATGAGCGGTTGGTGATCAGTGACCATGGTAAATGGCTGCCCCGTCAGGTATAGATGGAAATGGCTACAGGCCCATTTTATGGCTAGCGCTTCTCGCTCGATCTGAGCGTATCTTATTTCGGTGGGCGTAAGTGACCTGCTGGCGAACGCCAGGGCTGCCCATTGGCTGGGCTTGTGTTCTTGGGCCAGCACTGCTCCAAGTCCTACTGGGCTTGCGTCAGCGAGCACCTCCGTTCTTTTCGCTGGATCGAAATAGGCCAGCGTGTCTTTCGCCAGGAGTGCATCTTTTAAGCCTTGAAATGCCTCCTCCTCTTTCTGACCCCATTGACACTTGATGTCTGTCCTGGTAAGGGCTCTGAGCGGTTCTGCCCGGGTGGCCAGTCCTGGGATGAATCTGCCGCAATACGTGGCCATTCCCAGAAAGCTCCGCACTTCTGTTGGCGTTGTCGGGGCTGGTGCATTCTTGATGGCGTGTGAATTCCTGGGGTCCACTTGGATGCCTTCCTGATGGAACACATACCCAAAGAACTCAAGGGATGGTTGGAAAAACTGACACTTGTCCCTGTGGAGCGTTGCTCCGTGTTCGCTGAGACGCTTTAAAGTATTGCGGAGATGTTTGTGGTGATCAGCGGCGGTAGCTGAATGGATCAAGATATCGTCGCTAACGTTTAGCACCCCTGGTAGACCTGACAGCATCTCCCGTATCGTGTTTTGGAATACTTCTGCTGCTGAAGATATCCCTAAATTGAGCCTTTTGTACCTTCGTAGCCCTAGGAGGGTGCTGAAAGTGGTGATGTAGCGGCTTTCTTCGAACAACTCAAGTTGGTGGTATCCTGCATTTAAATAGTTCTTTGAAACCACTTGGACCCATTGACGTCCACGATGATGTCGTCCATTGTTGGTGTGATGGGGCGTTCCGTTCGGATAGCTTTGTTCGGTAGCCTCATATCTATGCAGAGACGTATGGTTCCTGGCTTTGGTTTTTCCGCGATGACCATCGGGGACACCCACGGTGTTGGTCCTGACACTTTTTCAATGACGCCTTGCTCTTCCAGGGTTTCCAGCTCCTTCTCCACCAGTGGCCGTAGATGAAATGGCACTCTTCTGTGTCGTAGAGCAACTGGGGCAACCGACTTGTCAATGTGTAGTTTGATGGGGTCACACTTGATGCAACGAGCCCTTGGAATAGCTCTGGGAAGTGGCTGAGTAACTCCTCTACTTGGTGGGTTTGGATCCTCCTGGCAAACAAGACGAGACTCAGGTCTTCTGCCATGTGGCTGCTCAGTAAGGTGTCTGCTTCTTGGACGATTACATGAATCTGTGCCGTGACTTCCAGGTCATCTGCTTTGAAGGGGATTGAAATCTTCCTTTTCAGTGGAAGGGGTGTGTCCACCCCGTACACGTATATCCTGGTCTTGGATGGCATCACTGGTGAACATGGTCGTAGACGTCGGTATTGTTGGAGGCCCATAACATTCACAGTTGCTCCGGTGTTGATG
Source organism: Lissotriton helveticus (assembly GCF_964261635.1). Classification (NCBI taxonomy): domain Eukaryota; kingdom Metazoa; phylum Chordata; class Amphibia; order Caudata; family Salamandridae; genus Lissotriton; species Lissotriton helveticus. The sequence continues at coordinate 1,208,403,552 of NC_136057.1, forward strand.
ACTGCTTTGATCTCGGTTCTGACGATCATGGATCATGCACGTCGGCTGGGGCCGGCGGCATCGCTTGAGCTCCTGTGCGAATGAAATTAGGTATACCTCTTTATCATCTTCATCCGAAGAGTCTTTGACTGTCTCCTGGTACCTGCTGATTTTCCTTTGGGAGTCTTCGGATGGTGGTGGTTCCGCCACCGACAGTTGTCGTACAGCTCGGGTAGGTGGTGTTTGGGTCCGGTAGTCACGACCCCTGTTTCACCTTTGGCACACAGTGGCAAAATGGTTGGGTATACCGCAATTGGTACAAGTCTTCCCCTGTGCGGGACAGTCTTTTGCTGCTTGTGGCTCATGGCCGCAGTATCCACACCTCGGTTTGGATGTTTCCGGCTTTGGTTTCCTAAAGGAGTCTCCCTTTTGCTTGGCTCTGAGGGCATCTGCCCGTTCTGTTTTGATGGCGTTGGGCCGTCCTTGGGGTTTGATGAGCGCCTGGTCTATTTTGTTTGCCCTAGCTGCCGTCAGGTCGTGTGATCTTGCCAGTATCAACATATCTTCGAGCTCGATCTTTGGTTGGCATGGGATGAGGCCTCTCAACGTCTTGTCTCTGCAGCCTTGGATGAGCTGCACCTTGATCTCCTTTGGCTGGTCGTCTTCTGAGCACGTGCTGGCGAGTTCGCATAACCAAGCATAGAACGTGTCCATGGACTCTCCTTCCCTCTGACAGGCTTGACGCAGCTTGAACCGTTCAAAGTCAGGGTTTAGTTGGGGGTCAAAGTGGGCATCAAGTGCGGTAACCGCAGCATTATAGTCCGTGGCCGCTTCTGTGTTAGGCAGGTGCTTAAATAGCTTAAAGATCTCATCCCCAGCGTAGTGTAGTAGTAATGACCTCTTCACCGCCTATTCAGTTTCACGGGTCGCGACAAAGTAATTGTTTAGGCGCTCAATCCATATTCTTCACCTGGGGGATGCTGTGGTTTCATGCTCAGATTGATTTTTATGTTTGGGTTCCAGTAGGTACTCCCTGTGGCAGTACCAAGCCTGTTTATGGGCTTTTTAAAGGAGACTTCTGGGGTAGACCCTATCACTGAGGCGCTCTAGTAGGCCCGCTGACTCCTCGAAGAAATCCTGTTTGCGACTACAATTCCTCCATACCCTCAGGAACTGTCCGAAAGGTAGGTTGTCCCTGAGGTTATGTGGAAGGAGACTCAAGTAGTGCAGCAGGGTATTCCTTTCACTAGGCTTTCTGTATAGAGTGGTGTGCAGTTTCCCTTCCCTCTCTTTGATCGAGATGTCAACAAAGTTAATCACTTTATTACTAAAGTCAAGGGAAAACCGAATATCCTGTGATTGAGCATTGAGCCATACATGGAAGTCCGTTAGTTGCTGTTCAGTCCCTTCCCATACCATAAGGAGATCATCGATATATCGATGCCATAAAGTGATACACTCTCTGTATGGATTAGTCTCACTGAAGAGATGTGTCTGTTTTTATGCATCCATAAAGATAATGGCTATATCAGGGCCAAAACTTGCCCCCATAGCCACACCTTTAGTTTGTATGTAGAAATCCCCTTCAAAATAAAAGAAATGTTTCATCATGGCGATTTCCAATAGATGGATTATAAAGTCAGTGGGTACTTACCATGGCCTGGGTCATTTATTTAGGGCAATTCTGAAGATGTCAAGTGCTGCTGGCTGGGGCATAACGTCACTGTATACAAACATCTCCCAGCTAGCAGGGAGATTGGACAAATACCTTTATATGCTTTTTAAAATGTCTTCCTTATCATACACATAAGCTCTTATCTTCACTTCTTTTTCCTACCTTGGAAATAATTGCACTAGTATCACGTATTACGTACTATAGTTCATTTATGTTTTTCATTTTTTGATATAAAATTGATGATTACAATTTAATTGACTTCTGGTGACCGTGTATCTCCCTGTTGAATGTGCCTCTACTTTCTATGGATTCATTTCATATCACACTCTTCTACAGTTATTAATTTGAGTGTATTCTGGAGTGTTGGGGACCAACTGTTTTCCTTAGTGACCTTATCAACATGAGCAGTCTTAGTAAGTTGTATTGTTGTGAGAAAGTTGCTGAAAAACTGCCCTTCTTTAATTGCAAGTTTTTTATACACCCTCCTCTGATTACTAATTGATGCCAGATGTGCTGCCTGGGTGAGAGAGACGGCAACGCATCACCAAGGAAACTTGCATTGCAAAGGCATAGCTTACTTGAGTGTAGCTTCAAGCTCCTTCATTGTGTTAGTTTTCCATGAAGCCCCTTGCAGCCACCCCCCACAATGGCCAGAGTCTCACTGGTGCCCTAAATTGGTGCTGCTGTCTCATGGTGCTAGTGTAACCCGGTGGTGTCACTAAGTTGCTATGTGCTGCTTGCAGTGGGGTGGTAGGATGGTGCAATGGTGCTCGTCAGGCTTTGTACAGAGAGATGACCCCATTCCCACATAGTACAAGCCACAGTGTCAATCTACATCCGCGGCCTTCTGATAGGAAGACAAAGGGCAGTAGTCGCGGGGCAGGGAGCCATGCAGTCCACTGCAACAGCAGTATGTCTGAAAGAAAGAGGGGTGTAGCCAAAAGTGTACAAACTGTACCTGGGTGCAGTAGTCCTATAATTCCACATCTGGTGCATAGAGTCCATCCTGTGCAAAGAGAATCATCAGTGTTCGCCATGCAGCTCTGGGCTGTTCACCAGCCCAGGCCAGTGCTGTGAGATTAGCCTAGAGGTGCCGATAAAAATTGTTTAGTGAGAGGGATAGCAATGTTGATAGATAGATATAGGAACTTAGGGTTGGTGTGGGTGTGGATCCGAGTTCTTCCTGATCAGTACTTCAGTTTTGTAGGAGTTGAGTTGGAGGCAGATTTCTCTCATCCATTTGGCTATGTAGATCATGGCGTTGCAGAGTTGGTTTTGGCGTTGGAGGGTTCCTCGGTGAGCGAGAGTATCTGTTGAGTGTTGTCTGCATACTAGATTATATTGAGTCCATGGGATCTGACGAAGTCTGTGAGGAAGGCTATGTAGATGTGAACAGGGTGGGGCTGAGGGATGATCCTTGTGGTACACCGCATATGATATCTTTGGGTGCAGAAGTGAAAGGAAGCAGTTGGATGCTCTGTGTTCATACTATAAGGAAGGAGGCGATCCACTTGAGGGCATCTTGATGTATGCCTATGTTGTAGAGTCTGTTGATGAGGGTGTTGTGGGAGATGGTATTAAATGCCGCAGACAGATCGCAGACGATCAGGGCCACAGTTTCTCCACAGTTGAAGCATGTTCTGATGTTGTATGTGGCAGTAATCAGCGTGGTCTCAGTGCTGTGGTTGACCCAGAATCCTGATTATAAGGCATCCTGTAGGTGGTTTTGTTCCAGGAATTCAGAGAGCTGCTTGTTGATGGCTTTCTCGAGCACTTTGGTCGGGTAGGGGAGCAGGGAGATTGGACAATAATTTTTTTAATCTCTGGGATTACTGGTGGTAGTTCTGCTTCTTGGCGCTATTTTTACTTAAACATTTAAAACTGCATATCTCTGATTGTTTTTGAGCTATTTTGGTCTCATTTTATTTGTTACATTTACTCTATTTTTCTAAATTTGTGTGGGATGTTTTCTTGCATTGTGTTTATTACTGTTTGTGTGCTGCATAAATACTTAACACGGTACCTCTAAGTTAAGCCTGACTGCTTTTATGCCAAACTACAGGAGGTTAAACACAGGTTAATTTAGTGATATTTGTGGTTCACCATGATAAAGATTGTGACTGTTGGTTGAGAATGGTTTTCACCCCTCAATCAAAATCCCAATTTCTTACACTGATCATCTGTCACGTAGTTAATTCATAGCAGGAATACAAAGCATCAACTTAATATCACACTTAGAATATAATATTTACTTATTATAATTTTCTATTGAGAAAAAGATTTAAAAGAGCTCTATTAGACATAGGCAAATTAAGGAAATCAAACTAAAACTCAAGACACAGTAGCTTTATTACCCTGGAATTCAGAAGTAATTCCATCACCTGCACCACCACTTCTGGCCTCTCTATGTCTCTGTGCCCCATCAATTGTACAAGCTTTGTCAAGCAGAGAGACACCCCGTTTCACAGGTTACTGGGTCTTGCTTGTGTATCTAGTTGTGGCATAGAGAACCTTGAAGGCTCATGTGTTTCACTGTTCTTATTTCCTTTTTTGCAAAGGTTGCTTAGGGAAATCCAATTACATTTTGCAGCCAAAATTTTACATATTGTGGGACTCATAAGGAGTCATCCCGTACTCCTAACTGTGGCCGCTCCTCTTGCACTCTGGCATGTCATCATTCTGAAGGTTGCCTCAAGGATATAGAGGCCAGTGACTAACTCTTCACAAACTTTTCCAGTCTGCCTCACGCCTGGCATACATATCACCTGGCCCTTCTTGGGTAACTAGGTGACTAAATTGTTGTCGAGCAGTTTTTGGCCAATGATGTCTAAAGTGCTTGTTTTCTTCTTCTACAATGAATTAAATTAATCTAATTACATTTTGGAGCCAAATACCCATTGAACTAGGAACAATTCAGCCTCTTCATTAAAGTTACCAGGTCTCTCCATGTTAACAGGGACAGCATATTTCAGTCTTGTACTTTTTGTTAACTACCTCGTGTATTCTTGGTGCTGTAATCTTGGTTCATTTCAACTGAACCAATACGTCTACAGAGTTGTGAAGCTTTCCAGCTGCATGCACGAGTAATTCACTCATTCCAGGCCCTTTCCCTTCCACTCTTAGATGTGTAATCCTATTGTTCCCATTATAAAACCGAAACTGCAAGTTCAGAGTGAAAAGAAAATCCTGGCCCGGATCAGTTACACTACACATGCATAGACCTTGAAAACTTGAGATCTCTGGGACTAACACAGTTAAAAATAAAGATTTGTAAAAGGAAAGCCAAGGACTGAAACATAATGTCCCTGGTGACTTGGAATCAAATGGTATCCTCACTCAGAACTCTAGACTTGTTCTCTTCTGTTGGAAGTAGAGAGATTCCTGTGACTTGTTTAACCCATACATGCAAACTGTCTCCTCTGATAACCAAGGCAAACGGTGGAACTCTGAAGCTTCCCTGTTCCATGCATGAGAAGGTCCTGAAGTCCAGGCTTATTCGGTTGGATTCTTGGATTTGAAGTATTTTTGAGCCCATTATGCAATTGAGAATATAAATCTCAGAATGCAAAAAATACACCTGGATTAGCTACTCGAGTGTGGACCTGGGAAACTTTAGCGCTCTCGGTCGCCTTGCCCGTTTAACTAGCTGACTAAATATTACTGCTGCACTGCAGGCCTGTACGTTTTACAGTACTGTTAAATTTCATAAGGGGGTGGTGGAGAGTTTTTTTTGGGGGGGGGGGTGGGGGGGGAATACAACCTTAATCAGGAGAATCGGAATTGGTAGGACGCCTTCTCATCCGCGACTTCTCTCCTGGCGCAGGGAGAAAGTCAGTTATGACCTGCTAACCACGACCTCACGAATTGGTTAAGAAAAGAAATAGAACTACATTTCTAAATGCTGCTTCTACCTGCTACAATTCAGATGGAGTACTCTAGAAGCAATTGGACAAAAGCGTGTATAAATCTAAAATAATTGACGAATAAAAAAATCACATCTGTATGTTATTCTTTTAAAATGTAAGAACTCGCACATTTTCCAGCTACTCTCTTTATAATGCATGGGGAAAAAGTTTCAAAAAAGCGATCTCACATCAGCAGTAAGCTGTCCTATTTTCTGTTGCTTGAAAGGGCAATTGTATATTCATGTGTCTGTTATGTCCTAAATTAACACATAGCAAGCCATTCATCACGAGAATTAATTGCATTTTCTCATTTATATTTAAGCTCACCACCAAATTGAATCTATTAGGCACGGCAATGAAGAAGGCTTGTCAGTAATTAAACAATAAATAATGTCCCATCTTTTTAACATTACCGTCAGGCAGGTACTTTGTCTGTGGATCACTGAGGTGACAGCCAGAAACTTGGCTTAGTGGGCTTCTTCCTACACTGGCTTTGACATTTCTTTTAGTCTTAACATTACCACCTTTGAACCCTCTTTAGCAAACCAAGCCAAACACTATTACTTTGTGTTAGCGGACTTAATGCAATAAAAATCAAATATTGCAATCTAGTGCTGAGTCAAGAGCGTCGAATTGGTAAGAAGGACTGCCTCTTGGGGAGTGGGCAAAAGGGGAGCTGCCATTGTTAAAAGAAAGTGGGTGCCTGCTGGGTTTCCTTCCCCTATCTTCACTCAAAAAGGAACAATTCACATTCTTATAGTGCACAATCAATTGCCTGTTGGTACATCAGTCATTATATGACCCGCGGCAATTGAATGATGCTCATTTTCTTGACTGTAGAAGGATCGAAGATTGAGTTTGTCCTGCTAGTGTTCAAACCTGAGTCTGGAAGGGATCCTGGCTATCTCTCTCCTGAGCTGTTGTCCCGTTTCGCCATTTTCCCTCCCTCCTCTCCCTCCATTCACACAACCCTGCTGTATTCTCCCTCTTTCTGCCTCCTGCTGCTCCCTACCTTTTCCTTTCTACTTCTCTCTTTGATAAATTCTGCCTTTCCTCCTCGTTCCTAACTCCCTAGCCCTCTGTCCCTTTTCTTCTTCTCACCTCTCGCTACATCCTTCTCCTTGACTCTCACTCACAATTGCCCTGTTCTCATTGGTCGTTCTCTTTCCTCCTCCTTCTCCCTAATTTTATATATCCATCTGATTCTCTCTGCCTTGCTGTGAGATGCATATCCACTTTTCTCACCGTCACAGTCTAGTAAGGGAGTAGTTGGGGAGAAGGCAGAAGGCAGTCCGAGGGTGGTCAAGAAAGCTGCCTCGTTGACTCTCTTGCCAGTGATCGCAGCATTGCGCTGACTATTTACGACCTGTGTGTAGCTCAGTGTGGGAGTGAGGACAGAGAAGTCCATTCATTGTGCTTCGTCTTCTATGTGTGTCTTCTGCGACGCAATTAGCACACCTGGACACTACACACTAGCCTGAACAATGATGTAGTCCATTTGTAGGACTTCAGATAAGGGCAATGGGAAATGGTTTTGAGAGGACCAACCCAGTGGAAGAGTCAATCTCCTGTGTACTCTGACATGTCACCTGACCATCACTTCCTTTGGATAGATGGGAGATGTGCCCCAAAGGGCGAATTTGTGTGGAAAGATATCAAGGGAACATAAACTCTGCTGTTTCTGGCCAGACATGTGAGCTTCTATTTTGTAAATCAGCCACCCAGTACCTGCTTTATAAACTTGTTCTTCCACCTTTTATTCCAACTCTTGAGCCACCACATTGTCAGCGGCCTCCCATCACCACGTATCTGCAAGAGCCAAACAATTTACACTAACTCTGTCCCATTACCCCCTTATTTGGGTTTCCATTACCGCTGATCTATTCAACCCGATAGTATTACTTTGGCCCAGCCCTCCCCCTTTTCCCCTTACCTCCCAATCCTTACCTCTCCCTTGTGGCACCTATAAGTCACGTCTCTGATCAGTCACACTCCTCCTCTTCCGCATCCTGTTCTAGACATTCAGCCTCATTTTCCTTTTTTTTGTTCTGTATGGGACTTTGCAAGTGTATGGTTTGCTGTGATGTAGCTCTAGGCTGCAGGAGGAAGCAAGTGAAGGGGAGACTGAAAGCAGGAACCAAGCAAATTGGAACACCCGGTCCAAATGTGGAAAAGGAATAGACAGTCAGTGGTCTGAAGAAAAGAGACTGGTATGGGTAGCTTGGTTTGATGAGCAAAAGATACCAAAAGGTTTGCAATAAAGAAACAGTTGACACAATGGAAAGTGGTTGTTGGATGGAGGAAGGATAATGACAAAAAGGACAATGTAGCTTCTCGTAATCAGGAGTTGCAGACAATTAAGGGATGTTGGATAGGGTTTAATATACAGGGAAGCACGGTAGGAGATGCACGAACCAATAAAGACAATTTGAACATGGAGGTCATTGCAACAGAAGAGATGAAGATCCTGTTTACGTGCCAGGACATGTGTAAAAGCCTGCATCAGGTGGTCGTCACTGTCTCTGTGCACAGTTGGACAGGCACTTGCTTTTACCCAGCATAGGCAACCTTAAGACAAGACAATAAACATCAGGGGTTTTGGAGTACTTCACAAAATCATATGCAATCTCCCTCTGCTGGGTGATGGTCTGACAACATCTGCAATGCTCCTGCGGCAATGAGAGACCTGGTGATAGACCAAAAACTCTGCATTGTGTTTATTTAATCACTGATCAGAGGTTTTTTAACTGCATTTCATAAATTACAACTCAATGAAACAGAACAACCATGTTGGTGGTAACACCGGCTTCTCCGGAGTGTCAGTGACACAAAGTATACAATCATTATTTACAGAGAGTATACCATTGGAAGGGCAAGTAAACATATGACCACAGTGTCACATAAAGGTATTAGACAGGTATTAAGTTGGGAATGCCCCCTGCATGATGAATAGGCATGTACTCCGACCTGGAGTGCACGCCTGCTTGTGAAACTGGTATCCTGATTTTCTTTTTGCCCTGGCATTAGACTATTCTAGTGTGTGCATGAACAAATTAAGGGAAGTGTAGAGGGACTGTAGAGCAAGGGCTAACCCTCCTTGAACACAACTTTACACAAACTATAGAGTCCAACTCAATTAGATCAATCTAATAACCCTCCCGTCGACCTAAGGAGAAGAGAATCCTTTTGCTTTAAAGAACTCTCACCCACCAGGGGTATCCCTTGGTAGCATACTTAATCATAGAGTTCGTCCATTGGCTACCAGGTAGGACTTTTTAAAGAGTAATCCTACCCCCACTCACTACCCTATTACTTTTCCAAAAAAGTGCTCCTGTGCACCTCACAGGTTGTAGCAAGCCCTTTTCTGCAACGGAGAGTTCTTTAAAGCAAAACGTTTCTCTTCTTCTTAGGTCGACGGGAGAGTTCTTGGATTGATAAAATTGAGTTGGGCACTTAGTTTGTGTAATATCCTACTGTGTGCACAAAAGCTGAGGTCTTTCCTTGATAATGCAAGGTTAAGGACGGGTCATGTGTCCTGGAGGGGTACACCAAGTATGTACTCATATTAGGCAGTGGCCTCCTGTCTGTGCCCTGGGTGCATCATGAAATATGATAGTGGCAGTCTATTGTGTTTTGTGAATTTGCAGAGGGACCAGACCTTGTCTCTGGACCAGTGATAGTGCGGTTTTCTGACCCCTTTTATGTAAAAACCTGCTGTTATGTGAAACTCAGAAACTTATGATGACATACCTTGTGCATGTTGAATTTGTTTCTGTATGTACATAGCACATGCATTATGGTAGGTCTCTGTGTAGTGGGGACCAGTAGCATCCACACCCCTGGTTCCACATGGCACAAGCTGGAGGACAAGGAAAGTTTCCTCAGACAATGGAAGTGTATTGCCTGCATTCTAGTGGCTGGAGGATGGAGACCCAGGCACTGAAATGAGAACATGGGGACTTGACTACCTTTAGAAATTCCATTAGGTTCTTGTTTGCAAAGGCTACTGATTAGATATTCCAGAGCACTGCCATTAAGTAGATGGTAAAGGTGAGGGGTGGGACTACAGTTTCTATGTGTAGATACTGCTCTTTTATCTGCATCCGATTCACTGCTTCAGGAAGGCGATGACATCCAGGTACAAAGGACTCATACTTCATCGTTCCCTTATTTTGGAAATTCCTGCTTGGAGCAAGTCCTATTTCTACCACATTTAAGTGTCATCACTTGGAACAAAGACTTTATCTAGAGAGCAACCAGAATATGATATTTGAACCAAAACCAACTCAAACTAATTATGAAAAATTAGACAGCGGGACCACATCCTCGTGTGGAAGATGTGGATTAAGGTGGCTGTAAGCCCCCCACAGTGCACCAATCGCATGTTCTTTCTACTCCGCACTGCTGACTGCTGTATGACCAAGGCGAATGTCTGCATGACAGTCTCCCAGAGGTAAGGCAACATCAGCAGGAGTTTGCTTTTTCTGTTGCAAGAACCTAGGGTTTGCCTGGAGCCTGGAAACCTGTCTGCCTGCTGAGAGAGGGAATGAGTGTGCCTGTCCCTGCTGGAGGAGAGACTGTCCAAGAGGAAAATCCAAGCACAAAAGAGAGATTTGTGGCAATTTGTTTATTTTTGCGTGCTATTGTTCATTACATGAAAGAGAGAATCCCTCTGCATGTTACTTCTCTTTCTGAGCTAGAGCCTTTTTAATCCTGTTTATATCATCCTTTAATCCTGTTATACCATACTGATTCTAATACGTTTCGGAAAGAAGCTATTAACTCTCTTTGGCATGTTTAATTTCACACTAAAGATTATACATGTTTTCTTCATTTTTCAACCATATTATCTCTTTCATATGAATGAAGAAAAAACAAGGATTTAAGCATTTTGAGGGTTGGGTAATGGTTTGACCATGTATTATAAGACAAAATACTTCTGGCAAATGTTAAAAGGATATTGCAAGTCATCTGCGAATCCTATGATCTTATGAAGTAACTTCGCCTTCAACCCTGTTCCTCTAGTTAATGGAATGGTTTGCTGAATTTTAATATCCTAATAATTGATAACAGGTGGAAATTCATTCCATATATCATAATATCTACATAATAATGCTGTCCTAGTGAAAACATAAACAAGCATTGGCATAGCCAATAGGTCTCGCCTTAAATAAATGAAAAAAAAACATGATAATCCACACAGAAGCACCAAACACCTTTTGTGAGACAGTGGCAAAAGGCTAGAGATCTGGCGGTGCACGCGGTTCAGGGGGGTGGGTTGCTGGTGTGCTCGTGGTCACCTAGTGGCAGATGTAGGTTCCCAGCACTGCCTGAGTCAGGAGTAAGCCACATCAAGTCATCAAAGCTCAAAGCATCTGCTCTTCTCCCTTAGCATCTCCCTCTGCGTTTCCATCAACGCCATTCAAATCAAATACTAGTTTACGTACTCAGCGTTCCGTGCTGCACGGTATAGTCACACGCATTACCAAACAAATTCTGCCCTGCGTGTGAGCACTGTACCACTTAGGAAGTAGGTAATGCCAGCTGTATCCATCTAGTAGGGATGAAAGGCTGAGTCGGCTCATCTACGGGTTCATGGATTACGGTCCTGCTGCTGCCTCCTGCCTCCACGCTCCCTCCTAGTGAGTAGCACCTATGGCAGTTATCCTGTTTTGTCTGTTCGCCTCCGCCCCTCCCTTCCTCCCCACACCCTCCAGTCGGCAGGAGCTCCGTCTGTCCCGGTCAATTGCCATCTTGCCACTAATTGGGCCCTGGACCTGCTTGGGACAAAGTTCACTGTCCAGGGGAGGGTGACAAGGATATGTTAAACTAACCTGAGGGTAGAAGGGGCGTGCGTGTGGGTGTTCTGAGTAAGGGGAAGCAAGCACTTAAGAGCATCACACATACAAAGGGAAACTTTAAGCGAGCCCTGACAGTCATTGCCTCTGGAAAACAACCGTCTGGGCAGCCGCCGCTGGTAAACATATTTTCTAGGCCTCCTTGTGAGGAGCAGGCTGTTGAATCGGACGCCTCAAGGAGAAAGCGCCCAGAGGCAATTCTATTAGAATATCTTGTATTGGTCAATGGCTAATGCCAGTTCAGCAGCAGAGAAGGCTGGTGTTCCAAATACAAAACAGAGCTTTATGCAGTTTTAAATTCTGGACGACATCCGGGTTGTTCGCACAGGGGGGAGAAAGTTGCGAAGTATAGTGGGAGCGAAGGAACTTGGAAGGGGGGCTGAGGGAAATTGGGAAGCTAAAAGGCGGAGAATGAACAAATTGATGTAAGGAGACTAGGAATGTATAAGAAGGAAGTGGAGGTGGGGGAAAGAAAGCGAGAGGCAGCAGAGGGATGGCTGTTTGAGGAGGAGAAAGAGGGACAGAAGCGACGATATAATGATACCACGGGAGGAGAACAATGGTAGAGGGTGTGAAGTAAGGAAGTGTCATGTGACACGGATGGCCTGTAAGGCGCTGGGGTTGAGGAAGTGGAGAACAACAGAAGTGTCCTGTGACACGGCATGCAGAGCGAACCTTGTGGGAGGGAGCAGCAGTGCAGGGGCCATCTGTTTGTAATTAACATGCCTGCGCAGCTACTCGCTCCCGCAAGGTGGATGCCGCCACAAGCACGAGTGCGAGTGCTTGAAAAGTCAAGAACGATTCCTAAAGACCCTCTCCTAGAGTACCACATGCGCGCTGCCAAGACGAGACCTAAAAAGGAATGGCTGAGATACTTACAACAACCACCCTTTTCCACCCTGCCTCATTTGTGTCTCATCTTTTATGCTGATATGTTCCTCGCCCACCGTCCACTAGCAGCAGTGGCACAACCCTCAGATAGAATTTATGGCACTAAGGCCCAGATGTAGGTAAATACTATTTACCTATTCTTAAATACCGAATCATCCCAATTCGGTATTTAAGAATAGGTAAATAGTATGTAGGCAATTTTTCAGTAAATTTTATCGAAACCGTAAAATTTGGTATTTACCTAATCGGTATTTACCGATTCGGTAATTGCCATTCATTCATATGGGCCTGGAGGCCCATAGGAATGAATGTCAATTACCGAATCGGTAAATACCGATTCGGTAAAAGGGGGAAAACATTGAAGGGTGGCAGGGTGTCACTTTGACACCCTGTTGCACCCCTCAATTGTGTATGGGTGCACATGTTGCAGACATTCATGCCCTAAGGGCATGTATGTGTGCAACATGGCACTGTTGGAAAAGCATAACAATTGCTTTTTCAAAGGTTTTCATTATTTACCACCAACTTGTAGTTGGTGGTAATTCCTTAACTGAATCCTTAACTGAGGAATGCACTAACTTGAGTGCTCCCTACATCCTGGATTCGGTAATTTACCAAATAGGTATGTTAAGAATTCGGTATTTTACCGAATCCTTAAATTACCGATTCGGTAAAATACTGAATCCTACAAAAATGCTACCTACATCTAAAAAGCCCAATACCTGTCGGTAATGGCCGAAATTCTGTATTTTCGGCCGTTACTGACCGGTATTGGGCGACCTACATCTGGCCCCAAGTCCTGCTGCTCATAGTTTAGTTAACAAAAAATATGGTGAATGCTCTCACTGGTTGTGGTGCTGCCAGTTCACTCTTTAGAAAATAAACTTTTTCAGAGTTGCCACATAATTAATTAAGCCTTACCCCGATTTGCATATCAGCCTTGATGTGCAGAGTTAGTCACTAAAAAAATCTTGTGGTCCTTATATTTTTCTCTTCTGTCTCAATGCATTTTCTTTCATTTGTGACATCTTGTAATTGGCCTGCTGGCTTCTTGCATTCCATCTTTAATTGCACCCAGTGACTGCAATGCATGGACTGCATCAATTCTGAACAACTTCGCAGTACTGGTTATAGTATTGTTTTTCCACTACACGACTTTTGGCATGCAAATTGCAAGCTTTTTACTGGTACGATGGTGAGGAAGGGGCTGCTGTTTTATATACAACCCCTGTACTCTCAGGGGGATATTCTCAAGAACGTGCGATAATCATCGCCCAAATCGGTTAGCGCAATCTTTCATATGCTGTCTATGGCGGAAAAATAACTCTGTGTTAACATCCTTTTCACAACACGGTGGTAACATGCGATAGTATCCCGATAACGCATCAAATGCCCGCGATAAAAGTCCCTGGATGGCGACAAAAATCTAAACCTCAACGTGAAAAAACTTGCAATGGGCACAACTGCGATAAAAAATCCAGCAAGAAGCATCACCAGCCTGCAAATCCCACAAGTCAGGCGGCCAAAATCACTATAAAAGCGGCAACCAAAAACACAAACAAGACCCAAACAACTGCGAAGCACCATGGAGGTAGCCGGAGCAAGTACAGAGGACAACCAGAACACCATAAGCCCCATGGAGGACCATCCTGGGACCATCATTGGGGAGATGGTGGCAGGAGTTGGGGGACCGGACACTGCACAACATGACCTGAGCAACAGGGTGCATAACGACCAGGGACTGGGAGGACGGGAGAGATGGGCACAATGGCACACATGCACAAGTAAATAGAGCACATCTGCGGACAAACCATGCCCAAGAGTCTGAACTTCGACCAAGAGCCCAATTTATGCAAGTCTGCAACATCTCACCACTGTATAAACACAGAGGTGAAAGGCACACCACCTGAAAGCAATAAGGGCCAGCCAAATCAGAGCCGAAGGGGCAACTCACCCACAATGCAGCACACACACATAAGATGCAGAGCACCCAAACATTGACAACAATGTGGTACAAACAGCAACTCTTTCACAACAGAACAGAGGACACAACTGCTGTCTCTTGTGTGTAGAAAATGGCCATTCGCATTTGGCATAGCAGGAAACTGTGAGTTGACAATGTACAAGTACAACCTCACATCCCTGATGGTGTAGAAATGTTGTGTCCCGCTTCAAATAGGCGTCTCCCCATAAACAGTCACAATCTACATTGCCTTGCAATCTGACAGTAAACTTGTACAATGCATGAACATACATGTGAACATAATGTCAATCTGCATTTCCCTTTCACATTGCAGAGGGAGAATCAACACCTCCTGCAGAGGAGACCCAACACAGCACTGAGGATGAAGAGAACCTCCCCAACATCTACACCTATGCACTCCAACAGCTCAGGGACAGCTCCGGCACTCCACATCAAGGAGCAGGGCAGCCCAGCTGAATCCATGAGACCACACCCCCTTCACAGACCACACAGCAGGAAGCACCCACTACCACGGCTGTCTCCCAGGACCCCCATGACCAACACATAGCATTCCAACGCCGTGTGTTAAGGTGCCAGGAGGAGATGTCTGACCAGCTGCGGGTAGGGTTCGACCTCATGGCGGGCCAAACTAGATTCCATGAATAGGTTTCTAAGATCCATCAGGGACTACTCACAGTCCCTAACTGACACCCACTGCCTGATTCTTGCTCTACAACTCGCCATGGCTGACATCGCTGGAGTCATGACTGAGCCAAGAACAACTGTCTAGCAGAGTGGCCCCAGCGATGTCAGCAAGGAGTTGCGTCACATGCGAATGATCATGGAGAACATGGAGCGGATGCAGGCCAAAAGAATGTTTGTCACGGCTGCACACCAGCGAGATGTAGCTGTGATATTTCATGCCCTGTAGATCCTCGTCATGTCATTGCCACCACAATGGCCTGGCGTGGATGGATGGATGCTGGTGCTACTACTACATTCACATCTCCTCCCCCTGAAGTGTCAGTGCCAAACAGTGTGTCAGACATTCCACCTCCGGCACCTGATGTGTCACTGCCACACAGTGATGCAGACAAAACACCACCACCCACATGTGAGGCACCTGACACATCAGAGGACGAAGATGACGATGTATCTGGCTTTGTGGTAAGAATGAAGTGGTAGCATTCATCTCCGCCATATGGCCGGGTTCAGCTTGGTTCTGCCCTCTGTATCATGCCCTGGAATAACACCTCCCACTGTCCCCCTATACACTGAGAGACACTCACCTTGGACCTCGACATGGACTGACATATTTGGTTTGGTTACCAATGACAGAGCACTCACTCTGCGGACTGTAGTCTTCCACTCCCTATGAACTTGTCAATCCCGAAAACCTCTGGCTGACCAACCATTGTCCAACAATGTAAAGTGGGGTTTGTATGGCCCTGTACTGGTCCAGCTTTAACACTCCACTGAATGTGAATAAAAAACATTCCAATTCACACAGATGTGTCATGGCAATGATCAATCAAGAATGAAAGTATGGATGTATGTAGGGACAGTGATTCCACAAAAAGGTACTCCCTGGGAAATGCTATCAATGCGCATGTATGGCCGTGACCCAGATAGGTATTGAGACACACATTGTCATTCAAATCAACTCTCACAGTTGAATACAAGTGAAGGTGCATAGACTTTATTTGCATATGCGTGTCAGTTCCGGCAAGATAAGTGCCACAACCTTTCACAGCTGTGTGTTAAGCCGCGTTGTTGCCCGCTCATGTATTTGGAGTCCAGGCGAATGCAGCCATGTTCACTGTTGTCGTGGGATATGTGACCATATCTCCAAGATGCAACAAGGTGTCGGGACATGTGCAATGTGTTCCAATCTGTTGTGGCTGCAGGTACGTAGTTACTCGTCCATGAAAGCGATTGCAGCTTCGTAATATTTCCAACATGAGGTCGCTGTCGACTTTATCAAACAGGACAGCGTGTCCATCTATTAGCAGGTCCGGACAGATGTGCTACGTCCACCCCCTTTAACCAATTTGCACTACAGCCCAATAGGGGAGCTGTTCAATGTGGTCACTGCACATGAGGATTTGTGCAATCTCCCAGGTCCAGCTGCCAGCATGTATGCCAAGTATCAAGGCATCCCATAAAAGGGTATCACAGTGACACTCCTAGTCGTGGGCCAACAAGGGGCGCACACACATGCCAAAATCCAGTTCAGCTACCATCCTGTTGGATAGGCAGACATCCATTCACCACTCGAATATGCACGATCGACAATGCAACACAGGCTGAACGCAGTTGACGTTGGCAAGGCGGAAGCTTAGCCGGTAACTGATCTTCATCACTGCCAATGGCAGTGCCCCCAGTAAATGCAGCATATCTACACGGTACAGTTCCACGTGACAGGGGTTGTGCATGTGTCCGGGATGTTCTGCCATTGCGTCAGTGGCTTTGGTTGAAGTGACACTGTTCTGACCAGCGCCAGATCTGTGTATGAAATACCACAGCTCGGATCAATAAGTTGTTTTAGTGTGCAACGGTTGAACACCTGGGATGGTGTGGGATTAAGTGTGAAGGCCATTCCATGCAAGATAACTTCAAGCAAGAACTTCTGTCTGTGGAGTGTTAATACGTTGTTCTTTCATTGGGCTGTGCGTAGTGTGAGAGTCGTCATCAGCTGCTATGGTATCTGTCAGGGGTGCCCGGCACATGCAATTCCGAGGTCGGACGTACAGATGTGCTCACGCCTGATAGTTCAAATAAAGGAGCTTTCATCCCTCATGTTAGTTTGTCCTCTGCTTACATTCAGGAAATGTAATGTGGCTTGTTCGGGGGGGTTGGGATGTGTGTGACTTTGGGATTCATGTTTGACGTGTCTTGAAATTGGCATATGAGCGGCATCACTGTGTGTTACGTTGCTTCACAGCTGCTCCTCCCTCCCCTGAACCCATTTCCTTATGTGCGCTGCACAATTGCATCACTTGCACTCCCACGGCACAGTATTGTCATGCCTGTTTGCGCATGTCACAGGCCTGACAACGACGCTGTGATGTTGGCCTGGCTGAACTGGTACTGCTAATGTGGCTAGGCATTTGGTTTATGCTGCGGCAATACAGATACACACTTAGCATGTATGATCCTGGACCCCGAGCGGTCTTGCGCTCCTTGATCACTCTATTCGTGCGAGCCCACCCTCCGGGTGCATACAACATTGCAACATTGTCACTTACAGAGGGGACGACTTAGCTACATGGCCAAGCTCTTACCCACTGCCTGAGGTGACATGGTTGCGTCTGCTGTGCACAGCACAATGCAATGTGGACAGAGGATATGGTCCATAGACTAGACTGCTGACTTTGGTGCTGGAAACCAAGGTGCGAGCCTCTGCGTTGCGTTCACATCCTGTGATTCTGGGCAAATCACTTAATCTCCCTGTGCCTACCCAAAAAAAAAAAATGAATGTGTTCTGGTGTAACGTAACCGGTGCTCATGTAAAGCGCTCCAATACCTTTGGGTCGAGTTTGCGCTATATAAATCTGCAACAAAAAAAAATATGGTAGGTCCTGGGGTCATCATTCACTGGGAGCAATGTCTTTTGCCTGCGTTACCTGCAATCGCGACTCGATCTGAATTGCGAGCCCTGCTGACCGCAGTGTAGGTCGAAGGCAGTAGTCAGCACAGACATAACTCGGCAATGCTGTGCCGCTGGGTCCGCTGGGGGCCTGTGTCAAGGAGGCCGACGGTCATGGCGGCAGCCCCGTGGCAGGGTGAAGGGCGCTGCCCTGGCAAATGCGTTGGCCATCCCGGAAGTGAACCACGCCCAGAGCCCCGGCCTATATATTTACACTCCTACGCTGGACTGGCGTATGCCGAACAAGCCCACTCCGCTTATGCTTACAGGGGGGGATGACACAGCTACATGATCGGGGTCTTCTCCACTGCCTGAGGTAACATGGCTGCGTCCACTGTCCACAACACTACAAACACCGGCAGTATATGTCCACATGGACAGGTCAGTGCTCTGCATACTGAGGTCTGTCCAGCACATCACCGCCACACTTGGCATTGTATGCATTCATATTCATGGGTGACTTGCCTCCTTCACACATACTTGGTTCCCACCTCTCCCCACATTCTGCGATTGTGTGGCTGAGGGGCCATGCCTTTTTTAGGAACGTCCGCTGTCCTGTTCTGCGCTGCCTTGGTGGTAGTCGGGGGGAGGATGGTCCGGGGGGGAGGCATGTGGGTGGTGGGTGTTGTGGCCCTCTTGGGTCTCCGAGCTGCATGATCAGTGTCTCCAAGACGTGCTGGTCTTCAGATGTGGCTCTGGGCTGGGCTCCCTTTCATACTGCAGGTAGTCATCCTGCTTTACACCAGTAAAAGGCAGGTGTTAAATCCCTGCTGCTAACGTGCCTTATCGCCTGTTTTTGGATTGTATCGCAGATCTGGCTGGTTGTTGACAAAATCGCGAAGTGGTGTTTTCGTGTGTTTTTGCACGGGAATGGCTACTCTGCATATCATTAGCATTAGTTGTCGCTCTCATCCGTGGCGATGTTTTTTGCGGAAGCTCTCACTTGAAAACTGCTGATCGTTTGCACCAGCTTGAGAATGGGACGCTAATTCTTTCGCCACTTTTGCTGCGCTAAAGTGTCGAAAACTTGGCGATAAGTCCTTGAGAATATGCCCCTCAGTGCAGTAAGTTTGACTTATTTCCATCTCAATTGCCAAAACGTTCCACTCAAGTAAGCACGTGTTGCTAACAGCTGCGGTCATCTGCCGCCCATAAGCTT
This sequence comes from Lissotriton helveticus, assembly GCF_964261635.1. Taxonomy (NCBI): domain Eukaryota; kingdom Metazoa; phylum Chordata; class Amphibia; order Caudata; family Salamandridae; genus Lissotriton; species Lissotriton helveticus. The sequence continues at coordinate 1,208,422,631 of NC_136057.1, forward strand.
GAATCCTGTATGGATAACCCAGTCTCCCTTCCTTCTGGATCAGTAGGTTGGAAACCATTAAACTTTGTAATAACAGCATCTGTTATATTGCAGTGCATTGACGCGGAACAAGGGTAGTAAAGTACTATATTAAAACAGGTTACAGTTATAGTAGTTCGTTTTAAAGCACGTTGTTGGAGATGAATTCCTACTAGTTTATTTTGTACCGATAACCTACAGACACAAAAGTGTCAGGACACAGATCCGTTTAAACAAATCAGAGTGGAAAGCGCCAGCTGGTTTGAGAGGCTGCCGGAGCAGCGCTCTTCAGAAGCTCGGATCAGCTATTTCTGGTGCGCTCGGAAACAAGCCTTCTCCTGTACGTCAACTAGGGAAATACAACCTCCGAGCTACAGGGGCGTGCACTAATGAGGTTAATGAATGGCTGGCCCCACGCGCAACAGATGGTCCTAGCCGAGCACGAATCTGAGAGAGCGCAAACTGACTTAAATGTATGAGTACATCACACTTACCTGTAGTAAGCACAAATCATGAAGAGAAATGCCATGAGTGCTAATAGTATCTGCAATTATATTCTGAATGTATAGCTAATGTAGAGATTTAAGTAGAAGTGGAACTAATACAGAAATGTGTGACATTATATGACTTTATTAGACGTGTTTATTTTTGAATCCATGTCGTGAAGCTGCTAAAACATAAGATGGTATGTGGTTAAAAGCAGAACGTGGTAGGCCTCAGAGCCAGAGCTGGAGGGAAAGGGAAGATGGTTCTTTTCACGACACAGATTATATTAAGGTTTTTGGTCATTGCATTTAATAGACCATGATTTATAGAAATGTTTACTTAATAATAGAATAAGAGTATTAACATGCTTTAATTAAATGAAGAAGTTGAATATTATAATCATAATGAGAAATATTGTAGGCCTGAAATGTTTTAGCATTGATTTACACGTACATGTCTGGGCTGAGAAATGTTGCAAGCCTTTTTCTTTTTAGAAGTATATGAGAGTTGGGTTCTTGGCTACAGATATCTGTCTGCAACAGGAAAGGGGGGATCCAATTATAAATGAATGAATAGAGGTCTGTTCAGTAGACGGCCCAGACATGGAGGAGGGTTTTGGAATGTTTAAGGGGTATCAGCGGGCCGGAGAAGAGCCTGAGAAGCAAGGTCAACTCTAACGCATGAGGCCCAAGACAAAGCATCATGGAAAAAGCCAGAAGTTGCACCACGTGAGGGGCGTTCCGCAAGGGGCGTCTCAAATGTTGTTGACTGTTTTGTATTAGGGACAGCACCCCTGGGTGGAGTTAGAGCAGATACCTGAGGACCCTTTAGAGAGCGGATGGGTAGGCAGTGAGGGGTCATGACTGGAGAACTTTAGGTTTTCACCAAGAGACTTAGAGTGAGTGACTTCCCTTGGGGGTCATTCACTGCTGACACCTTTGTTAGGTTGGGATTTGGTTAAGTAGGGATACCATCTAGAACAGGGTAGGGACGCCTAACCTGTGTTTGTTTTCCTCCAACCTAAATGAAGGAGAGATATGCGTCTATGCTGATAGCTTTACTATTCTTAGAACTTGTGTTAGTGATTTCTGTTGCTCGTCTGAGGGCTTTTCGAGAGCACATGTATGTAATTGGACCTGTGTATCTCGTGAATCTCATTCTGAGATGCCTGTATTTGCAGCTCATTATATCTTTACAATAAACTTTTGAAAACTAGAAGTTGTCCGTGATCTTTGGGAGTAGAGTCCTTTCTTGGGTGAACTAGCTTGGAAATAGGTGCACTTTCTTTCCTTACAGACAGGCAACAAAGGTTCAGTCGACCAGATCGAGGTTTGGATCAATAGATATAAGGTATCGATCAAAATCTCGCCCTTTCAGTTGGTAGCTATAGAGGATGGTTGCCTTCTTGAGGACGGTGACCTAGGCCAGGTTAGCTTACCCCAAGGCCCCTAGAGATCGATGATCGGAAGAACAGCCCGCTGGAGAAGATCCGGATGACGTGAGACAGAAAAAGCAGCAGTATCGGTCGAGAGTGAGTATAAAGGGTTATGCGTGTTAGATTGCGGTGTTTTGTATTGTATCTATGTTGTAATGTCTGGCGGAGTTGAATGCCTGTAGAGTGACTGTGGAACAGGTTGTGAGCGCGCGCAACCGGTGGAAATCTTAAGTTCAAGGAGAGCTTAAGTGGTTCGGGTGTATCGGACACCCAGAGTAATTGTCAACTAGAGTGAAGGGGGTCATGAGGTACCATTGATCACCCGAGAGACCGAGATAGGGGGAACGTAAGAGTGAGTGCGTGAGTAACGGACGCTGGTCGGAAGTTACTGTGTGTGTAAGCAACCTATCAGAGAGACGATAGACATCTCGTCAGTTGTGTTGACAATTACAGATAGACTGTGGACGTACAGTCGAGAGAAGTGACCGCTTGGTCGGAAGTAGTCATTTTTCGGTGTATGAATGGGACGCATGCATAACCGGGAGACGAGTTGAGAAAGGAGGGGTGCTGCTGCGAAGCGGAGAAAAGTGACGTCAGGTGGTGTCGCGCAGTGATTGGCCGACAGGAGAAAGACCGCGCTGTGATAGGCCAAGCTAGCAAAGCCGCGACAGGATTGGTGGATTGTCATCAGGAAGTAAACAGAGTAGCGAGGCTGGATTTTGTGCGCATAATTATGAAGTGTTTTAAGTGGCTGAAAGCGGTGTTTAAGAAAGAGAAGCGGGGATCGTATGAAGGGGAAGAAGCCCCGCCGGAGGGTACGCCAGCACGTTACATGGCAGTAAATGTTGGGTTGCATACGATCCTTTGGATATCAGAGTGGAGTAAGATTACTGAAGGAAATGAGGAACTGACGTTCCCGAAGTACGGGACGTTCAGATTAGAGGTGTTGCATCGATTAAAATCAGTCATGACCTCAATGAGACCCTTGCCTAGACCAACCCAGTTTGAAGCTCTTGATGCGTGGCTTAGGGCAGCGCATGAAAAGAATATGAACAGACGACAAGAAAGGGTGAAACGATCGGTAAGGGCAGTACAGGATGCCAGGTGGGATGCGGATGCTAAAAGATGGAGAGTGCATAACATGGAAGTAAATAAACTGTACCCAGTGTTAGAGGCGCCAGTAAATAAAAGCCCCCTAGAAGAAGATGAGGAGAGCGAAACAGAGGATAGCCTGATAAACAGATTATTGACAGACAGGCCACCCCCGTATAATAGAGCAGGGGGAGAGGTCGAGAAGAGTGAAGGAGAAAAGGGGGGCAATGCAGGAGAGCACAGACCGCTTCCCAGTTCAGAGTGGGATCCAGAGCCAAAGAAAGAGCTGTCCCAGCCTAGTCATGTGCAACAGGTAGTCGGTAGGTTTGTGGTACAAAGAGCGCCGGAAACGGAAAGCGCCACATCCTACCCATTACCAGATGCACTACAGGTACCGGTTACCATAGGTCCTATAATATCGATATATGACCAAGAGAGAGCAAGAGGGGAAGAACGGAAACGGAAAGACAGAGAAAGAGCAGAGGAGGCAAGGAGGAACGATACCACTAATTCCCCAAGTCAGATGCCGATACCCAGAGAGTGGAGTACACCGATGCACACAGCAGGGGACCCAGGAGGAGATCCTGGGGGCCCTAGATGGCCAATGGATCTGAGGGGATCTGGACGAAAATCCTTTCAAGAGCTAAATGAGTACATGAAGCAGTGGGATGAGGCAGTGAAGGCTCAAAAGAGCATCAATGCTGCAGAAGCAGAAAGGGAAAGTCAGGACAGCAGAGCACGGACTCACTGCGGGGCTGGGGAGAGTAGCCCGGAGTGGGACTGTAGAGGGAGTAGGGGAGTCACCCATTGGGCCCGGGGAGGAGATAGAACAGACCTGGAAAACGGGGGCCCCGGGAGTGAAGGGGTGGCGCGCCCAATACTCAGCAAAGGGGAGAGGAGAGCACAGGAGTACAGAAACAGCTTTAAATGTCCACACTGTGTGCCCGGCACCAGAGAACTGAATGGGAGTTGTGAGAGGTCGCACCATAGACCCTGTGATGATGGAAATGAGCGCAGTCCAGGGAATATGGGGAACCAGGAAGGATCGTATCGGATACTGAGCGATACGAGGCAAAGGGAGTGTAGCGACCAGAGGGAAAATAACAGAGAGATGTGCGGTGAGAGGAGAGAAGAAGATGAGAGTGGGCAGAGCAAGAGTAGGGGTAACAGGCCCGTGTTCCATCACCTTCCAAGATCAGATGGCCGAGCATGGGACCTAGAGAGATGGGAGCAAGGGAGGCCACCCATTAACTCTCCCGAGCCCAAACGTAGAGCTCGAAGTTGGGATGGGAGGGAGACCAGTGAGCCCCCTTCGAAAGACATATTGCGAGCTGAGATAAAAGCCAAGAGACTCGATGTCTCCAGTTTAAGGTCAGACCTGGATGACATGGTAGATGGTACCCTGCCTTTAGAAAGAATGGAAATGTATGAACAGGATGAAATACTGTATATGGCAAAAGACATTACTCGAAAAGCGAGAGCAGTCCATGAGAAGTTAGTCGAACTAGCAGGCAAATATATGGTGGACTTGTCAAGAACCAAAGCATTACAGGGTAACCACAGGCTACATTACTCAGATCGAGACCTAGATGAGAGGAGAACGATTGGGCTGAAAACACACATAAGGGAACTGATTACTGGAATAAGGACATGGAGGGCACTAGATAAGTGGGAAGAGAGGTGGTCCAAGAAAGGGACCGGCAGGAGAAGCACGCTTGGTATGACACCAGGACAGCAGGGAATAGAAGCATACCCTTTGCGTGAAGTGGCAAATGGGAACTATGTACATGTCCCTTGGAGTAGGGGAGATTTAGCTGCTTTTACCACCTCTTTCCCCAAATTACGTGAGAGCCCAGTGGAGTGGTACAAGCAAGTGGAGAGATTTGTAAAGATCTCAAAGGTCCTTTGGATAGATCTGAACACGCTGTTTGACATTGTAGTACCAGGCGATCTGTGGACAGCATGCAAGGTTAGCGCTGAGTGGCCCACAACGGAGCCAGAGAGAGATGCCAAGACCAATGGGCCGTCCGAGACTGTGATGGCAAAATACGAGAGAGTGATGACTTGGCTGAAAGAGAAAGTGCCAATGCAAGACATAGATTGGGTCAGAATAGACCGAACAAGACAGGAACCCAAAGAGACAGTTCACGAATATTACGAGAGATTGCTGAAGGCGTTTAAACAGTATAGCGGCTTGGATGTAATGGATCCAAAAGACATAGGGCAATTTGTGTCCAAGTTCGTCCTGGGACTGAGACCGGATATTAGTTTAATGATTCAGCAACACTCGATTTGTTGGCAAACTAAACCCCTAGACGAAATACTGAGATATGCCAGGTACTGCTGTGATGAGATAGATTCCAAGGCTAAGAAACTAAAGGAAAAGTTGATGGTGGTACAGATGCAGGCAGCAGGGAAGGGGGGACAACAGCAACAGCAGCAAGGAACAGGTACAGGAGGAAAGAAGCAGTACAGTCAGAACAAGGGCAATGAGGAGAGTTCCACCTTTAGACCCAGAATAGACATAGCTGCCTTGAAGAAAACGACTAGGTGCCACCAGTGCAACGAGGTGGGGCATTGGAAACGCGAGTGCCCTTACAATGTAGAGATAGGAGAACAAGAGATAGAGGAGGAGGAGGTCCAGAGCGCGCCTACAAGAGGGGTAACGCCATACCAAGGAAAGGTGCTCAAAGGGGGGGGGGCTCCTCCCCGAGCCCAGTTCCCGCAACCTCCTCGAGTAGGGAGTATGGGTAAGACCTATAGACAAATGCCCCTGTTTGTGGAAGGGGAAGAGTGCTATTATGTGGACCCATTAACCGGACAGAGAGTGGAAAGAGAAGACTGCACCCTCGGGGCAGCCTTGGAGGTAGATCAGAGGGGACCCTATGTGGAAGCAGAAGTAGCAGGGTGCCCTACGACATTTCTGGTGGACACAGGAGCCACTAGATCCACGATCAGATCAGCTGCAGTTCCAGACCTGCCCATGTCTGGAGAGACCATACAGGTGGTAGGGGTCGCAAACAGGAGAATAACCAGCCAATTGACAGAACCGGTGCAGGTGAAAATAGGGAAGTACAGTGATGAGCACCAGTTTGTGGTTTGCGATTCAAGTCCTGTGTGTCTGCTAGGAAGAGACCTGTTATGTAAATTGAATTGTACTATATACTGTACACCTCAGGGAGTGGAGGTATTGACCAATGATGATGATGCGGATTTCAAAGTTGCAAACTCTAGAATATGCGTGGAACTGTACCCTACTTTAACAGTAGAGGAGCTCCCCTGGGACTTGAGAGAGACAGTGGCATCAGAAGTATGGGATTTCACTGGGGAAGAGATTGGATTGGTCAAAGGGGTGGACCCAGTGAAAATTGTAGTGAAACCGCATGCTGAGTTCCCAAGAACACCCCAATATAAATTGACTCCAGAAACGATTGCAGGCATAAAACCCGTGATCGAGTCCATGATTAAACAGGGAATACTGAAAGAAATCGTGGGTAGTCCATGCAACTCCCCGATTATGGGTCTGCAGAAACCAAATGGGAAATTTCGGATAGTACAGGACCTTCGAAAGATTAATAACATAGTTGTTTCGTGTTGTCCAGTGGTACCGAATCCATCAGTGATACTGTTTCAGATTCCATTCCAAGCTGAGTGGTTCACTGTGATCGATCTTTGTCAGGCTTTCTTTTCGATCCCTCTGGACGAAGAAAGCCATTTTCTTTTCGCATTTAAGCTGGAAAATCGCGTCCTAACATGGTGTCGTATCCCTCAGGGGTATACAGAGAGCCCATCGATCTTTAATCAGCTTTTGAAGAAAAATCTTGAAAGTCTAGTGCTGCCCCAGAAGTCAGTTCTGGTCCAGTACATAGACGACCTCCTTGTGGCGTCAGAAACAGAAGAAGCTTGCAGGGAAGACTCCATTGCTTTGTTAAATCACCTAGCTGCCAATGGGCACAAGGTGTCCCCGGGAAAATTGCAGTACTGCCTGACAGAAGTGCAGTACTTGGGACACAGAATTGAGAAAGGCAAACGAAAGGTGTCACCAGACAGGATAGAGGCGATCATGAAAATGAATGCGCCTAAGACACAGAGAGAGGTCAGGATGTTCCTAGGGATGGTGGGTTATTGCCGACAGTGGATCGTGAACTTTTCACTGAAAGCAAAGCCCTTGCAAAAACTGACGCACAAGGAGGTGAGTGATCCGGTACCATGGGACAAAGACTGTTTGATGGCGTTCCTACAGCTGCGAGAGGACCTGTGTCGTGCTCCGGCATTGGGAATGCCGGATTACAATAAACAATTTTTTCTTTACTGTTGTGAGAGAGAAGGTTGTGCGTTGTCTGTGTTGGTCCAAATCCATGGGAATGCCCGTAGACCAGTTGCTTATTTCTCGGCTACTTTAGACCCAGTAGCCGCAGCGTTGCCCGGATGTCTCAAATCCGTTGCTGCAACGGGTGTCAGCATTGAGAGATGTGAAAATATCGTCATGGGGCACCCGTTAGAGGTGTGCGTGCCACATTCTGTTGAACTATTAATGACCAGGACCAAAACACAGCATCTGACCAATAGTAGGCTCACGCGCTATGAGCAAGTTATTCTTGCTGCAGAGAACGTGACCCTCAAGAGATGCTCTGTTTTGAACCCTGCTACATTGATGCCACTTCCAAATGATATTGAGGATGATGATGAGTATACAGACCATGACTGTCTCGATGTGACTGAACTATGCACCAAACCCAGACCCGACATCGTAGATGAGCCACTGACCGACCCAGACGAAGTTTTCTTTGTCGATGGCTCATGTGTAAGAGACGAAGTTGGGCAGTTGAGAGCAGCTTATGCTGTTTGTACAATTGAAGGAGTTGTGGAAGCTGGGTGCCTGGAAGGAGTACACTCCGCTCAGGTAGCCGAGATTATTGCCCTGACACGTGCTTGCTTGGCAAGCAATCAAATTCGAGTCACCATATACACCGACAGCCAATACGGGTTTGGGGTAGTTCATGATTACGGGCAGTTATGGTCTCAAAGAGGGTTCATGACTTCTTCAGGCTCTCCCATTCGCAATGGAGAGTTTGTGCGCCTGTTGTTAGAGGCATTGCAATGTCCAGCAAGTATCGCAGTTGTAAAGTGCACCGCACATACCAGAAATGAGGACTTTGTTTCGAAAGGCAATAGATATGCTGATGAAGTTGCGCGGTATTGCGCGGAACAAGGGTACTCTTTCACAGAGGTGGATGTGGGTGGAATAAATGTAAGAACTGAATTAGCCATGATACTGGAAACTGTTGATACTTGGGATGAACTGTCAACCATGCAAGAAAATGCTCCTGATTCTGAAAAGGAAACATGGGAGAGGGCAGGATGTGTAATGGGTGAGACCCATTTTTGGGTCTCACCAGACGGCAGAGCAGTGTTGCCCAATGAGATGGTGAGTCCAATGGCTAGGCTCATACATGGTCCCGTACACTTAGGGAGAGATGCTATGCTGAGAGTGTTTAGACAGACTTGGTATAATCCCAAGTTTAGAATAGCAGCAGAAGCAGTGTGCCAGCGTTGTGTGACCTGCCAGCAGCTGAACGTAGGGAAAAGAACACCAGTTGCACTAAGTCACATAGGAAGGTCTGGAGGTCCATTCAATCGAATGCAGATAGATTTCATTGAAATGCCAAGGTGCAACCGCCTCCGCTATGTCTTGGTGGTTGTCTGTGTGTTCTCCAGATGGGTTGAGGCATACCCTACACGTAGGTGCGACACCCTCACAGTGGCCAAGTTACTGCTTATAGAACTCATTCCTCGCTTCGGGGTGCCGGCCTTTTTGGAATCAGATAGGGGAACACATTTTAACAGCGAGCTTGTGAAGATGATCTGTGTAGCGCTAAATATTGACCAAAAGCTGCATTGCAGTTACCGACCAGAAGCCTCAGGAATTGTGGAACAGATCAATGGAACGATCAAGTGCAGGATAGCAAAAGTTTGTTCCTCAACGACCCTGAGTTGGCCTGATGCCCTGCCATTAGTCCTCATGAGCCTTCGTAGTACCCCAGACAGAAGAACAGGGTTGTCACCACATGAGGTGTTAATGGGGAGAGCAATGAGGCTGCCATCTATTCCAGCTACTGCACTGTTAAATATCACAGATGATATGATCCTGGACTATTGTAAGGGGCTGTCTGACGCAATGCGTTCTGTGTCTCTTCAGGTACAGGCTGCCGAGGTTCCAGCGTGCCAGGGCCCTTGCCATGACCTGTATCCTGGGGACTGGGTCCTGGTGAAGAAACATGTGAGAAGAAGCTGCTTGGATATTCGTTGGCGTGGGCCCTTCCAGGTCATCCTGATCACAAACACAGCTGTAAAGGTGGGAGGCCTGCCCAATTGGATCCACGCGTCACATACGAAAAGGGTTCCAGCACCTCTGGAAACAGCTCCTCTCTCGGATAGACGTCCAGCAGAGGACCGAGAAGCCATAGAGGGGGCTAGCCAAGCTGTAGAGGTGCCAGCGGAAGCAGGGAACGAGTCTGACCAAGCTGAGGACGGTCAGTACAACAGCGAAACAGAAGACGCTACAGAAGGAGAAAGCAGCTGGGAGTATGAGTCTGACCCTGACAGGTCTGAAAGAGAGCGAGAACAGACCAGAAGGAGAAGGAGTAGAAGGGCACGTGGAGAAGCTAATTGGCCACAAAGAAGGAGCTCTAGCCTGAGGTCAACTCCAGAAGCAACCCTTCCTCCGATATCAGAAGACTCAGACCCAGAAGAAGGTGCTCAGGGCGCTGAAGCACCGGATCGAAGAAGGTCAAGAAGAGTGCGTGTGCCTAACAGAAGATACTCCACACCTGAGTGGACATATCTGGCGACAAATGTCTGTGAAACCGGAGACAGGGAGGATCCGAGCGGTGGTGGTGTCCAGTTCTGAGCCCATTATCACCGTGGAAATACGACTGTTGGTACCCGGTGTCGAACAAGAAGGGTCACTAACATTCATGCTCCCCAGACCTCCCCGCCTCAGCAAGTTAAAACACATGTTTCTTACAGAATTGCAATTCCCCGACTTTGGTACAACGATAACCGCACATGAAGAGCACAATCTTCGTTTGGAAATACTGAATTATGCTATTGAAGCTGCAACCACAAATCTGATAGTAGACTGTTAACGGACTTTGTAAATAAAGCAAGCAGAAAAAAGAAGATTACCTAGCGCCCAGGAAGCAGAGAATTTTAGGGAACTTCCCTTGAGTTGATGGAGAAGGGCTAGGGTTGTCTTTTTGAACTGTTAAAGAACTTTTGCGAAGAAGGTTGTCAGCCTCCAGTTGTGTGGATTCTAAAGACAAAAGGATTGAAAAGAGACTGTAAAGGAACGAGAGGAAAAGAACTTTTTGCTAAGATAAGAGAGAGCTATATTGTCTGACGAAATGGAGGCCGGCACCCAGAACCGCAGAGCTAAATGTATAATAGGTACACTAATAGTAGGAGTGATAATATTAATAGCTTTAGTGGTAACAATTTCTTATGTAAAGGGACATGAAGAAGAGGTAAAGGTAACTGATGCGAATTCTGTAGTAACGCTTACACCTATTGTTGCTGGTGAGAAAAGGGAAAACACTCAAGAGAAAGCGTTATTAGCTGCAGAAGCCCGCAGGTTACATGTAGACGAGTCCCAAGGAGACTTTAGGTCGAATGCTTATGCTAAACTCTTGTATGAATACGTGGATGCCATGGAGGTTAAGGATTGTTATGTCTGCATGCAGTTGCCGGCATCTGTAGACGAGGGTATTAGATACCATCACCTCCCTCTGACATATGGCATTACATGTAGCTTATTGCTTAGTATATTTTATGAGAGAGATAGTTTTGAATACTATTTCTCTAATTATGATTCAGTGTTGCCGGAAGTCCCAAATTATAAGCAGATGAACAAATGGGACTACTGGAAGAGTGAAGACAGATTGGCCAAATTCTTCATTCCTTGGATTACCTTAGATACTTCACATGCCCGTAGAAATAACCTGACATGCAAGGTGTCAGAAGTCGAGAAGAAGTTCATAGGGCAGGTGGATGATCGTTACAGGAGACAAAAGATTTTGAAAAAATCAGGACAAGGGAAAATAGATTGGACCGAGGAAGAGAAGTCACATAAGAGAAAGGGTAGTAGTGGTCCAATAGCTTTAGATAAAGCGCAGAGAGGAAAGTTATGTCTTCACCGAGCCAAAACGTATTATGAAAATGTATACGTGGGTGAAGTTGACTGTGAGCATGCTTTTAATTTAGAGTACTACACTAAGGATTTCCTAAAGGGAATGCAAGTGATTCCAAATGTGTATTTTGTATGTGGAAGAAATGCTTACGTGAGGCTACCTGACAACTGGTATGGATCATGTTACTTGGCAATTGTCTTCCCCAAAATATATCATGCACAAGACTTAGTGATCATTGAGGGTCAGACATCATCGAGAGGAAGGAGAGATGTAGGTGATGCCGAAATGGTTGGAGATGTCTTTGGAGCTATGTTTCCTCTTTTGGGAATAATCCTTAATGATGTTAAAATTAGACGACTGGCAACAGTTGTCGACAGGTTGTCTGCCAGCACTGCTCAGTCCTTAATGCTGGTAGAAGGAGAGATGCAATCGATAAGGGCTATGGTTCTTCAAAATCGTCTTGCATTAGATGTCCTACTAGCAAAAGAGGGCGGAGTCTGTAAGGCTTTGAAGGTCCAGGAATGCTGCACTTACATTCCAGACAATTCGAAGCCCCTTGAGAAAGTTATTAGGAACATAACTAGTATTCACAAGGAGATCGAAGACTTGAGTAGAGAAAATGTCTGGGAAAAGGTGGGCCACGGAATGAGTACAGTTGGAGGGTGGTTTTCCACCTTAGGCAAAAGCTTTGTATGGTATATTCTAAAGCCTATCATCATAATATTGATCTGTGGGATAATATTATGGGGATTGGTGAGGGTATTCAAATGGTACAGAGCAAGAAGGTCAGAAAGGGCCCAAAGAGAACAGCTGCAGAGATTGGCTGCCATACAAGATAATCAGTACAGGAGCCTGAGAGCTCTGGAAGCGCAGAGAATGCCAGCAATAACTGCAGTTTAAATGTTAGTGATGACCCCGAGAGGTCATCAAAGGGGGGAACTGAGAGAGCGCAAACTGACTTAAATGTATGAGTACATCACACTTACCTGTAGTAAGCACAAATCATGAAGAGAAATGCCATGAGTGCTAATAGTATCTGCAATTATATTCTGAATGTATAGCTAATGTAGAGATTTAAGTAGAAGTGGAACTAATACAGAAATGTGTGACATTATATGACTTTATTAGACGTGTTTATTTTTGAATCCATGTCGTGAAGCTGCTAAAACATAAGATGGTATGTGGTTAAAAGCAGAACGTGGTAGGCCTCAGAGCCAGAGCTGGAGGGAAAGGGAAGATGGTTCTTTTCACGACACAGATTATATTAAGGTTTTTGGTCATTGCATTTAATAGACCATGATTTATAGAAATGTTTACTTAATAATAGAATAAGAGTATTAACATGCTTTAATTAAATGAAGAAGTTGAATATTATAATCATAATGAGAAATATTGTAGGCCTGAAATGTTTTAGCATTGATTTACACGTACATGTCTGGGCTGAGAAATGTTGCAAGCCTTTTTCTTTTTAGAAGTATATGAGAGTTGGGTTCTTGGCTACAGATATCTGTCTGCAACAGGAAAGGGGGGATCCAATTATAAATGAATGAATAGAGGTCTGTTCAGTAGACGGCCCAGACATGGAGGAGGGTTTTGGAATGTTTAAGGGGTATCAGCGGGCCGGAGAAGAGCCTGAGAAGCAAGGTCAACTCTAACGCATGAGGCCCAAGACAAAGCATCATGGAAAAAGCCAGAAGTTGCACCACGTGAGGGGCGTTCCGCAAGGGGCGTCTCAAATGTTGTTGACTGTTTTGTATTAGGGACAGCACCCCTGGGTGGAGTTAGAGCAGATACCTGAGGACCCTTTAGAGAGCGGATGGGTAGGCAGTGAGGGGTCATGACTGGAGAACTTTAGGTTTTCACCAAGAGACTTAGAGTGAGTGACTTCCCTTGGGGGTCATTCACTGCTGACACCTTTGTTAGGTTGGGATTTGGTTAAGTAGGGATACCATCTAGAACAGGGTAGGGACGCCTAACCTGTGTTTGTTTTCCTCCAACCTAAATGAAGGAGAGATATGCGTCTATGCTGATAGCTTTACTATTCTTAGAACTTGTGTTAGTGATTTCTGTTGCTCGTCTGAGGGCTTTTCGAGAGCACATGTATGTAATTGGACCTGTGTATCTCGTGAATCTCATTCTGAGATGCCTGTATTTGCAGCTCATTATATCTTTACAATAAACTTTTGAAAACTAGAAGTTGTCCGTGATCTTTGGGAGTAGAGTCCTTTCTTGGGTGAACTAGCTTGGAAATAGGTGCACTTTCTTTCCTTACAGACAGGCAACAAAGGTTCAGTCGACCAGATCGAGGTTTGGATCAATAGATATAAGGTATCGATCAAAATCTCGCCCTTTCAAATCCTAATAGCATTTAGATTGCCGCAGGTCAACCGCAGTTTATCTTCATTTTTTATTCATATAAAAAAAAATTCTAAAGGAATAATCAACTAAGTTTAAATTTTTCCCGCAGTGAAATGAAACGCGCTGCAGTATTGTTTGTGGAATGCTAATGTGCCACGCTTGACCGAGGAGGGTATTGTTTGAGAGTTGTGAGTGTCGCCTGTTGTCAGCGCATATGAGAGGACCCTTTCTTTTAAATCATTTAGTTTCACCAAATCCCATAAACGGTTGTTTTTTTTATTGTTGAAATGCAAACAGCCGGGTTGAACTTATTGAGGCAATTAGTATTTATGAAATGTAATCCTTTGCAGAACAGGTTCTCTGCCTTTAAGGCTATGTTTGAGCAATGCTCCATTGTTTTTATTCGCAACATGAATTATAGGCTGTGAGCAGGTGATGCTTCAGCTAGCAGTGGTGGTTCTGCTTTTTAGGTCATCGAGATGCAGTCTACACTAAAATAGCATTATTGGCTTGATCGGGGAGTAAGAGATGTACGCACTCCTTTACTCCTTCCTAGAAGTCCCTCCCACTGGCTTCTATGATGGGTGGCTGCATAGCTGCCAAGGTTTTAGATTGCAGTGTGTGACATTTTCATAATTTCATTGCAATTATGAGTGACATTTCAACAACTATGAGTGACACTTTGTTGCAAGCAAAATCATGTAGTGAACATGAGGGAAACTACATATGAATATCAGTAATTACACTTTTTGAGTAACGAGAACCTCTAAAAAGATCTTAAAACTACTACAAAGCACCAGAAATGGAAGGGCACTAACATATTGTGTGTCTGCAGTTCTCAGTAGCAAAAGGCGGGCAGGCACTGATGCTGCTCTGAAGATGTCATTAATTTTATCGTAAATTGGGCTTCATTGAGACTGGTCAAACTGAAAAAGAAACTAACTTTGTTTCATTTCTGTTCGAGAACTCACTGACTAGAGAAAATGCTGAACATTTAACACAGCAGACACAATCGTAAATGCATACATCTGCTAAGGCACCACTTTCAATACGGGAGCCAGGGGCCCAGTCGCACTCCGAGTGTAGAGAGGATGTAGGTATGCCCCTGCCAAACCCTAAATAGTCCCTGGATATTAGCGCACATTGTTATTGCAGCCTATCTTTCACCTTGTCTTATACAATTTGAAAATAATGACATGTATATTTATAGAGCTCCATGAGGCTTCAAATACATGTCACTAATCTCCAATGCATCAACCAGGGTTCAATTCTGTGTCAATGATGTTACAAACACACAGCTGCAGTGATTTCATTAACCAGCTGACCTCCTACACTAGGAACCCCGCCGCCGTCTCAGTGCACCATCATTCTGATCTGCAACATTCTCTGTTTGTTCAGTACTGGAAGCCATACACATCTCTGCGGGGATACTTCCATCTCAACATGCTACGCCCCGGTGGGCCCCCGATGGGGCTCGGTACAGGTCGGAGCTGGTGCACCACCTGCTTCCTGTAGTTTTATTTCCAGAACTCTCATTGCATGCCCACCCATACCCCTCACTGTCCGTTATCTCCCTCTTATTATGCTCCGGGGATGCCGCTAACACACATAAGACACTGCTACAAATAGCACTGGGAGCTTCCGTTTCGGAGTTGAAACCCCCCCCAGCATTTTACAGTATGTAACAGGTTGCGAAATGCCACCTTTATGTAATCCGAGCCTTAAATGCAAGTACTGAGACTCAGCATAGTTTTGTCATTGTCAAAGCTCCCCGTTCGCACGTCCGCACTGTAAGTAGAGCTGTCAGTGCATCTACATCTTCAGATGTGTCCCGTGAGTACTGGGGCCTAGCAGGGCATTGTCAATGCGCCTCAATCCTCACCTGCACTTACGAGCTGAGGATTTGTCAAATGCAGAAAAGCCGCAAGTAAACACCAGTGCGAATCGTCCAGGTGACAGTCCCCCGCCTCTTCTGCTTCACTTCCTCTTCCTCGGGACATGACAGCACGAATACGGTCAAATCGGGTTATCCCGGCCCACATGTGCGTGCGTGCACGGTGTGCGTATTGTCACCTACGCAGACGATACCCAACTGGTGGTCTCTTTAGACCACCAGGAGGGATCGTCTAGCACCTTAGGCTCCTGTTTGGAGGCGGTCTCCAGATGGATGCAATCCTCATGTCTAAAATTGAATGGGGAGAAGACAGATGTCATCCTGTTGGGCAATCCTTCCCCCTCGGGCTTTGCATCCTCCTGGCCTCCATGTTTAGGCCCACCCCCCACGCCTAAACCCCAAATAAAAAGCTTGGGGATTTGGTTTGATACCGACCTTAACTTTTCGGTTCAAGCTACAAAGACTTCGGCTACCTGTTTTGGGTTGATGAGGATGCTTCGGAGGGTGCTCCCTCTGCTCCCTTTCCAGGCAAGGAGGATCCTGGTCCAGGCCCTTATACTATCCCGCCTGGACTACGGGAATGTCCTCTACATGGGAGCTCCTGCCTATACCATCCAGAGGCTCCAAGTCACCCAGAACAGTGCCGCCCGCCTACTTTATAACCTCCCCCGTTGGCAGTCAGCGAGGAATGCTTTAAGGGAACTTCACTGGCTCCCTATAGCCGGAAGAATACAATTTAAGGCCATGTGTATTTTACACAAGGCCTTCCATCGTACCGGCCCTGCAATTCTTCAGTCACTGGTCATCCCCTATGCCCCACCTCGCTCCCTTCGCTCCAGCTCCGCCCAGCTGGCTACTCCCTTCAGAGTCAAGAAGGCTCGTTGGGGTGGCCGCTCTTTCTCACACACTGCGGCAAAATTCTGGAACACCCTTCCTCTGTCTCTGCGAGAAACTGTAAACCATTTCTCTTTTAGGAAAACCCTAAAAACTCACTTGTATGCTACACTCTGCTGACCTACCTTGAGCCCTCGCTAACTAAGTTCCTGTCATAAGCGCTACGAGGCCTCCGGGTAGCTAGCGCTATACAAGTGTTGTTTCAATTCAATTCAATTCAATTCACATGGTGTGCCAAAGTGACACAGTCAGTAGCAACCACTGCTGAGAGGGCAGCCCCCCTCCCCCTGGTAATTGGCAGCAGTGTCTCAAAGCCACGCAGCACCAAAGTAATTAATATGGAGCCAGGCACGACACTGGGTAGGTAGATTTGTTACATTGTAGCGCTCTTAGCCACGCCAGAGCTGAGATCAAACAATTTTAACTATTTATGCACTGACTGAGCCCAGCAAGTAGCTGCTAACAGCACGTCTCGGAGCAGCAGAGCCGGTCCACAAGCGCTGCCCGTGGCACGCGATATTGAGTGGCAATAAATGCGTGACAATGCATTTCAGTGCGGTGATGCGGTACACCACAATGAACACCGACAGGGGCCGCGGGCGAGCCTGGAGGCGGGGTCACTGCCACATTGCACGGCCTCCGTGAGCAACTGAGGCTGGGGATCTCCGGCCTGGCATGGTACTGCGACGGGCCCATTCCCCCTAAGCCCTCTGGGAGGGGGTGAGATGGTGAGTATCCCACTGGGCTCTCCTGCAGCCCCACCGTGTCTTCTGCTGCCGCTGTGGTGATGCACCGTGCTGGGATGCCGGCGTTAATCCTCCTCCCCGTGTGACGCTGTGCTCCTTTGAAGTTGGGCCTCCTGCGGTATATGTGCCGGGCTTCAGGCGCTAAGTGACATTGCTGCGCTGGATAAGGTGACCACTACTCTACGATACCTGATGCGCTGCAATTATTTCTAGAGCGCTTTCTCTGTGCTTGCGTTATATTTTTAAAACTACCTACGTTTTGTATCTTTGTTGCATTTTCTTTCGTACCCTTGTTTTTAATCGCCGCGCCCCCCCCTGGCCCTCACTTGCATTTTAAAACCTCCAAAACAGCACCGCTACTTTGCGGGTCCGGGCTCACGGGGTCTGGAACTTTGACCGCCATTTTGGGAGGACGCTCTGCACATTGTGGGTGAGCGCTGTAGCGCTGCAACGCCGACAACACGCCTACTTAAGGCGAGGAGCTGCTGCCGGTCAGCCTGGATAAGGTGACCACTACTCTACGATACCTGACGCGCTGCAATTATTTCTAGAGCGCTTTCGCTGTGCTTGTGTTATATTTTTAAAACTACCTACGTTTTGTATCTTTGTTGCATTTTCTTTCGTACCCTTGTTTTTAATCGCCGCGCCCCCCCCTGGCCCTCACTTGCATTTTAAAACCTCCAAAACAGCACCGCTACTTTGCCGGTCCGGGCTCACGGGTTCTGGAACTTTGACCGCCATTTTGGGAGGACGCTCTGCACATTGTGGGTGAGCGCTCTAGCGCTGCAATGCCGACAACACGCCTACCTAATGCTCGTCCCCTCGCGCAGCGGATTAGCGCAGCGGGTGCGCCTTCGCTGTGTCTGAGTCGTGCCAGAGTCCTGCCAGTCTGCGCCCGTCAGCGCTAAGGCAGGGCTAGGGCAGGACACTCTGGACACTTCCACTATGCTTTCTGGTGACTTTCTAATAGGTCTCCGCCATAAGGTAAGCTTTTGAGCTCACGACGCGCTCGACCCCCTCTGTGGGCCTTTCCAGTGTCCTACGTGCTCTTTTGAGCTCCCGTTGCCCCTCCCTATCACCGACTTACAGCCTTCACAAACGGCCATTAGTGGAGCTGACCTCCCTGCTGTTATTCACCGTCAGACAACACTTAAAATACTCCATCTTAATGTCAGATCATTGGTCTGTCACCATTTAGATGTTTTTACAATACTCACAGACGAAAAACCTGACATTTTCTTTTTGACGGAAACATGGCTTCACGACGATGCCACAGCAGCTATGAATCTTGCGCTACCTGAGGAGTACGTTATGTACACTCTGAATCGTAACTCAAGAGGTGTCGGGATCGCGGCTCTGACTAAGGCATGCTACCCATGTTCATGGAAAGCCATTGTTATAGCTGGCTGTGAAAGCGCCCATTTTGCAATTTCCATAAACCCTCATCTTACCATCTCCGGACTTCTCAATTTATAGACCCCCTGGCTCGGACGCCGCCTTTCGGCTTGCCCTCCCTGAGGTAGTCTCCTCCCCTGGCCCTCAGATCGGCTAACTTTAGTATAGTAGGTGACCTCAATCTCCACTTGGATACTCCCCTTTCCTCTGCTGTTAGTGGTTTCCTCGCAGACCTTGAGGCATTACAACTACATCAGCTTATCAACCATCAGACTCATGTGGGTGGACATATTCTAGATCCCTTTCTGACGAATCTCCATAATGCTATCACGTTTCCACCCAAACCCCATGGCCTGGACAGATCATCACCTGATCGAAGTTCGGCTTATTTCGAATGTTTCTCCTTTTAAGAGCCCCACTCCGGCGGTCTTTTTTTTTTTTTTTTAAACCTTTATTTGTACAGAAAGGAGATACAAAGCTGGGCCTACAACGATCTGGCCGGCCACGATATGATAAAACAGTTAAAAAGTCCAAAGTAAAAGACACAGAATCAGACGTAAAGAAGCACATTCAATATAGCCGTAGAAAAAGGGGGGGGGGGGAAATACGAGGATTTAAAACGGCCAGCAATCAGGAACAATATGAGGTTATTTTTATATTATAACGATAGGGCGCATGACAGGCTCAGCAACAACAAAATAGTATCCGGATTCCCAACACAAATCATTAACAACAAAAAGGGTAAAGGGCAGCAACGCAGAAGTATCAGCACTGTATACATCAGTATAAGAACAAATGTCGTAAACACAGAGCAATATGCAATTGGTAACAACTTTACATACCCACCACCCAATGGCACATTGGATACAAAAACAGGGGGGCCGGAAAATAGCGACTTTCGTCAAAACTAGCCCGCCATACTAAACAGGAAAAAAGGTGGGGGGGGGGGAGAGAGAAGAGGAAAGAAGAAAGGGAAGGAAAATACAGACTAAAAGAGAAGAATGCCGCGTCGGAACAAGCGCCCCGTAGCAATGAACATATAGAAGAACAGACATAATAGCAGCGGGGAGGGCATGGAAGTCGCAATGGAAAGCAGCAGAATTTTAAGAAGAAGAACAGCGACATTACATACCCCACCCCCATCATACCACGGGAGGCAAGGACAGACGCGGCACTCCCATAAAGATATACAAAAGGGCCATAGAACTGAAGAAAATAAAACATCAAAGAAGACCCAACCCACCCATCCCACCCAGCACCCCTGCAGAAGGCTACGGCCTACCCTCCAAACAGCGCGCCTGTCGCCCTAAACCAGAACCCGAAATGTAGTAGAGACAAGAGAGAAAAGGAAGAAAAGACAAAAAAAAAGATATGGAAACAAGGTAGTAAAGAGGAGGGAGGAGCATGAGGGCAAAAATGAATACGGTCGGCTACAGCCCTCCACCCAACCATACAATCATAGTACATGTGCACCAGAGCGACATAAATTCGAGCACTATAGAACTTGCGGGGGGGTCTCTCACAACACTATGAATATGAACAACTTCGCCACGGATTCGTACACCAAAGAACTTACGGGGGTCGTGCAGCTCACCCCAATCCTTTCTTCACTGCATTTACTACCCACCAAATAACAGTGTGAAATGAGCAACACGATGTGATGCAAGCGCACAAATGAAAAAAATTACGAT